>NC_059342.1:85000000-86200000 GCF_018350155.1 Leopardus geoffroyi | reverse complement strand
AATCTTAAAAGCGCTCTGCTCAGAGAAGCCAGGTGCAAAATACTACAAACAACAGGATTTTTGTAAATCTAGAAAAGAAGGGGCGCCTGGGTGGCTCCGTTGGTTAAGTGTCCAACTCTTGATTGCGGCTCAGGTCATGGTCTCATGGTCCATGGGCTGGTGCCCTCCAAGCCTGCTTGGGAGTCTCTCTCTCCCTCTCTCACTGCCCTTCCCCCAAATGTACGCACACGTGCTCTCTCTCTCTCCCTCAAAATAAACATTTTTTTAAAATTCTAGAAAAAGAAAAACTAGAGGGAGGAGACCGACATGAGGGACACAAGGGAACATTCTGAGCTGACGAAAATGTCTTCTATCTTGATTGTGGTGGTGGGTACACAGCTGTATACATTCCTCCTAAGTCACCATATTTTTATACCTACAATTGTTGAATTTTATGGTATCGAAATAATGCCTTAATAAAGTCTGTTTTTAAGAGTGAAAATATGGGGGTACCTGGGTGGCTCAGTTGACTGTCTGACTCTTGATTTCAGCTCAGGTCATGAGGATCAAGCCCTGTGTTGGGCTCTGTGCTGGGCAGGGAGCCTGCTTGCGATTGTCTCTCCCTCTCTTTCTCTGCCGCTCCCCAACTTGTGCATGCATGCACTCTCTTTCTCTCAAAATAATGTTAATAATCATGAAAAACAAAAAGTAAAAATAACGTATCCTCAGGGAAACCCCCAAAGGTATTTCCATCACAAAGAAAAGCGTAGGATACTACAAAAAAGGAATATATGATAAGATATAATTGAAAATGACTGTCAAAGCACCAATCAAAAGAAGGCTGGAGTGGTCATACTGAAATCAGACAAAGTAGACCTCAGAACGAGGAATATTACCGGGGATAAAGAAGGTCATTTCATGCTAAAGGACAAAACAATCAGAAGGTAGCAATCCCAGATGTGCGTGCACCCAGTGATGATCTCTAAGGCACATGAAGCAAAACCCAAGAGAACTGCAAGGAGAAAGAAATCCACATTTACAGGTGGAGAGTTCCACACTTCTCTCTCAATAAATGATAGAACAAATGGACAGAAAGAAAAGATGTATTAGACCTGAACCGCTCTTTTCAACAACTGGCCTAAATGGACATTTGTGGAATACCCTGTCGAACCACAGAATGTGGCTCTCAACCCGGTGGGCTGCTGTGCAGGCACGAAGAATGAGAACGTATATATGCAGTTACTGTGCGTGGATGTGACCTTGTTTCTGGAAGTCCCCAAGGAACTTGGATTTTGCTAAGGCTGAAAGTTCCTGTGTATTACTTAGCACATTTTACTGAAATCAGAGCAGCCATTGCAGAATCTTCCAGAAAACTCACTGCTCAGCCCTGGACCCCACTGCACTTCCATTCTCCTACTCCCCAGTCTCGTTACAAGGCTTAATAGAAGATGTCAAGGTGGGCACATGTGGGGGCTGTACAACCCAGGAGGTGAGTAAAGCAGATCACGGAATGGGAAGTGTGGTGTCCTACCTGTGTGTAGTGATGCTAGAAAGGATAGATGTAGGGAGGAAGAGTTTCAGGATAGTATCAAATTCTTTTTTTTTTTTAAATTTTTTTTTTTTTCCATTTGAGACAGAGAGGAGAGATAGAGAGAGAGAGAGAGAGAGAACGCACAAGCAGGGGAGAGGAGGAGGAGAGAGAGAATCCCAAGCAGGGATTTCATGACTCTGGGATCATGACTTGAGCTGAAACCAAGAGTCAGACACTCAACTGACTGAGTCACCAGCTCTACTGTGCTGACAGCAGAGAATCCGATGTGGGGCTCGAGCTCACAAACTGCAAGATCATGACCCGAGCCAAAATGGAGAGTTGGAGGCTTAACCGTCTTTGCCACCCAGGTGCCCCAGGATAGAACCAAATTCTTAAAAGAAGTTACCTCTGGAAAGGTGCAGTTACGCATAATCATTGTATCACTTATCCAAAGAAGTGAGTTAATATTTGTAAAGTGCTGAGGGCAATGCCTAGCAGATGGTTAACTGCTATAAAAATCATTATACTAAATAAATCTGTGTTTTCCAATTTTCCTACAATAAACATGTATTACTTTTATAATGGATAATAAAAGTAATTTGTAAAAGACTTGTGGGTCCATTAAAGTCACCAGAAGGAGAGATGTGTTGTTGTTGTTGTTGTTAATAAGATTTGATAACTAATGATCCAGGGGACTGAGCCCAAGGATGAAGGAGCCAGAAATGATGTCCAAGTGCCAAGAGTAAGCCCAGCTGACCACAAGAAGAAGTAAATCAGTAGATATTTGTGGCGAGGCCCAGTTCGTGGGAGGCCTGGTGTACGGAAGGGATGGGAAAATGTCCTTCTCAAACTGCATTTCACAGAGAGGCCACGGCCTGATTTTCTGAGTCAAATCTTTATTTGGCAAACAAAGTTCCTTCCTGATAACGCAGCCACGTGAGAGGGGGTCACCACCCAAAAGCATCTCCTCCAGAAAACAAGGAGCCGAGAGTCCCCCTCCTCTGCTGTTGCTTTTGTGGCAAGGTGGAGATGGCCTGTGGACGATGGACCACGGGGCAGCAAAGCCCCTCCAAGGAGTTCCCTCCTCCTGAGTCGCAGAGGGGTGGTGGGAATTTTACCCCGGGGCCGGGAACTTCTTACCCATGGTTCGCTGGACCATAGAGAGCTGGGTAGGAAGGAGGGACCCCGGAGGACAAGGCTCCAAGGGGCGGTGGTCCTGCATTCCACCTCCCTGGGGACAGGCAGGGGCTCCAGGCTCTGGCTGAGGCCCAGCTTGGAGTCACAGGTGATTCCGTCTCCTCTGAAGCCCAAAGCCGGCCCTGCTAGGAGTGGCAGCCACTCATGAGAAGGGGTTGTCATCGCCCCTCAAAATGGGCTGTGATTTGCTCCAAAGTCTTTCCTTTGGTTTCAGGGACACAGGACAGAGTGAAAAGGACACTGAAGATGCAGAAGGCGGAGGCGAGCCAGAAGGCACCGTAAGGCCTGAGAACCTCCTGGAAAGAGAGGAAGGGCCTCATGTAGACACAACAGGTCAGGAGCCCTCATGGACCCTGAGCTGAGGCCCTGGCCCCCTCCGCCCACCCCCCCACCCAGGCTCAGGGGTGTGGAGGAGGGTCTGGCCCTGCCATCCAGAAACCTGCAACGAGCACCATACAAAGTGTGGACGTTGGGTGGCTGGGGAAGCTGGCAAAACTGTCATGAAGTGCCTCCCCCAAGGTCAGACCCCCACTGTCAAGTGACAGCTGGGCTCCCACCCCTGGTGTCTGCCTCCAGGGCCCCCAGACCTACTCTCTACACTGTGCTTTGGCCCTGCCCCTGAGTTCCCTGCCCTCCAGAGGAGTCTCTTCTTGGTGCCACAGGGAGCAGGCTGCACTGGGGCAGTGTGAGCACGGAGGACACTCAGGACCCACTGGCATGGAAGAAGAGAGAGCACTTCCCATCACTCAGAGCCTGGTCACCCTCCCAGGACAGACCTGATGACCTCCCAGGTGCCAGGACCAGAGGCCCCTCCCTTGTCAGCTCCTTTCCCTCTGGGACCCGGTGATCCAGCGCTCCCCTGCCCGCCCGCCCCCCTCCCCCAAACTCTGGGACACTGTACACTCCTGGGTCACTGTTAGGTCCTTTACCGCCGCACCCCCTCCTTTGTTGCTGGTCCCTCCGCACAGCTCCCAGTGAGTAATTTCCGGTCTTTGCTAAGACTTTGCTCCGGTCTTCCCGATGTGTTCCCCAGCGCAGCCCGCCTGAGACCCAGGCCCTGCAGAGACTCCAGGCCAACCCCAGGCATCCATATCTCTCCTGGCCTGCCCACCCCCACCTCCCCACCCCCTCCAGCCTCCCAGTGGTTTGTTCTCCTTCTGCTGTCTGCTGCCAGCCCAACCTCATCCACCCCGTCCACCCCAATCCATCCACAGGGCACCCTGTCCACTGCATTCATTGCTGTCTCTGGCTCCTCCAACAGGCCTGGACATGGTATGTACCAGGAGACCTGGGGGAGGGGGGGCGGACGGGAATGAATGCCTGGACAGGTGGCCTATCTGCTCCAGAACCATCCTCCCCTATCAGCTGGGGAGCCCCGTGGCAGGGTCCAGGGCTGTGTCAGTCCATCTGTGCAAAAGTAGCAAAGTTTTAAAATGAACTGACGCTCCCACAACCCTGAGGGGAAGGTGCTGTCACCCTCCTCCATCTTCAGCCAAGGAAGCTGGTTTAGAGAAGGTGAGCAGCACACCCCAGGTCACACAGTGGGAAGTGGCCGAGGTGGGGTTAGAGCCCAGGCTTGTCAACTCCAAAGCCAGAGTTCTTCCCGCACAGCCCTAGATCCTGGCCCATGTCCCCACTGTCCAATGGTGGAACTGTATCCTGCTTTCCTTCTGCCCGAATGGCCTGAAGGCTCCTGAGTGGTCACAGCCTGTGTTCTGCACCTTTCCTGGCCCATCCGTCTTCCCTTCGTCCCTGACCAAGATGGCCGGTGTCCCAGGACGGTGGGGCCTCAGCCACTGGCCCTGAGTCTTCTGCAGTAAGAGTAATTCTAAAAAGTGCTCCCCACTGACTACGTGAGGAGACCCTCAGGGCCTGCACTTACCATGACGCTGCTGAACTCTTTCGTCACCAGGAAGGCCATGAACCAGTTAGTGAGGACGCACACTCCTGTGGCCAGGCCCTTGACGTGCAGAGGAAAGATCTCAGACATGAGGAGCCAGGGGATGGGCCCCCAGCCCACCGCGAAGCCTGTGGGAGCAAGACAGGCATTAGAAGCCCATAGGGCCGACCCCTTGGCCGGCCACAGACCCCCTGGGCCAAAGCCTCGCAGTTTCCAGTCAGGGCCCCCCAGGGCCTTCCTGCAGCGACGTCTCAGGTCAGTCCCTCTACTTCTTAGTACCAGGCTTTTCTCTGTAGAATGGGGTCATGCCAGGGCCCGCTTGGAGGGCTGTTTGGGGAGTAAGTGAAAGGGGCAGAGAAGGGTTTAGCTCAGTGCCCGGGGCCTTGGTCAGAGCCATAAACGCAGGGGCGGGGGACCTGTGGGATGGGGAGGCCTGGACCAGCTGGGAGCCGCAGGAACCCGGCAGTGATGGAATGGCCCCACAGGCCCCCCTGCCCAACCTCCCCATGGGCCCCCTCTCACCAGCGATGAAGAGGCACATGCTGCCCACTGCCAACCAGGCCAACCCCACGCTGGCACTGGTGGGCTCCATGGAGATGGGTGTCGAGAGGTCCACGTGTGAGGAGTTGCTGGGGCCGCCCTGGGTCAGCTTGAAGTAGGCGCCGAAGGCACTGGTGCTGAACACCATGATCACACCTGCAGGCGGAAGGGGGCAGTGCGCAGGGCTCTGGGAGAAGCGGACCGCGGTCCGGGCACGGGGCACTCAGGTTAGAGTCTCAGTGCAGTGTGGCCACAGTGATGCGGCCTGGGTTTCTCTGAGAGGGTGGTGAGCGGGACCCAGGAGCCCAGATCAGCAGCACCCAGCCCGGGCCGGCCCCAGCTTGGACCTCGAACCGGAGCCAACTCCAAGAAGCTCCTGGTGGCAGTGCCTTCCTGGACTGAGGAGCAGGAGTGGTAACTGTGACAGCAGCATGGGTTTCACTCCTATGCAGATCATCTCTGGATCCTCACAATGGCCCATCGCCCCCATTTCATACAGGGAAAACTGAGGTTCAGAGGGGTGAAGTCACTTGCCCCAAAAGACCTTCAGCTTCTGAGTCACTTCTCCTGCTGGGTCCTCAGTTTCCTCATTGTAAACTGGGGCCCCGATGGCACCTGCTTGGAGGCTCACTGCAAGGGTCTGTTAGTGCAGGCCTGGTCTGGAGCAAGCACTCAGTAAGGGCTCCCATGGATCTCGGTCTTGTTCTCAGGGGTGCTTGGCTGGCCTTTTCCTGTCTCAGTGTGGTGGCCTTGGCAAAGACCCTCCAGTCTGTGGTGGGGACCCTGGCCTGCGCCACCCCATTTTCAAAGGGCCGAGCCCTTGCCCTCGGGCCTCACCTGACAAGGTCAGGAGCAGCCTCCGCCCAGCTTTGTCCATGATGAGGGCCGCCATGGCCGTGAACAGCACCTGGATGATGCCCACGATGACCGAGGCTAGGCTGCTCTCCTGGGGAGATGGGCCGAGGCGGGTCAGGCAAAGACCCCAGGACTAGGCCCCATCCACACAGCATCTGGATGAGGCAGGCCAGGGTGGAGGCCTCTTTACCTTGAACTTGGCTTCCTCAAAGATGGTCTCTGCATAGAACATGACAGCATTGATCCCTGACAGCTGCTGGAAGGCCATGAGTGAAACGCCGATGATGAAGGGCTTGTAGATGCTAGGAAGCCTCAGCTGGGCCAGGCGGAAGCCCTGCTCAGACAGAAGCCGGTGTCAGTGCGTCTCCCTACCCCCTCCGGAGGGGCCTGCTGGCTTTGAGCCCCTGTCCTAAAGCCTGGTGGAGGGAGTGAGGCTCAGCTTCTTATCACCTGGGCTGCAGGTCCAAGACAGGTCTCCGCATCACTTTAGCCTCTCCATCTGTAAGGTCCTCACCTCCCCATGCCCTTTCCTGATTTGCTGGGGGAACTACAAAGAGATTACATGGGCACATAGCCAGGGGTTCCAGAATCCTACCAGCCTCAGGCCTGGGCCTGTGCTGAGTGCCTCTCCTGGTACCACCAGGCACATGCTAGGACTCCCATCTTACAGATGAAGAAAGGAAGGCTTAAGGATGGGAAGGTCAGACAGCAGGTAAGTGGCAGAGACTCAGTCTTCTCCGCTGCCCTCCAGTATCCCATTTAAAAATCCACTTCCTCAAGGTTGCGCCTGCGTTTCCTTCTGACACACTGGGCCTTTCTCTTCCTGGGACAGTAAGATCAAGGCTAAGGCCCAGCCAAGTAGTGGGGCTCCAGCAGGCCTTTGCTTGCTCACACATAGGACAATGCCACCACTTGTGCCTCTCCTCCCCGTGTGTGTCTGCACAGCCTTGGGGACAGGCTGTGCTAGCCTCCCCTGGCTGCAAAGGGGCCATACCTCACTGTTTCCTCCCCACCCTGGCTCTGGATCCCAGCCCCTCACCTGATGCTCAGCCCCGACAGGGGGCTCCTCCCAGGTCTGCTCAGAGCCCCACAGGAACTGCATAGCGGCCATGGCTTCCTGGCGCTTGTGCTGGGTCAGCAAGAAGCGTGGGGTCTCGGGCATGTAGCACATGAGCAGCAGCATGAAGGAGGCGGGCACACAACCCAGCACAGCCAGCCAGCGCCACTCCAGGACCCAGCCTGGTGGGGGGCAGGGGGGTGGTGGTTTCAGATGTCAGTGCGGAGTGGGCCAGCCTGCACCTTATCAGGGAGCGCCTGCCCTCTCACCAACCCCCGGGACTCAGCTTAAAGGGTGGGGGCCTCACGACCTCTGTGTGGCTACTACCCTTGCTCGCGTTTGTTACTAATACTGTTGTTACCATCTGTTGAGAAACATTGCGTAAACAAGCTGGTGGGCGCATTATGCTACATCTGCTCAGTGGATATTTACGTGGCAATCAAAAATGAATGAGGCACTTGTTTTGTCTAAAAGGGAGGGGTGGGAGAATAAATATGCATAGTCGTCACGCACAGACTCTGGAAGGCCACAAGAAGCAGGCAAGTGGGCTCCTCTAGAGAGGAAGGGGGACAGAGTGGGAGAGACTTTTTTCCTGAACACCAGTGGATCAATATTCACAGAAATTGATCAATCAAAGTGCAGGTTATGATGAGGCAATTCTATAGGCATATTGACACCCATGTGTCTGTCCCAAATGTCAATGTCTGTATTTGGCAGGGACTTTGGCACATTGCGGGTCCCCAAAAGCAGCCAGACTGCTGGTAGGACTCTGAATTAGAATCTGGATGCTAAGTGGGTAAAAATGAATGACCACACACCAGCATGTTGTCCACTCTGAAGAACCAGAGGGCACAGGCTCTGGGCCCTGCCACTGCCAGTCAGGTTCCTGAAGCCCCCATTCCTTGCTGGGTATAAGGCCATCCCTTGACAGTTCTCTTGGGGCCTGGTGCTTTTCATGTGTCGCTTAATTTAGTCCCTCAACAGCCTTGGGCTAGGTAGGGTTATCTCCACTTAAAGACAGGGGAAGCGAGGCTCCCTGGGGCAGTGTGACAGAGCCAGAAAGTGTCCTCTAATGTGGAACCATCAGGTATGAAGCCTCTTTCTACCACAGTTCTAGCGAAAGCATGTCTGCCTCCAGAAGCTTCCTCATGTTGACCCCAGCTCTGACCCTCGGGTTCCCTGGGACCCTCCTCCTTCACGCTGCAAATCTAGTACTAGTATTTCTGAGAGACAGCCTTGGGCCCTCCAAACTCCTGGGCTGGAGTTTTTGGGGTGTCCCCCCACCCCCTTAAATTCTTAATTTGTTACTGCACAGTGACCCAACCAGTCAGCCCTCCCCACACCCTCGGAATGGGCTTCTGCCCTGGGAAGATGAGGACATCGCCTTCTCCCACTCTCCCTGGGAGTTAGGCACAAGACCCACACATCCCACGTGCTCAGGCAGGTGATCTGGGACCCTGGCACCTTGGGCACTGGCTGTGTGACCTTGGGCAAGCCCCTTGACCTCTATGAACTTCAGTTTCTACAGCTTCAAAATGGCCACCCAGCCATTAGCAGGGATCAAAAGAGATAGCAGGAAAACCATACCTGCCAGGTAGGCTAGGAGGATGCCTGTGACGACCATCAGCTGCACACAGGAGCCGAGCAGCCCCCGCACTGCAGGGTAGGCGATTTCAGAGATATACACCTGGTGGCAATGGAGAGAAAACTTTACTCGGTGCCCAAGAGTTCTTAAAACTGAAGAGCCTCAGCTACTCAGAGTTGAGGAGAACCTCAGTTGGGGCTGCTCCAAGCCAGGTGGGCCTCTGGTTGCAGGTCCCAGGTCGCCGAAGCCCTCCCCGTACCTCCCCACGTCTCCAAGTGATCAGCAGCAGGTGTTTTACAGGGGATTAAGGGTATATACGTGGCTGCTGTGTGTGTTTGTGGGGAGGTGGCACAGAGTTTTTCAAACTTTCATTTAATTGCATGACTAGCCTCAATAAATACAGCTTCTGATGCAGTAGGTCTAGGGTGGGCCCCAAGATTCTGCCTTTCAAACTTGCTTCAGATGACACCCAGGCTGCCGGTCCAAGGACCACACTCTGAGCAGTGCCCTTGGAACCAGAACTCTGCCTCAGTTGCTACTAGTGACTGCTACTGCTTTCTCTGGGCCCCGGGGGCCAGAAAGGTCTTGCCCACACTTCTAGGTTATTCTATTACCTTATGCCGACGGCTAAGATGGGTGTGTTTTTGTCCAGTAACAAAACCCAAAACATGAAATCCAACTCCACTGCTGCCCAGAAAATGCAGGTAAAGGGAGTGGCAGGTGCAAAGGGATGACCAGGGAGGACTCACAGCCACTACTTTTAATGTCACCAGGTTGACGTGTGGGTAGTTGATCAAGCCCATGGCCAGCAGCAGTTCCCTGGTCACCCTACAATCTCAGCTGCCAGGGTCCAAGGCCTTCCAGGGCTATACATGCAGAGTCTCGGTCAGTCCCCACAACCAGTGCATGAGGCAATGCCCCACTTTACAGGGGAGGAAACTGAGGCACAGAGAGGTGCTCGGCCCCAGTGAGTGGCAGAGCCGGCACTGTCAGCCTGGACAGTGGTGGCTCGGGAGATGGGGAGAGGAGAGATACAGCAGCCGGAGGACTAGCTCCTGGGTAGTGAAGGGGAGCAGCAGAGCCCAGCAGCCTTTGCTGCCAGGACAAACCAGAAGAGAATTTTCCTAAGCTGAATTCAATGGTCTGAATGACAGTGGGAGATCTAAGATCTGCAGGCTTCTGTGACCATCCACAGATGGCATCTTATTTGTAGAGCAAGAGAGAGGCCTGGTGAAGTGGCACAGTCCTGGGTTCGAGTAATAAGTAGCTTTGCCACTGACTAGTTGTGGCTGGACAAAGGACTTCAGTTTCTGAAGCTCACTTCATCTGTAAACAAGGATAACGGCGGCTCCTTCCAAGGCCCGTTGCGGGGGTAAGGAAGATAAAGCTGGTAAGGGGAACCGTGCCAGGCACCCAGGAGGCCGCAGCCAGGGAGAAGCACGCTCCCAGGTCTGCTCCTTTTCTGTCCCAGGGCGCGAGGCTGGGGGACACTCACCGGAGCTACGAGCGAGGCAATACCGCAGGCCACGCCGGTTAGGAGGCGGCCCCCGAGCAGCATCCACACGTTCTGGGCCGCGGTGATGACTGCAAAGCCGACCACGAAGGGCAGGGTGCAGAGCAGAAGGCTTAGCTTGCGCCCGGCGCGGTCCACGAGCCAGCCGCCCAGCACGCCCCCCGCCGCGGCTCCCAGGGTCACGATGGCCTGAGGGCGAGGCGACCGCAGGATGAAGAGGGGACGCCAGGGAGCCTCAGCCCAACCTCGCCCTCAATCCCAGCCCCAGCAGCAGCCTCAGCGAAAAGGGGATGGGGGTCCCAGGCTGGCGGTCCGCGGGGGAGGGTGACCCCTGGCAGGAGAGCCGGGACGCACCCGGAGGAGGGTCTCAGTGCCCGCCCAAAGCAAGGTAAGGGCGGGGTCCCTTTGCGCGTGAGACGGGAGGAAGAGGGTCCCAGGCGGGCTGGAGGGTGAGCCCGAGGCCTCACCCCGAACCAGGAGGCGGCGGCGTCGTCGAGGCGCAGGGCCTGGGCCGCGGCGCGCCGCAGGCTCGGGATGGCGGGGGAGCTGTAGCCGAGCGCGAAGCCGAAGGTGAGCGGGCCCAGGGCGGCGGCGAAGGCGGCGAGGAAGACCCGGCGACTGAGAGGGGCGCTGCGGGGACAGGGCGGTTGGTGAGCGGCGCCGGCCTGGGCGCAGCAGAAGGGGCGAGGCCACTCCCTGGGCCTGAGTCGCCCCCCTACCCGCTCACCTGCCGCCGGGCTGCCCCAGGAGCGGCTGGGTCTCCTCCTGGTCCTCCGGCGTCATGTCTGCACCCAACGCCTGCTTGGTCAGCTCTGTTGCCTGAACTGTCACGGGTCCCGCGAGTGCAGCACGCACCCGCCTCTCACAGCAGAGCCGGCCAATGGGCGGGGAGGGTCTGCTCAGGGGCCGGATGGGAACGGCCAATGGGAACGCAAGGCGGGGTTAGCGTCTGCGCTAGGAGCCACCCCCCAAATCAAAGCCGACCAATGGGAGAAAAGAGCCGGTTGGTGACGCTCACTGGGACCGCCCCCAGGACCTAGCTCGCCAATGTTTAGGTGGGGCGGAGTTTGTATCTGGGCCCGGACTATAACCATCCAATAGGAGTGTGGTGCGAACCCAGAGGCGGGATCAGAAAGCTGACTCAAGCTGAGCTGGCCAATGAAGGTGGAAGGCGGGGATTACATTTTCTCCTGGAGCCGCCTCTTAGTCTAGCTTCAACCAATGAGGCTAGCAGCAGGACGAAGGGGGAGCAGGTAGGTCGCGCACCCGACTTCCCGCCCCGACTCTGGGGAGCAGGCTGCCTGGGCTGCTCTGCAGTTCCTGCTCTGCGTTAACCGCTGCCCTGGGGCCTGGGTTGGAGGCACCCGGTCCAGATCAGCCCACTGAAACCGCAGGGAGGAATGTCTTCAAACGACTGTCTTGGGCCTCTCTCTTTCCTTTTGGAAGGCTGGGCTGCTGGGGGCAGAGGCATGGCCCTGCGCGCTGCAATCCACCTCTGTGCCGGTCACTACTCGGGGCCCCCAGATTGCTGACGGCTACCAGCCAACAACCACTAGGACCTCCAGGTGCTAAGGACCTGTGTTGGGCACGGTCCTCGGTTATGCGACTGATCTGGGCTTAAATGGTGAGCCCCAGACTCCCGGTTTACACTCACTTCATAGGTCATCTTAACTCTTGAATCTTCATCTTACCACCTGCCATCTTCCAGTCTCTTGCCGATGTTAACAGCTAACCTCTTCGCATACGCACCCAAGTCACTGCTGGAGGTACGATGTCAGGGCTCTGAAGAATCTTGCCATTTGTACCTGGCAAATACACACTCTGTATGGGGCAGCTGAGGTGCAGTGCTGTGTAATTCTTGCAAGAACCAGGGCTATGAGTAAGAGGTTTGGCTTCTAATCCCTCTCTGGGCCTCTGTTAACTCATCTGTAAGTGGGGATGACAATATCCACCTTCCGGGAAGGTTTTGAGCAGAGGCAATGCACATAAAAGACCAAGCACACGTGAAGCACTCAAATGCTAGCCAGTATGACTATGAAAGTTGTTTGACCCAGTGCAGCCACCTGATTGTACTATCTTTGAAGACAGGCACCCGCCCCTCTATGCTTCCACAGCATCTTGTGCTCAAGTTATAAATTCTCTCAGCTCTTATCACTGCTTTGCGATCACCTGTTTACTTCCCTCCCTCCCTCAGTGGTATGACCTCCTCCTCCAGTGAGTGGGCCCTGGGTGCTTGCAGAGTGGATGAATACCTGAAACCCCATGGCAAACGGTGTACTCTGTAACTCAGCCAGTGGGGTGTGCAGAGAGGCTTATGTGGACAGGACACTCCAGTGAGCCCAGCTAGCACAGCCCTCTGAGCCACAGGCCCCTCCAAACCTCCTCCTGCCCTCTGGTCGGTGGTCTCCCTTCCCGTGTGCAGCATTCACTTCGTGGCCTTTAGAAGCAGATATTGCTGCCAGAGCAGCCGCCCTCCCCCCCTTTTATAAGCGAAGCCCCATCGATCTGATTTGTAGGCTCAACCTCTTTCTCGCCCTTTCTATATTCGCTCCTTGGATCCATGACTCCTGGCAAATCTTGGGGCGGCTCTGACGCTGCCAATCTCTTTGGAAGAATGTTCTAAATCACCCTCGGCTTTTCTGTTCCCGGCCGAGAAGCAAGAAACTTCAGGCAAAAAGATGACAGAAAGAACACACAGACAAGCTTGGAAAGCCTACAAATTAGTTTAACATGAAAAACACCAGCCAGATCCAATGGACACAAGGCACTCAGCCTGACTCTGCACGGTGGATGGGGGAGCGAGCACAGCCCTGGGGTCAGAGAACTCACCAGTTTCATATCACTGCCCCCTTCTGAGCCTCAGTTTACTCATTTGACAAGCAATAATAGTGAAACCTAACTCACAAAACTTTTCATGAGGTTGAGAGACAGCACGAGTGGACCACGAGGTACAAAAGGGCATAACAAAACAAAGATGAAGAACGGGCCAGCTGCGTACCCCGAGAGATAACCTGGCTACATCCAGAAAGCACTGTCTGCATTATTCTCACCTCTTGGCATCTGCTGAAGGAAACCACACAGCCTTGGCTGAGTGCACCACGTTGAGCCATTTCTTGCACAAAGACCACTGTGGTGCAACAGACAGACAGGGTGCAAGGCCCACAAGAAGATAGGACCCAAACTTCTGTAACATCTGTCAGATCAAGGTCAGGTCAAACACAGCTCTCTGCTCTTCCAGGGAAGGCCTGTGGAAAAACCCTCGGAGATGCTCTAATGGGAGAATGACTTCACGTGTCTTTTGGTGGGTGATACAGGCAAGAAGAGAGCTAATACAATGGGATCTGTCAGACTAAAGCGAGGAGGTGAATTACCTTCTCCATACAGATGAAAATGTTTGCAGTGTCAGTGAAACTAGGTTTCCCCCTTTGATCTCCCCCCGGTTAGAGGCCGAGCTTTCACGGTTTCATTTGCTCTTGGTCAAGCCTGCATTTTCTTCTCACTTTGAGGAGGGGGGCCACAGAAGGCAGGTAAGGACAAGAGGGAGGACGATCACTTGATTCACGTGAAACGTGAGGAGGGGATCTGAGAGTAATTTTGATGACAAGGAGTGACTGTTGCCTGGCTATATGATTTGAGAGCAACAGCAAAACCAAACAAAATCATCTTTAGACTCTTAACAAGCTCCTACCCCTGTTATTCTTTGTGAGACACAAGGAGGAAGCAGGAGCTTCTAAGAACTAACCATTCAGCCTTTCTCAAAAGTCTATAGGTGGGGACGCAGCTGGTGCCAATCACCGTGACCCGAAACAGCAACAGGGGCCAAAGGTGCAGAAAGAAAACTTATTTATAATAGGTTTTAAAAGCAATGGCTTTTCTTTATCAAAGAAACACATTATGTGACATAAATTAAAACCATAATGAAAAAATAATTTTTCCATCTAAGTATATAAAATATAAGAGAAGGTTGCAGTACATAAGAATGAACATTTTTGATTTATTCAAAGTTTCAATCTAAAACCTCAATGAAATCTACCACCTTTATTACAAGGGGACTGATGGTTCCCAAACAGAAAGAAACAAAGGTCAAGGAAGATGGCACCGGACATTGGAGAGACCCAAACCGGCCAGGTGTGCAGAAGGTTTGGTCCAGTAGATCATGGGTGGGCTAAAAGCCACATTTTGTCGAGAAACGCTGTCAGAACTGGTTAAAGAGTATAAACCTCCATAAGAAAATTAAAGATGGCAAACTCAATCCCAACCCATCACTTCAGGTCGATAATGTCTTCGTCCGAGGAAGCTGTGAGCTGGAAGGGGCTCCTGCCCCACACGGGGCTGCCTTCTCTGTCCACCACAGGGTCCTGTTCGGAGCCCGTTGAGTAGTAGCGCCCCTCGGGGTTGGCTTCTGGAGCAGACGGACTTTCCAAGGAGCCCGATGTGATCCTAGAAGAGAAAAGTCACATAAAGGATCCCTGGAGAGCACTAGTGACCGGGGCCTCTTCTGTCAGGCAGTTTCCTGCTCCTTTGAGCTCATAAGCCTGCCTCTCCCCTTCCCTCCTCCCCCCCCCCCACCCTTACAGGGAAAGCTGGGACATGCAGGAGTCACCCCCGCAGAGGTTGGGGTCTGCAGTCAGCCAGCCATACTTCATGGGCTGTTGGGAGTTTTAAAGGCCAGTGGTGACACATAGGCCGTGTTTGTGAGGTGCTTTTTACCTTTCTAAAGGGCAAATCTGGATAGTGTCACTCTCTGCCTAAAACCCTCCTGGGGCTCCCCACGGCCTGAAGATAAGGCTCAAACTTCTACCCACAGGACCACAGACCACAGGATCTGGCCCTGCTGACCCTTCTGCCTCCTCCCAACCCACCCCCACCCCCTCTTGATAGCTGCAAAACCAATTTGACCAAATTCAGTGAGTTTGTTCATTCAACAAGTACTCATTTAGCCTATAAAAGCCCCCGCCAAGACTTTGGCCACTGAGCGGGCCATGTTGTGTCCGCCTCAGGGCCTTTGCCCCTGCTGTTCCCCTCATTCCTTCTAATTTAGTCAACGCTTGGCTCGATGCTACTTCCTCAGAGAAGCCCTCTTGAACCCTACCCACCCACCCCAATTTCACACCAGAAGGTGTGGTCCACGAAAGTTGGACTTGTCACACAGGTAGGGGCTCAGTTTGTTAGATTAAAGCATCTGTGAGTGCTGCCCCCTCTTGGCCAGGCTAATGCTTCCTGTATCTATGAGACCTGGCTCAGCCTTTCCTGGTGTTTGAGACCCTCCCTGCCCCAGGTGTGGGGCAGCTGGCACTCCTGATTTCTATCATCTTGTGACCCCAGAATGCTGTAATTTCTAGAATGTTCTTGTTGGACTTCCTCCCTCCCTGGGCCTGTGGACCCCCAAGAGTGATCTTCATATCCCTAACACCCAGCTCAGTGTCAGGTGCTCTAAGAATGTGTGTTGAATGGATTAATGGAGTCTGGACATGTGCCCCCTTACTTTCTATACAGGAGCACACAGGATTGCTTGAGGGACACAGAGGCTCTCAGGGGACAAATTAGTGGGACTCAACAAATGTTCATTGACATGGGATGCGGAACTGCCATCCAGAAAGGCTGTGCCTGTTTCTATTCCCACCAGAAGCACTGGAGAGGGCCTATTTTCTGTCACTCCCACTGAGCATTTTGGTTTAAAAAAATCTCTGTCTGGTGAGCTGGTGAGCAAAAAAAAAAAAAAAAAAGAAAAAAAAATTCTCATAATGTATTTTTATTTGTTGAATTGTGAGGATGTTCATTTGCATGGGTCCCTTCCTGGGCCAGCCGGGGGTCCTCAGAGAGGAGCTGGATGCTGACCATTTGCCTACTGGCATCATCAGTCAGCAGAAAGGGCCACTACCCTGAGCAGGGACAGCTGGGGACGGCCTCCTCCTATACCTGTCGCTGCTAGTTGATCTCGCTGTCCCTGGCTTGGGGCCTCCTTGGCTTTCTTCTAATTGCTTCCGGGCTTTTGATTTGGGCTTTGGCGCTCCTTCTGACTTGGGTCCACCTTCATCAGAGAGGCCTGGATTACGGGGGAGAAGCACAGTTCAGAGGGTTATTCCCACAGGGCTGTCATGGAGACAGAAAGTGCCCTTTTTTTTTTTTTTTTTTTTTTTTTGTTGTTGTTGGTTGGATATTGGTCCATTATTGGGATAGAGGCAGGAAGGGCTTTATGATAAAGTATATATTTTAACGTAATTGGTTTTCTTGTTGGTGGAAGGTTTTTTTTTTTTTTTCCTGATCATAAAGAATATATGTACAGAAAGAAAGAAAGAGAAAAACAAAGAAAGAAGGGAAAGTGAGGGACTCAGGAGGTCTTAAAAAGGAGAGAAAATGTACGATCCTACCACTGCAAACTAGAATTCTACAACTCTGAGGCTCAATTTCAGAAAAGCACGGTGGTTTATAAAACAGCGGCTGGCAGACCAAGCTTTTGTAGGGAATAGTGGGTTAAAATAGCAATACGCATACTTTAAAAGCACAGTGGAAGGCACCCACTTCTAAAATTGACCCACAAAGACTGCCCTGTCAGGTGGCCTGCATCCCCGCCCCTGCTCTCAGGAAACAGGACGGCAAGGCGGCGATGTGCCAAGGTGAACCGTCCTTGCAGTTTTAGGGTGTGCAGATCCCAGTTAAGTTTCAAACCGGTTCTTACTGGTTTAGCACATCGTTTCCATTTTTCCTCACTTTGTTTTCATAATTGGGAACAAACGTGTTTATGGCAGTCTAGCCTCTGCACAACTCTCACGGTGATTTGTGCTTCTCTGGTCTGGCCTCCCATCTTGGTAACAGTGAAAGAGAAGGGCGTACCCAATACCTCATGTCTGTGCCATCCCCACAGACCTGCCCCCATGGTCTATGGGCTTCAAAAAGCAATAACTGAACTGCACCACAAATAGTAAAAAAAAAAAAAAAAAAAAAAACATGGTAAATTTAGGGGTGCCTGGGTGGCTCAGTCGGTTAAGCATCTGACTTTGGCTCAGGTCATGATCTCACGGTTCTCGAGTTTAAGCCCCACGGCAGGCTCTGTGCTGACAGCTCGGAGCCTGGAGCCTGCTTTGGATTCTGGGTCTCCCTCTCTCTGCCCCTCCCCCACTCATGCTCTGTCTCTCTCTCTCTCTCTCTCTCTCTCAAAAATAAGCATTGAAAAAAATTAGAAAAGGGGCGCCTGGGTGGCGCAGTCGGTTAAGCGTCCGACTTCAGCCAGGTCACGATCTCGCGGTCCGTGAGTTCGAGCCCCGCGTCAGGCTCTGGGCTGATGGCTCAGGGCCTGGAGCCTGTTTCCGATTCTGTGTCTCCCTCTCTCTCTGCCCCTCCCCCGTTCATGCTCTGTCTCTCTCTGTCCCAAAAATAAATAAACGTTGAAAAAAAAAAAATTAAAAAAAGAAAAAAATTAGAAAAAAAACATGGTAAATTTAAACTTCCAAATACACAAATATGTTATCTGAGAAATGCACATTATAAATCCTTCTAGACGCTTTCTAGAAAATCAGACATATACAGATACTTCTATCTTAAAAAATGGTGTCAGACTAGATATACTGTTTTGCAAACTCCCTTTTCTGCCCTTGGCATGGTTTGGGTGGCCTCCCACACCAATAAATGCAGACGGACACATCGTGTCCATGAGATAACTGTACAGTATTCCTTGGTGAGGCTGTACTGTAATGTATTTATGAATCCTTTACTAAAGGGAAAGTTTCTTTTTTAACTCATGCTCTTTGAGGATGATTAGTACCCAAAGATGAAACCAGCTGGTCTATTTACGAACAGTGAAAACACAAAACCGGCACATCGTTACCCAGCAGCTCCCTGCGGGTCCTGCTCGCTATTTCTTTAATCTCCATGCGGGACAGGGACAGGGAGTGAGTGACAGGGATGGCAGCGATGCCGAGGCCGATGGACGTGGGCGGGGTGACGGCCTTGGAGACCAAAGGCGACTTCAGAGGTCTTTCGATGCTTCTGCCCACAAGGTTTCTGAGTGGGATCTTGTACAGATTTTTGGACTGAGTTTCACCTGAAATATGATTTGGAAAAGAACATGAGAACTTTAAGAAAAGTCTGCCCTGTTTACAAAAGGGGTGACTTCTGGTGCCTCAACCCAGTTGGCATGAAGGAAGAAATTATGCCACATGCTGATCTCCCAGGCCTCGTTAGGGGCAACGGAGTGATGGAGCCTGACGGCCTCGGCTTTTAAGGGCAGGGTTTTCCCAGGTACGTGGGCTAAAATGCACCCGCTACGGGCTCCGCTTGCCCAGGAGAGAAGAGCAGACGGGAGGGAAGACGGCTGCAGCACACTCAGCAGCACTGACTGCCTGTTTGGAGAGCCCCGAGCTTCTCGGGGACAGGAGAGGTAACGACTGATGCGGTGAGCAGTCGGGAAAAGCGCGGCGCTCAGAGCGAAGCGGTAACCACGGCAAGGGCCTCTGGGATTCGTGAGCAAAGTCAGATGGAGCGAAAGCTGGGTGTGCTCAGCAGTTTTCAGGGCTCTATCCTTTAGGCTATAAAAACCTACCGTATCGTTAACATCCCCCAAGGAAAAACACCTTTGCTGTGGCAAGTTGGGACCTCCAGCCCTCAACACCCTCCTCCCCACTGAAACAGTTATTTTCATGGGACTTTTTGGGTTGTTATTACCAGCTTTCTTAAGAATGCAACCAAAGCATTCAGAATGCGAGGTGTTGTATTTTTTATAGTGTTCAACAGTGACTCTGTTAGGCAGTAATCGGATGTTGGTATTCGAGAATGAGCTGGAGAAATCAGATTGGATTAAAAATATCTATTAATAAGACAGTAAACATTGGACTTCACCTTCCCCCAGGGAAGAAGGAAACACTGGAGTCTCTCGGCCTGGGGGTGTCTGAGGAGAATTGTGGGCACTGGCCCCCTTGGAGCTGCCTCCGGACGAGACCTCATTCACAGCAGCGGCTGCTGTGAAGTATATATCCGACTAGAATAAAAGAGAAAGCATTATGGAGCTGCCTGGCTCCCTGTAGCCACGACCCTCCTGTCGTCACGGCAGAGCCCGCAACGGTTCCTCGGCTCCGCTGCTACGTCCTCGGGGCCTGCAGTGCAGTGACATGCCTGGGCAGGGGACTTCCAGAGCCAAAGTCCTGCACCGTCACCCCAGACCTTTCCTGAGCATTCAGTTTCCCGGCATTTCCCCTTATCCGTTTGTTGAATGACAACAGAGATGAGGCTGTTTCCCACGTTTCTTGTGCAGACACACACCTAGTGCACACTGGCCTAACAGGAACCTCAGGCACCCCCAGAGTTAGGCCTGGGAAGGATTTTGGATTCAGTCGGGTCAACGTACAGATGGGGAAACGGGCCGTTCATTCACGGATTCGGCCAGCACTCGCGCACACCCACGACGTGCCGGCTTTGGTGGTAACAGCAGTGGTGTGCTGAGGCCAGCCTCCAACTGACCCGTGAGTGCCTATTTGGGGAGTTTGCAAGTTAAACACAGCCATTATCCAGCATAAATACATTACGCGAAAAACAAAGGTACCGGGGCGCCTGGGTGGCTCAGTCGGTTAAGCATCTGACTCTCGGTTTTGGCTCAGGTCATGATCTCACGGTTCACGCGATCAGGTCCGGTATCGGGCTCTGTGCTGACATCGCAGAGCCTGCTTGGGATTCTTTCTCTCTCCCCTCCCCCGAGCACACACATGCACTCTCTCAAAATAAATAAACTCTAAAAAATAATAATAAAAATAAAAACGAAGGTACTAAATGTCAAAATTCGACCTTTCCTAACTTTATGGCTACATTTACCATTATCTATGCTCTTGAGGCTACTGACATCAATAGCATCTGCGTGGTGAAAATACTGCAAATAGCACGTGGCTTCCCGACCCTGAGTTCAGTGGGTTCACGCTGGAAGCTGCACATCCTAATGGTGGGACTATTTACACCATGGAAATGGGCAAACATTACAAATCAGAGATCGATTTGTTGTTTTGTTGACCGTCTAGGCTCTGTGATAGACAGAATTTCTGATGGTGAGGATAAAGTAGATGCGTGTTGAGTCCACTGCTGATATTGGAAGAAGTTTTGGTTTAGTGACTGATGTGTACCAGAGTGAGAAATAGAGTAACAGCAGATCACAAATCAGATTTAATGACAACAAGCTTATTGGAAGAAGAATTAACGTACTGACATAGAACTCCCAGGTGTAAAATCAGGGTTGACCCGCAGCCATAGGTTGGCTGTGGGTTACAAGAATTAGCAAAAATTAGCGAACGGACTTGTGAGTGCCAACTGGCTAAACAGATTTTAAGATAAAAAGCACTGTCCATGATATTATTTGTAAATCATAAGCTATTTTAATTTTTCCATTGGTAAAATTTATAGCCAACTGAGGTACATATATATGTATGTACACACACACACACACACACACACACACACACACACACCCTGGAGGGCTGGCAATGAAGCCTTTAGCAGCACGACACTGGCGCTGTGTTAGTAAGATAGCCAGTCCCTGACTTGTGGAACTGTCAGCCTTGTAGGGGAGACAGACAGACAAGGAGTAGCCCACCCACATAAGGGGATGCGTGATGCACGTCAGGATGGAGAACGCACCACGGGCCTGGGCAGGGGGACCGTGCGGGCCTGGCAGGGGGACCCTCCGGGCCTGGCAAGGCCAGGGCAGACTGTGTGGGGCTGACAAGGGAGGGGCTGGGATGAGACCGCCCGGGTTGTGTGCCAGCAACAGAAGGCACCTTACAAAGTCATCTTTGTTCTGGTGTCCCTTGGTTTTGCTCAAACTCTCTTGCTAGATGTGGGTTAGTCGATTAGCCACATTTCATGGGACACAAAATCAAGCTAAGGATGGAAAGCAGCAGAGGAAGAAAGTGACCCTCTGAGCTCGTTCTTTTCTAGATTTGGGCTGTTCCTCAGTGCAGCGGGGACCCCTGATCCAACTCCGTCTGACTACATACTCCTCTCTTCAGCCGACAGCTTCCCAACTGCTACCAGCACTGGGTGACACTCTAACAAAACCAAGAAGGGGCGCTCCGAGGCCCGAGGGGGCCACACGGGAAAACCCGACGGCGGTCTGTCTCCTGCGTTTTCGCTCCCGCTGGCGCTCGGGCACACGGGGGCCTGACCCGATGAGACGGCGTCCGTGCCCTCCTGGAGCTCGGCTGCTCGGGCTCCCAAAAACCCTCGGACAAGTGACTCACCCTGGAGGCCACGAGCTGCAGCTGCGGCACGACGGCCGTGTGGACGAGGTTCCCGTTCACTACCAGGCGGATCTCCATGGAGTCAGTGGTGAAGGCCAGGAGGTACGGGAAGGCGCAGACTGCAAGGCAATGGGGCGCGTCAGCCCCCAACACGCCGGCTTGGGGCCCTCGCCGCCCCGGACGCTCCGGTCTCCCCCATTTCTCTGGCTGCTTCTCTCCCTCCTCCCCGGGCATGTCCCCCCTGCTTCTACGAGCACCTCATTCCTGAGGCAGCCTCCCCTTAGCTGGCAGGCTTCCGCTTGAAGCAGCCGTGCGTGGTCTCCATTTCTCCTTGTCCCCGTCTCTACTGCGGTCTCACAGGCCGGTCTCCTGGAGGCTCACCGGCCCAAGTCCCGACAGACCTTCCCCCTCCTTGTCCAGGCTACAGCGCGGCCCTCTCCTCCGGTCCGTGCTGTTCTGCCCGGAACCCTGGCCTTCAGTGGCTCTTCCCGCTCTGTCACTTGTTTCCTCCTCCGTGCTCCTCCAGTCATGTATGCCCGAGCAGGGGCCATGTCCTCACTGTCCCTCACAGGGTACTTCGGAGTCAATGGGGTTGTTGAGTTATTTGTTAAAGGTCAGCCCCTCTTTTTGAAGTGGTTTTTTATGCCACACTGACTTCCAGGCCCCCAAACTGCCCTGGTTGCCCTGGGCCCTCACCTTTGACTTCCCCGCTGGCCACTTCACTCTCCCACGCTCCCTCACTCTGGCCTGCTCTCTCTTTGCTCTCTCCGTGGTCAACTCCCTCCTCTCGTGGCTTTACCCAGGGGACGTTCTCTCACACCCTGCCTCTCGCCTTGCTCTCTCAAGTGACCCCCAATGTTGGGGCTCAAAAAACCTGAAAGCGATTTTCAATCCTTCCTTCTCTCTCTCTTTAGCCAGATCTCATCCATCACCGAAGCCTGACTAGATCCTCCAGTATCTGGATGGAGTCCTCTGTTCTCAAGACTCTAGAATGTTTGCCTACCGTCACATCCTTGGCCTTGGAGGAAAACAGCACTGACTCGAACATTCTTGGCTCTGATCCGACTCTCACCAGGCAGATGCCCAGCTGTGGATCCTGCACCCCAGAAGGGAAGCACCACCTCTCACGCCCTGATGTTTCAGGGGCAGGCAAAGCACCCGAGTTTCTGGGACTCTTGGTTTTCGAGCTCTAAAATACGTAAGCACGGCGCGGAATGCCTTGGGCTTCTCCAAGTCAGTCAGTGTTTTAAGGCTGGAGATCTCGCGCTCAAATTGTAGGAAAAGGAAAGCGAAGCCCAGAAATGAAATGATACTGAAAGATACCCAAGTCCTGAAAATCGGGATTTCGTTGATCTCAAATGCTCCCATGCTCCCAGCTGGGAGGCACAGTGGATGGCAACAGTCCCAAAGGGGGAACAGAAAGGAAAACAATTGAAAAAGGAAAAGAACACTCTGAGCACTCCTCATACTCACATAACTCATGGCAGTCCAGCAGCAAGCCAGTAAGTTGGCTGACACGGGACCGAACAGATCAGATGGGTCCACGTGGGGGGGGGGGGTGGGGGGTGGGGAGGGCAAAACGATCGAGGGTTTTCTTACCAATTGCATAAGGAGCCTGGTTCCAGCAGAACTGGAAATCTGACGCACAGGGTTGAACCAAAAAAGAGCCCCCGTTAAATGGGCAAACCTTTTTATAGATGCAACTGTCTGCAACAAAACAACAGCGACTCATTTTTTTGTTAGAGACAACGCTTAGGGCCGGGTAATTAGATATTTGAAAAACAGGCAACCAGAATGGCATCCTATCTGCTAGGTCTTCACAGACAGCCGGTACTAACCCCGCCACGACGCCAGGTTCTCAGGCCGGGAGGCAGTCGGAGCCGCGGCGATGACACTACAAGCACTGGCGGCTGCATTTGGGAAGGATTTACTATGTGCCGGGCACCGAGCTTTACAAAAGTGAGCTTATTTAGTCTGAATGCTTTGAAGCAGGTGCCATGATTATACTCGTCGTGCAGATGGCGAGACTGAGGCCAGGAGAGGTGAAGCGGCTGGTCCAGAGTCTCCCAAGTACCCCCCGGGGGGGCAGGGTTTGAACAGAGGTGTGCTGGACTGCAGAGAAGAAGGGACACTTGGTGACGGGGCCGCCTGGACGGAGGAGGCCCTCCCGCCTCACTCAGCAGGACAAGCACGGTGGGAGCTGGATACTCCCGCCACTGGCTCCCCCGCCCCGCCCCGACATTTTGCTAGGAAAACTTGAAGCCATGTGCCTGTGTCACCTTGGGGTGACAGCCAGAATTAGATTAAGGCCAGGCTGAACAGCCGCCCGTTCCTGGCCTGCTCTGAGCTCGAAGCACAGGTCCAGGTGGCTCAGACCCTCTCAGAGTGAGAAGGTCCGTACAGAAGCAAAAGCTCCTTTTATTCCAGAAGCCCATCATGTTTTACCTGTACAATCTTATTTTTAATTGAATTATTTTTAATTATTTTAAAAAACAGGTTCATGGAGCTATAATTTATACGCTATAAAATCCATCCACGTTAAGCGTACAATTCACTGTATTTTCTGTAAATTTACAGAGGTGTGCAATGCCACGGTCCAATTTTATGACCTCTCTCTGACCCTAAAAAGAAACTGCACGCCCGCGAAGCAGCCACTCCCACCCCTGGCTGGAACGCAGAGCTGTGTCCCCGCTGTGTGGCGTGTGGTGAGGCACGTGTGTGAAAGCTGGAGCTGCTGGGCAGGGCCTGAAGGCTTCAGGAACTGGTTCCTCCTCTCGTGATGCCTTTCTGGAGACTTCCTTCCCTGGAGCCACTCCTCAGCCCGCTGGCTCCTCTCACTCTCTCTCCCCACATCCCCGCTTTTGGTGATTCTAAGTGTCACCTACATGCTAATGATGACTCCCAAATGAAGGTGTCCCGTGGGCACTCTCCTGAGTCCCTGGGGCCTCCGCTAGCGTATCGGGGAGGCACTGATGTGTCCAAACTCAACTCTTGATGTTCCCTCCTAAACTCGCTCCTCTCAGAGTTCCCCTCGTCTCAGGAAATGGTATTCTCCATTTTTCCAGTTGCTCCTGTTCCCAGGGACAGCCTCCCTTCTCTCCTCCGCCACATGCCCTGCTGGATTCGTCAAGCAAATGATCTTGGTTCCCGTATTTCAAACACCCCTGGGGTTGGACCACATCTCAGCACCTCTGCTGCCGTGTGCTGGTACAAGCCCCTGCCATCTGTCATCCCACGAGTGCAGGCACGAGCTTCCATGAAGTTCTCTGCACAGTGGCCCACGGTCCTTTCACCCATAAGTCCCATCCTGTCGCCCCTCTGCTCAAAATCCTCTGGCTGCTCCCCAGAGTAAGAGGCTCTTCATCTCCCAGGCCCCCCCCCCCCGCCCCGCCCCCGAATCTGGTCCTCTTCAGATACCATTTTCATCCACTCACACCTACACTCACTCTGCTGGGGCCACACCAGTCAATGAAATACTAGAATGTTCCTGGAACACAAACCCCTTCTTGACTCCCTCAGGGTCTTCTCTCCAAGCGCCCCTCCCAGGCAGGCCTTCCTTCGCCACTTTCCCTAAATGGACACCTGTACTCCCCAATCCTGCTGAACCCTGGTCCCTCTCCGTTTTATTCCCCTCAGCACCTACTACCGTTCAACATACTGGATGTTTTTCTTGTCCTGTTAATTGTCTACCTGCCCTTAAAAGGTACACTCTAAGAGGCAGGGATCTGTGTATATTTTACTCACTGCTGAAACACCTAGGCACCTTAGGTGCTTAGTAAATATCTGCTGAATGAGTAAATGGCCCTTCCCTCCCTGTCCCCACTCAGGAAGGACAGGTCAGAGATGTGTCCCTCAAGGCTCCGGTCCCTTACACACACCTCCTCTCCACCCCCGAGGCCTGCCCCAACTCCCATCAGAGGCCAGCAAACTGCTGGTGGGTTTGAGGGGGTCTGGGGTGGAGGAGACCTGAACTTGGGGAGCACAGAGCATGCCGGATGGCGGAGAGCAGTGTGAATGTGCCTCGGGGGCTCAGCCTGTCCCACAGTGAAGCTGTCGGCCTGAGAAACGGTCACACAGGCAAGGATGAGGTGCCCCAGACTGCAGTTCAGGGGCCCCTCCCCTCCCCCTTCCACCTGAATAAGCCCCAGCGACTCCAATAGGACCCCAGAGATGTAGACGGCTCTCCTTCCTGATAACCAATACTGGTGGTTTCTGCACCTGAGGCCGGGGGGTGGGGGGGGGGGGGTGGGGGGGGCGGGGCTCCAAATCAGACCGAATTGATTTAGAAAAGTAAGCAAGGCATATCTCTCGAGGCCCAGAGCTGTGAAGCACGTTCACACCCAGGGTGCTGGTGCCCATGCCTGGCTCTCCCCTAAACTGTGAGCTCACTGCAGTCCCTGGCAGCTCCGTTCACTGCCGTGTCTCCAGAATCTATCTCGTGCCTGGCACAGAGAAGGTCATCTGTTGTGGTTTAAAAAGGAAAGCCTGGATGGGGGGCTGGGGTGAAGGGCAGGATTCTGAAAATGTCACAGGAAGCAGCTAGGAGTCCTTGACCTTCACTCCTTTGACTTTGCCCATCCGGCTGGTGGGGAGTGAGCAGGGGACAGACACTATCTCTAGTGTTAAAACGAATTTCCCTGAAGTCCCTTTCTGTGTGTAGAAAAGCCTACGGAGGTTACCAAACAAACTGGATTCTGACTGCTGCTCTGATGAATCTGGAGGTAAAAGGAGGAAAGAGAAAATCCTGCTGTGCCTGGCAACGTGTTATGGACTTCACTGGTAAGATCCCGTTAACCTGCACAGCAGTCACGAGTGGTGGGTTCTGTATTCTTCACGTGACTCATCCGGAAGTTAAGATGTAGGTTAGATAGTCTCACACTGAGAACAGCACTTACGCGAGCTTTTCTGGTTTCCTTGCACAATTATCTTTAAAACACCATCAGCAAACAGAGTTCACCTTTCGTAGCGAGATTTATCATTTGCATTAAGTGTGAATCATTACTGCATGCTAAGGTCACAGCCAAGTTTTCTTTCTTTTTAAGTAGACTGACTCTGATATTCAAGATAGAAATGAATCACAAGAAAATAAGATCATCCGTTGAACTACTTATACTTTGTCCCCCTGAAATTTACCTTGCAAATACACTTTTCTCAAAGAACACATAACTGGAAGTTGTAATTTCTATTACAAAATACTTTCATCTTTAACATATCTGAGATAAAAATCTCTTTCTATAACACTCTGAATTTATAAAAGCTATTTGTTACTTCGTTTTGTTTTTTAATAGAAAGGAAGCTGATAAAAATCAGCTGCAAACACTGCAGGGAGCAAGATCATTCTACAGCACCCTGTTGACAAGGGCCTTTACTGCACAGGAGTCTGATGAAAACAAGCCAACGCAGCAGCCAGTGCGTGTGGGGGAAGGAGTTACAGAAGTGGCCTGGGTGACCGTGGGGAAAACCAACTGGTTCTCTGGGGTTGTTCACCGGGGACCTGGCAGCCTTCTGGGAGAAGGAGGGAGATGGAAAAGGAAAGCCAGATTCCGGACCCAGAGAAACGGACAGAAGTGGCACTGTTTGGGGAAGACAGAGGCAGGTCTGGGAATCTCCGGGATTGCTAAGGCCTTGACCCATGTGGCATCTAAAGACACAGAGCTTATCGTCTGACGGCTCAGTGGGTCTAGGAAAACAGACATACACTGATCCCATGCTGAGATGAAACCAGAGCCTGAAGCCAGGAGATCACCAAAGCCAGGGGTAATGACCTGGAGAGGCCACTTGAATCACACCTGGCACAGCACTGGGCCACTCCCGCCCAGGGGAACCCAGTCTGCTCCCGTCCATATGCTTCCAGTGTGGTACAGAGAGGATGTCCATCCACGTTTGTTTCCGTGTTCCCTTTTCATGTTGGGACTAATCATCCCATTCTGATAACCTGCTCTGTCTTTCTGTTCTGATTTTCTCTCCCACCTAAAATCCTTCCTATCCTTTCAAGCGATTAAAAGAAAAAAAAAAAATCGACATCAGTTTGTAAAGCATTTGGCCACAAGTTTTTCTCACAGATTTTTCAATAAATTGAAAAGGCTACCCTTTAAAGCGATTAAAAAAAAAGATAAAGAGATTTTCTAGACGTGACTTCAAACACGTGTCCCCCCGCTCCGCTGGGCCCTGTAACCGGGACACAGGGCAGCAGGGGCAGCCTGGGTCCAGCCCCGGGGGTCCAGGGACCACTCTGGACGCCGTGTGCATATTGGCCCTCTCATCACAGGGGCTGTCAAATCTCACATCTTGCAAGACGAGGTTTACCAAACGGAGTTCTCTGCTGGTAGTTAGCTCTCCCATACTTATTAATCAAAGATTAATCAAAGTATTGGCCCCACGCGGGCCGATTAAAATCACTACTCTAAATCCATACAATTATAGGTGAAAAAATATGTTTTATTGTTTTAGTTAGACTGGGCAGGCTGATCTAGGAAAATGCCTTACTACTTTTAGCCTTAAGAAGATCCTTTGTACTGTAGTGTAATATTAGCTTTTGAAAGGCTGAAAATTCTTACAAGACCCTCTTTGATGCATTTGACCTGGTCTGTCCCAAACCCACCCTGCCACCCGACCCAAACCAGCCCAGGTGAGGCCGGATACGCCAGGTTGAGGCTGATTTCGTTAACCCCTGAGAAACAGCGAAGAATAGAATAGTAACCGTGGCTAAAATTAGGGGCCCTGGAATCAAGAGGGCCCCAAATGTGAACCCTGGGTCTGCTGTTCTGTAGCTGCATGATCTTGAGAAAGACAGGTCACTTCTCCAGGCCTCAGGCGCCTCATCTCCAAATACAGGTAATAAAGGTCCCTGAGAATTAGATGACACAGTCACTGGAACGTATTGAGCCCAGCACACGGCACACAGTAAGGGCTCCCTAAGTGGAAGCCACTGTCACCACCTCGCATCCTGGAGACAGTGCCCTTGAACCATCTCACCAGAAGGTCTGGGAGAGCCAGGTCGGAAATGCAACTCATGGCGGCTCCCTGGGGTGCCCTTAAGGTCACAGGAAAAATATGTCAGGTAGATCTATGGCTGAGTCCCTCTGAATTGCCCAGAAAAACAACAGTTAATTTTAGCAACTTACAGTTGTAACACAAGAGGAGCCCGGCTTCTCCGTCTTCGTACACATCAATAGCTGCCACAAAATTAACCTGCAAGGGGGAGGGCAGTGGCGGTGAGCAGGCTGGACGTGACACGTTAAAAGACTTTCTCAGGTTCAAAGGTTTAGCGGGGGCCCTTAGCTTTCTGTAGACTCGGGCTCCGTGGGATCACTTCCACCTGGGGCGGCCACGATTGCCACACACAGAACGGCCTCCCCTTCCTTTCTCCCCTGGGACTTTGTCACTGTCTTTTCTGCCCTTTGAGGAGCTCGGTGGGGGGCGGGGGTGGGCTCTCTGTTAACAGAACTCCTATCTAGGTAGTGCTCTGGTTCCCCAAGCTTCCTCGCTGGGGTAATTCAGTTCACTCGCACATCGACCCCGGGGAGCGCGTGGTGTTATTCCCACCTCACCGATGAAGAAAGGGAGGCTCAGTCGGTTGAGTGCCCGACTCTTGATGTCAGCTCAGGTCACGATCTCACAATGTGTGAGCTCGAGCCCCGCATCAGGCTCTGTGCTGACAGTGCGGAGCCTGCTTGGGATATTCTCTCTCTCTCTCTCTCTCTCTGCCCCTCCCCTGCTTGCACGCACACTCTCTCTCAAAATAAATAAACTTATTAAAAAAAAAAAAAGATGAGGCTCAGAGAGGTGAAGTCAGCGAGTAAGTGCCACAGCCGAAGTTTGAATGGGTCTCTGGTCCTTCGCTACCTCACGGCTCTGTACTTGAGCCAGGCTCCCCGCCGCCCCCCGCCCCAAGTGTGGAGAGTGTCACAATCTCGAAAGCACTGCGGCAGGTCTTCGCTTCTATTCTCTGGCTCTCCCGTGCTTGGAGGGAGGCAGCACGACGCAACAGAACGGGCGCCGGAAGACCCACTTCTGAGATCTGGGCAAACTCCCCTCCCCAGGCCCTCGGTGCCTGGTTTGAGAACACCGCTCAACCTGGTGATGTCCTGGGTCCCTCCGGAGTTCCAAACCCTGGCCCTCTGTACGTGTCCCGTTCCTCTTACTCCCTCACTTGCCTTCACCCTGCAGTCTGGCCCCCACGCGATCGGGGTCTGCCTTCTCTGGGCTCGACAAAGATTTCCTTCTTCCCAGAGCCGAAGATGTCTGGCCAGTGCTCATCTCTGCCCAGCTCTCCACTGCCTCTGACCCCGGGCATCTCCCTTCCTCTCGCCCGCTCTCCTACCTCGGAGTCCTCTTCACGTCTAGGCCCTTCCCTCACTTAGAAAAACGCTCATCTTTTATGGCTTCACCTTTTACTCTGAGCTCAAAATCCCTAACCCTCCCACCTCAGGCACCTGTTCTCCTCAGCCCCTGGCTCACGTTTCTAAGCCTTTCGTTCTTGTTCTCAACCCAACAGATTCCACGTCCAAGTCACCGAGAGGCAGGAGGCGGTGCAGGGGAGCGGGTGGGAGCGCGGACACTGGTCAGGCGGACCCGAGAGAAAATCCCGCCCGCACCACTTACTGCCTCTGTGGCTTGTGGCAAACGGCTTAACCTCCGGCCCTAGGTGTTCACCTGTGAGAGTGGTATATAAGGATAATGCTCCCTTTGCTGGAGTGTAGTGAGGATTCCACAAGACGCGGAGGAGAGTGCACAATCAGCACTATTATCTTTCTCTCATACGGGAATCCTTCCTTCTAACCTCCTCCTTTGTGTGAGCAGAGCTAGCCCCGAAGTCTCAGGGCACCCCCACACCCTAGGGCCCCGCAGCATCCTCTTCAGGGTCTCTCAGGTGTCTTTTGTGTGCCTGCTGTCGCCCCGGGCTGGGACCCGTCTCCTTCAGTTCGTCTCTCCCGCCCCTTCCAGAGTCTGTGCTGCCCAGGGCCACGGGGGCTCCTCCGGAAGACTCTCCGCCCGGCAGCCCTCCTCTTCACGGTCGTCAACATCGCTGTGCTGAGCCCTCACTGGCCACCCTCAGCCAGGGCTTCTGCCTTGGCTCTGGCTTCCCTCCGGTGGAACCCTGGCCCCCTCCATCTGTCATCACCTGGCGCTGTACTAGGTGCCATGAAGCACACAGAAAAAAAATAAGGCAGGGTTCCACCTCTCAAGGAAAAACCAGAAAAGCGTGTAAATACATAAAACAAGGTACAACGAGGCAAATGCCACAAGCAAGAGTTGTGGGTGCTTTAGAGGGGGTGGGAGACCGCGAGGCTCAAGTCTGGGAGCAGAAAGACTTGGGGGTCAAATCCCAGATAATCCCCCTTCTGCTATGTAGCAGACCCCTCTATTTTTATCATGTGCATCGCGTGTGTCACTGTCTGATGCTCACTTATTTGTCCGTTTATTGGAGCCCTCCTCCCCGGGGGAACATGAGCTTCGTGAAGCAGAGGCCTCGCCTATAGATGTTCAGCACCTAGACTGGGCCTGGCACAGGGCAGGAGCAGAACTGATACTCGGCGAATGCGTGACTGACTACAGGAAATCTTTGTGGCCTACTCCCATCGTGCCTCGGGACATGGCTCTGGAGGCTACAGCAGGCTGGGGGTTAAGGGCACAGAATCAGAATCAGACAGCCTGGGTTCAAGTCCTGTCTCTGCTACTTACTAGCTGTGTAGTTTTGGGTCCAGTGACTCCTCCTTTCTGAGCCTCAGCTTCCTTTTCTGCAAAAGTGGGGACGTGAACAGCACATTCCCTACAGGCTGTTGGGCACATTTTGTGAGATAACGTTCACGAAGTGCTCTGGCATGGGGCTGACAGTCCACGGCTTGGACTTGATCAATGCTTCCTTGGGCACTCCTTAGCATTTTGTTCAGACCTCTGTTAACACTCAGCACAGCGAGACCCATTTCATGCTTCAATATGTATGTTGGTTTCCCTGGGGGAAGGGCCTGGTGGGAGTCGATCTCCGTAGCATTGTTTCCTGACCAGGTGAGGACATCAGAATCAACTAGAGAGCTTTAAAAAATATATTCTAGGGGGCGCCTGGGCAGCTCAGTCAGTTAAGCATCCAACTTTGGCTCAGGTCATGATCTCACGGTTCATGAGTTCGAGGCCGTCAGCGCAGAGCCCGCTTGGGATCCTCTGTCTCCCTCTCTCCGCCCCTGTCCTGCTCGTGTGTGCACACACACAAGCTCTCTCCCTCAGAAATAAATAAACATTAAAAAAAGAGAGAGTTAAAAAAAAAAAAATATATATATATATATTTGCTCTAGAGATCCTGATATAGTAGGTCTAGGGTAGGATACAGGTGTTAGCTTTTAATTTTCTATTTGATTAAAAATAAGTATTTCACTTTATTGGCATCTTAAAATGATAAAAGTAACATATGGTGGTTGCGAAAATTCAAAACACAGACTTGAAACAAGCCAAGTCTGCAACCCACCGTCCCCAGCCCCAGCTGAAAGTGGGAACCACTGTCGGGTCAGTGTCTGGCCTTCCCATGTGATTCTGGGGTGAGCTCCCAAGTGAGACCCACTGGGTTCCAGGCCTTTGGTCAAGATGGGGACTCAGGCCCAGCAACTAAGCCAGAGACCCAGATCTCATTACCAGGTGTGCCGTCCCTTCTAGAGGACACCTTTGCTTTGGGAAAGAGGCCAATGCTGGCTGCTGGAACCGGGGCAGTAGGTCACGATAGGCCTGCTGGTAAAAGGACTTGATGTTGACTTTCAGATGGCTGCTTTGGTGCTTCTTAAACATTTCCTCTCTTGACCTAGGGTTCTCTTAGCCCCTGAGATGGGGCTGAAAGCTGAAATGGGAATCGAATGGGCTTGGCTGAGAAGAGGAGTGGAGGCAGGAAACTAGGCCAGAAAATCGACACTGTGCACAGAGCAGCAGTGTGGTAACTTGAATGACCCAGAAATGCCCAGTGACTATGGGGAGGTCGGCCTCTCTCTGTCCTGCCTCCATAGCACCGGGGTCTGGGCCGCAGGAACATTCTGGGGAAAAGCTAGCCCTTGCTCCTGCAGGCCGTTCCTGACTGGCTATGGGAAAACGCTTTGTTCATTACCTTGGTCATTTCCCTAGGGCTTATTTTTCCAATTAGACAGGAAATGCCTTGCAAAGGTGAGTCGCTGTGTCTAAGCACCCACGCCTGCTTAGCTACCACTCAGCAGCTGGGGATGTACCAGAAGATGGAACGTACACATTGACCCACTTAGATCGAGGGAAGGGCTTAAAAAAAAATTTTTTTTTTTACATTTTTTATTTTAGGGGAAAAACTCAGTGACTTGGTTTTTAAAAGCATATTGAAAAAAAAAGAGAACATTTTAGAATTATTCCTCCTTTCAGAAAAACAAAACACAGGAGTCACCCAAGAAAACTGCCTTTAATGTGATTTTTCCTCAGCCTTAAGAGGAATCTTAAGAGGAAAAAAAATCCACACTCTAATGAATTATCAGGGTATTAAATATAAGTAAACAGTAATTGCCAGCAGAAAAAGCACATAAAGTCTTAGGAAACTAGTCGCTAGGAAAGGGACTGACTGTGCAGAGACCTACTGGGCCATGATTTTTCTACGTCCTTTAGCTGGTCACACAGTTTTTGAAAAGCAAGAAGGACAAGAACTATTCAAGTCAAATTGGGCCCTCCCTCCTCAGAAGCTGGAAAAGGCTACTGGTTCCCAGGTACTGGGATAGAGGGGCTGCTCTCCTGGCTCTAAATAGGAAGAGCTTCAGGACAGACTCGTTCTACTAGGTCCATACTGGCATCATCTGGCAAGACTTAAAACGGATTGATTCCCACACACCACACACCCAGAAATTCTGATTTAATTGATTTGGGGTGGGGTCAGAGCACTGATCTTTTTATTTTATTTATTTATTTTTTTAATTGTTTTTATTTATTTTTGAGACAGAGAGAGACAGAGCACGAGCAGGGGAGGGGCAGAGAGAGATGGAGACACAGAATCCGAAGCAGGCTCCAGGCTCCGAGCTGTCAGCCCAGAGCCTGACATGGGGCTCGAACTCACAGACCGTGACATCATGACTTGAGCTGAAATCAAGAGTCATTAACCAACTGAGCCACCCAGGAGCCCCATGATTATTCTATTTCTTAAAATCTTGCTCTCATTTGGTGTTAAGTTTTCTTAATACCGTAATTACCAATTTTTATGAATATTTGGGTAGTGCCCTAACGCAAGTTGTATTTTTTTTTTTTTTAATCTCTTGTAAAGCATAATCAGGAAGAATTCTGCAGTCTCTTGGACCTAGCGGAACAGGGCTGGAGGAAGCCTGTGGGTCTGGAAGTTCTCATCAGGAACTACGCCCCACTCCACGGCATCCTTGTCCTCGGTACCTAAGCCGGAGTGTTGGCTCTGCACCACGCAAGCCTCATGTGGCTCCAGTGTTATCTGGTCTTGCCCTGCGTGACAAGGGCCTGGATCCTGTCCAAACCTAGGACATGCCTGAGCACTGCGCAGCTCAGGCTGGAGGCAGACTCTCGTCCCTTCCTCCTTTCCTAGGGGGCCTTTTTCAGGGACGGAGACCTGCTCCAGTCACCTGGTCTCCAAGCTGTGAGTCTGCAGGGCTACGGAGAGAATAAGGCCCTTGGGGTGTGAATGGCCAGAGGTTCTCGTTGGTGTAGTTACTTAAGTTGAGCTTTTTGACCCTTCACTCCTCCTTTATGAGGAAGAACAGAATGGCAGGGGGAGATTTGGGAAAGCTGAGCAGGGAATGGGGCAGTTAGATTAGATTGAACCAGTTTGAGCAACAGCAGTGGCAACTTCATGTGGCACAGCCCACAGAATGTATCACAAAACAGTGCTATGATCAATCAGACCTAATTAAAAAAATTTTTTTAATGTTTATTTATCTATGAGAGACTGTGAGAGACAGAATGTGAGCAGGGGAGGGGCGGAGACACACACACACACACACACACACACACACACACACACACACACACACACAGAATCCGAAGCAGGCTCCAGGCTCTTGAGCTGTCGGTACAGAGCCCGATGCGGGGCTCGAACCCACGAACCGTGAGATCATGACCTGAGCTGAAGTCGGACACCCAACCGACTGAGCCACCCAGGCGCCACCATGATTAAGATGTCTTTAAGATTACGTTTATGAGGCCCCTGGGTGGCTCAGTCGGTTAAGCATCCGACTTCAGCTCAGGTCATGATCTCACGGTTCGTGGGTTCGGGCCCCGCAGCGGGCTCTGTACCGACAGCTCAGAGCCTGGAGCCTGCTTTGGATTCTGTGTCTCCCTCTCTCTCTCTCTCCCCTCCCCCACTCACATTCTGTCTCTCTCTCAAAAAAATGAATAAACATTAAAAAGAATATTAAGAAAAAAAGACATCCTAAGGATGGCATCACAAGGTTAGAAGAATCACTCCTGGTCGTCTTCGATTTTCACTTGCCCCTACACCTGCCAACTCACCCTGTTGGCCTCCACGTGGTGCAGCCGAAAGGCCTCCCCCGTGCTCTCATTCACCACATCGAACTGGTGCCGGTAAGCCACACAGATGAGATTGTCACTCTCTTCAGTTGGCCCATCTACTAAGGTCATCACTGCGGGAGAGTCGGACAGACAGATCTCCTGTGGTTGATGGTGACACGGAGAAGGGGTCAGGACACAGAGCAGCCGTTTTCATCAACCCTCCCCCCCACCCCCCCCACCCCGCCCTGCCTGCCCGCCTCCATGCAGCAGAGGGTCCCCTCCCCAGGCAGGGAAGGTGGAGACCGGGAACGAGGGGCAGGGACTGTACCAGACTCCCCCCCACCAAACCTGTCCTCAAAACCCACAATTGGCAAAAGTGATTCAATAGTATGGTCCACATTAGCTCTCAGATAGTCCAGCCCTGTCCTATGATTTAATAATAAAAAAATAATAATGGCTAACCTTGTCGAGCACTTAACACAGTGCCGGGCACTGTTCTCCCTGAATCCTCCTAACAACCTTACGAAGTAGATGAGGCTTTATTCTGTTTTACAGATAACGAAAGTGAAGCTCGAAGGTCACATGACTTGCTCACACTCGCATAGTTAAATGTGGTAGAACCAAGATTTGAGCGCAGGAGAGCTGATACTGTACATGCTCTACGCGAACAGTCATTAAGATGGCTAATAACTGTATTAAGAAGATTAACACCTAATTAGAGCAAGATTTTAACTTGTTTTAACTTAACTGTTATGCTGTTCAATCCTTAAATTGAATGTGAGCAGAAACTGATATGCATAATTCAGGTGGCTTTAATTCTGGCAAAAATAATTGCTCAGCTCATCCACAGGCGAAGTTTGCCTTAGTAGCCAATGTGTGACACAGGTCACATAACGTACCAACAATTTAAAAAAGGGAAGAGACAGTAAGAGCAGGAAAGGGACGGGGCCCCCAAGGAGGCTTCTCTCGCAAGGTCCCACCCTCAGCGGAGCCCTAAATCCTCGAAGGCAGGCCGGGCAGCTTCTTCCACCTCCCCAGCCATCAAAGCCACTAGGGTGTCTTGCTAGGATCCTGCGTTAGCCTCTTAGAGGGTCTCCTCCTTTATGCTCAGGGCTCCCTCCAAACCCTTCTCTGTCCAGCAGCCAGCAAAATCTTTTCAAAACATGTCACTTCGCTGCTTCAACCCTTCCAATGGCTGCCCCTTCTCCCTCAGAGTCGAAACCAAAATCCTAGCAACGGCCTTCAAGGCTCTCTGACCTCCCTGCCTTGTTCCCTTGGCTCCAGCCACTGCGGCCTCTTGACTGTGCCTTGACCGGGGCCTCCGGTCCTTAACTGGCTGCTCCTTCTGCCTGGAACCCCCTTTCTCCAGATATGCTCAGCACCTACTCCCATATTTCACTGGATCTCTGCTCAAAGGCAAAGCAGAGATCCCTTTGGGAGAGGGCTTCTGGGACATTCTTTCTAGAACAATGCTCCCACCACCACTCATTGCCCTCTCCTCCCTCAATCCACTTTATTGTTGTTTTTTTTTAATATGAAATTTCTTGTCAAATTGGTTTCCATACAACACCCAGTGCTCATCCCAACAGGTGCCCAGAGAGGAGATGTGAAGAGCAGACCCACCCTGATGTACTGGAACTCCTCCACAGGTGACTCGGGCAGGGGACACAGCAGTGAGGTGCTCGCGACCCCGCCCGGCTTGTTGTGTTTCCTCGTGATCAAGAGCAGTTTGTTCCGGATGGCGACAACGATCCTCAGCTCTCTGCTGTGGTGAGTGTTAATGGCGTACAAGTGGCAGCCTGGGAAGAGAAATAAACGACACAAGTGCTGACACAAGACAGGAGTCTGGGAGCTCCCGGGCTTCAACAATGTGGCGGTCCCTAAGAACCCTGGAAATGAAGCAGAACTCAGGGAGAATGCCTGAGAATGTTCCCACCACCAGACAGGACGGAGACGTGAGATACAAGTTAGGCCGAGTTTCAGGAAAATTAAGCAAGTCATATTCCCTGTATCCTAGAGTTTGTGGTCTTAGCTTCGAGCCCACGGCACCATATGAATGAAAGTGGCATGTGAGCAGAGCACCAGGAGCCAGAGGCTCAAAGTCTCTCTTTGCAGATCTGTGAACAGAACTCACCTTACCTTCAAAACTTTCCTCTAACACAAGGCCTGGACTTTCCTCTAAACCTCCACATGTTGTTCTACCTTTCAGGCTTCTCTCTCTCTCTCTCTCTCTCTCTCTCTCTAATGTTTGTTTATTTTTGAGAGAGAGAGCCCGGTGCAGGGCTCAAGCTCACAGGCCGCGCCATGAGAGCATGACCTGAGCCAAGGTCAGATGCTTAACTGACTGAGCCACCCAGGCGCCTGACCCTCAGGCTTCTCTCAGAGGAACGGTGATAACGATCTTGGCGATGTCTCGGAGTAAAAACCAAACCAATAAAATCAAATTCCCATGCATTTTCATCTCCAGGGAAATCTGGGCAGTCCGAGGGAAAAAACAGAATTCGTTGAACAGAAAGCACCAAAATACGAAGACTCCAGTCACCTTTTGTTTTCTCCAGCTTGTTGTCCCTGCAGTCACACTTGCCCTTCACGGCCTGTTTGCCCTCGACGGCCTTGTGCACGGCGCTGAGCCTGAAGACAAAGAGGCGGGCGTCTTTCCCTGTGAGAGAGAGAAGGTGGAGGAAGAGACTGTTGGGAAGACGGGAAGAGCAGATGGTGCAGGCAAGCTACTGCCACAGAACTAGGAGCCGAGGTGTTCCAGAAGTGGGGAGAAACCCCACGCCGGCTTTCCCCAACAGTGCACTGAAGGATGTGCCCCGCCACCCTCCTCCCTCACCGTCCCCTCCTCAGAGAACAGAGGGCCGCCCGGGGCCCCTGAGCACCGGGCACCTGTGAAGCAGTAGCTGGCGTGACCCAGGCAGTCGGACCCTCGTGACCCTCACGGTCGGCCACGGAGGGCCACACGCTTCCCCCCCTCTCAGAGGACGCTACCGGGAAGGGGAACATCACCTTTGTCAGCTCTGAGGATCAAAAGGTCCAGGGTCTCCAGCACATGTATCTGTTTTACTGGCAGGGTCTTGTCAAACACGGGCACTGACGGCAGGTCATCTGGAAGAGGAGACGTGGTCACCCTGACACTGTACCCAGCCTACAGGTTCAGAACCCACAATACATGCCTGTGAGTGCCTCTGGACCCCAGTTCTCTCTAGGCAAGGAAGGTCAGCTTCTGGAGCGTTCGTAAGGTCTACACAGTAAGTTCAAGTCCTATGCTCTCAGGGAGAAGGACTGACATTCCTTCCTCTATGTAGGGAGCAGAACAGCGGGGCCTAGAAACTATATTCTTCTCTTCCATACTCAGCAGAGAAAAATCGGCATCCCTCCAGCCCAGCTCTTACTGGCATTGTACCAAAGGACTGAACGGCAAGTTAAAAAAAAGTACAATAAAAAGCTCAGCCATTAAGTATTATCTTATTTTTATGTAATGTTTGAAATTGCACCATTTCTTAGATGATTTTGTCTAAAACCAAAATTAAACCCAAACTAAAATTTCCTTTTGTATTTAAAGCAAATACAGACACACCCTATTCCATGCCTGTGTCTCTACCCACAGGAGTTTACCTATAAATTTTCAGTATTTCTCTGTAGGGGAAGATGAAATCTTCTTAGACAAAAATAAGAGAGAAATGTCAATGAAGTTGCTGAAATGACAGGAAAAAACTAATTGCAATGGAAACGTTCAGGAAGACGTCAGGTGAATGGCTGATCAGAGACTGCAATGATACTTAGGATTTGTTTTTAAACTTACTTAGGGGGCACTTAAACTGCTAGCAATTACTTTGTTCCTGAGGGTCCCTAGGACATAGAGGGCTAATAAAAATACTAAGACTCTTTCATAAGCAAAGGGTCTGTTTTGAGTTTGATGTAGAATCGGCACAAGGCAAAGAGGTTCTGGGATGCTGGAACATTTTAGGCAGGATAAGGGGCTTCTTCTTAATCTGTGCTTTGTCTGACATTTAGGTCTTCAAGTGTTCCTTGTGGCTGTGGGTCTGGGTTTGTTTCTTTGGTTACAACTGAGGTGTGTGGGGCCCTGAGGGTCTTGGCTCTTCTAGAAATCTGTCTGGTTGGGTGGGGGTTCATCCCTCCCTGGATGGTGCCCAGGAGAGAACAGATTTTTGTTGTCAGGACAGGGTTAATAACTGCCTCACAAGGGAGGGCTCTCCCATTCCTGCAGGCCGGTGGGGCCTAGATTTGTCAGAGCTCAGAACCTGCTAAGCTTTTGTTAGACAGAGGGCTTGCTCTAGCTCCCCTAAATTACCGCGGCGAATGTAAATTCTGAGACAGCCCATCCGGTGGCTTTCCTACCCTCCTCGACCCTCTTCCTCTACAGAAGTAACTGAATCTCAGGCTCTTTGTGTTTCTGCTGGCGGCAGACGTGAATTTCCAAAACATGGGATGATCGTGCCAGTACCCGTCTTCACACCAGACTAAGCAACCACGGTCGTTTCCTTCTGTGAGTGGCAGCTGACATACACACAGGGCTTCCTTAATGCCAGGCCTCGATGCGGTGTTTTGCACGTTCTTTAACTGAAATGCCCCAAGGACCCGCTTAGGTAGCCACTTCTAATACTCCCATTTAACAGACGAGGACCTGAGGCTCAGGGGTGCTAGTGACTTGTCCAGGGTCACGTCTTGAACATGTGGAGCCCCAGTCTGTATAGGGACAAAGCCCGTACTCAGCCTAGAGGCAGCACCGCAGCCCTATGGATTGATGGTGCCATCACACAAGGTTAGGGTTAGGGGACTGTCAGGAATTCATACATGACGGAAGCACTTCATTTGACATTTAAGACAGAGGGACACCATGTAGCAGCCCACCTATCTACAAGCGTGAGTTGGCATTTATTCTCCATCAACTCTTCTACAGGTGGCTGAATAGGTTTATACACAGCACAGGAAGGAGGAAGCAGGGATATGAGAAAGTGACGCGTGGCTTTAATGGCTGTTTCACTGCCATGTTCTCCTTCTTGGAATCTCTTTATGAAGAAATGATCTTTTAGAGCTGGCTTTTTCTATTACTGCAACCCCAAAACAAATGGCGGCAGCATAGTTAATCAGGGTGTAGTCTGCCTTCAAAGTAGCTTTTGCTGCATTTAGAATACAAAGGATCTTTGAGTTTTAATAACGACCTTGAAAGAAGCAGGCTCTCAAGGGGGTGGGTCTAATGAAATGAAGCAGCCGCTCATGGGACAGAGTGGAACCTGGCCTGAAAGGAAATGGAGAGATTCGGCTTCATGGAAACAACTCATAACATGATTAAGTATCGACAAGAAAAAGGTAAACAAAGAAATACCAAGAGAATGAGGACTTCGAAGCACAATGAGGAATACAAAGGAAGCCTGGAGGGTTATTCTCTCCTTAACAAAAGCAAACAGGGCTAGCAGTGCTGCATACCCAGGAAATGAAAACAATAATCTGAGGAATAAATCCAAGCTCGTGGGTGTATGTGGCTGCCATCTGCGGCAGACAACTTCCCTCAAGGTGGAAGAAAAGAATTGCCTGGCACATCACCAGGATCCTTGTATCTGACACCTCCAAGAAATTTTGGATCCATCAGGACGAAAATTGCAGAAGGGGACGTGGTGATCTTCATTTGGATTTGACATTTAAAGAAAAAACAGAAGCAGAGAACTCTAACAGTTTTTAGGCAAGCCTTGCAAATAGTCATTGTAAAGCGTGTTTCCTCATTCCTAAAAACAACCAAAAAGTAGAATGTAACACTCTTTCGATCAGAACATAATTATTTGCGTGGGACTACATTTTTTTTTTTTTTTTTTTTTTTTTGGAAATCTGTGTTAAGGTAAAGACAATAACATTGGTAGAGTTTAGTTTGATTCTAATAAAATGTAGTTGGTTTAGTGGGAACAGCGCTGGACTAGTGGGAACAGCTCTGGCTTCCAGTTCCGGACGTGCCGCTAACCAGCTGTGTGATCTTGGGCAAGTCACACCATTTCTTTAGTTTTTTCATCTATAAAATTAAGAGATGGGACTAAACGTCTATAGTGTGTTACTGTTTTTTGTTTTTAATTATTTTATTTGGTTGCACTTCTGGCAAAACCTATGGATTTTGTTACCTTTTAGCACGTTCAGAGGGATACTGTAAAGGTAATAGGTGCTGTTTCCTAAATTACAACTCTGTGCCCGACACTGCTCTAAACATTTAACGTAGGTAATCTAATGTCCACAGTCCCTTCCTGTTATGATCATCTTTCCCATTTTATTTCATCAGTTTTCATTATTGTAAACTAGTTTTCAGCTGCTTAAAAAACTCCCCCCACTTCAGAGAAACCTGAAGCCCCCAGAGGTTAAGTTTTCTTCCAGATCACAAAGATTCTCTAACAGTTTTGCAGTTTCTAAGTTAAATATTTAATTTCAATTCTCAGCTTACAAATTTTAGATTATCTGCCTTTTAGCGAATTAGTTATATATACGTTTATGTAGTTATACACACACATACTTAAATAATGACGTTATGGACACACAACTGAAATATGCATCAAAAGTGACAGATGAAGTCAGAAATAAATCTATTATGAAGCCTGGTCCGCCTGTCCTGTCTTCCCACAGAAGGCACCTAGCACAGGGCCTGGCACACAGCAGGCACTTGGGAAACCTGCTGACAGCGTCTGAGGAGGGAATGAAGAAGGTCTTGGCTAGGGCTGTGGAGACGCTGTTGTTTTAGGCACCTCTCAGTGTTGGCTTTCCGAATCTCATAAAACATCAGTACGGTAACTGAGACTGGGTGGTCTGTTTCTGTGCTGTGGAGGACATGTCCTTAGAAGACAGACTCTGTGCCCATGGCTCCCTCTGAAGCCCCAGGAGACGGCTTGCTACCAGCGTTTAACCCCTTTAACATTCACTGGGAGTCTGGAAAAATCCAAAGGGGCTTCCTGTTGGAAGGGCCCGCACAGTATTGGAGTCTAAATGAAATCCCCATCAGAAGGTGAACTCTCTCCACAGCATCCTCCCCAAGGGCATGTCCCACTGGCAGCCGATCTGTGCTGACAGGGAAACGACCACCTCCCCAGGCACAGTGATCCACCTGGTGATCAGAAGTTTGGTTTTGTATTAGGTTGATATGTGTCTTCCTGTCATAATCTGTGTCTGTATCCACCCTAAATGGGTTATCTAAGATTCTTATTATTTGTTTTGGACACCAAGTACTTTTTGAATCAGAAACCTTGAAAAAAAAAGAGCTCTGATAGAGGGCATGTCCCTGAGGTGGGAGCTTGAAATACCAACGGTGTCCTTGTTGATTTAAGGTAAAATGGTGGAATCATGATAAGTAATGACCAAAAAGGAGATTCCTTTTGTGGGTCATTTGATGTCCGCAGACTAAGGAGATTTGGGGAAGGGATAAACCTGTCATGCACGACTCACCCCCTGGCTCGCTTGTTCAGAATATATTCCCCCTGCTTGTCCTGAAAAGAAGGGGTTAATTTTGTAAGGAAAGGAAACCTGGCTAACCTCACTGAGGACGATGCGTTTATCTACAGGGAGTTGGCTGGCGGTCACCCATCTTAGAAGTACTACAAATTACACAAAGAAAGACATTTGAAGGACAGCTACTCACTAACCATCCACTAGCAAGACGCCAGCATCAGTGGAAACCAGCAAGGCCTGGCCCCAGGGATCCGCACACACGGCTTCGTGAGGGAAATTACTGCAGAAGCACTGGGGCTCCCAAGGCTGCGAGGTGACAAAAGCATCGGAGAATAAGCGCACCGGAAAGAATACACCACGGCCCCTCAGATGGAAAGGTACAGTACACCGTCTGCGACAGCGACCCACGTATCCCCAAACTCTGGGAGCCGAGTGGGCCCTGGACTCAGTTACCTTTCTCCCTCCCTCTCTCTCTCTCTCTCTTTTAAAGATTTTATTTTTAAGGAGTCTCTACACCCAACATGGGGCTTGAACTCACAACCCTGACATCAAGAGTCACACGCTGTACTGACTGAGCCAGCCAGGCGCCCCTCAGTTACCTTTCTTGGGAAGAAAGGTCTCCTTTCAAATACATATGCAGTAGGAAAAGAGGGAAGTCACAAGTTTCTGGCACCATGACCTGCCTCTATATGTAATAATGCTCCTCGGGGCCAATCAGAGCATTGGTAACGTCTTCTAAGCACACATTTTTCTTTAGTACTTGAACTTGGACCAACTGCTGCCTATTTGTTTGGAGAATTCACATTAGGTCTTCATAAAAGGAAGATCCATATAGCCTCCACACAAAAAAAGCCTGATTCCTGTGTTGCTGCTTTGATAAAATTATGAAGTCATACACGATGCAAGGAGTTGACATTGTCTGAACATGAAAATGCTTACTGACCCACTTAAGGCTAGAGAATCTTAAAAAAAAAAAAATAAATAACACCTGTTTGTAAGAATCTGGAAAGTGCTGCCGACAAACGTATTCGTGCTCCCCCACGTGACGTATTCATACCTTGTAAACTCTTCCCCTTAGTCTCATGCTCGGTTCAGGCACCAGAGTTAGCCTCCCTCACTGCTGCCCCAGAGCTGAGTGGGGACGCCTGGGGCCAGCAGGCACCATTCAGTGGGTCCTTAGTTACACCAGAATTAGGGACATTTTCAACAGAACCATTAGCTTCCCTCCAAAGCACGTGGCTTAGCCTCAAAGGACAAAGATGTTTTTGGAGTTTCTCAGGGACAAGTTAAAGTGTGACATGTTCGCTTTTACTCTCAATTAGACGTGCCACCTGGGGACGGTGTAAGACCCGGTGTATGCACACGGGGCGTGTCTGTACGCACTGGGTGAACACACATTGGCGTACTGAATGTAGAAGTGGGGGCTGTGAGGTCGCCTTCAAAGGCATTATGTGGGGTAATATACTGTGTATCTTACCACGCTGCAAAAAATGTGCTCTCCCTTTAAGAAACTCACAAGCCTCAAAGTGAATCTTCTAATTGCCAAGATGAGGCTTAGGCTGTTCTGGGAACATCACACAAAGAATGTGACGACATTTCACAACCTGGAAAGGGCCACACCAGTTCGGGCCATTAATTGGAATGGCATTTCCCTTAAGAAGATGATTGGAAATTCTGACTTTGTGGCTTAGAACAGGAGGTCATGAAAAAGCAAAGACGTCATAAATGTCAGCTGGCGGCAGCCACTGACATCTGAACGTTAGGCAACACTAAGACCGAAAAACAACTCTTAATAACAAAACTTTCTCCGAGTGGAGGACACAAATTTGGAACATTTATGCAGAACAGGGGTTCTAAACCCAGGAGATCTAAGGCTCCTAGGGAATCCATCAAGAGCTTAAGGAGGTCTGTGAAACCCTGGAATTATATTCGAGATGTTGCGTACACGTGCCATTTGCACATTTTAATGAACTAGAGTGTGGGGGAGGGTGTCCACTGATTTCATGTCATGTATGAAGTGTCAGCGATAAGAACTCAGACCCGGTCCCACAGAGGCTCTGCTCTGAGGACTGATGGCATTTGCCATTGCACCGGACTCCCTTCTGCCACGTGAGGGGCTTGGTGCAGACTCTGTGGGGAGAGAATGAGGCCTTCAGGTCTTCCTGCCCAAGGGCAGGCAGGACTCCTTGCTGATCCCTCTAGGAATATTAACACAGCTCATGAAATGACAGATGCCTAGGAGAGTTGACAAAGCCTCCTCTTTGGAAATAAAACACTCTTGGGAGCAGCATGAGGGACTCTGGCCTCCACAGAGCCGACTGCACAGAAGTCCATGAGGGCCTCTGGGGCCCTGTTTCTCCAACGAAGGCCTGCGGCCAACTCGTAGGTTATGCACTGATGGAAAAAATGGAAGCTCTTTCTTTGCTGTTCACTGGTGAACAAGTTACCTTTCCACAGCCTTTCATTTTTATGTATGCCTCAGAACTTCTTACCGAGGAGGTTACTAAATCCTGCTGGAATTTGGTATTTATACAGCTCTTGGCAACATTGAGAATTCTACCATTCACACAAGCAAGCCGATCGTGGGAGTTTGGGCAACCTTTGGAAAAGATGTTTTGCCATCAATCTGGCCTTAAGTTGGTTGTGGTTTTCCAGCATCACTTGTGTTTTGAGCCCATCGTTTCCCTGAAACCAGACTTTATAGTGTGTTGGGTCTGCAATTCAGATGCGAATCATTTATAGCTTCATCACTAAAGTAAATGCGTTCGTAATTCTTCTGCTTTTATAATGGACACTTCTCTAGTGATGCTCTGTCCGTGGATTTGTCCCATTTAACTATCTGTTACACACTTGGAACACGGACATAATTAAGTACATCGGGAATGGTTTTACAATACAAAATCATGCAAGTAAGTTTATGTGCAATTTTATTGTTTTCTCTTCTCTTTTTGATTACCACCCTAGTTTCCTTACCCACCCTCCCCCCACCCCGCCAAAGGAAAGTGGAAGTAAGAAGTAGATACAGAGGCCACAGAATTTCTGGGGTGGCTGAATGAACTATAGATTAAGCAGCCGTTTCTCAACTGTGGTCCTCGACCAACAAGCATCAGTATCTCCTGGGAACTTGTTAGAAATGCAAATTCTCAGGGCTCACCCCAGACACTCTGGAGGTGATTCTAGTATACACAGAAGCTTGGGAAACATGGCCCTAGAGCTTTGCTTTGAGTGTGTCCAGGCACCCCATGAGAGCTTGTTATAAATGCAGAATCCTGACTCCTCCCCAGAGCTCTTGAATGGGACATGCATTTGGTCACTATGTCCAGGCGGTCTGCACACACACAAGGCTTGAGGAGCACTGCTCAGCCCTGTCTGCCTGACCAGGCCTGGCCCACCAGCTCTGCTCCACTTAAGCACGCAAAGGCACACACACGCTCTGGAAACTGGGGACTCTCACTTACTGTTCCTCAATTTTATGTGGGGTTTCCCCTGAGGGCCCTGCAACAGACAAGCTCTTCTCCCTCCTGTCCCACACATCTCTAAGAATTGCAATAGCTTCCCTGATGACAAAGGACATTCACAGGCTAACTGGACAGTATCATCAACTCACCTCTTTTTTACAGATCCCCGAAGCCACCAAGCTTGACGGAGCGTCCCCTCTCACAATGGATTTCAGTTTTAGTGCCTTACAGGACAGAGACCTCTTTTAAAGTTTGTTAGCAAGCAGTAATGGAACAGTAGGTTCAATACTTGTGATTTGAAAAATGTTTAATAAAACAGGAGTAATTTCAGACTAAAGTGTCAGGTTCCCACACTGCCCTATCACTGAAGACACGGCATGCAGCCAGCTGAATATGGTGAAGCCCTAACGACAACGGCCCAGCCCCCAATGACCCAGAGGCCATCCTGTCATTTCAATTAATCAGGGTCTCAGTGCAGGGATTTCCACACTGGGAGACTGACCCCTCCTCAAGCTTGATGAATCAGAATCTCTGAGAGCAGAGTCGGGGCGCCCCTGTCACAGAGCACCTGTTTGGCGCAGTTACTTTGGCCTCTTAGCTTTCCAGGGTCACTTGATTCTGCTTGGTTCTCTCCTCTGGGTCTGAACCTTAGCTGCAGCTGGCCACTCTCCTTCTCTGTGTTGACAAGAGATCAAGGCAGAAAGCTGTGTCACCTCCCAGAACTGAGACATACTAATGTCATGTGGGAGTGAGACAAAGGGGGAACGATTTCCTCCAAAATCTGGAATCAGATGCTAACAGTGAGCCACCAAATTCTGAGGATTGCTTCCAAGCAGCGGGGTGGGAATTCGGGTCCATGAGGACGCCACTGCTCTGTGCTTACTCCTGCCAGGGAGAAGTTCAAGGTGCTTTTCCCACAGTGGCTCCTCACTCTTCAGAAAATGCCCAGGAGGTAGGCAAATGGTAGATGCTCCTTTGACAAGAGGGAGCTCAGCCTGGGCCTTGTGACTCCCTGCTTCGAGAAAGTGGTACTCACTCTTCAGCAGAAAGCTTTGCTCCCCCCACCCCCACAGAGCTACGCCTACGTGGTTATCAAAAACCTCACTCATGGTTTCCACAGTAATCCTAAAAGAAACTGCAGAGCTCCCACAGGACTACAAAGACATGAAATTCTTTGCAGGCGGGCCAGCTGATGTGGATGGGACTCACAACTGCACATCTTGCCAAAGAGGTTTCAGAATAAAACCCACCTGCCCTATTCTAACAAACTCTGCCTGGCGGGCCTCCTCTTTCTTCCGTGCGGACTTGGGCGATTCTGGTAAGACGTCACTAAAAGATCGTCTGTTAAGCATGTTCTAAAAAAGAAAAACAAGTCACGGATTCCAAAGATGGTTGTCAAGTCCCATCCTTCGGCTTCTCCTAACGCACAAACCTATTTGTCCAAATGCTATTTCAACCTCTGTATCCGTTGACGCAATAAGCATTCGTGGGGCACGGCTTGTGTGCCAGGGTCTGTGCTAGATGCTAGGGGTCAAAGGCCAACAGGTGGAGAGCCAGTCGCTCCAGGGCTTACTAACTTCCCACCGGGTGACGGAGTCACCATGTTGCACAGCTCCGGGGATGCCTTTCTCAGAGAGCGGCACCCCTTCCCCCACCGCCCCCGGCACAAGGCGTACTGAATTCTGCGTGAATGGCGCCCCTTGGAGTCGTGTGACTGTAACTCTCTCGGTGACTTTGGGCAAGTGAGTTAATTTACGGCTCTTGGTGTCTGTGTGTGGCTAATACCTGTCTCCGAGGCGTGTTACGAAGACCACGTGAGGAAGTGCGTGTAAGGTGCTTAGCACAGGGCTTGGGCGCACACACAGTAAATGTCAGTTCTCTTCCAGTGCACAGTCAGAGAATGGGCACACTCATTCAATCAGCAAGTACTGACTGATCACCCACCACTCTGCCAGATGTGCGGTGGCGGGGTGGGTGGAGGACGGTGATACACAGTCTGTCCTTGCAGAGCACAGTCTAATGGGGGAGACAGATTAAGGAATGGATGTCGTGACTGGCACATGGGAGAATGTCTACGGAGGGGAAATACACAGAATGTGAGAGTGCCTAATATGGGGACTTGGCTTCACCGGGCGTCGGGGAAGGCCATGCTTCAGCTGGGGCCTGAGGGGCCTCATGTCTTCATCTCGATACCCTCTCTGCACCCCTCCCTGACCTTAGGGAAAAAAGGGGATGGACGGATTAGTGGCTTGCTCTGTAGCGCTTGGGGCTGGTCTAGACCGATCCCTGCAAGTAGTTAGGATGTACTGGCCAGCCGGAAGTCAAGGGGTACCTATAAAATGGTGGTGGTCCCTGTGCTGAAGGGAAAGGATCACCTGAGCCCCAGCTCATTTGGATATTCTTCATCTCCCCATGTAAGCACCTGAAACTGATGCCGCACGTATTTACGCACATCACTGGTGGTTCCTTTTGCTGGAGTTTATGAACGCAAGGAATCTAGGGGAGTCTTCCCACTTGTTCTGGGATCTCTTGTTAAAGGCGGGGAATACTTCTAAGTAGCACTACTTTTACTCTGCATCAATGGGCCCGTGCATCTGGTGGTCTCACAGTGAGTCTGGAGGATTCTAAAGAGCCCGAGGGGCCCTGGAGGCACTGGGGGAGGCGCTGGGTCCCATCAATGTGGCGATACCTTCAGCCTAGGAAGTGCCTGGCACAAAGTGAATCTGCAGTACATGTAAATACTTGTTTCAGTGCCTGAATACGGGGCTGGCCGGTAAATCTCCAAAAAACCTTAAAAAGCTCCCAGTGTCTCTCCCAAATCCCTACTTTTGCCTATCCATCAGCTCTATGTCACTGGTAATGTTGAATAGTACCACCAAGGACAGGCACCCCCAAAAAGCACTCTCCAATGCTCCAGGGATTATGGATTGACACTCATGCCCCCAGTCTGCACCTCCATTCCCACAGGTCTGTGGTTTCTGAAAACCACGTTCCTGTATATGGACATTCCACACTCTTTCTTGTGGTAACAACGAGAGAACCAATGTTGGCCATGGTGGCCATAGTCCGGTGTTAACAGCAAGGATCAAGGCAACTCCTGTGTTTTTCTAACCAGGACTCATTGCTAGGACTGGTGTTCTTAACCCAAACCCATGAGAAGGAAAGAGGACCACGGACCCAGGGTTACCTTATGTAAATCTGGCATCAAATCCTGGTATAAAGATCGAATCAACATATCCAGAGTACGTCGACGTTTCTGGGCAAATGTTGGGGTTTCCAAAGTGGCTTTTTCACCATTAATTACTAAAATAAATCAAATTATAAAGGGAGTTACGAATACTAACATGCTATTGAAGAATGTCCTTCTCAAGGAAACTCTTTGCAGTGAATGCCACCCACTTTCCAAATACTGGTATTACCACTGGCACTACCCTTCCTTCATGGAAGAATGTTTAACTCTCTAAATTTTTCTATCCAAACCCATAGTCCATAGGTATCTCTGTCTTACCTTTCCCGTTGGACTTCAAGCTTCCAGAGCAGAGGGTGTATCTAATTACTTGACCTAGTACACACCCAACCTGCCCCCATCTAGCATTCCTCCCTCCCTCCCTTCCTCCCTCCCCCCACTCTATCCATTCATCCATCCATCCACCCAAACATCTACCTACCCAACCATCTACACACCCATCCAACACATGGGCCAAACCACCAGGATGCCATTTAACAGGATTAAATATGTATTTGCTACATTTCGTTAGGAAAAATAACAACTGCCTAAGCAGAGTACTGGGGTTCTTGCCCTAATGGAAGTTTCTTCTGGGCAAAAAAAGCTGATGGTTAGTGGGCTACAGACACTAAGGGTCAGGAAAGTGGAGTGTCCAGTTCCACATCAGACCACAGAACAGAAAGTGTGCAATAGGGGTTAGGAGCTTGAAATCAAGACAGTTATGGGTTTGAATCCCAGCTGTGCTGCTACATTCTTAAGAAAATTATTCAGCTTCTTGGGGGGGGCCTCAATTTTCTACCCTGTAAAATGGGTATAACTGTATTTCCTTATAGGATCATTGTAAGAATTTAAATGATATAATACATATAAAGGGTTAGCACCATACTAGGCATATTGAACTGAATAAATGTTAACTATTATTTTTCTCATATAATGTGCCAAAGGAAGAACAGTGTTCACAGACTGAAAAATGAACTTCTTGGGCCCAGGCATTTCCTGGATAGGATCTGAGTGCTGGGGACAAGCTGGGCTTGTTTGTGGTAAGATACCTCTTTTTTTTTTAAATTTTTTTTTTTCAACGTTTATTTATTTTTGGGAGAGAGAGAGACAGAGCATGAACGGGGGAGGGGCAGAGAGAGAGGGAGACACAGAATCGGAAACAGGCTCCAGGCTCTGAGCCATCAGCCCAGAGCCCGACGCGGGGCTCGAACTCACGGACCGCGAGATCGTGACCTGGCTGAAGTCGGACGCTTAACCGACTGCGCCACCCAGGCGCCCCTGTGGTAAGATACCTCTTAAGGAAATTAAACTGAATGCATTTAAGGCACACCCATTATTTTCTCTTAATTCTGTGACTGGAAATTTTTTGTTTGAGGATATTATTTCCTTAGTGCCCCAGAAAAAAAAAAATCCATTTTAAATGACCTGTTTCAGCAAAATAAAGGGAAAAGATTAAAAATCTTGTTGAAACGCCATTTCTTGTGATCTTGGAGTTTCCTGCCTGGCCTTCTTCCTCTCTCCTGTTAACATCCAGTCTGGAATTCAAAAAGACTTTGGCTCCCCTGGCTTGTACCTTTTCTCTCAGTCCATCAATCCCTCCTGGTCCTTCCTGGCTCCATGCTCCATTCCTTCAACGACCCTCTTCACAGCCCATAGATCGACTTCCACGTTTTCCACTAGATCGACTGTGCACGTTTTCAACTATAGATCAACTGAGGCCTTTGCCTCATTCTACCCAAGCATCCAAGGGTGCTGCTCAAAGTCACTCTGTTGACTGACTCCATTGAAATCAGCAGATATACCAATAAGCTGGGTTCTTAGGCTCCTGAATCATCTCTAATCATGGTTCAAGGGCTCCATGCCTGCAGCGGCCCTGTCCCTGCTGCAGACGCTCTGTAAAGACTGCCTACCTCCTGAGCCCTGGCTTCCAAGATGCTCCCCATTTCTAGCTGCTAAACCTATTCTCCGTTGCTGACTCTGCTTCAGGTCTGTTTCTTGCTCTCTACCTGATCCTCTGGACTTGAAACCCATGGACCCCCATTGTAAGATTCAGGCAATTTCACATACCACTTCAGATTTTTGGCTTGTTTCTAAAACTCGGAATATCTGGCAGCACTGGGCGCGTTCTTCTGGATGCAGCCTGCGAACCGGACTTACAGCTATAATAACCGGGCTATTCCGGGGAGGGAAGAAGCGAGCTCTTGGGGTTCAGAAGATGGGGGGCTCAGGGTCAGGTGTTTGAGAAGTATCAGTGGAGCTAAAATGTATGCTCACCAGCTAGTGAAGACTGGATGGCCAGGTTCTACACGTATCATATCCACATTCTCTCTGTGGGTCTTTCTCATGGGCATGTGCGCGCGCGCGCACACACACACACACACAGACACACACACACTCGCTAACAACACCCCTTTCCCTAAGTACATACCCACATAACCACTCTGCTTCACCTGCTTCCCACTCTCCAACAAAGACACAGATACACATGTAGCTGGAGATTTGGCCAGAGAAATGGCCATATCAGAACGCTGGGCAGAAATGCAAACTTGAGGCTCCCTGGTATTGTGTGTGGGTGAGTAGAGATAAACTTCAAGGCAGGTGAGCAAGACGGTAGATATAGAGTAGGACACAGGAGAAGATCTACGTATCACTACCAGAAAATTGAATGTTTCACATGAAGAATTAACAGAACGTGGAATGGGATCCATGCTTAAATAATGGTATTTTCTTACACAGCATCCTTGGAGAATCTGAAGGAATGTATTCTAATGTAGAACAAGTTGAAAAAAAAAATTTCAAAATAGAGACTTACATTTCACTAGCAAAAAGTCCCTGAATTCCTGGTGGTCTGTAAACACCGGTGGGGATGGCAAGGGGGGGCCAAAGAGTGGTACACTTTCTTCTGAAAATATTTTCAGCCTACATAGAGAACATTTCAGAATTACTAGGTTTTTCTTCAAAGATCACCAAATATCTGGACCTTACATTTTTGTACAGTTGCCTACGTGATATGTTAAGAATATTCATTCCCCGGGAGGCGTGCCTTCTCTGGGCTGCCAGAGCCTCGGCCACTGTGTGGTTCTCCCATGGGCTTTAGGGCAGAGGCCAGGCCTTCCTGACTCCTTCATGGTCCAACCTACCAAGCTGTGGGCAAGGTCAAGGACGCCAGGAATAATATAGCAAAGGCCACCATTGAGCACCCACCGCATACCAGGCAGCATACTTGGTATTTTAAGACATCGTGTTGACTGATTCTCATCAAGCTGCCCAGGGAGTAGCATTACCTTCAATCTGTCCTACAGATGGGGACTGAGACTCTGAGAAGATAAACACTTTTTTCAAAACCACAAAGTTAATAGTGACAGAGCTGGGATTCCAACCCACATCTATTTGGCTCAAGGTTTCTGCTCGTTTCACAACATCATGATACCTTTTTAACAGATTAATTTTTGAGAACAGAGGGATCAATAGGCCAGGACGTAGCCCAGGAAAGGGGGTCCTCTGGTCAAGATCAGACATACCAAATTTGTGCCCATTTTAGAGTACAATAAAATTCCAAACTAACCCTTACCCTTGGGCCGACGACACAGAGCAACACTATATGGAACAAGCCTTCCCCAAAGAAATGATGGTCCCGAAGGGAGTTCTCGTAGGTGAGGACATTTGCACCAAATCAATCAGCAAATATGTGTAGAAGTCATCAAATGAATGCCAAATTAACAAGTAAACGTGAGAATTAGAACAAGCGACTGAGAGAAAGTCATCACTTACCTGTAATTGTCATTTTGTTGATCATACCTCACTAAGGCAAAAATATCTGTGGTGATGGTTAAGGAAATGTAATCAACGACCCCAACGCTCATAGTCAACGGCTTGTGCCTTGAAATCCCTCGTGCAGAATCATCCCAGATCCGCACTTCTGTGCTCAGGGCATCTGTCACTCTTAGGCTGAGATGGAGCCTTGACTATTTTAAAGGAGACAGCCCAGGAAGGCAGAAGTTCAACCTCTGTGTGCTCATCCTTTGGGGGAAAGAGCTTTGTCTCTCCATCTGTCAGAAAAGCAACACAAATGTAGCTATTACGCCACTAAGCAGCCAAAAAAAGCCAAAAGAGCAATTTGTTGGCTTGGAAATACAAACCACGTCCCAGTATGAAATCAGACACACATTTCCCGTCACCCATTTTGTAAATAAAAGCAAATTAAGTGCTTCCACTGCACACCTTCCCTCTCTCTCCTTCTGGCTTTGGTAGACAAAACAAACCAAAACAAACCAACGCAGAAGCTACTTTGTTGTGACAGGTACGCCGAGTCTAAACCGGTACCATACCTCATCCAGCTTTGCTTTCTTTCTCCTATTCCTCCTCCTCCCCTGGCAGCTCCTCCCCCACACTTTCCTCAGCCAAGGCTAAAAGGCCATCAGTCCCTCCAGCTGTTTCCATTGCTGGACTCAGAGGGAAGAGGCTACATTAACTATCTGCTGGCCGCTTTCTGGAAACAAATGTGTCAAGCCCCAAATCTAAAACTTAACAACAAAGGGGATTCTAAACATCATGACTGCCTCTCGGTCACTTAAAGAGCCACCCCCCTCTCCCCACCTGGAGAAAACTTCCATTCTAGAAGAAGTACTGCTTCGGGAAAGGGGAAGTGGTAGCCCTAAATCCCAGTGAATGGAGTGAGAGGTCACTTAATGAGCAGGGGTGGGAGCAAAAACAATTATTGTTGAAGTGCAGGTGCATAAATGTTTTCTTCCCTGCCCTCCTGGAAGAAATGTGGCCATTTCCCACTTCTAAAAACGTACAGGCTGTATTATTAGGTGACAATGAACAAGTCAAAACACACAGAGAAATCTACTTCCAGATACGATGAGTCACAGTGGTCCTGTCTCCCAACATTTTTACTGGAGTCTCCAGGGAACATGAATAATTAGAGCAGAATTTATTCGGAACATGTCTATTAGCTGCCCTTTATTTACCTTTATTTACCACGTACAACCTGTGGAGGCACCACCTTTGGGTCTTGGGCTGTCATGGCCTGTGACCCAAAGCAACAGGGCCACGATGATATCTATTGGGCTGGCCAAACTCATGTCCTATGCCTGTCTGAATGAGCTGAGCTTGGACATTACAGAGAACTTCAGCAGGACTTTGCCAGCAATATGAGCTAAGCAGGGATTTGAGGAAGCAGAGGGAAAAGTGAATAGAAATATGATTCATTCCATCATTTCTCTAATTTTAAGAGGTGGCAATACAGTAGTTATCACCAGGCTTTAGAATCAAGAAAGAAACACTATTTTGGCTATTTTAATTTGTGAATTTTTATTTAACTAAATTTAACTGAATTCTAATAACTTCAATCCAATTCAAATTTTTATTTGACTACCACAAATTTCTCAGAGGGTTCACTACCCATAATTCTTCTAGTCCATTTATTACTGATGGATGGTTAAAGAAGTTTCCCTTATTTCATAGACTACTTGAGGAAAGAAACGATATTCCAGAAGCCAAGAATTCTCTGAGGATGAGTCTATCCATTACTCTAATGGATGGAGAAAAGATGAGAGCCAAATAACCCTGAGGGAAAAATCCAGAACAGTGGCTCTAAAAATCTAGCGACGCAAAACAACTACGGCAAGCAAGTCAACGGTAACATTTGTTTTGAGGGTCACTTTAGACCCATGAGGTTGACCAACAGCTCACTAAACTTGTTTACAAAGGCCCAGGATACGTGTAAAGTGGGAGCGGATCATGGAAGGCTTAAAGGCAGGAGAAGGTTCCTCTCCCTCCTGGAACACGATGGTGACGATGTCATTTCCAATATGGCGCTTCCTCTCCACCTGGATGAAAGCATAAGTGACACCGCTGAGGAGGTTACTCAAATGTGGCAGATTCACAGGGTTAAAAAACTAACACAGTATGGAAACCACAACGGTCACAGAGCCCCAAATTTCCATCGTGTTTGACTTCCTGCCTCCTGTGTTCGACCAGCCCAGGCTCCAGGCTCTCCTAACCATCTCCTCAGCTCCTCACCCAATGCAGACCTGCCTTTCTTCTTGCCTCCCCTTCTGCAGAAGCTTCCGAACTAGCCTCCTTGCCTCCATTCTCTCCCATTTTGCTATCGTGATTGTGTCCACCTTTGTTCCTACTTCATCCTCTTAGCCTGGCATTCAAGGCCCCCAGACAAGAGGCATTGCATGAGAATTTCCTGGGGAAGGGGTCACACATGTGCATGTTTATAAATGCCTTAGCTACTTCTGAAAGATGTACTTGGGGAGGACTTATGTAATCTGACCTCAGCAGACCTTTCAAAACTGATCTCCTAGACCTGTGGTCAGCAATTTTTTTCTGTAAAGGGCCAGACAATAAATAGTTTCAGCTGTGTAGATCATATTGTCTGTTTGTACCCATGAGCTCTGCTGTCATAGTACAAAAGCAGCTATAGACGATCCATAAACGGGTAGGCATGGCTGTGTTCCAATAACAATTTAACAAAACAGGCAGTATGTGAAGTTTGGCCCACGTGCCATCGTTTGCCAACCCCCTGTCCTAGACCTTTGCTTAATCGGCCAAACAGAAGGATTCACTGTTCTCCGTGGATCCCTGGTGTGTCCCCTATTCTGAAGTATAAGCTCCTGGAGAACAGGATTCCTTTCTGATTCTTACTAGATATTATCCCAGTTTTGCAAATGAGGAAATGAAGGTTTAGGGATGTCCTAATAATTTCAATTCAACTACAAAAGTCATTATTTTTGGCAATCATCTCTTGGCTGTGGCACCAAAAGCACACCCAACAAAAGGGGAAATGAGATAAAATGGACTGCATCAAGATTTAAAGTTTTGGCCCAAGAAAGGACACCACTGACACACGTGAAAGGCAGCAGCACACAGAATGGGAGAAAATATTTACAGGGGCACCTGGGTGGCTCAGTCGGTTGAGCATTTGACTCTTGATTTCAGTCTCACGCTTTGTGGGTTTGAGTCCCGTGTCAGGCTCCGTGCTGACAGTGAGGAGCCTGCTTGAGATTCTCTCTCTTTCCCCCTCTCTCTCTGCCCCTGTCCTGCTCACACGCTCTCTTTCAAAATCAATAAACTTAAAAAAAATTTACAAATCATGTACCTGATAAGGGGTTATATCCAGAATATACAGAACTCCTACAACTCAACAACAACAAATCAAATAACTTGATTAAAAAGTGGGCAACCGGAGTTGAATAAACATTTCTCCCAAGGAGATGTGATCAACACATGAGAAGATGCTCCACGTCACCGATCAAAACCACGATGGGCTGCCACTTCACACCCATTAGGCTAGCTATAGCAAAACAAAACAAAGCCGAAGAAAACATAAAACACCTGGAAATAAAAGTGCTGTCGAGGACGCGGAGAAAGTCGAGCTCTTAGGCACTGCTGCTGGGAATCCAGAATGGGGCAACTGCTGTGGAGAACGGTATGCTGGTCCCCCAAACACTTAACCACAGGATTACCACACGACGCAGCAATTCCACTGAGAAAGGAGAGGCTGCAGGAGAGTCGGGGTGCAATTTTGGACACGTTGGGCTCGAGGCATCTAGCCCCAGAGCGTGTCAAGAAGGCTGCACCTGAGCCTGGACTTCCGGATGGAGACGTAAATTTGGGGGTCAGCGTATAAAAGCTATCTAGAGCCCTGAGACCAGGGGAGATCATCCACGGAGTGAATGAGAGTAAGAGGTGGCGGCAAGAGGGCCAAGAACTGCACCCCGGGCCAGGCAGGGCTCATCACGTGCCCAAGATCACGCAGCTAGTTCTTAGCAGAGCTAGGACTGGGCCCAGATGGGCTGCTCGCGGAGCTGTGCTTCCGTCCAGTTCTACAAGTTGCCCTCAGGGCCTGGAGTTGGGAGACCAGGAGGTGTCAGTGGTACGGGACATCACAGGGAGTGAGGAGAAAGGTGAGGCCCCACAGAGGCAAATATCAATACCTCCCTCTCCGTCACCCCCCAGTTCAGGTTTGGTTCAGTGACAGAGGAGGAGAGACGTAGAAGTCACAGGAATACCAGTACCTACAAACTGTGCGAGGGGTGGCTTCTTCATGTCAGATTTGGGATATGGCTCAGACCGTTCCCCTCGTGTTCTAGATGTTGGGAGGTCCAAAAGCAGCAAGATTTTATGAGCCAGGCTGGCCTCTGTCTTATTGTCTGTTACCTTAGGCCCGCAAGGCACAGAGAGAGGCTCACAGCTAGTGGTTTTTCTCTGCTCTGCCATGATTGGGCACTGTTAAGGTTCACTAGTGTCCTGTGTTTGTCTCTCTTCCCACCTGTCTGATCTTCCTGGCAATAGACACAAATTTGAGTTTTGTTTTGCCTCCTACCTACTGATGCTTGGCAAGTGGAGGCCCCAAGTGCCACCACGGAGACAACCACGATGTTGAGAATACCGGGTCCACCTGGGGACATTACAGAGCTGCTGGTGAGGGTGGTCACGCCTTAATATACTGACAGCCCCTCGAAGAGATAAGGTTCACGTCTTCAGAGTTGGGCAAAGGTTGAAATGTCACATTCTTTGCTCTTGTCTCTCTGGCTAATGCCCCTACCTGTCACAAGACATGGGCAATTTGGTGATTGTGCAGGGCTGAAAAGGTCAGAGTGCAGGGAGGAGGAAGATTGTAAAACATTTCAGGGGAAGTTCTGTGATATTATTGTTGAGCTGTAGGAGGTCATTGTAATTCATAATGACTGGGAAGGCCAGCTCAGTCCCTCCTCAGCGCATGATCCTAAGATCCTAAGAGCTTCAGCTCCTGCGATAATAAAGGTGCCCTCGACCCTGCAAAGGAAGATGCCTTGCAGAAAGTGACCTCAGTCACTAAGCAGTCGTGCTGGGCCAAGGCACTTCCTGTTCCCACCTGCCCTCTCCCAGAGTGAGCCTTCTAAAACCAGAATGAGCTTAAGACCTCCAGTGGGTCTCCAGTGCCTGCAGGATAAACCCACCAGCTCTTTACTCCAGGCCCCAAACCATCTGACAGAACTGGCTCTTCCTAGCCCTCCCTGCCACGTCCCCGAAGCACCTTTATATCTCACGACTGGAACATCACATTTTATTTATTTGAAAAATAATTTCTTTAATATTTTGTTTATTTTTGAGAGAGACAGAGTATGCGTGGGGGAGGGGCAGAGAGGGAGACACACACTCTGAAGCAGGCTCCAGGCTCTGACCTGTTAGCACAGAGCCTGACCCAGGGCTCAAACTCAACAAATTCTGAGATCATGACCTGAGCCGAAGTCGGATGCTTCACGTTCCGAGCCACCCAGGCGCCCCATGGAACGCCACATTTTAGCCCACTGGTTTGTTTTGTGTCTTTCCCCCCGATGAGGTCTTACTGAACTAAGAATTACATGTGCTTAGAAACAAAAGCCTCTGAGCCCATCACCTCCCCTCTCCAGGTTCCTATTTCTCACAAATCTTTGCTGACCAACTGTCCATCCACGTTTGTGATATTTATTCATACGATGCCTTCAATGCATAAAAAAGGGATAAAGATCTAATAAAAAGTTAAACGGAATGCCCCCCAAATCCTTCAAAAACCAGCAACATGTATCTTTGTTCTATCTAATTCCCACAAACTGGAAAATCTTCTGGAAACGGCCAGTCTCTGGGGTGCGTCAAGTAGATTCCTTCCCCCCCCCCCCCCCCCCACCCGCCCGCCCAGTACGGCACAGCTCATGCAGATACTCGGCGGCGTTAACTTCCTGCAAGGCGCTGGGAAGTGCTTGCCAGCCGGCACTCAGGATTCACTTGCTTTATGTCCTGGGTAGTCTCTGATGAGATACCGGACACACGGAGAGAAGTCTCAGAGCAAAGGCGACATCTACGTAAAACAGTTTCTCACGAGTCTGTAAAACCACACTCACGCATGCAAATACACATACACGTTCACACAGAGACACGTGTGTGCACGATTATCTCTGATCCCTTATCTAAGGGGATAGCATCGGTGAGAACAGTGCTTCCCAAGGCTTGTGGAAAGTTCAAATACACAGACTAGAAACGTCCCTACACTGGTGCCTGAAGTTCAGTTCATATATTAGCACATACGGTTTCTTGTTCTATGAAATCATAGCGACGCTTTCTCCACATTGAGGTCACTATGTGATGGTCTGTGTGTTCTCAAAGAGCCTGTGTTCGCACATACCTGCTGTTTGTTCTCTTTGGAATATGGCAACATGGTGGAAACATGAAACATGATCTCATGCCCTTGGTAGACAGTATAAACTGAATGTATCCCTGTGGTATCATCTGTAAGACATAAACATGAACATTTAGTAGACACAGAGCATTCTGACACCCTAAGGAAATAGTCTTTATTTGCAGGCTGGGGGACTATAGCACACAGTTAGTACACTCCCAAGGATCATTCTGGGTTATCCACCTGAGCGGAAGCCATAGTATGCCTCACTGTCCAGCTAATACAAGGCTCCTGCCCACGTGGAGAGCCCTCCCCCTCCCCGCTCTAAGCTCGCTTGCTGTCTGATTCACGTAGACGTCTGGGCTTTAAAAGGAGAAGGTGCTGCAATCTCTTGCCTTCCAGTTACTGCTCGTGTACAGGACAAAATTAACACGAGATGACGTACACATAATTATGACGTCCATAAAACAAAGCAAGTACTCTCACGGGTAGATGGCAGAGTGGCTGAAACCACTGGCTTTGGAGTTAAGCGGACCTGGGTTCGAGTTCTCAGCTATGTTCCTTTTAACAAGTCACCTTAATTTTCTCGAAGCCTCAGTTTCTTAATTTGAAAATGGGGATAAAAATAGTAACTACCTTCTAGGGATGTTTTCAAGATTATACTTGCAGGGTACCAGGCCACAGCAAGCGTTCAGTGGATGGTGGCTGTGACCGTAACGGAGAGGCTGAGTATTGGCAATGGGGGTAGCGAACCTATGGGCGGTCAGGTTCACCGTGTGCCCATGCACCCTGCCGGGTCATTCCCCACACCGCGGCCAGCAAGTTCGGCTGGAGGGTGCAATCAGACCCCACCACGCCTCTACTTAAAACCCTTTCACGACATCCAACTCCATTTACAATGAAATCCGAAATTTTTTCATGTGATCTCAAACTCCCCGCTCCCCCTCTTCTCCAGTCCCTTTGCCGTGAAGATGCTCTCTTAGTTTCTAGAACACATCAGGCTCTTTCCTCACTCAGCGACTTCACAAATGTTCTCTTGCCTAGAATTCTCTTCTCCCTTCAAGACTCAAACTACTCCCTCTCATCCTTCCCTCAGGGAAGCCTTCTCTCATCCCCCAGATTAGGGAAAATGCCCCACGGCACTCTGCACTTTTTCTTCTTTGTTCCTCCAAGCACTGAGTGCTAAGGTATTTGGTAATTATCTGTTTAGGGTCTGTGCTATCCACTGGACTATGAGCTCCTAGAAAGGTAGGGACCATGTTGGTGTATCCATTGCGACGCCCCTGGAGCCTCACATAGCCCTGGTACACAGAGGCTCTCGACAGTAAGTATTCACGGACCGTGGCCTGCCACACGTAGGGACTGTTTGAGGGTGGACTTGGACTTGCCAGACTCAATGGAGGCCCCAGATGTGTCCAGCCACCCTGTGTCCGACTGGGTATGAAGCTCCAATTCCTTCTCATCCTTTCGTGTCCATCCCTACCCCACCTTGGGACTAAATCCAAATACAGGTCAGGCTGACTACTAGAGAAGTTATACAAATGGCAGCAGAAGAGATCAGGAGGTGAGCTTACTTTTGGTGTCCAGACCGCCGCGGTAGCCTGTCCAGCCCTTTAGGGTGATTTTGTCACCCAGAAGATGTAAAAATTTTTGAAAAGCGTCACTTCCGATTTCTGCAGGAAGAGGTAAAGTGTGAATAAAGTACAGAATGTGCAAGGTCGTCATTTTCTAACGATGCCCTGAAATCACTGGAACGTTAACGAGGCTGTGGAGACTCGGGCAGCAGACCGAGCGGAGAGGCCACGCTTCCTTCCCGGAGACCGCAAAGGAACTTCCACAATTCACGGGATTTCAAGGAAAGGAAAACCACAGAATCAGACTGACCAACCTTCCCGCTGCCAGACTGGGATCACAAGGCTTTGGTGTTGCAAAACGTAAACACCATTGCTACTTCTATTAATAATGAATAGGTAGGTAACAAGAAGAGTGCAGGTTACGACAACAGGAAAATGGCACATTTGATAATTCTCCCAACCATAAATATCAGAGAAAAATCTTCCTCTGCTACTGAGATTATGATGTAGAGCCAAATTCTTCCAATCCCGTGTACTTTTCCAGACAGACTCGATCTCTGGTGCTGGTGGCCGGTCCAAATTTGGTGACCGACAAATATTTGCCAAATTGGATGAAACTGGACAGCAGCTGCCCTACAAAGTTTACCCTGAAATTTTACCCTAAAATTTCGTGAAACAACTGAAAGAGTCCAACTCAACAGGTACGCTCAGTTTGGATTGTCCAAACTGTCAACAAGGGTTTCAGTGAGCACAAAGGAGGGGACACTTACCATTGCTGAACATCTCGTCATCAGTGAGCTGCCCGTCTTTGGCAAATAGAACCCCGAACTTGAAATTCACAGAGCCCTTACAATAAGACAACAAAAGGCGTTGAATGTAACTTTATCATGAAAACATATACAGTTAGGATAGGTGTTGTTCATCACTTAGGAAAATGTCAATGACCAAGATGGATATTTGAGGATTACCTTCTCTCCTCCATCTCAATTTTGACTAGTATTAACAAAATCATTTATTTCTATAGGTCTTTATAGCTTACAGTTGAGACTTTTTTTTTTTATGTGAGTTAATTCATTTGTAATTTCATTACTAATGGCTTCTGCTGGATGCCAGGTCTATTCTGCAGCAAAACAGCACTCAAATTGCCAGCAGGAGCTCACAGGACTCGTGCCATGTTCTGATCAGTTAACACAGGAGAGCTCGGTGTAATTCAAAACTGAACCCAACAATCTTAGGCTGATATATTGTGGACTGTTAGGAACAGAAATGGAAACTGTAGGCAATTTATTCTAAAAGCTGGTTTCCCCGAATTCCTCAAGATAATTAACCTCAAGAAGTCACAAAACAGATGCGTGTGTCGGGGTGCGGATATCAAGAAGTCGCTAGTACAAATGTTCAATCTGCTACCCTGAACTCTAAACAATGGATTAAAATCATATTCTGTGGGAATAATAAATACCAAATACAAGATGATATGTTCTACAGGAAAAGTGGGGAATGAGATCAGGTAGATCAATGGTACTTTTCATATTTTCTTCCTTAAGCTGGATGATGGGTTTACAGGTCTTCATAATATTATTCTCTACCCTTTTTTTGGTATATCTGAAGTATTTCATAACAAAAATGAAATCTAAGGTTGGAAGAGAATCAACTTTGGCGAGGCTCTGTGATGCACCACTAGATGGGGGAGTTCTAGGTGGTCAATTAAAGGGTAGGCTAGGAACAAAGGTGTTTAAAGCATTGGCCAGTGGATCACAGGTTGGTGGCAGGGGGTGGGGTGGGGTGGGGTGGGGTGGGGTGGGGTGGGGTGGGGTGGGGTGGGGTGGGTGGTAAGGCAGAATGCCAGGATTCAGGACAGCTGGGTCTGGGAGAATTAAGACGAAAAATCCAATGGCCCAATGCTGTGCTTCTAAGCATCTTTCTGTCCTCAACACACCTAACAGACAGATGCACATCCATCAGTGAGTGTGGTTTTCTATAGAGTGTGAAAGAGAATGCGCCCAGGCTGAGCCCTCACCTGGAACTCTTCCACAGCCCCTTCTACGGCCTGCTCCTTCCCATCATGCAGGTCTTGGCTCAAATGCCCGTGTCCAGAGAGGACTTCCTTGACTTTTTGATATAAAGTCACTGCCGGCCATAGCATCTTGTTTATTTTCGTAGCACTATTCGTAGTCAGTAATTCTTTTATTAAATGTGCATTTGTGTCTGTTTCTACCACTAGAACACAAGTCTTTGAAGGACAGATCATACACATCTTCCTTCCTACCGAATCTCCAGTGCCCATCACAGTGCTGAGTATACTGGAGACGATTAATAAATATTCATGGCATAACCATGTGCATAATAAAGGAGCAAAGACACAAAACTGGTCAGATACAACTTGTTTTTCACAAGCTGCCTCCAAATGATTACCTCTTCTTCACAATCTTGTTTTTGGTAATTTCTTACAATTTTTGTCTGGGGTCTCTTCCTACTTGAGGATTCTAAACTTGCTAACTTTTCTTTCTCTGTTTTGGAAAGGATGACAGCAGTCACATGTCTCCAAGTCTCTGGCACACCCTCCATTCTCAGAGATTCCTTAAAAAGCACCTAGGCTCAGTCGGTTAAGTGGCCGACTTCTGCTCAAGTCATTTGCGGTCCGTGAGTTCGAGCCCCACATCGGGCTCTGTCCTGATAGCTCGGAGCCTGGAGCCTGCTTCTGTTTCTGTGTCTCCCTCTCTCTCTGCTCCTCCCCCATTCGTGCTCTGTCTCTCTCTGCCTTTCAAAAATGAATAAATGTTAAAAAAAAAAAATTAAAAAAAAAAGCACCTACATGGGGTGCTTGGGTGGCTCAGCTGATTAAGCTTCTGACTCTTGATTTTGGCTCAAGTCATGATTTCACTATTGTAAGATCGAGCCTAGCATTGGGCTCTGGGCTGGGCAAGGAGCCTGATTGGGATTCTCTCTCTCCCTCTTCCTCTGTTCCTCCTTTGTTCATGCACATGTGCGCTCTTTCTCAAAATACAAATAAAATAAATAAATAAATAAATAAATAAATAAATAAATAAATAGTGTCTATAGTAGTCTGCCTATAATAGTATCTCTTAGGATAACAGTGTTGAGACTAAGGCAGTGGCTCTCAGACTTGACCAAGTGTCAGAATCACTTGCAGACTTGCTAAAATAGACTGCTTGGCTCCACTCCTGACGTTTCCCATTCATCACTTCTGGGGTAGCGCCCAAGAGTCTGTATTTCTGACAAGTTCCTAGGTGATGCTGGTTCTGCTGGTCCAGGAACCCCACTGTGAGAACCACTGGACTAGAGAACAAACTAGCAGACTGGCAGGTGGCACAGGATCAGGTCCAGCCAAGCGGACTGCTGGCGAGCCAAGAGCAGAAAGGCTGGGTCGATGGCTAGAGTCGTGAGCCGGGAACCGGCCGCCTCTTAGAACCAGAAGGGACCCTACGGCCCATGGAGTCCACGCTTTCCTCTTACAGACAGGACGAGTGGAGACCAGGGAAGGCCAGCCTCACCCAAGGCAGGCACTGAGTGGACGGTGGGATAGGAGCCAGAAGTCGGGTCTCCAGACTTTTGACCCAGCACTCTCCCCAACCCCGTGGTGTGGTCTTCTCCGGGCAGTGCTGGGTTGACAGAAGGGCTGAGCCACAAGCAGAAAGGGGGCCTCCTGCCACCCGATCACCGGCCAAAGCTTGAAGGAGTTTTTATGGCTCTGTGACTGGCATCCTGCTGCCAGCGCCCTGGCTGAGGAATCCTCCCGCTTCAGGTGGGGACTCCAGAAAGACCAGTGTGGCAAGGCCTTGTTAAAATACCTGGAATTTACCTACAGGGTCTCCAGCTAGTTTTGTTTCTAGGGCTTCCCAAATGATGGTGACGATTAACTCAGAGTTACCACCTATCTCCAGAAGTCAAGGCTTCACTGAATAGAGTGGATTATATTTTTGGAAGAGATGGTTTTGGGGAGGGGATGGTTTGAGGTGGCACTACCCGACCACCACAGATCACATGTGAGCAAACTATTTAAGCTGACATCATTAAGCTGATCTCTCAGCACTAGATCTTGGGGGATGGCACAGAGGTCTCAAGGTTCTAACACCAGATCTGGGCCCCAGGAGGGAGGTGACTGGTATGGGGAAATCCATGCAAACTGGTTTTCTCAGGATTTAAGTCCTGCTCAGACACTCATCATAGAGATAGAATCATTTTTCAATTCCTACTTGTATGGGGCACTTTTTTTAAAGTTTATTTGTTTTGACAGAGAGAGTGACCAAGAGCGGAGGAGGAGCAGAGACATGGGGAGAGGGGGAGGGAGGGGGGAGAGACAGAGAGAGACAGAGAGAGAGAGGGAGGGAGAGAGGATCCCAAGCAGGCTCCATGCTGTCAGCACAGAGCCAGACGTGGGGCTTGAACCCATGAACCTGAGCTGAAATCCAGAGTCAGACGCTTAACCGACTGAGCCACCCACGCACCCTTAGGGACTTTGGATTTTTAAGTTCTAAATGTTCTGAGACAAAAGTCAACGTGACTATCAGCCAAGGTGCAGTCATGTCCTCGGGAATTAATAATGAGCTAGGAATCATATTTCTTCTGAAGGAAGTGAAGTATGTGGGGAAACTGAAGTTCCAATAATTCGAGAAGCGCCGAGAAATGATGGCCTGATTTGAAACCAGATACCCCTGGTTCCGTGTTACTCTGGGTCAGGCGCGACCTTGGCATTTTTATGATTCACGTGTTCCTACACTTCTCATACTGTCCCCATGCGTGTTGCAGCCTGGGGAGCCATGCCTCTCCTGGGGTGCCTCTCAGAGGACGAACAAAACTCGGGTCTCAGATAGTTTATCACTGTAACTGGGTGGAATTAGGATAAATGCTCCCGGGCCGAGAAGGTGGCAGGATTAAGCAGAAGTGCCTTGGCCACATCCTCTCTGAAGGGTGACCATGGCTCAGGCCTCTTGGAATACACTGTGACGAGTGCTTGCTCTCACTGCGTTGAGCAATATTCTCGTAGTAAAGAAATGAAGTTGAGAAAGAAAGAGATCAGCTATTTACTTTTCCAAAACTCAGGAGGTCCAAAAAAGGAAGCGTAAGAAGATAAACCCCAAACCAGTTCACAGGGGTTGTACGGGGCTGGGGATGGGGTGGGGAGGGGAGGGCGTGGAAGTGAAGGTGGGGAGCTTTCTCATTTTCCATTTATACATTCCTGCACTTTGTCAGAACAGGCATGTGCATGTACTCTGTAGGTGCCAAGTAAATACCTCTGGATTCACGAACAGAATAGCTCTGAGACGTGAAAACTCTACGCAGCGGAATCCTAATTTTACGTAAAATATAACAAACATATATACCAAAATGGGATACTATGCCAATACCAGTTTTCTCTCTGATTTTAGGCGGTACTTTCGAGTTTTGTGCATTTCTGTAATTTTGGAATGTTTGCCAGAAATGTCTATTACTTTCATTTCTTGCCTTCTACCAACTGCAGCCACAGGCATGACTTGTACGTGGATAACATACAGATAAAAATGTGGGCGTCTGTGTGCTGGTGCTCTGCAGCGGCCCATCCTACACCCGCACTGTCCTGCACAAAGTCCTCCTGGGAGTTACAACAACCTGGGCCGCATTATCTCAGCGACTTTGCACGTACATCGACGTGTTCACAGGAATCCCCTGAGATGTCATTGGCTCAGAGAAACCTACTCTGTTCAGCATAAAAATCCTGCTCCTCCCTGCACCGCCCACTTTGTTTTATTTTCCCCACAGCCCTCAGGGCTAGCCACATTGCCACGTTTATGTCTGCTTACTTGGGCACTTTGTCTTATCCCACCAGATCGTAAGCTCCATGAAGGGGCCTTGTCTTGCTTGCCGATGTATCCCCAGTGCCTCAAATAGTACAGGGTACACACACAGGAGGAGCTCAGTAAATATTTGTTGAACCAATGAATGAGCAAATGAATGAATACACATATAAATCTTTGCTTATGAAAACAACTGGAATTGGGGTGCCTGGGTGGCTCAGTCGGTCTTGATTTCAGTTTAGGTCATATCTCACAGTTCGGGAGTTTGAACCCCACATTGGGCTCTGTGCTGACAGCGTGGAGCCCTGCTTGGAATTCTCTCTCTCTCCTTCTCTCTCTCTGACCCTCACCCATTGGTGTGCTCTCTCAAAATAAATCAACTTAAAAAATAAACAGGAATTGCCCTGTGAATTGCTTTCTTTTCCCCTCAGTAAACATTATATCATGGAAAACTTTCCAGGCCAGGAAATAAAGATCTACCTCATTCTTTTTTAATTTGAGAGAGAGAGATCAAGTGTGGGGGAAAGGGATAGAGGGAGGGAGAGAGGAATAGAGGGAGGGAGAGAGGGAGGGAGGGAGGGAGGGAGGGAGGGAGAGAGGGAGGGAGGGAGGGAGAGAGGGAGAGAGGGAACTTCAAATAGGCTCTGTGCTCAGTGCCAAGCCCGACATGGGGCTCATGAGATCCCACAACCCCGGGATCATGACCTGAGCTGAAATCAAAAGTCGGACACTCAACCAGCCTAGATGGTTGAGCCACCCAGACGCCCCTACCTCATTCTTCTCAATGGCATCATTGTTTTTCACAATTCATTTAATCAATACATAATCTACTTATTCAAGCAACAGATATTTACTCTGTGCCCTCTCTCCACTGCTCTAGGATCCAGGGATAAGACAGTGAACAAATTAAGTTCCACCCAGCTCTCATGCTGCTTACATTCTAGTGGTACAAAGTGTGCAAATGAAAACAGGAGTGTCCAGAAGAAACACAAAGCAGCTTGTAGGGCAGAGGGTAAGAGGCAGGGTGTGCTATTTTAGAGGGTGAGCAAGGACAGCCTCTCCAAGCAGAGACTCTAATCAAGGAAAGGGTGTGTCCCTGAGGACATCTGGGGAGGGGCATCCTTGGGGGTGGGCTCTCCCAGGGCAGATGAGGAGTAAGCAAGTACACGTGGTTAGTGTGGAGAGGACCAGAGAAGTAGCAGGGCTGGGTCAGGCAGGCCCCGGGAGGCCGGGGAGGACTCGGGGCTTTACTTGGAGAGGGATGGAAAGCCATGAGAGCCTGCAACGCAGGGATGACCTGGCTTGACGTTTAAAAGGACCATTTGGATGATGCCAGACGAGAAAGAGAAGAGAGTGGAAGCTGAGAGCCGGAGGTTCTGCACAGTGCAGGTGAGAGACGGTGGGGGTGGTTCAAGGGATGAGAGCATCGTGGTGGAAAGTCTGAGAAATGTTCAAATTTGGGATATATGTTGAAGAAACCGTCATAGGATGTGCTGAAGGATTAGATTTGGGGTGAGAGGGAAAGAGAGGTGTTAAGGACTTTTCCAAGTGCGGCCTGAGCAACTGGCCGAATGCTACGGTCATTTACTGACAGGCATGGTACGCAAAAATTATAATTGAACTACTCAGTTGCCTATTGACAACGTTTTGATTATTTCCCTATGTTAGCGATGTACTTAGAAAACCCAGGACATTTTTTTAAAAGTGGGGCAACAGGCGCCTGGGTGGCGCAGTCGGTTGAGCGTCCGACTTCAGCCAGGTCACGATCTCGCGGTCCGTGCTGACAGCTCAGAGCCTGGAGCCTGCTTCGGACTCTGTGTCTCCCTGTCTCTCTGACCCTTCCTCGTTCATGCTCTGTCTCTGTCTCAAAAATAAATAAACATTAAAAAAAAATTTTAAAGTGGGGCAACAGGGAATGGAAATGTGAGAATAAATATGATGTCAGTAAATCGAGTGTGCTAGTCAAGCACTAACACCCTGTGACTTCATGAAAATTAAAACCTCATTACTCGCCCTGATTACAAGGGTAAAATTCGAATATTTCCGAGCAGATTTAAGTAGCTTCCTTTTATGTCTTTATGGCTGGCTGCACAGGAAATTCTGAAATGTACCTTGGAAAAAAATGTCAGGAAAGTCTTTCCATGCTAATAATTTGCTCACCGAGCAAATCCACGTAGAGAGGTCTGACTGAAAGAAAAGGTCATGGTCATGGTGAAGGGTGAGGCCGAACACAGCAGGAACAAATTTCTCATAAAATTACTTACCTCTTGTTCTTCAAGAACCAGCAAGTCCTGTCAAACCAAAATTTGAAAGTTAGGTCCACGCTTCACAGTAACGATTTTATTTTGACTTCCTGTGAAAGCCAAGCTTCAGTTTACAGCATTTCCTCACCTAGAAGTGCTTAAAAAATTCAAATTTAGTTGTGCAGATTTTTGTAAAATACCTGGCCATCTAGGAAAGTCACACGATAGCACAGCTATCTGGGAACAAAAGACTGTGTCGCAGGGGGAAGAAACACACAGACACCCGGGTTTCTCCATCTATTTAAAGCTAGCTTATCACACATGGCTTCTGGAAGATTTTGGCCAAGATAAATGTAACTATATAGTATAGCAGCCAGAAAAAGGCGAGTAACATTTTTAAATAGCATCAGCCACCTTCCTGCTTGGTGGAAAGATGCCTTCTTCATAATGCGATCGGTTTGTTTTTGGTTTACTTTTTGGATCCAAGACCGCTTTCCTGCTCTTCTCCCTAACGCCCGTGGCTCAAGGCTTCTTCAGGTACATCTACAGGAGATGGTGGCAGCTGCGAAACCACCACTACCGAGGGGCACACACAGGTGCACACTCACACACCCGGAATGGAGGAGGGCGCGTGGGTGGCCCCCTGTTAAGGGAAAGAAAGTCAAAACGCAGATGTCGGGGAAGCTGAAGGTGTCTTTTGTTTGGTGAAAAACAGGCACAGAGTTATGATATAAATAATAGGCAGAAGGCTTCCGTATTTTGTTATCTTGTCCTCTGTGATTTTGTTGGAAGAGGGAAGTCAGACAGGGATGACTTAGCAGAGATGAAGTCTATTGAGGATATCTGCTCAGCGGCAAGATGCTGATAGAAGCATCCCATGGGCTCCGTGGATTTGGGGCCCTGTGTCTGGGGGTCCTATCCAGGCTCCAAGAAGGAAAGGATTAAGAATATTGATAACCTGGGGGCGCCCGGGTGGCTCAGTTGGTTGAGTGTCTGACTCTTGATTTTGGCTCAGGTCATAATCTCACGAACCATGGGATCGAGCCCCAGGTCAGACTGAGGGCTGTGCTGACAGGGTGGAGCCTGCTTGGGGTCCTCTCCCTCTCTCTCTCTGCCCCCCTCCCATGCACGCGCTGCCTCTCTTTCTTTCTCCCTCCCTCCCTCCTTCTCTCTCTCTCTCTCTCTCCCTCTCTCTCAAAATAAATAAACATTAGGGGTACCTGGGTAGCTCAGTCAGTTGAACATCTGACTCAAATGTACCTGGGTGGCTCAGTTGGTTGAACATCTGACTCTTGATTTTGGTTTAGGTCATGATCTCGTGGTTCATGAGATCGAGCCCTGTGTCGGACAAGTGCAGAGCTTGCTTGGGATTCTCTCTCTCTCCCCCTCTCTCTCTGCCCCTCCCCTGCTCATGCTGTCTCTCACAAATAAATATTTAAAAAAATTCTAAAAAAGGGGCGCCTGGGTGGCCTAGTCAGTTAATAAGCATATGACTTTGGCGCAGGTCATGATCTCGCGGTCTGTGAGTTCGAGCCCCACGTCGGGCTCTGTGCTGACAGCTCAGAGCCTGGAGCCTGCTATAGATTCCACGTCTCCCTCTCTCTCTCCCCCTTCCCTGCTTGTACTCTCTCTGTCTCAAAAATAAATAAATGTTAAAAAAATTTTTTTCAATTATAAATAAAACATTAAAAAAATCCCTTACCTTAAAAAAAAAAGAGTATCATAGCCTGTACAGATGAAAGAATAAAGGCACATTGATGGTAGCATATTAATAATTCCCAGTTGTTTGAAAATCTGATATGAAGAATTAGTTTTAAGCACTGCATAGCTTAAAGTTGCTTAATGTTTAACCGAATACACACCCATTTTGGCCTCAGTTCCTTCTGGAGTTGAGTTAGTGTACAAATACTGTCTTAAAAATTAAAACAGAAGATATGGGGAATTCACAACTTTATGTATTTGGGGTAAGCTGAGAGCCAATGTTTATTTTATTTATTTTTTAATTAAAAAATTTTTTAAAACTTTTATGTGTTTTTGAGAGACAGAGAGCATGAGCAGGGGAGGGGTAGAGAGAGAAGACACAGAATCTGGAGCAAGGTCCAGGCTCTGAGGTGTCAGCACAGAGGCCGACATAGGACTTAGACCCACGAACTGTGAGATCGTGACCTGAGCCAAAGTCGGACACTTGACCAACTGAGCCACCCAGGTGCCCCCGATAAGTTTATTTTAAAAGCTAACTATTTTGAAGGTATGCAAGCAAAGACTACTCACGCTCCCCTCTCACCTCCCCATAACATCTGAATTATTTCCCTGAAAAGAGGACTAAGCACGATGTTTCTCTACTTAAAGATTCCACAGGCTCTCCACTGCCTCCTAGCTAGGATTCCAGCCTGACTCTCCAGCCTCTTCCCTGTCACCGGCCTTGGTGTACCCAGTCCCTTTAAGCTCAGCTTTGACACACAGCCGGCACTATGGGATGGCTGCATTCCTAAGTTTCAAGGGGAGAATTGCAAAGCTAAATTAATTGAGACAAGACAGAAGTTTGGCTGACATTTTTCTGATGGTCCTTTACTAGATTATGAGCCTGAAATTTTTTCTCCCAAGGCAGACTGCTTTCCCTTAACAGTAAGTCTTGAGAAAACAGGATGGATTCTGGATACCTTCTATCGTCTATGGTGTTCTATTGGAGTTAGAGCTCAATAAACACATTTTGTGTTTTGCTACTTAAAAAAAATCTCACGTTCCATACATTCTACATCACTGAGTAAAAAGACTGGCTTTTAACCCAGTAAGGTCCTTCTGAACATACACCCTTTTGGTTCATGGATCAAGGACCATATTAGTTCAGCGGTTCTCAGTTGTGGCTATGCCTCAGAATCATTTGTGGGACTTGTGAAAAATGCAGATTCCCACCCCCACTTGACAAATCAGAATCTCAGCTGCGAGGTTCTTTATGATTATTTTTCAAAGCCCCATAGGTGATTCTGCTTATGCTTGTATCCTAGGCCAAGAATCACTGATGATCTGTCTGTTCTAATTTAACATTGTGATCAAACATACACCATTATGAAGCAAAAAACTTGTGTTACCTTTTGGATCTCGGGATGAAAAATTTCTCTGGGGCCTTTCTCAAATTTGTCCAGATTCATGGCACTGAAATAGAACGGAGAGAATGAGCCGTAGCGTGGTGGCGCAAGTCACAGGGCTTCAGAGAAACTACGTACTAGCTTCTAGAAAATCACAGCTGGACTCCCTTGAGGGCCTGGCACACAGGAAATCAATGATCACACGGGGTGCTCAATGAATGAATGCATGAGGGTAACCAAAGACGGCACTGTACTTTCCTTATAGAACTGCCCCTTAATGACACTCATCTAGTAAGAGAGGAGGGGAGCAATCAGGAGCATATTTTGGGCAACCTAACCTTCAAGACTGTTACTTTTATTTACTAAAAAAGCGATTCATTGACATTTCCGTAGCAATTAATGATAAAATGAAATGTAATGAAGCCCACTGGGCATTTCTTTCTTCCTCTGGCCATTCTTCTGCCACTCAGGTCAAAAAGGGCCCCCCTTAACAAGCTCGTTCTTTCATGTTTTACTTTGAAAAGCAATGCCAACGTCCTTGGGCCTAAGTTCCTCCAGACGTTAAAACAGGGAGTTGAGGGGCGCCTGGGTGGCTCAGTCGGTCCAGCGTCTGACTTCGGCTCCGGTCATGATCTCACAGCTTGTGAGTTTGAGCCCCTGTCAGGCTCTGTGCTGACAGCTCAGAGCCTGGAGCCTGCTTCGGAGTCTGTGTCTCCCTCTCTCTCTGCCCCTAACCCACTCGCATTCTGTCTCTGTCACTCTCAAAAATAAACATTTAATTAATTAATTACATAAAACAAGGAGTTGAACTCCCCAACCCCCGAGGCCCCTTTCATCTAGGAGTCCCGTATTTGTAAGTGAAAGGCAAACATAGTAATAGCTGATCTTTATGGAGTACTTACTATATGCCGGGCACCCCGCTAAATGCTTTACGTGGATGGTCTCATTTTGTCTCTACGAGGCGAGTACTATTCTATCCCCATTTTAAAGGTGAGGAAATTGAACTAGGATGACAAAGCTGGTAAGGAGCAGAGCCAAGATCTGAACCCAGACTTACCTGACTCCACAGTATTCACGGTTTCATTTCCTTTTAAAAAGTTTTCAAGTTCATGGTGGTAACAAATAAAGATAAAATCTTTTCTTCTATCGGCAGCAACTGGAGACGTTTTGCTCTTCCACGTCTTTAAAAAAAAAAAGTGTTTCCTGGCTGAAATGTTTCCTCTGTGCTCTGGCTACAGAGCGGTGGGCTGAGAAGCGGAGGCCCTACTCACAGGACTAAATGAGGTCATGACTAAATGAAACTTGTCCTTAAATATAAAGAAGCTGGAGTAACTTCTTTTTAGGAAAAAAAAAAAAAAAGTCACAGAAATCGGAAGCCAGTGTAATTCTAAGTGTTCTTCTCAAAGCCGGTTAAGATTTATAGCTCCTTAGAAGCAGCAAGCTATTTCTGTGCTTGATAAAAATGTTAACCTCTCCACTGATGCTTTCATAGCTCAGGCTTCAGACTGCTCAGGAGAAAAGTCAGAAGGCCTAGAGCAGAAAGGAGAAGGCCTGCAATTTGAAGAGCAAATCAAGCTTGAAAATGAGATATGAACATTTTTACTTCTGAACTCAGTGCCCTTCATCAGCCAGATGTGGTCCCTAACTAATGGAGTCAAGACTGTCCCTCCATTTAAGAGATGTTTCTGACAAGTGTACGTTGTGGCTGGGACACTGAGGACATGATCTCTTCCCACCACCTAGCTGCCGATGAACAGAAAGTAAACCACAGGGCCCTGGGATAAGCGTTTATACTCACACAACACGGGCTTTAGTGGCTAAAGGCCCAAGCCTGGGAATGACTGGGACCTGGGTTTAAATCCCAGCTCTGTGGTTTACCAGTTGTGAGATCTTTGTCCAATCCCTTCACTTCTCGGAGGCTGTGATCCTTCCTTGGTGGAGTGTAGGTGGTAACAGATCTATTCTGTGGAGGTGGTCTAAAGACTTTCTAAGAGGGGCGCCTGGGTAGCTCAGTTGGTTAAGCGTCAGACTTTGGCTCAGGTCATGATCTCACAGTTTATGAGTTCAAGCCCTGCGTTGGGCTTTGTGCTGAGAGCTCAGAGCCTGGAGCCTGCTTCGCGTTCTGTGTCTCCATTCTCTCTCTGCCCCTCCCCAGCTCACACTCTCTCTTTCAAAAATAAATAAACATTAAAAATTTAAAGACTTTCTAAGAGAATGTCTGTAGAGCATTTAGCGCTGTGCCTAAGAAGCTACTGTTACTACAGTGTAACTAACCTCTCAGATGGTGACAGGGCAACAGGTAGCACCTGAGTGGTGGCATTCCTAGGGGTGTCTGCCATCCGGTATGGGGGGGGGGGAGGAGTGACACGAGGCAGGGTGGAGAGGTGGGGGCAGAGCCCCAGCCGAGCACAGAGCAGCTGGATGTTCCATTCATTTAACTGTCTCTTTGCAAAGAATAAGGACATTCTTCCCTGAGAAGCATTTGCTGACATAGGAGTTTCTGTTTCAAAGCAGGAAAATGAGAGGAAAAATATTTCTTGATTTTGTTTATGAAACCAAAGTATCTGCATGCATGCAAGAAAAAAGAAGGCAGCCACGCAGGCAGTTTGGAGATGCGGAAGAGGGGAGCTCAATTTTCACCACTCGCTGTGTGATCTTGGCTTTCTCTGAGCTTCCATTTCTTCCGCCGCACAGTGGGGAGGATCGCAGCACCCATCCTACAGACTTGCTGTGAAGACGCTGACATGCAGGAGGTAATGCAAGTCAGATGCTTGGCAAAATGTCTGCTATGTGGTCAAGGCTCCAGAAAGGAGAAAAGCAACATCAGATGATCGCAGGAGCAGGATACTTATAAAGGCTCCTGGTGTTGGGTTTCTATTCATGAGTACTCACCTTAAGATGGACTTCACAGAGAGAGTTTTTGTGGGACTGTACGGAAGGCATATTTTCTGGGTACCCTGGAAAGTCAAAACACCAGATCAGTGAGGATTTAGCGATTTCCATCTCTGAAAGAGCCTCACCTGGCCATTTAAAAGAATATATGAATAAACACATTCTATGGTGGAGAAAATCTTGCTCAGGCTTGACAACGTCTTCCACCATCCCCCTAACCTGACGTGTGCGGAGTGAAGCATTACTCTTCAACATACGGACTGATGGGTGCTTGGTGTGTTAGTGTGGGGCTCAGATGAGCCACGTGACTGAGATGAGAAGGGGGTCTAGTCTCCGAGCCAAGAGTCAGATCAGCCTCCAAGACAATGAGAAGAAAACAGTGTCCACGTGTCAATGGGACCTGAATGTAATACCTCCAAGTCAAAGGCTTTTGGAACTAGAAATCGCTCGAATCTTTCAGAGAGGGTTTCATAATATGTACTTCTATATTTTTCTGTGTTTACTATATATTTTTTATTTTTTTATTTTTTCATATGAAATTTGTTGTCATATTGGTTTCCATACAACACACAGTGCTCATCCCAACAGGTGCCCTCCTCAATGCCCATCACCCACCCTCCCCTCCCTCCCACCCCCCATCAGCCCTCAGTTTGTTCTCAGTTTTTAAGAGTCTCTTATGCTTTGGCTCTCTCCCACTCTAACCTCTTTTTCTTTTTTTTTCCTTCCCCTCCCCCATGGGTTTCTGTTAAGTTTCTCAGGATCCACCTAAGAGTGAAAACATATGGTATCTGTCTTCCTCTGTATGACTTATTTCACTTAGCATAACACTCTCCAGTTCCATTCATGTTGCTAACTATGTGTTTTTTAAAGTAGGCTCCATGCTCAACGTGGGGCTTGAACTCAGGACTCTGAGATCAAAGAGTTGTGTGCTCTACCCTCCAGGCCAGCCAGGCACCCCTCTGTGTTTACTATTTAAACTCTGTTTCTTCCTCTCTAAATGATACCCGCTGTGACTAACTGCTAGAATGCACTCAATAAATATTTTTTGCGTGAAAGCGAATGAATGAAAGGTTGCCTGAATGGTTCAGTCCCACGTCCAAACCACCCAGAATAGATGAAGGCCACTTGCTTTATAATTTCCCAAAAAAGAGTGGTGCCTGAGCGTCTCAGGTGGTTGAGCATCTGACTTCAGCTCAGGTCATGATCTCATGGTTCATGAGTTTGAGCCCCACATCGGGTTCACTGCTATCAGCATTGAACCCGCTTTGGATCCTCTGTCCTCCCCTCTCTCTGCCCCTCCCCTGCTTGCACTCTCTCAAAGATAAACATTTTGTTTATTTATTATTTTAAAGAAAAAAAAGTTTATTTTTGAGAGAGAGAGAGAGAGAGCGAGCGCGCGTGGAGTAAGTGGACTCGGAGTCTCTTCTTTTTACTAGCTGCGTTGTCTCGTACAGATGAAATCTGTACGGGAAGTATGAGTTGTTTCTTTAAGTCTTTTCTTTGTGTTTAGAAGAAATACAGCAGAGATAAACAGGACGGTCTCAGCTCTGTTTGAGAACAAAATGTGGGCTCGTGGAAGGGGAGAGGGGGTGCAGAGGCACGTGCTTCTGTGCATCTCCTGCAGCCTCCGGCACTAGTTTGGGGCTCAGAGGGGCTTCACAACTGACCCGTTTTGCCAGGCTCTGCTCTGGTTTCTCAGCCCCTCACTTTCCTTCAGCACCGCCACTCGGAGCTGCTAGCAAGCACTTGCCCTGCCCTGGCAACAACCCAGGGTCCAGACTAGAGGCTCTGGACAAGGCACTGGCACTTCTCAGTAGAGGGGGGTAACTCATTAGGCCAGCCCCACTGCCTTCACGGGGGTCTTGGGGTCTGACTCCCTCCTCCTTGCCTTCTGCCTAGAGGAGTCCCCAGAGCTCCTCCTTTGTCTTGTCTTTGTTGTTCTCTCTTTCTGGAATGCTCCCCGCCTGCCCCTTCCCCCTACCATTTATGTGGCTCGTTCCCCTCCCTCCCGTAGGTCTCTTTAAATGTCACCTCCTCGGAAAGGTTTTCCTTGGCTGTCTGATCTAAAGTTGGTCTTGCGTATCATTCTGCCTTTGTTTCCTTCAGAGTGTCTGTCACAATTTACAATGCAGTAGAGACGACATCTTCAGTCATTAGAATAAGCAAAACTTCCCTCTGTACCTGCTCCTCCCTCCCAGTACCTGGCAACCTTCCCCGGTGAGGAGATGGAGTGGCTCCTACTGCCTGAAGGAAGAAGGCAAGACACTAAGAGAATCCGTTCCAGAAAGGCGGCCAAAGGGCAAAACTACCCTTTCTTGTGTTGGTGGAAGGAAGGAAGAAGGAAGATAGGAAAAGCCAAGGTGTTAGATGCCGGGGCCCTTGATTCCGCCATTCCGAGGGCAGGCCTCGAAGAGGGTGCAGGGACGCTGCAAATAGATCAAGGTGAGCCCTGGAGACACCTCAGAACATGTGGACTGGAGGTTCACTTCCCAGGCACGGCCTTCCTTAGGAATCGAAGTCTGCGTAGAACCTGTTTGAACACGATGAGGGGCAGTGACTCAGCAGCTTCAAGCATGGAGGGTCAGCAAGATTAGAAACATAAGCCTGGAGCGGTGCTCCTGCCTCAGCCCACCTGCCCTGTGGCTAGCAGGGGAGGTGCCGGTGACAGGGACAGACCTGAGAGGCTCAGCGGCTAGCAGAGACCTGGGATCAGGTCACGGAGCTCACAGTGTGCGGTGCCATCACAGCAAGGGGCAAATGACTAGGACCACGGATTCCGGTGACAGGTGCATTCCAGTGACACCAAAAAGCCCAGAGGGGACCAGTTACATATGCGGTTGCTAGTTCAGAGACCGGATCAGCCACTCGACAAGAGAACACAGAAAGCCCCATGTGAACCCACAGTCCTCTTCTCCCGCCACTGTGAGGTCTCCTAAACCCTCTCCCCGGGCACCCAGATATCAACTTCAAGAGGAGCAGGGAGAGAGGAAATCAGAGAGACTATTTCTCCAAAAGAGGCAGAGTCATCCAAAGAGAATATTTATTTATTTATGTTAAATGTCTATTTATTTATTTTTCAGAGCAAGAGAGAACACGAGTGAGGGAGGGGCAGAGAGAGGGAGAGAGAGAGAATCCCAAGCAGGCTCCATGCCCAGGGCGGATGGGGGCTTAATCCCACGGCTGTAAAATCATGACCTGAGCCAAAATCAAGAGTTGGACACTCAACTGACTGAGCCACCCAGGTGGCCCTCAACGTTATCTGCCAACACCGGTGCATAAACTCTGCTTCAGTACAGCTATGATGATGGTGAGACCAAGCCCAGTTTCAGCAGCACGGGGAGAGAGGGGAGAGCCAAAATTTTCCGCAGGAAATCATTCAGGAGTAAGAGCTGACTTGGCTTTACATTAGATTTTTACCTTCAACCTGCCTAAAAAGAGAAGACTTCTGAAACATAACATGGGCATTTATATAAATAGAGGCAGCACAGCACACAGGTTAGGCTGGACTTTGGTGTCATTCGTTGATTCGTTCAGTAAATACTTCTCGAGCCACTTCTATGTGCCAGAAACAGGGCTGGATGAGAACAAAGCAGTTATATGTCCTCTGCTCTCATGGAGATCAGAGCCCAGTGAAAGGAACAGCACGAGTCAAAAGAATTACACGGAGAATTGATTACATACGGCACTGCCAGCTCAGCAGGCAGTCCTGGGTTCTGCCTGGCCTTGCCACCTTCTGGCATGTGACCTCGGCCATGGCATTTAACCCCCCTAAACCACAATTTCACCAATTAAGATAATGCATTGGGAAGATTTGTATACATGGCATACAGTAAGAGCTCGATAAATGTTAGATTTTATTGTTAACTGTGACTATTTTTAATCATCGCAAAAAGTTCCTAATTACAACTTACTCGGTAATGGTTCCTAGAAATCCTTTCTGGACTTTTTGAAGTTGCTGTATGTGTACGCACGCATGCAAACGTGTTGATGTATGTGTGTGTGTAAAAAAGTTACTGTTTTTTAAAGAGTGTGTGTGTAAAGAAACCACTGCTTTTTTAAGCGTGTGTATACAAAAAATTACTGTTTCTTTAAGTTCCTGTACTATTTCCTTCTCCTTCCCCAAAAGATCTACGTGGCAATTTCTGAGATACTGTATTGCTGAGGTGAAAATCAGTGTGCAATGATTAAGTAATAGCTTTCAACAAATGCACCCATAAAGTGAGACCACCACATAATAGGACTAACATTTTCTGAGTGTGGTTATCTCGTTGCTTCTTAATTATACACTGTATTCACCCATTCGAGAGTAAAATGTTCTACCCTTCAGGTATCTAAGCAATTTAAGATCCGATGATTTGGGACGTCGCGTAGATGTGGATTTTCAAATAACAGCTCACTTAATATAGTCCTCAGCACCCTTTGGGCCACAGCCCAGAACTTTCCCCAGTTTACAAAGAAGAAAATGGAGAGCATCAGCAATTTTCTCAAATTGACATGAATGAATTTGCTACTGCTGTAATTGGACCCTGGTTTGCTTAGCTCCAAATCCTTTGCTCTTTCTAGTGTCCATAACGTCTATGAAAAATTCTCTGAGAAGCAAAGGAAGAAAAAAAGTCCGAGGGAAAAAAATGATTAATTTTTTTAAGTTAAAGGTGAAAGACAGAGACCAACCATAAGAATTCCCAGAAAAAGAATTCAGAAAAGAGAAGAAAAAGCAGCAATAATGAACCTAAGAGAATTTTCCTGAGCTAAAGAGAGGCCTGCATTCCTGAGTTGAAAGGACTTGCCTTCAGTCCACTCAGAACCCACCCTGGGCAGGGAGTACTTGTCAAGTCTTGAGTTATTTTTCTACCTCAGGAAACTGATGAAAGGGGCTAAGCCTCAAAAAACTTCTAGAAGCGCAGCTGACTCAGTGCTTGACTGAATGACCCATGGAAACAGGAGCACCCCATGGGCTGCACCGGGTAACAGTATTATATTCTTCCAATAAATTTTGTTTCTTTTAGTTGAAGGTGAACCGGTTGGCCAGTTTCAGTCTTAGTAACAGCTAAGGTAAATGCTCTGTAAAATACAGTTCTGTGTTCCACAGGCCAGAGACGGAGGGGAAGGGACATGCCCAGTTAGTGGCTCATCGGGGAGAATTTGTGGTTGAACCCAGAGTCTGAAGGCCCCACTGCTCAAGAGTATAATCCTGAATATCCAAACTCAGAGAACCACATAGAAAAAGACTCACCAGAACCATTCTGACAAGGAAACTGATAAAACTCTGGAGCAAGGGGGCTGCTCCAGGGGCAAGCCAGGTACTTACTGTTTTCCTCCAAAGAATTGCACGGTATTGAGGGACGCGCTGATGGTTTTGGTCGGAAAGGGTCACGGACAAGAAGAAAGGGCTCTTCTCTGCATCATTTCCAATATAATTCTGATGGACTGCAGGAGAGAGTTTTAGAACAGTGAACATACAACTGATTCTTTCAGGCCCCGGTGGGAGTAGACAACTTTTCCTTCCCACATGAGCAGGGAGCAAGAACCCTAAACCCAGCTCGGAAAAGATTCTGATCACGCCATACTGATCGCGCGCTCCGATTCAACCTTGGCAGTGATCGGTTCAGAAATGTTCAGAAACGAACAAGTGACCAATACCAGCCAATGAGACGAGAGGAGAAATGGGTCAAGGGGTTTCTGGAAAGGCTTCTTCACTCCTGAAGATGGCCTTCTCCTTGTTCTGGACATGGTGGTGTCTAGAGGTGATGCCTGGAATTGCTGCAACCACCTTGCGACCCTGAGGAGGGCCGGCCTCGATGACACCACCTCTGAATCCACCAACTCTGGAGCCTGCCTTACCTCTGAGTTTCTTGGCATCTGAACTGGTGGCACCGGTTTTCTCTAAAGTCCCCACTGCTCTGGGCACTATGCTTTCAAGCATTTGGGAAGGTGACAACTTTCCCACTGACTTCTTTCTTTATAAAGAAACGTGCCTTGTCTACAGCAAGCAAACTTCTTAGAATAAAACAGTATCAGACTTTTAAAAAGACATCCTTTGCACCTGATCACTCTCATTTTATAGTCCAAGCATCGCATCTTCTAGAAACACATGCATTAGCCTGATAAGCAGTTTATCTGGCTCCTCTCTAATCCTGCAACAGTGATTATTCTTCCATTTCCATTTTCTGCCTTCCCATGTATGTTCACTTGAGCCCTTCACTTTAAATATACATCGCTATTAATGACTGAGCTCTTGCTGTGTGCCAGGAGCAGGGCTTAGCGTTTCTCCAGCGTATCTCACTGAAACTCCTGTTCTAACCTACTAGGTATGTATTAGTAATCCCTCCACTTTGCACAGAAGGAAATTAAATCTCGGAGACATGGAGAGTGACCAGTGTCGGGTCCTGCGGTTAAGAATGGCAGAACCAGGACTCAGACCCGTTTTAGAGTCTCCATGAGGGTAGGGATGATGACTGCCTTGGCCAGTATAATTGCCTGGAATGTGGTAGGTGATAAATAAATACCTGTTACCAGAGCCTACAGGACAATGCCTCTCCAGTTCTATATTGACCCTGGAGCTCAGGGAATCATTTCTTTCCCTCGTTGCCTTAAACTAAGTATTCAAAATCCGCTATAGACCTGTTTACAGCACTTGGTGTATAAGATAGTACTTGGCACACGCCTTGGTTAGGTCTAAAGTTGTTGTCCACCCTGCAAATTCAAATTGCCATTTAGAATATCTAACTCCCTTTAACTCTCAAGGGATGAAGATATATGTTTATATATAAATAACCCTAGGGCTGAGATTGGAATTGAATCTTCAAATCTACAAAAAAAAAAAAAAAAAAAAAAAGCTTACTACTAGCCTGACATCAGTGTCCCTAAACTGGTTAGTTTCATACTTATAGGGCATCAGAATAAATTACACTGACACTATTTTTCATTTTGAATATCCTTTCTTCCCAACCACCATAATGGCATAGTTACCTTGTCCTAAAAAATACTTGAAATACCATCTGGTGTGGTATTCTGGGTTTTCTAAGTGCACGTCTGTTCTTCGCCACGTACCTGGCAGGGCAGTTGCATTCTGTAAATGAACAAAATTGTGTCATTAAGAGGCTTATTCAGAAAGTAAACAAGAAGCTGGCAATGAATCAGCGGCCAAAGAACCAGAAAAGTCATTGTCAAAAGCAGACACATGGGACTGTAACCACATGTCCTCATTAGAAAAGACAACACATCCACGTCACAGAAGCATTCGAAAGGTCCCTGGGGCATAGGAAAAAGAACCGAGTGATGGGTTCAGCTATTTCCAACTTGAGTATAGCTTTCTGGTTCGAAGCTCCAAATACTTGGCAGTTGGTGCCCCCTAGAGGCATGCCCTTCTGTTTGGTACCCCTGGAACAGGCACCTTTCACCTGGAATGCATCTCTGCAGCCTCTTATTCAAGTAAGAATGTTTTTGGTGGAATTTTTAAAATTTGTCATGAAATAACACAATTAGTGGGGGAAATATGGATAAACATAATGAGTCATCTGAATCCTCTCCCCAAAGATAATCACTATGATTTGGCAGGGTCCCCACTCATTGTTTCTTACACATGCGTGCATATGTATTTTTCTTACCAAAACACAATCATACTGAAAATGCGGTTTGAAACTCCACTGACATGTACATTGTGCCATGTGTATAGAGCAGACTGTTGGAACGTAATTTTCTGATTCCAACACGTCTCTTATGATTTACTAGGTACTTGTGGTCACTTGCTTTAGCATGTTGAAGGGGTTTCCTTCAATTGTGAGCTTACAAAGGGGCCACTGTTAGGAATGAATATCGAATTTTACCGCAAGTTTTTTTTGGCAGCTACTGACAGGATAGCTTGAATTGGGGAAAAATCATAGTAATGTAATGAATTATGCTACTGGCTCTTCTGACGCTGAATGGCTGTTAGATTTCTGGAATACGTCCTACTAGGTCATGGTATATAGTATCCTTTTGATACATTGCTGGATTAGAAAAAATGAATTATTTTTGAGAGAGAGAGACAGAGAGACACAGCATGAGCAGGGGAGGCACAGAGAGAGATGGAGACACAGAATCCGAAGCAGGCTCCAGGCTCAGAGCTGTCAGCACAGAGCCCGACACGGGGCTCGAACCCACAAGCTGTGAGATCGTGACCTGAGCCAAGGTCAGATGCTCAACCAACTGAGCCACCCAGGTGTCCCGGGGTTATATTACTCTATAAAGTGAATTAGGACTCTGTCTTGCTCATGCTCTGGAAACACTGACACTCATTGAGAGAGCTTTAAGGGCCAAGGACCAGGCCAAGCACTTTCTGTGCATTATCTCCATAGCATCTCCGCCAACTTTATGACATCGATTTTATTTTATCTCCTACTTTCAGACGCAGAAATTGAGGCCTGGAGACTTCAGCTATGCTGCCTAAGGTTGTGGAGTTCATAGGCAGTGGAGCCGAAACCGCAGTCAGTGCCCATTTGGGAAGTTTTTTTTTTTCTTTTTAAAAATTTTAACCATTATGTCATCGTCTGGGTTCTTTTTTATGTTTTGCCCTTTTACTCAAGGAGTAAAAAAGGAGGTTAATGCTTAGCATTACGGTGCTTTTATTGAATTTTCTTGAAGTAAAAAAAACCAGCTACTAATTTACATTTATATATAAATATATATATTTAATATATATATTTACATATAAATATTTATATATATATACACACACATATATTTTTTTTTTAATTTTTTTTTTTCAACGTTTATTTATTTTTGGGACAGAGAGAGACAGAGCATGAACGGGGGAGGGGCAGAGAGAGAGGGAGACACAGAATCGGAAACAGGCTCCAGGCTCTGAGCCATCAGCCCAGAGCCCGACGCGGGGCTCAAACTCACGGACCGCGAGATCGTGACCTGGCTGAAGTCGGACGCCCAACCGACTGCACCACCCAGGCGCCCCACACACACATATTTTTTAATTTGGCAATAATTTTGAGCTTACATAAATGTTGCAAGAATAAGACTGCAAAGGACATGTCTATACCCTTAATCAGATTTAGCTGTTAATATTTTATCCCATTTATTCATTTGTTCACTACTCTCTCCACACACACACACACACACACACACACACACACATTTTTTTCTGAACATTTAAGGCTAAGATGCATAAATATCCCTTTATGCTAATGCTTTATCCCTAATGCTTCAGTGTGTACTTCCCAAGAATAGAGCTATCTTCTTACATAACCACACTATAACTTTTCCAACTTTTGTAACTTTAACATTGATACAATACTTCCGTCTACCATCTGTATTCCAATTTTGTCAATTGACTCAAAAACGTCATTTAAAGCATTTTCCCTCTTGAGTTCAGGGTGATTTCGTTGTTGGGTCTCTTCAGACTCCCTTCATCTGGAACATTTCCAGAGACTCTGTCTTTTACCACACTGACATTTTTTTCAAGAGTACAGCACAACCTCCCCAATTCTTTATAATAAAGCAAGAATTAATCTTTCTGGGTTTGTCTGATGCTTCCCCACAATGAGGTTCGGGTTACGCTTGGCTGGTCAGAATGCTACATAAGCGGAGCCTGTCCTCAGCTTGTCCTATTTCCAGAACAGATAGACGGCTGTTCCTCATTGGTGATGTTAGTGTTGATCACCTGTTCAAGATGTTGTTGCCTCTCAGTCTTGACCTTTTGGTGTGACTCAAGAAGAGCCATAATTGGATTTTGTTCCCAGTAGAATGTCTGGATGATTCATTGTCAACAGTGTTCACTTTATAATAATCAACCACCGGCAGTGCCAGTCCCCAGTCCACGATGCCTCTGGGCAGCATGCAGCTGTGGTCTGACTCTGGGGTCCACCAGCCAGCCTCAGGCATCAGCTGACCAGACACAGGTGGGGTCCAGCTAAGGCAGTTGGCCTTAGCCAGTCAGATGCCACTGTGGTGGGTGCCACTGTCCCAAGCCTTGGAAACCATCAGCAGAGCCTGGAGGGAGACTCTGAGGGAGGCAGGCCAATTAGGCCTCTCGAGCTTCTCAGACTTGCACGGCACAGCGCCAGATCTTAGCTCTGTGCTTCTAGATTTGTTAAATGTCACCCGTGGGCCCATTCTACCTCCTCCTCAGGATCTCTGTGGGCGGGGCCCGGGAATTTGCAATTTCACAAGCATCCCAGGTGATTCTGAGGAACACTGAATCTTGAGAAGCAATGCTCTATGCCAGGGGTTCTCAAAGAATCCAGGGAAGGCCGTGAACTTGGGTGAAACAAACAAAAATCTTTCTTTCCCTACCTTCTAATGAAAACGTAGCGTTTCTTTCAATTACAAATGTATGCAAAAAAAAAAAAAGGTCACAGATATTTTTAGAACTCATTACAGGAACTGCAGACATCTTGAATACTGTTTGCAATTTTCATGGTTCAAAATTACAGTAGTTGCAAGACCTGCTGCTGGCCTCGTTATTTACCGTATTGATAAAAAACCACATATATTACTGCCTCATATATTAGGTTTAAAAAAATCATTCCTAGAAGTACTTCAGCACAACTGTTTTCCTTTGTGATCTCATGTGTTTTGTTTTACGCGTCCAAAAATATTCTGAGAAGGGGCCTGCAGGCCTCACAGACTGCCAAGGGGGTTAATGGACATCGAAAATGACCCCCAAACTCCAGATCTTCTAAAGCCCAAGTCTGTCTTCTCCCCTCCCAGAGGTCTGAACACTGGCCGCCGCAGAATGGAATAACAAAAGACAACACACAGCCCTTGGAAGGGAATCTCAGAGTGACAGACGGGACTCTGGCCAGTGGCATGGACTGTATCTCTATTGCGTAACAAGTGCCAATCATGAGGGTTTTTTTTTTTTTTAATGTTTATTTTTGAGAGAGAGCACATGTGGGTGCACATGCAGGGGAGGGGCAGAGAGAGAGGGAGACAGCGGATCTGTAGCGGTTCCTCGCTGACAGCAGTGAACCCATGAACTGTGAGGCCATGACCCAAGCTGAAGGTGGACACTCAACTGACTGAGACCCAGGTGCCCCTATGAGGGCTTTTTTTTTTAATGATCAAAAAGTTACCTACTTAGGATGCCTGGGTGGCTCAGTCACTTGAGAGTCCGACTTCACTCAGGTCATGATCTCATGGTTTGTGGGTTCGAGCCCTGCATGGGGCTCAGAGCCTGGAGCCTGCTTGGGCTTCTGTGTCTCCCTCTCTCTGCCCCTTCCCTGCTTGTGCTCTGTCTGTCTGTCTCTCTCTCTCTCTCTCTCTCCCCCCCTCTCTCTCAAGAATAAACAAACATTAGAAGAATTTTAAAAAAAGTTACCTACTTTTGACTTCACTGAATCCTTAACTAAAATTGGGGGAGGAGAACCCAACACCAAAAAAGTTGTGAGTCTCGCAGGGCAAGACACTTCCTGTCCCTTGTTAAAAATCACATATGATGAGGTGTAAAGACAAGAATACACACAAGAACTGACAAAAGAAAGGATACTAAGCAAAGAAACAAAACAAAGAAGCACCTCTGTCCAAAGACCCCAGAACGACTCTAAAAATGAGTTCTGATTTCTGATGATAAGTAACAGAAGTGGACAGTATAAAGGGCACAAATCTTGAGTGAATCATAAATGATATTTAAAATATGTATATGCCCTTGTGTGACCATTCCCTGGATCAAGACAGAAAATATTGTCAGTACCCCAGAAGGCTCCTTCACTCACTTTCCCCACTCAATACCCAATCATACTCTGAAAGGTAACCATTATCCTGACTTTTGTCACCACAATTCATTTTACTTGCTCTTGAACCTCACAGAAATGAAATCAGATCATGTGTATTTGCCTCAGGCTCTGTTCTTCAGCATCGAGTCTATGACATTCATCCATGTTGGGGATGTAGGAACAGTTCATTCTCTCCTGTTGCCATGTAGCAGTCCCCCATACGAATGCCACAGCGTATGTATTCACCATTCAGTTGATGGACATACGGACTGTTTCCAATTTGGGGTCATTAAGAATAAAGTCACATCAACATTTTTGTGTCTGTCTTTTGCTGGACATACGCGCTCACTGCTGTTAGGTATACATCTGGGGATCAGGGGAGACAAATGTTCAGTTTTAGTATATGTTGCCAAACTTCCAAAGGGGATGTGCCAATTTACACTACTGGTAAGACGGGGAGAGTTCTAGCTTCTCCACATCTTCTGACCAGCTCTTAGCGTGTTATTTTCGTTTTAGCAGTTCTGGAGTGGGTGCAGAAGTGCCTAACTGTGGCTTTAATACTGCAACAAACCCTAACTCTTTCAAGGATGACCTACTGCACAGAGGATTTCAGAGATACAGAAACTTTGTTTGCAACATTTAAGGTGACAATGACACCAGGAACACTTTATTTGACGTCAACAAGCAAGTTCAGAGGAAATATTCTTTTTTAAATTTTTATTAAAAAAATTTTTTTGGGGCGCCTGGGTGGCGCAGTCGGTTAAGCGTCCGACTTCAGCCAGGTCACGATCTCGCGGTCCGTGAGTTCGAGCCCCGCGTCGGGCTCTGGGCTGATGGTTCAGAGCCTGGAGCCTGTTTCCGATTCTGTGTCTCCCTCTCTCTCTGCCCCTCCCCCGTTCATGCTCTGTCTCTCTCTGTCCCAAAAATAAATAAACGTTGAAAAAAAAAATTAAAAAAAAAAAATTTTTTTTATGTTTGTTTATTTTTGAGAGAGAGGGAGGGACAGAGCGTGAGCAGGGGAGGGGCAGACAGAGAGGGAAACACAGAATCTGAAGCAGGCTCCAGGCTCTGAGCCGTCGGCACGGAGCCCGACACGGGGCTTGAACTCACAAACCATGAGATCATGACCTGAGCTGAAGTCGGACGCTCAGCCGACTGAGCCACGCAGGCGCCCCCAGAGGAAATATTCTAATGGGCTCAATTGCCAGATAACTAAAGCTTAACACTGCAGATGCCCACACTTAGGCCATTGTTTGTTTGTTTATTTAATTAATTTATTGGTTAGATGTTTATTTTGAGAGAGAGAGAGCGCGCGCATGTTCATGGGGGAGGGGTAGAGGGAGAGAGAGAATCCCAAGCAGGCTCCACACTCACCACAGAGCCCTAAGTGGGGCTCGATCCCATGACTGGGAGATCATGACCCTAGCCAATATTGAGAGTTGGACACTCAACCTACTGAAACACCCAGGCTCTTATTATGTTATGCCCTTTGAGATAAAGGTTTGCTAAAAGGCATTATGAAGAGTAATAAATAAACTCAAATTCTTCTACGCAACAGATGTGCCTGAACATGCCAACAGTGTTAAATGAGTCCTGAGACTAAGAAATCCTGAATCATCCCTGCATTGAGTTCCAAGGCCCACAAAACCTCTTTGTTGACCTTCATGGTCTTTTCTTCACCTCGTTTATACTTGTGGGATGAGAAGGAGAGAAACTGAATGAATCTGGCCAGGATATTTTGAGGAGAATGTAATCAGAATCCACATATAACACCCTCATTTTATCTGACTATTCGCTCATGGTTGACTTTAGGCAGGAAAGCCACACAACATGGGCTACAGATGAGACCCCTCGTTTTATATAATGCCTGGGAGTTTTCATGGTTTTTTTCCAGAGTGAAGTTCAGTTAGTGAGTGAATGCATTTATTTCAGTTTCTAGGTTTAAATTGCAGAGGGAACACTGGCAGTAAAGAATATGGTCTTTAAAAAAAATACACTAAAATCTTTGGAATTGCAAATGGAAATGTAAGCTGGTTGAAAAAACTGAAACCACACATAAATTAACATCCCTTTCTCTTCCCCATCTTCCACGCCCTGGTACACAGCCTTTCCCTCTAATAACCATTCTACCAGGTTGGTATGGATAGTCCCAGACCTTTGTACGCATTCATAAAGGTGTGTTTACTATGTACGTACGTGCACACGTCACACGTCCGCATCCACGTGCATATATACACATACATTCATAACACACATGTATATGCATATACACACAATTTCTTTTCATAAATGGGATGGTCGTGTAGCTATTGCATTGAGGCTTATTTTTTTTCCACTAAAGAAAACATCTTAGAAATATTTCTATGCCGGTACATTCAGATCGACCTTGTTCTTTTTGACTATATGGATTTTTTAAAAAATTAAACACTACTGTTGAGTAGAGATGTGCAAAATATGTAAACAGCATAAAAAGGGCTTGACGTGGAAAGTTAAGGTTTTCCGACTTCTTTCCTGACCTGCCGCTTCCCTTCTCCAGAGGCAATCGCTGTTAAATTCTTCTGTGTCCTTTTGGAGACTCTCTTGCATATTGACAGACATATTTATCTTTCTTTTTGGTTTGCTTTTAAGGAAATGGGATGATAAACTAATCGTTCCGGAACTCGCTTTTAGGACTAATCCTATCGTGAACATTTTGCTATGGTATGCACCAAAGCTTCATTCTTTCTAACAGCTACTAAGCATTACACTGTATAAACGTATCATAATTTATGTAATTATTCCTCTACTGATGGAAATGGAAGTTGTTTCCAGGTGTTTTTTTTTTTTTTCTATTTTAAATAATGCTATAATACACCTCCTAGCAGCACTGCTGGCCAAATGGTATACACATTTTTAATTATTGCTAATTGCCCTCCCAGAAGACTGTACTTGTGTGTAAGAGAATCCTCCCACGTGAGGGAAGGGAGATTTATGAAAAGCTCAAAGACTGCCCCTCTGTTCCACAATATACTAATTGATATATACAAGTGAGCCGTAAGGGAGGTCTCCAGTGATCCACCCAGGGGTCACACTCATTTTAATTAATAATCTGAACGAGCATGCAGATGGCAGAAGCACCACACTGGAAGGGATTTTAAAGCTTCTCAGGGCGTTAGCTAATAGGACAGGTGACAGAATCAACATGTCAAAAAAACCTCTTGACAATAAGCAGTTACGAGACACGCTGATGAGATTAAATTCAGTATGGACAACGCAAAACCCTATTTGGGGACAAGTCCAAACTGCATAAGTACAGGACGGGGAAGGCCAGGTGCTGCAAAGCAGGGAGTGGTGCTCATTTTACCCACCAGGAAACCGAGTCTCGGAGAAGTTGGGTCGTAAACTGGCGAGTGACAGAGCTGAGGCGGGAACCCAAGTTTGCTTGACTCCCAAAACGGTCTACACACTACACATACCAAGACGCCACCTCACAGCCCAGTAAGAGCGCACGTGAGAAAGACTGAGGTGAGGGGTAGCATATGGAAGGTTCTTAATGAGGCTTCAGACAAAGAGAGCGTGCAAAGGACAGAAGGGGACGAGTGTGCTCCACCCTGTGGCTGTGGGGGGTGCACCTGGAGCCCCGAAATCAGTTCCGAGCACCTCAACTTGACACTAAACAACCTCTCCGGTGGCCAAGGAGCAGCAGTGAGGCTGGCGATAAGTGGAACGGAGTCCACGTCTTAGGAGAAAAGCAGCAGATGTCCTGGAATGCTTGAGGGCCTATCATGCTGAAGAGGGCTAAGCCGTACACTGTGGGCTACAGAAAATGTAAACAGAAATGCTGAGTGGAAAACACAGATGATCAATACCATCCCATAAAAAGAACCCTTGGAATTTCCTGAGCGACGAGGGTAGCAGGAGTTTCTTTTGTGGTAAGGAGGTGACACTTGCTGGGTGTCTGCAGAGCTGTAGGATGGGCCTGGCTGTTGGAAAAGACCAAGCCTTGATCAGAAGCTTGTAGCTTTCAGCCCCAAGGTGAAGCCTGTGGGAGGGGAGGGACTGCAGAATGACTTAATCATTGGCCCAACGATTTGATCATTACGCTTCCGTGCTGGAAGCCCTTCGTGGTGGGGTCCGGGGATCTTCCAAGGTGCTGGGAGGATGGTCCTCCCGGCAGGAGCATGGAAGGTCTGTGCCCGGTGCATCTCTCCCATTTGGAGGCTCCTAAGTCGCACCCTTTGTAATAAACTGGTGATAGTAAATAAAGTGCTTTCTGAAATTCTGAGTCGTTTTAGTAAATTATTGGACCTGGGGGGTGGGGGGTTGTGAGAACCTCCGACTTTGCAGCCAAGTGGGACAGAAGTGTGGGTGACCGGGGACCTGATACTTGCACCTGGTGTCTGAAGTGAGGGCAGTCTTGTGGCGCTAACTCTGGGTAGCGTCAGAATTGAACTGAATTGTAAGACACTCAGCTGGTGTCCAGCAGAAAACAACTGATGGAGGAGGAAGCAAGTTTCCCTTTCTAGCAGGGTATTCAAGCAGGGGCCGATGAGCTCCCTGTGGTGAAGTTGCTGCAGGGACTCATGACTCACGCAGGGTGCGGGCCTGGCCTAGATGAACTCTAAGGCAGTAAGGAATAGTTGACGGATGGGTGCTGATCTGCAAACTTCTTATCAGTCCAGGGCCAAGTGTACAGCCATGGAGAGCAAGCATCTAGGAACATTTACAAGCAACTTGAGGTTCCTGTGACACCGAAGTCATGTTCAGTGGATTCATTTCTTTAAATAGAATCCAGACCTATCTGGGTGTTAGAAAATTTGGTGGGGAGTTATACCAACGGGGTGCTGTATACTGGTTGCACATAGGAGGGCCACACTGAGTTCTACGACCGATTGGAAATAAAAAAGTGGGTCCTTTACCATCAGTGGTCTCAGAAACACTGCTCGGCCTCACTGTGACATCCCTGGGACCCATCCTATCTGGGTAGGGCTTTTCCTCTTACTTTGCACCAAGCCTCCTCAATGTTTTCCCCATGGTACTTACCAAAATCTGCTATCCTCTTATTGTGTCTGTGTTACTTGCTGTTTTGACTGCTCCCCCTGCCAGTCTAAGAGGCCACCAGGGCAGGGACGTCTGCAGTCTTACTCCTGAGTGGCCAGTGCACTGGCTGTCCGGCACCGAGAAATGATCCAAAGAATGAAGGTGGAATGACTTGACATGCTGCGTGAAAGGCACTCCTGATACAGCTTGGGTTTTGGGTAATGATGGGCTAGGTCATTCAGCCCATGCTCCCACTGAAAAAACTAAAACTACTAGAAAAATATGAAAAACATCTCCTTAAAAGCCCTGGAATGCTCGTAAGATAGTCAGGAATTACCAGCCCAAACAGGCCAGAGGGAAGCCAGAGAGGTAAGAGGACCATGGATATCTTTTTAGCTCGAGGATACGTGTCAATCCTAGCAAAACTAAACTTGGGGCAAAGAATCAAAACCCCAGACCTGCTGAAGCAGGGAAGTCTAATAGGAGACCCAGCCCACATGATGCTAGGGCCCCAAAGGGTTACACGTCGAAGGAAAACGTGAATCAGAAGAGACCCCTCTACCCCAAAGACTAGAGGGCAGGTTGCCACAGTGCGGAGCAGAGCCAGGCGGGGAGCGCCTCTGAGGTGTTGTGTCCACAAGCCAGGCTTCACGTAAATTCAGCTCCGTTCTGCATCACTGGGGTGGTTTGGGAAGTCTCAAGCTGGGAATTTAGTTTACGGTGTCTGGCAAAAGAAAATGCAAACCCCCACTCCGATTCTGACATCGGCTCAAATTTGTTTCTTCCCCCATCACCAAGCATTTCTCCGACACCAGCTGGGTGTTCTGAAACCCCACTCCATTCTGACACCATCTCCCTGGAGACAGCCTCAGATCCCACAGGTGAAGGGCTCCGTCCTACCAGACCGCCTTCCTTCTGCCACAGATGTCTATTTCAAGACCAGGTTGTCATTTGTCCTTCTGACCAACTGGCTACAGATTGGAGGTTCCAATGACCCCCTCCTGTGTTCGATTAATTTGCTAGAGCGGCTAACAGGACTCAAGAGAAACATTTTACTCACTAGATTGTTGGCTTAACTACTAACTAGATTTATTATAAAAGGATGTAACTCAGGAACAGCCAGACAGAAAAGACTCATAGGATGAGGTATGGGGATGCCCTCTGGGCCTGCCACTCTCCCCACATCTCCCGTGTTCCCCACCCAGAAGTTCTCTGAACCCCGTCCTTTGGGTTTTTATGGAGACTTCATTGATCGATTAAATCACCGATTGAACTGGGATTGGTTAAATCATTGGCCGTTGGCAACTGAACTCAGTCTTCAGCACTTCTCTTCTCCTTGGAGGTTGGGAGCCAGGGGTGGGATGAAAAGCTCTACCCCCTGCAAGTGGGTGGGAAATTTCTCTAGTAGCCAGGCCCCCATCCCTAGGAGCTTTCCTATAGTCACTTCATTAATGCGACAAAAGATACCTTTATCACCCTCTCACTTAGGACACTCAAGCGTTTGGGCAGCTCTGCGTCAGGAAGTGGGCCAAAGACCAAATATATATTTCTTATTTTGAATCACAAGGTAACATTGCCTACCAAAAGGCAGCTCAGCCTGGGTCTCCTATTAGTCCTGAAAATTCATTTTCTAGAACAACACCGGCACATCACTAGGCGGCTGCGCGCACAGAGAAACACAGGACACTACCACACCAAGAGCACAGGCCGGCTTCACATACTGCAGTTCTCCGTCACAGATGGTAAAATCAGTGTACTGATGATGTGTAAAGAAATCAAGGCAAATTTGAAATTATCTTCAACGGAACGGTGAGTCTAAGAAGTGACTGAGCCGGGGCGCCTGGGTGGCTCAGTTGGTTAAGGGTCCGAATCTAGATTTCGGCTCGGGCCATGATCTCACGGTTCATGAGATCAAGCCCTGAGTCGGGCTCTGGGTGCTGACAGCATGGAGCCTGTTTGGGATTCTCAGTCTCCCCCTCTTTGTCTGCCCCTCCCCTGCTCACGCTCTCGCGCTCTTTCTCCCACAAGATAAACAAATAAAAACTTAAAGAAAAAAGGAAGTGACTGAGCCACCTTGAACTAGACACTGTTTCTTTGAAATGATACAAAAAGCACGAGCAACAAAAAGAAAAAAATAGATGGACGAGACATTAAATTTAAAAACTTCTGCGCTTCAAAAAACACAGTCAAGAAAGTGAAAACACAGTCTGCAGGATGGGGGAGGATTTTTGCGAATCGCGTATCTGATAAAGGTCTAGGATCCGTATGGTATAAACAGCTCTTAAAATTCATTAAAAGGAGAAACAGCCCAATAATGAAATTACTTTGCAATTTGTTTCTTTGTGTGTTTGAAAAATTTTAAGCAAGCTCCATATATCGTCCCTTCTAGTGCACTGACGGCTTTAACTAACTTAGAGCAAGCCAGCTTTTTTTTTGTGCCCCGAGTCTCATGTGGCACTAAGGTCTTTTATCAGAGTGTACATTACACTGGCCGGAGGCTTTTAACTAAAGACCATCAATACAAAACACAGGCGCAGGGCTCCAACTCAGGGCTCATGCTCAGTGGTTCAGGTAGAAACAAAACTGAAAACAGTGTTTGAGCCCTGATATCATATTTCCCAGAGAAGCAATCTGAGACAGGACTGTGTTTTGAACACAACAGACCACAGTGATTTGTGAAATCAATAACTCCACCAAATGGTTCCAAAGATGTTAAGTGAACTGCCCACAGTCACGCTGCTGGTGAGCTGTGGACTCACCATTTGAACCCAGGCGGTCTGACTCCAGAGCCCCCGGAGGCGATTTCTAATCCCTCCAGTCTAGAGGCATGGCCAGAGGACTCAGCCAGGTGCGGAGCGTTTCGTGAGCCTAGGACCACATTTATGTCTGTCTTTGGAAGTGTGGATTTCCTCTAGACGTCGGTTCCGGCAGGGGGCAGAGTGGTGCTTATGTGGGGTGGGGAAAGTCCGGTACAGCTTGTTCATTCGAGGCTGGGCTAACGTTCTGCAAAACTTTTGGTAGCACGAGGATGTCTTGAGGCACAAAAACCTCTGGGGTCTCTTGGTACTTAGGTTTTCAAACTAGAAACTCCGCACAGTGGCTGCTAGCTTTGTGAGCACTGGAAAATGAAGACTTAAGTGTTTCTGCTTCTGGCTTAGCTCCTGGGACACAGTTGGCTGCCCGAGCCTGCGGTAATAAGACTGTCTTATTTCAGGAGCTGGGCCATTTGGGGAGGGCTGTTTCCAAGCTTCAGAAGCAAATTCCCCCGGGAGTTCCTTCCTCTGCGTGGGTCAGTTGACATCATTTTGGAAAAGGAGTAAGTGGGCGCCTATTCAGAGGTCTGGCCTAAGACGGGATGGCCTCCTCATGCCTCACGGAGCAACGGCGAGGATACCATGTCTGGGTATGTGAAGTTAAGGCCACAGCTGAGATGAGAGAGAATCTCTCGAATGCCGTGGCCTTTCAAGTTAAATCCACAGCCTTTCACCAAGAATCTGATTAAGGAGGTGGTCAGGAAAGCAAGGCTGGCAAGACAGCGGCAATTGTGTTAACAACCACAACCACAACCACGATCACTCTTACAGCTACCGCTTATTGAGTGCATACTAGATGGCGGGCACAGTTCCAACAGCTTTATCAGCTTGGCTCACTTATTCTTTTCAATAATCCTGAGACACTTACATTTTATAGATGAAGAAACCGAGGCTCGGAAGGGCTGCGTCACTTGCTCAGGGACATACTGCTAGAAGGTAGGGGAGGTATAACTTGAACCCAGGCTTGTCTGACTCCAAAGCTGGGCTAGGGACTGCTAAAAGCACTCTGACGGCCTCTCAGAGAGGGAGCAGAGAAGGAAAATGGGGGATTACACCAGACTCTGTGTGTAGTTCTGGGAGGCAGACCTCAAAGAGTAGAGTGGGCAGTGGAAGTCTGAAGAAAGACCAGGAAGGTGCATCCCTGCGGCCAGCAGCAAGGAAGACCAGGAGACCCCAGAAAGAGGGCTTGGGCCCAGGGACGGTGGACAGGCACCCTGCCCTGGTGTCTTCTTGGAATAAAGACAACATGTGGTAACTGCAGTAACTCTTGCCTCTCTCTCCCGAGCCCTGTGTTGCTCACGTGGCACAGCCAAGCTGACTAGCTTGGCCAAGGGGAAGAGCTGGGATTCTGGGGCCAAACACAAAAGGTGTCATGGCTGTGAATTCTTCTTCGGTTCCACTGCTGCCAGACTACCTTTATGTCTCTCTGGCTTTATTATAGATCTTTTTCTTTCTTTCTTTTTTTAATGTTTATTTTTGAGAGAGCGCAAGCGAGAGAGGGGCAGCGAGGGGGGACACACAGGATCTGAAGCAGGGCTCCAATTCATGAACCATGAGATCATGACCTGAGCTGAGGTCGGACGCTCAACTGACTGAGCCACCCCGGTGGCCCTATTAAAGATCTTTTAAAGGGTCTGCATCACCCTATTACCAGCACCGTTCATACAAAGAATAATGGCATTTTCCCTTCACGTCTGCTTCAAGTGAAGCTCTAAAGAGCTCCATTTAGCTCTATCCTAGGCTGCACTGAGGCAAGTGTTCTGTGGTAACGAGCATCACAAACGCCTCACTGCTGTATCGCAGGTGCTACAGCCATGGCTTAGCTCCTGGGGCTATAATCACGTGCTTAGTGACAATACAGGGGGACGGGGCTTCCTTACCTCATCTGAAGAGCCATTTTCCACTCTGAATCTTCCAGCCCTTTGGATGGCTCCATCGGCGTCACTAGAAATAAGCTAGGAGACAAGAGAGCTCTCAGTTAGGTAGCTGGGTCACCATGTGGAAAGCCCCTTCTGTCCGTCTGTGTCCGTCCTATAAGTAAGCCAAATCCTACGAGAGCTGGAGGGCCCAGCCTAGAAGAGAATGGTCTTTCTGAAGCTCTGCCAGCCAAGCCCTCACACAGTCGGCCCCCACAGTCTTTAGGAAGCTGAAGAGTGAGGACTCCCTGCCCCCTACAACCCACAAGAGTAGGGAAACAAGAGCATCAAATCTAAACATGAACATTTGAATAAAATCTAAACGTGGACATATTCCCAAACTGAACAAATATTAAAGTAATGCTCCCTGGAAAAACAACCTTAATACACATCACATGTGGACAAGTGCAGCTCACAGATGGCAAAACTGAAAGCCAAGTCTCAAGTTCGGCCGTCTTCACAGGAAAGCCTAAAAAACAATTAATGGCTGGCATGAACTCAAGCCTCTACTAACATCACAGAAAGCTCTTGTGCCTCGGTTTTAAACGGTCTCCACAAGGCCAATTAGCCCCTTCCCAGGCAGGCGGGCTCAGTGTGAGCTCTGGCAACATGATGCTTGCAAACAGGCCGTCTTCAAGAAGCTCACTGGTAGGGTGACATGAGTGAGATCGGGCGTTGGTGCGTCAGTCCGAAAATTACTGACTCAAGATTTCATTTATTTTCTCCCAAAACGCCTAGATTTCTCAGTAGCAACTTGGGAAAATGATATGTCTTTTTTTTTTTTTTTTTTTTAACTTTTAAATCTGTCCACAATTTGTAGCAAAGATGTGGCAAAAATTTCCATTTCCCAGACTCATTAGAAAGTGCTTGCCCTTTCTTGCAGGGGTGGGGGACACTTCTTACCTAACTCAAGACTCACCTGGTCAAACACATACACAATTTCTTAAGAAAGACTGTTAGCTCGTAGTTTTGCTCGTGTTAAGAGACATGAAGGTGTGGAAATGGAAGAAAATCAGGGGAAAACTTCCCAAGGACAACGATTTGCAAAAGGCTTATAAATCTTTTCCACGATAATTATAAAAATAACAGTATCTATTTTTTTAAATTTTTTTAAAATGTTTATTTTTGACAGAGAGAGAGAGACAGAGCATGAGTGGGGAAGGGGCAGAGAGAGAGCGAGACACAGACTCCGAAGCAGGCTCCAGGCTCTGAGCTGTCAGCACAGAGCCCGACGCGGGGCTCAAACTCACAGACCGCGAGATCATGACCTGGGCCGAAGTCGGACACTCAACCGACTGAGCCACCCAGGCGCCCCAACAGTATCTATTTTTTATTGAGCGTTTATCCACGCCCTGTACTCTTCTGACCTTCACATGCATTGTCTCATTTAACTCTCAAAACAGCAAAACAGGTGGGTACCATCACTGTTCTCATTTACCAATGAGGAAACTGAGGCAGAGAAAGGTAAATAAAATAACCAGTTGTAGTCACATACTGGTTAGTACGTGGTAGGCCTGGGGATGTGAACACAGGCAGACAGACTTCAGAAACCCATTATCCTTACCTAACCGTCCACCATGGAAAGTCCACGAAAAGGCGCAGGTTTTAAACCTATTCTTTATTCTGCAAAACCATTTCTAAAAATAAATGAAAGGATTTTTATATGTATGTTTAGCTATTTATGGCATCAGATTATTCCATGGTCGGTAAACTGAAGATGAGCCACAGAGACTGTGTGGTATAGAATTTATCCCTGCCTGGGACACCTGGGTGGCTCAGTCGGTTAAGTGTCTGACTTTGGCTCAGGTCATGATCTCACAGTCTGTGGGTTCAAGCCCCGCATCGGGCTCTATGCTGACAGTGTGGAGCCTGCTTTGGATCTGTCTCTTTCTCCCTGCCCCTCCCCTACTGTTGCGCACACACTCTCTCTCTCAAAAATAAACATTAAAAAAAAAGAACTTAACCCTGCCCAACAGAAGTATGGCCTTTGGCCTCGGCTTCAGAGAGGTGATCTCTGAGCCCTGGAAATGTTCTGCAGGAGTGTCTATTTACCTGGGACTTTGAGCCGTACAGGAGAAGAACATGAGTTGTGGTGGGGGCTTTGGGTTACACGGTATGAGATCTACCTCTGGACACCAAGGCTCAGGTGAGCCTCCCTGGTGCATGTACTGCCACATGTCCTTGCCAGGAGGAGTTAATGCTGTCCGTGACCCCACTGGGAGAGGACACCAGGAAGCTGCATATGGAACCCTCCTGGATTCTGTCCCGTGTGCCTGTTCCCTTGGCTGATCCTAATCTGTAACCTTTTGCTGTAATAAACCATAAACGAGTTTAACAGCCTTACCTAGACTCTGTGAGTCTCCTTCTGGCAAATGATTGAACCTGAGAGTAGCCCTGGGGACCCCTGTGCTCTGTAGTGAATGTCAAAAGTGAGGTCTGGTAGGCTGTTGCCTAGTTTAGAGAGGCCAATTCTAAAGTATAAGGGCAAGATGAACGCAGTTCTCCTGGCATCACTGCCATTTTCACAGGGGGAAATATAGAGGATTCAGTGTCAATTTCTTCTTTGCCTATGAGCTTCTACTCATGGTCTGTTAAAATATTAAAATTTAGGCCACAGCAAACAGGTTTCAAGTCAAGTGTTCTTGGTGTAGGCTGCCTCAAGGGCTTTGGGAGAAGTGTTCTGAGGTCGCATCTGGAGAGGAAAGAGAGCTGCAGTCAATTAATTACGTCTGACACAGGTGTATAAAGAGACAGAGGATGAGCACTCCCCTGAATTAGAGGTTGGTAGATACAGTCCTTGCTGGAGCTGGTAACAACCAGAATTCAAAGGCTTGGGAGAAGAGCTGACAGTCATTCACTGATTCACTCATTCACTCATATAACAAATACAGAATGTCGACCACTATATTCCAGACACTGACGGGCACAGGCAATAATGCCCTTTCCTGTGCTGAGATCAGAACAAGAAGGTTATTGCTTGTCTTGCTTCAAAGGTTCAAGAAGCAGAAAGGGAGAACATGTTCAATGATCTGATGGCTGGAAGGAATCTGGCTCCCTCTGAACTTAGGATCCCGAAACCCACAGGCACTGAACTCGGGCCTCAGGCTGACCTGGTTTTAACTCTCTCACCTTTCCTGTCTCTACCACCAGCATCCGCACCCAAGTCGCTGTCATCTTTACCCCAGATGACTGCAACCGCCTCCTAGCAGGTTGACGCACCCAGGCACCCTTGCTTCTCTCCGACCCAGTCTGCACACCGTAGCCGGGCGATTTTGGCAAACTGCATCTGTGACTGTCCCACGATCTCACCTCTGTCCACACTGCTCCTTCTCACCAGAGGACCTGCAAGGAAGGCCTCTCCCATTTTCCCCTAAAGAACTCCTGCTCACCTTTCAAATTCACTGCAGTCGGGACTTGCCCGCCCTTGCCGCCTGGGAAAAGTTCTAGAGCAGTTCTGTTGAGTTGTGAGTTACATTTCTTTGTGTGATTACTTGATTCATGCTGTTTCTTCTCATGTGCTCCCTCTACTCCCCAACGATAAGCTCCACGGAGACAGCGATTATGTTGGTTTTTCTCCCCACTGCATCCCCAAAGCTAAGCACACCGTCTGACGGTATAAATGTTCACTAAATACTTTGCAAATAAAACATATGTGAATGGGTCGAGGCCAAATTCCTACTGAAATGACCAAAGGAATATAAAAATGCAGACAAGATCGATGCCAGTTCTGGAAACCAGAGGTTCATGACTCAAGTAAGAAATTTCCAGGAAATCCTACCAGGTCTATCATAAAGGAAAGACCAAAGTGAAGGACAGGCCAAAGGACCTAAATCACCACGTGCAAGGGAAAGTGAAGCTTCGCAGTAACTGAATCAGATCTAGCACATCAGACTGGCACCCTGAGCTCCTGCTGGCAGGGCCTGCCTCAGGTGAGTGTGGGTGTGAGGGCAGTAGGTGGGCAGGTGACTTACAGGTCACGCTGGCAAAGTGATTTGGTGCTGGCACGCAGAATGGCAGTCCCAGGGCTCCCCCTCACAGCTGGTCTGGGCAGCTGGCTAAATAAAGCAGAAGGTACCAGGCTGGCTGGTCCTGATGAAGACTGGAACACCAGCCGACGCGGAAGGAAACAGTGCTCCAATGAACTTGGCGATGAGGACGATAGCGATGCAGAAAAAAATCCTTCTGATGCAGCAGAGAAGCTATTTCTGTCCACAGTTTCTTTTCTGTTATTCCTCATACCTGTGATCTGGCCAATTGAAACTACAGGAAATTGAAACTCTCCCCATCATTGGAAGATCTGACTCAGGAATGAAAGTGTCTGTCAGAACCCATCTAAATGTCCGATACCATACAATGCAGAAGTCCCCTGCCCCAGCTCTTCCTATGGGGTGCAGGGTTCTGGCTACCACCAAGATACACTCCAGCCAACTTCTACAGTAATGGAGCGTAGCTGGGCTCATGGCTAGACCAGTGTCCCTCAAGGTGGCTGTCTGACTTAATTCCTTTCGCTTGAAAGTGGCTCCAAGTCCCAGGTGGCATGTAGCAAGCTAGGCCCGTGTGCCTCAACTTTTCCTCTAGGAGATACCAAAAAGAACAATGAACAAATCCCAGGGAGAGCAAGGGGAGGGAATCAATAAAAATATCAGAGTAGAAATTATAGATTCAAAAAGACAGTAGAATCAATAAACACATCCAAGAAATCACGAGCAAGTCTGATTTTAAAAAGCAAGGAACAAACACAAATGCAGAGCCATTGGGGCGCCTGGGTGGCGCAGTCGGTTAAGCATCCGACTTCAGCCAGGTCACGATCTCGCGGTCCGTGAGTTCGAGCCCCGCATCGGGCTCTGGGCTGATGGCTCAGAGCCTGGAGCCTGTTTCCGATTCTGTGTCTCCCTCTCTCTCTGCCCCTCCCCTGTTCATACTCTGTCTCTCTCTGTCCCAAAAATAAATAAACGTTGAAAAAAAAAAATTAAAAAAAAAAAAAAACAAAAAAACAAAAACAAATGCAGAGCCATAATATAGAAAATATAACTAAGAACAAAGAGATTTTTTTTTTTTAAAGCTGGACAGAATGCTCCATGAGATGACGCGAGCATTCCCAAAACCTTCAAGGAAACGGACATTCTCCAGGAAGATATACAAAATGAAAACTGGTTTCAGAAATGAAATACCAGTGGCTCCATGTAGAGCTGGGGCGGTAGTCAGAACATGGCCCCACAGAGGGGGCCCTGGCTCAGAGGGACTTCTGAGGCCAGGGCCCCGTCCCCCACATGACAGCACATGCTCACTCACGGGGAGGCGGCCAAGGGTCCCCTCAAAGAAGAAAGGAGCAGAATCCCTTTGCATTCGTTTTGGTGCAGAAGTTCAGGGAAAGGGGGTTCACATGTATGTGACATCAGTGATAGAAAAGGGGACGGGATTTTTATTTTATTTTCCTTTATCTTGTCTCCCATCTGTGATTTGGTCATACGCCAAAGGAAGGGCCGTGCTGAGGAAAGCTGCCCAAGAGAGAGAAAAAGGTGGCGGTGAATCAGACGACCACTTGGCTAGCGAGGGATTCCTTCAGAGTTCTTGCCCTGCCCAATACTGCAGCCACCAGCCCCGTTTAAATTTATTTTTCCATCACTTACAAGAAAAGATAATAAAGTTCGCTTCCTCAGTTGCACTAGTGACACTCGGATGCTTGGTGTTTCCATGTGGCTACTAGACTGGACGGTACAAATCACAAATTGCCACAGTCCCAGAAAGTTCTGTCAGACAGGACTGTGACGTGCTGGACATGGGGGTCACTCTGGGTGACTGGGACCAAACCGGTTTCTCAGGCTGAAATTCCTTCAGTTAGTTAAATACACTAAAACTGCTGGAAATTCATGGAAATTTAACATCTTGAGTAGAGGCTTTGGTCCAAACTCAGCCAAACCATAACAGGTTCATTTAACACTAAACTGTGTTCAATGTAATAGATGTTTTGTTTCTGGAAAAAAAGGTAATATCCAAACAATTACATCCATTTGTATGATTTAACAAATTAATTTAAAAGAAAAAAATTAAAAACAGGAAGCATAAAATGTTATTCATTGACTGCTGTAAGTAACAGCATTATTCGTTTAATATTATAGGCAATTAAATGAGAATATTTCCTACGTTAATATGAATATGTAATTTTTCAAAAACAAAAGGTTCTTTTTCTCTTAATTGCTTTGGTTCTTGGGGCTGGTGTCTGTTTCCATTCTAGGATTCCCTGGGATCTCTCTCTCTCTCTTTTTTTTTTTTTTTTTTAAAGTTTATTTGTTTATTTTTAGAGAGAGAGAGAGCACGTGCACAGGGGAGGGGAAGAGAGAGAGGGAGAGAGAGAATTTCTGGCAGTCCCGATCCCACAAACCACAAGATCGTGACCTGAGCTGAGATCAAGAGTTGAAAGCTTAAATGACTGAGCCACCCAGGTGCCCCCCCTCAGCCCAGGATCTCTGTTTATCATGCACTGTGTACTTCACATTCAGGTATATAAATCACAGAAACAGTATTTTAACCTAGAAAAAATACCTCAAAAAGTTAATATACATCTTAAAAAATTGTATTTCAGATTTCTTAAAGCAATTTTTTTTTTTTTTTTAAGGGGCACTGGGGTGGCTCCAGTCGATTAAGCATCCAACTCTTGGCTTCAGCTCAGATCATGATTTCACAGTTCATGGGATTCTCTCTCTCCTTCTCTCTCTGCCCCTCTCCCGGCTCATTCTCTCTCAAAATAAATAAATATTTAAAAGTTTATTTATTTGAGAGAAAGGGTGGGTGGAGGGCAGGGGCAGAGAGAGAGGGAGACACAGAATCTGAAGCAGGCTCCAGGCTCTGACCTCCAAACTGTCAGCCCAGAGCCTGATGCGGGGCTCGAATTCAAGAACTGTGAGATCATGACCTGAGCCAAAGTCGGACGCTTAACCAACGGAGCCAACCAGACACCAGATTTCTACACACTTCCCTCCTCATCTCCTTTCTTTACAATGAGTGGTTCCGAGTGTGAGTTTCAACATCCAACTGTTTAGGTTCAAATCCCAGTTCTGCACTTATTAGTTGTGTGACCTTGGGCAAATTACTCAATTTTTCCTCTCTAAATTTTAGTTTATCTCTAAAATAGGGACAATGATTGTAGCCACTTCCAGTCTCATGGAGAACATCCAATAATATAAAACAGTGCCTGGACATAAGGAGGGCTCAATAAATGTTATAACAACATATACACTAATCAGATGATTAATATAAAATTCTCTGATTGGCACATGTACCCCAATGTTTATAGCAGCGCTTTCAACAGTAGTCAAATTATGGAAAGAGCCTAATTGTCCATCAACTGATGAATGGATACAGAAGATGTGGTTTGGGGCGCCTGGGTGGCTCGGTCGGTTAGGCGTCCGACTTCGGCTCAGGTCATGATCTCGCGGTCTGTGAGTTTGAGCCCCGCGTCAGGCTCTGTGCTGACTGCTCAGAGCCTGGAGCCTGTTTCGGATTCTATGTCTCCCTCTCTCTCTGCCCCTCCCCTGTTCATGCTCTGTCTCTCTCTGTCTCAAAAATAAATAAACGTTAAAAAAAAAAAAAAAAAAGATGTGGTTTATATATACCATGGAATACTACTTGGCCATGAGAAAGAATGAAATCATGCCATTTGCAGCAACATGGATGGAACTGGAGGGTATTATGCTAAATGAAATAAGTCAGAGAAGGACAGATATCATATGTTTTCACTCATATGTGGAATCTGAGAAACCTAACAGAAGACCGTGGGGGAAGGAAAGGGGAAAAAATAGTTACAGAGAGGGAGGGAGGCAAACCACAAGAGACTCTTAAATACAGAGAACAAACTGAGGGTGGATGGGGGGTGGGGGAGAGTGGAAAATGGGTGATGGGCATTGAGGAGAGCACTTGTTGGGATGAGCACTGGGTGTTGTATATAAGCCAATTTGACAATAAAGTATATTCATAAAAAAATAAAATAAATGTAATCCCCTGATTATTATGGTTAGTATGATTAAACTGTTTTAAAGCTTAATTTAAATGCTTGTAAGCTCTGTTTAAACATTTGTCTATCTAGCAAACAGTAGCGAGAACCTATTTTTCAGGGCCTGTACTAACTGCTGAACTTATAAAGACAAATGCAACATGATCGTTGCCCTGGAGGAGCCCAAAGCCTAGTGGGAGAGAAGCACACATATAAACAGATAAATCACCACACAACCTGGTTAAATGTCATAACAGTAGCAAGAATGGGGTGCTGGGGGAGGTCAGGGGCTGGAGAGACCAACTGTGCCCGGGGGAACTGGAGAAGGTTTCATCGCTGTAATGAAATTTATTCTGGAAGGTGTACAGGACCTTTGAGAAATGATTTCCAACAGAAGCAGATTATTTTTTTTTAATTTAACTACAAATACGAGTCAAGAAAACCCATTTGACTCTGTCTATGCAAATCACAGGTGCACACACGCGTGCACGCACACGCACACACCTGACTTAAAAAGTACTACTCAGAAGGAATGAAAGAAAGTTTAAATGTTTCCATCAAAAACAATTGTTGGGGCACCTGGTGGCTCATTTGGTTAAGCGTCTGGCTCTTGGTTTTGGCCCAGGTCATGATCTCACAGCTTGTGAGCTTGAGCCCTGCATCAGGCTCTGCGCTGACAGTGTAGAGCCTCCTTGGGATATTCTCTCTCTCTCTCTCTCTCTCTCTCTCTCTCTAATATAAATAAACTCTAAAAAAATTGTTGAATTGGGGCACCTGGGTGGCTCAGTCGGTTAAGCGGCCGACTTCAGCTCAGGTCACGATCTCGTGGTCCGTGAGTTTGAGCCCCGCGTCGGGCTCTGTGCTGACAGCTCAGAGCCTGGAGCCTGTTTCAGATTCTGTGTCTCCCTCTCTCTCTGACCCTCCCCCGTTCATGCTCTGTCTCTCTCTGTCTCAAAAATAAATAAATGTTTTAAAAAAACTGTTGAATCATTATCTACACCTGAAACTAATATAACACTGTATGTTAACTATACTTCAGCAAAAAAAAAAAAAAAAAAAAAAAAAGGTGGGGAGCCGAGGTAAATGGGGCCTATAGATGGGTACAATGAACCATCCCCCGACTGGTGAGTGCTGCACCTGGAGCCCGTCTCCTAGTCACTTTTTTTTTTTTTTTTTTTACTTTTGGGACAGAGAGAGACAGAGCATGAACGGGGGAGGGGCAGAGAGAGAGGGAGACACAGAATCGGAAACAGGCTCCAGGCTCTGAGCCATCAGCCCAGAGCCCGACGCGGGGCTCGAACTCACGGACCGCGAGATCGTGACCTGGCTGAAGTCGGACGCTTAACCGACTGCGCCACCCAGGCGCCCCTCCTAGTCACTTTTGATTCACTTCTCCTGCAGGGAGAGGCAAGGGGCAGGGTACAGGGACCAGAGATGCTCTCTTTCTCCCTGTCTTCACCTTGATCCTATTCTGCTTGTGCCAAGGGACAGGGAGAAGACTTGGGGGCCTGGGCAGCTGGAGTGCTGGCCACCAGCACGCAGGTCAGACCACCCAGGTTGGTTAGATGATCCTCCAGCCAGGAGAATAGATGTTGGTCAAGAAAGAACCACCGAGGCCTCAGATCTGGGCTCAGACTCTTCATCGTCATCATCATCCCTGGCCACCACCCTCAGCAAATGCAGCATCCATCACAAGGATTCACCTGCTGTCTTGAGCTCATGTCCTCTGCTTTCTCAAATCCAATGACCTCACTTATTTCATGGCTTTACCACTGCTAAAACCCCAAACAACGTTCTCACTCACACTGCCATAGCTCTGTCATCACATACGTAGCCTGTAACCCACTTTGGCACTTTTGGTAAATGTCCTGGCTGGCACCCGTGGTCACTTATGGCAACGCTACGCTTGCCAACACAACCTCATGCTCCCACGCCAAGCCCCAGCTCTCAACCACCTCCTACAAGGACGCCCTCGCTCTTTCTCTTCTGTGTTCAAAGACACACAAGTTTCCATGAGAAGAGGCCTACAAGCTCAGGCTACTTGACCCTGGCTAGACCTTAATTACCACTCCCTAATTCCTTTCTCCGTTCTCTTCTCACTTTCCAGGACACCTCCCACATTGTCCCCGGCTTGTCAGTCACCAAGTCATCATTGCAGACACACCCTTTCTTCAAAGAGATGACCTCTCCACCTATTTTACGGACAAATCTGAGGCCACACTTCTCAGTAAAATGGCAGTGCTGCCATTTGACCTTCCATCTCAAAATACATCTGTCTTGGCTTCCTCATTAAAACAGTATCTGGCCATCAGTCCTTGATACACAGCTTCCCAGCAAAATACCTGTGAAGATTCAGCATGAAGGATGACAATTCATGGGTCTGAAGAAAGGCTGCCCATCCCCTGGCCAAAATCGCAGGGCTTTTCCTACTTACTACATGGCCAATGGAGAAGAACGGAGAAACACATTTGATCATGAACTTTGTTGCCTGACATAGAGCAAATCTGTGGTCAGCACAGAAAGCTGGAGGGCACTTTATTCCTCCCTCCACGGTCTCGTCTTGGCTGAGAGATGTTGGGTCTATATGAAGAATAACAATAAAACACCGGGAGTCCTACTACTGCATGGGTACTGCATTTTAAGGTAGCTGCAGCCATACCAGAGCCTCTTTTTTATCCTAAGAAAACACTGGGAAGGAAGTGGGGAGGGCGGGAGAGAAAGTCCATGTTAGAAAACGCAGTCTTCATAAGCAGAGTGCCACAGGCAGGGAGACAGACAGGAGTCCTGGAGCAAAGCATCCTGGGAATACTACGCCCAAGGGTGGCTGGGATGGAGATGTTCAACCTCGTCATAATCTCCATTCTGTCCTTTAATCCACACAGACGCCATTTTCTCAAGCTTATGTGAAGAGCTGAGCACACGTTACTTCCATACCCCTTTTCCCATCAGATTGCTGCTATCTGTACCCCCCTAAGCCCCTGCTATACAGATAAATTCTGGAGCCACTGGTTCAGAGCAGCCAAAGCCAGACATGGAGAACATCCTATCTCCCTCCTACAGAGCTTTACAAGACAAACACCAGCTAGACACTGGACATTGATCAGAGAGCTTTGAACAACCACTGGCCATTCAGCTCTCTAGCTCAGAGAAGACGCGGTGCCCAAAAGAACAATGAGAGCTGATGGCCAGTCATATATTCTGTCTGTTGAAAAATACAAGGTCCAAATCCAAAGAGTTGTTTTTGTTTGAAGATTTCTATTGAAAAACAAAACAAAAAACCGAACACGGGAGCTACGAAAAAAAAAATGCTACATATGGTCTTGAAAACCAGAAAGGAAAGCACACCATTTTTTTTTTTTTTTTTTTTTTAACCATGAAACCAAAATTTCAGAAAGGCAGTTGCTGTCCTCGGTAGGACAGAAGACATGATCTTTGCAACAAGCGCATAAAGTTTTTGGAAAGGATTAAAAAAATAAGACCAAAAAATACAAACGCAGGATTAACATCCTCACTGACGGGAAGCAAGACGTTCATTGTAGAAAACAGCAACAGTGTTATATTCATTATTTAAGATGCCTCCCCAGAATGGAAAGGAACAAAGTGAAATGAAAACAATGAGAAAGAAGAGACAGTTATAAAGGGAAGAGAAAAAAGATCTTTCTTACTGTTTTGAGGGGGACAATGACCAATAATCAAAGAGAAGAAAATATTCATCCCTGACATAAGACCAGGGACCAAGAATCAAAGGGATGCAATGTTTTAGGCAAAAATTAATGAAAAGAGAAACACACAGAGAAGTTACTGGAAACTTAAAAAAATTTTTTTAATGTTTTTATTTATTTTTGAAGGAGAGAGAGACACAGCATGAGCGGGGAGGAGCAGAGAGAGAGGAAGACACAGAATTTGAAGCAGGCTCCAGGCTCTAAGCTGTCAGCACAGAGCCCGACGCGGGGCTTGAACTCACAAACCGTGAGATCATAACCTGAGCCGAAGTCGGACGCTTAACCAGCTGAGCCACCCAGGAACCCCAGAAGTTACTGGAAACTTTAAAACAAAAAAAGAAAGAAGAAAATCTGAGAAAAACTCCAGGCAGGAAAGGTCACCAAGGAAGAAAATGAACTGCCCCGGGCTAATCTTTGGAAGGCTGTAAGGCAGAAGATGACCATGGTGGGTTCATAGTGTCCCCCCAATTTACGTCCATCTGGAACCTCAGAATGTGCCCTTATTTGCAAAGAGGGTCTTTGCAGATGTGATTAAGATGAGGTCATACTGGATCAGGGTGGGACAGAAATCCAAGGGCTGGCGTCTTCACGGGAGAAAAGAGGGAGGTGCTGATGTGGGTGGAGGGGAGAAGCTCTTGCGATGACGGCAGCAGAGACTGAGGGAGGCAGCCATAAGCCCCAAGGATGACAGGGATTGCAGACAACCCCGGAGGCTGGAAGACACAAGGCAGGATTTCCCCCTAGAACCTTCAGAGAAGAAAGGCTCTGCTGTCATGTTGATTTCAGGTTCCCGGCCTCCAGCACTGTGAGAGGATACATTTCGGACTTTCCAAATCATCCACTTTGTGGTCATTTGTTATAGCAGGCCTATGAAGTGAATATAATATCAGACCAGAATGTGTCAAGTTTTGAGAGACAAAGGTGGTAATTCATAAATTTTAAAACCAGCCAAGTCATTCTTGTGGAAGGAATTACTTGAGATGGTCTCAGATACGTAATGATTGAGAAAAGATCCCCTCACACACTGCCTCAAACTTACCTGAACTCTAGGACAAGGACACCACAGTATTATGTCTGGAGGTCATAGCCACGCGATCAAACATGAAGGAGAAAGAAGACATTTGTATGGGAGGAGAAAAGTTGCTTGTGGAAGAGCATCTATGCTTTCAAAAAGATTATACGTTGTTTTTTTTTTTTTAATGTTTATTTTTGAGAGAGAGACCGAACGAACGAACGAACATGAGCAGGGGAGGGGCAGAGAGAGAGAGAGGGAGACACAGAATCCAAAGCAGTCTCCAGGCGATGAGCTGCCAGCACAGAGCACGACGCAGCGCTCAAACCTACGACCCACGAGATCATGGCCTGAGCCAAAGTCAGATGCTTAAACAACTGAGCCACCTAGGTGCCCCGATTATATGTTGTTTTTAAGTAAACATATCAATAAAATATACAAACTCATCTTGGATATAAGTTTAATTTCTAAAGGGACATAATAGTAAATCTTCATAGTGATTATCTGTAGGTGGTAGGATTATAGATGAATTTAATTTTCCTATGCTTTTCAGTATATTTCAAATTTTCTATAACAAATGTGTATTCATTTTACAATCAGAAAAGTATATTTAGAAGTATGTTGGCATGTACACACACACACACACACACACACACACACACACACACACACACACACAGACTGGGAAGTAATATAAAAAATCTGAGAAGAGAAAAAGAATCTATCAGACACCAGATTTTTAGCAAAACCGTTTTTTTTTTTAGCTAATATGCAGACCTCTGGCAGTGAGCTAATGGGGACACAATAACAAAAGAAGCATGAACCTTGCCCACCAGAAAAGGCAAAATTGCTCACGAATAATTACAATGTAAAATATGACAGGTGTCATAGAGAAAGGCAAAGAAATGGAGGGTTCTCGGGAGGGAAAGATGACTTTCCCATGGGGGAATCAGGTAAAGCTGCTTGGAAAACAGACCGGACAGATGCTTATTTCGAGAAGGCATTTTAGAAGGAAAGAGAGCCATAAAGAGGCCCCAGGCACCTGGGCAATGGCAGGTAAACGCCTGTTTGGCTGGATCCTGGGCCATATGAGCAAAGGTTTCTAAGACAAGCTGGAGAGAGACTATGGGAAAGCCTTAAACGTCAGGCTAAAGAGTTCCTACTTTATTCAATAAACAAAGGAGACAGACAGAAGGTTTTTTGCTGGTGGTGCTACTTGTTTGCTTGTAAGCATCCAGATGATGTTGACAGAGATGAATATTTGGGAAAGAACTCTTTACAGCATTAAGGAAATCAAAGCCCCCAGACTCAGGTTAATTACAGCTGAGCATTCTGGCAAACTCGATGTAATCTTATCAAAACTGGTTGAATGCCATCTTTTGAGATGCCAGGGAGACAAGACAAAGTGCCAGAAGCTCAGGGAAAGAGGAAATGACATAAATGTCACACGAAGAAGGGAGTACACAGAAGCAAACATTCCTGTTCTTCTCCTCTTCCTATCTCCTTAAGAGATCAAATGGGAAACGTATAAGGACCTTGAAGTCACTTTGACCATGGAAGCTTATAAAAACTGTGCCCTACTCAGCCCACCCCAGACATAATGAATCAGAACCTGAAGTTTAAACAAACTCCTGAAGTGAGTTTTATGCACAATAAAGTTTGAGGGGCAATGGAGCAGGCCATAACGTGGCAAGATAACTTTTCGGTAAATACAACTTTTGGATAAATACAGTAAAACCTTGGTTTGCAAGTATAATTTGTTCCGGAAACATGCTTGTAATCCAAAGCACTTGTATGTCAAAGTGAATTTCCCCATAAGAAATAACGGAAACTCAGGTGATTCGTTCCATAACCCAAAAATATTCATATAAAAATGATTATAATACTGTAATATAATACGAAATAGTAAAGAAAATACAAAATACAAAGAAAAATAAACAAATTCACCTGCACTTACCTTTGAAAACCTTCTGTGGCTGGTGTGAAGGAGGCAAGAGTGAGAAGGTTTATTGTGTAGGACGACTTCTCACTATCACTAACGGAAACGCTGCTATCTATTGGCTCAATGGAATTTTTCTCTGCATGGGGGGACCATTGTATATGCTTGCACGGATGCTGACTACAGTACAGTATTATTAAACTCTTGTCATATACTGTATTTTATGTAACTGGCAATAAGGCAGCAGAGGAAAGGGTCTATATCTGCAGGCAGCCTGACCTGAATGAAGCAAAGCATTCATTCCTAGGCTTACTCTTCTATGGAAAAGCAAAGGATTGTCCATAGGTGCTTTGAAATAACAAAAAATACACCGATGCCAGTTGTGGGCACCTTCCAACATTCTGAAAAATCACTGATCTCTGTCAAACACGGAGGCCTGAGACCGAGCATCCGAGCATGGGAGACCATCACCCACAATCCCGCTGCGTGCACGAGAAAGAATCATTGGCTCAGTTGTGATCATGTGATGTTCAGCATCACGTACTACTCCTATTGCAAGACATCGCTTGTTTATCAAGTTAAACTTTATTAGAAATGTTGGCTCGTCTTGTGGAACACTCACAGAACAAGTTACTCTCAATCCAAGGTTTTACTGTACTACTGTGGATGAGGTGGGGCGGGGGGGGGGGGCAAGCTCTACAACTTAATAGTTGTGTGACCTTGAACACATTCATAAATCTCTGAACTTTAGTTATCTCATCTATAAAATGGGGGTAGTAATACCACATCAGGTGACTGTGGAATTTAAATTAGTATAAATACATACATATATATTTCCATGGGTGTGTGTGTGTACGTGTGGATCTACCTACCTACCACTCGAAAGGCTGTCTAGCGTGGTATGTGCACATCCGTGTGGATAAAGGACAATTTAGGCATGAAGTTCATCTAGGGCATAAAACCAATAGGATTTGGTAAGACATTGGATGTGGGGTTTGGTTTCTGGAATTAGCCACTGAAAAGAAGGCAGTACTGTCCACTCAGGGGCTTGGGGGCAGGGAAGAAGGACAGCCTGAATTCAGTTTGGGGCATGTTGAGGTTCACTCGCCTGCAGGCCATCCCAAGAGAGGCATCCAGTGGCCATCTGGGCAGATGGTTCTACACGCTGTGGATAGAGAACTGGGAAGAATACGGGGATGGGCGAGTCACCAGTCTGAAGGTAGTAACTGAAGCCACGGGGTAGGAGAGATCACCAGGGAGAAGCACGCAGTGGGGGAGCAGTGTGTCTGAGACGGAACCCTGAGGAGCATCAAAATGTGGGGGCCCCGCAGAAGAGAAGCTGAAGAAGTGAAGCAGGGAAGGCAGGAGGATGAGGACAGAGAGTAGAGGCACAGGAGGCCCTGAGGGAGGAGAAGGTGACCACGGGCCACGCTGCAGAGTGGTCCTGTAAGATAAAGATGAGGAGCGGATTTAGGAGCGAGGAGGTCTTTGTGACCTTGGCAAGAGCAGGCTCAGCGAAGGACAAGAAGGGGAAGCATCCAAAGGAGGGATTCAGAAGGGAACCAGTGGAACTATCACAGGGATCAAAAAAGAGAATTCAGAGTGTGGCTGAAATGCGCTCCCAGAGTAATTAAAAAATCTTCTCATCTCTTCAGCAAATGCAGTTTGAGACTATGATTTTAAAAGACCGTGCACCACAGTGATGACTGCAGTAGACCGATTAAAAAGCCCAGAAAGCACACAATCCTTTTCTTACACAAAAAGGAAGCCAAAGTTACTGCATTAATTAAGTGGGGGAGATAGTTCAATATAAAAACAAGAATATTAGCTGTGGCTCAATAGTAACAGTGGGCGTGAAACTGGGAGCCCTTTGTGGTCAGTCGGCCATGACACGACTGGGGGCAGGACTTTCCCTAAACTCACCTGGTTGGGAAAGCAAGGGAAGCAAATTGTAGAACCCACGGGTTGTCCCTTCTCTTGCAAAGAGGGTGAAAAGCTGCTCCAACCTCTGGGATGGATGTGTACTTGAAGAAAACGGCGACCTGACCCGAGACAGGCAGGGGCTGAAACGCCAGGGCCTCAGCTGAGGGGCAGGGAGAGGAGGCCTCAGTGGGACCTCAGATGCTCTTGGTCCTAGAGGCCCGGGAGACTGTCTCCTAACTGCCTGCCAGGGGGGCAGTGAATAAGTTAAACGGGCTATACTTCCTTCCAAGGACCTAAAAAAAGAGCTCTTAATATTCAGAGCCCACATGTGAAATTCTGGAAATAAGACCAAATTCCTTTTCAACTTTAGCAGCCCTGATAGAAGTAAAACAGTGGTTTTCAAACGTGTGCGTGTGTGTTCATGGTTGTCTGATCCCCCAGTTTTGATGGTGGACCTGTCTAAATTCAGAAGTTAAGTACAGGTTCTTAAAAGGCACTTTTAGGGGCACGTGGGTGGCTCGGTCCGTTGAGCATCCAACTTTTGGCTCGGGTCATAATCTCACGGTTCATCGGTTCAAGCCCTGTATTGGGCTCTGTTGGTGTGGAGCCTGTTTGGGATTCTCGCTCTCTCCTCTCTCTCTGATCCTCTCCCACTCATGCTCTCTCTCTCGCTCTCTCTCTAAGTAAATAAATAAATAAATAAAACTTAAAAAAAAAGCACTTTCAAAACAATGAAAATATATTTTCTTCATGACAACAGTATACGAAGGTATATAACACGATATACTTTTGAGCAAGTTAAAAATTTACTTTTGCTACAACTGATGGTACCTGCTCCTGAGCCAGGTCTTCCTGAATGCTGAGGGGGCGCACGTGACAGGTGCAGGGCAGAGAGCACTCTGGCCCAGGCAAGATGTGAGAGGCAAAGGATGTTATCCAACAGGCACCAAGCAAGACTGCGTGCTCGAGACACACGTTAGAAATTTGCCTCCTGGGTATGTGAAAAACCACAATCAAGGCAGAAAACTAGATTTCCTGCGAAGAATTTACCAAGTAAACAATCTATGAACAGTGTGTATCTGATTATCTAAAAGATAAACTTTTAAACATTGGTCAGTATATTTGAAATATATATTGGTCAGAATTTGAAAGTATTTTTATAGGATGCCAGGATACTATATCTCACTAGTTGAAGACCACAGAAGTCAATAAACAAAGACCCCAGGACACCCGCTACAGCAGCAGGGAGATCCCCTCGTGGGGCAGGACATGGCAGCACGGGGATGGGAAGCCAGCAGAAAGGAAAAGCATGAGCATCCCTGGACCTGCAGAAGGTTGGGGATGGAGTATCTCCAATTCTAGGTAGGTAGATAGGTAGGTAGGGGTGTGTGTGTGTGTGTGTGTGTGTGTGTGTGTGTGTGTGAGAACTCCACACCCAACGTAGGGCTCAAACTCATGACCCTGAGATCAAGAATGACTGAGCCAGTCGGTGCCCCTCTCTAGTTCTAGTTTTGAAACTAGAGAGCATGCTCATGCTGAATGTCATGGCTGTTTCCAAGATTTCTGCCTGGGAAAGTCTGGAGGACTTGTTTGGTATTCTTATTACAGTGTGTGTTCAGCTAGTGGAGTTGGTATCGTTTGGGGTCTCAACTACCCAAGATGGTCACCGAAAGGCTGGTCAGGTGGTGCTAATTCTCTTCAGGTGCCACTGATCTTGGAAAGTAGGTCATAAGTCATACTATATCAACAAATAGGGTGGGGAGGAGACAAGGGTCAGAATCATTCCATAAACCTGACTACCGTCAATGGGGGACAGAAGATAGGCGGTTCAGGGCTGGATAGGGAAATGCCTTGTTTGTTTATGCTCTACCTTATTTTTTAAAATATTTAAAGCAGCTTACTGAGATATATCTTACTCAAAGGATGGAGTTAGATAAGAGCAAGCCCAGAACAAGGGCGAATTGGGTGTGGGTAAATAAAGTGAAAGCAAGAGAATCTGATCAGGATGTACGTTATAAAGCCCTTTAAGGTGGTGAGAGGCAAGCCATAATTAGGGCTCTGAGCCTCCCTGGAGGCCAATTCAAAGAGGAAAAAGCCCCAGTCATTGACAGGAATCCCAGGGCCCATAAGATTAACAACAGAGCAGCTCCTCAGGAGAAGCATCATACTTTTTGGTCCTGAGCAAAACTTTTCTCATAGGCCCTTTTAAAAGAGACACTTTATGGCAGACAGAAAAATCAAGAGCATCCTTCAAGAGACATACCATCTAGATTCATATGACTTTTTTCCCATTCTGCCCATCAGGCCAAGTTAAAGAAATAATGCCAAGGCACAGATCAAGAGAAGCAAGTCTAAGAGTGGCCAAGAACAGCAAGGCCAAGTTTTGGTAGCTATCTTATGGTGGACATTAATCCAGGAATTAAATTTAAACTATTATGGCATGGATGTCTCTTTGGATAATTCCTTATCAACATTCTTCTTAAAATCAAGCCTGTTAAGATTTGGCCAGAAGAGAGTTTGAAATTACACGTTTGAGCTAAAAACCTAAAGCAGAGCTACTCTGTGCTGCTGATTAAGGGCAGAATTGTCTGCTCCCAACAATCCACTTCGTTTCTTTAGAAAAGAGCCTATAAACAGTGGCTTGGAGGCTGAGCGATGAGGCCCAGGGGCTCCTGGAGGCACACAGATGTGGGTTTAAATGTCACCTTTACTGCTTCACTGCCTGTGGGACCTCTCTGAGATCATCAGTTAAATGGGGATCCATTCAATATCCACAAATGTCTCCCCCCACCATGCACCAGGTACAGCGTAATGAAATAATGCCTACTTCCTACAATTGTTTGTGAGGGTTAAATAGGGAAATGCACCAAGCATTGAGCTCAGTGACTGGCACCTAGTAAACATTCAATAAATATTGAAACTAATAATAGTAATAACAAAATAATAATCACAATAGAAGGTTTCTGGCTCCATTATAATACATAATTACATGTTGAAGGTCTCAAGGTTCTACATCACAGGAAATGGTTGCAGTGATTTTAGCCTGGAAAAGTTTCAAAGTCAGCATTACCAATCACCCACCAAGACACCAAAAATATCCAAAAAAGCACCCACACTTTTACACTGTGCTAACTTACTGGTAAACGCTCTGAGATAAACATGCCTGGAGGTACCTAACGGAGTCAACCTGCTATCGCAGACTTAGATATAAGCCGGTTCAATTTTGGAGAACATCTGCCCAACTTGTGATTTTAGCTGCAGAATGTTGAAGTCTTGATGTTTTAGTGTTCCTGAGGGAAATATGCTGGTGCCCTCAATAATCTCTCAATTTGGTAATACCACACAGAACGTAATTTCTCCTATCAAATGCCTATGAAAACAAAAAGCCTACTCAACCCTGAACAGAGAACAAAACCACACTGTGTCAGGGACGTGGGCCCAGCAGCTACGTCACTCATTAGCCAAGAATCATCTTTCTGTACAACAGTCCCACAGATATAATCCAAATTCGTGTCTGAGCAAAAATACAAATCGCTACGTATCGGGACTTCAAGAGTCCCCACACAGATAAAACCTCAGATGCCAAGCAAGTCCACGGTAAACTGTCCTTTTGATAGTGATTAGAGAGTCCCACCAGGTAGCCTTGGAGGCCACTGTGAGTTCCTAACAACAAAACCCTGCCATCCTCATAGAGAAGCATTTATGTGTCTTTCCCGTGCATCAGGGGAGAGTGCAACTCATCCAAACACAGGCTTGCATCATTGAGGTCCAAGTTTAAAAAGGAATGGACAAAATACTACCCTTTGAAACTACTTTGCAGACTGTGACACCCCCAGAAGTATCCAGATGTAGGGTTATATGAAAATCAGCAGCTGGGCTGGGCAGGAGAGAGATCTATATTGTGCCCGTACCATTCATCATTCATAACACATCAGGTTCTTATCCACTGAGTCAAAGGCCAAGAAAAGATCAATAAAAGCTACAAACAATCTTTGCTTTTCCTGACAGATTTTGATATAAAGTGGTGAAGAATGGTCGATGGTGTAATAGCTATGCTTTGCCGAGAATGCTGCCATGAGAGACCAGACTTTCAATTCATCAAGAAGAAAAATGGCATATATTTTAGATGGAACGCACTGCAAGCTAATGAGTCCAATTATATTGGGGGGGGGGGGTGCCAAAGAGGCTCATTATTCCTTTCCTTTATTTATATTTGATGGGTTAGGCTACTTTCTAATTTCAACCAAATTGAACCATTCATTCATTCAATCAATACTTACTAAGTAATGAATGTTAAGTACTCTGCTTGGTGCTAGGCAGACAGTGGTAACTAAAGAGCCACGCTTTCTATTTTTTTTTTTTTAATTTTTTTTTTCAACGTTTATTTATTTTTGGGACAGAGAATGAACGGGGGAGGGGCAGAGAGAGAGAGGGAGACACAGAATCGGAAACAGGCTCCAGGCTCTGAGCCATCAGCCCAGAGCCCGATGCGGGGCTCGAACTCACAGACCGCGAGATCGTGACCTGGCTGAAGTCGGACGCTTAACCGACTGCGCCACCCAGGCGCCCCTATTTTTAGGAAGTTTATAATCTACACCCTTGTGTGTGGGACTGAGAAAAGTGCCAGGGAGAACAGTCCACTGGCAGAAGAAGAAATTCTCACCAGGTGTTTTTTAGTTTGAGATTATAAATCATCTACCAGATGAGGGAACGTTAGAGAACCATTTGGCGGGGGGGTCATACCGTTTGAAACTGAATTTTGTCTATAACGTTTTCAGAGAGAAGTTGCCCCACCCACAAACTGTGCTGAGGTGATGGGTCTAAGAGGTCTTTTTTTTTTTTTTTTTTTTTTTTAAGAGGCCGTTTTTATACCACATGACGCCACTTCCCCGAACACAACAGTGTCAATCAGGGACAGACACCTGAACCAGAGGAACCAATCTGTTCTACTTGGAATTTGAAATTAGGGCTGAAGGATGAACAGACGGTGGTGGGCATTGGGGTTGTAAGACCAGGGGAAACTAGGGGGCTGGAAGTCAATTTAGTAACAAACAGCATTTAATAAGAATTTAGTGTGTGCCAGGTCTTAGAAATACAACAATGAGCAAGACAGACATGGTTCCCACCCTCATTCCTGGTGGATGACAGAGTAGAAAGTAAATAAATACATGAAATAAATGGAGGTTGTTAAATACTATTAAGAGAAGAAATAGGATGCTGAGTTAGAGAACAGCATGGAGAAGAGAACCACTTTAGGGAGAGTGCCTCTCTGAGAAAGTGACATTTAAATTTTTTTAATGTTTATTTATTTTTAAGAGAGAGAGAGAGAGAGTGAGCATGCGTGAGTGTGAGTGGAAGAGGGGCAGAGAGACACAGATTCCAAAGCAGGCTCCAGGCTGTGAGCTATCAGCACATAGCCCTACATGGGGCTCAAACACACGGACCCCAAGATCATGACCTGAGCCAAAGTTGGATGCTTAACTGACTGAGCCACCCAGGCACCCCCGAGAGAGGTGACATTTAAGCTGAAACCAGCCATGAGAAGTGCCGGAGAAGCCCATTCCAGGCAGAAGGAAGTTTAAGTGCAAAGGTCCTGGGACAGGGAAGAACTCACAGCGTTCTGGAGACCAAAATAAGGCGAAATGTGTGAAGCACAGTGAGGGAGTGGCATGAGAGAAGGTGGAAGAGGAAGGCAGAACCGGATCACACAGGCTCTTGTAGGGCTTTGCAAAGGGTCTTGAATGGGCAGCCAAGGGTTTTAGGAAAGAAAAGACACTGTATTGTCAACATTTTATTTATTTATTTATTTTTATTTTTATTTTTTTTTTTTAATTTTTTTTTTTTCAACGTTTATTTATTTTTGGGACAGAGAGAGACAGAGCATGAACGGGGGAGGGGCAGAGAGAGAGGGAGACACAGAATCGGAAACAGGCTCCAGGCTCTGAGCCATAGGCCCAGAGCCCGACGCGGGGCTCGAACTCACGGACTGCGAGATTGTGACCTGGCTGAAGTCGGACGCTTAACCGACTGCGCCACCCAGGCGCCCCTATTGTCAACATTTTAAAATATCACTCTGGTGTGAAGACAGACATAGAGACTAGCAGGATGGAAGACAAAGCCTAGAAATCAACCCTTGCATATATGGTCAATGGATTTTAGACAAGGGTGCCAAGATCATTCAATGGGGAAAGGACAGTCTTTTTTTTTTTTTTTTTAACTTTATTTATTTTGAGAGTGAGTGAGCATGTGAATAAGTGTGTGCAAGCAGGGGGAGGGCACAGAGAGAGAGAGAGACAGACAGACAGACAGACAGAATCCCAAGTAGGCTCCACACTCAAGTGAGGAGCCTGATGTGGGGCTCAAACTCACAAACCATGAGCCCTGAGCCAAAATCAAGAGTTGGATGCTCAACTGACTGAGCCACCCAGGCACCCCAAAAGAACAGTCTTTTCAATAAATGGGGCTGGAAAAATGGATCTCCACGTGCAAAATAATGAAGCCAGACCCCTGTGTCACTCCAAATACACATGAAATAACTCCAAATAGATCATAAGCCTATCAAATGAAGCTGGACCCCTACCTTACACCATATACCACATACAACAATTCAAAATGGATCAAACACAAAAAATGTAAAACCTAAAACTATCAAGCTCTTAGAAGAAAACACAGGGTGAAATCTTCGTGACATTTGGATTTGGCAGTGACTTCCTGAATATACTATTGAAAGCACCTGCAAGAAAAGAAAAAATAGATGAGGGGCACCTGGCTGGCTCAGTCGGAGGAACACATGGCTCTCGATCTCGGGGGGCATGAGTTTGAGCCCCATGTGGGGTGTAGAGATTACATAAACAAACAAACATTTTAAAAAGGAAAAATGGATGGATTGGACTTCATGAAAATTAAAAACTTCTATGCATCAAAGAATATTGTCAACAGAGTAAGAAAACAGCCAAGATAACAAGAAAAAAGATTTGAAGATCATATATCTGATGAGGGAATTAGTATCTAGAATATATTAGGAACTCCTGTAACTCAGGACAAGACAAACAATTCAACAGCAAAACAAACAACCCCATTAAAAAACAGGCAAAGAGGGCAAAGAACTTCAATACCATTTCTCCAAAGGAGAAATACAAATGACCATTAAGCGCATGAAAAGATGCTCAACGTCATTAATCACGAGCGAAAGGCCAATCACAACAATGAGGAGGTGCCCCTCTACATCCATTGGAATGGCTATTAAACAAAATGGAGCCAATACGGGTGAGAGTGTGGAGAGAGTGGAACCCTCGTGCATCACTGATGGAAACGTAAAATGGCGCGGCCACTGTGGAAACAAGCTTGGGAATTCTCTAAGAGTTAAAAAGAGAATTATTACATGATCCAGCAATTCCACTCCTAGCTAACAGACCCAAAAGATTTGAAAACAGCGACTCAAATACTCGCACACCAGCGTTCATGGCAACATTATTCACCATAGCTAAAAAAGTGCAAGCAACCCAAGCATTCATTTAGACAAATGGATAAACCAAATGTGGTGTCTATAAAGGACACAATTCATCCATGAAAGGGAAGAAATTCTGATACATGCTAGAACATGGATGGACCTTGAAAAAAGCATGCCAAGTGAAATAAACCAGACACAAAGGACAAAGACGGTAGCACTCCACTTACACGAGGTCCCTAGGATAGGCAAATTCATAGAGACAGAAAGTAGACTAGAGGTTACAGGGGCTGGGAAGAGAGGGGAATGTGGCGTTGTTGTCTGATGGGTACAGTTACTCTTAGGGATGATGAAAAATGCTCTGATAGTGGGTGATGATGATAGCTGCACAACATTGTGAATATGCTCACTGCCCCCCTGAAGTGTACTCTCAAAAATGCTAAATTTTATGTAGTGCGTATTTGACCACAATAAAAAAACAAAAGCCAACCAACCAACCAAACAAACAAACCATCACCACCGGGAAAACAGACGGGAGAGAGGTGACTGTGCAATCAGGGGAGCTGGGCCGCAGACAGAACGGCACCGATTTGCAGGGGAGAAATCACAGACCAGAGAGAACCCGAGAAAATAGCTGCTTGATGGCTTCCCGGTCACATGAGGCCCAGCTGTGCTGGCTGAGCTTCATTTTGGTGAGACCCACCCACATGCTTTCCGTGAATCGCCTCAGACTTGAGCTGGACTGAGTGGGCCTTTGTTCCTTGCAAGGAAACAATCCCTGATGAAGGCAGGGAACAGCTGGGATCCAGTGAGGCAGCAGCCTGGGCACTAAACGCTGGAGGTTCCTAAAGCCAGACACAGCTCCAGGAGGGCAGAGAAACTGCTTTTCCCTCCTCTCGGGGCTTAGCACCGGGCCTGCTGAGGGGTGACAGGCCTCCACTAAATGGTTATCGGGTGAGCACCGAGAAGCCCTCCGTGAGCCTTCTCATAAAGGTCTGAGCTTCACGTTCTCGCTCACCAAGTGTACGCCCAATTTAAATCAAGCCAACTGAGCCCCGAAACCTATCCTCACTGTTGATGTGAACAGCCAAGCTTGGTTCTTCACAAGGACTTTTACTTCATTCGGCCAAGGTCAAAAGAAGTCTACGCAAAAATTTCAATTTTACAGGCTGCTGGCCACCCTTTTACCAACTTTGAGTTTCAGGATGCCCAAGATTTATTGAGTTTCCAAAAACATTTATCAACCCGAGTGTGTTAAAAAAAAAAAAAAAATTAACCTTATTTTCTCATGACCAGAGAATCCACAAAACGGTTACTAATTTAATCACGCCTGTTGGTCAGAGGACAGCAAATGTCTCCTTCCTTAAAACACTGGAGTCAGAATTTCAAGAGATCCTGAGAGGGCAAAAATGGAACTTGGCTCATTTCACTCCTCTCAACCATGCCAACCACCAGTGCCTGTCATTTCTAACAAGGGAAGAGTCGACACAACCTAATTGCACAAAAGGAGGGGGACTGGCACCCAGAGAATCTATGGCAATGTTGGGCTACCACATGATTAAAATGGTAACTTGAAGACTATATAACAAGAAGACATCTACAGGGGCACCTGGGTGGCTCAGCTGATTGAGCGTGCGACTTCGGCTAGCGTCATGATCTCAGAGTTTGTGGGTTCAAGCCCCACATCAAGGCTCTGTGCTGACAGCTCAGAGCCTGTAGCCTGCTTTGGATTCTGTGTCTCTCTTTCTCTGCCCCTCCTCCACTCACGCTCTGTCTCTTGTCTTTCAAAAATGAATAAACGTTAAAAAAAAAAAAAAGACATTTACAAAATATAGCTAAATGAAAAAAAAGAGAGAAATGTGAAATTATACATATAATTTGATTACAACTATGTGGGAATGAGGTGAGTAGCTCTAAAGACTGGAAGGTACCCAAAGGAGATGAAAAAAGGGGCTGCAGGGCAGAGGAATGACACATGGATTTTTTTAATGCTTATTTATTTATTATGAGAGAGAGAGAGAGAGAGAGAGTGCATGCAAGTGAAAGAGGGGCAGAGAGAAGGACAGAGAAAACCTTAAGCAGGGTCAGTGCTGTGAGTGTAGAATCCGACATGGGGCTTGAACTCACAAACCTCAAGATTATGACCTGAGCCCAAATCAACTCTGATGCTTAACCAAGTGAACCACCTAATTCCCATTATTGGAATTTTTTTTTTTTAATTTTTTTTCAACGTTTATTTATTTTTGGGACAGAGAGAGACAGAGCATGAACGGGGGAGGGGCAGAGAGAGAGGGAGACACAGAATTGGAAACAGGCTCCAGGCTCTGAGCCATCAGCCCAGAGCCCGACGCGGGGCTCGAACTCACGGACCGCGAGATCATGACCTGGCTGAAGTCGGACGCTCAACCGACTGTGCCACCCAGGCACCCCCCATTATTGGAATTTTTAAATGTATTTAAAATTTACTTTATAATATTCAAAAAGTCAGCTACACACACACACACACACACACACACACACACACACACACACACACACACACACTCATGGCTCCAGAGTAAAAACCTGAACAAATGGAAGGAAGAAATTTAGCCAGTGAGCTGCCTCATCAGGCTGGGGGTGATGATGGCTAGTCTAGGGCTCACCAAGGCAGGGTTTCTTCAAGCGTGATCCTGGGACTGGCAACATCACCATCCTCTGGGAACTTGCTAGAAATGCACGTTCTGGGTTAACCCCAGACCTACTGGATTGGAAATTCTGGGGATGGAGCCCAGCAGCCCATTGTGATAAACTCTCCATGTGATGCAGGTGGCTGCTCGAGTTTGAGAACCACTACACTCAAGTACCTCCCCAGCCTGACAGTGTGTGGTTCCCACAAGTCTACAAAGGGTCACCTTTGGGGGGTCTGGGAGATCAGTTAAGTGTCTGACTTCAGCTCAGGTCATGATCTCACGGCTCATGAGTTCAAGCCCCATAACAGGCTCTCTGCTGTCAGCACAGAGCCCGCTTCAGATCCTCTGTCTCCCTCTCTCTCTGCCCCTCCCCCACCAGCACGCATGCTCTCTCTCAAAAATAAACATTTAAATAAGTGAATAAATAATCCATCTTTCATGACTTTGTTTTCTCCCCAAACACCACTCTCACTGTTTATAAGAGCTCCGTATGACTTACTGGATCAGGTTCAAAGTCTTTACCTGAGTGAGAGCCACGGTTCTACTTTTATTGCCAAATTTTATCTATACCACCACAGATGGCTACCTAACAGGAACTGTGCTCATGCGTGCCATCTCATTCAATCCTCCCGACAACTCTATAAGGCAGATAATATTAATATCTCCATTTATATAATAATATGATATCCCCACAGATGAGAAAGCGGGGGCCAAAAGAAGTCCAAGATCATACAGCTAGGAAATGATGAAACAGGCACGACTTCAGAGCATGTGTTCTTTGGCACCACTGAGGTTCAGAGAAGCTCCCGGACAACGGTGGGTGGTGGAGCCAGTATGCGAAGCCGGCCCGATTTCAAAGTCTGCCGGCTCTGTACCACTCGGCTCTGCTGCCTCACACTCTCTGCTAGGCAGGGCCACTTGCTCACTGCCCTTGGAATACAGCACCGCCAAGAATCACATTGTTGGCCAACATCTACTGTCGGTCTTCTTTCACCACCAACCCACGTTAGACAGCCTGTGGGAGGCCTTCCAGGCTGCTTCCGTAAGATCCCTGGCGAGGAAGGGTCACACCCTCCCTTCTCTTAACCCCCACCGTGCCCTATCTGTATCCCTCTCCCGATATTTACCAGTTCCCGCCCCGAATTACAGTGACACACGTGCTCCTTCGGGAGAGGCGGTGGTCTGAGCTGGCCCGGTGCCACCGATGACTGACACAGAACATGCATTGAGTGAGTCAAGCAATGTGTCTTTTATGTGACTAAATTCATTTTTTAGATATTTTACGTATCTTATCTGCCCAGCTCAAGACAGTAAGCTCCTTAAGAACAAGGACCAAACCTTTTACTTATTTTATATTTTCAAGACTACTCAGCCCTGGGCCAGATAATACAGCCGGGTCTGTAAGATAAGCTGGAGTTCAAATAAAATGCTACTGGTACACAACTCTGGTATAATTTTTCCTACTACTTAAGCCCTGCAAGAATGCAGCATATATTAGTGGAGGATAACTGGGTTCGACACAAATGGATCCAAGCAACTCATTTTTTTGTAAATAGAAATAATAAATTTAATGTTTTTAATAGTGTTAGATAATAATCAAGAGAATTCCATGAGCACATTTTCCTGAAAATTTGTTCACATTTCCATGGGGGACCAAAATCACAATTCTGTCTTCAAAATATTGAGGCTAAAATATGCCTTCATTATTATTATTCCTCTTTTAAAATGAAAGCATACTCTTTCCAAAAATCATAACATAAACCCAATGTCTCTCATGAGGAAAATGTGTATATTTTCATTCCGCATATCTATCATCTATTAAAGTCATTTATCTAGCCCAACAAATATACTTTTAATAGGAAGAAAAAGAAATCTCATCAATATTCTAACTCCTATCACATATCCAGAAAGCAAAGGTACAGAAAATCAGAATAAGTCTTTCAATAATATTTAAACCTCAGAAACTAGGTGTGTAAACTTTTAAGAATAAGATAATACAAAAACCCAATGCTGCCTCTCTTAATTCATTAATCATTTAATTGAATTACATACCCCGATTTTATACACCAGAGAAAAATACCAAGCCACAACATATTTTTAACAGACTGGGAGACACAGATTAAGAGTACGTGACAATAAAAACAAGTAGATAAAGATGATCGGATTTTTATGGCCTTTCAACAGTCATTTCTTCCCGTCCAAGCCTTATACTGTACCCACATGGTCTGACAGTAAATAGACAACAAAAGATCTGATGAGCTTGGCGATGCTCTAAATCTAAATCAATGTACTACCACTGAACAGACAGTGTAAACTTACCAGCTCCACAGATCCATAATGTTTCCTACTGAAATCCCCACGTCTACAGCCTAGGTCTTCCGAGACAGAGCTGGAACAAAAATGCTTCATCAGTATTATACATAGCGATCTGGCCACAAACCTTCTGCAAAAATCCACCACCATTTGCAAAAAGGGCTGCTATGGAACAGGCTCGCCCCAGCTCCTCACTGCAGGGGAGCCTCCTCGCCACAGACACAGTCCTCAGCAGCCATTGCAGTGCCCAGCTTCCTGGAGCCCTCAGTAAAAAGAAAAACACCCGAGTCATCCCTGCAAGTATAGGCAATGATTGAATTAAATATTTAGTCATTTGGAATCGATTGAAATTTCCAAGGCGACTGGTGGTTTATAATTTCATTTCTGTATAACCAAAGGGGATGAGAAACCCTGCAGTAAACTTGAGGCCAGGGACAAAGCTTGCAATTATCTTTCGTTTAAGAGAGCCTCTTTGTCCCAAATGTTCAACATAAAAATAACCAGCATTATTTGATGCTATATGGCAGAAATGAAACTTGAAATAGGAGGGAAAAACTTCAAAATCCTGGTAGGCCCCTCCCCACCACCCCCACCCCCCGCTTTAATTTATGACAATATGACAATGTGAAAAAAAGAGAGCAGCCCTGACAGAAAAATCTAAAAACCTAACTTCAAGGATACTTACTTTTTATATAACAGTAGCTAATGCCTCTCCCACCCCCCACCCCCAGGAGGCTTAAATCAGATAAGAAAAATCACATGCATTGTGGAGAAGCGCAATTAAAACACGGGTGAAACTCTTACTGCATTTACATCTTGAATGTATAGTTACACACTCAAAAGATACGTATCTTATCCACGAGGTAGTATATTTAGGACCCCAAGCAGTGCTCCTGAAACCACCGGAGATTCACAAATGCAAGCAGCTTTAACAAGTCTTGTCCTCAGAGGTCATGCAAATAACTCCTACTGAAACGCAGAAAACAGAACTGCACGGGAGCTCCATGTTTGATATATCCAAAAATGTTTGGGCTCTAACATGCAGAGAAAGGTGAATTTTGTACCTTTTCATCCTTCCTTAAAAGGTAGCTACATTTTCTACATTACAGCCTCCTTGGCACGCTCAGGAAGAGACTGACTCTGCTGTTTAGCATCCACGGACCTGACTCTTTGCCAGGACACTATTTGATAGGCTCCAAGCAAGACAGCATGAGAGAAATGAGATTAGAGGGTCTAATGGTATTCTGCTTCCACCATTTCACAGAGATGGCTGAATTAATCTTATATGAGAAATTTAACCTTTTGTAGTCTCCACTTCCTTAGCAGAAAATGTGCAACAAATTAATGACTGCAGCTTGGAAGAGTGTCCTAGATATTACCCAGGCAACCGTCCTGCTTTCAGTGACAGGATTTTCTGCCCCCCCCCCCCAAATCCCTGAAAGAGATTTAAAACTTCTGGTCTGTATTAAATATGTCCTCTATGTCCATTTTCAAAACCCTCCTGGAGAATCTGCCATTGCCCTACATAACAGTTTCAGGATCCTTCCCCGGTGGCCCCGCGTAACCGAGAGAGGGGGCTCCAGTGACAGGAGTGTCTAAGCACCAGCTAGAGATCAGGCAGAGAGTGGACGCCCAGTGGCTGATGACTGAAAGCTCTGTCTGCCTGGCTCGGCCCACCTCTTCAGTTTTAGTGGGGCCACCAGCCCACCATCAATAGCAGCAGTTTCTAACACGAATGGCCAATATCATGAAAAGAACAAACATGCTGGGCTCTGGGCCCCTCCCCAGGCTGCTCTCAGCACCACCGAGGGTGTTCTAAGACACAGTGCCAGCTCCCTAACTTTGCCAACAGCCAGAAAGTAACTCAACAAAGATGACAGGTCTGTGTCCTGGGGCAATCACATCCTCAGAAGCTTCATAGTGGGAAAGCAGTGTCCTATGAAAACAACCAGAGAGAGATAAACAGAACATCTGCTATCGGTTGTCCTTTTCCCCCTCTAATTACATCTCCCCCAATACACTGCAGAGACAGTGCCTGCTGATGGTGGGAGCCAGGCTGAACTATATGGGGTGCACTTCTGCGGCCTCAGGAGGCACTCAAACCGCCTTGTTATGAAACCCTCCTGGCTCCCCTACGCCGTCCCCAGGCTCTCTGGCCCCTTCGGACCCAGCACAGGAGATGTGATTGAAGAGGTCACCCGGAGCTCCAAGAGGAACTTTGTTCTCCTGCAGGTCCCCGCGCCTGGCCTACTGCTCGGCACAGAGTGGACATGCGGGACGTGTTTGTTGTATTAGTGGAGATCTTCGCACACCGTTTGGATCTAACTAGCTAATGCCTGAGAGCACCCCTCGTGGGCACGAAGGCTGACGTTCTCTCTCATAAGCCAATGGTCATTGTTCTATCCGTCCAGACAGCTCTGGCCCAGGAAGCAGACACTGCTATGTGCACGCCAAACCTTAATCTGTTTTCCTCTTGGGCTTGTCACTAGACTGCGTGTCCCAAGCCCCTCTTGCAGTGTGACTACATGACTGGGCTCTGGCAAAGAGGGTATGGGCACCACTTCCAGGCACATCCCATGGGACGTCTTACTTTCTCCTTCCCCTTGGCCAGCAGGGTGGGGAGGGCTGCAAGGACCCCCAGGAGGGCAGAGCATCAAGAGGAAAAACACCTGGGTCTCTGAAAGACGAAGCAGAAGGCCACACCTCCAAGAGCCTCCGTATTAGAATATGATGTGAGCAAGAACTAAACACTGAGTGTGTTCATCCCTTAGAATTTAGGTTTACCCGTTAAAGCTGTGGTGTCACCCAAAGTCATATGGAAGTAGGTATCTTGCAAGTGGGGTGCTCCCATAGCAACAACCTACTATCTGTGGCACCGGCCTGGTAGGCAGGCAGCTGCCAGTAAGGAAATTGATCTCAGAGGCTGGGAAAATGGAGCTCTACATAACAAGGTGGCAAAATATGGGATGAAACTTACACCCGCGGTAATGTAGAAGGCGGACCTGCAGCCCTAGGGAAAGTGGCTGGACAGAGCAGCGATGCTGTGCACGGCTGCCACTGGCCGACCTTAGCAAGGTTTTTTACAAAGAAGAGACGAACCCGGGCAAGAGCCAGATGGATTTCACACACAAGAAGCAAACAGAGAGCGTCTAGAGACCAAGGGCTTCACAGGCTTTGAGAATTCATGGGTTTTGGACTCCAGACAGTAAGAGTTCTGGCCAGTGCACCGCGGGTAGAAATGATGGGCACCTCTTCCACAGATAGTCCTTGCTCTCTTTCCTCATCCACTGGTTGAATGGAGAGGGCAATGAAGACCAAGCGGGGGGTGAAGCCACAACACGAAGGAGGCTTGGTGACCACAGAGAAGATCCCACATGATGTGAGTGAAAAATAACTTTTCTTATTTTATGGCACTAAGACTCAGAGTTTATTACCACAGGTGATTTTACCTTAACAGATAAAGCTCTCCACAGGTAACCGACAGGAGAAGGGTAACTCCCACAAAAAGGGGTTGTCAGAGGGCTGGTAGGCCAGGATGACTCTCTGGGGTGAGCAAACGGTGGCCCCCCCAACTGCCTGTTACTGCGAACAAAGTTTTATTCGCACACAGCCGCGCCCTCTGGATACAGGTAGTCTGCAACGGCTTTGGCATCACAAAGACCGAGCTGAGTACCTGCAACAGGGACTGCATGGGCCACAAAGCTCAAGCTATTTACTACCTGGCCTTTTTACAGAGAAAGTTTGCTCGGCCACTGCCATGCAGCCTCACAGATCCTTTTTGTTGGTTTCAGGCCTACCCATAAACTGTGATTAATAAGCCAATGGAAATACTCAAGTCCACTAGAATCCCTGGGGGAAGCTTTCTAAAAATGCAGGTTCCCTGGCCCTATTCCCAGAGGCTGTGATTCAGCACGTCTGCGACTCTAACAAGCAGCCGGGAGAATTCTGATACAGGTGGTCCACAGACAGTGTTTTGAAAAATACTGCTCTTCCAGACGACTCTGGAATCCCTGGGAAACCCGTTAACCATTCTGCAGCACTTTTATGAGGAAGGACAAGGCCTTGTTTGTTTTCTACTAATGGTAGGACATACGGGTGATACGGTCCTTAGGGGCAGGTGCTTCAGTCACAGATATAAGTCCTTAACCTCTCTGGGCAATAGTTCCCTCCTGGATAAAATGTGGTTGTTGGTGTCGCCTACTTAACAGGGTTAGAAAGAATAAATTAGAATAAAAGTTTATTTTAAGTACAAGGTCTGTCACATAAAAACTACTCAATTAGTGTTAGCTATTATTACTGCTCTTATTAGTAGTATCAATTCTTAGGTTGTTAGAACCCTGGGAAGGGACATTTGCCATAAATGATTACACGCTTTTTCCAGAGTTTTAAATAAGACCCCTCCCCCGCCAACCTTGCAGAAGAGGAGGCTTGGGGCCAAGCAGTAGGCCTCCCAGGGCAAGGCTAAGTATAGCATCACAGCTCAGCATGACATCTCCTCCCTAAAAGGGTTGCCCTAGCAGTGCGACCTCACCTAGAAAATACTTAGGACCCAAGAACATGTCACCAGCACAAGGCAGGTGAAAAAAGAACCAGAGAGCTCAAGTTCTTCACATGCAGTGTGGTCTGGCCTCTAAATAAACTGTTTTAGCAAAACTAATGTGTGAGGATGCCGGATCACGCTTTGCAAGCGTGTACAGAGCTGAGGACCTTCATGTCACGTCTCTAAATAAGGCCAGGGATGGGAGCACAGATTTCCAGCCCCACAAAGAGGCTAGAAAAATTACCATTATATAAGTCAGGTTCTCGGAAGGCAGGACAACCCCCTCCAAAGAGTCAAACTAAATAAGGAAAGAAAAGAAGCTGACACTCAGTGATACAGGTTCTTACTCGACTGACCTGGAGCTTAGTGACTCACCTTAACGACAGGCCAGACCCCACCAATCCAGGCCTCAGTCATTTCTAGCCCTGCTGGAATAGTTAAAGCCAGCACGGGGACTCTTCCTGGATCAGCAGAGAGAATTTGTGAAAGGCAACAGGCAGTTTTTCAGAAGCCTACCGATGGCAGAGTTCAATGTCAGGAGCTCCAGGACAATGCCTCAGCCCCCTTGATAAGCAGACAGTAATAGAAAGATGGAAGAGATTCCCCTATTTGAGGAACAGAGAGGCTAAAAAATGTGCCAGACTACAGACTGAGGTGTGGAGGGAGCCTGAGCTTCTAAACACCAGGAACTAGAACAGCTTATTGCACATAAGGGACCAGTTGTCTCTCTTGAAGATAAGCGACACCGAAAAAGCAGAGATGCAATTATACATTAATTTCCAGGGGTGAAATGGAAGAATTCTGTCCTCGTTTGAAGACACTTAATATACCAGGAAGAAGGAATTAAGCAGGAAGATCTGTAGAGTGAAAGGAGCCCTGGAAATCAGAGCCCCTTGATTCTTGCTTCAGACAGCACCCTGTTCCCCTACGTGTTGCTGGGGTTGCAGGTACCATGTGCTCTGTGGACCAGGATCTTAAGTTTACCACACCCTTAGCTAATTCCACCAGGCATAAGGTGGTCAGACACGCGTGCCCGGATTTGGATCTCTCTGGCACACTGGCTCTGTGACCTCAGGCAAGTTACTTACCCTCCCTGAACCTCTTTCCTCATCTATGACATGGGCTTAAAATAACATCTGCCTCCACGGGGGGATTAAAAGCACAACACCTGACATAGTAGCCACTAAATAAATGTTCGTTATTCCAAACCCAACAGACCTTATCTATCTTGGTCACCACCAGGCCCTGTGCGTCTTACAGAGTACCTGGCTCATAGCAGGCTGCTCAGTACATATTTGTTGAATAAATGAATCACGAATAAACAAATAATGTCTGCTCACCTTTGCTCTGCTTAAGCTCAGGTGGGTCCCTGCTTCCTCCTCATTCCCCTTTCCCCCACCCCCGAATTAGCTATTCTGAAACATCTCTTTCGGTGCATCTGATGTTACTTTCACTGTTACTCATCACCTTTCTCATTCAAATCCTCTTTTCTCCAACATTCTGGAATGCATTCCTCCTAGAATATTTACGTACTAAGTTTCCAACAAAGACATATGTCCCCAGAATTCATCTGGTTCTCTACTATTAATGAAGTCTTACAATTCCCTGCAAGGTTTCTCTTAGTAACGATCTCTACCACCGCCTCTAAAATTTTCTAAATAAAAAAAAAAAAAAAACAGCAACCACACCAAATACTGGTGAGGACAGGAGCAGCCGGACCTCTCACACACTGCGGTGGGAATGTCACATGGTAAGCTGAGCCTCTTTGGGAAACAGTTTGGCAGTGACTTATAAAATTAAACATGCAGTTTACCCATATGACCCAGTAATTGCACCCTTGGGCATTTATCCTGGAGAAATGAAAGTGGATAGGCACAAAAATCTGTACACAAATGTTTCCTAGCAGCTTTCTGCGGAAAAGCCCCAAGCTGGGAAAATACTAGAAGTCCTTGAAAGGGCAAATGGTTAAACAAACTACGGTATATCCATCCCAGGGAGTATTGCTCAGTAATTAAAGGAACAAACTACTGGAAAATGCAACAACTTGCACCAATCTCCAGGGGATTATGGTGCGTAGAAAAAAAGCCGATCCTAAGAGGTTACATTGTGTGTGGTTGGTTCCGTTTATGTAACATTCTCGAAATGACAAGGTTAGGGAGGTGGGCATTGGTTATAAAGGGCTACGTGAGGCACCCTGCGGTGATGGAGCCTTTTTGTACCTTGCCTGTGGTGGTGGGTAACCAGACCCAGCCATATCACAGAACTGCACGTAAAACAGGAAATCTAGGACCAGCAGACTGTATCCATGACAACTTTGAGGTTGTGATACACTGTATGATAGTGACGTAAGATGCTACCTTGGGGGGAACTGGGTAAAGGGCACATGGGATCTCTCTCTGTTCTTTTTTTTTTCTCCTTAAGCCGCTGCATGGGGCTTGAACTCATGATCCCGAGATCAAGAGTCATGAGCTCTACCGACTAAGCCAGCCAGGTGTCCCTCTCTGTGTTATTTCTTACAACTTTATATGAATCTATGATTCTCTCAAAAATAAAAAGTTTCATTTAAAAAAACTATCTAAGGGGCACCTGGGTGGCTCAGTCGGTTAAGCGTCCGACTTCGGCTCAGATCATGATCTCACGGTTTGTGGCTTCGAGCCCCTCATCGGGCTCTGTGCTGACAGCTCGGAGTCTGGAGCCTGCTTCGGAGTCTATGTCTCTCTCTCTCGGCCCCTCCCCTGCTCGCTTGCTCTCTCTCTCTCTCTCTCAAAAATAAATAATTTTAAGATATTAAAAAAACAACTGTATCTGAGCCCAAATTCTTTCACTTATTCAATAAATAGTTACTGCGCACCTATGAGATCCCAGGTGGTAAGCCAGGTGCTAAACCTGAGACGTGTGGACCCTGCCCTCACAGCACTTACAGTTCAGCAGGAGATGTTCAAGTACACGGCGTTTCACAGGAACAAAAATATTGTGCAAGAAAAGCACATCTGGGCCTAGCAAATATAGTAAATTGTAAAACAGCCTCTTGTTATGCCTTCATGAGTGGCATATGCAAACTTCAGGTGCGGGTGTCCCACAGCAGAAGCCTGGAAGGTCTGTTGTGCTTTTCTCGGCACCAGACCGGCCATCCGGAAAGCTGGGAACCACCACCTACCAAATGATCCCAGTAAGTGTCATGTCTGGGCATCTGCTCGCTCCCTTCCCCACTCTTCAGTGACCTGGGTTCTCCTCTCCTATAAGGTCATGACTGGAGGGCTTTCCAGCTGACAGTATAATTTGTCCACAGGAGACCTCTACAGGTATGACCACAAAGTGTTAAACAGGAACTTCTTCAAGGGAAAAAAAAAAAAAAAAATCAACAGACAACATATGTTGCTGCATACCTCCCTTGATCACTAGCAGGTTTTACTTCTTTGGGGAAATCCTTCCAAGGTCTGTCTCGGCAGGTCCTCAGAGTTTTTCCACTGAGGTGCTCAAGATCTGCCTCTGGCTGCGCCCAGGCCCCGAAGGGACGCATGCCATCCAGGGTGGGCGCTTCTGAACAGTCCCCCGTGTGGCAAGAATCCTAGGGAAGACCCAGGTCATTCTGACGCTCGCGACTCAGAAGAGCGCCACTGGCCCCTGGGCCTGAGCCGGTTAGACATGCAGACTCTCGGGCCCTACCCCAGGCCTAATGAAACAGAATCGCCTTTTAACAAAATCCCCTGAGGTTTCATATACACACTGAAATTCGGGAAGCACCAATTCTAGATCTTGATTCTCCAAACTTTTTCCCTAATTTGTTTTATGATGACATATTTCAAGACACAGAAAAATAGATAACATAATGAACATTACAGATAGACTTGAAACGCCGGGGTACCTCTCTTTGATCCTACTGCCCTCTCTCCTTCCCCTGAAACAATCGCTAAATAATTTGATATATACTTCTGGCTCGTATTTTTATATTAGTACTACCTACGTACTTACTCATAAACAATATGCAATATTATTTCGCATGTTTTAAAATTTTACACAAATAAATACCACACTATGGTATGTCTTTCCACAACTAATGTCTCTGGTTGAACAATCCGATGTCAAGATTTAGACATGTGGGGACCCGTAGCTCTAATTCATTCACACATACGGCTGTACAGCATCCTTCTGCATTAATGTACCGTTGTTCTTCCATTCTCTTACTCTTGGACATTTCAGTTGTTTCCAGTTTCTAAGCAACACTGTAATGAACATCCTTTCACAACTCTCCTTCAAGACGATAATCATGTCCCTAGATCACATACCCAGGAGGGGGAACTGCGGGGTCATAAGAGCCTGTTTATTTTTTCTACATATTGCAAACTTGCTTTCCAAAGCAAGAGTAGCGATTTCCTCCCCCAACTGTAGCATGTGCGTTGTGGGTGCTCTGCATCCTCGCTAACACTTGGTGTTGGCAGAAATGGGTTTGGGCCAGTCTGAAGGACATGAAATAGGGTCTCACTGAGATGTGTTTCACTTTTCACTCCCCTGATAACACGAGCCTGGACATCCTTTCCTTTGCTTATTAGCTCTATGGGCTACCTTTTCTAGGATGTACAATATTGCTGATCCTCTTTCAGGATGTACAATATTGCTGACCCACTCCCCTTCTGTAGGTTGTTGGTCTTTTCCTAATTGATTTCTAAGAATTATTTGTATACTCTGAATACCAACCCTTTTCGGTTAAAAAAAGCACAGATGTCTTCTTTAAAACAGTGGTTTTTCTTTCAAAAATTTGCTCCTGGTATCTTTTGCCATGCATAAATTTAAAAATGCTATGGGGCGCCTGGGTGGCTCAGTCACTTAAGCAGCATCCCCCTTTGGCTTAGGCTGTGATCTCCTGATTTGTGAGTTCAAGCCCCACATCGGGCTCTCTGCTGTCAGCACAGAGCCTGCTTTGGAACTTCTGTCCCTCCCCTTCCCTGCTTGCACACACTCCCTCTCTCAAAAATAAAAAAACAGGGGCACCTTGGTGGCTCAGTCTGTTAAGTGTCTGACTTTGGCTCAGGTCATGATCTCACGGTTCGTAAGGCTACGCCCCACATCGAGCTCTGTGCTGACAGCTTGGAGCCTGGAGCCTGCCTCGGATTCTGGGTCACCCTCTCTCTCTGCCCCTCCCCCACTCATACTCTGTGTGTGTGTGTGTGTGTGTGTGTGTGTGTGTGTGTCTCAAAAAGAAACAAACATTAAAAAAATAAATACAAAAATTCTAGTGTAAACATGTTCAATCTTTTCCTTTCTGATCTTTGTTTTTCTGACTTACGAAATCCTTCACCACCACACATCATAAAGATAGTCTTTATGGTCTATATGGTCTTTATAGTCTTTATGGTCCGGGTGCCTGGGTGGCTCAATTGGTTAAGCTCCGGACTCCTGATTTTGGCTCAGGTCATGTCGTCACAGTTTGTAGGTTTGAGCCCCACAATCGGGCTCTGTGCTGACAATGTAGAGGAGTCTGCTTGGGATTCTCTCTCTGTCCCTCTCTCTCCGTCTCTCTCATATATAGATGCCCAGTCCCCACCCCAAACATCCTGGATCAGAATCTTCAGGAGTGGGATCTAAGCACCTGTCTTTTTAACCAAAATAAATTCCAAAGGTGACTCTGAGAAATGCCGGCAGACCTATTTTCTATCCTGGATGCCAACGGAAGGCGTCTCCTCTACAGAACCCCATGGAACCATCTAATCTCTGTCTCTTTCACCAGCTCAGTCTTTCTCTCTTTCTCTCTCTCTCTTTTTTTCTGCAGAGACTGTGCTTTGCATTCCAATGATATCAGTACTACCGACAAGCCCCAAATTTACACCTCCAGGCTTCATGTGCACTCGTTTACCTTTCCTACTTCTCCCAGAAGTGCCAGCAGTTTAGTGTGGGTTTGGCAAAACTGATCCAAGAATGTGATTTCTCACTTCTGCCAGTGCTTGATTATTTTCACAGTCTCTAACCTATGGAGCGAAGCACCATTGACTTCTCTCTCCCAAGATCTACAGTCTGTCCTCAAACGTCACCAGTGACCACCTCCCTCCCAGTCCCTCTGTCTGACGGGGCCCCGTTGTCTGAAACTGAGATGCCTACAGTGGCCTAGCCAGTCTCCCTGTGTCTTCATCATACAATCTTAGGACAGAAAAGACTTCCACAGACTTCCAGCTCCAGACACGTAAGGACCATCTGGGGTCCGACCTGTCATTTGTGATTGTGTATTCTCTACCAGATACTACCTACACACCGTTAGTGATCACAAACACAGTATGCCCCGAGGCCCTCCATTCTGGCTACTTAAACCGTTTTCTCCTGGAGTGAACTGAAGTCCATCACATCTGAATTTCCACTAGCTGGTCCTACATCTTCACCCTTTCATTTTTTCCTGAATTTCTTTACCATTACTTACCCGCCCCGCACCCCCGGCCACTGTGGGACCTGCCCGCGCCCCAACTCAGCACTTCAAACGCTCTACCTTTCTTCCTTATCCTTCAGCTCATGAGCAGTTTCTTAGCTTCTTATCTTCAGACCTGGAATGCCCTCTCTAAACTCCTTTTTCTTCCCGACTCACTCCCTGCTCCCAGTCTAGAAATTCCAACGAAGGGATTGGATTAACATCTGCCTCTCCCACTAGACTATAAATCTTACACTGGCAGGATCTTCCTTGGTTTTGCTCAATGTAAAATCCTTAGCACCTAACATAATACTTGGCACAGAGTCAGCTCTTACTGGGGTGGTACTGAATGATGGGAAGGGGGATGGGAAGGGGAAGGGGAGGGAGAAAGAGAGAAAAAGAGAAGGGTGGGGGGGAGGAATGAAACAAGCCAGTTCACCCTTTGAGGCCATATGAAATAAGTTAAGATGGGGCACCTGGGTGGCTCAGTTGGTTAAGTGTCTGACTTCAGCTGAAGTCACGATCTCACGGCTGGTGAGTTTGAGCCCTGCTCTCAGGCTCTGTGCTGACAGCTCAGAGCCTGAAGCCTGTTTTGGACTCTGCGTCTCCTTCTCCCTCTCTGCCCCTCCCCTGCTTGCACTCTGCCTCTTGGTCTCTCAGAAATAAATAAAAACATTAAGAAAGATTTGGAAAAAAAAAACAACAACAACCAAGATCACTTCTATAGGCAGGCCTGTCAAATATCTGAGGAGGGCCCTCATGTCCCCTAGGGCTTTTCTTCTTTACAAGGGTCCAGGAGTAACACAGGAGGGTCGGGTGAGCCAGACTGGGCAGGGAGAGCACACAGGCTGCTTCATGACTTTCTCCAGGGTGGGGCCTGGAGAGCACCCCCATGTGTTCTCAATCTCGCTATCGGCTGCTGCTGGAAGCGAGCTCCATTAGACAGCAGATTCAGGAAATGTGTTTTGAGTCAGAGATGAAAATATTGTACATGTTGCCTCAGGTTAATATCAGAAAATTCATTTCAGAGATGAATACGATGCCAGTAATATGAGCAAACAAAGCAAACACGATGGGAGCCATCACGATGCAAGAACTGTGACCTCGTTTGCTAGTCGTCGGTTCATGAAGTTCACGTTTCCTACACCCAGTGCTTGGTGTCTTTCAATAAGCAGGTAACACAACTAGGTGCAAGTGACGGGCACTGTGACATTAAAAAGTGGACAAGACGCAAGTGCCAGACTCATCCCGCTGTATACTTAGGATCCTTGCCGTTTACTGCATGTTAAATTATAGCACAAAAAATTCTTTAAAAATGTCAGACAGAGGAAACACAGAACCTTGTCCTTAAGCTTAAATACATATCTACATGGGGGCACTTGGGTGGCTCAGTCAGTTAAGCGTCCAGCTGTTGGTTTTGGCTCAGGTCACGATCTCATGGTTTCACGGGTTCAAGTCCTGCCTTGGGCTCTGTGCTCACAGCACAGAGCCTGCTTGAGATTCTCTCTCTCCTCTTTCTCTGCCCCTCCCCCACTCACTTATTCAAAAATGAAAAAACTAAAAAAAAAAAAACCATATACGTACAGAGAAATTACATGTGCATAAGCACTGCCTGATACTTACTCAGCTCTGTCTAGCCCACCATTAATTCACTGCTTGATTGCTCCTTCAGGAGCCCTCAGTTCTACAAACTGTGAGATGGGGCTTGAGGGATGAATGAATGAATTCAACAAATACTGATAACCATAGTACCTTCCTCACAGGGCTGTTGGATTTATGACAAAATACACACGAAGAAGCGGTTAACATGAAGTCTGCTTTGAGCGCAGTGACTATTTGAATAACCAGAGGTTGTACTCCACGCCTCTCACTAGGAAGATGGGTGTGTGCCTGGAGAACAAGACAAAGAAAAAAAAATCTCTTTGTAATGGCTACGGTTTGTTATAATCCAAAATGTTCGCACTCTAGGAACATAGCTGTTGGGAGGGAAAAATTTTCCCTCTACCCTCTTAAGTTCTGTGATGGAAGTTCTGTGATGAATTAAACAAACAAAAAGATTAACAAGAGACGAGGCATACACACTTGCTTTTTAATTTTATGTGCACAAGGTCCCCACAGACGAGAAAGCCCAAAGAAGCAGTTAGACTCAGAGGCTTGTATATACCCTTTAAAAAAGGGCAATAAAGTGTGGAGAAGTGACTAGACAAAAGGAGGGTCTGAGGCGTCTAGGAGTGGAAAATCATGGTAAGATAAATACACGGGCAAAACTAACGGTAGATCCAAGTAAGGCTGAGTAAGGCTCATTTAGGCAGACACATCTTAGGGCCTTCTCTGTCTCTGGTGAGAAGGGTTATTCTCTTCCTCTGGGTACGGGAGATGGGAGAGGGCACCTTTACAAAGGGAAATTGATGTCCTGCCTTTAAGCAGAGAGGGGGAGGGCAAAAAGTTCTTCCTGTGTGTGGTTTTCCTCCATTGCCTTTAGCTCAAAATAATCTTTATGCCAAAGTAGCATATTCTGGGGTGGCATATTCTGATTCCCTTCATATCCAATAACCCATACGTGAAGAATTCTTAGTCTCAAGCGTAGAAATAAATGCCATGGAACTGACTGAATTTTACCTTGAGATGACCTAGGAGAGGGGAGTGGGGAGGCCCAGGCGACATTTTAAATGATCTCTGTACCGTCCTTCTAATTTTCTGGGCCAATTTAGATCCACCCCATGCTTATCTGTGCTCAGTTCTCCTGCAGGCGCGTTCAGACCGCGTGGCGGAAGAAAAGCAGCTTACTCTGTGCTTTTAAGGTCAGACTATGTTTTTGAAAGGTTTTCTAAAATGTTGACTTCGCTAAGCTACTCTGATTCTGAGATAGTGTAAGAAAATGAGACTATGAAGCCGAGGGTGAGAAAGAGCTTTTAAAGGAAGCAAAGTAATGGATAAACCAAACTTACCGAAGTGTAGGAGGCAAAGTATTTTAATAAGAACGTCTATTACTATAGAAGATGTCAGGAGAACAAGTGAGAACGAGGGCTTCCCAGGCCAAAAAGGGACTTATAAAAATGAGTGCTAGCCAGGGGAATTTAGGGCAGGGCAGCCTAAACTATTTCCTTTTGCTCCATAAAAGCCACAATCAGAAAGAGTAATACTATCTAGTCACTATTTATAGTGTGTCCTTACAGCATTCTGGGCCGGACTTTGAGATGAGGTGAGCACCAAAAATGGGTTGCTGGCCCTTGAGGACTATAAAATTTGAAAGAATAGAAAACTCGAATAGTCAAAGGAATACAGGTCTTGGCAACAGCATAACCTCCTTGGGGAAACAGGATTGCTTTTTAGCGGTTATTCCTCCAGGGGACGTCGGGCTCCGTGGTGAGTAGGGCACAGGCAGCCCGGGTTCCCCCGGGGAAGGGCCAGGACGTCCTGGCAGAGCAAAACCAGCATTCTTTGATCGTGAAGCAGCAACACAGTCTTTTAACCCCATGCCTAGCCTGGATGGTGAAGATCCGCATTCCTCTCCTTTCAATTCAGGCCACCTCCCTCCCTGGGGACCTCACTGCTCCTGTGCCTTCAAATATTACCTCTAAGCTAATGACTCCCCAAACCAAAGCTCTGATTTGGATCTAACTGCAAAGTAGACTTCCAACTGCGGGCCCTACTTCCACGGATACTCCAGCAGGCCCGGACCACACTCACACCTGCTCCTGCGTGCTCAGCTCAGCGGAACTGCCGTCTTTTCTCCGGTAAGCCACTCGAGGTGCAAGGTTCAGGGCAATCACCTATGCCTTCTCTCACATCCAGCATCAGATCGGTCGCCGGGCCCGGTTCCTGCTGCCTGCCCAGCGCCGCTTTTGAAAGTTGACTGTATCTGTGTATTTGTATTTCACTCTCTGAAGAGGGAACGCACTCACTTGGTTCAAAACCCAAAGAGCCTAAAAGGCTGTAACAGGGAAAGCCTCTCTCTCTCTCCTGCCCCTTCCACCCCCCATTTCCTCTCACATACCTCCCAGAGACGCTTAGCCATTGACAAAGAAAAATACATATTCCCTCTTCCCTTTTTTTTTTCACACAAACGGTAGCATGCTATATACAATTCTGCTCTTTTGTTAGTTTTTCATTTAATGTACCTTGGAGATCTTTCCACATCAGCACCAAAAAAAGCTCCCGGATTCTTTCTTATGGCCATAAAGTATGCCGCTGAGCGGATGCATCGTGTATTATTTAACCAGTTCCCTAGGTACTGGTTTTCCATTGTTCGCTACTGCTAACACCGTGGCGGCGCACAGGCTTCTCTACGCCAGTTTTGCACCTGTGGGCATGTACAGAATTCCAGAATGTCTTTCAATCCCTCACCCCTCCTCTCCTCTCCGTTTCCACGTTCCCTGCATTAGCTCGGACCCTCATCACTGCAGACAGAAGCCTCCTAGCTGGCACCTCAGCTCTGTCACCCTTCATGTAACACCCAACAAACATTTAGTGAGCACTTTCTATGTGCTACACGTTCCGCTAAGAAAGGGAGGAACAAGAGCGGCAAAGCAAGCAAGCAAGCCAAACCAGACCCTCCGATCTAACGAGACCCACACAAATCCTTGCCTGTCTCAGCATCGTGGGAGCCATAGGAGCTCATCAGTAAACCAGGGCTCTGTGTTTGGAGTCAGTTAAGAATTAGTGACAGGCGTCAGGCAAATGGAAACCAAAATATCAACTTCCTTACTGTCAGAGTCTCACTGGCAAATGTGTGGGCTTCCTACTACTTTCTCGTCCCTGCAGTTTAGACCTTGGAACGAGCCACTTGTGGGATACGTGCCTGAATGGCTGCCAGCAGAATTGCTGTCCCTGGATTGGCGCGCTCGAACAGGGGAGACCGAGGCAGACGAGGACTAAGGTGTGTTCTTCCAAATGGAAACAGAAGAGGAGATAACACACAAGATCTGTGGGCAACCAAGCCCCAAAGGCGAGAGGGGGAAGGGAGGATGAGACAAGCTAGTGGTCCAACCTCTTCCCTCCACGGGGGTGGAGCCGAAGTTTCACCAAAGAAACACGAAGACAGGGGAATAGAATTTCCCCAGACAGCAAACCGAAAAGCTTACCTTCTAGCACTGTGTTTTAAATTTACATGGCCCTTCATTCAGGAACAGACTTGGTCTCTCAAGGCTTTTGGAAGCTGTTTTAAAATGTCTAAGTACAGGGGTGCCTGGGTGGCATATTTGGTTATGTATCCCACTTTTGGTTTCAGCTCAGGTCATGATCTCATAGTTCATGGGATCGAGCCCCATGTCGGCCTCTGGACTGACAGCACAGAACCTGCTTGGGTTTCCCTCTCTCTCTCTCTCTCTCTCTCTCTCTCTCTCTCTCTCTCCTCCCTCCCCCCCCCCACATGCTCTCTCAAAATAAATAAATAAATAAGACTTTTTAAAAATGTCTAAGTACAAAACTGCCTAAAATAGTTGTATAATGCCTTGAAGACAAACTCTTCCAAATACATGGTCACTTGCCTCAAAAGATCAAAAAGTAAACCACTGCCAGTTCAGCCTAGTGAGGGGGACATAGAGTTGGAATTACGCGTTGTAAGCAATCCAACTTTTTGGTAGTATATTGTAATGAATCCTAGGAAAGACTATAAAAGAGAATTCGCAGGTAATTCAAAGGGGATTAAAAACTCTTCAAACCTTCTTCCCTCCCCTTCTGGCTGACGTCTGTTTAAGGCAGAATGGCCCTCAATAACCATCTTTCTATAGCTTTCCTGAGTTTTCCCCTAAGGTACTGAGCTGAAACAGGTCTAGGAGGAAATTTTACCTCATTTAGGGTCAGTAACAGTCCTAAAACAAGGTTATGAGTTCAGAGAAGTGGGGATTGCAGAATCTGGCAGTGTGCCTCCTGCCCTCCCTTCCCAACCAAAAATGTGTTATTCTCCAAAGTGCCCCACAGCTTCCCAATCATCACATTCAACTGTCAGACTGCAGTTCGATCTGCAAACTTTTGGTTGCATTTGACACCTTAATCCAGCCACCTGAGTGCCACCTAGTTCTAGGGATTCCAGTTAAACAGGTTCCATGAGCCACATTTTTGAAAACATGTCCTAAGTTATTTTTGTGATCAGTCACGGACCACTCTAGGTCTTGAAACCCCTCCGCTGGTTTCTGTGACCCATTTGAGTCCTGTTCTCCTACATGCAGACCATCCTTTTCTTCTCCAAGGCTGCTCTGCTCACCAGGGTAAACAAGAACTATCTTCGCTTCCCCTGGCCATACACTCACCCACAAAACCAGGCATGGACACGTGGCTCAGACTGGCCAACTACAGTCCTTCCCCAGGGTTCTTTTAACGAATGGGAAAGATCTTTCCTCTTAAGTTGGGTGCTGTCTGAGATCACACTGCCTGCTACATGGTGACAACTCACAGACAGTAGGAGACAATGGGGCCAAGAGGCACAGAGAAGCAGGGCTAAGAATTACGAGAATGTAAGGACTAACAGAGAGCTGGACTGACTTGGCAGCATTTGAGTCCTTGGATCCAGCCATCCCTGAAGCCAGATCTGTCCCTTTCCTTAGTTTGGTTACGTGAACCCAAACGTTCTCCTTTTTTGGCCTAAACTAATTTGGGTTGGGTTTACATAACTTACAACCAAGAAGACACATCCTAGTCCATCTCTTAACTGGCTCCTGGCCTCATTGCCGTACGTAGCTGTGAAATTAACTTGGCCAAAGTGGGGCTCCAACCATCATTTGCGTGTCTCCAACACCATTCAGAGTCCCCCAGTGGCCCAGGGATTACATACAATATCTTTCACAATATACCCCCCCAATCCCATGGTTCCTGCCACTCATTAGAACCCTTCTATCAACCTCCCTGGCCACTCTAATAGGGCCCCACACCACCAGCCTTATCCTACTGCAACCAAGCTGCCCACCAACACCAGTTGTTTTTCCAATAGGCAAATCTGATTATGCTATGCCCCATCTTAGGGACTCAAGACCAAACTTCTTAGGGGGTGGTTAAGCCTTGCCACTCCCCAGGGGAAAGTAGGCTTCTACCTATTTTCTCAGGCTCACCGCCAGCCAGGCTCACCGGCCAAACAAGGCTGTTCACAGATCCCCAGACACCCAGCGTGCTTTAATGCTGCTGGACTTTGCACATGTGGTCACCTCTGTCTGGGGAGGCCTCTCCCACCTCTGCCTGGCAAAGTTCTCACCCTTCAAGTATTTCCTCCACTGGGAGATCTCCTTGGACTGCCCTAGGGAATAGCGCTTTCCTCAGCCCCCTTCATCTGGAAGGAGAGGCTTTCTTTGCATCCCCAGTACCTGGCACAGGGCCCAGCACAGCACATGAGTACTCAGTGAATTGTTTGACATCAGAATATGTCCAGATTGGTGTCCAGATTGGTGACCGTTATATTCTTCACTTGAATATGTATACATATATATTCATATATATCAAGATGCCTGTGTACGCGGACATTCCATAAATACTTTGCTGCTGAATGCATGGCTGAGCACCCTGAGGTTAGGAAACTGGCATTGGAGCTGGGCAAACCTAGGTTCAAATCTCTGCCTTGCCCCAAGCTGTGTGCCCTGGACATGTCTCTTAACCCTTCTGGGCTTCAGCTCTCTTATCTGCAAAATGGAGTTAACAATGGCCACCTCGTCGGTTTTTCATGAAGACCATAGGAGAAAACGCATTTAGGATGTTGCACACATGTCTACGCCCATACCACCCTGAACACGTCCGAGCTCGTCTGATCTCAGAAGCTAAGCAAGGTCGGGCCTGGTTGGTACTTGGACGGGAGGATCTTTGCACAGGTGCCTGGTACACAGGTCATCAATAAATACTGTTGAATGAATGAGTTAATGAATGAATGAGCAGCCCACAGAAAGGCAGCGGTTCTTAAAGACATATCTTTACACATCTTTCTAGCCCGTTTTCCAGAGAACCCAACATGTGGTTCCCGGTAGATCAGTTTCAAGTCCTGCCGCTGAGTGTTTACCCTCTCCTTCTGGCTGCAGCCTGGCCAGCAAGGTTACCGCCAATCACCAGGACTTGGTCCCACCCTTAACCAGATAACTCACCAATAGGGCCTTCCAGGTGCCAACAGTGGGCGCTTTTTTTTTTTTTTTTTTTTTTTTACGTCTCATAGGCTCTCTTGCAGTCTTGCCCGCCCCTTTGCCTGCGTCATGCGCGCAGAGCACTGTGGGGCTTGAAGTCTATAAGAGGAGGAGCGGGTGTGCCCCTGGGTGCCAGGGCTCTGCCCCGAGCTCTCTCGAGACACGCGAGCCGCCCTTCTCTCCTCCTCACCCTCGATAGATGGAGGGTCTACCTTGCCAGCAACGGGATCATTTTGCTCTGATAACTCAGTGTTTACTGAAATTTTAGATTTCAGTTTCAGATTCAGTTCTCATATTCTCATTAACGGGCCATTTATGGAAGGTATGGCGGTCGCTCTGAAAAGCCCGCGGTGACTCCCGACCTGCCCTGGTTTCCCTGGAGAATCCACTACAGAACTAGCAATCGTGAATTTTTCTAAACAGTGTGAACCTTGTACTTTTTACACTGCATTATCTCTTAAGATTATAAAAGCTATCAAAGGCTCCCTCCCCAATTGCCTAAGATATAAAGTTCAGAGCCCTTAGCTAGGCATATAAGCTGCCTGACAACTATTTTGTATCCATTTCATTACATGTGGTCACTTTTGTAAAAGCAGCGTTTCTCAGCCTTTGCCGCATACGAGAATCACCTGGAGAGCTGCATAAAGTATTGGTATTTGTGTCCTACCCAGACCTCAGAATCTTGGAGGAGTGGGCGCAGGCTTCTTTGTTCTTAAAGTTCCTGGGGGATTGATTCTCATGGGCAGTCAGCCTTAAGAGCCACTGCTCTGACGCCTGTCAAAACTGCAGGAACATACTTTTCATGGATGTGAGCCTTTGCTCTGTAGCTCCCCCTGTTTAAAGAGGACTTCTTCCCCTGTTCCTGCCCTCATCCTACCAGGCTGATCTCAACTGTTTTCCCTTTTCTTCCCTGTGCCCCAGCCGAGTACTTACTCCTAAAGTACTTTAATACATGGTTCTTTTCAAGCAAGACTGGAGTTATTTGGTTACTTGTCGGTCTCCCTGGATAGGCTCTAAGTTCTGTGAGTGCCAACAGGAAAAAAAAGAGTCCTCTTTTGCTTATTCCAGAGCCAGTGAATCAGAATCTCTCGGGTGGGGCTCAGGCAAAAGTTGTTTACCAGCCACAGGGATTCTGACTCCTGCCTCCAGCTAGGAATTAGCTTCACAAAAGCCCTGGGTATAGCGCACATTGGTAAATATTTGTCATATTGAATTGATGAGGCATATTGTTCGTTTTTTAAGTCAATCATGTTGTTGCACCTGGTCGCCTCTGATTCCCCTAAAGAACCAAGCACCATGTCTCGTATTCTCCTCTCCATTCACTCATTCATTCATCCAACAGGTATTTTTGGTAGATCATAACAAAGCCCTGGGGATTCAGAAGTAAACAGGAAAACCCAGTTATCACCCTCTGGGATGCGAGCCTACTAACACATTAGCTATGGTATAATTATTATCATTTTTCAGTAATATTGGATTCTTTTCCCTTTGTATTCAAGGGTAAGGAAACGGTCTTATTCACTTATATCCCCAGGATGCTGCTGGCACACAGAAGGCATTCTGTAACTGTTTGCTGAATCAAGGCAACACATAGCACTTGTCACCATTTGTAAGTATTTATTTGTGCGACTATTTGATTCATGGCTATCTGTCCCATGAGCTGCAAACCCCCGGAAGACAGGGACTGAATCTATTTTGCTCACCATGCCTGACACAGGGCCTGGCCGGAGTGGGTGCTCAGTTTCTAGTGCTAAGTAAATAAATAATACACGAGTAAGGCATCACTAAGAACAGAAATTCCCCAACCAAACATCCGCTCCCCCCTCCCTCCCTTTTCTCCCCAAAAAGATAAAGAGTACTTTCTTCCTGTGCATTAAAGGATTTCAGGTTAGAGTGAGCATGAGCCCGAGCCCAAACAGATGATGTTTCTTTTACTTACTTACAGGTTGACCTGGGACTCTACTTCAGGGTCTTTTGTTGGCCACATCTGAAGAGGCGGGATGCCAAAGGAGAGCGATGACTTGGCTTTCCATAGAAGAGTTTGTGCCATCTGACTCCCGCAGGACCCCTTCGTCAGCGGATCCATCGGTGGGCCTGGAGGCTGGGGTGCCGAGCTGAAGCAGAAGGAGTTGGGAAAGGCACTGAGAGCAGAGGAATGGCAGGCCGATCACTGGCCTACTCTGACACTGTCCCCTAGAGGCCAGCCCCATTAGGAAGTTGGGGGAGGGGGGAGAAGCCAAGGCACTTGCCAGACCCAGATGCCCCACCGAGACAGTAGCACCCCCTCGCTGTGCGGAGGTGATGCCTGGGCGCACTGGGGGAGGAGTGCGCCCCAGGACCCATGCAATCCTCTCACATCCCTCAGTACTAAGCGAAGTCATCCACTGTGTCAAGAGCCAGTGGGGTCTAAGGTAAAAGGAGGACCAGTGAGCATGCAAGCTGTCACAAACTCATTCAGAAAAGGCAACATTTGGGCCCCCCCCCCCCCCCCGGGTGGCTCAGTCGATTAAGCTAAGTCTTGATTTCGCCTCGGGTCATGATCTCGCAGTTTGTGGGATCGAGCCCCATGTCGGGATTCTCTCTCTCTCTGCTCCTGCCCCGCTTGTGCGTGTGCTCTCTCTCTCAAAATAAGCTTTGAAAAAGAAAAAAAAAAAAAAAAAAAAGGGCCACCTTCATTCAGTAAGAGAAAGCTCTGCCTAAAGTGCTTCTGGAGAATCACCAAGGGAGGGACCTCCCGGCCATCACTGTGTGAGTCCAGGAGTGCTTGGGTCTTCTCTCCTCATTTCCAATTAAAATATGCAAAAAAAAAAAAAAAAAAAAAAAAGCCACTAAAAGGGCCTATACTCGCAACAACACTGTAGATGAAAAGAACCAAATCCACACTTCAAGACTAAAAGCATACACAGTACCTAAGCTGCAAAAGCCTGTTGAATCAAGTGGCGCCCAGGAATAAATCGAGAAATGGGTTCCTGCAACCTGTCTGGCTCCTTTCTCTGATGACACAGCGAGGAAGGTGGGAAAGGTAGTTGTGGGATGAAGGGGCGGCTCTGTGAGAGAAAGGGGGGGATCTCTGCTCCCGACTGGCCTTATCTTCTGAGCCAATTAGCAGCCTTCTTCACTCACCTCTACTTCTAGTGACAAATAAGCAAACAAAATCCAATTACTCGGAAATGCAAAGTAGAAATAAAAAGCTATCTGAGATGACGCTTTGGCCAAAAGGGCCTCTTCATAATGCCTTCTCAGTAAGGACTGTGACAAGGCCGAGCGCAGAAGGCCTGCTGGCTCAAGCAGCAGCGTCAATGAGGAAGAGGCATCTGCATGGGGAACCACCATCCTGCCGCGGACTGGATGCCAAGAGAAGGGAGTCTATACAGGCTGGTGGTGTGGAGCCAGACAGGCGCTGCCCACTCGCAAGCTGCTACAGTGGTACCAGTGAGGCTGTAGGCATGTTAAAAAAGAAAAAAGTCCGCTGTTGCCAGGTCGCCCTGGCATCCTCCTTTGTGAGCCATGACCCAGCTTTCCCCCTGTGGCTTCCTGGCCCCGGGGAGCCCACAGGCTGCATACCTGAGCCAGACTTCCAGATAATCTTAGCCTAGGATGGCTTTAGGCTATTTATCTCGGCACCAACCACACAGACACCAAAGGCCCAAGCCTTCCACATCTGACAAACGGCAAGAAACAGGGATCTCAGATGTTATCACTTCTTCTTTACTCAGTGAGACGCGCCCCCCCCCCCCAAGTCTTCTGAAACCCAGACTCCCTAGAATTTATGGCTGCCTTAGCAATAAACCAACCAACAAACCAACCATGAAGCAGGGCTTCCGGATGAGAGATACAATTTTTGTTTCCTTTTGAACCCTCCAGACTTTTTAAATTACAGAAAAAAAATTACTTATATGCAAAAGATTGATTAAGATTGTGCTCCTAGGGGCACCTGAGTGGCTCAGTCGGTTAAACATCTGACTCTTGATTTTGGGCTCAGGTCATGATCTCATAGTTCGGGAGTTTGAGCCCCACGTTGGGCTCTGTGCTGACAGTGTGGAGCCTGTTTGGGATTCTGTCTCTTTTTCTCTCTGCCCCTCCCTTGCTCGTGCTCTCTTTCTCAAAATAAATAAAAATAATCTTAAATTTTTTATTTTAATGTTTATTTTTGAGAGAGAGAGCGAGAGAGCGAGAGAGAGAGCGAGCGCATACGTGTGAACATGAGCAGGGGAGGGGCAGAGAGGGGCACACAGAATCCAAAGCAGGCTCCAGGTTCTGAGCTGTCAGCACAGAGCCTGACAGGGGGCTTGAACTCACGAACCATGAGATCATGACCTGAACCAAAGTCGGATGCTTAACCGACTAAGCCACCCAGGCACCCCCCTAAAAATAAACTTTAAAAAAAAACCAAAAAAACAAAAAAACGCACTCCTAAAAGAAGCCCACAAAGGAGTGGAGGAAGCAAGGCAGGGCCATGAGGTTTCATTTGCAGGCAAAGTCCTCCGAGGGGACAGCTTCAGGTTGGGTGAGCTGGGCTGTCCAAAGTGGCCACCACTTGCCACATGGGACAACTGAGTAACTGAAATGTGGGCAAAGTGAGATGTGGAAGCATGAAATGCACATTGATTTCAAAGAGTTAATACACATACAAAAGGATTTTGGACATCTCATTAATAACTTCTAGATTGATTACGTGGAGATAAAATTCTGTTACTAGCAGAATTAATTTTAAAGTGGCCACTAGAAAATGTAAAATCATCTATGTGGCTTGCTTTAGATTTGGGACAGCACCTCAGCTGTCCCGCCTGAGAGAAGGAGCTGAGGGCCAAAGGTGGGGTTGGGGCAAACCCCCAGGTACGCGGAGCCCTGCACGAACGCACAGAGCAGCTACAGAGGAGCGAGGGCAGCGCATCTAAGAAGAGGCAAGGCTGGTGTGGGTGTTTGAGCCACAGTGCACTGAAGAGGGGAGGGGAGAAGGGCCCAGAAATAGTGAGGGGACCTGGGGGGTACCTGACTGTGCCCACAACATCCATGTCCACTCCCTTCCTGCTTCCAGTTACCAGAGCGGTGGATCCGTAGGGCTCCTTTCTCTACCTGTCTGCAAAGCTTGGTGGGATGTTTACATATGCAGACTGTGCAATATTCTGGCACTTTTCTATCTAAACACACTCTTAGACACCTCTGTAGGTCATTCACTACAGGTACATCTTTTTTTTTTATTTTATTTAAGCAATGTCTACACCCCAAGTGGGGCTCGAACTCATGACCCCAAGATCAAGAGTTGCATGCTTTTCTGACTGAGCCAGTCAGGTGCCCCTACAGGTACACCTTTAATACGGAATATTATAGAATGAGATAAACCTTACATACGGCTTCCATTCAACCTTTTAGTTTACTTTAACCTTTAAAGACTTAGATTCTTTCATTGTCTTAGCATGTGATTCTCTAGCCCTTGACTCTTTAAGTTTGCTTAAATATACTTAAATGCTAGCTCTTTTAGATTTTGCCAACCAATTGTATCCGTTTGCCAGAACTTTACCCTTCGAGTCTCGCTTTTTAACCTTTCGGCTACTTCTTGAGCTTCATTTTCTAACTGTTCAAATTCTGTCTCGTCACCGGTCCGTTTTAATCCTTTCATTCATTTGTTATCTTTTTTAGGCTTAACTTCCCAATTTAAAAAAAAAAATGTATCTTCCTCTTAATCTCCTGACATTTTATCTTTATGGTCTCGCTCCTTAATATAGTTAGCAATTGAGGAACTTCTTGGAAGGATGGCAGAGTAAGTGTGCTTTGGCATAATTCCTTGGAACCCGCGGAAGTAAGCAAAAATAGTCCAATATATAGAAGAAACTTACTGAAATAAGAGAATGGCCAAACTCCGTGCTCTGAAGATCCGCTATACACAGTATGTGTGGACGAATTTGAAAGCGAACACCGCGTTCCACCACCTTATGTAAGGTGAGGGAGGTGAGCAAGAATGTTCTAAAGGCCTGACAATACCTGATTTGGGGGAATGAGGACTGGAAGCCTGGGCAAGACTGGGAAGAAGCTGCTTCTTCTCACTCTTTCTCTGTCTCTCTCTCACGTCCACTGCCTCAGCATGCTAATAAGAAGGGACGGCCTGATCTGAGGAAAGGCTGAAGGCGGGAGGAAAAAGTCTATCTTAGGAGCCATTTGACCCTCTTGAAAGACATTAGCCAAAAGTACATTGGAGTCCACCACAAGAAGGCCCGCGAGTCATGGGAGGTGACGCTGACCCAGGCCCCCTTCGGAGGGGCCTGTTTGCCCTGGAAATTCCAGGCGAGTCCTGCCACGGGCTCACAAACACCACAGGCACGGGGGCTGGCAGATGGGAACAAGAGCCCGAGGAGAGAGGAAAAACAGATGGCACATTCCCACGGTCTCTGGACTCTTCCTGCTTCCTGAGGAGCATCGAGGCCAGACCTCCAGCTCCAGCTCTGACAGAGAAGACGCACCATTGCTCAGAAGACTAGGGAAGGGAGTCGAGGTAAATCTGCCCACGTTATTAATGGTTAAACACAGACCCGGACAGAACTGCTTCCATTCTGAAAGGGACAGGCAGGAACAAACCAGCCCAGGACCTATGAAAAAAACGTTTGCCAAAGGCAGATGAAGAGGACAGACCAGAAGATTTTTAACAGGTATCGGATGAAAACATGTTAACAGCTTTGTTTTCTCAAACAGAACAAAAAAACAAAAAAACAACAAGAACTCTCTCAAAACAAATGACCAAATAACACAACAGACAGACTTCATATGGCTCTAAGGTAAAAGGCCCTAGAACTGTGGCTGGGAAAAGGCGGATTCAGTATCCTTGTGCTTCCTGGGAGGGAGATGGGCCTGAAGGAGAAAACAGGTGCTGGTGAGCAAATCTCTGGGAGGGGGCCTTTGGCAGGTGCCTGGGTTTTTACGCAGAGCAGCCCTTAGAAACAGTTTACAGTTTTCCCCTCTCAGGTTGTAACTCCCAAGCCGTCAGTGTGCCTCGAGTGTTAGTGTCGTGAGTCTTAAGGGATGTGAGTAGAGACATGTGGACTGCTGATGGCCGCGAGGAAGCATCAGCAGCCATTGAGCGGAACTCAGCCGGGCGCCCCAGGTGGGGACCAGCAGCTGCGGTGGCCGAGGCCGGGCCCCGTCCGTGATGCAGCAAGAAACAGACCACGGAAGGACACCACTGGGGCACCAGTGCTGTCTCCAACGCTGGGTGGCAGACCCCCAAAGGCAGCAGCAAAATGACATAAAAGGCAACAAGGTCTCAGTTCTGGCTCCTTCGAAGTGGCTGACCTCCCCCTCGGTGCAGGCTGCGCTGATCACAGAGCTTCCGCTGACATCCCAGGAGGAACCTGGAAGCCTTTTGAGAGCCACACCCACTCCCTTGAGCCCTTGATCTTACGCATTAATCCTTGCTCTGATTGTTGGCTGAAAACAACCTCAATCAAGCACACATCATCATTCTTGCCTCTCTTCAAATCGTCAGCTTTTGGGGTCTGAGCTGGCTCAGCAGTCAAGGGACGGAGCGGAGCTCAGGGCATGGGAAGGCAGAATCCCTCTGTCTGCAAACGTTATACATTTGTCTCCTCCCTCCACTAGAATGTTCTCTCCATGAGAGCAGGAGCCCCACCTGTCTCATTCACTGGGTATCTCCGGTGCCTAGCAAACAGAAGTACTTGCTATTTGCCGAATGAGTAGGTGACCATGTGAATACAAAACCACAAGGGAAATATTCGCTTGGAATAGGGAGACTATGTCAGACTATTTTGGCCTTTCTTGAATGAGGGCACACTGGTGGCTTGAATCAGACCGCTGTGGGACCTGCTCTATTTCTTTGCCCATCTCTGACAGGCAGCTACTTTGTGAGCATTGTGACAAGTGCATGGAGCAAAGACAATCCATCTGCAAGACATCAATCCAGGCCTGATATATGGCACTGACACTGGAAAATACTTAATGGCTGGCAGCCCCTCTAAAGACACTTTCCTCTCCTGTCATAAGATGCAAGATAGGTACTTACGCCCTCACTTCCATTTGTGCTAAAACTATAGAATCGTTGACACGGAGAGTTGGCAAGTCTACTTCAGCCAGCTAGCTGAGGGCTGATTTCTCGTTTTTACCTCCGTACAGGAACCCTCACTGGCTTGCTACTAACTTTTGATCCACGTGTCTAATTGATTTTTGCCGTGATTAAAGAAAGATGCTGTTTGTGGCAGTCCCCGTGGAATGACTTACTCAATACCCATCGCAGCCCCATTCCGGTGCGCAACAGTTAGAAAGCTGGAACGTCAATGTCCTACCCTTCGTTGCAGTTCAGAGTTCTGCAGATGAATTCGATTCCACAAACCGGATGCACTCACGAGAGCCTCTCCCTCAGAACAAAGTCTGGAGGATTCATAAAGAGGATACGGGGCGCCATCTTGCTTTCAGAGATCATGACAGAGCTGTTGTGGTTCTGGAGTCAGCAGCTTCTTGAATCTATGGCTTTCTGAAGCCTCACTGGCAGCTTGGGGATCAAAGCAGAGTTGGTAGCATGGCTCTGCAGCTAGCTAAGGTGGTGACGGCTGCTTGACCCGTCAGCTTCTTGTTATCAATGGCAGCCTTCCTGGTCAGGGCAGAGCACAGTGGTTCTGGGGCCTAGGAGCTATTCCTGGGGGCTCCCAGACTCCCAGACTGGAGTCTGCTATCCACCCTGCCAACAACTTTGTAAGCACTCAACTCCCTGTGCCACAATTAAATCTCATTCTGCTTATACCAGGTAGAGAGGACTCTGTGGTCTGCAACTGATTCCCGAATGACAGGCCTCCGAGAGGGATGTTTATCAGATTGGATTTTGAGCTGAATGGTTCATGTGACCCTGTGCAGAGTGTGGAGCAGGGCGAGAGTTTCTTCTGTGGGGGTGTAATGGTGGGTATAACCTTCAGTGGCAACAACGTAAGACTGGACTTTTCTGGAATATGTGGAAATTCTGCCTTTTGAATATAAGAGAGAGCGTGCTTAGAGCACTAAGCCGTTTCTGCTCACACAGCGAAGAAGTGTGAAGGACAAGCAAAAGGACAGCATGCTAATCGGAGGTGCTTCTCAGGTCACTGCTGGAGGTGGGTAACGATTATGCTATCCCTGTCCCTGACCAGCTTAACACTGCTTTGCGTCTTTTCAAGCGTGCCACCAAAACCTGGTGTATCCACAAGTGTGCTGAAAACACAAAAGAGTTGAGAAATACTAGTCTAACCTACAGATGCTTTAACATCTCCAGTAATACAAATTTTGCTGCATCTTGAAGCAAGCCGTGCTAGCATGGGGCGTACTGACTGCTGGAATGTACTTTCATGTATTGAGCCCAATCTGTTTTATTATCCCTCATACCCACTGTGATTTTAGGTCTAGCCCAGGGCCATACACAGAGTGGAGGGGGCCCAATTCCTTTTTCATTTGACACGCTTTCAAATCTGGGCAGGCAGCTATTATAGCCTCTGTGAATTTTCTCTTTATCAAGTAAAACACCCTCTCCCCCGCTACTGAAATCTTTTCTCTTTACTGGATCGGTCCCATCGGACATAAGCTTCTCTTTAAAACAAAAGCAAAAGCAGAAAACCCCCAATCAAAACCAAATAAAACCAACCAACAATTTTTCAACTCGTAGCCCTTCCACGCCAGAGGAGAGCTCACTGTATTCATGGTTTCTAGTTCCTTTCCTTGATCTCTTGAAGTCAAGCCAGGGTGACTTTCACTCTCGCTGTTCCAAAGAAACTGTTCTTGTCAAAGGCCACCAATGACCCCGCGATGCTAAACCCAACAGTCAGTTCTAAGTTCTTTCTCTTGTTTGACCTAACAGCAACATCTGACACAGAGAATCATTACCTGCCCCCCCCCCGTTTTACTTTTTAGACTGTTTATACTGATTTCCCCCCAACCCATTTTTTTTTGAATTACATCCTGTATCCGTGACACAATGGTTTCACATTTAACTCTCCAAGTCTAAATTTTAGTTGGGATTTAGGCGAACAGTTCATGAAAGTCCATCAAATTACAGTCGTTTTTTCTGACTAATGTTTAGTTAGTGATTCCTTTTTCCTAAAGTCTTCTGGTATCCTTCCCCCCCACCCCCCTTCCCGACCACATTTGTTTCCTTCTCCTATTTCACGGTGATTCACAGTTGCAGTGAGGGAACAAACAAAAACCTTAATGGACTCTTTCACAAACTTCCTACCCAAGATCCCTATCTGTGTTATCCAGCGAGGGAGTGGCAGAGCACATGTGGCTGCTGAGCACTTGAAATGTGGTTTGTCTCCACTGAGATGCCGTGAGTGTAAGATACACACCAGAATTCGAAGAAAGTACCAAAAGAAAAAGTAAATTATCTTCGTTATTTTTAATATTGATTACATGTTAAAAGGGTCACGTTTTGGATATAGTAAGTTAGCAAAAATAACAACTGTTAAAATTAATTTCACCTGTTTCTTTTTACTTTTTAAGATATGGTGACCACAGGGGGTGAGTCAGCCTGGCTTACTCAGTCGGTAGAGTTCGTGACTCAATCTCAGGGTTGTGAGTTTGAGCCCCATGTTGGACACGGAGCCTACTTAAAAAAAAAAAAAAAAAAAAAAGATATGGCTCCTGGAAAACTTTAAATCCCATTTGTAATTCTACACATTTGCTATGCTATGACCAGAAGAAGCCACTCGCTTCTTTTCACTTAACGTCTACGAATATCCTCGGTATCTTTCCAACTCAGAAAACAGAGATTGACGTCAATCTTTTTAATCTTTTTGGCATCAAATTATTAGCGTTATATTTCTATGCTCCCAATGGCTTTTTTTTTCCCCCTTTTTTACTTTCACAAGCAATCCTGCAGGAACAGGAACAGCCTTTAACATAAACCTCCTTCGGCAGCGACACCTCGTTGCTAACCCGCATCTGCCTCCTGTCCTCCAAGATCCTAGCTCCAGAGACAAGCAGATGTGTGGCTCATATTTTCCCACACCCCTGCACTTGCATATGCTGCTTTAGAAATTTCTTTCCCTCAGGAAAACCAGCAGTGAGTCTCACTGTACAGGCCAAATGTCTAATAATTTTCTTATAGCACTGTCTGTCAGGCTCCATGTCTGCTCAGATCTTTAACTCTGGAAACCAGACAACCAAACATAATTTCTCATATTAACCTTCTAAAGCAAAATGAATTTGACTATTGTCTTCCTCTGAGAAAGGAAGCTGGTTTGCATTAACTTAAACTCTTGGCGAATAATAAAACTTGTTTTTTCCCTTCTCTTAGGAGAACAGACATAATATGAAAATTAATTTTCTTCTGTTGGCCCTAAAAGCCCATTATGTCAGCCCAATACAAGACAGCTCTTAATAATCCTTCCCAGGAAGACTGCTGTTTTTCCAAAGGAAAACTGACAGCGGCAGATTTATTTGTGATTAAATACTTAACAGCCCAACACAAACAAAAAGAATAACTACATAATATAGAGGAATGAAGATTATGAAAACAGCCCACATTAAAATAATTGTTTATGAAACTACCTGGGGGAAGAGAGTCTCCTGGAAAAAAAGAAAAAAAAAAAAAATCAAAGAATCTCGAAGTCGGGAGACACGCAAGGAAGAAGAAGGCAATACAATGCATAAGAGACAATTGTTCTTTTGTGACCCTATCTTGGCCTTGAAAGCCATGTTCAGGAACAAAAAGCTTTTGTCTTGTATTCTCACAAGGTGTGGGTTATATGCATTACTAACAAGGAAGCCACTATGTAGGAAGCAATATTTGAGAAAGGAGAAAATATGTTTTCTATTTGTGATTCAAAATCTCTATGTAGGGCTCCGGCACCCACTGCGGCTAAACTTAGTAAGCATACTTTCAACACTCAACTAAGGTAGTCTTTTACGACGAAAACTAAAAGATGCAGAAATCCCAGTGCTGTGACTCTCGGGTGGCATCAGGGTATCTGTATTTTGAAAAGCTTCCCAAATGTGATGATACCTTTTTTTGAGGGGTCAAACCAGTATCCAGTTCCCTTCTGGCAATAGCACTATGGATTTTCCTTTGGGCAATCACTGCCTCTTGGTCTCTATGGATGGAAGCAATCTAATCCCTCTGTTCTGGGTTGGGCACTTGATCTAGACTGGGCCAATCAGCATGCTTTACCCACTTCTGGCCAAAAAGATTGGTTCAGGGATGAGCATACACCCCGAGAGATACAATGAATGCCAAGCTTGGGAAACATGCTCTAGAACGATTGAAAGAGAGGCACTACCTTTCTGCTGGGATTGTATACTGGTAGAAAGTAAGCCCGCAGCGCCTAGGTGGCTCAGTTGGTTAACTGTCAGACTTTGGGTCAGGTCATGATCTTGCAGTCGGTGGGCTTGAGCCCTGCGTTGGGCTCTGTGCTGACAGCTCAGAGCCTGGAGCCTGCTTTGGATTCCGTGTCTCCTCTCTCTCTCTGCTCCTTTCCCACTCGCCCTCTGTCTCACTCTCTCTCTAATATAAATAAACATTTAAAAAATTAATTAAAAAAAAGAAAGTTAAGCCCAAAACGGTTAACTTTCTTTGCCTAAATGCGGAAAGACCTGGAAAACAAAGTCAACCCAGAAAATGAAGAAAGCCTATGGATAACAATATTTGAGCACCTGGGTCTGTCCTACCCCAAGGCTTGCTTGGTTTACTCCAGAATGTTGCAATTGCATGAACCAAAAAGAAAAATTAACAACCGGTAAGGTGCCCATCAGAAAAGATGCGATGCGTTACTAATCCTGCTTGCGGCTACAGAAGAACTGCTTGATGGTCACACCGGGGTAGCCAGAAAGGAGTAAGAACCAGTTGACCACTGAGTCTGCACCCCACCATCCAAGCCATCACTTTTTACCTGGCATCAGAGCCACAGGCATTGTTGCTGCAAGTAGCTATGAAAGCAGAATCGTGAATGATTCGTGGTAAACATAATGAGGCAAGCTTTGACTTCATTATTAAGGAAAGGTCATAGAGTTGCCCAATAACAAAAAAGCTTGCAATAGTGGACTCCTTGACCTTAGACGTAATAAGCAGAAGGTGATCAGCTGTGAAGTCTGTTGTAAAAAAAAAAAAAAAAAAAATTCCGGCAGGGACCTAGCAGGGTGGTTTCCAAAATCTATCCCTGGACCTGTAGTACTATAAGCTTGTTAGAAATACAATTCATAGGAGGTGCCTGGGTGGCTCAGTCAGTTGGGCCTCTGTTCGCCTCAGTCATGATCTCAGGGTTTGTGAGTTTGGGCCCCACGTCAGGCTCTGTGCTGACAGCTCGGAGCCTGGAGCCTGTTTCGGATTCTGTGTCTCCCTCTCTCTCTGCACCCCCCGCCCCCCGCCCTCCGGCTTACCGGCCTCCCTCAAAAATAAATAAATAAACATTAACAACAACAACAAAAAAGAAATAATACAATTGATAGACCCACCCAGACCTAGTGAATCAGAATCTGTGGGGGTGGGTCCCAAAAACTGTTCTGAGAAGTCCTCCTAGTGATTCTCATATATGTTCGGTTTGAGAACCACCGTATTTGGACAAGAGAGCCTGGTTCCCAAATACAGTTTCCTGAGCCCCATCCCCAGAGATTCTGATTCAGCACATTTGAGGTTGGGCTTGAGAATCTGCATCTCTAACAAGTTGATGCCGTAGGTCCAGAGACCACACTTGAAGAACCGCTGAGAGGCTAACTCAAGTGACGCGTTGTTGAAAGTCTTTGACTTTTAGAATCTGCCTTTCAAATTCAATCCTACACGTTAGTAACCCTAATACTGTGGCTCACGCTCACGTGTGGTTCGGCTCCATGAAGTGTTGCAGCCAAAATGATAGTAAAGCAATAGAATCACTTAAAATAACTCTGGTTCATCAAATGTATTTCTCGATCACCACAAAGTCACAGAAGACAATAGATATATTTCTTAAAATATATCTTTGAGCCACGAAAACAAGAGGGAGACCTGTTAGTCTCCCTCATACAAAGTGGGTTTCTGTACCTCTCCTCTCTAAACACCCCCTGAAAGTTTTTTATCAGCCAGTTTTCACCACTGCCCTGTGTGCCTAGTGTCCTCCTCAATCCCTCTCTTCCTAAATCTGCAGCTCAAAAATGCAAAAAAGCAAGGCAGGACCTTGCTCTGAGGGTAGGGGAGGAGGAGAAATTAAATAAAGCTAGAATTTTAACGAGGAAAGAGGAAGGGAAAGGTTGAGAACTTGCATATAAATGTTAATCATTTTTGTCCATAACAGTTGCCATTTAGTAATGTTCTGTGCCAGATGCTGTTTTTAGTGCTTTGCATAAATCAGTTCACTTCAAGCCGACATCAGAACTGTAAGATAGGTGTTACCGTCATTTTACAAATGGGTTAACCAAAGGTCAGAGGGTTAAGCAACTTGGCCAAGGCCACACACATGACAACCTAAAAGACAGAAACTTGAACCCAGGTGTGTCTCACTCTAAAGCCCTCGTTCTTGAACACAATCTGATACGCCTTCCTAGAAAATGAGAACAAACACATCCAGGGCAAGGGGTTTAACAGTCTAAATGTCTTGCCCTCTGGCCTCCACATTTCCCAGCTGGTCTTTCTCATCGCCACCTGGCTGGATGCCTAACGCCTGGGCCATACCTTCCTCCTTTACATTCATCACGGACTGTGTCTGCCTGCCAGTGAACAGAGCTGACACAGGATATTTAGCAAAGACAGTTGCCATTTTGAAAGTAATGCTTTTTTTCCCAATGTCAACAAGATGATTGAGTAAATATGGTTAAACCAGATTCTGAAAGGCCCTATACACGAGATGGTGGCATTTAAACTTTTTGCACAACAGGAAATGAGTAGTAATTGAGGACTTTGGAGTCAGGGAGGCAAATCTGGCAGCATGCCCACAAGTGAGGCTGAGGCTCTCATCCCTGGTGGTCCGTCAGAATCACCTACAGAGCCTTCTAAGCACCTCCACACCCCATCACTACCCTGAACTTTCTGGAACAATAGGCCTGCTGTAGGGACCCACACACTCATGTGGTTAAGAAATATCACAGGTGATTTTTCTTCTCTCGGCCCTAATTGTCCATTCTGTCAACCCAATAGAAGCCAGCTGTTAATAGTTTCCCTTAAAAGTGACATAATTGGATTAATGAATCAAAGAGGAATTTTTTGAGAGAGAGAGAAAGGGAGAATATCTCAAACAGGCTCCATGCTCAGTGTGGAGCCGGAGTCAGGGCTCAATCCCATGACTCTGGGATCATGACCTGAGCTGAAATCAAGAGTCAGAAGCTCAACCGACTGAGCCACCGAGGCGCCCCGCCGAGGAATATTTTTTTAAGCAACAAAAATAAGAGAAATTGTAGATGAGCATCTGTTTCAAGTTAGCAAATTATTTTCTAATTAAGCATACACAGGAGGAATAAATATATTTGACTGAATTTTTTAAAATAACAAAAACTTTATCAAAAAACATCATGAAGTTAAAAGGCAAATAATGAACTGCAAAAAATGTGCTACATATTTGACCAGAAAAATTAATTTCCTTAAGAACGTGCTTCAATAAGGAAAAGATAAACATTCCAAAGGAAAATAGACAAAGTGCATGCAAATGTATTTCATTTTAAAAAGAAATACAAATTATACATAAATATGAGAAAAAAAGTTTCACCTCGCTACCATACAAATAAATTCAAATTAAAACCAGGGGCCACTTTATAGATGATAATGCCTCGCATTGTGGGTGGGAAACACAGGCACACACACATGGTTTTGGGAGAACTGTGAAATGGCACGACTTGCTGGTGGGCAATTTGACATTATGCTTCAGAAGCCTTGAAAACATCCCTTTCCTTGGATCCAATCATTTCCATCACTTCTATAAACTTACCCGAAGGAAATGATTACCTCTTTATGCACAGACTAATGCACATGGATTCACTGTGTCCTTAGTAAGAGTGAAAAACTGGTAAAACACTGCATGTATGATAATAAAAAAAAAAATGGGCTAAATGAATTGTACTGCAACAAACATAAGTTATTTTTACAATCAGAAAACTCGTAATCATTATTTCTAAGGTTGACCCGATACTGTCATAGAGTGTTAAATAGAGAAGAAAACCTCTGAAGAAATCATGTAGTCTTTCAGGTGTGAGGTCATGAAGACCAGGGACTGGGTGGTAAAAGTGAGAAGTCAGAGGAAGAGAAAAGTATTCTAAACCGGCACTGTCCAACGGCATAGACGTTAGTCACATGTGGCTACTTAATTCAAATCAATGAAAGTCAAGTAAAACTTAAAACTCAGTTCCTTAGTTGCACTAGCCACATTTCAAGTGCTCAGTAGTCACAGGTAGCTAGTGGCTGCAGTATCCGACCACACAGATCACAGAATGTTCCCATCATTGCAGAAAGTTCTGTTGGACAGCGCTGACCTAAATGTTCTACCTCAGGCCTGGATCCAGCTTTTGGCTCATCTCTTCAGCCTCATCTTTTGGTACATTTTTTTCCTTCGTGTTCCAACAGCAAGTGTAAGCACCAGAAGGACAGAAAGCGATTTGCCTGGTTCTCCCAGACTAGTGGGGGAGACTTGTTATCCAGGTAATTACACACAGCGTTTGTGGGATAGCAGATAGATTACACAGATTACTGATCCAGCACAGAGCTCAGCCTGGGATTCAGGGAAGACTTCCCAGAGGAGGAGGGGGCAGGCATTACCCAAAGAGTAAAAAAAGACTCTTCTAAGTAGAGCAAAGAGCATGAGTAAAGGCACTGATGAGAGAAACGCACAGCATAGGGAAAGAACGACCAGCTGGTCAGGCATTTATTCATTCAACAGATAGTAAGTGTCTGTGATGGGCCAGGCCTGAGGCAGGCTCTGGGGACAGAGCAGTGAACATGACTGCGATGGTCCCTATCCTCATGACGCTCACACTCGCCTGGGGTGAGGGGGAGGGGGCAGGCTGTGCCAGGGCCTCCCACCTCACATTAAGGATCCTGGTTTGTCAGCCTAGCTGTTGATTCTTCTTTTCCGCCTCAGTGGGGACCGGAGTCCCACCTCGTATCTTTCTTCATGTCCCCCCACCCCAGTCCCCATCACTGCTGCGGGAGTCAGAGAGTTCTGGAGAGGGGGTCTTGGTTAGACCCCTCCAGCAGCCAGTGAGGATGTGGATCTGAGAGGTGAAAGGATAAAGTCTAGTTGGGAGGCTACTGGAGTCATCTAGAAGAGGCCGGGGGCCCGGAAAAGGGCAGGGCCGACTTCAGCGAGGCTGGAGCGGGAGAAGGCGCTCCGAGTTCAGAAAATGCCCGCTGAGGGAACGAGTCTGGCAGAGCAGAGCGGGTGGAAGGCGTGTCAGTGGAGCAAGGGTCCAGGGAGGAGAAGGAACGGAACAGGACAGTTACAAGAGAGTTCCCCAGGCCAAACAAGGGGGGGGGGGGGGTCGGGACGGCTCCCCCTGCAGAGGAAAGGCGTCGGCGGCGGGTCAGAGGGGCACCAGGGGCCGGGCGTGTTGGGGGCTACACCGCACGAGGATGGGCGGGGCTGTGAGGCAGCAGGTGTGCGTTACCTACAGAGCCAGGCTGGGGAGGCTGGGGCTGGCCTGGGTCCTGGGGCAGCGCAGAGAGGCTCCCGCAGGAGGGAGACCTCCCCGGGACTTCAGGGGACTATCTCCCAACCTTGTCCTTGAGCATTTTATAAGAGGCGGCACGGCACATTCTCCACAGCCTGAATTCCGCCCGGAGCCCGGCTCTGCTCGGGGCCTGCCTCAGCACCGACGCTTGGGGGGCGTCTCGTCGGGTCTGGATTTCAGACGCTCGCTGGTTCTTCTCTGGGGCGACCCCCCTCCCGCACCTGCCGCTCTGGCGGCCCAGAACCCCTCGACCCCCGGCCGCTTGGCCCTGGCTCCTGGCCGGATCCCTTCAGACCACCCCCCCCCCCAGCGACCCCTCCCCACACCAGGGTCTCGCAGCCCTTGGTCCCCCCAGGGTGCCCCCCACCCACCACGTGGCCGGGTCCCCGCTTCCTCCCTCCCGGCCGCACCCCTCCCCAGCCGCTGTACCTGGGGCTCTCAAAGCTGCACCCCCTGCGCCGCAGCGCCGCCCTCTTCTGCCGCAGAAGCGCAGCGGCCGCCCCGCCGGGCTCCGGCTCCATCGCCCCGGGCGGGGGCCGCGGGCTCGGGCGCACTCGGGTGGGCTCGGGCCTCGGCGGGGCTCGGCGGGACGCTCGGCTCGCACGCCGCAGCCCATGCCCCGCCCCGCGCGCCTCCGCCGGGCCCAGGCCCCGCCCCTGCCCCACCCCGAACTTCAGTCCAGCCCACTCCGTGACCGGCAGCCGGGTCCAGATCCCGCCCCGGCCCCGCCCCGAACTTCAGCCCCACCCACCCGAGCTCCCAAACCAGGCTTAGGTCCCGCCCCGCCCCCGCCCCGAACTTCAGCCCTGCTCTCCCCGCGCTCCTCAGCCGGGTCAACGTCCCGCCCCGGCCTCAAGCTCCAGCCACGCCCTTTCCACGGCGGCCTCACAGCGTCCCGGGTGAGGGCTCTCCTCACCTCCGTCGGGCCAACACGCCTAAACCGCTCACCCTGTTCTCAGCTCGGTCGGGCCCAAGGCCCCGCCCCTCCCGCTCCGTTCCCCTCAGCCCAGCCCCAGGCCCCGCCCACCTACTCCTGCGCTAAGTTCTCGCGTGGCCTTTGCCCTCACCCCAAGGGTCGGCTTCCTCGAGCGTCGTCCCTCCACACCTCAGTACCTCCAGGCCGTTTCTAGTAGCTGCGTCCCTCTGGGGGCCGCCCTTCCCTACACCCCCGCTCACCGGCACGGCCCCCCCTTTTCTCTCTAAAGTCTGAGGGCCCGTTCACTCCTTCTGCTTTCCACCCTGTCCTGGGCGGGGCTCAGCCTGCGACACGGCCCCGCCCACGCCGGCGGCCCCGCCCACTCCGCCTCACCTGCGCTGGAGCTCCGGCCAACGCCCGCCAGGCGCAGGGGTAAGATACCTGCCCTCAAGGCTAAATAACCTTTCTACCGTAGTCTGTGTTAACTCGCGGATCTCCATCCTTTAAGTGGTGGTACTGCTGTCTCCTGGTGGCCGTTTGTGGCGCCTGACGGCAATGAGGATGAGGGGTTGGAATTTTGCAGGGGACGAGTTGTGGGTTCAAGTTTTGACTGGATGTGATGAACACTTTGCAGCTGTGTGACAACTCCCATACACCACCGTCCTCACCTCCTCTCGAAGTCAGATGCATCTGTCTCAGAGCCCTTGAGCACTGCACTGGGGCTGAGAGCAGCGACCCTACCTGGTAAAGTTGGAGGTCACTGTGCCGTCTAAATCACGAGGAGGTAAGCCCGGGGCCCCTCAGCAGTCAGGTGGCGAGGGAAGTGTGGCTATGCTGGGGTGGTGGAGCAGAGACTGAGGAGTGTGTGTGGGAGCCTGTGCTTGGAGAATCAGCCACTGCCGCTTTGGAAGCCACTAACCGGGAAACTGAGGCAGGCAGGGCTGGGGCTCCCATGATCAGTTTGGATCGTGTCACTGGCACACACTCCCTCATGACTTTCCTGCTGCTTTCACTGTAATGTCTGGACTCCTTTGCTGCTGCACATTCCAGCAGAGAAGCCAATCTGCATGGAGAATGAAGGGGAGAAAGATGTAGGCGGCTTTCCACTTTTCCTTCCAACCCCCCACCCCCCCCCCCGAGACCCCATTTTGGTCCTCCCACGTGTTTCCATGAGACAGGCTTGCAAGACAGCCCCCCTTTTCTTAAGCAAGCTACAGGGGGCTTCTGGTTTTTGCTTAATATCCTAAACTCCCCCTTATGTATCTTTTCAGACCTGGATCCCATTACCTCCCCAAAATCCTTCGCTCAGTGAGACTGGGTTGGCTGCTTTTCCCAACTTCATCCTGCTCCTTCTCCTTCTCCTTTCTGTCTTCCTGCCTCCCCCGTCCTCCATGTGTTCAGCAATCTCTGAAATGAATCCCCAAATGCCCCTGTCCCCTCCCCAGATCCTCCACCTTCCTCTCTCTGTGTGCCCAAAGCACTGACTCTGCCCTTTCCTGGGGGCACTGCTCCCATATGTTATTCACGTTCTAGTAACCTCTGAGCAGGGCTCTGAGTGCCCCAGACCTCCTTCGTGTCTGTATCTGGCAACAGCAATGGTTTGCCAAGTGAATGCGCGTGATTAATAAAGTGAGCAGCGTTCATTGGAAAACACATTTAATTTCAAAGTAAACAAAGATGTTTGTACATTAAAGTATTTAATTAGTGAAACAATTATTATCAGTGTAACAAGCTGAAAAATACAGCAACTTGATACAAGACTGAGGTAACAAAATACTTCACCAAAAATCTAAAGAATCCCACAGGGGGCTGATGTTCAGTGGTTATTGCGGGTGAGACAATTCACAAGAATTAGAGAAAGTCCTTACACAACTGCATGCAGGGGTTCCGCTGGGGGGAAAGAAAAGATAAAAGACAGCCCAGGAGAGTGCAACAGATTTAACAAGAAACGAATTAAAATGTAGAAACTGATTTTCAACTTACTTTGCAGGATACATAAGAAATTGAAAACTACTCTCTACGCAACATTTTGAATGCTAATTGAAAAACCATGCATTTTGGCACGAAATTTATTAAAGATCATACCATACTAATAAATTAATTACTAATATTTCATTACTGAATGGTCACAGTCGTTCAGAAATGAAAAAAAAAAAAAGAGATTAATGATTAGAGAACAGACAGATGACCCATCACGTTGCTGCTGCAAAAAGGGATTTGGGGGCTGCACACAGTATACACACACTTGTGCCACACGGGACTCCAACGTGGTCCGTGGTACAAGTTCTCAACGCCCAAAAAATGCAGCTCTCGCTCATGCTGTACCTGCATCTGACCATGAAATTTAAAACCAAAAAGCCTCTGAAGTAAATACTGTGAATATTCCGACCCTTCTCTCTCATTCCACCTCAAGAGTCCTCGGCATGCCCAACCGTAGCCCTGTGCCTGGGTGTTCTCCGCGCCAACCAGCCTCTAGGACGACGACTCCATCTAGTTCTCGTTGCAACTGAACTCGCAGAGCAAGAGGCTGTCCAGTCTGTTGAGCATTTTGAAACCTTTCTGGAGGAATCTGCGCAGGGTTTTTAACCCAGTGTTAGGAGAGAGGCAGGGTCTTGCCAGAGGAGATGCCATGTTGAGGATTATTTGTTCGTTGAGTGGTCAGCTCCGCGAGGGCAAGGATTGGGTCTGCCTGTTCTCAGCCATTTACAGTATATCCCTGGTAGAGCCTGGCACACAGGAAGCACTCACTAGAGATGTGAGTGAATTAATGAATGAACGAATGAGTGGTTTTGTGCAGAGAATGTTATTTCAAAGAGATTCTTGTAGTTTTTTTTTTTCTTTTTAATATATGAAATCACCCAACGTGTCAGTACGATGTAGGGCTGATTGAAGTCATTTATGAAGTCACACAAAATAAGTTAGATTGTGTTTTTAGCAATGTTCACCTTGTTATGAGCATCAGTAATGTGGGTGTAGAGCTGTAGACCCCACCTGTGGAATGAAATCAGACCTCCCTTGCGAAAGGCTTCCCATTTTCATGGATTGTTTTCCACCTGTAAAATGGCATCCTGAAAGATACACATCTTGGGCTTGGGAGGTGGGAGAGGAAGATAATGAAAGAAATACTGGCCATCTTGGTAAGGAAAATAACGCTTTATAAATTCAGTTGGCAAGAGAGTGGGTTCTTTCCTAAACAGAATGCCTTCAAGTATCTTCCGCTTTAGGTTCCACAAATGGGTGATGTATGGGCTTCTTCAGGGAAAGAAAGGGAGGCCACACTCTCTCACTGGGCACACTCAGAATATTATGTCTCCTGCTCTCCACTGAATCAATCCTCCATGAAGCATTTCAGTTGTTAGAATGCACGTGGCTGACCTTGAGTTATAAGACACATTCCAACCGAGAGGGGCGAAAATTATTCCCAGGGAGAGGTAGATGAGCTGTTCTTGGGGCATTGTAATGCTACCAACTACCTATTCCACAGTTTGTAGAAAGCATTCTGCAATTTTCATTCTGGGGTGCCATGATCTATTTGCTCAAAAAAAAAAAAAAAAAAAAACTCAGCACATGCATGTAAGACATACCACCTTCAATGGTTTCACAAACATTTGTGCGTTATGGACAGTCAAGAAGCAAAAACTAGAAACGTTTCCCTCCAGGGTGAGAATCCACCCATGGATTTCTTCCTTTTGGGGTTTGTGCCTGGTCTCTTCTGTCCCAGCCTGAGGACCTCCTCACCTGCTGCTTGAGAGACAAACCAATGCTGAGAAGACAATCTGCACTTACGTGTTTGGCCCCGTGTCCCTGCTGGGAGAGCCCAGGCACCTTTCAGCCCGTCTCCAGGACTTTTCTGGTATGTTCAAGGTTCTTAACCAGTTCTGAAGGCCTTTGCCAACAAGGTCTAAGCAGATTCTTCAAGAATCCAAGCTAAGAATGTTTCTAGGAGGGGATGTGGGATCCGTCTCAATGGGTGAGAAGACATTTGGAAAACAATTACAATTGTGCTATTTCAAATTCAGCTCAGAAGGAAGCATTTGTGAGAGAGGAAGAAATTTTATAAAGCGCAGAAAATGATCTGATTTAGTGGAGCCTGAAATTCTGAGTGTTTTGGATTGACATCTGTAGCATTTCATGTGAGAAGAGCCAGGACAGTTGAAGAGTGGAGAAACCCAAGGAAAGTCTGTGGCTGATTTTCCAGTCTTAACGCTTCCATCCAAACTTAAGACTTAAAAAATATTAACCGGTAGAAGCAGATTCAATGTAGGTTAAAGCGTTGACCTGAATGGTTCTAGTGAGAGGTGTTGGGAGTGTTTGGTGTTTTCTTTCAGCCTCTAGATGCTAATCTGAGTAGTCATTGGTATGAATTAGGTGTGCGCATCCGGACCCCATCTGTGTGCCGGTGGGCGGAGCGCTCACAGCTAAGGTTGGACGGCACCAACTTTACCATCTGGAGTCTCTCCCGGCACAGAAGTATTCAAGACTTTGCTCCAAAGAAGGGCTAGTTACTGAGCACACTAAGGCTCAACCATAAAATAAGACGCTGATGGCAACTACTTTCCTCACTGATTCATTAGAATTTTCAGAAAAGTTGTCACCATTTGGTCAAAAGACAGTGGTGGGTCCTTTGGTAGTTTTTAAATTTACCAACACTGTTTACTGGGTAAGATGTTGTTTTGAAGCATATCGCCCAGAAACTCTTAAGGGTGGTTTGATGTCTGGTCAGTGTGAGCTCTGAAACCATGATAGCAACGAGGACCCAGGGAATTCAGAAAACCATTTCAGGGTTTCCTTCTCAGAATTTGGACACCCAGATTAGGGAAGGGGAGAGAGAAGCTCTGGTGATAAAGCTACCGTAAATAAAGCTAACTTTTATTCATTATTTTGAATAAAAATGTATTTGTGCAAAATAAAAGTCACTAAAAAGACAAACAGTGACAGATAAAAGGACATTGTTCATGTGAAGAGCTCTTAACTGAATGCGGAGCTGGGACCATTCACTCCCCAGGGCTTTGCTCTCTGGTCACCATAATCATCGACAATTGTGCCCTTGGACTTGGATGTGGAGAACTTGCTGGTGACTGCGTTTGGGGGCAAGATTGGGGGGAGCTTAAGGCCTCAGTGTCACTCAGCTCCCCAGTGTAACCAGGGATCCCAGCGGGCCCCGCCCTGGCAGTAGATGATGGGAGCAAAGCCTTGGCCTGCGGGGAGAGGCTGGTGCACAGGGGCTTCTGCGCAGCCGTTCTCTGTGAGCATGGCGGCCTCCGAGTGCTTCTGAGGAAGCTGGGAGAAAGTGTCACAATTTCCCCCTCTGGCATGGTCCAGGGGTGAGAAGACAAGGGCTTTCAGACCCTGCAGGAGAGGGGTGGGAGGAAGCGAGCAGGCCAGCCCAGTCCACAGTCCTAAAGCCGGGTCCTGTCTCAGAAGAGCCAACAGCAACGAGGCCGGGAGGGGACCCAGGGGCCCAGACAGCAGGCCTTCCAGATGAATAGCACCCATAGGAACAGAAAACAAGACACAATTTAAGGCATTGTTTGTTTACAGTAAAAGAATGCAAGGGACCCTTAACATAGGAATCTGGGCTCTCACTCTGACCTTCCTCGGTGGACAAGGCTATCACGTAAGGTGAAAGCAGGGCCTCAAAGCGAATGAAGGGTGTGATGTCACACGTCTTGTGCCAAAATGCATGTTTCTTGAAGAGTTCACACTCACTCGCACACGTACACGGCACACACACGCAGAGGACGCTTGGGGGGTTGTACAAAATCTGAGGCAGCCCTGTGGGCGAGCGACCCCGTGCACTTGGGGTATAAAAAGCCAACTCCATAGTCTGTGCCTTCTCTCTGGCCCCTCATGCAGGTGAACTCTGTCCACTCTTGTCCGGGAGGAAGCACGGGGGACCCAACGTGGGCCGGATGCTCTCTGATCGAAGCAGCAGTTGGTGGACGGACGAGGGCCCAGAGAGGGAGGGTGGGGTGCACAGTCCGGGGCCCAGCCACGGCCCTGCGGGGTGGCGCTGAAGAATGAGTGTCATGAGAGTCGCTGGGGATTGGTGTAGGTGGACGCTGCACTGGCAGAGCCCGCTGGACCGTGAGGCCGCAGGCCGAGTCCTCGTGAGTCCGGCTGTGAGTCACCCAGCACCCTGGCCAAAAGCCCGTGCCCAGGACATGCACTTCGCCACCAGTCCCAGGCTGGGCTCCCAGAAGCCTCTGAAGTCACGCCAAGTCCTGCAGAGACTTATTCAAATGACATAAGGTTTGCAGGTACCTAGAAGAGAAAGCTCACCTCTTGTCAAAGTTCCAACCTTTTGGAAGGGGACAGGGGGTGCCCCTAAGGGAAGGGATCAGGTCCTTCCCAGTTAGTCTGTGAATGAGCAGGTCAGGTGGGGAAGAGGGCCTGGCAGGAATAATGGCCACTGTTTGTTAAGTGGCCACTGTGTACCAGGCGCTTAACATCAACACGCCCCTCCAGTCTTCACAGCACCCCTTGGGGCAGGTTCTGGAAGTGTCCCCATTACACAAATGAGGGCCCTGAGGCTTAGAGAGGGAAAGCCCACAGCGAGTAAACGACAGGCTAAGGCACCAGAGCCCCTGCTCTCAATCACTATCCTGGCATCAAAATAAAACTTTGCTTGGAGCCGAGAAGAGACAAATCCTGCAGGAATGGGCGTATGCCTCTGGAAGGGACAGCAGCGGGCCGGTGTGGGTTGTGAGGGCACGGCAGGAATTGACAAGTGGAAGCACCAGGAGGAGTAGTCGGGATGTCAGGACCCCTAAGACCTTCCCATGGCTGTGTCCCCAGAACACGATCCCAGCTCCCTTTGCTGGGGAGACCACCAGCTCAAGGTCAGGGTGTTTCCCTGTCCCTTCAAATCCGCCCCCAGCCCCAGGCCCCCCAACCTAGCAACTGCCACGGGGTTCCAGGAAATTTGAGGAGAAGCAATTTCATCAAAAACAAATCCATCTTGGTATCAATTTGGTCAAAGTGATGAATTGGAAAAAAAATGCATCTCCCTGCACCAGAAGAGAGTTATAAGAACGGTCACAGCAGCACTGTTCAAAATAGCAAAAAGCAGGAAATCATCCCTGGGATCACTGCCAGCAGAATTAATAAAAAAAAAAATCACTACAAATAAATGAATGACAGCAACACACATTGACACAGATGAATCTCAGGAACACATTGTAGGAAAAGAGCAAGTCACAGAAGAAAATATCTAGTTACAGTTCTATTTATAAAAATGTTTTTAAAAATGTAACCCAGACAATACATTGAGGAATCAAATACACGTGCCAGCATTTTAAAGACACAGTAAATAAATCGGCAAGTGGTTATGGGGTGCAGGCAGACAGAAAGGAGACTGAATAGGAAAAGGCCCCTGGGCGAGGGAAGGGTTCCGAGGCCCCAGGAGGTCCTGCCTTTAGGTTGGCTGGGTGGGCAGGTACTTGGGTGCTTGTTGTATAGCTGTGGTTTACACCTTACACATATGTTGTAAGTCAGGTGTAAGTGTATTCAGTGTTAGTACAAACAATTTTAAGAAACGCAAGGCCACAAAAGAGAAAACCAATTTTAGTCACTGAGATCTCCCATGGGAGTAGATGCCTTTCTGTGATGGCTTTCACTGGAGCCTCCTGGACGCCATCACACGGATGTGCGGGGCGTCACTGAATCCTCTGCTGTGGAGTATTTAGCTGTTGCCAATTTTTTATGATCACAGCATAGAGCGGGGATATGAGGTTGAAAGTAAACTCAAAATAAAAGGGGAAAAAAGTAGAAGAAAATAAAAGATCCCCATCCCCTAGGTCTAAAAATTGGACAAAAATACTTAAAAGTTGCAAAACCTTTTGCCACGTCACATTGCATTTGCCATACACGAAATCCTGTTTGTCCTTTTAACCAAACACCTGCTCTGCCAAATGGGTTGGACCCAGTTCCCTGCTATCTGCCCTGGAGTCGCTGCCATCCTCAGAGGTGTCCCTTCCCTGGCCCACAGAAGGGACAATGGGCTCTTGCTTGGAGCAAGCATCTTGGCTCCCACTGAGGTGCCTAAGCTGTTGCCACCGGGCAGATGCCAAGGCCGGGTTTCTCTCCCCTGCCCCGCCCTCGTGGTGGCCCACCTCCGGGCAGGCAGTCCCTGGCCACCACGGCCTCTTGCTCACAGGTCACAGGGCCACGTGTGCGTGGCAGGTGAGCTCCTGTGCTCTGTTCTCTTAGGACGGCACTCGGGAGCTCACAAGGGGCCCCAGACACACACGGCGTGACTAGTTTGGAAAAGGTCAGGGTGCCTGTCCTCTCTTCATGTGACCTGAGGCCTTGTTCACTGGGGGTCACTTTCAGGTGACTACCAAAAAAAAACAAAAAAACAAAAAACCCTGGCCTTCCCATCGTGGAGACAAGCAATTACATTTGTTTAATGTAAAAAAATATACATAAGCACTCCAGATACCACGGAATTCTGGTTTCTTGTATATCATTGTAGAAATTTTATATGCAGACATAAACATACATATTATAAATATGTTTATGTATTTTAATACAAATAAGATCGTCCTTGCATGTTTTAGACTTCGCTTAAATTTTTTTTTTTTTTTTTTTTTTTTTTTTACGTAATCTCTACGCCTCACCTGGGGCTCGAACTCATGACCCCGAGATCAAGAGTCTGTTCTATGGACTGAGCCAGCCAGGTGCCCCTGTACTTTGCCTTTTACTTCTGTCTTGGAGCCCCTTTCAGGGTACCACACACACAGATCTGCTTCCCTCCTTCTAATTGCTATCAGGTGGTGGACAATAGGGATTTACTGACGGTCACAGAGGTTTCCAGTTCTATCAAGGACAATGCTGCAGTGAACATTCTTACCCACACGCATGTGTGAGTGTATCAGTGGGGCAAATTCCCAGCAGGCAGATAGGTGAGTTGGGGGACTCAAATGCAATTTATTTTTTGAGCTTTCCTCGAAGTGGTACCTCAAGTTTTCCCCTTGTCAGTCTTTCCTACTGTTTTAGTTTGTCGAGAACTTTCTGCTAATTCTGCTTTCTCGCTTCCCATCATCTATAATCTGACCAGCTTGTCGCATATGTTCTCACATTACAGATGAAAATCCTGAAGGGGACCAAACTGAGACCTCCTTCTGGTTTTCGAGAAAACTGTGCTGTCACCAGCATCCTCCTGGACCCAAATGCCTGGCGTGAAATAGCCTTTGCTGGCCCCCAACCCACCCCAGACCTCAGAGCTGGTGCCTCCCAGCTGCTACCCACCAGAAGCTGCCACAGCCCACTCTACACTCTGGTGCTTGCTCTGTCCCCACACTGAGAGGCATCCACTCCCCAGTGCCCTCTTCTGGCCGATCCCTGGGGAGCACGGAGAGGGAGGCCTCCGGGCAGGAGTACCAATCCTGCCACCAGTGGCCAAATGCTGCCCACTGACTCCTGGGGGCAGGAAGCCCCAGCCTGCCCCTTCGGGTGCTGAGGGTTGGGGAGCCAGGCCTCCCAGAAGCCTGACAGCCAAGGCCGTGCTTCCAGACCTTTAGTTCAACTGCAGGAGGCTGAGCAAGCCGGGGGCCCTCTGGGAAGTGCAAGGCGGGATAGCTCAGGCAGAGAGTATAGACTTCGGTGTCAGGCAGACCAGGGTTAGATCTTGCTAACTGTGGGACCTTAAACGAGTATCTGCCACTTTCTGAGCCTCAGTGTCCTCAGCATAAAATGGAGACAGTAAGAGAACCTACCTCAACGAGTGTTGGAAGGATTTGGGTCAAATCCTGCAGGGAAAGCATTTCCCATAATGCCTGGTCCTGGGCAGGTTGCAGACCAGAGGCCCCCTGGCTCCAATACATTGAGCAGCGGCCATGGTTAGCTCTCAGTATTAGCTAATATTATTATTCCTAAGGGCTGTGGGGCAGGGAGGCCCTTTCATCAGTCTGGAGTATTCCCATGAATCAACTTTTGTGAGGGGGATGGTCTAAATAGATGCTATATCGTGATCCTTGGGGCGACATCACCCCTGCCACCTAACTGTGCCCAATGGATGTTTCCCACTTCCTTTAGTGGGAAAGACACAGGGACCAGATTCAAAGTTCTGGTCTGGAGCCAGGCTTAGTCCTAAGCTGAGCAGACGGTGCCCTGTCTCACGGAAAAAGGCTTTTCAAAAGAGGGTGTCTGGGAGCAGAGCTAACAGGCCCTGAGGGAAGGAGGGAGCTCTTATTTTCTATGGACCCTTAGTCCCAAGGGTGGGAAAGGATATTTTATGTGACAAGCAGGGTTTTGGTGACTTTACCTGAGGCCTGTTGCTTTTACATGCATCATCCAAATGCTTGTGCCACAGTATTGCATGGAACCGGGAACCAGTCTGGAACTTGTAAACATTGCCTGACGGGCAGAGAAACTATTGGTTAGGAAGAGGGAGGGCACCTGGGAGGGTCTGCCCGTGGCTAGGGCATGAAGATAAACGTGAACATAGGTTAACTAAACCAAGGAAGGTCAGGAGCAGCCCAGGGCAAGCTTGGGGCTGGCAGAGGCAGAACTTCTGGTGCCTCTGGGCTCTCTCTCTGGACCAGGGCTCTTAACCATTTGGGGGGTCATGGTGCATTTGGCTCTGGTGAAGTCTGTGGCCCCTTCTCAGGATAATGCTTTCAAATGCATAAAAGAAAATACAAAGGATATCAATACCACTGGAATACAGTTATCAAACTACCAAACAACGTGAATGACACAGATATACCTGGGTTTCTCTATTAACCCACCGATAACAAGACCCAGGGGCAGGTCTGACACGGTACTGTAATTCCAGAGAGATGAGTAGAAATACCACTCTGAGAAATCTGCAATAATATGTGATAGGAAAACATCTGTGGTTTTTCTTGCAGATAAAATCACAGATGTTGTGAACGTTCTCGTAGTCTAATGCTTGTAAATAAAGGCGTGAGAGGCCACAGAAAACCAAGATGTAATTTTTTCCCCACTCAAGTTCACAGATCCTTTGGATTTATCCACAGACCCTGGCCACCCTCTGTGTCGTACTGCCTTCTGCTTGGGGACAGTGCTTTCCTGGGGGCTAAGGCCCAAGAGTGGCCTGTGGTCCCTGTGGCCATATGGTCCTTAAGTCAGGCTCATGTAGGCACACAGCCTTTACTTCCTCAAGAAACCTCTTCTAATCCAGGCCCAGAGCCTTGAGGAAGAAATTCCCGTGGTAACCAGCCTGGGATGCCCTCTGATGTGTGTCTAACTGTGTGTGGATTCAGTTGCTCAGACCTGGAGCAGAGAACTTGGCTCCTCTCTCCTCCGCCCCCTGGGCCCCTTGAGGTTGGTGCTCCTTTACTGCCCAGCTAATGACATTAGAACCCTGCCAGTCACGGTGTGGTCTGTCTCCTGCAGCAGCTGTTACCTGGGAGCTTGTTAGATATACAGAAGCTTGGCCTCCACCCCAGATCCGCTGAATCCAAATCTGAATTTTAACAAGATCCTCAGGTGCTTTTTAAATACACGAACTTTGCACTAGAACATTCCTGTGAGGATGTGAAGATGCTCAGAGACTTTATAATCCCAGCGAATTTGCCTGGCTAGAACCCAACACTCAGGCATTTCAGGGTTTTGTCATGTGACGTGCACCACCAGGAAGATTAGCATGGCCGTTCTGGTTTTTTTGCTTTGTTTTTGTTTTTTTTTTGAGTAGAGTTGACACAAAATGGTACATTAGTTTAAGCTGTACAACAAAGCGCTTCAACGAGTTTATACATTATGCTGTGCTCACCACAGTGTAGTTATTAGCTATCACCACACAACACTATTAAAATATCATCGACTATATTCCTTATGTTGTGCCTTTTATTCCTGTGACTTATTCATTCCGTAACTGGAAGCCTGTGTCTCCCACTCCCCTTCACCCATTTTGACAACCCCTTTCCCCTCTCTCCCCTCTGGCACCCATTAGTTCATCCTCTGTATTTATAGGTCTGATTCTGCTTTTTTTCCTTCTAGATTCCACATATGAGTGAAATCATATGGTATTTGTCTTTCTCAGTCTGATTTATTTCACTCAGCATAATGCTCTTTCGGTCCATCCATGTTGTCACAAATGGCATGATCTCATCCTTTTTTATGGCTGCATAATATTTTTATGGTGTTTGTGTGTGTGTGTGTGTGTGTGTGTGTGTGTGTGTGTGTCACCTTCTTTATCCATTCATCTATCAAAGGACACTTAGGTCGCTTCCATATCTTGGCTATTGTAAATAATGCAATAAACTTTAAACATAGGGGTGAATTGCTTTTTGAATTAGTGTCTTCATTTTCTTTGGGTAAATACCCAGTAATGGAATTATTAGATCATACGGTGTTTCTATTTTTAATTTTTTGAGGAACCTCCATACTGTTCTCCACAGTGGCTGTACCCTTTCACATTCCCATCAGCAGTGCACAAATGTTCCCTTTTCTTGGGGCGCCTGGGTGGCGCAGTCGGTTAAGCGTCCGACTTCAGCCAGGTCACGATCTCGCGGTCCGTGAGTTCGAGCCCCGCGTCAGGCTCTAGGCTGATGGCTCGGAGCCTGGAGCCTGTTTCCGATTCTGTGTCTCCCTCTCTCTCTGCCCCTCCCCCGTTCATGCTCTGTCTCTCTCTGTCCCAAAAATAAATAAAAACGTTGAAAAAAAAAAAAATTAAAAAAAAAAAATGTTCCCTTTTCTCCACATCCTTACCAATACTTGTTATTTCTTGTCTTTTTTATTTTAGCCATTTGACTGGTGTGAGGTGATATCTCACTGTAGTTCTGATTTCCGTTTCGTTCAGAGCGTGGCCTATTCTGAATGTCCAGTGCAGGCAGCGCTCCTGGACAAGATGGCGCCCAGAACCTCTCCTTCTACCCAACATGGTCATGGAGGAGGGGTGGAACCAGGAGGGAAATGGAAGATGGCCAGACAAGGTAAAGTTGGGGCTTTTGTAAAAAGGCTCTTCTCAGATTTGGCCTTGGACTAGGATATTGTGAGAGTCTCACAGCACAGGTGATGTCAGGGGCATCCCTGAAATCTCCCAAGACCTGAGACCCTCCCAGCCACGTGGTCCCTGCCTCATGCAGCGTTGTATTATTTATTCCAAGACCCCGAGGGCACAGCTCCAAAGGTGACGGGCCCCAGTAGCCACAGGTGAGGCCACAAAAGGGTTCCTGGAGCCACATGCCATGCCCACTGCTCACTGAACACACTGACCGCGATCTAAGCAGTTTTTTCATGGACTAGCGAGGGGACCCTCTGATCACAACCTAAAGCAAAGGGAAAGCAGCAGCCCCCAAAGTTCCTACATTTCAAAATGTACATTTAGTAGGAGAGGAAAACAGGGTAGAGAGAAATGGTGGGCACCCGGCGCCAGGCCCGCTGCTTACCTTTGTCAGGGTTATTCAGCTGGAAGATATCGGGGTGCTCGGGGTCATCAGGAAGCTGCACCATCCAGCCCACAATGGAGACCTTTTTGCCGGGTGTGGATTTATACTGCGGAAGAGCAACAGCGTAACCAGGAGGCCCACGCCCTCCATTCCCCCGCATCGTCTCCCCCAGGAAGGCTGGGGGGCCCGGCGAGGTTCCTTCCCACCCCTGCCACCTCCCCTGCCTCCCTCTGCCTCTCCTCTGCAGGTCATACTACATGAAGTCCCAGCATGGAAAGTCCTTTCATGGGACTTACGTGTTTTCTGTCCGTGCCCCGCAAGGACTTGGCTCCGTAGTACAGGAGGGTGGATCCCGAGAGGATGACCCAGTACCTGGTCCACGAGGAAAGCTACAGAGGAAGGGGAGGCAGAATGACACCCCAGCAAGTAGTGGGGAAGTCCCCCCTCCCCGTCGGATTACAGACCCAGCCCCGTTGGTGGAAGGGTGCCCCTCCCCCCCCCCCCCCCCCCACCTCAAGCCAATGCCAGTGCTGGCTTCACCTCCTCACCTCTTCCCTGGCCACTCACCCACTAATGTCACTTCCACCCAGGGCCTAGAGGAGGGAGACCCTCCTCATCCGTGCCTCTGAACTCCTCAGCCCTAAGCCCTACCTCCCCTCTCTGGCTCCTTTACTCAGAGAGCCTTTCGTTTCCTAGCTTGTTTAAGGCTTGTTAAGGGCCAAGGCTTAATTCCTACGTATTGAGGTAACTTGGGCCCAAGAATATCCTGGGGAAAAATATTTTTATTTTTTACTTTTAAAAAATTTTTATTTATTTTTTTAAATGTGTATTTACTTTTGAAGGGGGGAGGGGCAGAGAGAGGGAGACAGAGGGTCTGAAGCGGACTCCATGCTGACAGCAGAGAACACGATGTGGGGGCTCGAACTCAGAACTGTGAGATCATGACCTGAGCCGAAGTCGGGCGCTTAACTGATAGAGCCACCCAGGCGCCCCAGGGAAAAACATTTTTAAAACCCAGACATGCTCAGCCATCGCCCAGCAGAACCATGATACCCGCACTGGGGTGCTCTGGCTGAGATGGAATGCCAATGCTGTGCTGACCCTCTCGAGGGCAGTACCAACCTAACTCCAGGGCTCTGCCAGCTTCCACTTGCCCTCATCACAGCCCTGGCTCACCGCACGCTCACTGTGTGCACGGCCATGCATGTGACCTTCTTGCCGAGTCTTCTAGGACACAGACACTATTTTATCCCAATTTACAGATATGGGAACTGAGGCCCTTGCCCACTCAGTGGCACAGCCAGGGCTGGAGCCCGGGGCCCTCACCGATGCCCCGGCCGCCTCCGGATGGAGGGCTGTCTGCACTTACCGCGGGCTTCCGTCCTTCCTTGAGCAGAGTTTTCCTCCTCAGAGGACCCTCCATGGTGGGCACGGCGGCTGAGCTCCCCAGCGTACAGATGCACGGGCCCGTGGGGCTGAGGGGAGACCACCAGTCAGACGCCGTCCTGCAGGAGCTGGGGTCAGGCACCCTCTCCCTCCCACGTCCCCACTGCAGAGTCCCTGATCCTGCGCCAGGCCAGAAACTCAACGCTGTCAAGAAAAGGCCAGGGAGGGGCCCCTGAGGCCGAGGGCAGCTTGAAGGAAGAGGGGCCAGGGCGGCCACAGCCGCAAACTTTCACCTCCCTCATCTTTCTGAGCCTGCAAGGCCCGAGGCTTGGTGACCGAGCTCCCTATAACCCAGGCCCCAGCAGCACCCGCCACCCTGTCCTGAGCTCTGCGGTGGCTTCCTCCTGTCTTGCCCTTGTGCTCCCACCTTTCTCTGGGGCCTATGCAGCCCCTCCTTGTGTGGGCAGGAGCCTGGAGGAGCAGTGGGGGGGTGGGGGTGGAGTGAGGAGCGGGGAGGAGGACAGCTGACCAGCCCTGCACCTTTGCCTCAGGGCTCCCTTCTCCCCCAGGGCCGCAGGGTTTCAGGCGCCACCTACAGGTGAAGGCCGCCAAGTGCAGCTCTGGCCGGGACCTGTCCCCTGGGCTTCACACACTGGCTTCACTCACTGGGCAGGTGCCTCCCATGGGCATCTCCCTCAACTTGGCGCCTTTCCTCAAGGTGCTTTTTCTCCACGTGCTTGTGAATGGCACCGCCGTCCACCTGGCGGCTTGAACCAGGGACCTGGGGTGTTTCTCCACTTTCCCCTCCACCGCTGCAACCTACTAAATCCCAAGGATGCCCTGATCCCAAGTCCTACATATGCCTGACTACCCCTCTCAGTCACCCTGCCCGTCCCCCCCACCTTAGGCCAACTTGGCTCTTCCTTTGGACAACTGCCCGATGCTCTGCCCCGGCCTCCCTGCAGCCCCTCCTGCCTTCCTCCTGCACCCTCTCCAGCTCTCCATGCCTCTGGCCAGGATGACCTGGTCATGCCACAGTCTGTCACCTCCCCCCAACCCTGCTCGGTCCCACCTCTCCAACCTCATCTCCACCCCTCCCCCTCTCATTTCTGACAACACTGACTCTCCTTCATTTGCTTCGGCTTAGGGCACTCTTATTATCGCTACACCTCCCCTCCCTGTATTTGCTTAATTCCTGTCACTCTTCCAGTCGTTTCTCCAGAGAGCCCTTCCTTGCTCCATCCCACCTCCACTCTGGGACCATCAGTTATCCGGGATTATCCGTTAGGCCTGTTTCTCCTGTGGCAGCGGCGTCCCGGGCCAAGGCAGAGGCCACGTCTGTCCCATGAGCAACCTCTAGCACAGTGTGTGGCCTCCAACGAGCAGCCTAGAGCTGTTCGTCAGATAACTGAACACACCAATCAATGAATACCTGTAGACGCAGCTCCGGGTCCGGGGAGAATTCCGAACTGGAACGCGCCAGTTGGGCCCCAGGGTGGCATAGAGACGTCCCCTGCTTCAGAGGAAAAGGGTGGACTTTTAGCAACAGCCCGGAACAACCGGATACTCTGAGGAAGCGAGGGTATCTCGGACCCTGCGGTCATTAGCTCGGGAAGCTTCAACCTCAACTCTTCCCACACCTCCTCTGTCATGCTACAGGCACATCTGGGGCACATTCAGGGCCAGTTCCCAAGGCTCCAGGTGATTCTTTCCTTAACTTTCTAATTAAATGTTTACCCCTCTTCCAGTGGCAGGGGGTGACTAAAATCAAGGCGCACCCACTTAGCCAATGTGAAGCTGACATATTTAACAGAAAAAAGCAGGAAAGCCCAAATGTTCCATGGCTAATCCAGCGAAAAGGGCACACACAGCGACAGAATTGTGGGCAGTCTTGCATGTTGGGCCTGGGGGGGGGGGGCTGGAATCTCTCCGTGGGCTACCCCTCCGGCTTCTCAGCTCCTCTCTCTCCTAGAGTCCCCAGCAGGGAGCCCTTGCAGAGGAAGGTGCAGTTTCCAGAGTAAGCAGGGAGCTTAACCTATTTGGGGGGAGGCTTCCATTTTTCTTCTCTTCGTCTTTTCCTCTTTCAGCAGAATGACTTCTTGTATCCACTTGGTCCTCAGCCTTCTCACCCCTGCAGCATGGTCTCTCCCTGGGCTGTAGCATTCCTTGCCCATTGGCTAAACAATGATGTAACCCAATTTATAGTCAGACAGGGTGAAGACTTCCTTTTCAAATATTCTCTCTATTCTCTACTGCCCGTCCTCGGTTGCCGCGTGCTGCCCGCAGCTCTGGACACCTGGGGGTGGCGTGGGACATCGTCATTCACTCCAGCAGGTGTGTCATACCATAAGTGAGCTCCGGTTCCTCCAAGAGAGGGTGTCGTTGTTCACTGCCCCTCCATCCTCCGCTTGAGAAGGACCTGTTCTTGAGGAGCATCTTGAGTCTGCTGTGCAGAGGCCCAAGTTCAGGGCTCGTGGCAGTCTGAGGCCTTCTAGGCCAACTGCTCTGGGACCCTGCTCCTTCTGCCCAACAGCTACTCCTCTTCAGGAGGTAAAGAGCCACAGCATGTGCTTGGCCCCTCAAGTCCTCAAATGCAATGGATCTCAGCCTTTCCCCACCATCCCTTGGTGACAGATGATGGTCAGAGGCTGACCCCACCCCTGCCCCCGCCATGAACTGTGGCACAGAGGCGGCCCTGGCATGCCCAACTCCCAGCCCACAGACCGACGGTTTCCTCCCTCTCTTCCATTCAGAAAGAGGCTTGCAATGCAGTGAGTGAGCGACATTACAGGTCATGATGAATCTGCTCTCACTTACGAAAGCTTCAGTAGTTTCACCATTAACTGGGAACACTACTGCGTACCTCACAGCTGAGTGTGGCACTGTGACATGTTACCACCCCGTGCTTAAGCGGGCTGCTGGGAGGGCTCGCTACGGGCTGCCTCCAGGGTTGCTTTCCTCCACAGCCACCACCAGAGATTTCTTATGAATTGGGGCAGAGTGTGACAGTGAACCTTTCTGCGATGGCATTCCTTGTGCCAGGAAGACGTCTCCTCGCTTGATCTGGAACCCTGCTCTGAACCACCACCTGTCTGGAGTTGGAGATGGAGCCTCCCTTTCCAGAGCTGGGTCCTCTGGCCTCTTCTTCTCCACCTGTCATCTTGTGGGTCTTTTTGCCCTGGTACCCGAAGAAAATGTGTGATGACAGCAGGCTGTCCCCAGTGACTGGCAGTTCCACCAACAGGGGGGTGTGGCTGCCACTGCTACCTTCCCTCTGTCACGCTCTCCTTTCTGAGACTGTCCATGGCTGCACACTCAATAGATGTCTGCAGGACTGACGCTTGTTGATGGAGACCCTTAAACCAACATCTTCCAACCAGCCTAGCCTTGTAAGCAACCTTCCTTCACATTCTTTCTAAGGGCGTGGGGTGCCCCCTGGTGCACTGGACTGGTGGGGGAGTGTGGGGGCATGGAGATCACTAGTGAGTGGGGGCTCATATGTGCAAGGCTGTTACACTCACCATCTCACTGGAGCTCTTCCCCAGAATAGGGAAACTGAGGCTCAATGATGTGAAGACACTTGACCGAGGCCTGAGCCTAATAAACCAGGACTGGACCCTGTTCTGTCTGGTTGTATAGCCAAAGCTCTTCCCACACCTTTCAGGGTCACAGGGAGGCCCAGATGTCACGTGTCGGGGCTCTGCCACAGGCACTGGCTCTGCGTATGGAACTGGCACCATGTGGGTGGCTTCTGGGTGCTCTCCCAGAGGTACCCCTCCATGTAGGTCTCTGCCACAGCTCATGCTGATCGGGCTTTGTCGGTGTCCATGAGACTGGACAGCCACAACAGTCTTAGGCCCTAGATCTCCTTGGGTAGGACCCTTCCCAGGCCCCTCGTCCCTTGGTCTCCGCGCTGGAGTAACCTTCTGGTGGTTTTGGCTGATGGGCACGGAAGGGCAACTGCTTACCACGAGACACGCCGCTCCTCCCAACTCTGTGAAGGGTGCTATTCCCACCGTGACTCAAGTGAGGAACCTGAGGCTCAAGGAAGTGAAGCCACTCATCCCACCCCACTGGCCTGTCATTAGGGATTTAGGGATGGAGATGCAAATATTAACAAAGGGAGTCTGGCTTTCTGGTATGAGTAGACAGCTTATGTCAGCCAAGCTCCTCCAAGTGGGGGAAGTCAGAGTCTGCTTCCCTGGAGCCTGGGGGAGTGACCCTGGCCTTGAAGGGCAGTGTAATGGTGAATTTTCTTCAAGGCCAGCTTTTAGAATAGTTAGGGTTGTGGTGGCCACCCTTCCTCCCAAGATAAGCCCCGTATGCTGGAGTGGGGGTTGTGATAGTTGGGTGATTCTGGTCAGGCCCAGGCAGGCTAAAATCAGCACAGAGGAGCTAGGATCTTCAGCCATTGGAACCAATCTGATCACTGCCCTGCTTTGAGAAGATTTGTTATTTTGAATGTTCAGGGACAGAAATGCAGAATGAATGAGAATTGTATCTGGTGAACTCAGAAATCAGGGAGTTTCTTGGACTGACATGGCTCCCACTCCAGAACCACAGACAACTTTCCTGGCATGATGCTGGAGCAGAATGTGGCTAAATGGAATGTATTCCAGGAAAGCCATTTTACAGTCTCCTCTGAGGGGTGGATCTTGGGTAGTGGTGGGGAGGAGGGATGCAGGAAGCAACCCTACTCACGGGAAGTCTGGTCTGGGGAAGATGTAGGATGACAACCAAATAAAACACTTCAGTCCCAAGTGGTGTGCAAGATGATGATGATGATGATGATGATGATGATGATGATGATAGTGATAAGGATGATGGTGATAATAAGGATGGGCTGATGAGGATGATGGGGATGATGGGGATGATGGAGATGGTGGAATGATGGGATGATAGGGGTGATGGGGATGGTGGGGATGATGGAGATGATTGGGGTGAAGGGGATGGTGGGGGTGATGGGGATGGTGGGGATGATGGAGATGATCATCGGGGTGATGGGGACGGTGGGGGTGATTGGGGATGGTGGGGGTGATAGAGATGATCGGGGTGATGGGGGTGATGGGGATGGCGGGGGTGATGATCGGGGTGATGGGGATGGTGGGGGTGATTGGGGATGGTGGGGGTGATAGAGATGATCGGGGTGATGGGGATGGTGGGGGTGATGGAGATGATCAGGGTGATGGGGATGGTGGGGGTGATGGGGATGGTGGGGACGATGGAGATGATTGGGGTGATGGGGGTGATGGGGATGGTGGGGGTGATGGGGATGGTGGGGATCATGGAAATGATCGGGGTGATGGGGATGGTGGGAGCGATGATCGGGGTGATGGGGACGGTGGGGGTGATTGGGGATGGTGGGGATGATGGAGATGATTGGAGTGATAGGGGTGATGGGGATGGTGGGGGTGATGGAGATGATCGGGGCGATGGGGATGGTGGGGGTGATGGAGATGATCAGGGTGATGAGGATGGTGGGGGTGATGGAGATGATGGGAGTGATGGGTGCTAGGCAATGTGCTAAGTGCTAAGCAGTATTTGTTCCTTATCTTGTCTAATCACACTGTGATTTTTCTGTCCTAACAATTAGGAACACTGTTAGGCAGCACTCTTCTTCTCCCCACCTTATAGATGAGGAATCTGAGGCTTGGAGAGATGGAGTAACTTGCCCAAGGTCACAGCACTAGGAAGAGGGAGAGCGGGTAGCACTATTGAGGTAGAAGCAACCAGGGTCCCACTTGGGGCAACAGCATCATGAGAATTCAGATTAGCCAAGGCAGGTCTGAAAGGCCTCTCCTCCGCAATAGTTTTCTAGGTACACATTAGGTGGTATCGTGGGGATTAAATGTCCTAAAGCTGGTTTAGGAGGTTGGGGAACAGGAGAAGTCCTGGATCATAATTACACTGGGGCCTCAGTAATCTTGTCTTAGCAGAAGTAGGCTTCTCCACCCATTCTTCTGTCCCAAGCACGCAGAGCCCCTTGAGGCAGGCATCTGCCTATGGAAGGGCCCAGGAGATGCTGTTCATCAACAGCGTCCACCCACACCAGCAAACCCTTAATGGGAAGCCATCCCCTTAGGCCAGAGCTCGATCCCGACCTCTTGCTGAGGATCCACCCTCATCTGCAGAGAGGAAGCCGCTAGTCTGCGTTCTGCTGGGCCCTAGGACATCCCTTCTAGCCGTACTTGCTAAAGGCCTTTTACTGCCTATGAGTCACTCACTCACTCACTCACTCTTCTCTGGGCAATGTCCCTGATCTGAGTGGGTCCCTAGGAGCCATATCCATACTGCATGTTTATCTACTCATACTGAGTGGATAAAACAACACTTGACCCAAGCCAGGCCAATCAGATTTTCTCTCATGACAACTCAGAACCAGATCTGAGACACAGAAAGTCAGGCTCTGTGGCTGGATGAAGGTATAATGTGTAAACCTGGGAGCTGTGAGGTGTCCGTCTTCCCCTCTGTGAGCTGAGAAGTCTAGAAATTGGTCTGCGGGGAGAGAGGGGACTGTGGCAGATGTGCACGGAGATGGACTGATACAAGACGGAGAGTCCTCCCATTTTCTAGGACCTGAGTCTGAGGGGTTGTAGGTACCGGGCAGAGAGGTCGTGGGCTGAAAGTTCTCAGCTATCTGGGAAGCCACAGCAGCTAGTGGGCACGGCCTGGCCCTCATCTGCCAGGGCCCCAGGACGAGGTCAAGCAAAAGGCCCAGGGACCACTGCCAGCCGTTCTCTCTTCAAGGGGTCTGAGCTCCTGGGTGGAGCCTCATTTTCCAGACTTCAGTGTCTGCTGCTGAAAGTGAGGCAAGAGATGTCATCTTTGGGGGGAAACCGAAATCAGAAGCTTGGGACATTGTCCCACTGGGTTGCCCCAGGAGGCAGAGCAGCGGAATGGGGGTACAGAACAAGAAGGACAGAGGCTGGGGGAAGCAGACTACGGGGTGGGTGGGTGAGGGACACGGGCCTGGAGGATTCCTGGGCCCCAGCCACGGAGGTGAGAGGAAGCGGTGAGGCCCTCTGTGAAAGTCACCCTGTGAACAGCCACTCTCATGTCGCACTTCAGTTAAAGGCACCCCTCACCTCCAGGACTGCCTCCCTGTCTCAAAATGCTGCAGTTTGGGGCTCAAGAGACACCTCTGTACCTTGGCAAAATCTGCCAGAGCCCTTTGATCTTCTCAGGAGGGGAATGGGGTGTCTTTAAAAACTGGTTTGGGGGTGGCAGACTTAGGAATCTGCTGCCATGACCCTACTTTCCTGGGGCCTCCCTAAGGATGCTGGAAGATTCCACCAGCTAAAAAGAACAAGTCAACCTCACGCAGGGAAAAACTGCATCACCTAACCTCTTCGACACCCTGGAGCACTTGCGGGGCCAACCGTCTGCAGCGCCCTCTTAAAGGGGTCCTCCCCACAGTTCAGTGTCACCCTGGAGGCCAACCAGGGCTGGTGGACACTCGTCTTCATTGCAGTTCATCCATCCCATGATGGCTGAACCGCCATGTGGGGACTCTCCTCTTCACCCCATCCAGTCTTAGACCCCCGGATCACTGGCTCGCTGGCAAGAGGGACAGACTGAAGGAAACTCATAAAAGCATCCAAGTAAGTTCCCAAACATAGCAACTCCACCTGTGTGCTAAGTATTTCCTGTGAGTATCCTCGCTGTAGAGCTGAGGCTCCTCAGGCCCAGAGGTTGAGAGCCATGCCCAAGGTCACTGAGAGCAAGCAGTCCTGATCTCAGGCCCCTCCCGGCGCTGCTGGCAGTGTCTGGAAGCCAGATCATGATCTTTCAATGCAGAGGTACGCTAAGAACTTCAGAGACCAGGATGCATCATGGAGCCCACCTCTCCCGCAGTGACTCTTAAGAGACATACCAAGCGTCCCTGGGCCACCTCCTTTCTCATCCTGGCACGAGTCAGGCCTCGCAGCCTCCTCAGATCCCACCACCCCTCTCGAGGGCCCACTGTGGTCCTCTTCACCAAAGTTCTCGGGCTTCTGCTTAACCATCGCCTCTACCAGAAACCACCCCTGACCCCGCAGTCTGCCTTGAGTCACCCCGCTGGACTCTGAGCTCTGACTAGCTCCCTTCTATCCATCACCTCCCTGGGAAGGAGAAACAGCTCTGCCCCCGAGAGGCTGTCACACTCTCCTCTTATGACCCCCAAGGACCCCTCTGCCTCCTCGTCTTTCCACCCCCTGTGGCAAGAGGGACACACTGAGTGAAACTCATAAAAGCATCAAAGTACGGCAACTCAAACTCAAAAAACATCTGGCCCGCCTCTCACGCGAGAGTACCCTTTCCACACACTGCCAATGTGGGACTAGAGAAGACAGATGGCCCAGGGGTTCGCGATGACTTTGTGCCATACTTTTCACATGTTACGTCTTCAAAACCAATCAGTAAATGTTTCTGATTGTATCTTTTTTTTTTTTTTTTAAAGTTAAATGTTAGTTTTTTTCAGGGTGTAAAAAAGGCATGTACCCACTGTGGCAGATCTGGAGAGGGAAAAAATGAAGGAAAGAAATTCATTCGATGACCCTAGGACTCAGAGAGAACCAAGATGAAGGACATTACGTGTTTTTGTACGTACACGTACCTCTATCACCCATTTTGTTCCTCTTTTAAAAAACTTCATCTAAAATTGTCAACTCTTAGGCTAATATTCTTATTCTTACTTTACTGCCAAATCAGGCATAAAAAGAAGCACCTCTTAGTTCTTACTGCTGGGTCTGACTAAAATATTCCCTACCCTCTTGAATTTCTGAGAGGCCTGGGGTTTGCTCGAAGCTAGCCTAGGGCTAGTCCATAGCCCCTACTTTCCAGTTAATTATGTACATGTTGAAAATGCCTTTTTGGGGCCACCTGCCTTCTTTCCCATGTGTCTCTAAACCAATTGAGGGGTGTGTGCTGGTGGTGAGGCCACTGGCCTGGGACCTCCCTGTCCTTCATGCTGGTGTTTGGCTCCACTTCTCTTCCTGGCCTGGGTCAAGCTTGCCACCAGGGCCAGGGGCCTGGTGGACAAAGCAGGTGAAAGTTGTGGCCGCTGAGCTTCAGGGCTGAGGGACAAAGTACTGCCCCTGCCCCGGCCTGGCCTCTGGGGACTGGAGAAGCCAGGCACCCTTCCTCTCTCACACCCCATTCCTCTGCGCGGGGCCAGCCCTCTCCTGCACCATTGGCTGTGGTTCCGAGGTGGATTCGGCCCACGTGAGTGCAAAGATGTAGAGGAGGCTGTGTCCTTACGACACCTGCCAGGACTGGTGGGGTCTCCGAGAAGGGGAGCTCCACTTAGCCGAAAAGTGTTCTGGAGGTTCTTTTAGGGAAGACACCGGCCTCTGGGCCCAGGCAGCGTGGCCCTGGCTTCCGGGGAAAGAGAGAATCTGCTCACCTTTGTAGAGCTGGAGCAAAGTGGCCTGGGGGTGAAGGGAGGACCCAGTGGGGCTGAGCACAGTGTGGGTGAAGGTTAGGAAGAAGGGAGGCCCGTTGGCAAAGTGAACTGTGGCCACTGAACTATGTGGAAAAGAGTGGCGTTTGATGAAGATTTTCAAAGAGCGTGAGACAGACTCTCCCCTCCAGCTCTCCCATCCGGGTCTTCACCAAAGTCTAAAATGCTCGCGTGCATTTGAGGGAGCGGATTCTTTCCGGTGGACGTGGAAAGAGGCTAGTGCAGGATGGAAAAGCAGACTGGAGGCCGGGCCACAGGAGGTGGAGGCCAGGGCGCAGCGTGGGTCTCACGCTGGAGGGCTCATCCCAGCCCCACAGGCACCTTCCAAAGCAAGTGGTCTCCTGTCTCCTTCATCGGGCTAGGATCCCAGAGCTGGGTCCCCAGAGAATGAGAAACAGGACGTTCTCCCTGCGGGCTCCCAGGCCTGGGCATCTGCCTGGCTGAGCCAGCTGGGAGACCGGCGCTTGCTGGAGGTCCTGCCCCCAAAGCACCTACTACGAACATTATGATGGATGGGAAATCGAATGCCAAATTCTAAGTGAAAGAGAAAAAAGAGAAATGCTGCGCCTTACAGGGTTCGCTACTGATTAAGTACAGCATCCTCTCCCGGGGCAGGAATTCTCTCACTGTCTTCCCTCCTGGTGGCTCCAGTCTGGGTCATGGGTGCTCCTTAGGATCCACACCTGCTGCCCTCAGTGACTAGCAGGGTGCCTGGCAGGATGCAGTGGCTTAATAAACAGCTACTCAATGAATGAACGAGTGAGTGAATGAGGGAATGAACGAACCAGTGAATAAGTTCAAGTCTGGATGATATTCAGGATCCTGGCACCATGACTGCATTCCCCACTCGGTGTCCCCTCACTGGCCTGTGGCCAGGGGACACTGGCTTGCCTGTAAGCCCCCTTCCTCAGGGTCTCCCTAGGAGTCCCCTGACTGATGTTGACAAAAGCCAAAATTTTGCTCATCGGATGTGGAGTCTGCCCTAGACCCTGTCTGGTTCTCATCTCCACTGCTGGGCCGGCCTCAGGGCGAGGGCAGCGGGGACCATTCGCCCGAGCGACCCAAGCAAGAACAGAGCAAACATCCCTCCAGAGGTCCCACAGCAAGGGCAGAGGGGGCAGGTTCCGAGGGCTCGTGGCCTTCCGTCCAGGGTTTCCCAAGGACAGATGGACCGACCAACCGACTGACTGACATGGGGCCAGTCCCTGTAGCTGTCACAGTGGCCCTCTGGACCAGGCCGGGAGCATAGCAGTGAAGAGGTGGGCTCGGCGGTCAGGAGGATGCGGACCTGGGCCGGCTCTGCCCTACCAGAGGAGCGGGAAGCAGGACAAGTCACTTCACCTCCCTGAGCCTTGCTGGCCACAGGTGTAAAACGGGGACACTACGGATAACCACCATCCAGAAGTGCTTGAGGATTCGGTGGGGCCGAGACAGCGTCTGACCCACAGGGAATGCTCAACGGAAGTCACTCCTGGCTTATCACTTACGTCTCTCTGCCCTGTGAGGACTCGCTGGGTGGGTTCACCTCCTCCTCTCTGGCCGTTTTATGATTGTGGGGTCCGGTGAGACAGGAGGCGTCAGCACCCCCCGGAGGAATGAGGAGTGAGGAGCGTGTGAGGTGTGTGTGTGTGTGTGTGTGTGTGTGTGTGTGACCGTACATGTGTACATATACCCACACATGCGAGAGCACATGTATGGATGCACGTGTGTGCACACGCGTGTGGGAGACTGTGTATAAGTGTGGGCGTGTGTGTGTCCCTCTGTGCGCACGGGCCCCCGCACGCTGGTGGAGGGGCTACTGTGAAGGACGGTGTGGACCTGCCTCTCTGCAGCATTCGGTGTCAGTGGATTTCTCCCTGCCATCCCCTCAGACCTCCAGTCACCACGACGCCCCTCACTTCCGGCGGAGCCGCCGCCGTGGGAGCTCCCCACTCAGGATCTCTGTCTTCCCGGGGCCCCCCTGGTGCCCGGCAGAGAAAGCATCAGCGTGTGGGGTGAGTGGCTTCCCGAGCAGGAGGCCCCACTCCCGGGGCAGAAGGGCTCACCACAGGGAGCCAAACCCGGGGCTGGGATCCACTCGCTGTCACCAGTGCCCAGCGGGGCGGGTGTCAGCCCAAAGCCGAGGCCTTGCGGGTGTAACACTCTCAGACCCCACCAGGCGGAGCCACGGGCCCATCTCCACACCAGGCCCATCTCAGGAGTCTGGTTTTAAGAACCCACATTTCAGACCAAATCTGCTCGCAGGTTCTCCCCTGCAGCTCGGCCTGAGGAAGAGCTACTGGCCTCAGGCACCTGGGCTAGCTCTGGACCGGAAGATGAGTGGGGCTGCTCAGAGCATGGGGCCGGGACCCCCGCCCCCTGCCCATCCTGCTCTTCTGCCTCCCACGCCGAGGGGGCCTGCCCCTGGGCCCCGAGCTGACCCAAGGAGCAGCCAGTGAGGGGCGGAGGGGGTGGGGGCTGGTCCCTGCCCAGAGCCCTGAGCGCCGCCCTGGGAGGGAGGCCGAGCTGAGGCCACACTCACCTTTCCAGCCCTGAAGACATCTCTTCACTAAACTCTGAGCTCTCACTACTGCCTGGAAAAGGAACACAGATCAATGAGCGTGGCGGCCTCGCGGAAGAGTGGCCAACCCCGGAGGAGTCTGTTCTCCTGGGTCAGCAGGCCCAGGCCCCCTGAGCTCCACAGAAGTGCCAGACGAACAGCTTTCTGACCCTGTGGGCCTCCATATGACTTGGGGCTTTGCTGCTATTTCTGACTCCCTCTCCTGGGAGCGTCAAAGAACCAGCCCCTCCCGCCGTTCCCGGTAGGCCCTCCACTCCCTTCCCTCTGCCCCGCTGAAGGCGGCAGCTACCTGCCCACTGGCCCCCCAGGCTCTGTGTCCCTTGGCCTCTGTGTTGGCCTGGCCTGGCCCCATCACCGCCTCCCTCCTGGCCCAAGTGACACCAGTGCTAGAACAAGCCTCACCTAGTGAGGACAGGGCCAAATGAGCACCTCCTTCCTCCCAAATGGTCACAGAGAAGCTGCCTGGCATTAGACAGAAGCCTCCAGGGAGCGCCCCTTCACCTCCTGGCCAGCATACACAAGAGACGGGCTCCACCTCCCCCAGGCTGCTCCTCTGGGGTGGACCGGGACACCGGCTCTCCAAGGCCCGGCTCCAGCCACAAGGACACCTATCACTGCACACCGCCGAATGCCTCTGTGAGCTCTCTCAGGATCCGGAGGTGCCTCGGCTCAGCTCTCTGCCTGGGCTGCCTGCTGGCACTAAGGCGGGCCAGCCGGAGAGGAGGAGGGAGGAGGTCTTGGGCCCCTTGGGAGTCACCGGGTGGAAAGGTCTCCAGACAGGGCACATGCGCACATCGCAGTTCACTCCCGGGGCTTTCGGCTCCAGACAGAAAGATATCTGAGTTTCCCAAGAAGAGGGGCTGAGGACCAACCGCCTGGTGATCTGCCTGGATACCGGACAGCACTGTGCCTGAGTCCCTTTTCTGTCTCAGGAATAGCAAGGCCTGGGGGTTACAGGCACAGCTCAGAAAGTTTTCCTGGATGGAAAACTCAGCTGCCCAGCTGAATGCTCTGGGTCTGGCACTTCCCAAAATGGTTCCTCAGAACTTCACCCCCACCCCATTCCAAGACGTTCCGAGGAAAGGGTTCCATGACCAGGCTGTGGGGACCTGCAGACTCTACTGCCTTTCTGGAGAGATCCATAATGCTCATCAGCATACTCTAGTCTCTCAGAACAGATCTGCTTACCTGGTGCAGCCCAGCCTTTCCTGAACATACTGACTCCAGAATTCTCCCCAATACACTGACACCTACGAACCACAGCCTGCACTGTCCTAAGCTGTTGTAAAGCCCTGACTGGGTCCAATTAGGATAACTGCCTACCAGGTGAGAAGGCAGGTGCCAACTTTGCTCATCACAGCCCTTCTGGGGGGTGGGAGATGACTGCCCCTGTAGGGACACTGCCTCAGAGACTGGGACGTGTGACAGGTGATTCCCGCCCTTCCCCTTCCTCCCCCTTCCTCCCAGTGCTCATGGGCCCCCCACCCTGCAGACCGCACCGGATCAAACCCCCAGCCCGGCAACGAAGCCACCCCCAGCCCTGGGAGGACTCCCAGACAGACACGCAGACACACAGACTACGGAAGCACAGGCACACTGAAAGGACACAGCCAGTGACAGTACTTGTCTGATGGTAGTAATGACAGGTGACCTGGACACCACAGGGTGACAGGCCTGTGACCAGAGCTCAACAGTGTCCTCAGCTCTGCCTCCAACCTCTCTCCACCCCAGCCTCGGCAGTTCTGTCTCTGTTCCTTCCGCTGACATAAGTACCATTTCTGGCTGAAGCTCAGACATGCCATTTTATCCCCGAAGATCAATTTTTCATCCTCCCTAACTCTGGCTTCTCAGTGTGAAGACAAGTACACGAGTGAGAGAACCCGGTGGCCCACCCAGCTGCTGTCCCCGGCAGCTCCCCCCGCTTGGCTCTGCACGCTGGGCCTCGTGGCTCCCCCAGGACAGAAGCCCCGCCGGGGCCGCGGCCAGGCTCTCGCAGTTGCCAACCAATGACAGCGGGTCTCGGGTGTGCGTCCGGCTTCCTTCCACCTGCGTGCCGTGCTCAGGGCTACCGGCAGGACGAGGACAAACCCAGGTCACTTTGTGAAGCCCTGGAGATGGGGAAGCAAAGCCCTCCTGGCTCTGGCGACTCCTGTAGGGGAGCCCTTTCTGCAGAGGGTGAGGGGCCACCGGGCGCTGCACAGTGACAGAGACAGACACGGAGCACACACCGCACTGTCGTGTGCAGGCCGGAGACGCTTACCTAGGGAGAGTCCATTGGTGACGGCAGAGGAGGAGGTGAGGGCGAGGCCCCTGCGGGGGCTGCGAGACTCTAGGACACTGTCGTCCAGCAGGTGTCTCGCTTTCTCCGATGGGAATGTCGCACTTTTACTCTCAACTACACTCAACTGACACATCATACTGGAAAACGGAAAGGAAGAAAGAAGGCAGAGCTCCTTATCTGTGGAGTCACAGTGAGTATACCTGCCCTGGGGTCCTGAGCAGATGGTGCAGCCGGAGGAAGAAGGTGGCCACCCAGAACCACGGTGCAAGTCCAGGCTCGGCCCTATCTCATGGCGTGACCTTGGGCAAGTCACATCCTTTCTCTGAGCCTCAGTTTCTCCATCTGTCAAATGGGGACTATGGATACTTGCCCTGCCTGTTTCTCAGGACGATTATAAGGCTCATGTGAGTGGATCGTGCTTGTGAACCATGGCGCCACACGAGTGAAGGGGCAGAGTGGCCCTGTGGGCAGCATGCCTGGTTCTGGAGTCACACGTCTGGTCCAAATCCTTGTTCCAACCTTACTCACCATTGCAAGGTGCTTCACCCCATTGAACCTCATAGGACTCATCTTACAATGCATATGATACAGCCCCTACCTCGGAGGCCTGCAGGGGCTCAGGGACATAATGCTTGGCAGGCATGTAGCAGAGTATCTAACACGGAGCAAGCGCCAAACCCTCAGACAGCAACCCTTTTCCCCTCCAGCCTCTGAGTGACTCCAGGGCCAGCCTGAGCTGGCCGAGGCTCGTGTTTTGGTGGCGGAAGAAAGGAAGGAAGGGAGGGATGGAGGGAGGAAAGAACTGAGGGAGGAGGGATCCAACTGGTTCGAGGGCCTGTGCCCCATACCCTGGGGACATGGGCATGGCTGCCCCCAGCCACGCTGAGGTCCATACATGTCCCCGCGCTGTCAGTCCCACAGGGCTGGGTGAACCAGTGGCAGGTTCACTGCTCTGCAGGCTTTCTGAAGCAATGGGCAAGCAGAGACTCTGAGCCCCAACACAGGCAGATGCCTCAAGACACTGAGTGATGCTCTGGATGACAGTCACAGTCTCCACTGGGCTCTGGAGCTTTCCGCAAGGGAGGCACTAACTGAGCTTGGCAAACTTTCTGGAATCCAACCATTGCTGCCCTGCACTTCCCTGTATGCCTCCTCCATTGGCTCCTGAGCCAGTGATCCCTGTCACCAGGACACAGGCTGTGCTGCCGCAGCCGGGACCGCTCCCCCGCCCCTCCCCGGCTCTCCCCGAGCCTGTGCCAGCCTGAGGAGAGGCCGTCAGCCAGGGATACCAAGAGCACGCATCAGATGGACAAGGCGGCTCCCAGTAGCCAAGCAGTCCCAGCAGCCCTGGAGCCCACGGTGGGGGGGGGGGGGGCTCGCTCAGTCACCCACTTGTTTCCCAGGCTGTGGCTCTTCCGGTGTCTCGGGACAGGGGGTGTGGGGAGGCTGCCAGCAACAGACGCGTCGGGACAGGTGGGCCGCCGGCTGAACCTCGCCGAACTGGAGCCAGTGGAGGGGCCTGTGAACAGGAGAGAGAGAGTGATGGGGGTGGGGGTGAAGCTGGGCTGGGGAAGCCCAGAGGAGGTGGCTCCGGGAGGGGTCAGGTACCTGGCCTGGCTGCTGTAGTGGGGCCAGGTTCACACAGGCCTGGTGGCTTTCTACTCGGGAGACACTGAGCCCTAATTGGCAGTATAACGAGCCTCTGAACCGACTGTTAAGGTGCCCAGCGTCCTGCTCTGCGTGGTGCCCCCTGACCAGGCAGTGCCACCGGCTAACACGGGGGAGGGAGAATGTGCGGATGGAGATGGGGTGGATGTGGGGACAGGCAGCCTGGCCTGGTTTCCCCGTGGCAACACTTATCCAGGGCCACCCAGTTGGGTGACAGAATTGGGACTTCACGGCCCATCTTCTGAGCCCAAGTCCAGTGACCTGGCCCTGTGTCCTTCTCTGCCTGCTCACTCAACCAAAAATGGAAGGAGGGCTTCTCAGAGGAGGCGGGGGATTTACCGAGGTAGGGCTGGGCTAGGGAGGCAGGGGTTGAGACCCCAGGCCTATCAGTTACTGCCTGGTGACCTTGGACAGGTTACTTAACTTGTTCCCTGAGCCTCGGGTTCCTCATCTGAAAAGCGGGAGTAACTTAACTCACCTTGCAGGTGGCTGGGAGGTCATAAGGTCATGTACCTAGAATTTCACAGGTGGCACTTCTAACTTGTTTCATTCTGACAACTGTTACCATGTCCTTCTCAGCCCTATGCATGGGGTCACTGGAAGGTCATGAGAGCCGGGAGGCCAGGGCCACCAACCACACTGAGTGCCGGATGCGGAGACTGAGGCAGCATCCTTCATGTCCGTGGCTAGATTTTGAGGGCCGTGGCCCCGACCACTATTGTACTTTCATTTCTGTGGCTTGGGAAGAGACAACTTTAAGGGAGGTGACCGCAGGTGCTAGCCTAGCCACAGCTGCCTGGGACAAACACTGGACATAGGAACCAGGGCTTCCACAAAGGAGCTCGACCATATCAAACGCACACATGGAGAGTCTGTGAGGCCCGAGGTCCACCCAGGGCTTCAGATCTTCCACCCCAAGACGCCATAGATGCACAAGGGACCGAGGGGTTCCCTGGTTCTCCAGCATGCTTGGATCATCCTCATAAAGTCCAAACTAATGAGCCCTGTTCCCAGCCTGTCGCCACAGGAAGTCTAGGTCCCTTCTGGCCCTCCGGAAGGTTCATGAGGCGGGAGCTCACATCACCCGGAGCGTGGGCTTCCGGCTCCCAGCCGTTGGGTTCTCACCCCTGCCTCCCCTCCACACCCCCACCGTGCACACACACCTCCTCCCTCAGATCCCTGCGCCCCACCACCAATCCCTCTCTCCTCAAGCCCCCTCCCTTTCGAGAGACACCACTCTCCACCTCCACGAGAAAACTGTGGCTGTCAGCTCCAGCCTTGCAACTGTCACATGTGCTCCATCCACACGTGCCTTCCTGTAGGGCCTGGGGCTCGGGCACTCCTCTCCTCCCCGGTCCTGCCTGTTCCCTCTGAGCATTCACACAATCACCTCCTTTCTTTCCGGCCCCTTCCACAGCCTTTAAATACATCGTCGTCTCCCGTTTTCTGTGGAATACAGGCCCTTGGCCCCGTGTTCCTCCTGGCCAGTCGCATTTCCTCAGAGGACCGTGCTCCTCGTAGCTCTGCCTCTGCCCTCACACCTTCTCCCTACAGCCTGCGGCATCCGGTGCTAGTGGCCACTCCTTGCAACACCTTGCGTCCCGGCTGTCTGTGCTGTCTCACTCCTGCCTCTCCCTGTGCCTCTTGGTCACTGTCACTCTGTCCTCGGTGGGCTCCTTATCCTCCACCTGGCTCTCGTGTTGGTGTTTTCTACGCAGACTTCCCTCTTTGGGTCTGGTTTTGGCTCTTAAATTTGTCCCACAGCCCTCTTTTCTGAACCTGAGACCAATACACCCAGGATGCTTCTGTCTGAACATTCCTAAGGTACCCTGAGTTCTGCTCCGTGAAGGTCACACCCGGAACCTCCTCCTGTATTTCCAACCATGGACACTCAGTCATCTGGCCTGGAGTGTGGGGTCGTCTTGGCTTCTCCCGGACGGTGACTGGCCTCTCCTCTTCTTACCCCCTCTTTACTTGCCAGACATGATCACCGAGGCCCCTAGATTCTGCACATCCCCTCCATACCCATCTCTCCTGTCACCACGTGGGCTGGGTCCCCACACGACCTTCTTCTACCTCCTGACGGATCCTCTGAAATCCAACCCCTGTACAGCTTCGTGAGTGTTTGAAAAAATGAAAAGCTGGGCACATCAATTCTGAGCTCGAAACTGCCAGCGGTGTGGTGTTCAATGCTGCCTGACCACTGCCTGGTCACTTAAGCTGGTCTTAATGTCCTGATGGAAGAATAAAGGGAAGAAGTCGCCAGGACAGTTGTCAAGAAGGGCAGTACAGGCCTTGCCCTACCAGATATCAGAACAACACACAAAATGGTAGGAATGCACCTAGTTTGGTGTTGGAGCAGGGACGGAGAAACAGTTCGGTAAATTAGAAGGGAGAGCCCGGACTCGCTTCATGATGGTGGGTCAGTGGGGCAGGGAGGGTCTTTTCAGTACACGGCGCTAGAACCATCGGGCTCCGTGGGGGGAAAGACGAAATTGGGGTCCTCCCACCTTATGTTACACAAGCGGATTCACACCATGAATGTAAAAAAGCAAAAATGTGAAACTACTGGGGAAAAAAACATAAGAGACGATGTCGATGACCTTGGGGAAAGAAACAAAAAGCATAAGACCTAAAGTACAAAAAAACCCCACAAAACTGAATTGATTGCATTAAAATTAAACATTTCTGTACCAAAACAAACAAATGAAAGTCAGCAAAATCAATGTTAAAAGGCAAGTTGTACTCTGGGAGGAGGGATCATGTCACCCACACCCCCAGCAAAGGATTCGTGTTGATATATATAAAGAACTTCAAATATCAGTTAGAAAGAGGCAAACCACACAGAGAAAATGGGTAAAGGACACAAACGGGAAATTCACAAAAGAGGAAAACCCCACGTGACCAATAACTACAAGGAGAGATGCTTAACCTCACCGGTGATCATGGGAATGCAAATTGTATAGTAACGGTGAGAAAAAATGTTTTTACCTTAGTAGGTTGTCAAAAATTAATTAGCCCAACAAGATCAAGTGGTGGCCAGGATGTGGGAAAATGGGCTCTTAGGGTGCCAAATATTTGGAAAGCTATTAGCCTGGCGAGCGAAGGTGAAGATGCTATGCCTTTGTGACCAGGCGATTCCGGTTCTAGGTATCCCCCAGATTTCCCCCAGGAAACCCCCGCACGTAGTATACGCACAAGGAGACACGTTTATGAGGATGCTCTATGTAGCATTGTGTATAACAGCAAAACGTCTACATGCCCCTCAGGAGGGAAATGGAGAAATGAGCTGTGGTCTATTCACCCAACAAATTCTACAGAGCAGAAAACAGCGAAGAAACTGAATTTAAACTGAATTTATACGTATCCATACAGATCACGTCCTAGAAGCATAAGCTCAGTGGAAAAGTGCAAGGTGCAAAACAACGTTTACACTGAGGCATGATGCCAGTTTTGTAAACACTGTAACACATACAAAACAACAGTATAATATAAAAACCCTGCACAGGAATAACATAAATTGGTCTCGGGAGAGTAGATACCTCTATGGGGAAGAAAGAGGAAGGATAGGGTAAGAGGGATTTCTGCTGTATCTGTAGTGTTATTTTACTTAAGAAAAATATAAAATATGGCTAAATGCTAATTTCTGTTAAATATGGATAGTGGGCACAATGGGTACTCTCTACGTGTTCAATATTTCATCATTTAAAATGAGAGTATTTTATTTTATTTTTAATTTTTTTTAATGTTTATTTATTTTTGGGAGATACAGAGACAGAATGCGAGTGGGTTAGGGGCAGAGAGAGAGGGAGACACAGAATCAGAAGCAGGCTCCAGGCTCCGAGCCATCAGCCCAGAGCCCGACGTGGGGCTCGAACTCACGAGTTGTGAGATCATGACCTGAGCCGAAGTCGGACGCTCAACCGACTGAGTCACCCAGGCGCCCCTAAAATGAGAATATTTTAAAAACACATGGATGGGGTGCCTGGGTGGCTCAGTCGGTTGAGCCTCTGACTTCAGCTTAGGTCATGATCTCATGGTTCGTGAGTTTGGGCTCTGGGCTGACAGCTCAGAGCCTGGAGCCTGCTTCAGATTCTGTGTCTCCCTCTCTCTCTGACCCTCCCCCATTCATGCTCTCTGTCTCAAAAATAAACATTAAAAAAATTTTTAAAAAATAAATAAAAACACATGGATGCCTACTATGTGCCAGGGGCTGTGCTGGAATCTTCCATTGCCCTCCAGATTCGTCCTGCACCCTTTTCCACCCTGTGCCATTAACTGGGAGCTGGGCTTGGGGCCTCGGTCAGTGGGCTCCCTTCCCTCTGGCTCCTCGTTGGATCAGGCCTATGGGGAGCCGTGGCCAGAGACTGGGGGGAGGGAGCAGAGAGGCTAAGGCACCATTTCCTCCAGACTCCCCTTCAGGGTCACCCCTGAGAGGCGGCAGTTTCCCCAAGTCCTCTCTACTCTGGTTTTCATAACCACTGTCTCCCTGCACTCCTGTTCCGGCGCTGGGGTGCTGCGATGTCCTTAGGGTTCCTTAAACCCGCCGGCCCCTTTCTGAAAAATTCCTCTGATCACCCCGCTGGACTGTGCCATCTGTGTCCTGCTGAGGCCCTGCGGTGCTTTCACATTTAACCCACACAACAGCCCTCTGACGTCTGTACATTAGCCTTAATTCACAAATGGGGAAGCAGCAGCTCAGGAGGTTAAGCTTCAAGGGCAGGGAGCTGGTTGGCTAGGCAATCAGGTTCAAGTCTAGGCCTTGTGAATCCATGGAGCGGACACCTGGGACCACCTGCCCGCCACCCCCTCCAGGAATCCCCCTTCCCACCACTGATAGGGTCACAGGGGAGCCAACGCCAGACCGCTGTGGCCTTGCTCCTGGATCCGGATAGGGATAGACACCTTTCCCGAGGATTTTTCAGATGTGAGCCTAGAACATGTCTGAGGACAATCACTTTTTGCCGGCTGTGCAAGAGAACCTAGACGTTGCCAACGGCCATGTTTCCTGCTTGTGGAAAAGAGTCCCGTTTTAGTCGTTCCCGCAGCCCTGGGCCGCGTCCTTCCTTCCCTGGCTGCTCAGCCCTTCCTGGACCCCATAAGCCAAAGGTTCCCCTTTTGGTTGAGGCAGCCAGCGTCTGTCTCATTGTCTGCAGCCCAAGGAACCTGACCCCGAGGCCCCGCCACACCACACCGCCTCCTAGAGGGCTGCCTGGGTGGCCTAGCCTGGTGGCAGGACACAGGGGAGGCTGCTGGAGGTCCCAACTGCAGCCCGCACAGGACATCTCAAAAACAGACTCTGGCAGACCACGATAATGAAGCCAGAGAGGCAGGGTCCGCACCTCACCGGATCCGGTCCTCGGAAGGCCCTGGAGGAGTGTGCGGAGGTACCAGACGGGTAACTAAGCTTCGTGTGCGCGTGCGTTTTCCTGGCGAGGAGTTCCACTCTGCCAGCAGCTCTGTCAACCGGGGAGTGTATCTGAAGCATCTTTAGAGTGTGTGAGAAATGGGGTTTCTTGGGCCCGTCCTGGAGGCTCTCATCCCACTGGCTCTCCAGGTGACTGGCACGTGCGCCCCGGAAGGCCTTCCGCTCAATCTCTGTCCTGGAGGAAGCGTCTCGTGTGGCTGCTCCGGAGACGAAGGGGAAGAACGGAAGCCCTCCTGCTCCGTTTTCGTTTGGCACTACTGCTCAATGAACGAGTCCGTGCGGAGGGTGGAATTTGCCTTGTTTATCAGTGGCATGGACGTGGGATCACACCCCCTGAGTCACTCTGGCTCCCACCCTGGGTTCAGAAAGTATTTTGTAAAGGTCAGTTCGCGCACTGCTCCTCCCCTGGAGTTTGAACTGGAATTTGACTCCCAGTGTTGTTGTAGTAAATGATAACGGTGATAATTAAGGTGGAGCGTTCCACCCCCGGCACCGTGCCGCGTGGGCGTGCTGCCCTCCACGCACGGGTGGCGGGTTCATAGGTGAGAAAGCCAGGGCTTACACAGTTGCCATGGGCTGCTGGGGGGTGGGGGGCTCGCAGTTCAAAGGTCAGGCATTGGTGAAAACCTGAGGCAGAAGAAACCCAGTGACACATCTGAGGTGATCTGATAAGCGGGAGGCACTTCCTCCAGGAACTCTGTTGGGTAAGGTCCAATTGCTACTGTTGCAGGTGAAGGTGGAGAGGACCAACATCTATTATGCACCAGCTGTGTGCCAGGCTTGTACGAACACTCCAACACGGACTCCTATGCAGTTGGTAATTTGACAATTGCCGTTAAAAAAATTTTTTTTTAAAGGTTTATTCATTTTTCAGAGACAGACAGAGACAGAACATGAGGTGGGGAGGGGCAGAGAGAGAGGGAGACACAGACTCTGAAGCAGGCTCCAGGCTCTGACCTGTCAGCACAGAGCCCGACGTGGGGCTCGAACCCATGAACTGTGAGATCATGACCTGAGCTGAAGTCAGATGCCTAACCGACTGAGCCACCCAGGCGCCCCTACAATTGCCATTTTAAAGGGACATTCCAAGGCATGTAAGGTCACGTGCTGGAGGGGTGCTGGCTTTGTTCCCTCAGCTGCCCATGTGTGCTGTGCCGTGCCTAGAGAGCTGGACTCTCCAAGCCTCTTCTGGGAACTTGCTTGGCTTTCCCGCTCACTCCCTTTCTCACCTGCCTCCAGATGGTTCCTGCATCCTGGCTCTGATCTGCATGTTCCAGCTCTCCTACGCTTCCGGACTCGCCCTTGGTTTCTTCCGCTTGGCTCCGGATTCTCCCTCCAGGACGAGGCCCAGATCCGCCTCCTTCTTCTTGCTGCTTTGGACGGCCTTGGGAGGCATGCCTGGCCTCAGATGGCCCTCAGCCGGGTTGAGGAAAGGGTGGGAGGCCCAAGCAGAAGAGGCTGTGATCTCCCTGGGCCCAGAGTCCAAGCTGATACTGCTCCTAATGCCCTGGGTCTCAGCCACTCCCACCCCCTGGTTGTTGACCAATAGCCTGGTCTGACGCTAAAGCCGAAGAATTTCCATTCAGTTGGGACCTAGGGTTGGGGGGGGGGGGGGCTTCTCTGCCAGTAAGTGACATTCTCTGCTACTGAAAGGCCTCACGTTCCTGTCCCACTAAGCCTGGGGTGGCCACCACGTGACAGCACCAGGGAACACATGTCTTCTGGGACCATTTCTGAGCTGAGCAGCTGGCAAGTTTGTTTCTCCATGTCCCCTGGGGCAAGGGCAGGGGTGGGGGCAGTGATAATGAACTGGGGTTCTGGCCTCGCTGTGCGGAGCGTGGTCCCCGCTGCCCAGCCCGATATGGCACGGACAGCTGGAAAAACTGACCATGTGGCTTGACTATCTCAGAGGATTGCTCTATTTTTCCTCCGCATAATTTTTCCATGAATAATCTTTAAAGCTCTTTAAGTGGCTGTTTCTTTAGCAGTTTTATTGGAACATATGAGAACTGACAGTCTCTGTGGGGAACGAGATATCATGTTGAAAAAAAAAAAATCTGGTTTTCATTACATTTCTCTCAAGAAACCAACAGGCTGCCCAACAGACCACTCATTGATTGGAAGAGAAAAGAGCACAGGGCCTTCTAATAATGGCTCTGCAGAAGATAGGAGTGAGGGTGATGAATGGTCCTAGCTAAGAACTCAGAGTCTGGAGGCAGGCAGACCTGGGCTCCCGTGCTATCTGCCCCTTGCAGGCTGAGTGACCTTGGGAAAGCCACCTCGCACCTCTCCACCTGATTCTACATCTGCAACACAGGAACAGTGGTCTGACCTGGCAGCCTCCCTGTAAGGAGGAAATGATCCAGCATCCCTCCCTCCTTCCTGCAGCAAACGTTTCCTGACCCTGGGCCAGGGGCTGGTCAGCCACGTTGGATTAGAGGGCTGATGCTCTGCTTTCATGGGGTTTACAGTCAGGTGGGGGAGAAAGACAAGCAAGCGGAAAATTACACCCAGGAGGGACACGTGCTTCGGTAGGAGAAAAAGAAATAATAATCATGGTAATAGCAAAAACTACACCGACAGAGTAACTACCACGACGATAATGGTGGTGGTAATGGAACACCTGACCTTCTTTGTGCATCTACAGGCGCCACACACTGTGCTAAATGCTTTGTACACAGGACCTCATTTAAAGGCCTTGCGGCAACACTGCCTCCCAGGAGCTGTTGTTAGCTCAGCGCTGTGATGTGGGACCTGAGGTCAGAAGGGTTAGGGAGCTTGCCTGGGCAAGCAGCTGGTGACCAGTGGAGCCATCTGAGTGCATCTGAGAACGCGGGAAGGTCGGAGTGGAGCTGAGGGTCTGACATCCAGGCTGAGCCTAAGAGATCCAGCTGAGGCCTATGCAGCAGGAGCAGCAAGAGCAAAGACAATGGAACCTACTAGAGAAACTGCAGGGAGCCACCCTGGCGGAAGAGCTGAGGGCGGGACTGTGTATGGGGGGCGGATGGTGGCTGTGGTGGAGGGGGGGAGGAGTGGGGGTGGGGGGGCACCTGAGGAGTTTGGAGTTTAAGGAGGGGAAGGTGTGGAGATTTTTAGGAGGGGCGGTGATGTGCTCAGAATCGCACCCTAGAAAGCTCACTCTGGCTGGAGAAGCACGTGGTTGCAGCCCCAACGACAGGCCGGGAAGGAGAAAGAGGAGGAGAGGGGTCTAGGGGGTGGATCAGCAGGGGTGTGGTGGGAGGGGGGCTTGGGGCAGCGTAGCTGGATGCTAGTGCCGTTCACTTAGGGAGCAGGCTCAGGGGACCGACGAGAAGTTCAGGTCGGGACTGATGCGAAGGGGCCACTGGGGGAGTGTTCAGGAGACAGACCGCACCGGGGACAGACGTGTCCAGCCAGGGGAGTATGGAGCCCCGGGAGTGGGCGAATTATCCAGAGTTGCAAGCTCGGTGAGAAGAGGGAAGGCCTGGGACAGAACCAGTGTTTGTGGGATGAGAAGAGACAACCTAAAAAGGAACTTGTGTAGAACCAGGGTCGACAGAACAACTCTTTGAGAAAAGCGTCATTTTAGATGCAGGAGGAGACTGACCTCGGGCTTCACTTATAATTCTAACGGAAGGCGGCAGAGGCGATGCGCGGTTTTCAGGCCAGCGGCCCTGACTTCGGCTGCCACTTCTTCCCGCTCCGAGGTGCCTGGTGCAGGCAGCACCCATCTCTGGGGCTGGAACACAGAGCAGCGGCTGCCTTCCCTTGGGTGTGGGTCTCTAGGGGGAGCAAGCCGGAGGGGCCTGGCCTGCCACCTCAGTCGGCCGGCCAGCGCCAAGAGCCAGCGTCCCCCTCTGCCCACCCATGTGGACCCGGCAGACAGTTGTGACACACCTCAGAAACGGCCTTCTGCTCCGCTAGATGTTTCCCTCGGGAGAAGGGAGAGATGGAGGAAAGAGCCGCTGACCTCTCCCTTCCTCAGGGGCTAAAGGAGCAGCAGCAAGGGGTTCCAGGGAGACGCAGGCCCAGTGCTGACGACACGCATGTCCTGCGTTCTCAGAGAGGGCAGCGACCCCGTGTCCTCAGAGAGGGCCAGGCCCTCCGGTCACTCACTCTCCCGCGGCCTGCACTTGCCTTCAGCGCCCATCCACTTGTCACTAAGGAATGAGATGTGACTTCCTGTTGACCAGAGTCTCCCACCAGCACCAGCTCGGGGAGGCAGGGGCTGCGGGACTCGAGTGTGCATGACAGACGGGCCGGTGCTCTGGCTACAGACGGGCTGGCTCTGCCGAGGGGGACGGGGAGCCTTGTTCCCACGGCTTTCCGGCAGCAACTGGGGCCCTGGCCCGGTCGGCATTGCCCAGGTTAAGCAGTCTGGCAGCCAGGCTGCCGCTCGCGGGGTGCTTTCCGAGTCTTGCACACTGTAAGTTAACGGGAGGCAGCTGTGGCAGAGGGGACTTGGAGTCACGAGACTCGAGTTCCAGTCCAGCCTCCGCCTGGGCTGCCGGGAGCTTGGGGTCCGGCCTCCTCGGCCCCCGAGCCTCTCCGGGTTGGAGAAGAGGAGTGGCCACGGCCGGACGTGGAGCTCCCGACAGTGCCACCGGGCCATGTGGTTCACGGGGCGGACTTGCTCCCAGCTTGAAGAGGGTTCTGCGCCTCCCGGCCTCTTTACTGTGTGTGCCGTGAGCCTTGTTCCCACAGTGGGGACTTGGGCCCTCTCCGGGGCTGCCAGAGCCCTGTGGCACCCGGGGACATGGGGGTCCTCTGCACAGAAAGCCTTCTCTGGCCAGGTTTCACGGTCGGGCCTCGGCGCTGGTCACTTTCACATTCACACACGTTCTTTGTTTCTCATACATGCAGCTCTCCCGGGTCCTTGCTGTGAGCCAAGATCTGGCTCGCATGTCATTCAGAATGCCCCGGTCCATTTCTTTCTGAAAAATGGCGGTGGATCCCCCTTCAGCGGTGGTGAGGCCCAGATGCTTTCTCCCTGGGGTCAGGGCAGGGAATGCAGGGGAAGCCGCTGGTGCCGTGTGCGGCGCGGTGGGGGGAGGAGGGGGGCTGGGCCACAGTGGGGCAGCAGAGTTGGACAGAAGCGGGCTTGTGTCTCTGCTCCTCTGCTTGACCTTGACATAGCAGGCCACCAGGTGAGAGACGAGGAACGGAGATGTGAACTTCCAGAGCGAAGAGGCGGGCACTGGCTTCTCAGCTCTTGAGCCCCTCGCCCATTCTGAAAATCTATGAAAGCTAACAGAGGAGGCTGTGGAAGGGAGAGTCAGCAGCCCTGCCCACGGGGTGCTCTCTTCTTCTGCTCACTACTCTACAGTGCAGGCCGACGTCCCCACAGACCGCTTGGGGAACTTGAAATATGTCCTCAGCAGTTGGGAGACCCAGGGGACTCCTAGTGCCTTGCTCAGTCATAGGAGCCAACACGGCCCCAGCCACACCAGGGTCAGCTGCATCTGCAAGTCTGTCAGGACAAGGATGGCTGTGGCCTCCCACCAACCAAGGGCTCACAGGGACCCAAGCAGCAAGGAGCTGGCAGTGGACACAGACTCTGAGGGGCCATGGAAGGGGCTGCAGCGGCCCCAGAATGGATTTGCATCTGTCTAGGTCAAGGGACCTGTGGGACCCCATGGAAGTGCTCACTGAGGAAGCATCAACGAACTGACTGTCATCTGGAGGCCCCAAGACAGCAGTGCCCGCCGCTAAGACCATGTCCTTTGTGGCAGGCCCTGAGGTTAGCAAGCCAACAGAGATAGAGAAAGGCCTGGTGGGGAGAAGGGCCAAGCACCCCCAACCCTGACCATGAGAGGTCAGGCATCATGCCCCCAGCCAGGGGGAGCAAAGAAGATTTAATGGCAAATCAGATTTGCAGTTGTGACTCTCACACAGAACCAGCCTTCTAAGAACCAAGCAGGGAGAGTGTGTGACTCAAAAATGTCTCTAAGAAAGGCACAGATGTGCCAAGGTTGTCACCCAGGGCCGTGATGACTGCACAGACACCGGGAGACATAGGGAGAGACCTGTGCCTGAGGGGGGTGGGCCGGCTGGAGAAGGGGGCACAGCCGCACACTTTTGATTGCTGTACCGCACAGACACCAGCAGCAATGGGGACAGAGCCCAGAGCAATCCGGGACCTGCAAGCGCATCCTGGTTGTCCCATGCATGGGACATGGGACATGTCCATGTCCCATGCAGGAAGGGCATGGGCATGTCCCATGCATGGGCAATCACCAGTCCGGACCCCTGGGCTTAGCGGCTGGCTCTGCTCCTTCCTGCCCCAGCACCTTCCCCTACAGAATACAGATATCAACCCTCACCTCACAGGGTAGGCGTGAGGGTCCTGAATGAGCACAGGAAGTGCTTACAACAGTGTCTGGCAGCAAGTACAAGCTCAGTGCGCGCTAGCTGCCGCCACCACCACCATCATCGTCGTCGTCATCGTCATCATCATCGTCATCGTCATCATCCAGCCTCTGTTCCCCCACCGTGAACTAGCTGGCGTGGTGGTTTTAACACACGTCCACAAATTCTTGACATGGTCCCTGTTGAGTGGTAGGGTCTCTGGCCCCTCTCCTTGGACCAGGGTGGACCTTGACCGACAGAGTGTAGTAGAAGCGAGGCTACGTGACTTCCGAGGCGGGTCACGCAGACGCCATGATGCAGCTTCCACCCGGCTCTTGGGACGTTTGCCTTGGGGGAACGCTGCCGTGTAGGAGTCTGACCACTCTGAGCCTGCCATACGGTAAGGAAGCCCAGGCCACGTGGGAGGCCGCGTGTACACACGCATTCTGCCCCAGCCGTGGCCCGTCAACAGCCAGCATCACGCACATCCAGATGATTCCAGCGCCTAGCCGTTGAATCCCTCTCAACCTTCGACTTTCTGGCAGAGGCCCCGGATATTGTCAAGCAGAGACAAGCCCTCCTGGCTGTGTCCCGTCCTATTTCCTGATCCACAGAACCTGTGCATGTAACAAAATGATCATTTTGTGACACTAGGTTCCAGGGTGGCTGGTTATACAGCAGCAGTACCCAGCACAGCTGGTGACTGGTGAGTTGGACTTGAGGTGAGGGCCCTCCGGCTCCCCGTCCCCTGCTCTGCGTCATGCTGTCCCTCCATCGGGACAGCATCAGGGCCCGACCTATGAGGGCCCAGAGCCAGAAATCCTGAGTGGTGAGCATGTGCCAGGCGCTGCGCTAAGGGCTCTTCTGGCACAGCCTCAGCCCCACGAAGTAAGCCTGCGTGAAGTATTTATTCCTACTGCTGTTTCGCCAACAAGAAAACTGAGGCTCAGAGGGATTAAGCCAATCGCCCGAGGTCCCACAGCTAAGAAGTGCTGGAGCTGGGCTTTGAACTCAGGTCTGCCCGACTCCGAAGCAGGGCTTCTACCCAAGAGGCAATAAAACAAGGAAGACACGAAGGTATGTCGAGAGCAGTTCTGAAGGTGCACGTAGAAAAGGCCGAGGCCGGCGCTCAGGTTTTCCATGGCCCTGCTTTGCTGCCAAGGACTCTTAGAAAACCTGTCAGTTGGTTCAGCCACGTGGGGGCGGGGCTAACAGAATCTGGAAATGTCTTCATCGGTTCCAAGGCACACACAAACATTACTTGCCCCCTCTGGGGGTCAACGTTCTTTATGATTTTTGCTCTCCAGGAAAATATTAGTTCATTTATATAAACGAAACATTACATATAGGGGGATGGGGATTGAAAACGTGGCATTCCTGGCCCTTTTTCCTCCCAGCCCAGAAACTGAGACGGTTTCTCCATTTCCGTTCTCACAGTCTATTTGCTGGTGTGGAGCTGCCGGCACAGTCACTGCCAGGGGTGGAGATGGGGCAGCCGTCTGTGGGGCGCAGGGGTTCTCACAGACACAGAGGACACAGCATCAGCTCCGGGCCACGCTGGCACTAACCACGGCCTCCGAGAGACCCACGACCGGCTGTTCCCAATGCTAGAGTTAGCGGGTCTCATTGCCTGAGGGGGGTGGGCTGGCTAGAGAAGTGGGCACAGCCGCACAGAAGGGTCAGGGAGCCCACCGGCCATCTCAGTCGTGCTCACGCTGGCCTCCTGGGGCTCCTTCCTGCACCACGCCCTGTGCCCTCACGGCTTCTGCTGCTTGTCTCCTCTGCTAAAGCCTAAGCTCCATGCGGGCAGGTCTCTGCCTCGTTCCACTGGGTACCTGGCTCACAGCAGGCCCTTGGCACGTACGTCTGGAGTGCAAAAGCCAATGAACGCATCTTGCGGCCTCTCCTTGGCAGGTGTGGGGGCGGGTGCCTGACTGCTGGAAAGGGAGCCCAGAGCTGTAGCTTGAACCCCCATCCTGAGGAGCTGAGGGAGGCTGCGTTCCTCCCATTCCTGGGACTGCAAAAGGCACATTCCTGTCCTTGGGCCTGGTCAGGCTCCTGCCACGCAGCCCAGTCTGACTGCCAGAGTGGGGACGGCGTCCTGGGAGCTGCCCCTCTGGTCCCGCCCTCCACAGGACCCCTCGGCTGTCCCAGGCCACAGCAGCCTCTCTGTCCTGGGAGAGGCTACGAGGCTGCGGGTGGGAAGCCAGGACCACTGAGTGCATCGGAAGCCTTCCAGACGCTCCCGGGCTCTCTGGTGATCAATGAAAACCTTAACATCCTGCTTCTAGGGTGGGAGCCAGGGCTTTGGAAAACTGGTGGAAAACACGCCTGTGAGCCGCTCTCGCACCACCGTGTGAAAACTGCCGCATCAGCACTTCCCTGGAAGGGAGTGCGGAGTCAGCAGTCGGCGGCTGGAGCTGCTTCCCAGAGCCCTGTGCCCGCAGGGGCCTGGCCAGCAGCTCAGAGATCCTGCCTGAAGGAGACCCGAGGGCAGGCGAGCAGCTCAGAGATCCTGCCTGAAGGAGACCCCAGGGCAGGCGAGGCGCCCGGGGGCCAGGCTCCGGGGACGCTGGCCGTGGTCCCTACCTCAGGGGGCCTTCAGTGCGGTGGGGAAGGCAGACAGGGGACAAATGTGCACAGGTAACGGTGTCCTTCCCACAGAGGGAAGAGCTGTGGAGAAGCACAGACCGTCCCTGCAAGAGTGTGCAACACTGGGTTGGCAAACTTTCTGTACAAAGCCAGATGGTGAATATTTTAGGCTTTGGAGGCCATAGGGTCTCTGTCCCAACTACTCAGCTCGGCCACTGTCAGGGAAGCAGACACAGACAATGTCAACGGATGGGTGTGGTGTGCTCCCATACAAAAACAGGGGCGGGCTGGCCTCGGCCGCCACGGCCTGCCAGCCCCGGTGTTAACTGTTAACAGCCCTGACCCCCCAGCTTGGGAGGGCGGGAGGGTGGAGTCCGCTGGGAGAAAAGTATCCCTGAGGCAGCAGTGTTTCACTAAAACCTGGAGGCTGATTCGGTGACGGAGGCACAATCATAATACCCACGACCATCACACCATCCTAATAACACTACCCTTGATGCGAGTGCTCGGTGTGTCAGGCACTGTGTTTCACACACGGGTTCTCGACACATTCCCACAACAACCCTGTGAGAGAGACACGACAACGCCCACTTTACAGATGGAGAAAGCGAGGCTTGGCGGGTGTGCCGGCTATTCTGTGTGCCCCTCAGATGCCGAGTCCTCCTCAGCTCAGCAATCGCTGGAGTGGGTGACACTTTTGCTGTCCCGGGTCCCTCAGCCTAGGGTGCTGGGGTCTCCCCGTTCTTTTGGCAATTCCCATTTCACCTTCGCTAGTCTCTTCATGTGAGCCGGGCCAGGGGGCGGGGGGGGCGGGGCAATCTGTTCCCTGCGGGGATTCGGACTGGTGGTGGGTTGATTTGCTGGATTCTGGCCTCTACGGCTAATAAACAACAGAGCCAGAGGGAGGTGATGGTGGCTATAACAGGAGAGTCTGGCGAACCTCGATGAAGCTGGGCCAGGGGCTGGGTCTTGGCTCCTGGGCACTTGTTTCTAAAGTTCATTTATTTATTTTGAAAGAGAGAGAGGGAGAGGGAGAGAGAGAGAGAAAGGGAAGGAAAGAAAGAGAAAGGGGGAGGGGCAGAGAGAGAGAGAAAGAGAGAGAATCCCAAGAAGGCTCTGTCCTGTCTGCACAGAGCCCGACGCAGGGCTTGAACTCACAAACAGTGGGATCATGACCTGAGCTGAAACCAAGAGTTGGATGCTTAACCCACTGAGCTACCCAGGTGCCCCCGGTGCCCCCGGCCCTCCCCACCGGCACTGGTTTTCATCATAGGCAGGGGTCAAAAGTCAATGCAGCTCCTCCTTTCCTGCCTGGGGCTCAGTGAGAGGCCCAGCTCCTGAGGCCCACAATTAGCATTGTTAGTTCTCTGAGCCTGGCTCCTGGTCTACAGCCTCCGGCCTAGCAGGGGGAGCCACTGATGCTCAGTGCAGAACTGGGCGGGGGGCTGGGGCAGGGGCGGTGGGGGAGCTGGGCTCTTCTTTTGGGAGGAGGTGTGAGGCAGGTGCCCTGATAACAAGCAGCCTGCAGGCCGAGTGGCTGATGCTTGGGAGGCGAGGCTGGCAGCTAAGGCTGCCCGCGCTGCAGGTGGGTGTGTGCAGGGCGCTGGGGAGGGGGAGGCTCTCTGAAGACCAGGCGTGAGGCTACAGCCACGAGACCCGCTTGTGCTCTAGGCCAGTGCTCACCAAAGGCCCACCCGGAGCCTCGGCCTGCTGCTTCCTCCCTTCCATTTATTCATCTGTGAACCCTGTGAGGGCTGAGCATCTGTGGAGCACAAGCCTTATGAGGGGAGCTGGAGACTCAACAGGAACTAAGTGAGGCCCAGTGACCAAAGAGAACAATTACAAACTAGGGTGTCATAAAGAAACAAAGAGCTGAAATAAAGTCTCTCTGAGTTTAGAACGACAAGCAAGAGTGGACCATGGAAATATGAGGGAAAAGGCATTCCAGGCATGTGCAAGGAGCCTGGCTGGGGAACTTCCCAGAGGCCTTGCTTCTCTCAAGCAGAGATGAGACTTGAGTTTGACCTGTGGCTGGAGAGAGTCCCTGGAGAGAGGCAGAGCTGATCCCTCAAGCCAAGGCTAAGGCCCCCTCTCTGCCATCTCTCTTCCTGGGCCACGCCTTACCCCCTAGCGGCTTTTGCGGCCCATCTCCCCTGCTAAAGCCTAAGCTCCGTGTGGGCAGGTCGTCACCTCGTTCCACTGGGTGCCTGGCTCACAGCAGACCCTCCCACCTCTCTCTGCTCAATGGCTCGTGCACATAGGGAGAGAAAAGGAGGCATGGGCCAGGCGCCGCACGGGAGGAAGTAATGGAATCACACAGCAGGAAGGAGCATTAGGAGATGAAGCCTCGGGCACCGTCCAGAGGGTGGAAAGATAAAGTGTGGCTGTGGGGACTTCTTGACACCTGGGGAAGGCCAGAGACTTGGCTGATCCTGTTAGGGCACGTTAACCAGAAAAGGCGGCAGAGGCCTCGTCCTCAAACTAATCTGAACAAGACTCGGGGGCAGAACGCTTTTCAATTCAAGCCCACTCTCTGCTCCGACTTTGGCATCACCTCCTGAAGACACAGTCTCAAATGGTTAGTGTTTCCTACTGTTCCTTCTATGGCCCTAAACAATTGTTTCGAGTCCTGTTGTTATTTCCCACATCCCTCTGATGGGAACCCTGTCCCCATCCCCCTGATCACTAGGGACACTGTGTATGTCCCAGTATGTGATAAAACTGATGCTACAGGAAGGTGAGCCCTCTGTGTCTGGTGGCACCAAATACCCAACACCTTGTGTATCCCTCCAGGGCAGTCAACCTGCACTGGGGGCAGCAGGCCCGATGATAAGTGTCCAGGTGACTCAAAGAAGATCCTAGAGTTTTCCCTACCCTGTGCATGTTCTCAGCCTGGGATCCTGATCTGGCCTCTCTTGGGGCTGTTGGGTCCCAGGCTCTTCCAGGGAGCCCCAGCCCCCAGGCGTCCCACGGGGGCCCCATGGATTAGGAGCACGGAAGGCTGATGTGCGAGGGCTACGGGACTGCGGAGTCTGCCAACCTGCACCTGTGCTCTTGACCCACAGTCAGGGCCAGCCTGACTGGCAGCCATGCCTGGGCTACCAGCGGTGTGTCCCCACTCGAGGTGGCTACGATACCTGCAAGATCTTCCTTGGAAGAGACCAGTCTCGGAGAGCTGCTTCCTGGTTCGATTCTGAGTGACAGTCTGGAAGGGAAGATTTTTACAAGATCAGAGAGGCTCTGGGGTGTCAGAGGGGGACTGATCACATGTGTGTTCAGAGTCGGGAGGCGGGACTGTTGCCAAGGGCTACAGTCTCGGAGCCCAGGAGTACTTTGGGGTCTGCTCCAGATCTCAGCCACTTCCCTATGTGGTTCCCCAGGGCATTTCCATGACCCAGAAACAACGGTTAAGGAAGATACAGTCAAAAGAGTCATCGTGGCTCAGTATCTATTGGGGACAAATGTGTTCGTTCTCAAGACAAGCCCCTGGACTCGGTACGTTTATTGTCCCCAGCTACTAGATGAGGAAACTGAGGAACAACAAGGCTTGGCAGCTTTCCCGAATCTGTGGGCTAGCAAGGGGCAGGCAGGCAACCAAAGCCAGGACTGTCTGACCTGAAATCAGAGTTTCTAATCATCACACCCCTCTTGGACACCCCCAGGCAGGCACAAGGCAATGGATGCATCGTGAGGACTGGCACCTCAACGTTGTTATTTTTAAAGCACTTCCGGGTGAAGATGGCAGAGTGAAGCCAGAGGCCAGACGCCACGCCCCCACCAACAAAACCAACAAACAGTTATACAGGCTTGGGGGTAGAAGAACTTACCAGATGCAGCTCAGCAAGAAAAGGGGCATGGACTGAAGCCATGAACTTCAGAAACTTGCAGCCAAGGAAAGAAAAAGGACTGTAGAGTTTGACCAAGAGGCGTAACGCAGCACGGCTCCTATCCTGCCCCCCGAGGCTTCTCGGTAGGTGTTGGCGAGAAGCGGATGAAATGGGTGGACGGCGTGTGGATACGCTGACAGAAATGAAGGCTCCATTGAGGGGGTGATTTGATACCTGAGGGCATCCAGGACTGCCCACCTGGGTGGCTCAGTCGGTTAGGCGTCCGACTTCAGCTCAGGTCATGATCACGCGGCTCACAAACTCGAGTCCTGCGTCAGGCTCTGTGCTGACAGCTCAGAGCCTGGACGCTGCTTCCGATGCTGTGTCTCCGTCTCTCTCTGCCCCTCCCCCACTCATGTTCTGTCTCTCTCAAAAATAGATAAAACACTTGAAACCTGAGGGCATGGGATACAGTCCCCTACAAGGTGGAGGAAACCTTAATGCAGGCCTTTTAATAGAGCCCGGTATCTAAAACACACTGCGTGCTCCCTGTGCCTCCTTGGAGCCTGAGCCCTGTGTTCCCCCAGGCTACCGAAGAAGAGAAGGACTTTAAGAACCTTGACCTAACAGCACAGCAGGAGGAAAAGCCAACCCATCTCACACACGTGGGAGCAGGGTCAGATGTCACCTCCCTCCATCAGAGCCATGGAATACCCAGATGGAGCTTCTCAAAATGCGAGCAAGCAAAAAGAATTGGTGTGGCAAGCTAGCAAATGTCCTCTCACACAAAAAAGGAGAGAGAATAGAGTAGAGCACTGCCCAGATTGCTCGGCCCAGGAGGCAGCCCCGAGGAACACAAGGAAATCCCCCCAAGTGCTTTGAGCAGAACAGCTTATTCAGAACATGGGTTGAATAAAGCAAGACCTGAAAAATGAGATGGCACAAAGGAGTTAGACGAAAAGGGAGCCTGGGGTCCTAGGGGACCAATCAAGGACCAAATGAATAGATCATCTGGGTGTCTGTCAATGAAAAGACAGAGATTATTATAGCCACTAGAAAGAAGCTGGGGGACATGCAAAGCAGAGAGCACCCAACGTATGGATGCCCGGAGTCCTTGAAAGAGGAAAGCCAAGAAATGGCACAGAAGAAGTCAAAGATAACCCAAAGAATCACTCTGAAATGAAAAAAGAGCACGCCAGGTTCCAGGGAAATTTGGTACAGAACCCTCGGAGCCATTCCTGTTGTTGTGCTTTTGAACTTCAAGGAATCCTTTACCCACCAGGCAGATAAAACAAGTCACTTGCAAGAGGAAAAGGATCAGACTGGCTCAGACTTCTCTACAGAAGAAGGGTCCGGGAGTCCTGGGGGAGAGACGCAAAGGCGTGCGGCCCAGCAAGGGGAGGCCTGGTCACCTGTGGATGCTTTCACGGGGGAAATCAGAGCATGTGGGACTTGCAAAAACCTGCTTGTGATGCAATGCAGCTAAATAAGGGAGTCATTAAAACAAAGACTCCAGGAATGGGAAAACTGTGGAAGAACACAGGTGGTAAGAATTGAATCTGTTTAGAAACACTAACCAGTAGGAATTACGGTTCCTGAACATGATGTGTATGTTATAAACTTGGACTGTGTAGTAATAATAACACAACTAACAAAAAATTGGATGATGGTGAAGGGGAGGTGAAGCGGGGAGAGGACTGATGTTCTCATCTTTCCTAACCAGTCAACTGACCTTGTGCACGGCAGAGACCCAGTGAAAACAGAACTCACTGACTCAAGCGTCTTCATGTTTTTCCTGACCTCTCTTGTTAATTTTAGAAGACCCTTTTAGGAAATTATATCTCTTGTGCTGAAGAAATATTTATTTGAAGAGCAAGCAATTCCTTACATTTTATTTCAGTTTCTGGTTAAGTTAAAATACTTTCAATTAAAAATAGCAAGTGTAGCATGGTCCAATTTTAATAAATTCTATCATTCCATCCATCTGTCCATCCTTCTCTATGTCTGTCTGCACTTCCTGTGCATAAAAAAATGTCCAAAATTTTGTTCACTTAATGCTAAAGGTCATGTTTTCTAGGTAGTAGGAATTTGGGTAAATGTTCTTAAATAAAATGAAACAGATGAAGAGTCAAGAAAAACAAAGCACTGTTTGGGCCCCTTGGCACAGTGTCTCCAAAGCAGATGGGGACAAGGTGTTAGAAATGCTTTGTCGGGGCACCTGGGTGGCTCAGTCGGTTGAGCATCTGACTCTTGATTCTGGCTCAGGTCATAATCTCACAGTTTGTGAGTTTGAGCCCTGCATCGGGCTCTGTGTAGACAGCGCGGAGTCTGCCTGGGATTCTCTCTCGGCCTCTCCCCGTGTTCTCACACTCTCTCTCAAAATAAGTAAATAAAATACAACAAAATAAAGAAATGCTTTGTCATCAGGTAATAATGAAGCCACTGCGTCCTTTCGGATGGGGAGCAAGTTTGGGGCATGAGTTGGGCCATGGAGTGGGGGTTCCTCACGTAGAATCACAAGCCCTGCATGTCCTGTGTCACCCAGAGCCAGGGCCTCCCTGGGGAGGGACCCTCTCAGCGGTCTGGGCCCTGGGGGTGAGAGTGCAGGCTTCTTCCCTTGGCTTGCCCACTTGGACCACAACAAAGGGCCTTTGTAACATCCAGGCTGACTGTTGTTTAGCAGTAAGTGCTGGGGGTGTTCAATGTCCTTCAGAATGGAAGGAGTAATTACTCACAACCTACAGCTTGTCCAAGGATTATCTCATGGTCAGAAGTATTTATAGACCATTTTTCTCCTTAAAGGATATTAGTGTTAATGAAAAACTGCTGTCTCTTTAATTGTACTACTGGCACATGAATGGAAAATATTATCCCAGAACCTAAATGGGAATAATTTCACACTCCAGGGTACTCTTTTTAGGAACAGCAAATGCTTTGTAAGTAAAATGAGCTTAACTGGTGGCAAACATAATTTTAATGGTCATCTCTCGCCTTCATCTGTTGTTGTTAATGATTATGTGATAGATCAAAATTTCGTATTATACTCTGCTTTAGTAAAATATTATACCATAACAACTAAAGACATTATTATGTCTATGCTCCCAAAGACGGCTAATTATTAGAACCACCTAGGGAGCTTTGAGAAAATACAAATTTCCAGGCTCTACCACAAACATATGGTTGGTTATAAAGCTTCCCAGGTGACTCTGATTCACAGCCAGGGCTGAGAACGACTACTGTAGACGTGGCCAGATGTGGAGTTGTTTGAACAGCCGTCCCCAAGGCTCTAGTGAGCAAATCAGGAGTAACCTGGGAGTGTCCCTAGTGACCACGATTCTCTATAGTTTTCAGTGATTTTGGTGAACACCAACTAACCAAACTGGCCAAATTTTCAGACATGAAACTGGAAGAGATTAAAAGAAAAAACAAAAAACAACAATGCATTGAATAACAGGATCCGAAGGAACACGGCATGCTGGAAGCAGCCAATAAGATGAGATTTGAAAGAATCCACTGGAAAGTTGACAATTCAGGGGAAATGATCAGTTACAAGATGGCTGAGCCTTGTCTTGATAGATCAGGTCGTACGAAAAGCACCGAGGCTCATAGTTGGCCTCAAGCTAAAAATGAGCCAAGAGGATGTCCAATCAATGTGGCAGACAGAGTTGATACGAAAAATCCTCCTTCTCCCTCTAAATACACAGACATGCTGGATAAGTTCCCAGGTGGCACAAATGAAGACAGAACTGAAAGCCAGAGTGGGGTGAGTGGAAGATGAGAGCAAAGGACCCACAGGGGTCTTCAGGGACCTGAGTCTACTCCAAAGGGCTGCACGGGATGGAGACGGGGCCTCGGCCAGTCCCGGATGGTGAGAGTCCTGCAGAAAGCCGGGGCCACAGGGAGCTGCCTCATCCATGAGACAGGCTCTTGGAGGACTCTGTTTGCCAGCCGGCAAACAGAGTATGTATGGCTGGATGTATGGCTAGGATGCTGTCCTTCCAGCCAGCACTGTGAAGGGGGGAGTCACTCGCGAGAATCCGGAGCACAGAGCCTGCGCCATGGGGTCTAAGTTCCCATCACCCATGCGATGTGGGTAAGCCAGGCTGAGAAGTTCACAGAACACCTTCCTCAGAACATGGAGCCTGGGTGGCTGGGGCAGAGCTAAGTGGGAGGAGATGCTCAGACCGTACCACTTCGGCCTCTGTGGGGCCAGAGGTCACACGACGTGCCTGTGCCTGAACGTGCCGGCGTGGTGCTGCTGGAGTGAAGTAGTGACATCACCAGCCAATCGCTGGTCCCCAAGGGCCAGGCCAGGGGGCGGGCACTTACTTGTAGTTGTCGTCCTCCACAAACTTCTGGAGCTCTTCGATGTAGCGTACAGACTTCAGGTACTTCTGCACGTGGGGCAGGGTTGTGAGGTGATCTGCAAAACACGGATGAAACCCAGAGGCTTCAGTCTCTCCCCACTTCCAGGCCCCATATGAGAAGTGGGCCACATACCCTGAAATCACCACAGGTCCTTGGCTGGGGAGAGAAAGGCCTCCAGAACAGACCAGAGCCAGGTGTTTGTGCCCTAAAACAGGTTTCCGTGGGGTAACTGGGCAGGCCTCCCACCCCCTGCATGACAAGAATGCAAGATGAATGAACAAGGCCCATCCAGCCCGGTGTGGAGGTCCAACCCAGGTCCTAGCACAGCTTGAGAGTCTGGCCCACGGGCAGGAGCTGCTCCATCCAGGGAAGGAAGGGAGGGGTCTAGACGCCTGGGCACCTGCTGTGCCGGGCTAGGTACCAGGTGATTTCCAGAAGTCATCTGCTTTAACTGTCACGCCTGCCTCACTGGGGGGAAATAACGTGCCTGTTGCACAGAGAAAGAAACTATGGCAACTGGCAAAGATCACATCACTGAGAAGTGGCAGAGCCAGGTTTCGACTCCATCCCTGGAAGCCTTAGCCACGTCGCACAGCCTTGTTGCCAGAGTGACTGATGTCAGACGCTCCCCACAGAACTCCACGGTCACTATTCCAAGGGGGCCGAAAACTCTGTGGTCCTCTCCGCCATTCCTCACGGGGAGGGACGGAACAAGTTAAGGGAAGAAGGGGAGGCACTAAAGGGGGCCGTGAAGAGGAGAAGAAAGGGGGTGGGGAAGGGCCCTGGCTCTCAGGGACGTGCGTCCAGGTGCTGTGAGGAGCCCCTGATGGCTTCGCCCCTCAACTGTGAGGTTTGGAACAGATCCTCTTGTATCTCTAGAGCCTGTGTTCTTTTTAAAAAAAAAAATTTTTTTTTTTTTTTTTAAATTTTTTTTTAACGTTTATTCATTTTTTGATAGAGAGAGAGAGACAGAGTGTGAGTGGGGGAGGGGCAGAGAGAAAGGGAGGCACAGAATCCGAAGCAGGCTCCAGGCTCTGAGCCGCCAGCACAGAGCCCGACGGCGGGGCTCGAACTCACAGACCATGACATCACGACCTGAGCCGAAGTCGGACACCCAGCCGACTGAACCACTCAGGCGCCCCTGTAGAGCCTGTGTTCTTGTCTGAAAGTGGGGATGATGACACCTGCTTCCCAAAGCTGGTGATAGAGAAGATGCAGGTATGAAGGTGACAGTGGTATGAGGATTTATTGAACTCTACTCAAATGTTGGAATGCGATAAGGGCTCTGCATGCACTACGTCCCCACCGCTACTGATGGGAAAACCTCAGACTTAGGAGAAAGTGACTTTTCAGGAGGCAGAGCTGAGATTTGAGCTTGAGTCTGACCCCAAAGCTGCGTGCGTCACTGCCCTGCAGGCTGGCAGGACAGTGAGGGCTGATGTACTTCTGAATGGAAAAGGGCCTGGGCGGGGGAGGACTGCACGGGGAGCCCGGGACCCCTGCCGCTCCGCTCGGCAGGACCGCTGATCTGGAAGTGCCTGTGGAGGGGGCCTTTGGCTTCAACAAGCCCACCCTGCAGAGCCCCACCCTGGCTTCCCCATGGCCTTCCCCAGTGGAGGCTGTCAGTTTTCTCATGCCCTGTGAACTGTAGGTGGGGTTGGTTTCCTTCCTGTCCCCCTTTGCTGCTTCCAGACTTTTTACTCCTCCACCCTCTTGTGCAAACCCTGCCCCACGGAGGCCCATTCCTGCAGCTCTACCACCCATTCCCCTCTTCCTTGCTGACCTCTCCCGGCTGGCACCCTGGTCGTCCCCGCCCTTTCCTGGAGGACTTGGGCACCTGGCTCACAACGTAGTTGCGCACGGCGGAGTCCGCCATCATCTTGGGGGAAGTCGACACCTGCGTGGATGCCCCACCCAGCGTTCTGACTTCTCAGTTCCTCAACCTCATCTTCGACAACCATCAATCACACTTTGGATCTGGTCATGCGGAGCAGAGCCTGGCTAGTTTTCACCAAGTCATTTCCCTTTTCCTTCCAGGCCCACAGCTAGATGACATTTCCTAGCCTCCCCAGCAGAAATGATGAGCATTATGTACAAATCTGGCCCATAAAATCTACTCTTGGATGATTCTCTCTCTTCCTGCATCTGCCAGGTGGATGTTGAGTCCACTGGAGGTCTCTAAGGCCAGGGGACATAGTGGAGCCACAACGTGGAGAAATCTGGGTCCCTGAATCCTCCTGGAGGAGACCTGCCCAGGGGCTGCCCACAAAGCTCTTCGTGGATGAATGACCTGGGAGCCAGAAAGACCCGGGCGCTGCCAACCCCCAGACGCATGATCTTAGACAAGCGACTGAACAATCTTCAGCCTCAGTCTCCTTGTCTGTAACACAGAGATGGGAACATCTAGTTTTCATCATCTTTGAAGGTCAAGCCTGTGGGTAAAGGGTCCTGCACATGGTGCGTGCTCAAGATATTAAAATGAAGAGCTTTGTGGGGACCACCTGGTTCCCAGAGCTTTCTCACTGATGAGGTGCCGAATCCAAATTTCAGTGATGTAAGATTTCACAATTCCAGCAACCAGGGGTACTAACCGTAGCTGCAGGAAACTTGTAAATCAGCGATTATTCGGAGAATGTTGTTCATCTGATTGGATCTTTGTTCGTTTTCCATGATGCTGCCTGAGGCAGGATATGCAGAATCAATGTAGATTAAATCCAGAAGATAGATCCCTAAAATTAAAGAAGATATATAGTAATGGTGGGCACTCGCCATGAATCAGAACAAAACAGCACAAAACAGCACCACTGTGCTAGAAGGTATAAGGGGTGGCTTATGGAAAATCGAGATATAATTCTGACTTCAATTCCAATCCCGACTGCTAACCTCTCACATAGATGGCTCAAATGTAATCAAATATCTGGGTGACAACCAAAATGAATACTGGCAAGATTTCAGCATTTCTAGTTCATACAGCCTCCAGCCACAAGGGTTTTCACCTGTAACCCAACTGGAAAATAAGATGGATACTTGTATATTTCACCAACCAATGACATTTAATAGGTTCCAAGGTGTCATAACCAGGACAACGCCCATTTGGACTAAATACATTTTTTAAAAAATTTTTTAATGTTTTTATTTATTTTTGAGACAGAGAAAGAGCATGAGCAGGGAAGGGGCAGAGAGAGAGGGAGACACAGATCTGAAGCAGGCTCCAGGCCCTGAGCTCTCAGCACAGGGCCCGATGCAGGGCTTGAACCCACAGACCGCAAGACCATGAACTGAGCCGAAGTCGGCCGCTCAACCAACTGAGCCACCCGGGGGGCCCTGAATTTGGTTTTTTATTTATTCACTTAGCTATGTGTCTATTTTTCTATGTACACACACACACACACACACACACGCTAAAATCATAAATTAACTACGACAGAAGAAGAAATCAAAAAAGCAACAACAGTCCTTGGTACAAAGAACAAAGGCTAGACAGAGAATTCTACTGAGGGAGCTTAATAAGAAAATATTATGTGATATGAAAACATTGCTATGATAGGTCAGTGGTGAGCCTTAGCACAGCCTCCTGGCATCATCCCAGCTGGAATTTGGGACAAGCCACCTGGCCAGGGATGGGAGAGGAGAACTGGCTGTACGGCATGATCCACACTCCAGGCTCTCTGGGGTTGTGCATGGACAATGTTGGCATATCCCCCCCGCAGCCCTCCATGAGCACTACCACTACGTCTACACTACCGGTGGGCTGAGCAGGAGCAGCGATGTAAAACAGAATTCAAGGCAGGAAACACTGGAGAAGGCAAAGAGGAGTGACTGACTGATGTTAACGAAAAGTGCAGTTGATTGAGAAGATCTAATGACTACAAGTTTCTACACACAAAGCAACATTGCATCAAAATATATAAAGCAAAAAACTGCCAGAAAGGAGGTGAATTCAACAAAGCCACAATTATAGAGAGAGCTTCGGCATGTCTCTTCCAGAATGTGTGTATGTGTGTGTGTGTGTGTGTGTGTGCATGTGCGTGTATGCACCTACAAGATATACACAGATATACAGATATATGTACATACCTGTGCATATATGAATACTGACTCACAAAGTTAACAAGGTTATATAAATGAAAATATCAGTCTTTTCAAATATCCATGGGATACTTACAGAAATTGGTTATATATTAGAATATAAAGAAATGCTCATTAAGTTCCAAAAAGTAAATTTAGGAATTAACAATAAATATAGAAAAAATTCTAACTGATTAGAAAATACACACACACACACACACACACACACACACACTCTCTCTCTCTCTCTCTCTCTCTCTCTCTTCTCTCTCTCTCTCTCTGTCTCTCATAAGCAACTCTTGGGTCAAAGGAAAAGCAGAAAATAGAAAACAAAAAAATCACTTGAAGATAATGTCAATAAGAGCACTGCATATCAAAATCTGACCAAATCTGAGATTTGACCAAAGTGGTACTCAGAGGAAAATTTATAGCCTTAAAAGTTTACTATTAACTACTGAGACTTACTGTAGATGTAGGTAACCAGGTATTTATTGTAAAAGTTGTGAGTATTTTGCATGGATGGACAATGTATAATGACTTATACATTCATTACCTTATTAATCCTTACAACAACCCATTTTACAGAGGAGGAAAAGGAAATGCAGAGGGGAAGCATAACTTGCTCCGGGCCACACAGCTGGTAAGTGATGGAGGTGGGGGTCGCACCCTAGCCCGCCTCCCCACAGCACAGGCTTCCTGCCACCACAGTGGACTGCTAGTGCTGGATACCATGAGTCATTCGTCTGCTTTAAAAATAGCTACGCATTGTTATGGGAAACCATTAAATCACAGAAACATATGCTAGCACTTCTAATAGGAGCCATTTCCACTTCCTTTCTTTCTAGTGGCACCATGTTTCCAAAATTTTAATAATTAGAAATAATTTCCCTTGTATGGAAGCTCCAAGCTTGGTACGTTGAAATCCACACATGTATTCTTTCTTTGGATCTTGTCTTTCCTCTCCCTTCTTAAAAATGTAATTCAGCTACCTCCCCAGGGATTCAGCAGTGGCAATCCTGAGAATCCCATTACTGCTTCAACCACAACACAAAGTACCCTCTGGTGCTGAGCATGACGTGGCGGGATAGGGGACCCGTGGCACCTTTGTTCCTGTTGCAGATTCTGGGCAGATCTGAACCCAGCCGACTGAGTGGCAGAATGAACACTTGGCCAGGAGCAGAGACACTGGGGAGCAGGAAAAGGGAGAAAACTGAGGCTTCTGGAGGCTCTGCTACAAGCTGGGAACTTATCTCCTTACTCACGTGACCCTGCCATCAGCCCCTGAGGGTTGAGGAGAAAACTAAAGCTGGGAGAGATTAAGAAACCTGTCTGGGCCTCACAGCGGGTGCGTGGGATTGCAGCCCAGGTCTGTCTGGCTCCCGCCCCTGTGTTCCGACCCACTCACTGGCCCTCAGACACACATGGGGAATCGGCTCTTCTGAAATAACACCCTCAGCATGGAAGGCTTGCTTTGTGTCGTCCTGCGAGGACTGCTTCTTCTCAGGTCCCTGGGTGTGCGAACAGAGGCCAGGAGAAGCTCTCCTTCGAAGAGTGGCACCCCATTTCTACCCCCCAGCTCCCGCTTGCACCCTGGGGACATGGGGAGCTCACTACTTCATCAGGGATCATTCCACTGTGCAGACTCCAATGCTACCCCCTGTCTACCCCCCAGGACGTGGGAGTACAGGCCAATGCCGTGACGCACTGAGGACTGGGGGATGCGCGGAGCGGGGTGTCTCCCCCCAGAGGCCTGTCCCCAGCCACCAGGGCAGACCCTGAGCCCCGGCAATGCCTGGACAGAAACTCCATCTCAACAGCCTTTTGGTTCCCAAGACAAAAGCTACTCCAAAGGCAGCAAATCTTTTACAGTTAATACTGTGCAAATCCAGAGAAATCTTTTCAGCATTGTTATTAGCCCATAGCTGGAAATATTTAAAAGCCTAAATCATAATGAAATCATAGGCACAGCCACCTCCCACTTGTACTATGCCAGTGCTGTGCTAAACCCCACATACAGTTAGCACTCACCACAACTGCAATATGATACTTATTTGTATCGTTCATGTATTTAATGTCTGATTCTCCCCATCAGACTTAAAACTCATCAGAGCCAGGAAGTGGGTCTCGCTCCAGAGCTCAATCCCCAGCAGCTGGAACAGAGCACACAGGGGCTGCGTGGTAAACATTAGTTGAATGAAGGAATGCATGAATAAAGGCATATTTTATGGAAGCCACACAATCACATCATGAAATACATTATGCCCTCATTTTACAGCTGACGGAAGAGACACTGAGAGTCAAGTGATAACAATAATAAAATAAATTTCATGAATGTGTTTAAAATTTAGCATTTATTTTTTTACTTGCTTTTTTTCATTTGAAAAGTTTCAGGTGTAAAACACAGTGACTTGACAAGTTTATACACTGTGCTGTGTTCACAAGCATAAGCTGCCATCTGTTACCACACCATGCAACTACAATACCATCAACGACAATCATGCTGTGTCTCCCATCCCTGTGACTTACTCATTCCACGACTGGACGCCTGTATCTCCCACCCGCCTTCACCCTAAAATATACTAAAATTAATTTAATGTTTAAATAAACAATAATAATAAAACTGAGCACTTACTATGTGCCGGGTCCTAAACTAAGAGCTTATATTGCCCATATTATGCGTTCGTGACAATAACACAGCTGTCAAGGAGGTTTTAGCTCGATTTTTACAGAAGAAACTGAAGCTAAGAGAGTTGCATGGCCTGTCTGAGGCCACCCAGCTGGGAAATGGCCGAGGCAGCATTCAAACACACGTCTGTCCATCCAGGCTGCCATACTGTCAGGCCTTCCTTTACCCTAGACAGATCTCCTGGTGCCTGACAGACGCCGAGGCAAGAAAGGGGAATAGCAGAGGTCCCCAGGCTATGTCTCTCCCTGCCCACTTTCCCCTGTGGGGTTAACACTCTCCAAGAGGGCTCACGACTGTATTGTGGCCACCTCTCCTGGCCACACCTTCCATCTCCTCCCCACTGGCACCCTGGCACTCATCGTGGCATATCTGTCCCAGGTCTCATGGTCACTGGGCCCACCCAGGCCTGGTGGCCCTGCCAGCTGTGCCACATGACAGGCAGCAGTGGCGTTAAGTGGGACAGTGTGGGGCTTGGAGCCAGGAGACTTGGAACCCTGGCTTTGCCACTTACCAGCTGGGTGGCCTTAGGCAAGCCTTTCACCTCCCGGGACCTCAGTTTCTTGACTGTGATTGGGGTAATGAAGGTGACCCTGAGGAGCCTCCTGGCCCGGGGCCTGGACCACTGAGGTGCCCAAGAAGCTGAGTTGACCGTGAGCCTGCCTCCATGGCCGGGCCCCACTTGGAAGAACGTCGGGACGCCCATGGGAGGGATGCACCCAGCTGGGTTTGCCATAACCATGGATGACGCCCAGATGCCGACCACGTGGTGGCCACCCACCTCAGATGGGCCAGTGCTGGGAGATTCCGTCTGGATTAGGACGGCACAGCTGGGATGTCTCAGCTCCCGTCCTATTTATTACGGAGTTCCTGCAGCAGATGATGCTGTGTTAATGGCCTTGTTAAGATGGACAGTAATTGGGCCAGCCACCGGCCCTGGCTGCCACAGGGTTGAGCAACGCCAGAGCCCAGGGCTAGACTGGGAGGTGCAGACGCGTTGGGGGAAACATCTGTAATAGTAACAGCCAGGGTCTGCGACAGCAGAGGGTGGCCTTACCTGTACCACCTTGCTCTCACAGCAACCAGCACAGAACGTACTCTCACTCTCCCATTTTACACATTAGGAAATGGAAGCTCAGAGAGGTGAAGTGGCTTAAGATCACACAGCTCGCAAGTGAGGGGATCAGGATTTGAATTCAGTCTTGCCTAACTCAAAAAATTTGGAACAGAGAGCCATGCCGAGGGCTGGGGGCTGGGAGTTCCTGGCTGGCACAGGGGAGAGAGGGTCCCAGCCACCCGTGCTGTGGCCTGTCCCACTCCCAGAGGATGCTTCTGGCAGCTGCCATCTGCCCCATGGCTTGCCCACTTGCAGACTGGACCTCCTCGGAGATGGACAGCCACCCAGAACATCCTTCTGTTCTCCCTCCTTCCACGCCCCACACAGGGCCTGGTGACGCTCTGCGGCTGCGGATATGAATGCCAACCAGACTGTCACAGTGGGGCAGAGAGCCCCAGGGCCAGTGGTAAGCAGCCCTCTGCTGGCTCTGCTGTGGACACCCTCCACAGCTGGGCTGGTCCCAAGCCTGGGGGCGTGTGGCCAAACCTTCCTGCCCGTGAATGCAGGCCCCCCACCAGGGGTGTCCACAGGACGCCCCGGCCCTGAGGAGGGAGTGCCAGGCTGACAAAGGAAGTGCTCTCCTGAACAGACACTTTCTCTTAAGCTGAGAGACACCCATGGTCCGTGGCGCAGAGCCCGCTAGAAGCCGGGCGCCCTCAGCCTCCCAGGGCCAGAACCCGCGGCTGGCACCAGGGCTCTGCCGCAGCCCAGAAACTCACTGCTCTCTTGTTTCTCCCATCGCCACCCGCCTCACTGCCATCCCGAGGCGGGTTTTGGTTTTTCTCACACAGCTATCTATTTAATGAGGAAAATTTTGCTATGTTGAGGGGAAAAAAGAAAAAACCTCCACAGCATAAAAATATGCCACATTTCCATCTTACACTTTGCATTTTCTCTCTCCTTCTCCTTTAAGGTTTGAGATGAAAGACTTTTTTCCATGTTCTCCTGCTCTGCCTTGAAAAGATCACTTTCCAACTTCAGACATGAGGAACACTGGCACCCAGAACTATACTTGTGTGGTTTGATCACATACGCTGTCTTGATAAATTCCAAATGAAGTAACAAAGCAGCCCCTCATTAGGGTTTCTTTCTTTCTTTCTTTCTTTCTTTTTTTAAGAGAGCACAAAGCAATTCCGTCTGCTGCAGAGGAGATGTCAGCAGGCAGGCAGATCACGCTCCCCATCAGATGCAGAAAACTACGGGTATTAATTAGTGCCCACTCATTAGTATCAGTCATGCAAAACACGGACTTCAGAACAAATCCTCACTTAAAGAAGTTTCCTTATATGAAACGTGTTGGAAGCTCACCAACGTAGAGACAAATATTTCCTAGGTCTGCAGGAAGGGGGCGGGCCTGGGGAAGTCATACGTCAGGTGGTTAGAGACCATGTTTCTTGGATGAGCACATGGCCTTGTTTATTTCTTGGTGTTGAGGCTAATGCATCACAAAGGCACGTGGGCAGTCTTGCAGCCCGCACAGAATCCTGGGGTCCTAGGGCAGCCAAATCTCCTCCCAGCTCCTTGAGGTGAAATGAGGAGAAAATCACAGATCCTCTCATGCCACAGGGACTACCTAGTAATCTACAGATGTAGTGGGATAACCTACTGTTTGCTCGTGTTCTCTAGGGAGCCATGGGACCGTATCGCATGTGCCAGTATTCTGATCAGCAGTAAGAAAGGGCGTGAGGAGAAGGTATTAATCTGGTTAGTATTATTTGGCTTGTTTTGTGCTGGACATGGTACAAAGTAAATTACGTGTATTATCTCATCAAACCCTTCAACAATTCTATTGGCGGCAGCAAAGACACTGGCACCTGTGTCTGCCTAATATCCACTCCCAGTGCTTTTGGAAAAGGCCCTGAATTTTCCTCTGGGGGAAACTATACCTCCCATACTCATAATCCATGTGGTTTTGGTAACCCTGGAACGATCCCGTTCCCTCCCTGCCCCACGGGTAAAAACAAATTGTAAAAATGAACCATTTGGGTAAGAAAAAATACTCCAAGTAATTCAGAGATGAAGGAAGAAATTAAAATTAAAATCACAAACTACCTACATAGAGGGTGTAGCCAAAGCTACCAAATTCTACTCAGAGAAAAATCTATAGCCACAAATGTGTACACTGATAATTAAGAAAGGTAAAAAAGAAATGAACTTAGTGTTTATTACAGAGGACTAGAAAAAGAACAAAACAAAGCAAAAGAAAGTGAGAGAAAGTAATAAAAATACAAAAGCAGAAATAACAAGTTAGAAAAAAGTAAGGCCTCTAGGGTAATAAATAAAACTCAAAGTTGGTTCTTTGAAAAAGTCAAAGTAGACAATTCTTGGTATGTATGATGAAAGGGAAAAAAAAGAAAGAAAACGCAGATGTACAATGTTAGGGATGAGAGAGAAAAAGTATGATTCCAAATATGGAGGGGATGCTAAAATAGCAGTATGTGTCATTTTCATGCCAACGTATTTGAAAATCTGGATGAAATGGGTGCTTACTAGGAAAATCTGCCTTCCCAAAATTGTTTTGAGAAGAGGCAAACACCTTCAATTGTCAATGCAGAAAAACTATTAGTAATATTGAGAAAATACTATAATTACAAAGCACAATATCCAAATGGCTTTATGGAACCCATCTATAAAACATTAAAAGAGGGGCACCTGAGTTCGGCTCAGGTTATGATCTCATGGTTCATGAGTTCGAGCCCTGTGTCAGGCTTTGTGCTAACAGCTCAGACCCTGGAGCCTGTTTCGGATTCTGTGTCTCCCTTTCTTTCCGCCCCTCCCCTGCTCATGCTGACTCTCTCTTTCTCTCTCTCTAATAAATAAACATTTAACAAAATTGAAAAAAAAAAATGAAAAGAAATACTGATCTTATTTAAACTATTGCAGAAAACAGAAGAAGTCAGAACTATTTGTAGTTCTTTTTATGACTCTAGCATAACGATTATGCCAAGACCTGAGGGAACTGGCATAAAAAAGAGACAAATCTCATTAATAAATAAAGATCCACAGATCGTAAATAAAACATTAGCAAATAAAATTCACCAGTATCTTAAAATAATATTAGCAAATCAAATTAGCAGTATATTAAGGAATAATACAGGAAATAGGTTTATTATAAGAGCGCAATGGTATTTAGTATCTTGGCAGATACTAAAAAGTCACTGATAGCTTTCATATCCATCCCTGGTGAAGTGCTGAGCTACGAACAGACTTCCTTAATGTGATAAAGAACGCATGTTAGAAAAATTAAAACAATGTTCTTGATGCGAAACGCTGTGAACAGGAATGAGTTAAGAATACCTACCAACCTGCTGTCATTTAATACTATCCTGGAGACACAATCCAACGACATAACACAAGACAAAGAAATGTGTTAGGCGCGCCTGGGTGGCTCAGTCGGTTCAGCGTCCGACTTCGGCTCAGGTCATGATCTTACGGTTTCTGGGTTTGAGCCCCGCATCAGGCTCTGTGCTGATGGCTCGGAGCCTGCAGCCTGCTTCAGATTCTGTGTCTCCCTCTCTCTCTCTGCCCCTCCCCGGCTCATGCTCTGTCTCTCTGTCTCTCAAAAATAAATAAATGTTAGAAAAAAAATTTTTTAAAGAAATGTGTTATAAATATTAAAGACACCTATAATATTGCCATTATTTTAAGATGATATATAATTAGTTATCATATTAGTTATATAATTTGATAATCTAGGACACTAAACTAAAAACTCTTGGTGGTAAATAACAGAATTAAGTTCAAAGAAAATATACATAAGTCAATAGCATTCTTATATACTGGAAATCATCAGTCAGAATATGGAAAAAAAGAGAAAAAAAAAGAATGGCCATGTGCAGTAAAAACAGAACTATAAAACTCTGGGTGTGAACTTAAAAAGAAAGGTGTAAGAACTGTATGAATAAAACATTTGATAGAAAAATTACACATCACTTATTAAAATTAAATGTTCACATATCCTGGGCTTATTAATCTTTCTTTGAAAATCTACTTCACCGCAATAAAAGCACAATTCACACAAATATGAACTTGTCTCTCCAACTCTATTTTGTCACAATGAGAATGTAACGCTCTGGTAATGAAGATTAAAACTAATGAACTATATCTTAAGGATATGGAAGAAGACACAAATAATGAAGACAGCTCTAATATGCTTAAATGGGAGGACTCAACATTGTGAGAATGTCATTTATTGCCTAATTAATACATTAACTTCATATGATCCCAAAATTGACTCCAAAGTTCACCTGGAAGAGGTGAGTAAATGAAACTAGAACATTTTTGAAAAGAAGAATGAGTCTACGGCCATACCACCCTGAACGCGCCCTATGTCGTCTGATCTCGGAAGCTAAGCAGGGTCGGGCCTGGTTAGTACTTGGATGGGAGAAAAGAAGAATGAGAAGAGAGGCTTGTTATCAAATGTGCTATGAATCCACAGTCATCATGCAGTAGAGCCCTCCTCCAGAATCAGACAAACCAAAGGTGGAGAGTAGGAAGCAACAGATTGACACAGACACAGAAATCGAGTGAAGGATACAGGTACATTTTTAGTCAATAGCGTCTGTCAATAAATGGCCTGGGGACAAATGATTATCCGTTTAGGAGAATACGCTGCTAGATGTCTACTTCATTCCTTACAACAGAATAAATTCCAGTTGATTTAGGGATTGAAATCTAAATGGGAAGAAGAATAAACTAGAATAAACTGGAAGAGAATCTTTTTATAATCTTGGGGTATACAAAGACTTAAGTGTGACACAAAACTCAAGCCATGACAGGAAAGGATGACCCACTGGACTCCATCTGAACAGAAATACTTACGCATCATCAGAGAAAGTACCCAGAAGTGCTCAAAGGGGAAAGACAAATGTTCAAGTGGGAAAAATGTTTGCAGTGTATTAGACAATCACTAGTTCTGACATATAAAGACCTCCTATTATAAAGGGAAATAACATTATAATAATTTACTATATATTTTTTTAAACGTTCACTTATTATTAAGAGACAGAGAGAGAGCATGAGCAGGGGAGGGGCAGAGAGAGACACACACACACACAGAATCCGAAGCAGGCTCCAGGCTCCAAGCTGTCAGCACAGAGTCTGATGCGGGGCTCGAACTCACAAACCGTGAGATCATGACCTGAGCCGAAGTCGGAGGCTCAACCAACTGAGCCACCCAGGCGCCCCAAGGGAAATAACATTATAGAAGATGGTCAGTAAAGGCACCAAAGATGTCCAAGCCTCATTACTAATCAAGGAAGCGCAAATTAAAACAAGATTTCCTTTTTCTGGCTATTTATACTGGCAAAGGTCGAAAAGGTTGATAATACTTGGTGTTGACAAGAGCGTATGGAAACAGTCACTTATAAAAGGCTGACAATAGTATAAGGTGATAGAAACTTTTAGAAGGAGAATTGGGCAGTATCCATCAAAAACCTCAAAGATGTGTTTTCCAGGATCCAGCAGTTCTGCTTCTAGAGATCTATTCTACAGCAATATTCTTACAAATGAGCAAAATAAACAGGGATTATTCATTACGCCATTGTTGTCGTTTATAATTGTGAAAAACCGCATGGTTCAGAGAAATGATTTTTTATCCAAGCAGTGGAATATGACACCGCTAATTAGAAGGATAAAACATATGTGTTTCCAAGAACTGAGATGGAAAGATACCCACAATGTGTTTTTAAGTGAAAACAATCAGGTATGATTTTGTATACCTGTATTGATTCACATACGCAGGTGCATACACACAAAGAGGGGAAAGGATGGAGGGAGAGACGATTATTGCCCAATCTGTTAAAGGTGGCAATCTTTAGGGATGGAATTTTAGGGTTATTTCCTACCTTATAGAATTTTATATTTTTGAAGACTTCAGCTATGAATACGCACTACTTTTAGAAATATAAAAGAGCAAGGTCAGGGGACGCCTGGGTGGATCAGTTGGTTGAGCATCCGACTCTTGATTTCAGCTCAGGTCATGGTCTTTTGTTAGTGAGTTTGAGCCCTGCATCTGGCTCTACTGACAGTGTGGAGCCTGCTTGGGATTCTCTTTCTCTCCCTCTTTCTGCCCCTCCCCTCCTCATGTTCTCTCTCTCTCTAAATAAATAAATAAACTTAAAATAAAAAGAAATATAAAAGAGAGCAAGGTCTATCTTCCTTCTTTCTTTTCAACTATTAGAGAAACAAACACTTTCGGGGCAGGGAGGATGGAGATAATATTTTACACAATGATTTCCCCAGCATTCTTAGCTCCTGGCAAAGACTTGGTCTTTAGGTTTTGATTTAAAGGCCACCAACCTTTACAGACTGCCTCTGATCTTGTCTCCAGGCCACCATTAACACTTCCTCACCTCCTGACTCCTCTCTCTGCTTTTGGTCTCCACCTCTGATCCATTCTGCATCCAGTGATCTTTCTAAAACCTAATCAGACCATGCCTTTCCCCAACTTAAAATTAACCCAATGACTTTCCATCCCCACTGGGCAAGTGTTTGTGGTTTTGTGGGTTCTGCTCCCTGCCTGCACCTCTGGTCTCTTCTCCTGCTCTCTCCTCATGTGATGCTCCAGCCGAGTGGGCTTCCTGTGGTTCCCTGGATCAGCAGAGGCATGTCGTCCCCTGGCCCACTCAGCCTTCTCCTCCGGCTGTTAGCTGACTCCTTGAAGCGCACTGTCCTCCCCTCGATTACAGTATATATCAACGTTCTGTGACAAGGACCTTGTCTTATCCAGCTCTGCAATCTCAAGGGGCCAGCACCAAGCCTAGCACAGAGTGGGTGGCTCAGAAGATGTTTGGGGACGACCGGACGGGATGTTGGTCTTTACCTGTACATACCTGACTCTCTGGTCTGGCACTAAAAGTCCACTGCTCAGTGGAAGGGCGTGGCCTCGGCTGCAGGGCACCCCATTCCACGGCCACCCCGTTAGGGTCAACCCTGTGTTCTGGCACCTCCAAGCTCAACACCCACATTTCTCTGAGTGCTACAATGGGCTTCCAGAGTAGCTGACGTCACCAAAAGGAAACGTAAGATGATTCCCCCAGTGAAAGCCTCGGAAACCTGCCTCATATTGGGTAGAATCGAGGCTACCCACGTGCCAAGGAAAACACTCTCGAGCTTGTCTTTCCAACCCTGGCTCAGAGATTTGCTACTGTGCACAGAAAGGCTTCCTGGACGTCCGAGGCCACCAGGATCTCAGCCAGAGAGTGAGCTCACACAGACGGCTGCTTCATCCACCAAAGTATTTTCCACTTCCTCTAATGTGCTCACGTATCTGTGACCACACTTCACCTAGTCTTTAAGTGTAACAGAAAATAACTAGGCAAAGGTAAAACTGTCAGATTTATTCATTACTCAATGGAAACTGTGTAACAAAACACGACATTCTAAACCTCAATCACCAATCTCTGCATTCTCTGGAAAACAAGCAACAGATTTTTCAGAGGGTTAGCTAGATCCAAACCAATTTTCACTTTCATAAAGCAAATTCTTTTCTGATTTTCTTAAATGAAATACTGAAAGACTCCCTGGGCCCCTCTGGAAGAAAAAAGGTATCTGACTACTCATTTATGTGTGGTTTTCAAGCTCAGGTGTTTGCATCACTCTCTTTTTCACTAGAGATAAGACCATGTGAGTCCCCATACGACCGTGCTGGAAAACCCACTTTCAGGGAGCAAGGGCTTCTCCTGCTCCACAGTGGGGGCCTTCTCCCTGGTCACGCTGCGTAACTGAGGCGCCCGGCCCAGCCAGATCCCACCAGCCTGGCACCAGCCCGGCCTTTTCCAGCCCTACTCAGGGGTCTGGGTCTGCAGGTTGGGTCGCACCAAGCCGGAGTCAACGCCACCGGGGCAAGAGAAAACTGGCCCCACCAGCAGGGGGCACTAGAAGTACTCAGGCCAGTGCTGGCCCTGGCCTGAGATTGTGCCTTTTGGGTGGGAAGGGAGGGGAGAGGCTGGGGTCCTGCTCCAGACTGGCCCACCCACACTCACTCTCCTTGTGCTGTCTCTCCCCTGCCCACCAGACCCCATTCCCTTAGGAAATGGCTCAAGAAACCTGGCCCCCTTAACTCTGGGCTCCTGGTCACCTTCTTGAGACCCTGACTTCTGCTCTGGTTGGTTCTACCCACCTCACTCAGTCCTGGCCTCCCCTCTTCTTCACAGCTCACTGCTGTTCCTCTAGGCTTTTGGCCAATGCTACTCTATTAGGCCACTCCTGGCTATGCCATCAGAGGATGCTTTGCAGGGAAGAGAGAGGCCCAGGGAAAGGGAGGCATGTCTGCTGACCAATCAGAAGCAGTGGGGGGCAGGAAAGTGGTAGGTCACTATGGGGAGAGGAAGCTCCAACAGCACAGGGTGGTATGCTTAGGGGTCAGCCCACTCAGTGACGTCCACCTCCTCGTGAAAGGGCATTAGTGCTCCAAATATTCGCTGAGTGGCTCCCCCATTCTAGACACAGGGGTATAGAAGAGAACCGGACAGGCGTGGTCCCCGACCCCATGAAGTATACAGGCCAGCAGAGGCATTCAACAGAGGCATTAATTACACAGATAATTAAGGATGTGGAACTGCTTAAAAAATAATACTTAGTATAGATTTACTTTGGGGAATTATCCTCAGATGCCAATGAGAAGCCCCAGAGGAAATCGTGGTATAAGTAAGACAGAAATGGGTTGATCATGTCTTTTTTTTTTTTTTTTTTTTTTTTTAATTTTTTTTTCAACGTTTATTTATTTTTGGGACAGAGAGAGACAGAGCATGAACGGGGGAGGGGCAGAGAGAGAGGGAGACACAGAATCGGAAACAGGCTCCAGGCTCTGAGCCATCAGCCCAGAGCCTGACGCGGGGCTCGAACTCCTGGACCGCGAGATCGTGACCTGGCTGAAGTCGGACGCTTAACCGACTGCGCCACCCAGGCGCCCCGATCATGTCTTTAATACTCACGGAATTCGTTCTAACTTCCCCAGCCTCAGCCACTCTCCTCAACTCCAGAGATGTTAAGTAACCTGTCCTAGGTCACTGAGCACACAGATGGCAGAGGTGGGATCTGAGCCCAGGTCACTGGGCTCTGGTGCCCACACCCTTCCTGATATGTTTTATGTGTGGCATACTTAGAGCTCAATGCATACACCAGACAAGTGATATTAAAACTTGAGACACTGGTGTTCAAATCCTGATGTTGCCACTGATTTGTCCATTGTGATCCTGGGTGAGTTCCTCAACTGCTTTCTTCCCCTGGGAAATGGAGACAGTACCTGTAACCTTCTCACAGAGCTGTGTGAACTCTAAAGGAATTAATGCACATGAACCGGGGCCAGCACAGCAGCTGAAGTTACTTGCAAAAAATCCCAACAACTGGAAGAGTGGATGGGGGGAAACAAACCTGTTTCTGGAAACTTCCAGAAGAAACTAGACAGCCCCTCCCAGAGACTCCCCTGACTTAACACCAACATTTTTGTGAATAGAGAAAAAGATGGGGGTGCCTGGGCTGGCTCAGTCAGTGGAACGTGAGACTCTTGATCTCAGGGTTGTGAGTTCGAACCTCACGTGGGGTGTAGAGATTACTTAAAAATAAAGCTTTCGGAAAAAAAAAAATGAAAACCACCTCACCACGACTGATAGACAGCCTTATTGCTAGGACCCAGGAAGATACTAAATATACTCTAGGAAGATGAAGAGGATAGAAATTGAGCAATGTAGACCATGTCAACTTGTACCTCTCAGGACCTACCCCCAGACTCACAGACCCAGGGATCTAAAAACTAGAGAACTCAGGTCAATGACTAAGACGCTGCCCAGGAGGAACTGATCTGGGGGCTCTGGAATGCACCGGCGGCCTCCTTCCCCTCCATGTAGTCACCTCCATTTACAGATCGCTGGAGTGTGTTCAGAAGGAACCCCAAATGCTCTGAAGATGGACAGATTTCACCTTATTCAAGGATGCAGAGGAAAGAAAATCCACCAAGGGAGCACATGGAAAAACACTGCCAAACTCTGGAGCCTGAGCTGCATGAAGGGGCTGAGCCATGAGAACACGTGTCCTCAAATGGTCCTTTCTAGTAGCCAAAAGAAATTTCAAGACATTTTTTCTTCTCAATATGGTACAAGAAGACAAAGCTGTGGAGACAGGAGAGAACTGTCAGAGGTGAACCCGCACAAGAATGAGTTAGAGACGCCTGAGATAAGAAAAGAAGAAAAGGAAACTAAAAGACACAATGGAAGAATTAAAAAAAAAAAAAAATTAACATCAGAAGCAGCGAGGAGCAAAATGGACCCTTGGGAAACTTGCATCACTGATGTGGAGGCCGCTTTGGCAAGATCAGATGCCAAAGGAAAGGACAGAGGAAGAAAGACTATAAGGGGATGTGGGGGCCTGAGAACAGAAAGCTGACCCAGGACAGGGGTCTTCCCAAGGAGAGTGTGCCAGGGCCCAGGAAAGAGAGCCAACCCCACACACATCCAGGATGAATGTTTGGATTAAAAAAAAAAAAAAATCTTGGGGCACCTGGGTGGCTCAACCAGTTAAGCATCTGACTCTTGATTTTGGCTCAGGTCATGATCTCACGGCTTGTGAGTTCTAGCTCTGCATTGGGCTCCACACTGGCAGTGCAGAGCCTACTTGGGATTCTCTCTCTCTTCCTCTCTGCCCTTCCCTCACTTGCACACACACTCTCTCTCAAAATAAATAAACTTGAAAAAAAAAATCTTGTAACTATCCAGGCAAAAAGCACAGGAAAAGCAGCAACAACAGCAAACCCAGAAAAGTGGCCCCAACCCTCCGAGTTGTCGGAGCCCCTTTTGAACCCTGCGCGGGGAGGAACCCGATGTTCCCCCAAATGCCTCCAATGATGTAAGCTACCTGCTTCCCTGTGGGAGGGGAGCTTCTCCGAGGAGAAGGGCTGTTTCTTCATGAAATGTTAGTGGACATCTGGTGATTTGCCGATTGTTTTGATTTTTTAAGATGAAAAATATTTCCCCCTGGTAATTATGGTGCTTAAGTGTATAAAGACCCAAAGAGATGACGTATGATTTTGGATGCCGTAAAAATTGGTCCATGCACATTTTTTCCACAAGTTTATGGGCACGTTTCACCATTACAGACTGAGGGCAGCAGCAGATTCAGCTTTTGGACGCCCTGCGAACAGATCACACGTGTTCTTGCCACACTTCCTCATCAGCAGCATGAGAAGCCCAGAAACCTCTCCTGCAGATGCCCCGCCCCCTCCAATGGATGTATCAGATGTGGGCGAAGCAGGGGCGCCCCTGAGGATGAACACCTTCCCGCGGGCCCAGTGGAGAAGTCTCAATAATTGACTGTACAGACAGGGGCATTTCTGTCAAGTTCAGTGTGGGGTGCGGGGAAGGGCATCTCCTGTTGACTCCCTGAGCACTGAACACCGAGCACCCAGAAAGCAGGAGCCTGCACTTGGCCGTGGACAGTGGGCTGCCCCGAGTAGAACTGACAATGGTATGGGTGGGTTGGGAGGGGGAGGTAACCCCCAGGGACACAGATAGAAGGTCTCTCTGGAAACTGAAAAACCTCATCTCAGCTAAAGAGGAAGGGCATCACCTCGGGGCACTGGTGAAGGAAAATACTTTGCAAATGTCCCATTTCCTGCGTTGCAGTGCACTGCTCTGGGCGAAGGCCTCCTCTTCTCCTTTGGTTAGAGCTTCCTGATGGTGATCTGGCCTGGGTCTTGCTCTCAGCAAGACCCTCTGGTGACCCAGAGTCCATACACAGGGACCCCGGAGGAGGGGCTCAGACAGGTCCTGGGACAAGACAGTCATCTCGGAGCCAGGGGTGGGAGAGTGGGAGCCCAGGGCTAGCGGATGCCCGGCACGACGACCACGGTCACTGAGTTCCTACTGTGTGCCAGGCTCTGGGCTGACAGCTACATCTGCACAATCTCTTGGAATCCTCAATTTACAGAAGGGGCAACGAGGCTCAGAGAGGCTAAGCTGTTTGTCCAAGGCCAAACAGTGAGTGTGCGGCAGAGCCGAGATTGCACCCCAGGTCACCTTGGGAATCTGGGCTCTGACCAGCAGTGTGGCCTTGCTTTGCCCTTCCTCGTCCTGGCCCCGCAGGACAGCACGGGAATACATGGAGCCCGCAGAGCTGGGGTGGGGAACGCAGCCACTTGTGGGCGGAGCCTGAGCCAAGCCTTATGCTCTGGACGTCAGAACCCCCCCCCACCCACAGCTCGCTTGCCAACAGGGCTCCAAGGGAAGTACCACCCCCATCATCCAGATGGGGAGATGGAGACTCGGAAAGGAAGGGTGACTTTCCAAAGGTCTCTTGGCCAGCGGTTGGAGAAGCCAAGATTTGAACCCAGGTCTGGCTGGCCCCAATCCATGCTCCATTCAACACAAGGACTGTAGGGACTGCCTTTCAGTCTCTCGGTTTTGTTTCACGCCAGGAACTGAGTCCTGTGGTCCTTGCCTGGAAGTCTGAGTCATAGACCCTGACCTCAGACGGGACAGATGTCCTTCTGGGGAGTGGAAACATCTCTGGGCCAGAACAGGACATAGTTCCAAGTGGATTACCAAGAGCTCAGGGAGGAAATCTGATTTACGGCCCACCACACCTCACTCCAACTGGCCCATGGGCCCCGGCTCAGCCATGGCGCTGGGCTGAGGCCTCCAAAGCCAACACTTCTTCTGTTGGAGGTGCCCACTCCGGGGTCGGCACCTCCCCTGCCATGGGGCTCAGGACACACAGCGCCTGAGATTTCTCAGCTTTGACGCTGGCGGACGGGCTGGGCTTGGGTGCCGGACAGCAGCTGCTCTGGGGATTAAGCGGTCCTCTGGAGGCCAGCCTGGGAAGCCAGTCCCATTGGTGCCATTTAGGGTGGGAGCTCTGGAGCCGGGCAGTCTCAGAGGAGGGCCAACTCTGCCACCGACTTGCTCCCAGTGGCCTCAGAATGTCCCTCGGCAATCTGATCCTGTTTCAGCCTCTGTGACAGGGGGCAAGCAATGGTGTGCCCCCCACCACGCAGAGGTGAGCCGGCAAGAGCGGAGGTGAGCACAGCTCTCTGCATAAGGTCACTGCTCAGTAAAGGTTAGGGTGATGGCAATGACACTAGTAGAGAAAACAGTCTCTGGAAGGCCCAATCCTCTGAGAAACAAGGATCCAGGTGGCACCTCCCACTCCACCCCACCGTCCCCTCCCTCTTCCAGCTCCCCACATCCCATTACACCCATAGCAAGGGCTGAACGTGGAAAGGAATACCTTGAGAGCAACTTATTCCCTGCTCCTGTCTGCTCTCTGGCCTCTCCCACAGCCAGAGCCAAGGGGCACTCCTATTTGGAGATGGGTATCCCAGCGGCCAGGTGAAGCCTCTCGACTTTCCGAGGAGCACACCGGGTTTGGAGACCCAAGTGTGAACACCCACTCCAGCGGGTGACCCTGGGGAACCAACCTCGCCCCTCCAGGCCTCATCTCCTCATTTGTTCCCACCTCATATGTCCATTCAGAGCAGTAAATGAGGTACTATAAGCAAGCCGACACAATGCCTGGAAGACAGTAGGTTCGTTCGTTCATCCATTCATTCATTCATTCGATCAGTCATGCACATAGCTGTTCATCTGCCGAATGGCTGCTGAGCACTGCCTCTGCCAACTCTGTGCTGAGCTCTGAGGGTACAGCCATGAGAAAAACCAGACGTGCTCCCTGCCTGCCCTTATGGGCCTAACGATCAAGCACTGAACAGATGCCAGTCCTTCCAGGTTCTCCCTCTCTATTCCTTTACTACTTGGGTGGACACAGAGAGCCCCAGGTTCACAGCTGGGAGGCCTGCCGCACTCAGAAGGCAGCAGCCTCAGAAAGCTGCTTATCTTTGGGGGTGACCAGAACTTCTCATGCTCTAAACCTGTGAGCACTGGACCGCCCCTCCCAAATGTGTTCCAAAACATCTAATTTTATATTATATACACTGTCCTCAGTTGTATGAAGGGACTCAGGGCTTTGCAGCTATTGGCGAGTAATTTAGGGCAGTGGCAGGTTGTGAGCTTTGCTGTCAGCAATTCCATGGGACTCGGGCAAATTATTTAATTTACCCGAGCCTCAATTTCCATTTTTGTAAGATGAGCGCTATTCCAACCTTGCAAGGCTGTTCTGAGAATCAGAGCTATTGTGTGGAAGCCTTTAATACATTACCTAGAGCAATAATAATGATAATGAAAACAATCATGACAAGAGCTAACATCTACTAGCATTTACCGGGTACCAAGCATTGGGCTAAGGGCTTTTCAGGCATTAATTTATTCCCCATTCAACAAATACATATGGAGACAGTAGATGCTAGAGACCACGAGGAACACGACCAATACAGCCTCTGCTTTCGAGGAGCTTGCTGCCCAGAGGAGGTCTCGGACAGCAAACAAGTAGCTGCACAAACAATTATTTAATTAAGATTATCATGATAAGAACCACACTGGGAAATACAGTCCTCCATTTGAGTAAATGCCTTTACGTATATATTCTAGATGAGGAAATGAAGGGACAGAGAGGTGAGGCAACTTGCCTAAGTTTGCACATGTGGTAAGAGGCAGAGCTGGGCCCCAAATCTCATCGCATGGGGCTTATTTGGCCTCTAATAGCACTGGGAGTTCCCAATCGTGTGCTGAGGGCCCCGAGGCCTCAGGGCTCCTCCTCTGGTCTAAGAGCCGCTCTCAGAGCGGAGGTGGGAGCAGCAGAGAGCAAAACAGCTTACTGACCCTCCATGCACCACTGCTCACCAGCAGCCCAGCTAGCCTGGCTCTGCCGTTGACTGCTTCTGTGGCCTTGGGTACCCCGGCTGTAACATGGAGAGAATAAGGGGCGCCTGGGTGGCTCAATCGGATAAGCATCCGACTTCGGCTCAGGTCACGATCTCGAGGTTCGTGAGTTCGAGCCCCGCATCGGCTAACAGCTCAGAGCCTGGAGCCTGCTTCGGATTCTGTGTCTCCCTCTCTCTCTGCCCCTCCCCCGCTCACACTCTGTCTCTCTCAAAAATCAACATTAAAAAAAAATTTTTTTTAATGGAGAGAGTAAGAGTAACTCCTGCCAGGCTGCCTTGAGATCCGGCAGGCAAAGTGGCTGTCTGAATGTGGACACTGAAGGTCACACTGGTCTGCCTTCCAGCAAAGGATATTTCGGGATGATACAGTATCCCTGGAGTGTCAAGGCTCAAAGCTCTCTTTCTGTCTGTCTGTCTCTCTCTCTTCCTTCTTTTCTAAATTGAGATATAATGGACATATCCATAGCTCTATTTCTTAGCTTGCTTTATTAATTGCAATGTTATTTTATTGATTTATTATTACATTTATTCATTTTTGAGAGACAGAGACAGAGCACAAGCGGGGGAGGGGCAGAGAGAGAGGAAGACCCAGAATCCGAAGCAGGGTCCAGGCTCTGAGCTGTCGGCACAGAGCCCGACATGGGGCTTGAACCCACAAACTGTGAGATCATGACCTGAACCGAAGTCAGACGCTTAACCAACTGAGCCACCCAGGAGCCCCTATTGTAATGTTATTTTAACTTCACCCATTTATATATCACCTTCATGATTTCTGCCAACATAGCACCCATGTATTATGTAACATAAAATTTACCATTACTGACATTTGGTATGTTCATGATCATGTGCAACCATCACTGCTCTCTTTCACCAACCCGAAAGCCAATCCTGTGTGCCCTTACCCCCTGCTTCCCCCTCCTGCCAGCCTAGGCAACCACCGATCTAGTTTTTGTCTTTATGGATTTTCTGGCTCTGGATATTTCAGGTAAATGGGATCGTACAACATGTGGCCTTTGGTGACTGGCTTCAAGCAGTAGCATAGTGTTTCCCAAGGGCCATCTGTGTTGTAGCATGTGTATTTCATTCCTTTTTATGGATGAATAATGGCCTAACGTACACATATACCATTTTTTGCTTTATCTGTTCATCAGCTGGTGGACATGTGGGTTGTTTCCACCCGCTGGCTGTTGCGATTGTGCTGCTATGAACATGCACATGTAAGTTTTTGTTTGTACGCACACCTATTGTCAATTCTTTGGGGCACATATACCCAGGGGTAGAATTGCTGGGTCACTATGTTATTTTTAACTTGAATTTTAAATGTAATCATGGGGGCGCCTGGGTGGCGCAGTCGGTTGGGCGTCCGACTTCAGCCAGGTCACGATCTCGCGGTCCGTGAGTTCGAGCCCCGCGTCAGGCTCTGGGCTGATGGCTCAGAGCCTGGAGCCTGTTTCCGATTCTGTGTCTCCCTCTCTCTCTGCCCCTCCCCCGTTCATGCTCTGTCTCTCTCTGTCCCAAAAAATAAATAAACGTTGAAAAAAAAATTAAAAAAAAAAAAATAAATAAATAAATGTAATCATGGATTTAATGTGCTAATGATATTAAGAGAAATACTTAACTTTTCTTTTTTTTTTTTTTTTTTTTTAATTTTTTTTTTTCAACGTTTTTTTATTTTGGGGACAGAGAGAGACAGAGCATGAACGGGGGAGGGGCAGAGAGAGAGGGAGACACAGAATCGGAAACAGGCTCCAGGCTCTGAGCCATCAGCCCAGAGCCCGACGCGGGGCTCGAATTCACGGACCGCGAGATCGTGACCTGGCTGAAGTCGGACGCTTAACCGACTGCGCCACCCAGGCGCCCCATTATACTTAACTTTTCTTAAGGTGAGAGCCGGTTCTCTATGCGCCATCTCAAGTCACGAGGCCCACAGATAGCGCGTGTCCACACTCTAGGAAACTCAGAGCTCATGTATTCCTGCGTTCACTGTTCGGGAGACTGCCAGTACCGGGCCGCTGTGGGGTGGGGTCCTAGGAGCTGAGGCCGGGTTAGATCTAGGGTTACCTGATGGGTGGAAAGCAGTGCTGGGAGGAGGCCGGCCAAGGTCAGAGGCAGACAGGCAGCATCAGTTATCAGGGTCAGCTTTCAGCCCACATCGTCACGGGAACATGGAGCACAGAAGAGGGAAGGAGGCGGCACAGAGACAATGAGGTGGAGGACCCAGGGCTTTGGCCACCAACAAGGATGACTTCAGAGCACAGGCACCAGGTGCGGGGGGAGGGCGTCTGGGGCTAGTCCCAGGCTGTCCCACCCTTCTTTTGAGGCCAACTCTCCAGGTACCGGGAGGGAGGGCAAGGCAAGAACCAAGGCGCTGGCCTTCAGGCTTCCCTCAGACATTCTCCAACTGGGAGTCCTGCCCCTGCGTGGAGACCACTGCCTTGGTAATTATGGGACGCCTAGAGAGAAGGGGTTGTTTTTGATGGAGACTCTTTCATCTCTGACTTAAATTATACATCACGCACTAACGTTTTAACTCTGATGTCTTCTAGAATTCAAATGAGACATAAACATACTCCCAGAAGCACAGAGTCTGCATTCATTACTGGGACCACCTTGACCAAATAAGAGGTGTCACCACATCTATTTATAGTTTAAACATCTTTCCACTGTCTTTCCCTGAAAATCTATTGAGGCAGCTCCCACACAAACAAGGAAGAACCCGACCCCAACAATCATTCATTCATTCGCGTTCATGTCTGGAGGGTGGACAGCGGTCAAGTCATGGCACAGGGACAGGGAGAGAAAGTGAGCTCTGAGCACAGAAGTGGAGTGGACAGAGACACATAAATTCATAAATAAAAGCCACCATTTAGAACCCATTACATCAAGAACTTTAAAATGTGGCCAGCGCTGAAAGCCAGCAAGGCTGCACCGAGACGGGAAGACCCATGGGCCGCTGGCAGCAGGGTGAGTTGGTACAACTTTTTTGGGAAGCATTAGAGATTTCAAAGCCAGAAAAATACTGGTATCCTTTGACTCAGTAATCCCACTCTTAGGAACCTATTCTGAGAAAATAATTGTAAAAGGAGAGAAAAGTTCTGTACGTACAAAGGTGTCATGACAGGGAGATCCAGTGGTTAGACACAAAACAAAACAACAAAAACTGGAAACACTGTATTGTCAAACAATAGAGGAACAGCTAACAATATTAAAATGAACGGCCTGACAAAAATACGGAGGCGTTACATGACAGAGTGGTGGGATTTTAAATGCTTAATAAACAAAAACAAAAACAAAAAAACTTTACGCGGGGCGCCCGGGTGGCTCAGTCCGTTAAGCCTCCGACTTTGGCTCACGTCGTGATCTCTCAGCTCGTGAGTTTGAGCCCTGTATCGGGCTCTCTGCTATCAGATCCTCTCTCTCCCTCTCTCTCTACTCCTCCCTCGCTCATTCTGTCTCTCCCCCTCTCGCTCTCAAAGATAAATAAACATGAAAAAAACACACAACTTTACAGCACTTACACAGTCTGTGCCTTGTAAAAAAGAATGTATTAGTCCTTAGTTAAGATAAAAACGTTCTTCTAATTATTGATACTTACTGGCAGACTTAAGTTTGATTCTCCCCAAAGTAGCAGCAAATATATTTCAATCACGTACGTGAATATAAATAAAGCTTTCAACAAGTTCCCAAAGAAGAGTGATTCCTCTCCAAATACCAGGAAACCTCATGACCTTCCTCTTCCCAGTTATTTAACCAGCTAACCATCGTGTGCAGAACACAGAATGCCAGTGGCCCTCCCCTTGGAGAGGGTCCCGTGGGCCTGCTGACCTCACCTGACCCGCCAGGATGGCTCCCTGGTGCTCTCGGAGCTGCCTGGCCCCTGCTTCCCTCTGGACATGCCCGACCCACCGGCTTTCACGCACACAATTAGGTTGGACCATTCAGCCCGGCATTCCAGGCCTTCGGTGGTGCGGCGCGTCTCACATACCGCTCCGGTACAGGGTGGCGTTTCCCGGTGAATGTGCCACTGATTGGACGCTCTACCTCTACTCTTGGAAGCTGAGACCAGGGCTTCCCTTAACCTGCACATGGGCTGGGCTGTGAGGACAGTGGATGCATCGGCCCCCAGGAACTCCTTAGATGCCATCCCCTGCTCCCTGTGAGGTGACCAGGCAGGCCTTCAGCACTCAGCCCTGGGCATTCGTTGTCGCTGTACAGGAGAGCCCGCAGCCTTCGCTAGCCTGAAACCTAGACTGCTACGCTGACTTACTTCCCGGCTTTTGGGGAGAAGGCAGGAGGAAAGGCATGAGGCCTGTCTTCTTCCAGAATGTTCCAAACAGAGCAGCCAGCCTTTACAGTGCTGCTCCTATTTTTATCAACAGACCTATGTGAGGCTGGATTTTCACAAGCAAGTGTGAAAACACGAAGTGCTGGGATGAGCTGTTGAATACATACTCCAAAATGACACATTCATACCAAAGACGCATTTACATATAAGGTAAAAACACGCCATAAAATTTAGTTGTAATTTTCTATGTTCAAAACATTTAGAATAATGAATACATTTTCAAAATTTTCAAAAACTGTTAGCAAAAGGCTGGCAACTGGTCCTTACTTAGGAAAAAAAAACATCCTTCAATTCTCAGATTATACCCTGCTTACGTTGTTGGTGTTAAAAATGTCCTTTCCCCTAGGAAATAATGATGATAGTTTATATTTTCTTTAGTTGCCATTAAAAAAAAAAAAAAGTTGGCAGCCTCCTGAGTCTCCAAACTTTCCTTCTATCTGAAGTTTCCCTTGCTGGTGACACCCAAAGTCTGGGACCCACAAGCCTGAGATCACATGCGGTTCTCTGGCAGTGATCGGGCTGCAGGCTGGCCCCAAGCGAGCGTTCCACAGCTGGAAACCCCCAGGGTGGCTTCTGAGCAAGCCGAGTGAGATGGCTTAGCAGGGAGGCGGCTTTGCATTGCTTCGGGCTAGAGGATCTCTAAAACTCAAAAAATAGCTGAAGGTTGAGTAAGTAGGAATTTCAGTTTGGCACAAAAATCTAGCTTGAGTTCATCTCTTTCCTCTTTTTTTCTGTCAGAGTTTTTGAGGTAGGGTTGCTCACCTGAAGCCCAATCTCACTCCCACCCGAACCCCCAGGCACCTTTGCTCGGCCAGGTGCAGGCCGACAAAGCCCCAACCCAGGGGGCATCTGCCAGGTACTGTTGAAGGAAAATCACCCGACGCTGCAGAACGTCCACCCCTCCGAACGCCCAGTCTCCAACCTCAGCAGGAACCTCAGCCCACTCCACAGTCTTGCCCTCCCTGGCCCCTCTCCCATTCCCCTCGGTGGCTGGTTTTCCCCAACAGCTGCCTACCACTCCCACCCCAGCTGTCCCTCCCTGCGGGCACCCTGCCTCCCGAATGAATGACCTCAGCTTCCTGCTCTGCCCCCTCATTTATCTGGACCCGCTCTCCACCCTCCTTTCCCTCCAGGGCACTATCCTCGCCCCCATCTCCTCCAGCCTGGACCCCCCTGGCCGACCTCGTGCTCAGCTGGCCATCTTTAACGTCTCCCTGTCTGCACTTATTTTTTCTTTAAGGTTTAAAAGAATATTGCTTTTCTGATTAAAAGCGGTATTTACGTTCATCCGAGGAAATACAGAAAAGCATGAAAAAGGTAACTGCCTGTAAACCCACCATTGTGGGGATTCTGAATTTGGGTGTGTCGTTCACATAAACACACGCGTCCGTGCGTAAAGTTGACCACATGTTGCTGTTTGGCCCTGGGGGACTGTTGCTGGTAGAAGACCCCAGAGAGCTCCTCTGTCAGTGAAAGTGGAAAGGTCCCAACCTGAGTAAGCAATGAAGTATCATTGTGAGTCCCGGATGCCCCAGATGCTTTTTGGGAAAGCCCAGAGGTGGGCAGAGGCAGATCCTGCTGCCCACCCGGGGTACGTCCTGTCTGAGGCCTTCCCAACAGCACACTGTCAGCTATCACTTTACACAGGTGCCAGAGAGTTCCAGGGCCTGGGACCAGACAGCAGCCGCATGTATGCCTGACGCCGTCAGTCAGACACCCCCCGCCTCTCCACCTTCCGGGGTCCCCCAAAGCTAACTCTCAAGGTGGGAGGAAAAGGAAAAGGACGTGATGCGGAGAAGAGGGCCTGGCCACGATGAGAGAGCCCAAGCTCCCCAGGCCTCTCCCCCCACAGGCTCACTGCTGTGACAATGGCAGCGATCACGATCTTAACGGCATAAGAGCTCACCACGTGCCAAGCATCAAGACATACAATTAACAAGTGTCATCTCTGTTCCCCAAAGCGTGGACACACTCCACGGGAGAAGATCGTGGTGGTCTGGGGAGGGATATTTGTTATTTGACCAAGTATTAGAAATAAGCAATTGCACATCGAACCCTTGATAGCACGAAGAGAACAGAATGAAAGAGGAAAACTGAGTAAGACGGTGAATATTCAGGAATTGGTGTAGATGGTTACAGATGCCACAAGTCTGGGCAAACACCGTCTTACTAGATCCTCAGATCCTGACAGCAGCTGTGGTACATCTGACAAGGCGTGGGGAGGTTACGAGGCACTCTGGGGAGCGGGGACCGGGGTCAGGACCTGCGCCTGTCTGAACCCACGGCCTTGGCCTTCCCCGCCCTGGGCCCTGCTGAGGCAGGCTCTACTTTTCCTCCTCTTTGCCTTCACTCTGCTGACCCGCAGGGCCCAGGACAGAGTCTCTGTGCTCTGGCTCCCAGATGGGTCATGCCACTGGCTATATGGTACCCATCTCCCTACAGGTCTCTAACTGGTCCTGTCCACATGAGCACCTGTGGCCAGCACAGCCGCGCACACACAGCAGGTGGGTTCTGGAGCATCTGCGCAGCTGCTGGCCAGGCTGCCCCTTCTGGAGAAGGACAAGAGTGAATGGCATGTGTTGGGGGACGGGGGAGGGGGGTGAGTCTGCTGCGGCTCTGGCGGTTGCATTTCCTTGGGGCCTCCGTAGTCAGAATGACCCAGCAATGGCGGGTCTGGAAATTTCTCCCCGCCATAGCCTCCTGGCAACAGAGGCATGAGATGGCCTGCTGACTCTTGCCTCGCCAGACCTGCCACATGTCAGCACAGGACAGCGTGACCCAGCTTCTGGCCAAACCTTCGTCTGAGGCAGGGGGAGCCCAGACAACACACTGTTGGCCCAAGGTCTAGACGCATCTCTCCGAGGATCATGTTCCATCCCTTGTGAGGACAGGAAGCTGGGCTCAGAGGTCGAGCCATAGGAGCAGATTCAAGGGAGAGACAGAGATCCTGTGGGGTTCTAGGGAGCCCAAACCAGGGATCCTCATCTCTCAGGACCAGAACAAGAATGTGAAGAATCCAGAGTTGAATTGGGCTGAAACTTACAGCCAAAGTGCTGCCTTCCCACCAGTGCCCATGACCTGCGCGTATTAATAATAAATCCTAGTAAGTGCCACTGGCTGACCACCTAGCGGGTGTCAGGCATTGAGCTTTCCCTACATCGGTGAGCTCCGTGCTGTCCTCATGTAAACTCTGAGGCAGTTAACGTTATTAAAGCCCACTTCACAGACGGGGACACTGAGGCGTTGAGGTACCTGAGTCATATGGTTAGGGAGGGGCGTGTGGTGATGTGGACCCAGACTCTGTCCTTCAGTGGTGGACCTCCATGGGACACACAGCTCTGCAGACTGACAGCTGGCACGAAGGCTCTTTGTTTCTGGGAGTTTCTTTGACAACAGGGTACCTGCAGCAATTTGTGAGTGTGTCACACACCCACTCCCTGCAGCCAGGACAGTTCTGGTTCTGGCCCCCTTGCACTGGCTCCATGACCACTGACACCTGTTCACCCTCTCTCTTCAGGACCCCTGCCTCCCTCGGCGGCGCACTCCCCGTTCTCACTGGCCAGTGGCACTCGGTGAGCACTTCTGAGGGGAGGACGATTTGGGGCTCCGGGCTCTCGTTTCGGCTCTGCCCCTGACTAGCAATACAACCATGGACAAGTCGCTGCTCTTCTCTGAGGCTCTGTTTCCCCACTGGTGAAGTGGGGGGGGAGGGGCGGAACTTAACGGCTTTGACGTTCAAGAACGGGCAGACTCTAGAAATTAGTATGTTATACCACGTAATACAGCAGAAGTCCGTCGGTTCCAGCGAGTTCCACTGGCAGGGCGAGGCCTGCTCCCCCTGCAGGTCGGGGCGCCCACTCCCACGGAGCCCTCCTGCCTGCCCCCAGCTCCTCCTCTGCGGCACTCAGTTACTCGGCACTGAAAGGAGTCTAGTCCTAAGGACAGCAGTGGCTCCCATTCTCCGAGGGCCGCACGCCAACTCCATATCATCTGTCGCTGAACACTTAGGGCCCCACTTACAGGTGAGGGGTCTAGGGCCAGAGGAATCAAGCGAGCTTATGCGGGTCATCTGGCCAGCACGCGGTGGGGTGGGGCTCAAGGCCAGGTCTGCCTGACCCCTTAACCTCTACTTGTTGATCACTCAACACCTGCCCCCCAGGAGGTCATGAGCCCCCAGGGTCAAGGACCAAGTCTGCACTGCTGACAGCTGTCTCTCCGGGGCTAACAGTTATCTGCAACAGCACACGTTCTCCCTAAATATTTTGTAAATTAAAACAAAGGGGAAAAAAGGTGTTTAGGTCTGAATCCTTCTGTCCCCAAGTGACAGAGACCAGCATCAAATGCGGGAAAGACTGCAAGAATCCTAGAACAGCTGCACCACAAGATCCAGGCAGCCCAAGGACAGCCCCAGGGACTGAGGGGGTGGGGTGGGGTGGGGACTAGAGCTGGTGGCTTGCTGCCTACAGGCCCGCTCTCTCCACCCTTTACTGTTGCCCCTCTCTGGGCTGGGCTCCATGCCACATTCACTCAGGCTCTCCATGTGCAGAGGCCAGGGCCACCGGCTGCTGTGGTGTCAGGATTCGACAGCTCTGTGACCAAGGAAGAGACCTTCTCTCTCTCTCCCTGGCTTCAGAAAACAAAACAAAACAAAACAAAACAAACACTCCAACCGGCCTAGTGTGAGCCACCACTCTGACTTGGAGATGAGGTACTGTGATTGGGCCAGATGGGTCAGGTAACCCTCTGAGGTCAGGTGCTGGGTGGGAGTGAGTGCTGGGCAGACAGAGAGAACAGCCCTATCAAACTGGAAGTTATCTGTTACCCAGGTTGTGATTTAAGCTTTTTGTCAAACTCAACTAATTATAGGACAGTTAAAAATACAACTCTGCTGTTGAAATCCAACCCCCAGGGCAATGGTATTAGGAGGCGGGGCCTTCGGGAGTGATTAGGTCATGAGGGTGGAACCTTCATGGATGGGATGTGTGCCCAGAGAGATCCCTCACCCCCTTCCCCATGTTTGGACACAGCGAGAAGACGGTCATCTTTGAACCAGGAAGCGGGCTCTCACCAGATGGTGAATCTGCCAGTGCCTTGATCTTGGACTTCCCAGCCTCCAAGACTTGGTGTTTGTTGTTTATAAGCCACTCACTTTATGGTATTTTATTAGAGCAGCCAGATCTAAGACAAACCACCTCCCAAGGCTGAGACAGAAACCCCCAGGCCGCGGGCCATTCCTGTGACCATGTGTCTCCTCTACACCGTAGAGTCTATGGGTTTCAACTTCTGAAAGATCTTGCTTCTCCCCTGACAGGAGGCTGGCAACGGGGACAGAAGCTCTGTGGTGGTCAAAGGCCAGTGGCAGTGTTGACGTGTGCTGACTCTATCTGGAAGCGATGGAGAAGAGCATGGCTGTGGAGCCAGGCAACCTGACCCTGACCCTTGACCACAAGGATGAAGGCCTCACCTCTAACACTGGGGATGCGCATGCCCTCCCACAGAGGTGAAGGTGATAATGCTGACAGCTCACAGCGGTGTGTGCTTCTGGGGACCACGCATGACTGAGCTCCACATTCCATCTGCTTCCTCCCCACCACGTCCTGATGACCGCCCTACTGTGGGAGCACTGCTGGGTCACTGTTCCAGGGGGAGGACAGTGAGCTGGGACGCAGACTCCAAATTCTTCTGGACACCTGGGTCAGGCTTTAACCCTGCTGCTGTTAGCTGCACGGTGGTGAAGAGGCCTGCGAAGGGGGCGTTGCTCAGTGATGTTCCAGAGTCTTCCCTCGTCCTATTTTCTTTCTTCTCCTTCTCCCACTTCCCCAATCACGTCCACCCACCACCAGGGCTCCAGTGGCTGCAAGGCCACCACAGCTAAGGCTGTGCTTCTGTCCCCGCTCCCCCAGCTGGTGGGTGGGGTCTTCTGAGCATCTATGAGAAGTGCAGGTGGCCAGACCAGTGACCCCCACGCTGGGGCCTCTGGATGATTAAGGCCACTACCAGCTGACTGAGGAATCTGAGTCCACTGGGGGCACAAATGTGAAATGCCTTATTCTCGCCAACATACACTCTCTAATGTACTGCACTGACTTCTCTTTCCATTGTGGGCAGTGGGTCCCCAAATGATATCTAGGCCAGATTCTGTGACTTTGCAGTCGCTTCATTTTTGGCATGGTTGCATTAGAAGATTTCAGACTTGGTTCTGTTTATGTGAAGACTCCATCCATATGGAATTCAAAGCTCATCTCTGTTCTCTTTTCTCCCCTACCTCTCCCTGGGGGCTGCTATTTTCCAAGCCCCTTTCTTTATCTGTTTGAACTTCCTCCCCTAAGCCTTCCAGACTCTAGCAGTCCTCACGGCCCATGCTCTGCGGGGAAGTGTGATCTGCTCATGCTGGGGTCACCTGTCAAGAGTGGTGAACCTGGTCTGGCCTGGTTCCCTCTGATGCAGATGGCCCTGGCCATGGCCAGACCATGGGGGTCTCCATGCAGGTGGAGCTTTGGGTCCCCTAGGGATGCACTTAGCTTTGTCCTGGCCCGTCCACCACTGAAGAGCAGCCAGGCCTCCTGTCCCTGCCACCAGGAGTACATGTCCTCCTACCCCTTCTCTAGGAAGGGTATCCCACCACATGGTCGGTGGCCACCTTGGTAGTATGGCTCCTGCCCTGCTGCCGGCCTCTGTCTCCTTCTCATGGGACCTAGTAACATCTGGTATAGTTTCTGGCATCCCACAAGGGCCACAGAGAACTGGAACGCAGGGCAAGACCCAACTCTTCTCCGTACCCAAGTCCTTTCAAGGCCTGGCGACTCCACAGAATCCCCCCTTTACAAATCTCTGCAAGGAAACAGGCATGAGTTTCCATGTTCAATGTGACCCAAACTTCGGAGGCTGTATGTCAACCGCCATCCCCCGCCCGCTTCCTCTTCCTCTTCCCCAGGGAGGGAGAGAGGACTGGAGAGGGGTGGCCCCTCTGCTCGCAGCTCAGGCGGCGCTCTCCCACACTCCTGGTGGGCCTGAGGGCTCTGTAGCTCCTCACACGCCCAGCCCCTCCCCCAGAGGCAGAGGCAGCCCAATCTTCTCAAAGGACTCTCTCCCAGAGAGAGAGAGAGCCTCCTTACTTGGCTTTGGGGAGGAAAGGCACCTGTCTCAGCTCAGGAGGACACCTGCTGTGAGGCCAGGACGTCTCTCTTGCTCAGAGCACCCGTCTGGGATTCACAGGAGTGGGTGTGGGGAAGGGGCCTGGGCCCAGGAACCTGGGGAAGGGGGCAGGAAACCATCACCCGCGTTCTGTTCCAGCGGTCACTAGGGAGCTACTCTCAGCTGTTCGGAAGCTCGGGGCGGCTATACGGCTGTTAATCATAAAGGCGTAAGGCATTTATTTTCACTTAATGCAAGCAGCATGTTTCACAGAGACAGTTTCTATTACGACAGCAGAGAAATAAAGATCTGAGTCAGGTCTCAAACTTCGCTCTGAGTGACCCTGGGCAAGACTTCCAACTCTTCTAGGACTCATTTCCTCATCGACACGACGGAGCTTAGAATCACCTAATCTTGGCCCCACGAGGAGCGGTGGGCTCCCTCAGATCATAAAGAGCTTCATACCGCACCCTGCAAACTTCACGGTGGACGTGGTGGCTGCTGTTATTGACAGGCGTTTTCAGGACCCAGAGTCGGCAAGAAACACAAAAGGGGTCTTAGGTGGGCAAAGGACCGCAGCCCACTAAGCCGGTGTCCCTAAGGCTGCTCCAGCTCAGGCAGAGCTCCAACACATTTGGTTGAATGGGGGGTGTTCTCCCAATTCAGGGAGACTATTAACCTGCGACTTGTTAAGGAGGGATTCTGAACACAGATTTAAACTGCATCTGGTCCAGCAACCAAAGGAGACTGTGGGTCTCAAAAAAAAAAAAAAAAGAAAAGAAAAGAAAAAGAAAGATGCAGGAGAGACCCCTCTGTGTGGAGGGTTCGCGGCCCTGCTAGTCCGGTCGGGCAGCAACGGGCAGCTGTCTCCCGGCGCCTGCCCGCGCTGGATGGCGGCCTTGAATACCTTCTTTCTTAAGCGAAGCTCCTCTCTGTGTGTGCTGAATCACAGCATTCACGGGGGGAGTGGGGACAAGAGCATTTACTAAGCGGATACCAGGCATCAGTGGGCGCAGCCCAGGGGCAGGGCCGGGAGCGCGGGCAGGCCCAATGCTCCAGCAGGAAAGGAACGTGAAACCAGTTCCCCTGGCCCTTCAACCCCCATGGTGGGTACTTGGGGGTGGGGGTGGGGGGGGGCGCAGATGAACACTCTGACCACAGACCTCGGCAGGGGAGAGACTGGGCCCAAAATAGGCTGAGCATCTGGGGCGTCAGCTGGGATTCGCCCCTTCCAGCAAGTCAGGGCTCAAGCATTCTGTTTACCAAACGCTCTGCACACATAGAAACCAGGACCGTCTGGGTTCCACGTTAAAGGGGACGGGGAGGGTCCTCCCTCCCCCGGCTGGATTTCGAGGTGTTGGAAGCTTCTCTGACAATGCCCGGGAGGAGGGCCAAGGCCCGGGGCTGCCCAGAGTGAGCCTGGCAGAGGAAGAAAGGCGACGGCAGGCCTGCGGACGGGCGGGCGGGGGCTCGTCCCTGCCGGGGGGCACCCCACCCCACGCAGCCCCAGCCTGGCAGGTAGCAGGGAGGGGGTGACGTCTGCAGGCCAAGGCGGCTCTGCGGAGGGCGACGCCACCGCAGCACGCTCTCGAGCTCGTGAGAGTAATCAAAAGCAGCTGAAGACTGAACCGCCTTCTAGAGGGCTGCCAGAGAGAGGGGCTTTCCAGCGCAGAAGCTGGGGACGGCTCTTTTCAGGGAGTGCTCCCCTGCCATGCTGCTCTCCTCTTTCCCGGAGTGCTGGGGGTGGGCATCGCAAGAAGGGCAGCCCCCTGGGGCTACTGTGCCCCTCCTCCTGTGTCCTCCTCCTGTGGCCAAGCTGCCTTCCCCACAGGCTCCCGCCCCTCTGCAGATGTGGAAGGGGAAAAGTCAGCGCGGACCGTGGACCAGCCCCACAGCTCAGCCCTACGTATGTGCACAAGTCCTTACTAGTCACAACACTGTGCCATTGGTGCCTTTTCATCCTCTGCTTTACGGATGAGGACACTGAAGCAGAGAGAGGACGTGAATCGCTGCTCGAGGCCACACCGCCAGTGAGCGGTGGAGCCGGGATTTGAACCTGTGGTTCCAGAGCCCACACTCACGCCAGTGCACCAGCCTGCCTGGCAGGGATTGATGACCAAGGGAAAATAAAGCAGTACGTGGCAGGCACTGTGGATACTTTATGCCATTTAATTCTCACAACAGTCCCACGAAACACAGGTATTATTTTTACCATCTCCTATTTAGAAAGGGGGAAACAAAGGCCCACGTAAGTTACTTGCCCAAGGCCATTCAATTAGGAAGGGCAGGCTTCGGGCTCAAACCAGTTCCCTGTGACTCCAGCACCTGCCACTGTGCCACCAGTCTCTCCAACAACCTCAATGGAGCACCCCTTGCTGTGTGCCAGGCACCGTGCTGGGCACTAGGGAGCCAGAAGTGACGAAGTGGCCCACCCCGCCCTTACAGTCTGCTGGGGAGGGGGCACACCAGTCACAGCATCATACAAATAAACCTAAAATCCCAATTGTGAAGGAAAATATGCCCGGCCTCATCGATGCTTTTGGGGGGCGGGGGTGAGAGAAGGAGAATTTATAGAAGTAATGTCTACAAGATGATTTATTATCTTTTTCGTGTGCCTTTTACCTCCTATCCTGTACCAGGAAAGCAACTGGAAATCATGTTAATGAAATCGGTCGAATGAAGCTCGTTTCACAGTCCAGACATCACCATGCTGCTTAAACACTCCATACTCCCAGGTCTTGACACACAGGCGTGTGGTGTAGGGGAGGGAAAGGGTAAGACCAACATACAGAGCCAGCTCCCAGGAAACGGCTGCGAAAAGCCAAACCATGTTTTCCCTGCTCCATACATATCCAGCATCTGCTCACATGAAACAGCCACCCAAAGTATGTGATGGTCACTGCTGGGCCACCCCAGACTCACCTTCTTGGAAAACTCCTCTATCTTGAGCAATGGTTCCTACAACACGGTCCTCGCGGTTACTCGTTAGAAATACAAATTCTCGGGCCTCACCCTAGACCTACAGAATCAGGAAGTATGAGGTGAGGCCTGGCAAACTGTGTTTCAAGAAGCCCTCAGGTGATTCTGAGGCCCCTAAAGCTTGAGGACCACTGATCTGAGATGTGCTACAGTCACGAATACGGGGAACACAACACAGAGTGCTCACTATGAGACAAGCACACCATATTTGTCTCAATTAACCTTCAGCTGAATTCTGGGAAGAAACAGCACTGACGTGAAAGAATGAGGGTCAGGTGTCTCCCTGAGTTGCTCAACCTCACGCCGCAGGGAAGTCGGAGAACTCAAAGCTTATGATGATTGTGGACTCTGGATTCAGACCAGCCCAGATACAAATCCTGGCTTTGCCACTTACTGGCTGTGTTGCTGTGAGTAGACTCCCTAACCTCTCTGAGCTTGAGCTACCTCATCACTTAAAATGGAAGACAGAATCAAACCTCCTGGAAGGTTCTGTTTGAGGATTTGATGAAATAATCCATGAAAAAATCCGTCCCCACGTCAGGCACACACTGGGTATGTAACAGATGGTAGGTATTTTGTTAAGGCCACAGCTCTCGTGCACCCAAAACTGATGCGATCAAGTTCGGGCACTGAGTATCATGGACGTGACCCACAGCAGAGCCCTTGAGACAAGTGTGGTGCCCAGCTCCTCTTGTTTAGAAATACTTCTGCTGGATTCCCGGGATTTCGGCTGGCAAGAAGCAACAAACCAGGAGAGGAATGGGGAGGCCAGGAAGGGAGGGTGACTGCTGCCACGGACGGAAGAGCTAGGAAAGTAACAACAAACACAGCTGCCTGGTGCTCCCAGGGCTGACTGCGCCTGTAGTAAAGTTAGTCCACTGGAGATGACTGAGTCACCGAGGAGAGGTCAGTATCGTGATTCACCAGGATTTATGGAGGCTAGCGCGCACGTGTGTATCTGTACGAGTCGGTGTGAAAAACTTAATGAGAACGGATAAAAAAATGTTTAAACATCAGATGATTAAGGAAAACAGCCTCATGGCTTTTCAGTCGACTTGATTATCTGAAATGACTTGGTCCCTGGGGTCCGGGGAGCTACAGTTTCCCTGAGACAGAGACAGATAATCCAGGGGCTGAGAGGGCAGGTACCTAGTGCCGGACTTACTCAGGGTGGGACTGTGGGCAACTCAAGCAACTTCCTAAGCCTCAGTTTCTGGATCTGAAAATGGCAAAATAATAAAAGAACCTGCCTCCCAGTGTTGTGGGGAAGATCAGTTAGTGCTCAACAAACATTCTGAATTATTGTTGGTTGTGTACACGTGCATCTTCTATAAGCCTGCTTTCCACCATGCTGAAATGATGATCTTCTGTGGTTAAGCCAGCTTCATATTCAGGCTGCACACAAAGGCTGGGGCAGGGAAGGACTTCTTTGGCTACAGGACTGTGGTGAAGCTCTGCAGGGGCTGCTGTGGGGACAGTGACAGGCAAACCAAAAAGAAGAGCTAAAGGACACCGTCTGGAGAGATATAAAATAAATCAGTGATCTTCAGAAGACCCCAATGTGTTGGAAGTCCAAGATAATGGGGGCCCAGCTTACTAAAAGAAGATGGCCAGCATCTGTGGACTACTGTGTACCAGGTACCGCACTAGGGTATCTGCACTCACATTAATTCACTTACTCCTCCCAGCTATCCTGGGCAGGTGGTATGGCTATCCCGGTCTTTATTTTTTAAAAATGTTTATTTATTTTTGAGACAGATTGAGAGAGAGAGCACCCATGCAAGCTGGGGAGGAGCAGAGAGAAAGGGTGACAGAGGACTGGGAGCAGGCTCTCTCTGTGTTGACAGCAGAGAGCCTGACGCGGAGCTTGAACTTGCAAACTGCCAGATCATGACCTGAGCCGAAGTTAGACGTCTAACCGACTGAGCCACCCAGGCACCCGCTATCCCACTTGTTAGATGAGGAAACAGAGGCAGAGGATAGGTAAATTTCAGAAGTCATGTGCTTAATAAGAGGGAAAGGCAGAACCCAAACCCAGGCCTAGCTGACTCCCTTTGCACCAAGACAGCCATGGTCCTGCAGGGAGGGAGCTGGCAATACACCTGTCCTTGCATTCTTCCCATCCCTTCCTCTCCTGCAGGTACCTGCCACTGGCAAACCCAATCCAGAGCCAGAAGGCAAGGGAGCCCACTGGGGGAATCCATGCAGGTCAGCTGCTGGGCACGAGGCAGGGTGCCAAAGAGCAGATGTGGGGCAGCAACTGGAACATACCAGGGAAGTGTCAAGGAGACAGTGGCCAGTGGTCAGGCAACCCCGCCCCACCCTCCAGGGTTTCAGCCTCAGAGCTAGAATCCATCTGGCCCGGCCCAGGGAGGATGAGAAGGAGGCCAGTGGATGGTGCGGAGGCCGGCGGGACTGAAGGAAGCCTTGTGCACCCACTGCCTTTACTCCCTGCAGGGCTTTGGGTGGGTGTCCCTGAGATGCCCCACACCCAACCTACTAGTTGGAGAATGCAGGACAGGTCTGGGAGTCTTTAATCAGGGAAGATGCAGGAACAATCCCTTCTGATTTTCCGGGGCCACGGTTACAAAGTTCTTGCTGCAATGATCCCCCTTCCAGGCTTAGGGCAGCAGAACCATGGATCTCTGCTGAAAGCCATTTCTGGCAAGCCCAAGGAGACCCTGAGCTCTCTGTGTGTCTCCGAGTATTGACATCCACGTCAGGAGCTACCTCAAGGATGAGAACAAACTCGTTCAAGAAGTGGGATAAGTCACAGGACTCTTCCAGTCCACTCCAGCATGTGAGAACATTAACAGCAATTCAAGCATGTTCTATAGATTCTCCCAGCACAACTGCAATCCCTCACCCTCATTCCCAACTCCCAAAGTATTTCTGGGAATATCTGGGGTGGCACCTCTTTGCTCCAACTCCCTGCTGCCACCTGTTTCCTCCACACTCCTGGAGGACTCCAGTGCCCAACTGTCAGTGTTGGCTGTGGTCAGGGCTGCCATGTACAGCTGTGTAGGGTGTGCACTGCCCAACATGACACAAAAGTCCCAGCTGTGGGTCCCTACTCTGCTCTCAGAATTCTGTTTCTCAGGTGCCCAAGTGGCAAATCTTCAAGGTGCTAAACAGTGCAGCTTGATTCTCACCATATTAGAGTCATGCTGGGTTCCTAGCAACTCTTCCTCCAAAATCTATTCTGACTCTGACCACTGGTCACTGTCTCCTCGACACTGCCCTGGTGCTCATTGCCTGGTCTCTCACCTGGACAGCCCCCTCCAGTTTCCTAATGGTCTTCTCAGTTCCATTCTTTCCCCCCTTGGACCATTCTCCACCCAACACCAAGAGGGACACTGAAAGAACACAAAACGAAGCATAATGTCTTCCTGCTTGCAACCCACCGGGAGCCTGCGCTGCACTCTGGATAAAAGCCTAAGGCCTCACCTGGCCTAGGGGGCCTTACAGGACCTGCCCCAGCCAGCCCCTCTCACTCCGCCTGCCCCTCAATGTGCACACTCTCGCTTGTCTCTGCTGCTTGGTCACACCGGCCTCTCCATTCCTCAAATAGGCCAAGCTCGTTCTCATCCCATGGACTTTGCATGTGCTGTTCCCTTTGCGTGGCTCCTTCCTTCCGGTCACCAGGGCCTTGGCTCATATGATCCTCCCTTTCAGAAACTTCCCTCAGCACCCTGTGGTGCAGACATTGATCTGCTCCCACCCACTCCATCTCTCCCTATTCCATTAACTGGTCTCATCAGTCTTTCAAATGCTCTCATCCCTGGCACCTGGTAGATACTCCACAAACCTCTGTGGGATATTTGGATGGGTGTCCCACACAGGAATGGTGGGCAGGCCTTTGGTTGTGCTCTGTGGCACCTGATCCAGGCCCCACGTCTCCTGCCTCAGCACTGCATGAACCTCAGTGTCCCCCGAATGTCATGAAAAAAGCTCCCCCAACCTTTGGGGAGAGCCCTTGCCGACTGGGGCTCAGAGCTGCTCTCCGGGAGCTGGGCTGCATTCAGGCACCACCCTGGTGACACCAGATGTGACCACAGCCTGAGGTCCGTGTGCCCAGGGCCGCGCCTTTGCTCTTTCCCTCGCTGCGTGCCCTCTGGCAGGCTACTTGGGCTCTCTAACCTAATTTTCCCCAGCCCTAAAAGGAGGACAGTGAAGGTTCTTACCACGAGGAATGGTTGTGGGGATAAATAAATTGGCGTGAATGGTTAGCACAGAGCCTGCGACCCATGAGTGGGTGACCAGCGCTGTCTCTATTCCTTCCCCGGAACTTGTCTCCCACCCCTTCCTCCAGGGACCCACGTGCACATCCCCCTCACATCTTCTTCCAGGGGGCAGCTCCAGAGACCCGCCAGGGACTGGATCATCCTAATCACACGCTCACAACAGGTTTGGACCCCAGCTATAAACTTGTGAGCGGCTGCTCCCTGTGGGCTCTTTAAGAAAAGGGAATTGATGGATTCATGGGGAAATGATCAATGCCTACATTCATGAGACGAACTTAACATGGCCTTGTCCTTGAGGGACTTAGGACCCAGGAGAGGAGAGCAGGGGGCGGGCAAAGGGAGTCTCTGGGGGGCGGGGGAGGGGACAGACAATATCAGCACGTGATGTGGTACAGAGGCCACCTGTCTTCTGACCCCCCCTACAGAGTCATGGTGGGGGGGTGCTCCCTAAACATGTGGGTGGGGATATTAAGCGGTTCATGGACTACGCAGAACCTCACGTCAATTCAAGTCAGATTTTGCCTCCAAATGAATTTGAGCTGAACTGTTGAAAAAAGGCTTGCTATTTTTCTGGAGCTTTTGGATTCTGGGTTGGTGGGTGAAGGAGTTGGGACTCACCGTCAGGGCCCAGTTATCCATTAGGCTCAGCAGGCACAGTGAGAGGGGCTCGTGATACTTTCAGGGGCTCACAGAAATGTTCCAACTTCTTTTAGAATGAGAACAAAAAGTGAAATTTTAGGTCAGCAAATGCTTTAATATTCCCTATCGGCGTATTTGTCTTTACACCAGTGTGGTCACAGAAGGTGAGTTTTCATATTTTTTAGTACAGGAAGGAGCTCCGGAGGGCCAGGCACCCGAGGCGGACTGAAGTCATCCTCCAGCCAGGCTTGCAGCCCTGCCCTCCACGGGTGCTGGGGACATTCGGCAAGATCAGGCAAGTGACCAGCACAATGTCTGGTGCCCAGGAAACAATAAATGAGGACAGTCCTAGAGACCGTAACACTGTCACACTCCCATCTTCCTTATCTGTAAGAGGAAACAATCGCTGACTTCCCAGCTCCCAGGCCTGCTGCGAGGCTCAAGGGAGATAATACCAAATACCAAAGCATTTTGGGACCTGGCCCTGCCGTGAGGAGGAGAGGGGCAAATGCTGGGAACACGACCATCATCCACCTGCAGGGGCCAGGAATCTGAGCACACGTCCCTCTGCGGCCCCAGCTACACATGGCAGGACGGCCCCAGATGCCCGGCACAGGTACTGCCTTCCTTCCTGCACCTCCCTGGCAGATGGAGTGGTGGGAAGGGGAGAGGGCAGGGCTGAGGCGGGGACAGCTGGGAGCCAGATCAGTGGAGTAGGAGTTATAACCCCTCCCACCGAGCCAGCTTGGGGTAGGCCTGGAGTAGCTCCTGAGAGGCCTGGGCACGGCCTCACGATGGCAGGGAGGCTGTCTTTCTTACCCTGGGTCTCCTCTCCCTTCTCCTTCGAGCCAGACTCCCAAATAGCACTCTTGCTGCCCTCAGCCCCAAGACTCTGAGTCAGAAACCCTGGATGTGACACAAAGAGAGCGAGCGGGTTTCGAAGGCTAGCATTCCCACGTAGGCGTTCAACAGACATTTATCACGTGCTCTATGTGCTAGTCCTCTAACGAGAGGCCCTCTCGACAGAGTCCAGGGCAAGACAATCCCAGGCTTTGCCCTTGGGCTTTCTGCTGACACATGTCACCAGCCTGGTGCCCCCACCCTGGCCTCAGGCCTGGGAAGCTCACCTCATCAGTCTCTTGCCAGAAGCCCTCAGTTATCTGCTCAGCCACCTCTTTGGGGCCCAGGAAAGATAAGCAAGGTCAGCAATAGCTCGGCTGCTCCTTGGGACGAGAATTCCAGCGGGGGGTCTGCAAGGGGGGTGTGGTCTTCCCCCACTGACCAGAAAACCACCCGCAGTCCCTCCGTCATCTCCCTTTGGGGACGAAGATCCTGTCCGACACAGCATTCCAGAAAGCGACAGTTTTTTAAATTTTTATATAGGGTAAGACGATTTTAAACAGCTTTGGAAAATTTCTGTGAAGTTTTTGTTATGACGATACAAAGAAAACCAGCAAACTAAAATGAAATCTCTCTTCCCTCTGCCTCTCAGTCTCCCCTCTTGGGGACAGGCCCCCGCATCAGCTGCAGTAAGAAGAGGGCAGATGAGGCCAATCGAACATTCCTTAAAATACTGTTAAAAAGACAAAATGAAAACCAGTCAACTAAACATCTCAGCAAATTGGCTTTGGGCAAATTGACCTGGAGCCCAAACTCTGGTGCTCAGATGGAGCTTAATAAATATTTGTTGACTGAGCAGCAAAAGTGTTCGACCGTTAGGTGATGTCTGCGCTTGAGAAGAAGAGCGGTTCCTGAGCCTGTTCCTGGCAGGTGGGGTGCGAAGCGGGGGGTGCAAAGCGGGAATGAAATGGGTCGTGCACGAGCCAGCGATAGTCTCTCAAAGCTACTTTGTAACCGAGCGTGCATCCTGTGCTGACATTTTGGATACACTTGTTTGGCAAGCATTTAACAGACACGGTGTCCTCAAAGGGCTTTCCACGTGTGGGGACACCCTCTGTGACACCAGGCAGTACAGCATAAACAGTAGGGCTGCCTTAGAATCTCCCCATAAACCCAAGTCTCCGAACTTCTCACCCGGGCCAGGGAACATGTGGCTCCCCTGCCAGACATGGGGCGGGCAAGTCACAGGACCTGGCCACGGCATCTCCGGGAGGGGAGGGGACCGGCTGGCTCTGTCTCAGCTTAGAGGCAGCTGTTGAATTAAATCTGGATGGAGGGAGGCTTCTGGCAGTTCCGCAGGCTTCCTGATGACACTCCCCTGGGCCTTTCCAAGACTGGATAACCAGGAGAGGAGCGGACTTGCTTCTTTGTCCCTCAATCACCGGTCAACCTCACTGGAGCCCCATCACTAACACCGCCATACTTCCTTGACCTTCATTCTGAGAAGTCATCCACTGTTGACAGCGTCCCGTTCTCGTAAAAAAAGAAAAAGTGCTACCAATTAGCCCTGACGTGCTGTTAACTTTAGGAGGCCTCCTGATTTCAGAGACCTTAAAACAAGAAAAAGTAAGTTTGAATGAAAGAAATGCTATTTGTTTTCAGGACAACTGTGTGCGTGCTAGCTTTCATGTGGGTCTTGATCCCAGTCGCATTACCGTCTAGCTGTGTGGCCTGGCGCGAGGAACGTTGCTTCGCCGAGCCGCGGTCTTCCTGTACAGAACAGGATGTACCTTCCAGAAGGTACCTTCCAGAACAGGATGGTGACACTTCCCTCACGGGTCACGAGAGGAGAAACAACGATGTCCAGCAAACGTGGAGCTTGGCGTCCAGCATATCACAAGCAGCCACCTAAGGTGCTCTAGCAAGGCTTGTGAGAACAACACTTTCTTCTAGTGCCCGGGTGGGTACACTGAGCTGAATGAATCTAAGAATTATTGGGGCTGATATTTCCCAACAGACTACGACCAAGAGGAGAGAGGGCAGAGAACTGAATTAAGGAGCACCAACCAGCTGGATAGGGTTACCGAGGGCACTGACGGCAGCAGGAGTACAAGAGGTTTGGGGTAGAAGACAGATCCAGTTGGGATGTGGGGAGTTCCAGTTACCAAAATGGAAGGAGTAGACTGCATTGAACTAAGTCTCTGGTCAATAACAATGATAAAATCTGAACAGTATACGAGACTGCTTGAAAGCACTTGAGAACAAGGCAGAACAGAAACTAGAGGACACGGGGTCTCCGAAAGACAGGAAGCACACTAGGGCACCGCTGTTCGTGGTGCTACACGGGGGGATGGGGCTGATACAGAATGCAGCAGAATTACTGCCTGGGAAGAAGACAAAGAAGTTGGACATCGAGGATGGAAACTGAAGGGCAAAATGCCAGAAGGGAGATAGCTAAGGAAGGGGAGCTCCAAAATTACTGTACAAATTCCCCTCAAATCCTTAGTTAATCCCTAAATTGTATACACATAGAGAGAGACTCCAAGGAGCCCAGAAGAAAGCAGTAGCTGGGAAGCAGGGGGTTCGGCAGCTGCCTCAAAGATGGCATTTGGAGTTCAAGACCTGCCAAGCTAAAAGGACTTAGTGAACATTTAAGGTTTTTTTATTTATTTATATTTTTAGAGAGAGAGAGAGAGAGGGAGAGAGAGAGAGAGAGAGCACGAGAGAGTGAGTGCATGTCCGGCGGAGGGGCAGAGGGAGAGAGAGAGAAAAAGAGAGAGAGAGGGAGAGAGAATCTCAAGCAGGTTCCAGGCTCAGCACGGAGCCCCACTCAGGGTCAATCCCAGTGACCCTGCGATCACGACCTGAGCTGAAATCGAGAGTCAGATGTTCAACTGACTGAGCCACCCGGGGGCCCCTTTTGTTGTTGTTGTTGTTTTAATGAGGCAACAAAGTTTGCAAGAGAAAAAGAACGTTGCCCAGGTTGCTGGCAGAGGTGGGGTCTGAGCCCAGGCCTGTTAGATTCTGAGCCACAGCCCCTCATCCTCCACAGCCAGTCACTCATTTATTCACTCCTCTATACTGGGCTGTACGGAAGGAGAGCTTGGTATGGCCCGGCCCACACCTGCCCTGGTGCTCAGGGAACTCACGGCCCTGGGGAAGGAGTCGCTGGAAATTACCACAGCCACCCCTGAGTATGTACTGTGTACCACACTTAATGTGTCACGTCATACTGAATTCTCTCAACAGCCCCAGGAGGCCAATCCTTATAACATCTCCATTTTACAGATGAGGACAGTGAGGCATGGGGTGGGACCTGAGTGGAAGAACCAGAATTTGACTCCACAACTCAAGCTCTCCAGCAGCATCCTCGACTGCCCACGGCCACCACAGGGGCAAGGGATGTGCAAACATGGACAGGGCAAGGCCATCCTGGTGTTCCTCTCCCACGTGATGGGGTCCTAGGGACTGTGAATTGTGAAAGCAAATTTTCTCTGGTCATCGGGGACTTGGGCTGCACCGGTCCCCACGGGAGGGTGGGTCCTGGGAATTCCCCCCTGGCCCCGTGAGTCCCATCACCTCCAACTGCCTCTCTCACCAGGGGGCTGCAACCACTGCCCACGAGCTCCGGAGGCCGTATCTACGGTTCCCACCAACCCAGTCTCTACTCAGTGCCTATTTCAGAAATAAAAGCCAGTTGCTCAAAGCCTTTCAGTGGCTTCCCGCCGTCCTTGGATAAAGTCCCACCTCTAACAAGGCCTCATCTTCTGCCACACTCCCCCTCTCTCCTCAGCCAAATGCACTTGTCTTGGCCCCTGGGAAGAACTCCCTGTAATCGCTCTAGTTATTACCGCTGTGTAACAAATTACCCTCAAAATGTAGCAGCCTAGAACAGCCATTCTCTTCCCCTCGTGGATTCTGTGGGTCAGTGATTCAGCTACGGGATGGGACGGTGGCTCAACTCAGGTCCCGGTGTCTGGGGCCTCAGCAGGAAGGTTCTAGTTGGGGGTGACTCGTGGCTGGAATCACCGAGAGGCAGCTTTCCTCACATATCTGGGGGTTGATGCTGGCTGTCGGCTGCGACCCATGCTACACACGGCCTCCGCATGGTGGCTTGCGAGTCGCGGGATTTCTTGGGGTCTAGCTTGGCTCAGGGCTCCAAGAGACAGTGTCCCAGTGGATGAGGCAGAAGATGCACTGCCTGTTCTCGCCCAGCCTTGGATACCAGGTAGTGTCACTTCCGCTGCATTCTATTGGTCACAAGTAAGTCACAAACCCAGCCAGATGCAAACGGAGGGGACAGAGGCCCTACCTCTCAATGGGAGGGGTGTCAAGGTCTCAGAGTGTCAGGTCTTGGACCAGGAGATATTGTTGACTGTTGGGGCCATCTGCAAAAAAGCCCATCTGCCACCCAGTCCTTACACAGTACCGTCTCTGCTCAGAACCATCGTCTCTCCAACTCACACCCGCTAATTCCTACCTACCCCTCAGGTTCCAGCTCAAACACCACCTCCTCGGGGAGGCTGCCCTGACTGCCCTGCCAGGCTTACTCTGGCCTCCTGCCTAGATACCCACTTAGTACCCAGCACTTCTCATGTGTCTGTCTGTCTGTCTCCCCTCCTGACTGCAGGCTCTGTGAGGACGGCTCAGAGCTACTTCCCAACAAACACATCCTGGAGAGGAGGAAGGGGAAGAGAAGGGAATAGGCCAGGCTCCAGGCTGACAAGGTGCTGCTCAAGGAGAAGGATTCAGCTCCATCCTCTGTACTTCTGCTGATCTTGAACCCCCTGCCCCCCGCCTCCCACGGCCTCTGTGCCAACCACGCACGGGGACCCCCCCTGGTAGTTGTCGGGGGCGTTTCTGTCCATTGCAACCATCTGGCTAATGCTGCAGCCTGTAAGATACTGCGGTCTTCTGGCGAGGACTCACCTTCTAAAAAGAAATAGGACCGACAGATGGAAAAGGGAGGGAGTCTGAGCGGGCTGGAAGAAGCTGAGGCAAGAAAGAGAGTTTGCTCCCTGCAAAGACGGGGCGTGGAAGACCACAGCGGAACTGCTTGCCCAGGGCCCAGCTACGTCTGAGGGCAAGGAGAACCCTGGTGAAGTCTCCCTCCCCATTTGTACCCAAACATCATCACCACCACCACCATCATCACTCAACATTTAAAAAAAAATTTTTTTTATTGTTTATTCTTTTTTGAGAGAAAGAGGGCGAGAGCGAGCATGGGGGGGGGGGGGCACAGAGAGAAAGGGAGACACAGAATCTGAAGGAGGCTCCAGGCTCTGAGCTGTCAGCACAGAGCCCGACGAGGGGCTCAAACCATGAACCGTGAGATGACAATCTGAGTCGAAGTCGGACGCTTAACCACCCAGACGCCCCATCACTCAACTTTTTTAAAGAGGAGAGAAGAGTCACCACCAGTATCTCCCACAGCTGTCGCCCAGGCAAAGACACAAACCTGCTCCCGGCTGCTCCCTTCCCAGCACTCGCTGGCCTCCCTCCTCTGCCTGTGGTGCTGACAAGACTGTAGAATCGCTTACTTCATGGGGGTCCGGGGCTGTCTCCTTTCTGCTCTAACTCTACCAACATTCACAGACTCTGTGCTGGGGACTCCCATTATGTGCTTCTAGAAGAGCCTGATGTGAGGTCACCACAGGGGTTCTGGGAGCGTGACCCCTGGCCCGCCCAAGTCCAGAGCGCTGAGTCCAGCCCACTGAGGTGCCCTTGCCCCGCGCCAGCCCCTTTCCCGCATGATCCCACGGAATCCGTGGAGGTAGATTACATGAAAGGGATGCCAGATGGGTGACGTGACTTAATCAGGTCCTCTAGGTGGGAAATGATGGGGCATTTCTCCTGTGCATACCCCCAGCTGGTGGTATTTCCAGGGTCCTCGGCCCCTGCCTCCCACTAGCTGTCAGCACAGATCCTGCTGGCTTCTGTGCAGACAGCCTTGGGCTCCCTCCCGAGGGTTTAGAGGTGAGAGCAAGGCCTCTACACACGGCCGCACAGAGGCCATCTGTGCGGGGCTGCCCTGCCTGCCCACCCGGGGGTTCCGCAGGGGCAGTGCAGGGGTGAGGGAGCCATCCAGGGGGAGGACCTGTTCCCTGCTGCCTGCGCGGCTGGCACAGATCTGAGCCCATTACCTGAGTCAGAGGGGAAGCTCTCTGCCTCGGCAGGGCGCACTAGGGGCGGGCGGGCCAAGCTGCTCTGCCAGGGAAGGAGGGAAGGAGGCCGCCAAAGCGGGCTGGGGCGGGAGGGGCCGGGCCAGCTGGGGCCGGAGCTAGTGTGACATCACCGGGCGGCCCGCCTCTGTCTGGGGCTGAGGGGAGGCCCGGAGCCTTTCTGGGGCCTGGGGGATCCTCTTGCACTGGTGGGTGGAGAGAAGTGCCTGCAGCCAACCAGGGTCAGGCTGTGCTCACAGTTTCCTCCGGCAGCATGTAAAGGCTCCACAAAGGAGTGGGGAGTTCAAATGAGGCTGCTGCAGACGGCCTGAGGATGGACCCCGAGCCCTGAGCCGCCCTGCCCGAGCCCCGGATCTGCAGAGCATGGCACTGAGGCAGCCGCTGGCCCCCGCCGTGAAAGGAGGCAGGTTGTAAGTGGCCCCCCGCAGGACCCCCCCCCCACCCCGGCCAGCCCCCGCCCCATCCCTGGCCCAAGCCCGGCCGGCCGCGGAGCAGAGCAGAGCAAGCAGAGGCCAGTGAGGCAGGGCTGCTCGGCGGCCAGTCCGGCCTGCGACTCGGGGACCCCTCCTGGAGGCCATGGACAGGCTGCCCTTCTGACGGCTGGGGTAAAGCATGTGAGGAGCTGCCCCGGGGAGCCAAGCAGGAGTGAAGAGGTAAGGGGCCAGCACTGTGGCACCAAGGGACAGGGGGCAAGAGGCAGCAGCTGACCCCATGTCTGGGGGTTCAAGAACCCTGACCCCTTCAGCTGGGGGTGTGTGCAGCTGGACCCCGGAGGGGGGGGTCACTCCTGCTTTCGCTTGGAGTCAAACACGGCATCTCCCGGGGTGGGATTCGTGGACACCTGGGCAGAGGGTGGGCTCTGGGGGCGTGAGACCACGGGCTGTTCATCTGCAAGCCCCGCTCTGCCTCAGACAAAGAGCCTTTGGGGTGAAGGCAGGCGGCTCCCGGGCACGGCCCGGCAGCCGGGGTGCGTGCGTGAGCGTGTGCCTGTGTGTAGGTGTGTGCTTAGGGGAGCAGGGGTAGCCCAAGGACGTGGGAAGTCATTTCTAAGTTTTGGGTTCCTACGCACCCTGGTTAGAGACTATGCTGAGGCAAAAGCAAAAGTAAATGCTGTCCGGCCAGAGCCGGGAACCCTTGTTCAGAAAGTTCCCTGGAGCCCAGCAGCCTCTGCTCGCCCCTCAGCTGGGCAGGACAGGACCAAAGGGGTCCAGAGCTAGAAGGGACACATTAGCTAGAGATTTCCGTTGCTGGGGCTCGGGGCAGAGAGCTGCCCCGGCTTTCCCCGCGTGTCCACGGACGACTGATCCCGCCTAGCACCGGACGGTAGCCCAGGTCTCCAGCAGGCTGTATGTGGCAGGGAAATAGGGGAGGATCAGGCTTCCCCGGTACCCTGGCAGGGGGTACAGCACAGGCTCCACATTCCGAGTCCCTTGAAAGCACTCAGCATTAGATAACATTTCCAAACAAATTCTTCACTGATCCCTCCCTTCTCCTTCTGTGATATGTGTGTCACGGGTCAGCTATTGCCTCGGCTGTGGGATTATGAGAGCTCCCAGGGGCCAGTTCGGTTACTTAGAAAAGGATCTCCTTTCACCAGGGCTCTGAGGAAAGCTGAGAATACCACTTCCGAAGCCGGCCAAATGCTCCGCACATGCCCACATGCATTTTTACAATTTGAGGCAGAGTAACACCCTAGTCATGCCCCAGGTTCAAATCCTACCTCTTCTACTTAGGAGTCACGGGACTCTGGCTAAGAACACTTAGCCTCTCTAAACCTGTTTCCTCTTCTGCAAAATGGGAATAATAACACTACCCAACTCTTAGTAACTGCTTACACTCATGTTGCACTTATCCTGAGCCAGATGCTTATGACATCCACCCTATGACACAGGTACCGCTGTTCATCACCATTTTTATAGGTGAGGAAACTGAGGCACTGAGGTTAAATGATGTGCCCAAGGCCCCGTGGTTAGTAAGTGCCATCGCCAGGATTTGAATCCAGCACTCGGAACCACACTCCACTGCTTTCTAGGAGGAGCACGTGGGATCATGTCCGGGAAGGCCTTGCACAGTGCCTGCTGCATGGCAAACCCTCAGAAAGTGTTAGTCACTGAGTGTCGTGAACCACGACGATCAGGATGGCAGATATGGAAGAGCAGAGACCCAGACTCTCTTGACCCTGGACGTCCTGCTAGGGCTGTGGGAAAATCCCACGAGGCCGAGCCAGTGTGGCGGTCACTACTGCCACCCACGCGGGGCTCCCCCCGGGAGGCCGAGGGGCCTTTACGTCTGGACTGAATGGCAGCATGTCCATTTGGGCCACTGCGTCCACACTAAGGGGGGTGGGGGGACCTTGGGGACATCTGACGCCAACCTTACAGTAAGAGCATCCTCCTACCCACACGGGCACCACTCATCTGCCTGCTGGTCTCCTGCCGGAACCATGGTAGGTGAGGAAACGAGCTACCTCCATGCTGGAGGCGGTCTACAGAGCAGGGAGACCAGTGCCAGGCCTGTCCTGGGTTGCAGGGGGAGGGGTCCGAGCAGGGAGACCAGTGCCAGGCCTGTCCTGGGTTGCAGGGGGAGGGGTAAGGACCCCTCCCCCCAACTCCATCTCCATCACCAAGTCTGACCATATGGGGGCCAAGGCTGGTGGGTCCTACACCAGCTGACACTGGTGCGTCTTCCCTCCTGTGGCCCCAGAGGTCTCGGCAGATTCCCCAAACTCTTGGAAGCATTTTGAAAAGCCGACGTTAAACGTGTGCTTCTCTAACACAGGCCTCTGGGGCTGCAGAAGCTGCACGTTTCCCTGCTCTGGCCTGGAACGGTGGCGGCCCACTGCGTTCTCTGGGTAGCCCAGGCCAGGCAGAGGCGCTGACTGACTTCACAGGCCTGGCTAACAGAAATTAGATTAATTATCACTCAATACAGGCAATCATGGTGGAACAGACAAAATGTGTGAAGCATAAGGCCCAGGAGGGGACTGCATGGTACCACTGTCAGCTCAAGGGCAGAGCAATAAAGCCATTTCTCCATCCACCCCTCCAACCCACAATGATTTACTAAGCACCTGCTGAGCTAAGTAAGGCAATGCATTATATCATTTCATCCTCAAGACAACGCTCAATAAACCCTAGGTTTAGCATCCCATTTTTCAGCTGAGAAAGCTAAGGCTCAGAGATGTTAAGTAACTTGTCCAAGGTCACGCAGTTGCTGATTGTGTGGGTGTAGCTCCAAAGTCTACGTCTTTCCCCAACTCATTCCACTGCTCTGTTCAAGGTGTCCCGACTGCTCTTTTCCTGACCCTGTCACCGAGTCCCCCAGCAGCCAAGTCTGTTCTGGTTGCCGTCCTACAGAATGTTTACACCACTCCCTCGGAAAACCATGTGCCTCCCCGATTTCGATGCATCACTTGCTTGTCAAAGGAGCCTGCCTCTGAGACAGAACAGGCATTATCACCACCCCTCTTACACATGAGCCTCAGCACAGCTACGCGGCTCCGTGGGACTCTGGGGCCAGCTCAGTGGGGCGGAGCCTCAGGCAAACATTCATCTGTGTGCCTGAGAGACCACTCGTGGGTTGCCTACATCCCTACGTGGAGACCCCACGGGCTGCGGAATCAGAGCGCAGGTCCTCATGGTCTGCACTGGGCCACACATGAGCAATCCTGACAAGACATCAGAGAGACAACAGCCGGCAGCCACATGAGAACAAACAGCAGTGGCCGGCCGTAGGCAGGTCCACCCAGCTTCCGGCCTCTCTGAATCACAGTCCATTTTGTCGGAAATGGTCTCAACTGACAGCAGATGAGGAGGGGCTCTGTTCACAGGGCCCGCAGCCCAGTGGAAGGAGCCACAAAGTGAATCTAACAATCACACAAATGTACAACAGGGACAGACCTGCAAAGAGGGGGGCATGTCCCCATTTTACAGAGGAGGAAACTGAGGCTCAGAGGCCACAGCACCTCTGCCAATGTCCCCCCACTAGTGGGCCAAAAAGCAAGGATTCAAACCTAGATCTAGACTCCCTCTACCCCAGCCCGCTGCCATCCTGGATAGATGCACACTATCTATCTCAAGATAGTGTGGGAAAATCTGGGGAAATCTCAAGAATGAAGCAAGTCAATGAATAGCATTCTTTTCTGTGAATTTATATAAAACACCCCAAATAGAAGTGTTATTCAGCCACTGGTGACTTGGAGTTTGTGGTGATAGACAGGTCACATCAGAACCTCATGCCGAGGGTAGTTTCAATGACAAAACCATAGTCTCTCATACTGACTGTAAACCATATGACTGATTTAATAACAGCCGGGGGGGGGGGGCAGTGACAGTTAAAACGTTACAATGTCCTGCTACATGTGTACATCAATGGCAAGACACATTCTGATCACAGAAATGTTCACATGTCGGGTGGGGGAAGCCAGGCGGCTCACAATCGAGCTATTGTGTTAGGTCTACTCTCGGGTGAAACCGACCAGCCTCTCCTGGGCCCAGGAGCCCCAGAGCCTCAGCCTCTCCCTGCTGCCCAGTCCTCCAGAAAGGCAGGGCCCAGACCATCCAAGTAAAGCCCAGAAGGAAGTCTATCGTTATGGCCGAGAGGTGCCCGAGACCCGCTCAGCTCCAGGAACGGGCCAAGTCCTGCCTGAGGCAGCCCCAGTCCAACCTCCACGAGGGAAAGGTTGTGTCTCTTAGTCACTGCTGGACCTCCAATACTCAGGGCCAGGCAGAGAAGGGATGTGTGGAATGAATGAATGAACGAACAAATGAAGCAAGCCAGCCAGCCTCAGACCAACAAGCCTCTCAGCCCCATGGTGCCACACAATTCCCGTCTGTGTTGTGCAGCCAAGGCCCCTTTGGAGTGCCTCTACTCCCACCTTGTGTGCCCCCAATCCTCACCCCCCCAGCTGGATTGACCCCCCCTCCAGCCCCCTGAGCCACCCCATCAGGGTACTGATCACCACTGCCCCTGCTCTCTGTCCCACCTACTACTGTGGGCGCTTTAGAACAGGGACCGACCTTGCTCCCACTCTATCTCCAGCCCCATTACAGTGACTGGAACAGGGGAAATGCTCAACGAATGAATGAAATCCTTGAAGTCCTATTTAGGAACCCAAATGCCATGCTGGCTATTGGGTATTCAGTGGACAACCAGATGAGCTGTGTCTTAGGTGCTGTGATGGATGCAGGAAGCAGCCACAGCGGCCCCTGGGGGCTGGGCGAGGAGGGGCCCTTGCTGTGGACAGTGGCTTCACAGGGAGGTAGACTTGTGAGGTCACCTGAGAGAGGGAGACAGAAATGCTTCGGGCAAGACACAGGGGAAGGTGCTGAGGCAAAAAAGAATAGTATGTGCAGAGGCAGGGAGCATGACCACAGAGGCTGTTTTTCAGCAGGACACTGACATGACCAGATGTGAGCTTTAGAAAGACAGGCCTGGGGCTGCCTGCAATGGAGAGTGCAGGGGAGAGAGGAACCAAGGGCAGGGAGGCCAGTTAGGATTGTGTGGGGAAGCAACCGGGCTCTGGGGTAGACAAGCCTGGTTCTGAGCCCAGCCTTACCACTTGGTAGCTCTGTGGCCCCGGGCAAGTGACTTTGTCCTTTACCTTTGTCTCTCTGTCTGTGACACGAGAATAAATGTAGGCCCTAACTTACAGAGTCACTGGGATCTGTGAGCCAGGCACAAAACGTGCTTGTCCCAGGTCTCAAGGGATGAGCCCATGCCAACAGGCCAAGGCGGCCTTAGGTGCCAACCACTCAGCCTGGCCTAGACGAGTAGCTCCAGGCAAGGCCCAAAGTTCCCAGGAAGCCACCCCGGGGGCAGCGCTGTCTGCCCCAGTCCCTGGCTTCTTCCTTTCGTCTGACGTTCCCCCGGTTCCAAGGCTCCAGAGCACACGCCGGAAAGGCAGCAGCCAACTCAGAAGCCGGGCTCTGAGATGGCTTCTGCAGACCTTCCCCGCCTCTGCTCCGTTGGCTGGGGCTCCTGGCACAAAGGGCTTGGTGCGCGGGCTTTGGGGGAATCTCAAAATGGCTCCCAAATAATGCACCATGAAAAAGTAACAGCAGCATCCTTGTCCCCCCGGCAAAGGCAACCAGCTCCCCGCGGCCTAAACCACATCCCCTCCTGCCCTATGATCTCACGGCATGACCACAACCCGCCTCTCCATGAACTCAGCCCTTCCCTGGAGCCAGCAGCTCACCAGTGACAGGAGCATGAGAGCCCCCCACTGCTCTCTTCCGGGAAAATCTCTCCGATCTGACACTCTCTGCTTCTCTGGCTCATGCCTGTGCTCCCGCCACCCAAGACAGGGCTGGACCCAGGCTGTAGCAGCACATGATGACTGGCTGGCAGGGAAGGCTCAAGGACAGAAGGATGGATGGGTGAACAAATGGCTCATTTGAAGGTCTTATGAGAGCTGAGCTGGCAGGGTCTGGGAACTGGCTCCAGACTCCTTGGGTGCCCACATGGGCTTCTGGTGGGAAATGAATCACAGGATCCTGGGCTGGGAGGAGACGGCAGTTGGAGATGTGGCTGTTCCCTCCCTGGCCCCCAGGGCTGGCAGTGAATCACCTAGGACAAGTGACGCACAGTCCCTTCAGGTTTCCTAAGGTGAGGACACCACTGCTCATCCCTAGATGCCCGTTTGGGGGCCTCGCCACTTGAATAGTCAGGAAGCGGTTTCTAACATCCAACAAAACTCCCCCTTGTACTGACCTGAAAGCCATTTTCTACTGATTCAGTCCAGTGACTAAGAAGCAATCTGCATCCTGGCCATGAAGCAGACAGGCACCTTTTGTTCATACTGGCTGGGGAAACAATCTTGATGGAAGTGGGGGCGTGGATATTGCAGCTGACAGCTGAATCCCAGTCGTGGTATTGATTTCAAGGGACCTTAGACAGGTGACCTGACCTTTCTAGATCTGGATTTACTCTACTGCAAAAATGCAGATGTTGATTCTTTTCTTCTGGATGTAAGGGGACCATATAGTTTGGTACCCAATTAGGACACTTTTGAAAGTAAAAGGGGGTGCTATCAATAATCCCATAAGATAACAGGCCTCAAGTGGGGCCAACCTTATGCATAGGGCTGTAAGCGCCAATGAGAAAGGGCACACTGGGCACCTGGTGAGTTTACCACAAACAAACAAGGGGTGTTATTATCTACGCCTTTGGTCAGGTGGTCAGCAGGACGCTCTGGGGTCCTTTCTTCTGGAATTTTCCTTTATCTGGATCCCTCCCACATCCTGGGTTACCAGTTGGTTTGGGTACCACCCCACCGGCACACCACACATCTCAATGAGCTTTCATAGGAAAAACTGTCAACTCTGAAGTTTTGATTTTTTCCTCTCTGTCCTGATGTTGCCTTAACAATCACAATTCGTGCTCAGGTCCATCAGACTCACTCGAGCAAAGCTCAGGGTCCCAGCTTCCCCAAAGCCAGGCGTCAGGGGCCAGCCGGGCACACTTGGGGCCAGGCGGCAACTCCAGACTCCTATACTGCCTTGGCAGAGGCCCACTTCTCAGGCCTCCTGCAGGGCCTCTGGCCTGGACTATTTGGCCCTCCGTGATCACAGAACGAGGGGTTAGGGCTGGCGACAGAGGGAGAGGTAGGTTCTGTGACCCCTTCACATAGCACTACAGCCTGGACTGGTCATGAGGCACACCCTGAGAGCTGGCTTGAATCTGGAGGTTTCCCTGGGGTTGGCAGTCCTGGGGATCCCAAGAGCTCTCCTGTTCTCCCCTTGCCTACAGGGGTCAGAGAGCAATTCTTTTCAGTGTCCTGTCACTCCAGCACTTTTCTTTCCACATATTCAGCATGGCATATTTTAGGGTTCTGTTACTGGCTCTGCTACTTAGTAATTCTGTGACTATAGGCAAAATGACTCATGGTCTTAGACTCTCAATAGTTTTCCTCACCTGGAAATGGGGATAATTGTCAGCTCTGCCGTTAGTCTTAAAAGCATCTTTGTGGGAATTAGAAAATGGCTGTAATATAAATATCCAAAACGACAAAGACCGTGAATGTAAGCTGTGCTCCCTAGAGTTGCATAGTGCACAACCTGGGCCACCAGGCATGGCAGTCCTGAAATAACAGGCCTTCCCTCCTGAGGTTGTTGGGAGGATTAAGTAAGATCATGTATATAAAACGCTTGAGTCATAGTGACAACTGACTGTACTTATTATCCTTAGTGTTTGAACTTTTCTCATTCCTAACCCCGGGCCACCAGCTTCTGCTGCAGGGAAGGACACAGAGCTCCATCTTTTAGAAATGATTCTTCCCACAAAGTGGCCCCATGCCTGGGCTGCAGTGCCGCGGTGCCGAGTGGGATGTGGACACACAGTGTGTGGCCCCACCGCACCAGGCCAAGCAGGGACGCTCGGAGCTGCCCACTGGAGGCTGGGTGGGACCCAAGCCTTGGGGAGGCCGCCTCCCAGTGTGCAGGGGCCGTCACGTGGCTCAGTCACACCAGCTCCACTTGTGGGGAGGGAAACCCGTACATAATGGAAACTCCTCACAATACAATGTGGAAAAGCAATTTTAAGAATCGTTTTTATTTTCATTTTGAAGCCAAGGAAAATAGTTGGGAGTTGCTTTTCTTTGTTGGTCATAGGAAGAAAGTGAGGAGCACCACTTTGATTGGAACAGAGTCCTTCTCCCGGCCGAAGATGGCTGGAATGCTGGGGAGGCTTACTTCTCTTGGGGTGCAATTAGTTGAATAAATATCAGGAAAGCAAAAGTAAACGCACTCATTACTGCCCATTAAGAACTGCCAAAGCAGCAGAAACACTGGAGAGGGGCGTTAGAATCTTAAGGGAAAACAAATGACTCCAAAGCCAAGGGCAGTGCAAAGAGTACAGCCCTTGGTGTCAGGCTGACCCGAGCTCTCAGCTGGGTCAGTTCCGGCTCTTATCTGCCCTATGCTCCTGGGAAAGTCACTTAGCCTGTCTGGGATTCAGTGTCCCCATTTACAAAAGGGAAGTGGGGGGGACAACCACCTCAGTAGATCGTCCGTGGCAGCGTATGTCAGGGACACAGCCCGGCACCCTGTTCCTTCTCTAACCCACTGGGCCCAGGTCACTCACACCAAACCCAGACCCCATGAAAAAGTGACAGGAAGCCCCAGAATCGTGAACTTCACCTGTGGTGGCACCCCTGGCAGTGCCATCTTGAGAAAGATACCAGACAGCTTCTCGAGCTGTAATTTCCTCACCCTCAAAATGGTATGACCCAAGTCACTAGCTCTGAATGTTGGGATGGCTGAATGGGACAATGTGTATGGAAAGGGCCTTGTGAACCTGAAAACCTGTGTGAGTGTTAATGATCAAATGTGGTGCTCTTTTCAACTGAACAAGCACAACAAATGCTGTGTAAAGGCAGCTTGCCCGTCTCTTGCTTCTCCACTCCTGCCCAGCATCACGTGAGATCCTGGGACAGATAGCAAGGCAGCCAGGACCCAGTCTGACCAGAGGGTGGCTTCGGGGCTGAGAGGGGAGGCCAGACACGCCTCCTGCTCAGGGCCCAGCTCCTGTGACAGGTACAACTTCCTCCTCTGAGAAGCCGAGTAATCAACTGTGCTATCTCCTGGGCGGGGGATGGTCGGCGCTCCTCACTGAGTCCGGCCCTGCTGTCCGCCACACTATCGTGTTATTCCCATCTCTAGTTGAGGTAGCGTTTCTATGTCCCTTATGTAGTGTGCAAGGTGGGCTGGATCACCCCCATTTCGTACAAGAGGCTCAGCCTTTAGGATCTCAAGCCCAAGGGCACAGGTTTTGCTGGAGAAGCTCTGAGAGCCCACATGTGGGAGGGGACAGGCCTCAGTGATAAACAGTGACACCCTGCCAGGTCTTGAGGCCTGGGAAGGTTGGGAAGCCAACCCTTTCCTGGAGCCAGGTTGCCTCCCCGTGTCCCTGGAGGTTTCCTGGCCAAGGCAGAGGCCCTCACCAGCGTCAGCACCGGCACTAGCAGCTGCCTCAGGTGAGCGGCCCGTGGGAAGGCAGTCCCGGCCTGCCCGCCCCAGCCTGTGGTGCGGCTCCTCACCATTGTTCTGGGCCGGGAGTGGCCGTGGGCTGGTGCAGGAGCAGCCGGAGCGCTTTGGAAACCAGGCAAACACTCACAAACTTACCCTGGTTTCCAGTAACGTCACTGCAGCCCTACCTTACGTAGCCCAACCCACAGCAGAGGCTGCCGAACACCTTTCTCTGCCTGGTCCAAAGGCCCGAACTGGCCCTGGAACCATGCTTAGACTTTCTCATTCAAGCAGAAAATAGTTCCAAGTGGCTCTGGGGAGCTCAGGGTCTGTTTTGTAACGGCGCACCAGCTGGCACAAGGTGGACCCTGAACTTGGGCTGCTCACCAGAGAAGCCCCAGAAGGGCCAGGGGAAGACAAAACCTTCAGGTTCTGTGTCATGCTGGTTTTAGCATAAATTAATGTGAAGTCAGAAAGTGGTGATGCTAACACTTTGTTTGTTTGTTTTGTCTTTTACTACTAAAGACTGGATTAAGTACGTTTCTGTGCACTCAGGGAGAGTTTGAAGGCTTGAATACAGGAGATCAGATCAGGGAAGCTTTCCTGACCCCTCCAATTATCCCCGGTTCTGCCCCCTTCCAGCTGTGTGCTCCTAGGGAAGTCACTTAGCCTCTCTGAGTCTCAGTTTCCTCATCTGTAAAATGGAAATAACAACAGAATCTTAATAGTATCTACCTTGCAAGAATTCATTAAAGTAGAAAATGCTTGTAAATGCTTTGAGCAGGAGCGGGTACACAGTGAGCACTCAGTAAACAGATCCTATGGGTGTTACTGATAAATATGAACGGCCTCCTCCTGTGTGGGTGGTGTCCCCTCTGGCAGCCACCTGCATGGGATCCCCTGGCTCCGCCTCCCCATCGCCCTCCTCACTATGTGGCAACTGCTGGCAGGTGTGCCTTTTCATTAGGTCCACAAATATTTATTGAGTGCCTACATATTCCAGGTCAGGTGTTTGGCACTGCGAGTGGAGCACACAACACCCTGCCCTCGTGACGGCTCCGTTCACGGGGTGCGGTAGGGAAATGTTCGATGTCTACTGGTGATGAGGACCCTGGAGGGGAAGGTGGTGAAGTCACAATGTTCAATAAGCAGGGAAGGCCTCCCTGGGAAGGTGACATCTCAGCAAAGACCTGAAAGAGGTGAGGGAATGAGCAATGAGGAAAGAGGGGTAAGAGTGTTCCACACAGGGAACAGTGTACAAAGGTCCTGAGTCACAAGTGTGCTTGGAGCGCATAAGGACTGCCGAGGAGGCCGAGGTAGCTGCAGCGGCATGACCAAGGATGAGGGGAGTCAGAGATGAGGTCAGGGGGGGAGGGGGGCCAGGTTGGGAGAGCCTGAGAGACTATCTAAGCTTTTTTCCAAGATGAGGGTCTCCCAGAGGATTCTGAGTAGAAGATCGGACTTTTTTTTTTAAGTTTATTTATTTATTTTGAGAGAGAGAGAGCACAAGCGTGAGTGGGGTAGGGGCAGAGAGAGAAGGAGAGAGAGAATCCCAAGCAGGCTCTGTGCGGTCAGCATGGAATCCGACACAGCGCTCAATCCCATGAACCGCGAGATCGTGACCTGAACTGAAATCAAGAGCTGGACACTTACCCAACCGAGCCAGCTAGGTGCCCCAACATCAGACTTTTCTTTCTTTCTTCCTTCCTTTTTTTTTTTTTTTAAAGGATCACTCTGGCTGCTGGGTTGAAGATAAACTGCAAGAAGCAAGGGCAGGGGCAGGTCCAGCAGCAGACCAGGTCGGTCCAGGTGAGAGGTGAAGGTGGGTTGTGCCCGGGTATAGGGGAGGTGGGGGGCAGCAGCAGGATACTGAGAATATGCCCTGGATATTGCTATTACAAGCTGGTGGTGATTAGACGTAGGTGGAGTATGAAAGAAGGAAAGGAGTCAAGGATGACTTCAAGGTTGCTGGGATGAGCAACCAGGAGAATGGAGTTGCCATTTACCAACATCGGAGAACATGGCAGGTGAACACGCCAGATGGAGGTATGGGGATGCCAGTTCACTTTAGGACAAGTTAAGTTTGAGAGGCCTAGTAAACAGTCAAGTGGAAATGTCAAAGGAGCAGTTGGATGGATGCGTCTGGAGTCAAAGGGGGAGGTCTGGGCTGAAGAAATAAATGTGGGAGTTAGCAGTGCCTGGAAGCCACAAGACCGGATGAGATCACCGAGGTAAACAAGAGGTCTGAGGCCTGAGCTCTGAGTCCCCCAGGACAGGAACAAGAGGATGAAGAAGCAAAAGACACAGAAGGGGCAGCCAGTGAAAGAGGAGGAAAGGGTGACCATTGGGAAAGGAGTCTAAAAAGGGAGCGACCGACCATGTCACCCAGTGCGGAGAGGCAAGTCATAATGAGCACCAAAACCTGGTCACCGGGCCTGGCAACTGAGGACGCTGGTGATCCTGTCCAGAGCACGCAGAGTGGAGGGGAGGGGCCGGGCCCGATGGGAGTGGGCTCAAGAGAGAAAGAGAAGACAGGGACTTTCTGGAAACTGGGTACAGACAACTCCTTAGAGGGTTTTGCTTTTTACAAGGGGAGCAGAGAAATGGAACTGGAGCCGGAGAGGGGATGTGAGGTCAAGAGAGGACGGGTTTTCTTTAAGTTGAGAGAAACAAGAGCATGATTATAGGAAAAATGCGATCATGCAGGAGAGGTGGGGGATTGCTGCTGGAGCGCTGTCCTTGAGCAGGCGAGGGGAGGGATCCGTGCACGTCCGTCCCCTCCCTCTCGGCCTGGCCAAATCCTGCTCATCCCCCGAGGGTCAGCGTAAAGGTCACTTTCTCAGGGAAGCTTTCTTGAATCCTCCGATTAGGTCAGTTCCCTGCTCTACCCTTTCACAGCGGATGCTATGCTGCTCCGCGGCTCTCCAGGGACTGTGCCACGGGGCATAAGCCCTGTGAGGGCAGGGCTGCCTCTGGCCTGTTTGTGGCCGTCCGTCCAGCAGCCAGCATGCTGCCTGGCACCCCAGAGACGTCTGATGGCTATCTAGTGAAGGGACGAATGGTCCAAGAGCAGAACTGAAACAAATCTGGACACACACGTCTGTTTTCCGCTTCCGCCTGCTTTAATCACGTCGCAGTGGCCGGGACCTTGCCGTTACTGGCTATCACAAATATTTGGATTTAGAAGAGCTCAGTTGTTTGTTCCTGTTTGGACTCGGGAGCTTGGCTAACACACAGACCCAAGCCATGCGGCTGGACACATCCTTCCATTGACACTGTCCACTACCAACTGAACACATTCCATACCGCGTGCAGTGATTCGTTCATTTAACAAATATTTGCTGAAAGCCTGCTTAGTGCAGCATCCTGGGGACACAGGATGGAATCAGACCCAGCACCTGCCCTCATGGAGTATGGAGTCCGGCAGAGGAGATCACACAGAACTCCTATTCACCACGACTGTGACGCGTGCTACCCAGGGAAAGCCCAAGGGTTAGGAACACGTAGAATGGGGAGATGTGATGGCCTGGGTAGCGTGGGGCAGAGAAGGGAGATCGGACAAGCTTTCCTCTGCCTCCCTGCCCCAGCTGGGAGCTGCCTTCAGGTGGTGTTCAGGCTCGGGTCAGGAGCTCAGCGACGGGGCTGGGCTTTGGGGCTGGCTCTGGGAGTGGCAGGGCTGTGGCCTCCTGCCTCCAGATGCCCTGGCCCCCTCCCATTTCCCCTCGACCTCTGCTGAGACCTGCCTGTCTCCTTCTGCTGCTTCCAGAAGGGCTGCCTCCTGAAGCTACATTTTTGGAAAGATCTGCCTGGCGAGAAGGCTGAGCTCATTTATGGCACAGGCCGCTGGCAGTGACAGCACCGTTACTGAATCTCCCTTCTGTTTACTTTCAGGTTTTCACAGGCTCCGTTCGCCAAGAGGAACCACCATTTTGCAAGGACCATGAGGCCGCTGTGCATGACATACTGGTGGCTGGGACTGCTGGCTGCCGTGGGAGCAGCGGCAGGCCAGAAGGAAGGCTTGGAGGGCGCCGAGGAGGGCTCGCCCGGCGAGTTCATTTACCTGAACAGGTACAAGCGGGCCGGCGAGTCTTCGGACAAGTGCACCTACACCTTCATCGTGCCCCAGCAGCGGGTCACGGGCGCCATCTGCGTCAACTCCAAGGAGCCCGAGGTGCTCCTGGAGAACCGGGTGCACAAGCAGGAGCTGGAGCTGCTCAACAGCGAGCTGCTCAAGCAGAAGCGGCAGATTGAGACGCTGCAGCAGCTGGTGGAGGTGGACGGCGGCATCGTGAGCGAGGTGAAGCTGCTGCGCAAGGAGAGCCGCAACATGAACTCGCGGGTCACGCAGCTCTACATGCAGCTCCTGCACGAGATCATCCGCAAGCGGGACAATGCGCTGGAGCTCTCCCAGCTGGAGAACAGGATCCTCAACCAGACGGCCGACATGCTGCAGCTGGCCAGCAAGTACAAGGACCTGGAGCACAAGTACCAGCACCTGGCCACGCTGGCCCACAACCAGTCCGAGATCATCGCGCAGCTCGAGGAGCACTGCCAGCGGGTGCCCGCGGCCAGGCCCATGCCCCAGCCGCCCCCCGTCACCCCACCCCGGGTCTACCAGCCGTCCCCCTACAATCGCATCATCAACCAGATCTCTACCAACGAGATCCAGAGCGACCAGAACCTGAAGGTGCTGCCTCCCCCCCTGCCCACCATGCCTACCCTCACCAGCCTCCCGTCCTCCACAGACAAGCCGTCGGGTAAGTCCTTCCGTGAGGGAGCCCGCACCATCTGGGCTTCAGAGCCAGGCGCCAGGCTTCCCTTGGCCGAGACCACAAGTGGGGGAAAAGCCACGGCAAGTTGAAGCCGGGCCAACAGACTTGCGCAATCCCCCAGCGATCCCTCGGGCCAAGCCGTGGCAGCCTGGGGGGGTGGGGGGGGGTGGGGGCAGCGTGCCTTAGACGGATGCTCCAAGGTAGAACCAGGAAACCAGGAGAGTCTCAGAAGAGAACAAACGTTCTCTGGCTTCTGACGGGCAAGAACCCCAGGCCCGTAGTTTTCGGAGCTCTGTGTTAGATGCTCTGTGTTGGCAACAGGATGTCTCTCCTGTAAGCTCTTGTGCTGTGCCTGGCAGAGAACTGGCAGCTGATAAATGCTCACCAAAGAAACCAGCAGTCAAAGGAAAAGAACGTGTTATCACGGCAAAGGTATGATAAACACGTCGTAGGGGCTAGGGGATGGGAAGGAGTACTTTCCATACACTTCCTAGAGTCTGCTGCTGTCTAGGATTTTCAGTGACGATTCCGTATACTCTTAAATACATGTTTCATCTTAAATACGGTAATTTTCAGAATATGGTGATGGGGGACAAACGTGGTGACTTGGTACGTTTGCAAGCTTGAAAGCTTGACCGAGGTACCGGCGTTGGGTATTTCCATGGATCTTGATTGTATCACTAACCCCTGAAGCTCCTTGTGGAAGGTTAACTGAAAAGATAAGTAACTTGCTCACAGGCTTAGCCTGCTCAGGCTGGATTGGAATTCAGGCCTTGTCACTTTAAATCTAGGGCTGACTCCTCTGTGCTCGGAGAGTCTGGGGGGAGCACAAGCCCAGCCCCCTGAAGCTCAGCCTCACATCCATCCAGGACTGTATGAGCCTTCCACATGGGCTGTCAGATGAGAACGGGATTCATCTTTGCCGAAACTAACCACTTATCTGCTCCAAGTCAGTGATTTGGGTACCACTTCATTATACAAGCAGGGAGATATTTTTACTGAAAGTATCCTGTTTTACACTTATTTCACACTTCTGAAAATAACCACCAGTACTGGGAAGAGCAGCTTCTTCTTAATTCCAGAAGGGGGTGGCCCATGCAAAAGACAAGGGCAACACTGTGCAGGCCCGTGGCCGGGAGCACCTGCCTGCAGCACTGCGCAAGAAAGCCCTCTGCTGGGTTTGCAGGTTGAGAACGTAAGTTCTGAAGAGACTGACCTAGATTCAAATTCTGACTCCCCCCCTGGTTAGCTCTGGGACATCAGACCAGTCACCTTGCCCCTCAGAGCCTCCGTTTCCTCTGTTTCAATCTGTCAGTTAGGGATAGATTAAAATAATGCCTACCCAAAGATTAGATGAAATACTGGGAAAAAAAAAAAAAATGTGTCTGGCATGGTGCTGGGCCCATGGAAAGTCTCAGTACTTGGTAGCTCTGGGTTTCCTTCCGTTTTGGTCTCTCTATCTTAAAGCAAGGAGATTGAAATAAACAAACAGTCCCTTTTTAGCACTGGCTTTCTACAGCAGATGACTGGTTCCTCTGTACACGTGTCTGTTTTAAATCAGAAGCTCTGAAAGAGCGGGCAGAGCGTGCTAATATGTCTTGATAGAATGCCCAGAGGGTAAAACGTGCCTTTGGGCACCAAATGAAGGCTCAGTTGAATGTTACACTCGTGATGTGAGCCTGGCTGACCTCAATGGTTACCCAACAGACCTCTTCTTGCCTAAGCATCTCTGGTTTCTGAATCCATGATTTCAGGACATTCCTGAGCTTGAACTGAGCTGAGAGGGATAGAGTGTAGAAAGAAAGACCTAGCTTTGCATCCACCTCTTATTAGTGGTCTGCTTGTGAGAAAATTACTTCACTCTCCTGAGCTGTAATTTTCTCCTCTGGAAAATGGGGGCAGGAGTTATGACACAGCAGGGTTGTTGGGGAAACTCAATGCAATCAGGCATGTGATATTATGTCACCTGGGGCAGCCAAAAGTGGAGGTGCCCCTACTCTGTGCCGGTCACAGCACCGGGCTTCAGGGAGTTGGTAAAAGCTACAGTGCCAACCTCCAGGAACTCAGTCTGGAGGAGGTGGAAGATGTGTGAATGCACTGGGATGTATCCAGTCCCTCTCAGTTCCTCTGTCCTCTCAGTTCCATCCCCCCGAGATGGGCACATCAGATCTGACAAAGGATTTCTCTGGGGGGAGCATCTATCGAGGCCAAAATTACCAGAACATTGTAAGAACTGATGGGACCAACACAACGAGGTACCTGAAATCAGGAATGCAGCGAAAATCATGGGCTATGCAGTCACTGTGGTGATACCATGGTGTGCTAAGTGCCCTGCAGAGTGGTGAAGGAGGGGCTATGGGGACACTAAGGTGGCACGCGTGACTGAGTCTGCCTGGAGTAGAAGGGAAAAGGTGGACAGAGGTGGACTTCCGTGAATGATCTGGAAGAGTCTACCAGGTGGACCGAGGAGTTGGACAATGGAATTACTAGTCAGTCCCTGATGGAGATGAGTCTGTGCAAAGTCCTGGGACCATGGCCCTACTCTGGGCACCTCAAATGGTCTGGACCCCCTGCTTCTTCACGTTCACAGTCCATCATGGTCTGTGTGCATTCCAAGGCCCCTGCACACACCCCAAAACCCACTTTCTCTCCCACTTAAGGAAGCACACCTTCATGGGAGGGAATGGCAGTGACTTCATGTGGACACAATTTATCTTTAAAAAAAAAAAAAAAGCCCTCCCAAATGTTGGTAGTGATTGTTGGTAACAGATTCCCTGTGACCCACCTCCCCACTCCAGATGTCATCAGCCAGACCTGTGGAAGCTGAATGGGCAGGGAGGGCCCAGTAGTTTCCTGGGGCTGGATGACACCCGGAGGAAAAGACAATGGCCTCTCAGCCAATCAGCAGGGAGCTCTTATCAGTACTGTTCTGAGAGCTCCAGGGCAGGTTCTGCGCCTGGAAGACAAAACCTTCTTCTGTGCTCTCACCCATGAGGTCCTTTGTTCCCAAGGATAGCACTGGGCCAGAAACACCTTTGCGTGCAAGACTTGGCAGCTCCTGAACCTTTCATCCCATAACCTCAGAGCCATCCGCTCTTCTCCTCATTGTCTGGGTCACTCAGCCCACAGCTCACCCTTCCCCAGGGGACTGAGGGAGCCAAGGCCGCTTATCTGGAGCCGCACTCACCAGCTTGTTCCCAGCCAGACAGTAACAGCCTGGCCCCGGGCCAGGCCCAGGCCACGGAGAGCCTGAGGGAGGGAGGCCCAGGCAGCTCCTGGCTTCCCTGGTGTCTCACTGGGGTTCTGTCCTGCCTCCCTCAGGTCTGGCCAGACCTGGGGCGTCTCAGTAAGGATGATGCTTTGATGAGGCCTATGCCAAACGGCCCTCCCTGTGGCCCTGTCTCCTGGTGGGCCGGCTGTTGCTGTCCACCCTTCCCCTTTTCCTCTCCACTTTCTAACACTCACACATCCCCTGACCTCCTTCTCCACGTGTGTGCCCTGGACACATAAACACACGTACACGCACACGGTCATCACTCAGGTCCGCCATAGAGGAATACTGCCGGGGTCATGAAAAGGCACGGGAACAGAGAGGATGGAGCCTCAGTGCTGGCCTTCTCCCCAAATGGTCCAGGAGGCCTGGGACACTGTCCCTCGGCTCTGTGCGGGCACAGCCGGGCACATGCCAGTCTTCCTGCCACGGCACCCGCCCTCGAGACTGGTCACAGGAGGACAGGCAGTGTTAGCACCAGCTGCCACAGCAAGGCCCTGCCCGAAACAAATCCTTAGAAACCAAAAGGTGTAGGCATTTCTAGCTGCTTTCTCTCCTGAGAACATCATCAGCTCAGGTTGCTTCTCAAGGGATCAAGAGGAGACCACAAAATCAGAAAAGATTAGAGCTCATTAGGGGCCTCATCAACCCAGAGCCTTTCACTGGCAGAATCAAGATCGGTCTCTGGATGCATAGCTTCCAGGATGTTGAGCTTCAGAGAGAGTGAGTAGCTCAGCCAAGACTACACCGCTAGGGAGTGGCTCAGCCAAGACTCAAACCTGAGTCTGTCTTAAGCATTCTGGGATACCGCACGTTTCCGCGGAAAGGCTGGAGGGGAACTGGTGTGAAAATCACCGTATAAACGCTTGAATTGGCCCCAAGTGCCTGCTACCTGGGATGTGACCCTCCATCACTATTCTATGTACTAGGTTCCAAGCACCTCCTTCTAAAAGAGCCCTGGGAACAGAGTTGGTGGATTTGCTATAAGGACTCTTATGGTTCTAACAACACAAGACAGCGTCACTGCAAACCCATCACTATCATGCCATCCCCTTATTCAGGTATAGGAGAGACCAACCCAACCAATCATGTGTGGCTAGCTCCCCAGTCGTACAAATGGACTGTTGTGGGTGAATTTAGGTAGTAGACTGTACCATAACCCTGAGATGCAAAAAAAAAAAAAAAAAAAAAAAAAGATAAAGCAGAACTGAGTTAGCATCACACTGCAGAATGTCTAAAACAACTGAGCTCTCCCACAGAAAACCTAATATGTGCCTGACTTCCAGTAAACGGACCCAACTGAAGCTGCAGATAAATCTGATTTAATTTGTACTGAATCTGGACACATTTTCTGGGTTTATTTCTACTCAGCATTTCAACGTACAGCAAAATCGGAAGTCCTGATTTCTTTAAATACGTTAAATACATAAAAATCAGCAGAGGTGATCTGTTCTTGGGGCCACATTAGGTGGCAAACACATTGTTTCACTGCTAACACAGAGACCACCCGTTTCCCCCCACCAGATGCTCTATGGCTGGGTAGGCACAGACAACTCGAACAAGTGTTTTCCCAGGTGGATTTTCCCTCCTATATTTTACTTCCCCCTGTGAGGTAGGAAATACGTATGTTATCGATTGTGGATTTAAAATAGAGAACAAGATAGATTACACTGTAGCTTCCATTCTTTCTGGAGGTCAAGCAATTGTCATTCCAGGTGAAAAGCTGTTGGTCCCATGTGCAGACCAGCTCCAGCGACTGGGCTTCCAAGCCTGAAGCTCTGTAGGGACTTGGAGAGGCACCTGGGAATTGTGAGGACGGGAGGGTGACCGTAGCCACCACCAGCTCTGCCTTTCAGTTTTCCAAAGCTGACGGAAAACCCAACCCAGGTCTCTTGCCGCCAGGGCTTGTGCTGTTTTCACTGCACTATGCTGTCTTGTTCCTGAAATGTTATTGCTGAACAAAGTAAGATTCTCAAATTCATTACAAACTACGTAATCCAGTGATATTTCAAAGAGCATTCTTTGCTAGCTTCTCCATAAACAAAAGCCACTGGAGTTCAAGGTGGGTCATCTTCCTTCTGGCTCTGCTTTCTCTTTTCTCCTCGGATACCTCGGGGAACGGATCACAGAGAGCCTCGAGTGTGATGGCAAGCTCTCCCTGCCTTACTCGGGCGTTTTCCAAGGAAGACATTCAGCTACATACAGGCTCGGTCTCTTTACAGCCCCATGGGATGAACTATCAACTTGTTACTATTAAAAGCGGTGATCTAGCATCTGTGGCCTAGAAATCCCAACAGTTTGGCACTTGGCAGACTAAAAGCCATCTGGAAAATCCTGGCGCTTGGGTATCTGCAGCCAGCTCCGAGCCACATAGATGGATCGCTGGGGTGAATTTGCGCAGTGGACTGTATCATCACCCTGAGATGCTCCCCCAGGAAAAAAGAGATTGATAAAGCAGAATTACGTTAGCATCGTACTCAATGGTGTGTAAAACGAAGGTGGTTAGGCGTGTTGAGCGTGTGCTGTAAAAGCAAGGTCTCAACTTCAGCTGCCCCTGGGATGACTCTTGAGGAGGAGCGCCTTAAAAAAAGAAGCCTGACGATCCTGGCTTTGTACCTCAAGATGAGCCAGTGGAACCACAGGACCTGGAATGCTTTTATGTAATGCTTTTTTTTTTTTTTTTTTTCAAATGAATAAGTGATTTTCCTTTAGCAGATTTTTAATACAGTAATTTAAGTTAGAATTACAGTGTATACAGAGAAATTTTGCTAAGAAAAAGAAAATTTTAGTTTAAATGACTAATGTTTTTTTAAAAACACAAACCAAAAAAAACCCCTCTAACTGTTGAAATTAAGATGTCTTAGGGGGTCTGTCCAGAGTAACCTCCAAAAGAGCAGAAATCCAATCGTCTGGCAGTATCCCAGATACAACGGGCAGACTTCCTACGACAGACCGTCCACACGTTCCCAGGTTTTGGTCTGGATCCTGATGACCCTCTGCTGTGGGGCTCCTGTTCCCAGATGTTCCCAGACTGATCACTGATTCTCAAAGTGGGAAGAACAGAAGGAAGATGACAAAGAGAATGTGGCTCACGGTGAAGAAAGGAGAAGAGATGGGGGAAGGCACGCGGGGCACTAAGGGACCCTTAAGTGCTGGCAAGATGGACACTCGATCACGCCCCTGATGAGGCTCCCACCCGAAAGGATCCCAGAGACCGATGAGATGACGGGACCCCAAGCAATCCTAGCACGGTGACACAGACTCAGCACGCTGCAGCAGGGAGAAACAGGCCCAGAAGGCAGACGTGAGTTCTAACCCTAGAGCCTCCTCTTTCCCGACGTGCAGTCTCCCTGGGACTTAGTTCCCTCCCTGTTGGAGAGGCTTGTGAGGAGGAAATGAAAGCCCGGGTAAAGCACCTGGCCGGCAAAAGGCTCCAGGTACATGGTAGTCATCATTCTTATTCTCTTCCAGTAGATAGATAGATAGACAAATAGATATATCATAAGGCATCATGGGAACCCCGAGGAGGATTAAGTAGCTCTTCTGGGGCTGGGGAGGACTTCCTGGAGGAGGAGATGAGGAGGCTGAGGGCACAGCAGATAAGCACTCAGAATCACTGCCCCAATCATCCAGAAATCACGAAGAACAGGCTTCTTCGTGAACAAATGCCCTCTTTTCAGAAAGAGAAAGGATGAAATACTAGAAAATCTGGAACAATTAGCTTAAACCCCAGTAAAATTATAAAAAAGATCAGAGAGAGGGGTTCGTGAGCATTTGGAAAATTAAAAGGTGATCAGTGAAGGCTAACACAGGTTCTGTAAGCACAAGCCCATAAGCTGATTCCCTGTCTTGGAAAGGGTTAATAGGTTGGCAGACCGCTTGAACACCACCTGCCCGGTACCTGTGGGTTGCCGTCACGGGTCTGATCAGCTCTTCCACGATGTGCCTGCAGAACAGCACCGTCCACCTCTGGACTGAGAGAGACTTGCTCACTCTCATCGCTATATCCAGGGAGGCTCAGAGTGCTGCCTGCCTCTGCGTCCAGTGACATCCCTGCCCCGGGGCAGCCTTGGGCGCCACTGACCACTGAACCCAAGGAACTCCGGGCTTCACCCCGACCAGTCTTGGGAGCCACAGTGTGTGGCTCAGCTCTGCACACAGTGAGCCCACCACAGCCCCTCCAGGGCGAACCTCTTTTCCCTTTCAAATTGCTTTAAAGCCCATCTTTCTCCTCCTGCCCAAGGGTACTGATGGAAACCCAGGAGTGGGCACAATGCTTTTGAAAGTGTCCTTTGGGAAGGAATGCTGCCAAGTCTGTTTACCCTGAGGTCAGACAGGCAGAAACAGGACCCCTTTATGCTCTTCGAGGGCTCCGGGAGCTCTTACATGGGAAGTCTCCCCGTGTATCACATCCGCTGAAACACGCCCACCTCCCACATCTAATAGAACTTTCACTGTAAAAATTTTGAACGGATTTTTTAAATTTTGCTCTTTGAAATTATTTGGCCAAGAGTAACACAATTAATTTATGGCTGGCTCTGATTTCTCGGCAAACATCAGGCATGTTCAGGAATTCTTGGGAAGTGAGGAAAATCTAACCTACAAATTGTTTTCAAAAGTAATAACATTTTTATGAAGACTAAATTTAACAATTAATGAACTTGACAAGATGTCCCACTTCGTAGAAATTTAATTACATACTTATAAACTTTGATTTTGCAGTTTTCATATTTTAGAGCCAATAAATTTTTTTTAGGCCTCAAATACTTTCATAAACTCCTGAAAAGCTCGTCAGCCCCAGGCACCGTGCCCGTCGTCTGCGGACTACAGCGGCCTCCACGGCGGGCACGCGCGTTTGGACCTTTTCCCCGGCAGCACCAGCAGTGACACCCGTGACGTCAGCTCTGAGGCCCTACAGGAACTTCAGGTGCCTTTGGGAACACACCAGCTGTTCCTGTGTTTAGGTTATTGTTTCGTACTCTGGTTCAGTGAAAAAGTGGTGACTGACATGGAATACGTATGTTCACGACCAAAATATTATCTATCTAAGCCTTCTGGATAAATAAGGCTCAAGCAGCCCATGTAATTCTTCCTCACCGACCCCCTCTCCGGGTGTCTGCTCTCCTGCCCTTCACCCAGGACGCCTGGCGAGTCCTGACGCTGGCCAGGGCAAGACTCACACCTAAGCAGTCCACGTGCCTTGGCTCTCAGATGGATTAATTTGGATAGGAAATTCCAGATCCAATTTCAACAACTAGTCAGTTCTCCTGTTAGAAAAATGTTTCAGGGAGTGGCACAAAGACTTTTTGGAGACAGATCATCGGTGAGAATAATTGAAAACAGCATACTGTTCTCACGAAAAAGCAGCGCGTCTCGGTACTATCACAGAAGCCTCTCCCCGGCGCCTTCCTACGAACTAAAACATTCCTAGAACATTTCCCACAGGCCACAGGGCCTCTGCACAGCCTCAGGTGATCAAGTCCTGAGACTTGGGCTTATGGGTCAAAGAGGCCAGTCAGGCCGCTGGCCAGCCACATGGTCTGGTCTAGCTGATGGCCAGGAGGGACTCTGCTCCTCTCTGCAGGCCTCCGGAGCAGCCGGGGAGAAGAGGCATCACTGTCTACCCAGTTCTTAGCTCCAGGCCTCCAACGTGCTGCCAGTGGGCTTGGTCAGATATTCACGGGGCCATGTTTCCCTAGCAGGAGGGGTGACTGCACTGACAGCTGATGCAGTCGGTAACCCATTTCTCCACAGGGACATGAGTGGGCAGGTCAGACTGAGCTGGTCTGCCCCCAACCCAGAGACGAAACTGGGGTTAGGCAGTTACACTTAGGTCTGGCCGGGCTGCAGGCTCTAGCCCAGCTTTACCAGAAAGGCGCTTCATCGGGCATACTGAGCATGGGCTCAGCTATCAAGAAGTGGTTCCTGGTTTCCTAGGAGGCTATGCTTCTGATGTGTAAGAACCCCAGACAGGAAGAAGGAAGCAGTGAGGGGACTCAAACCTGATCACCTCCAACCCTCACCGGGTTTGACACTGAGGTTTGGGGGCCCAAGACCTGTATACTTTGTGTTCCCATCGCCAATATCCCTTCTTCCTGAGGCCTCCCGATTCCAGGCCCTGTGTGCTTTCCACACCCTGTGTTGCTTCTCTAAGGAACCACGCAGGCTCAGCTCGGCCATGGTGACTGCACTTCCCTTCACGTGGAACGTTCTGGCTACAGCTCTGCTGAGAGTGTAAATATGGTCTTTATAGAGATGAGGTCGGGCGCTACTCCGCTCGGAGCCGTGGTGCTGCTGAGTTAGTGTTGGCCTGACGCTCTGGGCAACGCTGCCCTTTCAGAAGAGGAGCCAAGCGAAATACCGCCTAGGCACTTTGCACTGTTCCAGGGGGAGAGCCCTGCCCACTGCACACTGAAAACGCAGTTTCATTGACAAAAAGGATTTCCATTCTTCATTTCGGTGTATCTTTGGGGGCTTCTCCACTGAAGCTGTGACTTCTAAAATGTGCTCTGTAGAAAACATCTACCAGTAAATCACTGTACATTTTAGTCTTGGAAATTCAAAAGCGAATACAGTTACTTGTTTGTGTGTATGTGGCTGTGGGGAGGTGGGGAGTCGACAATTTCAAAACCATCAGCTTTCATCCAGCAGAGGAAAGAAGGAGGGAGAACCCCGAGTGGCACCTGCCCTGGCTGGCCTCGCGCTGGGTGCTCTTGTGTTTGCGAGGCCCCCAGAACAGGTGGCTTTGTTACCCCTGTTTACAGAAGTAGAAACTGAGGCTCAAGGAACTTTCCAAGGACACAGTGCGAGGCAATGGAGTCACCAAGATTTGAGCTGAGGGCTCCTGACTCCTGTATTTGTATCCGTTACACGTGTCTCATTTGAATCGGCCATTTTAACAGAGCCACATGATAGCCCTGCTGCCATTTTCTGCTCCCTGAGCATATTACTGCTGCCAGTTTTCCAATGCTGAGTATTTTTTCTGACTCCTTTTCATCCATCATTTAGGTTTCTGACCTTTGCCACTGGTGCCTTTCATGGGAGAAAAGGAAGCGTGTTTCAGTGCAGGCGGTTTGCTAGGGCTCTGCGAGGGTTTCGGAGGGAAACTGGTCTGGAAATGTGGTTACTGATGGAAGCTGATGGGTCCTGAGACTCAGGCCAAGTGCAGTGTGCAGGAGACACGCAGATTTTTTTTTTTTTTTTTTTTTAACAGCAGAAAATACGAAACACCTCTTTACTAGTTTATTCCTACTCCATGATTCTGGAAAGGCTTAAAGGAAAAAACTACCAGATTTGCCTTAAAAAAAAAAAAGGAAATTCTACATCATAAAAGATACTAAAATAGATGAAAATAGGCAAAGGACACCAAAAGGTAAGCAAAGAAGAAAAACAAATCTTCAATAAAAACTTTGAAAAGGTATTAATACCTTGACAAAGAAGAAGTGTAAATGTTTATTTTTTAAACCTGGCTGACTGGCAAAGATTCGTAATAGTCCTAGGGACACAGATATGTCAGCCTGGGCCCCCCACCCTGGAGTTCACTCTGGTTGGGGAAAAAGAAAAGAGCTTTAGGCTTGGGCTCTGGACCACCCAGGCCACTTGGGCTCAGACACTGGATCTGCCATATAAGCCACCAACCTCAGGGGTGGCACCTAATGACCCCATGCTCCAATCTCCTCATCTGTCCAGTGGGTGACGACAAGTTACCTCACACTTTAAAACACTTGCCTTTTAAAAAGAGCCCTCTGTAGCAATGTCAAAGGTGAAGCTGAAAGCATGGGCAGCACCCACAAAAGCAGCTCAGGCTGGGAGCTGGGAGACCCACCTGCCACTCTCCCAGTGGCCTTCGAAGCCTGACGGAGTGCCTCCTGTAAACCAAGACCGTCCCTCTGAGAGCCCCACCGGAGCCCCGGGGAGGCCCTGCAGTAACAGGGCTGGCTGCTTGTTTTGGGGGGTGTTTTCCAGGCCTCTGCTGGACCTCTGTCCCCAGCATTCCCATTAGACATTCCCAGAGCCTCTCCTGTGCTTCTGACCTGGGAAAGCGTTGGGGGCCCTCCCACGGCCACTGTGTGCTCTGCGGTCCGGGACAGCCTCCTTATTCTCTGCCCTGGTCCCTGGGGCTGGGAGCTGAACACAAGCAAAACCTTTTTATTTTTCCTGAATGCTCTTTCTGGAGGTCTGGCCTCCCCTTCTCCAAGACAGAAGACGCACAAGGCAAAGAGGGAAGCATCTGCCTGGCCAGTGCTTAGGGTCCCGCCCCGTCCGTTGGGGCGGAGAAGGTTGGTGAACAGGTAAATGGTGAGAAGCTCTCCCTGTCAGCGGGAAGCACCAAGAGCGACCCCCCTCTTTGAGGCGTGAGATCAGGCATTAGGGGTGGGGAGGGGTGAGCAAGACCGCCCCTGCCCTTCCCCGTCAGGCTCCGGGTGGGGAGGCTCGAACACAGTACAAGGACTCAGGAAAAGCCCACCTGAACCGTCCAGAAAAACAACAACAACAACAACAACAACAACAAACCCACCAAATTTTTCTCATTTAACTATCACGTGTGGACTAACCAAGCCCAAGTCTAACCAGGAAGGAATCTTGAGAAGTTAGATCTATGCAGGAAGAGCCGAGTACATCTTCCGCCGATGCCCCTCCCTGACACGCAGAAGGGAAAGGACAGGAATGCACAGGAGTTCAAGTTGAGAGAGGCTGGTGAGGTCAGCTCTCCCCTTGCTGGGTATCAGAGCCGCCCTGAACCCTGCCCTAGGCTTCCACTACCTGGCACAGCACCTGCGAGGGCGGGGGCTCAGCAAATAGTAGTTAGAATAAACACACACATTCGGAGAATGAGAGGAAATTTCCTTAGCACTTTTGGTCTTAACAATTCTTGGTTTGAGGACTATTTTGAAGAGAAGCTGAAGCAAACTGTGGCAATTTTATTTACTTTAAAATCTGTAGTTCAATGGTTAGGTCTTGAAACAAACTTCTGAAGGTTCCTGAGATCAACAAGGAAGAACCCAGCTTCTTTGGACCTTGGTGACCCCAGTTTCAACCTTCTTGCTGGTGTGACTGACATCCAGGAGACCACTAGGGGAGGTGGGGGTGGGGTGGTGAAAAGCCTACGGTGGCTCCTCAGACCCCTCATGGCACCTGTTCCTTCTGACTGGGCTGCCCAAGCTCAGTGAAGTCCCAGAAAAACACAAAACTCATCTGGTCTCAGTTCCAGAAGAAAGCCATGGACCGGAAGGTATCCTGGACACCATCCTTTAAGTCCGTGGACCTGCTTATAGCACAGTGACCTCAGAATGCTCTGAGCATCTGGCCCTAAATGAGCTTCCTTTGGAAAATACGCATATTGGGCTGAATGGGACTGGTCCCCCCCAAAAAGCTGTTTGGAGGCTAGTGTCTGAATCTCAGAAATATCCTGACACCTCTGGCCACGTGGCCAAATTCCGGATACTGCTTGGGCACTGTGACCCCACAGAAGTTCCTCGCTAAAGACTGCAACTGTCCCTGAGCACTGTCACAGAAAAGGCAAGCGTGGAGTCGGGACTGAGGTGACGTGCGCCAACCTCAGCCCACGGGACTCAGGAGAGCAGTCACCCGTCTCTCTGCCTGGGGTGAGGCCGACCGAGCCCGAGCAGTGCTCCACACTGCTGCATTTTGGTAGGCACATCTCTCTTTTCACAATACCACCAGCTAAAAGATAAAGCACTCCAGGAACTCCACACAAAGGATCTCAGCAATCCTCACAACCTTGAGAGAGGTAAATATGATCTCCTTTCTACAAACCAGGGAAACTGAGGGTTTGCAGAAGTAAGGATGCTTGCCCAAATCACCACGTGAGGGAGTCAGAGCTAAAAGTGGTCTGGGAATCCAGGCACCCTGACCCCTAGCCCCAGGCTCTTGCCTTTACATCACGTTATTTCCTGAACTTACAGAAAACTAAAATCAGTCCCCTCTCACTGCTGGCCTGTGGCTCCCAGCTGGAGGCCTGCCTGAGGTTGTGCTTGCTTTGGAGTGCGGCCTGGGGTGAGAGGCACGTGAAAATGTGACTCCATGGCCAGGCAACAGGGAGGTCTCTGACGTGCACACATCTGTATCCCCAGGCCCGTGGAGAGACTGTTTGCAGGCCTTGGAGGATGGCCACGACACCAGCTCCATCTACCTGGTGAAGCCAGAGAACACCAACCGCCTCATGCAGGTGTGGTGTGACCAGAGGCACGACCCTGGGGGCTGGACCGTCATCCAGAGGCGCCTGGACGGCTCCGTCAACTTCTTCAGGAACTGGGAGACATACAAGGTGAGAGCCCCGGGCCCTGTCTGTGCTGTCGGGGAGAGCAACCAGGCCACCCCAAGAGGCCTGACCAGCCGGTGAGAGGGCCACTTGGAGGGAAGGTGCATGCTGACCTGTCGAGGCCTTGGTGGCCCCGTGCAATACACACGTGAGGTGAGGAAGACACTGACGAGGTCATTTTTGCAAACCCACCAGGGATGGTGAGGACCAGCAGCCCTTCCCCTGCCTGCCGCTGGCAACTGCTACAAGATACCAGTTAGGGACGGACCACAAAAGGCCCGTGGACATGGTGGGACTTTAGAAATGCTGCTAGGGGGTGGCCCCTCATCCCCATCTGGGTATAGGGAGCATCCTTTTCCCAGCTGGGGCTTCCTTGCGGGAAGACCTGGTCTCGCAGCCCAGAAGGAGCAGGTCCCCAGGGCCTGCTACTGGGAAACACGGGAACACTAGGCCCGAATTCCCAGGAAGCTGAATGCCCACCCAGTGGTAGGAAAGGCCACTGGGCTCAGCCATACGTCTGGCAGATGACAGGGGTGGTGCCGAAGGTGGCAAAAGGAGCTCAGTTCACCAAATGCCACTGCCACGTGCCAGGCACCATGCCAAGTGCTTCCATCTGTCACCTGCTTTAGTCTCACACGAGCCCCGGGAGGAAGATCCTGGTGTGGCCCCGGTTTACAGATGAAAAGGTGAAACAACCTGCTCGGGGCTGCACACAGCAGCGAGTCCAGGCCTCTGACACCAAAGCTTACGAACGACCCTGGCCATGACGCCTGTGCGTGGCTTCGCGTGGCCCCTTCCTGTCCTGGTTGCTCCCAGCCCACCTCCTGCCCAGCCCGTGTTGCTGTTTTCTTCTCTTTCTCCTCTGCTTTCTGAAGATCCACTCCTTCACCCCTTCCTCCTCCTGCCCATATTCTTTTTCTCAGGGGCGGGAGAACACAGTCGTTAAGACTGGGTGCCTGCTTCAGATCCCGAGTCACCCTCAGGCTCTCTCTGACCCTGGGCCTCTGTGGACCTAGCTCTTAGAGTTGGCACAAGGATTAATAACATAACCTACGTAAAGTCCTGAGAACAGTGCCAATACACTGGAAGGCTCACTGAACACTATGAGTATCATTAGCGAGCCCATCTATTCTTAAGACTTTGAGTGGCCACTACCTGGCTGATGACTCCTTAAATTCAGCGTAAAAACAATAATAAAACCGCCGATTTTAAACCCAGAAGGGAGCCCGGGCAGATGTAGCATGTGTTTGTCACAGCTCATACCGGTCTGGTGCATTAGAGTTTACGCGAGACCCTCACACACATCCCATTCCCAGAGAGGGACGGTGAAGCTCAGAGGTGGTCTGGATCCGTCCAAGGAACTCCTGTCGCCTGCCTACTGTGTGTTAGGCTCTCGGTTTACCACATTAGGTGTGTTCCTACAACAACCCTGTAGTAAAGGTAACACAGTGTCCCCCATGTTCACACAATGCCTAGCACACAGTAGGCACTCTTTCAGTAGTCTTGAATGATGCGTGATTGAGGCTCAGACAGGAAAAGCGATTCATCAAGTCACAGCCAAGTGCAGAGGTGGGGATTTGAACCCAGGCCTGCCTTATGCTCTGCCCATTTCTGACCTCCTCTGCCCAGGGCTGAGCATCCAAGAGTGGGGCCCTGCTGGCTGAGGACACTACGTATCCCTCACTAATGCTCTCCTCCGTTTTCCCCAGCAAGGGTTTGGGAACATTGATGGCGAGTACTGGCTAGGCCTGGAGAACATCTACTGGCTGACGAACCAAGGCAACTACAAACTGCTGGTGACCATGGAGGACTGGTCTGGCCGCAAAGTCTTTGCAGAATATGCCAGCTTCCGCCTGGAGCCTGAGAGCGAGTATTATAAGCTGAGGCTGGGGCGCTACCATGGCAATGCTGGTGACTCCTTTACTTGGCATAACGGCAAGCAGTTCACCACCCTGGACAGAGACCATGACGTCTACACAGGTAGGACCCATACAGTCAAACCCAGGTACAGGCCAGGGCAAAGAGGTCGGTCAAAGCCAGAGCTTCTGAGTCACAGCCTGAGAAGAGGAAGGTCCCAGAGCCCAGAAGGCCGACCCTGTTGCTACTCCCTGAAAACCCATTCCTCTGCCCACTGCCCACAGACCCCCTTCACAAAGGTGGGTCAGAGGGGCATTAACAAAAAGGGAACGGCAAAGAGGTGTACAAATTACACGTTTATGGGCCACTCAGGACCGAGCCTTCACATCACCTCTCTGCCCGAGGCACCAGGTGTTCAGGCCACACTCTCCACGGACTCTGGGCCACACACCTGGGTAATAATGCTGGCCCTGCCTCCTACCAGTCATGTGTCTTTGGGCATGCTGCTTACTAATCTCTCCCGGCCTCGCTTCCACATCAGGAAATAAGGACAATGCCTGCCTTGCAGGGTGGTGAGAAGGTTAGAGGATGTACCTCAAGTGCTTTGTTTCAGACGTGGCAAAGAGGGCTCAATCCAAGTGGGCGGTCTTTGTGGTTACTATTATTAGCGTGTGTTATTAACACAGTGTAGTAAGGGAGCTATTAAGAGGAAACCAGGTAGGAGACATGAAGTGATTTGTCCAGGGTCATATGCCTCAAAGCCAGGTCTTTACTAGGAAGCCTTTATTAAATAAAAAACAAGGGGGAAAAAAAACCCAGAATATTCTAAGAGACACACATACATACAATCCAGCCCTGAGTCCAGATGTCAACCTCCCACAGTTAAGCCTCTCCAGGCCCCACACCCAGTTTCCTGAGATGAGGGCCTCTGCACCCCAGCTGCCTGGCAAAGCCAGTAAGGCACTGCTCCTGTCTGAGGGACCAACCCTACCTCCAAGCCAAGGATGTCTGTTCTCATTGGGCAAATCTGGCCCCCTCCCTGCCCCCTGGTCTGCAGGCCACTTCCCTCCTCTTTAAGGTCCCAGGAACCACTTGCATTTTTCAGGCAAGCTCTGTACCTACATATTGAGGAGGGAGGTCCTCACTCTAGGTCCCCATGGCAGCCACACTCCAGCAGGCTGTTCTCACAACACTGGGGGACATGCAGTTACCTCCACCTGCTGGCTGGCACTGAAGGGGCCCCTGACGAGACAGTATGCCTTCTTAGGCAGGGTTACAGAGGCTTCTAGAAGAGCAGGGCAGGAAGAGGACCCTTGGAGCTAGTCAGATTCTGGGGACATTGGGACTGCTACAGCATCTCGAGGGCCATCGTGGATAGGAGGGAGAAGACTGTTCTATGACCCAAACCGTCAGGCCTGTGCAACAGCACCGTCAGTGGCTGGCAAGGAAGTGAGCTCCTTGTCCCTGGAGGCATGCAGGTCAAGCTCAGGAGGGGCCTCCACTCACACGGGAGGCTGGCTATGGCATGCCAAGGGCTCTCTCTGCTCTCCAAACCCAAGCACTGCCATTTGGTCCCTAGCCTCGAGTGACGGCCTAAAAGAGCCCAAGGAAAACTCTGGGCTGGGCTGCAGGGGCTGCGGGTGCCTGAGCCCATTCTCCCCTGAGCTTTCTGCCTCGGCCAGCCTGCAGCCTCCTTACCACATCCCAAGGCCTCAGCGGGAGCAGGGCCACCGGCCCCATTGGGCGCCAGCCCACAAACCTGACCGAGGCAGCCCTTCCTCTGAGTGGGGGTCCACTTCTCAGGCCTGCTCAGGAAACCGGGGACCCTCTCTTTTAACTAACAGCAGCCCAAGCAGCTGGCAGCTCCTCTTCCGCTTCCTCCCTGAGAAGGCCGATGCCCCTGCACGCCTGCTTGCACCTTGCCCACACTTTCACTGTTGTTCCGAACTGCTTGTCCTTGGCAGCAAAATCCAGCATGATATGATAGTGCCAGAAGTTTTATGAAAATATCTTTCTTTTGTGAAATCATAAAAAAATACTTGGCTGGAATACAGGCTGGGAGGAACAGAGGAGCATTTCATCTTAAACACTTCCTTTGTCATTCTATAAAAATCTTGATCCAACAGTTGCAACTCTTAAAAAATTCCTCAGAACACTTTGGCCGCTCCCCCGCCCACCCCAGGTCATTTCTGCTTCCTATTCAAACCTCCCTGGGGCGCTTCCTCTGCACCAAGCCCTCCTTCGATCACCACACACAGTCCTGTGCGGGAGGCACCACGCTTACCCTCATTTCACAGGGACAATTCGGTGGCTCGGTGAGTTCGCTGGTCACAAGGCCGAGCCTCAAAGGTTGGAGCAAATCTGAGACCCGGCCCACCCCTCAAGCATTCCTGCTCCAAATGCCCTCTCCCCCACCTTCCCAGAGGGCCCTGCTAAAGGCCCTAAACAAATGGCAGCCTTGGATACAACTGCCTCCACCCTGTGACCTCCTCCCTTGTCTCCTGCAGGAAACTGTGCCCACTACCAGAAGGGAGGCTGGTGGTATAATGCCTGTGCCCACTCCAACCTCAACGGGGTCTGGTACCGTGGGGGCCATTACCGGAGCCGCTACCAGGATGGAGTCTACTGGGCTGAGTTCCGAGGAGGGTCCTACTCGCTCAAGAAAGTGGTGATGATGATCCGGCCCAACCCCAACACCTTCCACTAAGCCAGCTCCCTCCTGACCTCTCACGGCCATTGCCAGGAGCCTGACCCGGCCATGCTGGCCCCGGCACCAGGAACAACTCCCCGCCAGTTCACCTTGGGGCCGGGAGGACGGGGCCGCCGGATTCTGTTTTACCCGATCGCTGCGGCAGATGATGGAATGGAATCAATACAGTATTCTCTGTCCCTACTGCTTTTCTTCACATCAGACAGACCCTCATGTTTCCACACAGGACAGAACTACAGACAAGTCCTTCTTTAAATACATTAAATCCCTACAATGAAAACCCAACTGCAAAATACCTTCGTAATATACATACGCATGAGCTGAGCTTATGCACATGTGTGTGTACCACATATATATGCATTTAGATATATACCACGTGTACTATATCTAGACACGTATATGGGTTTGGTTATATACCTAAATGCACAGACATTCAATTCTCAGATGTTGAAGTTGTTACCAACAGCTTTGCTCTTCGGCGAAAAGCACTGCATTCACATGGTGTTACTCGAATCTGAGAGCAGATCGCAGACTATTTAGCTCTAATTCAAAGAATAACCCTTGGTGTCCACGTGCCTGAATTTTTCCAGGAGTGTCTACATGCTATTCACTCACATAGGGGTTCCCTGCTTCCTCGCTAAAGAACGCTTTGGGCACCTGATCAAATTTCAACATCCCCTTCCCTCTCCATTTCTATACTTTCCCCCATTCTCAGGACTTTTTCTCCATCCACCCATCCATCCAACCATCTATCCATCCACTTATTCATCCAACACCATTCAGGAAGTACCTTCTGTACCAGTCGTTGGCCACTCACTGAGGTTCCAGGCACCTTCTCTGCTCTTCTCTACCCTTCACACCCACTCCTTACCTTTTCTGTCATATCATCCTTTCTTTCCAGGCAAACCTCTGAGTAGGAGACAGTTTGGGCTCCAGGTTTCTGGTCAGGAAAGGGAAGGCCAGGCCCCAAAGCTAACTCCCGGCCACGTAGATGATGTACTCGCAGTTTTGTATGTTCCGTTCACACTTTAGCCTACATGTCATTTTAACCGTCACAGAAATAATAACCTACCTTGCCCAGGAGATACTCAAGTGAAGAGAAGTCATCCCCCGATCATTGGGGCCCCCGAATGGCTACAGACCAAAGGTCCCGTGCTCTCAGGCTGACTAGAGTCCGCATCTCGTCCCCAAACTACACTTCTCTGGAGTACAGGTGCCACAAAAATGACAACTGGCCGCTTCTCGTGAGCTCCTGAATAACCAGGAGCCACCGGACCCCTTGGCTGGTGCATTGCAGCGTGGTGGCTTTCTGAGTCCTGTTGGCCGCGAAGTGTCAGACTCAGTACTACCGGGACTCTTGCCAAGCAGGGAGCAAGAGAGGAGTCAGGAAGGTGAGACCGTCCCCGGTGGGCGTGTGAATGGGGGTGTGTGAGATGTTGGAACGTTTGGTACTGTCCATGTCTGGGTGTGTGCCTATTACCTCAGCATTCCCACAAAGTGTACCATGTAGCATGTTTTGTGTATATAAAAGGGAGGGTTTTTTTTAATATATTCCCAGATTATCCTTGTAATGACACAAACCTGCAATAAAAGCCATCAGTGCTATTTGGACGTATCTACACTGTGTGTTACTGTTTTGGAATGCCTTCCTGGGGCCTCTTCTATCAGAGTCTCTTTGAGTAAGACTAGATACAGATTCAGCACCAAGGACATACACCAAAATCTTTTACATCACACTCTCCCTATCTTTGGTTTCCATGTCCACCATCAGGAGGCCCAAGACAGCACCCCAGGCCATGAAGGCTCTCTGGGGCTTCACTTCCTTACAGCCATGTCCTGGATATCTTCACTGAACGTCCCAGAAGCACCTCCTAGACAGTGCAACCAACCCCTGAAACACCTTCCCCCAGGTCTGGGCCCATGTCACCAAAAGGCACCATTTATCAATTACTCAGGTCAAAAACAAGAATTTCTCCCCTTTCTCACACCAACGCCAATCCATCCGTCCACGAAAGCCCTTTTCTCTGCCTTCATGTCTCCTCTCCCCTCAACTACTACAACAGGCTTCCCACCGGACCGGGAGCCCTCTGCCTCCCTCCCTCATTCCAATCTGACTTTCACATTAGCTGCCAGAAAAACACAACTGTGGGCTGGGAAGTCATCTCTAGGCACGGCAGGAAACCCCAAAGCCAAAAAGGAAAAGATTAAGGGATATGACTAAAGAAAACCCCAAATTTTCTGCCCTCTGAAAAATAACAGATGACCAAGGCTGAAGGCAAATATAAAATAAGAAAAATAAAGGATCAATCAATATTCATGCTATCTCAAGAACTCTCTTAAATCAAGAAGAAAAATACAGACACCATGACAGAAAACTTCGTTAGGCACATGAACACATTAGAACACAAATGGCCAATAAGGAAGAAAAGGTGCCAACCTCAGTAATAACCAGAGAGGGAGGGATACTAAATCAAGCACAAACCATCACAAGGTGCCTGTCAGATTTGTAAAGATGAAAAAAATCTCCATGTTGACAAGGGAATGGAGAAATACGTACTTTCTGTACTATGGATGGAAGTATAAATTGATTCAACATGTTTCAAGGGCAACTTAGCAACGTGTATATCAAACATGGATATACACATGCATCAAAATTTTTAAAATGCTTATACCTTCGCACCCAGCAATCCCTCTTCCCAATGACTTAGCAATACTGCCACACGAGAGCTGCTTCTAGCAAAGATGTAGTTGAGTAGAGACAGATATTTACTACACCCTACTATGTGCTTGGAATTGGACTTCTGTTTTCTTATGTAACGCTCACAGCACCCAGGTGAAGAAGGGATTGTTCTCACCTCACAGGAGAGGAGGAAATGAGGCTCACAGTCAGACAGCTGGTAAAAATGCCCTAGCAGCAGTTAATCCGGAAGGTGCTGGATGTCAGGCACTAAGAGTTCTCAGCTCCCTTCTCCCAAACCTCTGGTCGGCTGTCGAGGTCATCAGTTGTTGTACCCTATTTGGTGTGTTTGGTGAGAATACCTCAACCTTGGCCCAGGCCTCCCCACACACCTGGACTGGTGTGTCCAGGATGGAAGGATTGATGGTTAAGGAAAACAGGGTCCATCCAGCCTTACCGGTCACTGGTCGTGGGTCCAAACCCCAAAGCGAAGAGTTCTGGAAAGCCATGCTGGACAACGTGGAATAACCCTTTTCCTAGACTAGCTGTGACCCAGACAAAAGCAGGCCGAGACACCAGCTATTTCTCCCAACCCCCACCCCAAACCCAAACCTGAGTCAAACCACACCCTGGCTATATGGAAGGAGAGGTAGGAATAAACCCATCAGACATGTGAAACTGGCTCTCCTTGGTGTAAAATGGGGGTTTGGCCAACAGCATTGAAGAAGAGAATGGGGGTCGGGGGGGGTGGGCGGAAGAGCTGTGCTCAAGTGCATGGTGCCGTAGCGCCTGGTGTGTGGCTCCACCGGCCAGCAAACACAGCCAGGTCCCTGAGGTCTGCCCAACTCAGACCAGCACCTGTCCTTCCTCTCCCATCCCAGCCAGTGGCCTTTTAAGGCCTGCAGGCGTAGGAGCCCTACTGTCACTAAGGTCTCCATGGTGAGGGTACCTGCAGACCCAGACTTTCTCCGATCCCAGCCAAGCCCCCACACTCCAGTTTGCACCAATACCTTGGTCGCTGGGGGGCACCGACCTGCTGGGCTTATGTGGGAACATGGCAGGAAGACAGTGATGTTCTTCAAGCAAGTGACACTGAGCAGGATCCCCTCCCCCAAATCTTGCAAAATCTTGCCAATTTGAGCAAGACCGAAAGAGAAGCCTTTGGACTACCGAAAACAACAGTATTGGGAGTCTAGGATGCTCACAATTTACAGATGGTCCTTGGGAGCTCAAGGGGGTCCTCTCTGATCTGAGACCACCTCATCTGTTATATGCAGGCTTGCAAAGACTCTAGGCTATAGTAAGACAAAGCCAGGCAACTGGATTAAACAGAAAGGGGACGTTTCAAGGTAACAAAATGTTAAAAAGGCACTCTTTCGGCCTTAGTTTTATGTGAGACTCCAGAGGCTAAGGGCAAAATAATAGCTTCCAAGTGTCCCACATCCTAGAGCAAGGTGTAGGACCATCACTATAGGGGGGTGACTCCAAAAGGATTCTACAACATTAGCAGATTGCCCTTCTGCAGCCTGTGTGAGAGGTGCAGGAAAAATATCCTGGGTGGGGGGGAATGAGTTGTCCTTGTGATATGCTCCCTGGCCACCACCACCACACGGAGGGTGGGTGTTCCCCCGACCCTAAATCAAGTGAGAGGGCCTTCGAGGGACCATTCCAGAGGTTTGGCATAAGCACTGCTACCAGACTCGTGCCTCAAGTCTCCAGACCTGCGGCAGAGAGAAATGAGACCACACTGGAGCAAATGGCAAGCCCATCAGGGGCTGCGGGGGAGGCAAGGATATGGTTTCCTAGGAACCAGAGGGCAGCTGGGGGTGGGGGTGGGGGGGGGGAGACAGTGCAGGAGGCCCAGGAGCCAAGGAAGGAGCCATAAGTGTTGAGGTGGAAAAGATGTACCACAGGTCACAGCAACTGAGTCAGAAGTGCCCAGAAGGGAAATTCTGCAGCAGCAGCAGCAGCAGCAATGGGGGGTAAAGAGTGTGGGTGCTTGGGCTTCTGGTGCAAGCTCTGAATCACGACTGAACTGGCCACATAAGATGGGCCCTGACCCCTCACTTTTCCCCTCTCCCCTGTTCCAACCCCGAGGCTCACAAATCTCAATGGGCAAGCGGGAGGCAGGAGGGTTGTGGGGGCCAGTGACAGTGCTGACCGTGGGCCCTCCCCCACCCCAAGCCTCCAGGCTTCTGGTCCAGGCGTTAGGGAGTCCAGACCTCTGGTTACTGCACCACACTGTGTGCAGTGACCGGATGGTTAAAGCAGACTCGGCTTCTTCATGCCAAACGCCAGAAAGACGAAGGGGACGAAGGGGCTTGCTAAGTCTCCAGCGTCGACCGGGAAAAGAGCTAGTCCACAGGGTAGGTTGGAAAGGACACGGGGGAAAAAATTAAGTTGGTTTCTTCTTACACCTGACTGAGTCCAGCTCATTTAATAAGCTGGTTACATAAGGACACGAGGTATCTCCCAGAGTCCATGAGCAGGGACGCAGCTGGGCCTCACGAGGGCCAGGAACCAGAAATGGCCTGGAAAGCCTTCAAGAGGCAAGGCAGCAGCTCTCCCAGCCTCCCCCACCCCCCCTTCTTTTCCCTTTCCCTTGCGCGCAGGTCTCTCTGTTTCTCATTGTGCGTCCATCTGCTTTTCCCAGCACGGAATTCCTGAGCTCACATGTCCTGCTGATCTCGGTGCCAGCAGAGACTGACGAGCACCCTCCCTTCCAGTGCAGACTCCCAGCCCGCTGGGGCCGGGTGTCCACCTCAATCCGATCGGCTCTGGCTGGAACGAACACTGCTGCCGGAGTTCAATGCTGTGGGGGCAGTTGGTGGGGGGCGGTTCTCAGGTTCCCAGAGAAGGAGGGGTCTCAGCCTGGATCTATATCCAAAAAGGTGTCTACACTGTACTTCAGCTGCTGTTAATTCCCCTCCCCTCCAGAGACTATATTTTGCCAGCTAGGTGGATTCTGTCCCACTAGCCATTAGATGGTGTCTGCCCCTCAGTCCCTCCCCCTGCCCACTCCTGCTCTACCCCACAAAGCATATGCAAACCTTCCAGGCCCTGCTGGGTCACTAAACGTGACACCTGGCTGTGCCCAGATGCGGCTCTTCCTGCCCTTCCTGGGTTTGCTGAGTTTCTCAACAGTCTCTGTGGATACAGGAGGCAAGGAGGTCTCCGCTGCTGGAGTCTTCCTGCAGGGTTTTGCTCTGGATTACACTCGTGCCATCTGCCATCTACGGGGTGCTTTCTGTGTACCAGGCACCATGTGTGTCTCTTTAAATTTCATAACAGGGGGCACCTGGGTGGCTCAGTCGGTTAAGCATCCAACTCTTGACCTTGGTTCAGGGCACGATCTCACGTTTTCGTGGGTTCAAGCCCTGCGTTGGGCTCTGTGCTGAGCCTGCTTGGGATTCTCTCTCTCTCTCTCTCTCTCTCTCTCTCTCTCTCTCTCAAAATAAATAAATGAACTTTAAAAAATAAATAAATAAATCTCATAACACACCTATGAGGTGGCTCCTCTAATTGCACTCCCTTTATCTAACAGACATGAAGGCTCAGAGATGCGAGTGACCCACCCAACAACATGCAGCCTTAGCCTCTCAGGATTTGCACTCCTGCTTCTGCAGCATTACATCACAACCCACAAGGGCAAAATGAAACAACCAATGCCCTTGTCTCATCCCGTCATCGCCCCCCAAACACCTGAGAATCCTGGCGGCCTCCTGCCCACAGCAGCAGTTATGTGAGCTAGCCAGCCAGCCTATCTGTGCAGAAGTAACTGGACGGACAACAGGTCCCCAGATGTCAGGAAGCCAGTCCAGGGCTCTTTGCCTGATTTATCTCAGAGCAGTGGGCCCAGCATCTTGGGGCTTCCGACCCTGTGCCAGGGCTGAAGGCTGCGCCCACCCTTCTTGCTTCCACTTGTCCTCCAACTGACAGACTCAGCCCCAACCTCTGGCAGTCACGGTGTTAACCTGTGGCTGCTCTGGCTGTCACTTGTGCACAAATCCTACCTGGTCCGAGCCCTGGGCCACACCATCTGGTAGCTGGGTCCCCATTATGGTGGCTCATCTCCCATGTCCATGCCTTCAGGCCTGGGGCTTCCTTACCTAATCTCTCTCAGATCCAGAGTCAAGCTCGACCCAGGCCTGAGATTCTGCCATTGTGGACACAAGGCCTTGGTACCAACCATCACCCAGACATTCAAGTACCCCCATCTCTCCTGACGTAGGGCAGCCTGGGTCAGCTCAGCCCACACATGAGAACCCAGACACAGATAATCACTCCCATCTGTGCAGCTTTCCCAAAGCACTTCCACATGTGGTAGCTCCCAGGTGGGCGGGCCATCCGGCTGTCCCATCTCCTGCTCACCCCTGGTCATGATAAACCTGGCTCTATGGGCTGGCCAAGGGGCGCTCCCTTCCCCTGTTTCAGCGTGTGCACCCTCCTCAAGCTGAGGGACATCTCCTAAGAGAAAGAGAGAGGTCCTTGGGCAGGGTGGACAGGTCACGTTTGCCCTGACCGTTAGAGAGCGAGCAGTGGTCCAGAGCCTGGAAGGGTAGCTAATGTAAAAGGCACGGAATCAGGTCTCTCTGGAGCCATGTGTTGACAGAGGCCAACACCCTGGTCATCTCAAAAAGGGAAAAGAATAAGAAGCAGCACAAAGCCTTGGAGCCCAGAATGCCGACCAAGCCCCAAGCAAGTGTATGGGCAAGGATTTCTGTCAGCCTCCTCTCCGTGGGGCCCCAACAGCCAGGCCGTCTTTCTTCACTGATCAGGGCAATGCAGGGCCATGCTGGGGACACAGGAGAAGGATTAAGGACAGACATAGATGTTGAGGATGCAGAGGCAGGAGCAGAGGGCAGCTGAGCTGCTGGGTGGGAGGCAAGGCCTGGCTGCCTAACTGCGGGCCCAGGAGAGCCCAAGGAGCATGTGTTTGAAGCAGGAAGGCAGCTTCTCTGCCAAGAGCACAAAGGATTGGCAGGTAGAGAAACGTGTATTAAACCAAGATGCCAGGGGCGCGTGGGTGGCTCAGTTGGTTGAGTGTCCAACTTCAGCTCAGGTCATGATCTCATGGTCCGTGAATTTGAGCCCCGCATTGGGCTCTGTGCTGATGGCTCAGAGCCTGGCGCCTGCTTCGGATAATGTGTCTCCCTTTCTCTCTGTCCCTCCCCGGCTCATGCTCTGTCTCTCTCAAAAATTAATTAATCAATCAATTAATTAATTAAATTAAAACAAAAACCAAGATGCCATCTCTTACCCGACAGTCTCTCATAAATAAAAAGGGGTCGGTAGGACCTGGTGGTTGGTGGTGAGCGTGGGGTCGACTGTAACCGCCACCTTTCAAGGGCGCTCCCAAAGTAGCTACTGGAGATAAAGTCACAAATAGTTTGTTGAGCAATCCCTCTCCTGGCACTCACTGTTCCAGAAATCCCCCACAAGTGAGGAAAGCCACAACGCACTTTCCATCGAAGGGAGACAACAGAAGCCATCCACCTGCTCCTCAGCAGGCACACGGCTGCACAAACCAGCAGGCGGCCAGGCACTACTCGGCAAACCACCCAAGTGCCCACCACGGGCGCCAAACAAAATGTTTAAAATGTCCCCATTTTGGTTAAAAGGCATACTATTACTTGCATCCCCTGCGCCCCACACACATGCACATACATCAGTGTGTGGAGAACAAAACATCCGGAAGGATACGCACCGACTGTTAATTGTGGCTGCTTCGGCAAAGTAGGCGAGGAAGAAGGGGATTTTCGCTTCTTACTTCACAGACTTCTTTTTAGTGTTCATTTCATGAGTTTTACAACAAACACGGTGTTGCTTTTGTAATCAAAACAGTTTTTAAGAGAATGGGTGGACACCGAATTCACCCTGGAGCACAGCTTTCTGGGGGGCACACAGAATGGAAATCTTCCAGTTTCCTAAGCAGGCATTCATGGGCCTCCGAAGGCCTGGACATGTTACCTTCTAACGCCCAACATACACTTGATTAGGGAACCACAGCCTTTCTGAGGGTAACTTCTGAGGCCCTTCTCAGGCACCCTCTTCCTTACAGGGCTGTAAGAATTCATTACCTCTTAAAGTGGCAACCACCCCCCCGCCCCTTGTCCTATAGGATTTCCTCCCGTGAATATTAGCTTCTGAGAGGGACCCAGCACTTCCTGCTGCCCTGGAGATCAATCTTACTGTCTATTATGTGCTCAGCTTTACAGCTGAGGCAATAAAGTAATGAACGTGGGGTAGTGATCAAGTTTGTGTGATGTGCTAGCTATCCATTGCTGTGTGATAGATTTTGCCCCAAAACACAGCAGCTTACTTACTTATTACTTTGCAGTTTCTGTGGGTCAGGAATTTGAGTGTATCTCAGCTGGGTGCCTCTGGCTCAAGGAGTCTCAAGTGATGCAGTCAAGCCACGGGCGGAGGCGATGGTCTCATCTGAAGGCTCCACTGAGGTGGCCTCTGTTTCCAAACTCATTCATGCGGTGGCCAGCAGGTCTCAATCCCTTGGCTCAGGGGACTCTCCACAGGACTGCCGAATACAGCTGGATTCCCTCAGAATCCAAGAGCCAGGAAGAGAGAACAAGCCTCCCACAAAGAAGGCTTAGTCCTTGAATAATCTGATCTCAGAATGGATGTCCCATTAGTTCTGTCATATTCTGTTTGTCAGGAACAAGTCAGTGCGTTCTGCCCGTGCTCAAGGGGAAGGGATGGCACAAGAACAGGAATACTGGGGAGCAGGGAGCACTGGGGCCATCTTACAAGCCACCAACCACTCGGAATCCTTCAGATTCTCCATTCCAATTATCTTAACTCTCCCTTTCCAAACCAGTGCAAGGAGGACATCCACGGTGCCAGGTTAGTCCCGAGGATGGGGAAACTCACTAGCCCTTCCTCCAACCCAAGCCCCCAATCTTTGTCCTCCTCGGGGCTAGCTGGCCCGGGGGGGCCCTCAGTCCCCCATCTCAAGCCCTCGCTACACAAAGGAGAGTCCCCAGAGACATTCTTTCTCAGTCCACCGTCCAGGTTTCCCCAGAAGGTAAAGACCTTTTACAGGGAAATATGGCATATTCTGAGGTTCGTGGTTGGGCACTGGGTCAGACGTGGCTTGGGCACTGCTATCACCAGTCCGAGGTGGCACCCCTAAGTGGTGAGACCTTTCACATGAGTCCTGTTCGGCTTCTGCAGCTGTGAAATAAGTTAAAAATAGTGCCTCTCTCAGAGGAAAGAGCGTCATGTCAGGAGGATGAAGTGAGATCATGCTCATAAAGTAAAGTGCTCAGTGCAGTGCCAGTCACATGTGAGAGAATAACCAAGAGTTGTCGTGATCACAACCGCGAGCTTCAAATTAGAAACCCAGAGACCAAAAGGCAAAGGAGAACAGCCATCCTGAGGAGTACGCAGATTCCTGCTATGAAAACACACTTTCTCTGACACAAAATGGGCTCTGCCCTTACCTCCTCTGTTTGGAGATCAGACAAAACTTCCTGACACAGAGAAATGCTGACTCCAAGTCTTCCCTGTGCCCCAGAAGGGACAAAGGTGACAAGGTGCTTAGCTGTGGGCAGCAGAGCAAATGCCACCCCCACCCCCACCCCCACACGTGTTTTCCTCCCGCACCGCTTCTCTCCAGGGAGACAGAGGTGTTAGACAGAGGGCGCGCGAGTTCGGGCTGAGTGGAACCCCAGCCAGAGCGTGCGATGTTGAGTCACACTTGGTCTCCGCCTGGCATATGACGTTGGCTAAGTCATAGGTCAAACTGTGGCTCTCCTCACTCACAAAATGGGGGTTTTAATAACATCCCCTGGCTTTTCGTAAAAATGGAACCCGACTGTGAAGCCCCAGAGAAATGTGAATTTTAAGGTAACAAATTCATAGACTGCAAAAGTAAAGGCAAATTTCTCTTCTGAAAGGGAGAGATTTAAGACAATGTGCAGCTGACCACTCTACAAAATAACGGAAAAGGTTTCCTTCGTTTGGGATGGGGTTACCTTTGTGATTATTCTGTTGACTGAGAAGCCTGTTGGAGACGGGTCAGAGGGCAGCAGCTTATCCCCACTCGCTGGGCCCCCCAGGGGGTGGATGCCTCCATCTGAGGAAGGCGAAACTTGATCAAAGGCTCTCCTCGGCTAGGAATGGGAGGGCAACGGGTCGGCCCTGCCGCGTGTGGCTGTCTAAGAGGAGAAAGGGCATGGTCCAGGGGCTCCGGGAGCAGGCATTTCAGAATGCAGGCTCAAGCTTTTCTCTGTGGCACTGGCATCCCCGGATCCGTCCCGAACTGTGCTCCCTGGGGGAGGAAGGAGGAGCCTGGCTCCACACAGGTCCAGCTGCAGGGACTGGGTAGGAAAGGCAGAGATGCCGGAGGGAGGGATCAGGGGTCTGGAGCCAAGCAGCCAGCTGAGGCACCATGCAACAACCAGGATGGATCTGTGGAACAAGTGAGTATTCCTTGGGGATCCTTGGAAACACGTGGGGTGGGGAACTGAAAACAAAAAAGTCTGGATTTCCTGCCTGCGGAATGGAAAATTTTCAGTTGGGCATTAAAGGAAAGGACTACCCTTAGTGCTGGCAAACCTGGGGACAGCCGGATAAAAATGTGGTCACCCTGAACTGGGAGCTGGCAGACTTGGTCCTGGGGTGGTGGTGGCCACTCTGACCCATGTTCGAGGAAGCAGAAGTGCTAGTGGCATCAGTCGGCCCAAATCCACCTGCCCTGTGTGGGTAGACTGAGAGAGCATGGTGCCGGCCCTTCCGTCTCTGCTGTAAGGGGAACACAACTCAAATGTTCACGCTGATTCGCAACGTCAAAGCACAGGGAAATGCCATGTGTCTCCATCGGGTGTAAGGGACAGGCTCACTGACAACTGTCTCAAGTCTTTCCAAGGCTCTGCTCTAAAAGGAACTGTTTTTAAAAGGCCTTCCCTCCCCCTCTAGCAATTTCTCACATACAGTGATGCACCATGGGCTTCTTCATGCTCCCTCTCTGGTCTTCCTTCCTCTAGCCTGGCCTCCTCGAAGCTACTCACACGCTGTAGGCAAGGCGGAGTGTGTCCAGTGCCAATCCAATCTGGCCAGGCCCTTGCCTCAAGCCCTCCGTGGCTCCCTACTGCTCTTAGGGGGATCGGGGCCTGAGCTCCCCACTCACGGTGTCCGGGCCCCAGGCCATCTCACCCCTCCCTTCCACTCCAGCTGCTTCTCACAACACCCTCCACCTCATTCTCTACTCTCCAGCCAGTTTTTCCAACAAACATGTTTTTCCCCACTCCAGGGCTCTTGCACAAGCTGTTGTCTTTGTCTGGCATGCTCACCTCCCACCTCTTCACTTAGCTTATTCATTCTTTAGGGCTTCCCTCCAGAAAGCCCTCCCTGGCCCCCCACACTGGGGTGGGGCCCCCTCTATAGATGCTCCTTTGCCTTTCCCTTCATGGTGCTCAGCTCACTTTCAGTTTCCGGTTCACTCCTGCCGGTCAGGTCTGGGCTGTGGGTGCCACCAGAGCAGAAAGGGTATCTGTCTCGTCCACCACCACCCATCATTCGCTGGTGGGCACCGAGAACACACCATCTAGCCTCCGGAGGGCTCGCACAGGCTGCCCTCAGGCTCCAAGTGCAAGCCCCTCACTCCCTGTGCTGTTCTGGGGGCTTTGGGACACAGCGTAAGTGCTTCTTTTTGAGAGTCCTTTTAGATACCACACAGGTTAGGTCTCTTTTACGCTTGGAAACAACTTGCCTTTATTTTAAACGTCAGAGTCCATATTTGAAAACAAAGCCTTGCTTTATTTATGGAAGGGTTTGCTTGTCTGAAGGAATTCCTTAGGTTCTAGAAATTCCCTTCACATATCAGAGGCCAAAATCCATCTCCTATTTTCAGATAAAAACTGGGTAAATTTACCAAGAATGTCTAAATGTTCTCTCACAATTCAGAACCGTCAGAGTGCCTAGTTTTTGTTCCTTGAGAGATCACAGTCTTCCAGACTGCCTATGGTTACCTTTGGAATCAGTTCTAAACCTTTGAAAATCCACTGCACTCTTAATTTCATGTAGCTATTTCCTGGAGGGAATTATAGGTAGTGAAAACCAAACACCCTCTGAGTCAGTAGAGCTGTTTAGAAATAAACGGTGCAGGCTATTCTTTAGTCCGACCTGGGTGTTAACAAGGAGTTGCTATCAGACAAATTTAAGCTGCAAATAATTGACCTAATTCTCACCATTCTTTTTCTTTTTTTTTTTTAATGTTTATTTTTGAGACAGAGGGAGACAGAGTGTGAGTGGGGGAGGGTCAGAGAGAGAGGGAGACACAGAATCTGAAGCAGGCTCCAGGCTCCGAGCTGTCAGCCCAGAGACTGACTCAGGGCTTGAACCCACCAACCGCGAGATCATGACCTGAACCGAAGTCGGACGCTTCACCGACTGAGCCACCCAGGCGCCCCTCACCATTCTTTTTACGCTTTGAAGTAACTGGGAGGAAACTTTTTGAGACAGTCTTACTTTTACAATGTAGCAAGTTTTTCCCTCAGTGTTTTTTAAATTATGCTTCACGAGATACAGTGAGCCAAAGTGCGGCCAACTGGCCCTAAAATTTGCATGAGAAGGAGCTGGAATACACATGCACACAGTAACAACTGCTACGTGCGGGTACAAGCAGACGGTCCCGAATAATCCCAGGAAACCAGTTGCCATAGAACCTTCCACACAGGTTCAAAAGAATTGTTATAAAAATAAACCCCATACCTGCCATTAGAGGCAAATATCTGTCGAAGCAGCATTCGAGGTCTCCAGCAATGGAGGCAACAAAGCAGCAGGAAATATCCGGGGCTGACCTGAAGTCCGTCCCAGAGAATAACTCCCTCCCCCCAAGGGAAAGACCTACAGTGAGGACTTTGCCAAGGGAAAAAGAAATGGTTTCAGACATTTTTTCCTACATTGTACTTTCCAGGAATTATGTAACTATTCCTCCTTCGATAAACAAATCCAGCCCCGGGACAGGTTGGGTTTCCAAGAGGGACGAGCACTGAAACCACAACCTGGCTGTGGGCAGGGTCTGTCCACGGTGACCAGGTGGGCAGGTAGGGCCTGACTGCCCTTAGGGCGACGAGCCCACTGAGCCTCAGAAGGGGAATCTTGCTTCATTCTCTTTAACGGAACCGTGGTGTCCCCTGTGGTAAACCCGCGCGTGCCATCCTGAGAACAGAAAGCACACTGGTGTCGCCTCCTGGTCTCTCCCTCTCGCTCGTACATATGTCAGGAGTCATTCTGATGGAGCACGAGAAATGCAGCCCGACTGGCTGTGGGGAGAGGGAAGCGGCCGTCAGGCAGGAAGGGCAGGAGCAAGGCAGAGGCTGGGCTCTCAGGGGCAGAGGCAGGAGGGTGGTGCAGCACCAAGGCCTCTCTCCAGAGAGGCACTCACCTCACTCCACAAGAGGCAGCCGAGATGAGGCCATGCAGGACAAGGAGGGCCACGGCTCCAGAAACTGAGGGCCGACACAGGCAGTGTGTCCACCGCAAGGGCGGACCTGTCCTGCAGCCTGACAAGAGTCATCGGGTGGCGCACGAGGGACCTCTGGCCAGTGGCCCGAGGAGGTGACTCACACTCAGTCTGATTATAAAGGACAGGGGATCAGAAAGGGGAGACGGTATCGGTGCAGTTTGCCCTCAGAAGCCCAAGACAGGACCGCGGTGAGGTCCAAGAACAGAGAGTGCCGCAAGAAAGATTCAAGATAATTCATCCTACTTCATATGGTGTCTGATGGAGGCCACCCACAAGTCATAAATAGCAGAGGACACACATGTGGCAACTGTAAGGGTAGAGTAGGAAAACAATGACCTGGGCAGTAGACGTGGGGAGTCAGGAGAGGGCAGTGTCACAGCCTAGGGCTTACGGCCAGACCACGGGGGCCAAGTCCTGGCTCTGCCACTCTCTAGTTATGTGACCCTAGGCGACCTGTTAGTGACTGCTTATTCACGGGGCCATTGCGAGTGTTCACTGAGATCAGGCCATCAACAAAATGCCTAGCAGAGTGCCAGACACACAGACAGCAGACAATAAGCAGCAGCTCTCATGACCACTCTCCGGAGTAGACAAGAAGCCATCCTTAACAATCCAGGAGCATCTCTGCTAGTTGAACCAGTGGGCCTGCGCTAGACAACCCTCACCCTCAGACTATCAATTTCATCCCTCCGTTGATCAGCCTCGGGCAAAGCGGCAACAGGTTTGTGAGCGGCGCATATCCACACACCCTCCTCCCTCTGAGATAGTGACTGGCAAGTCAAGTGGAAAGACACTGTGGTTTACAGTAAGCCGTAAGAGGAGAGCAAGGAAAGAATGAGAAAGCACGGAATGATGTTCAATTCAATAATACGGCATGAAGACTAAACAAATGTCAGTGAGTGAAGGCAAGGTCTCTCATCCTGGGTCCAACTAAGTGCAGTTCTCAAGGAACACACCTAGAACAAAGCAATCTAAGATATTCACACCCAAAATACGGTCACAGGTTTATAAAATGAACGCAAATAAAAAATAAAACAGATTTCACAGAATTAATGTCAGACAAAGAAGTAAAAGTAAATAACAAACAGAATCAAGATCACTTTGTATGGGACGCTTCACCATGAGTTTGTAACTGTTACAAACTTCTATATACTAAATAACGTAAGGCAGAAGCTATTAGAAATGCAAGGGGAGTCCCACATATATTTCTGTCCTTGATAGACCAAGTTCTCACAAATTAGTAATTTAAATAATATAATGTAATAATGGGAGTAATTTGAGAGATTACACCTTCTTTTCTAGCAGTCGTGAAAGATTTACAAAAACCGATCTTATATTAAGCCACAAGACAAATATCAAACATTTTTTAAAACCTAGGAAGCATATCTGCCACATAGTCTAAACCAATGTAAAATAATTAGGGAGAAGACTTGTGGGGCGCCTGGGTGGCTCAGTCGGTTAAGCATCCAACTTCGGCTCAGGTCAAGGTTCCATAAGTTCAAGCCCTGCATTGTGCTCTCTGCTGTTAGCACACAGCCCACTTTGGACCCTGTCTCCCTCTCTCTCTGCCCCTCCTCGACTTGTGTGCACGTGCACATTCTCTCTCTCAAAAATATTTTACAAAATAGTAATATTAAAGGGAAGACTTGTGATTTTAAAATCCAAAGCTGTTCACAGCAGTACGATACATGATGGCCCAAAAGTGAAACAACTCAAATGCCCATCAAATAAAAAAATAAAATGTGGCATATCCATACAGTGGAATATCATTCGACAACACGAAGGAATGAGACACCATCAATTGTGCTCCAACATGAATGAACCTTGAAAACCTGATACTAAAGAGAAAAACTCCAGTCATAAAAGACCACATACTGTACAATTAAATTTCTATGAAATGTCCAGAATAAGCAAATCTGTGGAGACGGAAAGTAGATTGATGGCTGCCAAGGGCTGGGGGGGGTGAGGCCAGAAGAGAGTTGGCCAGAAGGAAAAGGAGGTGACCACTAACAGTGCAGGGTTTCTCTTTAGGGTGACGAAAATGTTTCAAAATTGTGTCGACGGCCGCACAACTCTGTAAATAGACTACAAACCACTGACCTGCACATTTTAAATGGGTGGGACATAAATTACATCTCAATAAAGCCATTTGAAAACAAAAACAGAAAACTCAAGCCCTTAAAAATTAAAAAACCACTACTTTAATACTTGGATAAAAGAAAAACTGAAACTATAATCACAGATTTAAAAAAAAAAAAAAATATCACTGAGAACCCTATAACAAAGCAGGTAACAGCAATCAGAGCAAACTGTTTTCTATTTTAATTGTTTTCCTTAACTGTTTCCTTAAAATTGTCTTCCAAATTAAAGTGCTGAGAACAGTATTTATACAAATGAGCTACTAATTCAACCAAAGTAGTTAAAAGAAATAACAAAACAACGTAAGGAAAACAGGAGAAACGAACTATCAGAGACTAAAGCAGAAATTCCACATTTCATCAAATTTAGGACGTCATTATAACTGTTTACCAATAAACGATATTGCAATACTTTGTTTGCCGTCACTTGAAAGATGCATCCCAACTTCGGAGTTAAGATGTGGAGAGAAAGATCACATCCTAGACTGACAGCAGATAGTAAACTAGGAAGCAGAAAGATAATGTGGCCGATACATACAAAGTCGAATTCTGTGGACAGACCAACAGACATACCTCTGGCACAGCAAATTAAAAAAAGAAAGAGAAAACAAAAATGCAAACTGTCAGGAATGCAAAGCAAATACAAGCATTCGTATACTGAAGGCTTAAAGTTACAGGAGAATATTGCATAAAACTATGTGGTCAAAGAAAATTAAATGAGGAAAAAAACTCTACGCAAATAATTTTGAAAACTTGGGTCAAGTGGACAATTTTCTACTAAAATTAAATTTCCCAACTTGGCTTGAAAAGAATTAGAAAACAATGATCATGGAAAACACTTACAGGTGTCAGAAATGTATCTCCAGAAAATTACACCAGAGCTCTGAAAATATTAGGGAGACAATCCTATGAAATCTTAAATTTCCTTGTTGATAATACTATTTTTAGGTTATAAAAAGATAGAAGTGGGTTTTTTCCAGAAAATTAGCATAACCATGAAACCCAAACTGTAAAAAGTACTTTTTACCTATCAAATTGGCAAAGATAAAAAACTGAGAGAGAAAGGAAAAGAAAAAACCCGTGCACATGAAAATACACATTATTTGTGCATATGGGAAAACAGAAAATTTTATCCCCTTGCCATGAAAGTATAAGTTGCCCACAGCCTCTATGGAGAGCGTTTCAAAAACATACATAAAAAGGCAAATTTTTGCATACATTTTGACCCAATAATCGCACTTATAAGAATTTATTGCAAGGGAATAATCATAACTATATATGAGGTTTTTGCAACAAGGGTGTTCACTGCAACATTTTAATAACAAAAATGGAGGAGCAGTCTAAATGTCCATGTCAGAAAGCAAATTCGAGCCCGACAAACCCATCCGACAGGACTGAGACACAATATAGAAATGCAAGTAATAACGTTAAATGTTCATTGTAAACATGGATTTTTATCCGCACCCAAACAAATGAAAGGGTATGATGGAAAACAGTGATCACATCTACATGGGATAACAAATGATATTAATTTTCTTCTCCTCCTGATTCTTTACAATGAGCATTTGTTATTTTCTAATCAGAGAAATCCATAATCATTATAATTTTGTTGATACAAATCTTATACGTTAATAATGCCCAGAGAAACCAGAACAGAGGAGTTTTGGCCTGAGCTCCCCTAGTTCAAGAGAATGTGGATGAACCTGAAAGTCTCATGACCCTTTTGGGCTGGAGGCTGGGGAGGCTTGTGATTCACAGGTTACTTTATGTAAGAAGCAGAATATCCCTTGTTTCAAGGCTCTCAGCGAGGTTCCCATCCTTGGGAAGTATCAACACCCTGTTCCAATCTGAGGAGCTAACCAATTACCTCTTTATCCATGGCCCACACTTCTTCCGGAAATTTATCAACTAGAAACTGTAAAAACATCTTACTTGGCACTGAACAGATTTCTTAATAAATACTAAAGCCAATTCAGACTCCTACCTAGATAGGGAATACTTGGAACCATCTTCAGGCTTCGGATATATTCCCGGGTCCGCTTGTAATTATCTTCTTTAGACATCAGGTAGTCCAGTTTCTCAAAGGTTGTCTTGTCTTTTCGATTCAAAAGCTGGAGTGGAAAGAAAATAGAGAGTCTGAGACAGAAGAGAAATAAACCAGAAGAAGCTAAGGAAAAAGGATAACTGTGCACAAAGACTGAAGGAAACGTCCTTCTGCAGTATGCCAAATCCTGGACACCACCGAAGATTTCAAGAAGCTGTCGCGTGCAGAGATGGGAAGTTTCATGGCTTCAATTTTGTCATTTTTCACCAAATCTCACACTTGGAAGATATCCTCCAAAGCTACCTAGTCCACTGTTCTAAATGATGCCAGAGTGCCCTGCACAGTACCTGCCTCCAAGGGTGCACGGACCCTATGACAGAAGGAGCTCACAAAGTAAAGCAGATTAGAGACAAAAAGTCACTTAGAGTTACTGCACCGCTATATCAGGCCTCCCCCTGGGTCCACAGCCTTCTGCTCCTTCCTCAACATCGTCACCACTGCTGAAGGTCCCAGGAAATTTGACATGGTCCACTCATATGCTGTGCCCACAGCCAGGCTGCCTCTCTAATCGGGCTATCCCTGATTCCCTGGAGTTTATGGTTGTGTTATATTTATACTGGGTACAGTATTTTAATCAAAAGAAGCCAAACTCCTCTTCCATATGCAGTCATCTTAGCAAAGACAGGATGAGAAGGTAGCCACAGGGACATAAAGATCCTTTATGACTGAGATCTCTGGTATGTAAAGTTTGGTCACCAGGTGACCAAGGATGGTCATTGTGTGTAAGGAGCCTTCTTAGAAGGAAGGAATAGAAATCTGAACCCCTGGTTTTCCAGACTTGATACTAAGGACTCATATTGCAGTTGTCCTGCAAATCCCAGGTTAAGACTCAGTGCCAGAAAATGGCAATAAGGCTCCTTAAAACGGCTTTGAGGGAAGGAGTCGAGGCTGGGAGACCTGGCTTCGCAGGAGGATTCAGGGGGACAGTCACTCAGAGAGTACTGGCTTTGGCACAGCATGTGGCTGTGGGAGCATGTTGGGAGCTCTCCCAAGTTTGGCTTCCAGAAGCCAGGGCCTCCGGGATTGGAGAACAGTGGCTGAGCTCAGGAGTATAAACGGGGCATCTCTGGTCCAGCTTGGTTCTGAGACCCCAATGGTCTGTGCAAGAACGTGGACCGGCAGCCCAGCCATATCCATCACACTAAGAAGGGCAATGTCGAGCTGCCCTGTCACGCAGCATGGAGAAGTGGAACAGTAGCTGTCTAGCACCAGGGGAAGCAGGCCTCTTGTACCAAAGTAACCCCTTTGGGTTACTGCACAAATACAGCACAGTTCCCAGCACCTGGGTCTGCAAATCCCCAACTCAGGCCATGACTGATGCGTCAGAGAGCCCAAGTTGCCCTGGGCAGGCTTCGCCCACTTCCTTGATCCTTGGCCTCCACTTCCTTGATCCTTGGCCTCCAGAGTCCCAGAGGATGCAGCCATACAATAGCCCAGCTAAGCAGTGACAGCTTAAGGACATTAGGGAAGAGAGGCAAAAGAATAAGCTGGAAAAAAGGTCCCAGTGTTGGAAGAAGCTGGAGAATAAATAGCAAGCTTTTTTTTTACCCCCACTGAGAAATTCAGGACACATCAAGGTAGAGATGCTACACAGATACTAGGAACAACAGCTGCTTAACCAGCTTGCGAATTCGAGGCTGCTACTCAATATCAGATTAACAAATGGACAGGAAACAACACTCTCTCCCATTTGCTTTTTTGTACAACACCATGATATACAACTCATCTGATCTTTACAAAGCCCAACGACAAAGATGGAGCCAGAACCAGCAGGTTCAACATCACAAAGATGAAGTGACTTATCTGAGAATCTATGGGGAACGCGATTCAACAGAGGAGAGGGTGCAACGTGTCAAGTAAATAGAGACCAAGAACCCAGACAAATAATAAATAATGGGCGAGGGAAGTGTTAAGGAAAGCTCTGCGTAGAGAGGAGCATTTGAAATGAACATTTAAGAAGGAGAAATCACTACAGAACAATATATACCCAGATCAGAACAGATCCTTTAGTTGTGAACTGCCCCATTGTAAAGTTGAGCCGATTCCTTACTCTGCTGGCCAGAAGGTCATTTCTTTACTAATGCAACCTGGAACCTCACTGAGTGCTTTGGCAATCACCCATGTTCATCGAGCAGTCAAACAAATCCCTGTTATCCTCACACACTGCAGCTGAGCCGTGCTGGCATTCAATGCTTACACCACTGGTTCTCTGGACCCAGCTGGAGAACTGCCCACATCCCCTGCCACGTCCAGTCTATCCGCCTAGCCTGTCAAGTGCCTCTATGCAAGATACAGACTGTCATCTGTGCCTTGAGCGATGGATATGACCATGCCAATATGAGGTTAGAGGCCTGGGAGATGTGCCTAAAAATCACCCTGCACATTCACTTCAAACCAACAACTGGGGTTCTTTAGCAGAGTGAGACAACCAAAGGCAGCCACATTTGCATGCTCCCGAAATTTAAAACCAGGCTCCTCCAGGTCACACTTCCCTCTGTTAACCTTGTCTCTCTATACACATACTTCCCATCTACACCCTCACTGCCCCCCCCCCCCCACATACACATACTCACATACACATACAGAAGGGCTGGATCTGGTTAACTTCACTCATCTGCTCCACTCTGTGCCTACATAGTAAATTCAAGATGGCATCAGACTTCTGAATAGTATTGTACAGGATTCCAGAAGACTCCAAACATCTATTTCCCATGCATGTATCTGAAAACTACTCGAGAACTTCCTCTAGCAAAATAAAGGAATAAACCAAGTACAAGAAGATAATGGGATACAAGAAACAGCGGATCCCATCCAGGAGCAGTAAACGGAGGTTCTGGGATGACAGATGATCAGCTAAGCCTTAAGAATGACTGGTCTAGGGGCGCCTGGGTGGCGCAGTCAGTTAAGCGTCCGACTTCAGCCAGGTCACGATCTCGCGGTCCGTGAGTTCGAGCCCTGCGTCAGGCTCTGGGCTGATGGCTCAGAGCCTGGAGCCTGTTTCCGATTCTGTGTCTCCCTCTCTCTCTCTGACCCTCCCCCGTTCATGCTCTGTCTCTCTCTGTCCCCCCAAAAATAAATAAACGTTGAAAAAAAAAAAAAAAAAAGAATGACTGGTCTGCATTATCTCAGCCCTGGAAGAGAGGTCTCCAGAGAAGAAGAAGGCTCAACAGAAAACTGGACAGGATAGCATGTTTGTTTGGGGAGGAGAAAGATCTATTTATTACACATAATAAAAAATTAAAATAAATAAAATAATTTTAAGATTCTGTATATTATATAAAAGTCTGGTGATATAAGATAATATTATATATGTTTGTTATATATAATAAAATAATCTAAAAATTATATTTTACATACATATGTGTATATATGCGCATATATACACATGTATGTAGTTGAATCTCAAACAGTGCAGGAGTTAGGGAGCTGACCACCCACATAGTCAAAAATCCACGTATAGGGGCACCTGGATGGCTCCATCGGTAAAGTGTCCGACTTCGGCTCAGGTCATGATCTCACAGTTCCTGAGTTTGAGCCCTGCGTTGGTCTCTGTGCTGACAGCTCAGAGCCTGAAGCCTGCTTCAGATTCTGTGTCTCCCTCTCTCTGCCTCTCTCTCTCTCAAAAATAAATAAAACATTAAAAGAAATTAAAAAAAAACCCACATATAACTTTGACTCCCCCAAAACTTAACTACTCATATCCTATTGTTGACCAACAACATAGTTAATGAACACATATTTTGTATATGTATTATATACTGTATTCCTACTATAAAGTAAGCTAGAGAAAGGAAAATGTTGTTAAGAAAATCGTAAAGAAAATACATAAAAAACATCGTACTGGATTTATTGAAACAAAAATCTGTGTATAAGTGGACACGTGCAGTCCAAACCCATGTTGTTTAAGAGTCCACTGTATTATATAAAATTATGGTAAAATATGCATAACAATAGTTTATATATATGTATATGTGTATGTGTCCACTAAATATACCAGCTATCTACCAGATATTATACATGTTATATAACTTTAAATATTCACTATTATATATTATAATACATATTCTATACTATAATATTATACCATAATTATATAACACTAAATACTGTATTATTATAGCATTGTATATATTATCTGGAAGATAGATGGTAGTTAGAGTAAGAATTTTTTTTTAAGGGAATTAGAAATGCCAGGGAAACAAAAAGGTATTCCAGGAAGGCCATGTTATTCATGATTTACTACTTGAATATACAAAGAACTGTATTTACACATTCTTAATAACTAGAACACTCAATACTCCTTTGACAAAAGAAATTTAACTACAGTAACATGAGTGTTTTTGAAGAAAGAGAGAAGGTGGTTCAATAAAACTAAACCAATATCCATCATACAAAGAAGTCACCGTTATGTAAAGTGAATGGAACAAGAAACTGTAGCAAAAGTACATTGGTGGAAGTGTGACAGAAACTACCAGAAGAAACCACTCAATAACCAGAAGTGATTGCCTCTGGGGGATGAATCAAGAATGGAAGGAGCAATGAGTCCTAGTTGTTTCGCTAAGCCTTTTGCAACTTAGTGATTTTTAAAATTAATTTGTGTTTAATATGCTGAAAAAATTCTTTTAAGACTTGAATTTTTTAAATATAGGGTTTATTTAAAAAATAACAGCATTTACTCATGTATTTTTTAAACTTTTATTACAACTAGAGTATAAACTAAAAACCTCATACGAATTGAGGGTCGTTGAGATTTCAGACTTTATGGCAAGCCTCAGGAAGAAACCATCCAAAAAAACATACAAGAAAATAAGGTACTTGCCTGCCTGAATCAAACATATCCTGAAAGCATTCGTGCTCAGGAAAAGGGATAAGGAAATAAGAGTTCACTAAATACAACAGGCAACTTCACTTCTAGAAAAACTGAGAAGTCGTGAGCCACCCTCAGATTTCTCCCACAATATTTATAATGCTTGGGATTCATTGCGCAATTACACGTGTCTCACTCAGCAAACAGTGAGTCCCATGAAGGCAGCAGCCACGCTGGTTGTGTTCACGCCACCATTCCCATACCATCTGGTATGGCTGCGAACACAGAAAGCATGTTGCCTACGTATCTGTTGAATAAGAGAATGGAAAAACTAACGATGATAACTTAAAAATCCAAATCCTTGGGAAAATTTGAAAACTCCCATAACTATTGGGTCAAAGAAAAAAAAAATAAAAGCCAGGATTATGGACTATTAACAAACCACAAACAGTGAGAAACACCATATGTTAAGCTATGTGATGAGGCCAAAACTGTACTGAGAGGAAAATGCATGGTTTTAAATTCTTCAAATTATGCAAGTGACAATATAAATGAATTAAACACTCAACTCAAGAAGCTATGTAAATGGGGCGGGGGGAGTAAGGGAAACTGATTCACAGATAAAATTAGGAATTGATAGGTTACAAAACAAAACTAAATACCAGACCTATAGAAATGATAACTAAACCCAGGTAAACCCTCTACAAATAGGGAAAAATGAGAGAATATACAACATTAGGATTGAGAAAGGGTCTGTGACCATAGATGCAAACTACACTAAAATTACAAGGTAAAAATCAAGTCCCTGAATTTAATATTAAATAAAGTGTCAGCTGCATGGGATAAATGGGACTCATAAGCTACAAGGTCAAAAGCCAGGAAGACCACAAATCTTGGTCAAATACCTGAAGAAATAGATTGCTTTTGGAAATCTCCCTTATCACACCCTGGGAACCTATATGTGGCACTTGTATTTGACTAATGAAGAAAACCTCCCTCTTCTGGTAAATTGTTCAAATCTGGAAGCTGTCTCCATGAAGGGAAAAAGAAAAAGTCCCTCCAAATCCTCTTTTTGAGGACACTGGTATCTTGTTCCCTTGCCTTGAGAAAATAACATTTCTTGATACGTGGAAATGTTTTCCAACAGAATAACATTTCTTGATATGTGGAAATGCTTTTCAACAAAGAGTCTGTTGCTCCAAATATGTTCAAACTGGCTCAGAGTTCTACTTCGATTCCAGTGTCCACTGCTGGTATGGAAAGAATTTTTAGAGCCGTGGACAATCTATGGACCGATGGACTGAACAGACTGAGTATGGAATGAATAAGGAGTGAAACGAGGACACTCAGAAGAAGTAATTTTTACCTCTTTCGATACAAACTATCAGTTTCTGAAAAATAAGCTCCAAAGACACGTGTCTAATGGAGGCTATTAGCAATGGAGATGCATAAGTAACATAAGGGAAAACTTGTGACTCTGGAATTTAGGACGTGCCTGGGCTAGCTGTCTGTCCCCGATTTGTCTTTGACTAAGGCCACTGAAAACTCTGTAAAGATAGAAATGAACTTGTGGAAAACATACTCATGCCAACAATTCCTGTCCATAGAAAGACAAATTAGGTCTTGAGAAATGTCACTGATTATCACCCTGGGAATACTAATTTTGTATCCATTTAAAAATTATTTGGGGGCGCCTGGGCGGCTCAGTCAGTTAAGCATCCAACTCTCGATTTTGGCTCAGGTCATCATCTCATGTTTGTGGGGTCAAGCCCCATGTCAGGCTCTATGCTGACAGCACAGAGCCTGCTTGGGATTCTCTCTCCCTGTCTCTCTCTCTCTGCCCCTCCCCTGCTCACACGTGGTCATTCTCCTTCTCTCTCAAAAATAAATAAAATAAACTTTAAAAAATTACTTTGGTATTCCTTACCTAACTATGAAAGTGTAGTACTCTGGATTCTCTTTTGATAATATCTTACTGGTTGCACTATCTTGCTGGTTCTGTCACCAATTAATGAGTTAAATAAAATCTTTGGCAAGTATTCATTTTCTATCTATGTGAGTCAAGAGTTTATCTCTTAAAAAATTAGCCTTTCACGGTTTACATGCACAGTTTACATGCACAAATATATATATACATACACCACATGCATACATAATGTATAATCATAGAGGACAATTTTTATCATGTGTCTCCAATAATTTTGCTAATATTTTTTAATTCTGCTCATGGCAACACCAGGCAGACCTTCCCACAAAGCCCCAAGAGTAGAGCCAGAAGGTTGAGATTGGTCCCCGAATGGAAGTTTGCCAAGGGCCCACCCAGGCTGCAGAGCTGCTGTGGGTGGGTGAGGAGTCAGGCATTGAACGTGCACCCCCTTTGTCCAACCTGGTGGAGTAATGAAAAAGCCTAGCTAAAACGGGAAGGGTCAGAGACTCTATGAGAGGACATACAGAGAACAAACTCCAACATGCAAAGGAGGAACTTCAGGAAGAGGCAGTCTTAGAAGTGGATCTCTAAGAATTTCAACCAGTAGAGACAGGGCTGGAGAGGTTCCAGAGGCCAAAAAAAACAAAAAAAAAAACAAAAAAAAAAAGCATGAACAGTGGCCTGGGGGTAGAAACACACAGGGATCCTCAAGGGAGCAGTAGTTTGGCAGAAACGTGTCAAGTGGTCAACTGTTGCTTTGGACAAGACTGGAAAGGTCTCCTATGTCTACCGCAGCATTATTCACAAAAGCCAAAATATGGGAGCAACCTAGAAGTCCATCAACAGATAAATGGATAAGGAGGATGAGGTATTTACATACAAAGGAATATTACGCGGGAACATGGATGGACCTACAGGGTATTATACCAAGTGAAATAAGTCAGACTGAGAAAGACAAATACCGTATGATTTTACTCAGAAACCAAGTGAATAAACAAAGAAACAGAAAGCTGAATCCAACCTGTAAATACAGAGAACAAATGAATGGTTGCCAGAGGGGCAGGGGTGGGGGGATGGACAAAAGAGGTGAAGAGGAGTAGGAGGTACAGGCTTCCAGTTATGGAATGAAAAAGTCACAGGAATAAAAGGCACAGCATGAGGAATATAGTCAATGATACTGTAACAGCATTGTACAGTGACAGATGGTCGCATAATACAAACTTGTTGAAACACTATGGTGTACCACCTGAAACTAATGTAACATTTTGTGTCAACTATACTCAAATTAAAAAAAAAAAACAGTAATAATTTTTAAAAGATTGGAAAGGTAGTAGAGAGATGGCAGCTTGCCATTTGGCAAAGTATGTTTTTGACGTTTGGATGTGGTATCCATTTGGACCCCATGGACACACGACACTACTCTTCTGATACTTCACCTCAACTTGCAAACAGGGGACCAGTCACAAGCAGCTAAGCATGAACGGCAAATACTAATCAAAGGGGAAAGAATGAGTTGACTGTGGCTGCATACGAACAGGAAATTCCTCTGGCCAACACTTGCGTCTCTTCCACACGTGACTGGGGGCACGGAGCCGCGATGTTGCTGGCGGGAGATGCTCCACTGGCCACAGCTGAAAGGTTTATGGTTTGTTTTCTGAGGTCAGGAAGTAAGTGTGAAGTAGGTATGAAACCTTTTGGTATCTGCTGTCGTTGCCAAAATGTCTCTACCATGTCCCCTGCGCTCTGGAATATGCTCACTACCTGTGAGCGTTCTTCAAGCACCACACTCCCAAATGTGAGTTTCCCCCTAAAATACCTGTCAAGATATCCCAATCCTCTCATCCCTGCCATGCATCTCCCCTCACTCTCAGGGCTCGCTGGAGTCCAGGGTCAGGAATCCAAATGATGGTTAAAAATTGGCTAACATGGGGCGTGCCTGGGTGGCTCAGTCGGTTAAGCATTGACTTTGGCTCAGGTCATGGTCTCACAGTTCATGAGTTCGAGCCCCACATCGGGCTCTCTGCTGTCAGCACAGAGCCTGCTTTGGATCCTCTGTCCTCCCCTCTCTCTGCCCCTCCCCTACTTTTGCTCTCGCGTGCTCTCTCTCAAAAATAAAATATTAAGAAAACTGACTGACAAAGTATGCGTTCTTATAAAACTGGGGGTGGTGAGTGAATGTCCAAACGACCGATTAAAAAGAATGGCATCAAAACAGTTATATCAGAACTTCCTGCTTTGGAGGAGTGGTGGGTGCAGGGCCCCCAACCAAGCAAGGGGTGCTAAAAACGGGCTGTCATCAGGAAAGCGGAGACACTGGAGATGTTTTGGGGCAATCACTCCAGCAGCGGTGTGAGCAGCCAGAGACACCAGAAGCAAGGAGGGCAGCCCAAAGATGGTGGTGATCTCAGGCCAGAGATAACGAGGACTGGCTCATTTGAGAACAGTCAAAATGAGCAAATAATAACAACAACAACAACAGCAGCAGCAGCAGCAGCAGCAGCTAAAACTCACTTAGCACTTACTATGTGCCAGACTCAGTTCCAAACAGTTTTTCATCTACGTCTCATTGAATCCTTACCACAGAGGCAGGTCCAAGCCTGAGCCTGGGGATCCGGTTCAGGAGTCTATACTCAATCTGCGCGGGACACTGCCCCTCACGTCTTGGCCCAGGGTCTCCACACCAATGCAGGTCATGTGTACTCGGACCCCAGAGCTGCCTGAGGTACAGGCTGGGGGGACAGTTTCCCAGAGGTGACCTTTTTCACTCGTGCTTTCTCAGGGCTCCCCCAGGCCGAACAGAGATTTTCTGATAGGTGACACTCGAGGGGTCTCGGACTCCTACGGGTAGCTGAGTTCCAGCCCCCCCGTGTGCATGGGGCCTGCAAGCTGGCCTCTGCTCCCAGGCACACATGAGCTACCCTGGCGCCAGCTGCGAGGCCTACACACGGCGGTTTCCCTTTGCCGCGCTCGCTGTGCTGACTCGGAGAGCGTGCTTTGTCTCCAGCACATGGTGACTTCCCTTTCTTGGCTTCTAGTTCAGCTTTGCATCTTGGGTTTTAATTTGGTTGTATTTTATCCAGCATTTATTTGTGTTTGTGTGTTTGGAGCGGGCGATCGGGAGGGCGGGGCTGATCCCCGTCAGCTCAGTCTACCATACTGCCTCAAAGTCCAAAACACAATCTGCTAAGAGAGTCTTCTGGCACTCCCTATCACTCCCGGAAACCAAAGTTTGATTTCAGACACGCCAAGTGTGAGCTGTGAAAGGAACATGCGAGCAGAGGGCTGCGTGGAGCAGGCGTGGGAACACAGGGCCAGGGCCACAGAAGGAGGCTGAGCCTGAGTGGAGGAGACCGCCTGCACTGAGCACAGAAGTGACGGCGGTGTCCTCCGTGCCCTGAGATCCCAAGGGAGAGAGAGTTGGTGGGAGGGCGGGAATCAGAGCCGGAGCCTCACAGAACACTTCCACCCAGAGGGTGAGAGGAACAAAAGCGGTCAGGGAGGAGCCAGCCGTCAGAAATGGAAGAAGAGGCCTCAGCCGGTGGAAGGAGATTTTTCAAGAAGGGGGTGACGAAATAGCCGATGTTGTGGCAACATAAGGAAGGTGAGGGTGAAAATGTCAGCACGGTTCATGACTGGGACCTTCTGGGAAGCAATGCAGGCACGGCTCTGAGGAAGGACAGAGGAACGAGTGATCGGGGGCGCAAACCTTGGTTTCCTCTGCCCTCCATCTCCTCACCCCCTCACCCATCTTATCAAGGCTCAGGGAAGCATAAAACAGGCAGCCTATGCTTATGGCCATCTTCTTAACAACATCAGGGTGGCGGTGGGGGGGTCCCTGGGGCACGACATCAGACAGAGGCAGAAGAGAAGCCTCCAAAGCCCGAAATATGTGAATGCCACACATGTGCCTCCTCAGGACATCTGCAAAGTGGCTGTTCTCCAAACTTCAGAGCTTGATGACCCTGTGCCTCCCCCCACAGGTGTCTGGAGTGAGAGCCCCACTCCCAGGAGGTTCCCTTCCCAGGTCCCCATCCTGCAGACCAGGCCGCCTGGCCCACTGGCGATCATTTCCCCCCGTTGCTGGAGCTGAGTCAAACCGCCTGGATCGATTCAGTAGGAAAGAGCAAATCACGACAGGAACGTGCAGAGAGTCAGCAGAGCGTGTGTGTGTGTGTGTGTGTGTGTGTATGTGATGTGTGTAGCACATGACTATAATTACCGTAGAGAGTGACTCACCCAAACTCCAGTAACTCTATACCCCCAGGTCACTCGTCAATAAGTCGGTCTCCTCCCGGGACCACTCTGACCAGAGAAAAGGTTTCACCATCGTCCCTACTGCTCAGGCCCCAAACCTAGAAATCATTTTCATTCCTTTCCTTTCCTCCCCTCTGACATCCCATCCCACGAACCTGCCAGGTCTGCCTTCAGAGCACCTCCCCCATTGGCCTCCTCCTCCCCTGTCTGCTGCTGCCTCCCCACCGCGACCAACATCACCTCACTCCTGGATGCTGCCTGCACCTCCTGAGCAGACCCCGTTTCCCATCGTGGCCCCTGCACGTCCACCCAGTTTGTTTCTACAAAGTAGCAATGGTAATTTAAAAAATAAAAAAACGAAAAGCAGCCGTAAACCAGACCGTGTCCGGCTCCTGTTTAAAACCCTTCCCCGCACTTGGACTAGAACCTAACTCCTGTCCCGGGCTCTAAGCCCTTCCCGATGGGCCCCTCCACAGCATCTTGCCTCTATCTCCTCCCGGCCCACAGTGCCCCTACCACGCTGACTCTGAGCTTCCTGGTGGCACCAAGTTTCTTCCCACTGAGGGTCTTTGCACCGGCTGTGCCCTCATGCCGGCCCGGCCACCTCCTCGTGTCACTCGGGTGGTGATGTAGCGCACTCTTCCTTCTCAGAGAGGCCTGCCCTGAAGCCCCGCGTTCCCGCCGCCCCCGTCACCCTCTCTCCCACCCTCCTGCCTTGCTCTCCTGTGTCACTCTCACACCAGCTGACAGTAGTTCACACACCCAACGAACATTCATCCGTCTCTTCTAATACCAGCGAGACGGGGCTTGTGTTCACCCTCCTCAGCGATGTGTCTGTCTCCTCTGAACAACACAAGAGCCCACGAAGGCAGAGCCCTTGCCCAGAGCCTCAGGGTCCGGCATGGAGAAAGCATTCGATAAATGTTTGATTTGCAGAATGAGTTAAGAGCCGCAGGGTAGTGCGTACTCGGGAAATCAGAATTGACCATTGCTTAGGTCGCATGGCCTTGAGGCGGCCAGTATTCCAAAGAGGCCCCAGTGCTGGGATGAATCAGACCCTGTCTGTGTTTTCCAGGCCAACAGAAGGTGACTCCCTCCCCATTTGTGCAGCAGCAGCATTTATTAACGCCTGCTGTGTGGGAGCCTGTGCTCAGTGTCAGTCTCTGATCCATCCCAATTCCCTCAGCTACCGGCACCCCGCAGCCAGCCACGGACGGGTCAACAGGCTGCCCTGCCCTACAGCTGACAACCACCTGGCCCTCACTAGAGGTCATCCATGGTGCAACCAAGGGGCACACCCATAAGTCCCTTCCGTCCAGGGTTCTCATTTATCCAGGGTTTCATGCCACCCCAGGGACGGCACTCAGGGAGCTGGTCACACCCCGTCCCTGAGGGCCCCTGTGCCAGCCTCACCTCCCAAGAAACACGTGTGCCAATTTCTCCGTGCCCTGTGCCCAGCCTGATTCCGACATCACGTTCCGTCACTGACAAGCCACCCAGCTCACTGGCCAAGAACGCGGACTATGCAGCCCAGCAAGGCATCATACCAGCTCTGGTCCTCGCCAGTTCTGCGATCTTGGTCAGGCCACCACACCTCTTGGAACCTCAGTTTCTCTCTCTGAAAAAATGAAGGCTATGAAAGCACTGACCTTCTTGTGCTGCTGTGGCAGTGGCTCCTGTGCTCCTGCCCTGCTCGGTGGGCCCATGGGTCTCCCCAGTACCACGTTAACGGAAAAGTGGGGAGAGGGGAAACAACTCCTTTTTGGCAATATTTCTGCGGCTAATCTCATCACCAGAATTAACAGCACGTGGAGGATAAGACTCAGCACATTGAACAAATGCAGGACACACAACACGGGGACACTCAGCTGGGCCCCAGAGACCCAAGGAAAATCCGACCTTGTCGTGTGAAAGAAGGCAGCTGAAAGGCAGAGGCAGACTGTAGATAAAACCACAGAGCAGATGTGCTATGTGCTTGTGACGGCAGGTGTGGAAACAGAATCAGGAAGAAAGGCAGCCACCGATTCCACTGCGCTGCGGTGATGTGGACGAAGGGGAAAGAGGATGAATGTGGCCCCCTGCATTTCCCAAACACTCCGTGCCAACCACTGGGCTGGGACCAACAGGGCAGGTGGGCGAGAGGTGGCCTGCGAGGCTCCCCTACTGGCCTCACCAACTACACAGCTCATGGGGGTCACTGGGATCACAGTTGCACAGCCAGTAAGGTCTGTGCACCCCGAGCTCTGTAACTCATCTCTCCGAGTCCGCACATAGCTCCCAGCAGCCCGACAACCAACAACAGCATCTAAATAATGGAAAATTCATTTGAAAAAAGAATCTCTAGGCAACTTTGGAAAAAAGCCTCATGGCTCAGATGGACTCGGGGACTCACAGGGCTGGCAACAACGGGAGAGACCAACGGCTTCCAAGCTTGCTCTCAATCTCCCAAGCCATTGCTCAACTGAAATTCACCCAGAAGCCCAGTACGTAAAACTGATGCGAACAGAGCGGCTCTGGCAGAAACAGTGCCAAGGTGTCTGCTTGGCACCCTCCTCCTCTCCCCCAGCCCCTGGTGGCCAAGGCAGCTCCACAGAACCCCTGGGAGTCCACGAAGCACTGACGTCAAACCACTAATCTAGGCCAACCTCTGAGTAGATACAGGGAATTAAGTCCCACAGAAGTCATGCTCTGAACGGTGTCTCAACACAAACCCGGTTTCTGACTCCAGGCTGAGACTGCTCGCTCTGCTTTGCTAGGGCTAGGTCTATGGAAAATTGCAATTTAAAAAAACAGGGCTCATTTCTGATCACCTACAACATAATCCTTAAGTGTTTTAAAGGCCCCAGAATTAGCCAAGTATGAAACAGAGCCCAGCCCCACAGACTGGCAGAAAGAAGTTCGGAAATGAGTTGCAGAAACACAGCTGACAAGTCCATATAGTTTCCTTCAGTTCCGCGGGACATAAACAGGTCTTGAAAGGCTTGGGCTGTGTGGCTGTGGGAGACCCTGGACCAGGCGGGCCAGGAGGTGAATACTAATGAGCTATGGAAATAGCAATTACTTCCCCCATGTCAGGCACTGTGCCAAGCTAAGGAGGATAAAGAGGTCTGAGATATTTTTAAAGTATTTTTACAGCAGAAAAACTTTCCTACAGACTCAATTATATAACTATCAGACTCCACCTCTGAGCTGAAATTATCCATGGCCTTCAGGAAAAAAAAAAAAAAAAAAAATCACTTCTCCCTACATGAGAGCCTCAGGTTTCTCCAGAGAATCTCTTAGCTGTACAGCCAGCAGCCCAGGGCAGCCGTGAACCATCAGCCCAGAGACTTTCCCAAGAGCAGTTCGGAGCCTGTCACAAGAATGCCAGCCAAGTGGAGGGCAGAAGTCATGTCGCCGACCCAGCCAGCACACATGAAGTCATAGGGTCCAGGAAGGTCCACTCGAGGGCGCTTCCGGCCCCAGCCATGTTGGCGTCCTCACAACTTCCTTCTCCCGAAATGGGGCTGAAGTCCCTGAAGGACAGAAGATGCCTCTCTCGTGGGCAAAGGGCAGGCCGTCAGAGAAAGCCTTTGGAGGCTCAAGGAATGAAGAGCTTCAACCCAGTGAAATGAGAGCCAAAAATCAAAGGAATTAACTTACAGCCCAGGTTTTTGTCAGCCTGAAGATGGGTGCACTTTGTAATGCTGATACCACAGACATGAGAGAATGAAGGTTGTTGAGTTCTAGAAGTTTCTGAAAAAAGATATGGAATAGATTATTTTGCTGCTATAAACAACAGAACAAAAACATGCTCAAGTGTTACCAAATGTTGTCATATTTATGAAATTCAATTATACTTAAAAATATCTCATGTCGAAAATATAGTTCTAGGGAGTTCATAGAAACCATATGCTTTTTTTTTCTTCAAACTGTCAAAAGGTGAGTCTGCATCTAAAACACAAAATTTTACAAGCTGACTAGTCTGGTTGCTGGACAGAAACATGGCTCGGGAGAAGGCTTGATAATGTCATTTACGTCCTTTTTTTAGACGAATTGGAACTGTCCCAGCAGGCTTTTGTATACTGAGGCCTCGGCTGTGCCAACAATACCCACGTGGGTCCTCCGCAACTACCTTACACCAGGCAGGAGAGGGGCTGAGGGAAGGTGTTACCGATCTGCACGGTCCCGCTCAGCTAGGGAGACGGAGCTCTGGCTTCTCGGTCACTTGACTGTGCTCCTTTGAACCAGACCCCAAGTTAGGGAGAACATTTGGATTCAATTCAGTCTCACACAAGTTCCTTACCATGGAAGACAAGAGAAGGGGACACAGCCGGGAGTAAGTACACAGAGATGTAACTGCTCCGTTCTCGGTTTGGCGCGGAGGGAAACCTAACAGGACTGGGGCTCCGCGTCTCATCCTCGGGAGCCGGTGCAGCCTGGGCTAGTGAGCGGGTTTGAGGAAACCAAGAGATCTGGTTCCAATCCCAGCTCCCACCACTTGTGTGTCCTGCAGCGAGTCACCTGAGCCTCATACTTAACAAGGAAGGTAACCATGGCATCCACCCTACCCAGGATGGTGCATGCAACATGCCAGACCAGTGCCCGGCACCGGGGTGAGAGCTCTAGGAAGGCTGGGGAACCCGCCTGTGTGTTCCCAGAGCAGTGTGCACACCTCCTTAGCACACTGGACCATGTGGACCCTTGCTTCTACCCGTCTCTGCCATCGTATCCCTAGTACGTGGTACAGCACACAGTAGGGCCTATGGAATGAACAAATAAATGAGAAGCCTTTATGCCTAGTCCTCACGGCCCTGTCCCTACTGAGATTTCTCCCTTACCACACAAGTTAATACTTCATTTCATACATCTTGTAACAATCTCTAATTGTTCCCTGTGTGTATTAATAGGTTCTCTGAAAGAAGTGAATTTCATCCTACATATCTGAATTGCCATGCCTGTCACACAGTTTCTTTTAGAGCTGAAGGCCCTCTGGGAGATCACCTAATCCACACCTTTCATTTTGTAGATGGGATGGCAAGGTCCAGAGGAAGGGGAGCCTACACAAGAACACAGCCAGGGCACAAGGCCAGGATGACGAGCCACCGCTGGAAGACAGCAGAGGTTAAGGAGGGATAGTCTGGGCGCCGTCAGCTCGTTTCTTGAAAGCACCAGGTGGGCTGGAACTTCATCCGCTTTCTCCCGTGGCCCAGCGTAAGCTCACTGCCAGCAGCAAGCATCGCAAAGCCCAGCACGGTTCCAAATTCTTCAGAACACACAGGGCGTGCTAGTGTCTGCTGCCCCGGGCATACTTATAGATCGATGCCCTTGCCCTTCTCACGAGGGGTGGGAGAGCCGCTCCCCTGAAAGCAGAGACACGCCCCAGCTCACTGGCTGCAGGGCCCCGGGCATGGACGCCCACCTCCCTACATCCCTCCTCCCCGCTCTGGAAGCGGGCTTCTAACAAAGTGAACCTCAAACGTGACCATTTCAGGAAGGTGGCTGCTAAGGTGCCTGGCTCGTGAAGGGCAATCAGTAAAGGCCAGCTGGCCCGGGGACTGGGTGGGGACGCAACACACACACACCCCCCGCAGCGAACCAGACAGCACAGCAGTGCGCCGCCCAGACGTGGGTAAGCCCGGCGGTCAGCAGCTGCGTACGGCGAGGAGCTGGCAGGGCCGTGGAAGTGATGACAGTGGTCTGGGGAAGCCCATGCTGTCATTGCCTGGGCTGGCAGGAGTCAGGGAAGAGGAGGGGAAAGGCGGGGTGCAGACATAAGCCCGGTGCTCAACAACCTGCAAGGACAGAACCTATTGGGGCAGGGGCAGAGGTGGGGGTGAGAACCAGCAGGGTCACGGGGCCCAGGCCTTAAACTCAGGATGCGGTGGGATGAGCTCTGCTGACTGGGGACAAAGCTGTGCAGGGTGTGATGGTATCACATAACCCGTCACCCCCCAGGAAGGGCTAAATCTGAAACAGAGGATGGAGGGACCCCAGAGGGAGACCCTAGGGCCCCACAGAATGGCCAGCTAAAGAGAATAGCTGGCTGCCATGGTAACGGGTAGCAGGCCACAGTGCGATGCGTGCACGGGGGCAGGGAGGCTGAGTGGGCACCTAGGCCCATCTTACAGCCTGGAGAGGTCAGGTCACAGCCTTCTGTTTGAACCCTGCCCAGCAGGCCCAGAGCAAAGCAGCTCCCAAAGTACTGAGGAAACACACTCTGAAACAAAAAGGAAGGAAGGAAGGAAGGAAGGAAGGAAGGAAGGAAGGAAGGAAGGAAGGGCGGGAGGAAGGAAAAAAAAATAAAACATCTTACCTTGGCTATTTTCACAAAATGGCTCAGGATTTCTGCCCTTATTTTTAAAGTCTGTGCTGTTAGAATTTCTCGTACAACCCAAAAACTGACCTGTAAAGTCAAATACAGCGGTGAAATGCCGACCATCCACGTTGCCCTCGCCCACCACAAATGGGGATTTCCCAGAGGTTGGGAAACTGGAAGAGCACAGCCTTCCAGCCTGGGGGTGCATGTGGTTGAGGGTCCCTTTACGTACAACATCTAGCCTACAAATGGCTCCCTCCTTCAGCACCTCCTCTCCAACATGCACAGTGGTGCTAAGAGAGACAAGTACTTTCCTCATCGTCCAGGGGAGTTACTGGGCCTCCATGACATAGTAATCTCTCTGAAGTCTCTGCAGGGAATTCTGAGATGCACCAGACAGATTTCTGCTCAGAAGGACCCCAGTTGTGGGAAGACCACGGATGGATGGTTGGATGGATGGAAGGACCAGTGGCCAGACTAAGGGATATGTAAATGGGCAGTACCACCCATGAGATCTATATCCCCAGGCAGACCCAAGACGAGAAGGATTCACCAGTATTTGCACAACTGTAAGAAATTTAATTTTCTAGGAGAGGGTTCGCCCAGTAAGTTAAATGATACAAAAGCATCTTTCAAAGTCCCATAAAGCAATGCAGGTGAAGAGACAGGTTTTTCTGAAGACTACATATGCCAGAAGGACACAGTGGCACTTTGGGCTCAGAACACTGTTCATACCCGACCTCTCACAGAAATCGACATCCCCAAGCCCCTTGAATCTTTCTGGGAACAAGCAAATTCTCTACCAGGGTATTGTTGACTCACGTGACACCTCAGGGCAACACAAAAGGGGCTTCGTGCCAAGAACCTCTAGGAAGTGTCCCACTACTGTAACAACAGTGCTGTGTGACACATAGACACACAAGGGTGGATTGACAGCATGACCAAGAGAAAGAGAGAGAGAGAGGGCTGAGCAGGGTACGGGGTTGGTTGTGTGGAGTTGAAAGGAATGCAAGGCATGTAAAACCTCTAAATTTTACAAAGAAAAACGGGGATATTCCAGACTTAACAAGGCACAGTTACTGCTGCAACCAAATTTACTCTCTTCCCTGAAATAGTCACTTTTCAATGCGAAAACAAGAGAAGAGTAACCAAGAATAAAAAATTTGCTTTTTATGTTAAGCAGGATTATAGAAAAGTTTTTTTCTGCGTAATTATCTGTGGTTGCCTCCAGGACATGCCCGGTTTTCCATAGAATCATTTTTTCCAAGGAATTGCCTAAAATTAAGTTCAGACTCCAAAGTTTTACTAGCCAGTTATGGAAGAAAGACTTTCTGAACACCAAGTGACATGCCCATAAACCTTATATTTTAATACACGCACATTTTTATGCCACATAACCTCAAGTGTGATAGTTTATATGTATAATTTAATAGATTCCTGCATGCCCCAAAATCACACATATTTAAGGCATAATTATGGAACATGGCAGAGTTGACTCTGATCTGCAGCACGCGGTAAGCAGAAGCAACTCTGAGTCAATTCAATTCAACAGATTTTCATGAAGCCTGTACTGTGTGCAGACTTGACACTGTGAGTCCAGACCCTATCAGTCCTTGCCTGGTATGGAAGGGACCAAAGGAAGAGGCAGGACCCTCCCCAAATCACCTGGCGATCATGGACATGGAAGAAGTTCAACCTACGTGGACTAGAACATGGGGGAGGTAATGATAGGGGAAGGCTTGCTGGAAGAGGCAGGGCTTGAAAGATGGGTAGACTTCAAACAGGTAGAGACAGGATTAAGGTATGGCTGTATACACCATGACCAGGGAGAGCTGAGCGGACCGACTGGTCTGGTGTTGCGGGTGCTCTGTGGGGTCAAGGTAGATGGGGGAAATTAACGCTGGAAAGGGCATCGAAGGCCAGAATGTGGGGGTCTGGAGCAACAAGATGACAAGAAGGACCTTAGGTGCTATTCTACATGGGGAGACTTCCCTAGGTTTCCAAGCCAAGAAGGAAGAGTCTTCTGTAGGGGCGGGGACACCCATCAGGAACCTGATGCAATGGTCTAAGTGACAGGCAGGAGGCTTGCGCTAGGCCCATGTTGAAGGAGACGGGAGAGAAGGGGCAGGTAGGAAAGACATTACAAAAGTAGAATCAAGAAAGTTTCAAACATTTTTTATTCTCTTCTCTACCTACAAAATTGAAGAGAAGTTTAAGGCAGAAAACAAAGGACACAGAAATAGGCACAAAAGGCAGAAATCATTCACGACCTCATTCTCATACACAGACCATGATGGACATCGTGGTTTGTGTCCTTCTCTCTTTTCCATACGTCTGTCTTTTTCAGTTAAATTGGTATATATTATTCCACCTGAATAATATTCCACCTTAGGGAAATATCATCATTAAGTCACCTCCTATTGTTGGGTAGGCTACTTCTAATTATTTTGTTGTACTGAACAATGCTGTGGTAAGCGTATTTACACATAAATCTTTATACATTTTTAACTACGGTCTTAGGGTAAATTCTAGTAAGGTGGAGTGAATAAAAGTATGTGTACCTTTTTTCAAAAGCACATATAAAAACTTGGCCTCCAAAAGGTCTATTTGTTTATCCATCAACAAGTTTGAGCTGATCCACAGCCCCCTGCACAAAGAGGTTATTGCAATTTTTTTTTTTTACTAACCGAACACGCAAAATAATATCTCATTGTTTCTATTTTGCATTTCTTCCATTACTATTCAATTAACATATCTTTTGTACTTTTTTTTTTTTTCAGTTTTTTGTTACAAATATTTATGGGCCATTTGTACTATCTGCCCTGTGAATTACCGGCTCGGATCCTTACCCATCTTTCTATTGGGACAGCTGTCCTCTTACTACTGATTTAGTAAAGTTCTTTGTGTATTAAGGAAAATACATTAACCCCTTGTGGGTCATGTATTGTACCAAGAATGTAGAGAAACTGGTACTATTTTACACTGTTTTGGGGAGTATAAATTTATAGGACCATTTTGAAGAGCAACTTAAATATAACTTGAAAGATGTTAAACTTCTATTCTCCCTAGAATTTTTGTTTTATGAAAACACAGAAATTTAGAGGAACTAATGTAAAAGGATTCACCAAAGTACTGTTCATAAAGAAAAAGAACAGAAAAGAAATGACCATGAATAGGAAACTTTTACATAAATAATAGTATCACCTCAGACTCTGGAAAGAAGTCACTATAGAAGGAAGTGAGCTATTGGAATTATTCTGCATAGGAAATTTGTCTATTCTTCCCCATTTATTTATGCAATCACTTATTTATATCAGAAAAGACTCATGGATACCTACTTTACACTTGGGATTATAACCCAATACTATGTTATTTATTTTCTTGCTCAAATTATTCCAGCTTTGGTCATTGAAAGCTCTTTCAGTTGGCTCCTATGTTCCTTTGACCTACCCAGCATTGTTTTAGTTGGCTGGCTGGTTGGTTGGTTTGAGCACTTCCTTATTTTCTGGAACTACATGATGCTATAGGCTCATCGAGATGCTATTGCCCCAGGATTAAACCAGCCATTTCTCCAAGGAGCCTTGGTTCCTTTTGTTAGAGAATGGTATGAGAAAACAAGATCTGGGTGCTGGGTGTACTTGTTGCTACTGGGCATCAATGTTTCTAGGTTCTCTCAGCTGGGAGAGCAAGCGAATACATGCATACGTGTGTGTGTGTGTGTGCGTGTATACTAACATGTACATACACACATCTATAAATATTTCTATATGCAACCATCTGTATCTATATTAAAATAAGTGAGTTTATATTGATGTCTCCCCCTTGCTCATCTGTAACTTTCCACTCCCAACAGTGAAAAACCTGGGTCCTACCATCTGCCATCCATTTCCTTAATTGTTCAATTCCAGTATTCATGTAAAAGAGCTTCAGAATTGTTACCCAATGCACTTGGGAAGCAGCTATATTAACTAGAGTATAGAGCTTATATACAGTTCCTTTCGTCTTCAGTGTTACAGGCTCCCCTCATTTCCAAAGTTACTTAATTCAGCACCTTTCACCTCACCCTCCTCAGTGATGTTGTTTCATACATTTATAATATGGTTAGATTTTATGTTACGTATTCCATTCTAGATTTCGTTAATTTCCACAATAAATTTTTCAAATTTGCAATACACTAAAGTTTACTCTTGGTGATAGAAAGTTCTAGGAGTTTACACAAATGCATTGTGTCGTGTGTCCAAATGACACTATGTATCATACAGCATCACACAGAATAGTTTCACCACCCTAAGAAATCCTCTGTGCTTCACCTACTCAATGCTCTCCCCGTCTCAAACCTCTGGCAACCCACTGATCAATCTGTTTATCATCCTTAGTTTTACCTTTTTGAAAAACGTTTTTACATTTCCCAGAATGTTTTTAAAAAGCTGGGAGCGGGGAGGTGGAAGTAATCATACATATGTAAGACTGGTTTCTTTCACTTAGTAATATGCATTTAAGATTCATCCATGTCTTTATATGGCTTGAGGGCTGATTCCTTTATTTATTTATTTTTTTGGTGAATACTCTTCCATTGTATGGATTTACCAGTTGGTCTATCCATTCACCTATTGAAGGATATCTTAGTTCTTTTCAGTTATTGACAATGATGAATAAAGCTGCTATAAAGATATTTGTGTGTATGTGTATACAGAAGATTTCAAAGAAGCTGGATAATTATCTAGGAGTGTAATTGCTGGACTGTACCGTTTTGCATTTCCACCAGCAATGAATGAGAGTTTGTACTGCTCCAGATACTTGCCAGCAGCTGGTATGGTCACTGTTTTATTCTAGCTCTTCTAAAAGGTGCATAGTGTTCTTGCATTGCCCCAGTGACAAATGACGTTGAGCATCTTTTTATATGTTTGTTTGCTATCTGTACTTCTTTGGTGAGGTGTCCAGATCTTCTGCCCATTTCTTACTTGGGTTGTTTTCTTAATGTTGAGTTTTAAGAGTATATTTTGGATACAATTCTTTTACCAGATATGTGTTTTGTGAGTATTTCCCCAGGCTGTGCTTTGTTTTTTAATTATCTTACCAGTGTCTTTTGCAGAGCAGAAATTTCTAATTTTAATGAAGCCCAACTTAATCAGTTTTTTCTTTCATGGATTGTACTTTTGGTGTTACATTTAATAACTCATCACCAAAGGTCATATAGATTTTCTTCTATGTTTTCTCCTAAAAGTTTTATAGTTTTGTCTTTCACATTTAGGTTTATGCTCCATTTTGAGTTTTTTTTTTTTTTTTTTTTTTTAGAGAGAGAGAGTGTGTGAGCAGGGAAGAGGGGCAGAGGTGGGGAGGGGGAGGGGGGAGGGGGAGAGGGGGAGGGGGAGAGGGGGAGGGGGAGGGGGAGAGGGGGAGAGGGAGAGAGAGAGACAGAGAGAGAGACAGAGAGAGAGAGAGAAAGACAGAGAATGAATCTTCAGCAGGCTCCATGCTCAGCGTGAAGCCTGACACGGGATCAGTTTCACAACTGCGAGATCATGACCTGAGCTGAAATCAAGAATCAGACCCTCAACTGACTCAGCCACCCAGGCACCCTATTTTGAGTTAATTTTTATGAAAGATCTATACAGTCTGTGTCTAGGTCCGTTATTTTACATACATTAAAAAAATGTTCCAATTGTTCCAGTACCATTTTGTTGAAGAGATTACCCTTCCTCCATTGAGGGCTCATGCATCTGTCAAAGATCAGACGACTATACGTCTGTTCTGTTCCATTACTAGGTGTCTTTTCTTTTGTCAGGACCATGCTGTCTTGATTACTGTAGCTTTACAGTTAGTGCTGAAATCAGGTAGAGCGAGGCCTCCAACTTTGCTCTTTTTCAGCATTGCGCTGGTTATTCTGTCTTTAATCTTCCCATATATATTTTAGAATCAGTTTTTTCGACCTACAAAATAGCTTGATAGGATTTTGATTGGGATTTGCTTCACTCTATAGAGCAAGTTGGGAGTCTTCCAGACCATGAAGATGGAATATTTATCTGTTTCAATATACTGTGATTTCTTTCATCAGTGTTTTGCAGCTTTCCACATACAGAACGTTTATGTACTTTGTTAGATTTATACCTAAGCATTGTGTGTGTGTGTGTGTGTGTGTGTGTGTGTGTGTGTGTGTGTGTGTATTGTAAGTGGCGTGGGGGTTTTCTATTGCAAATTCTAATTCTTTACTGCTTATATATAGGACAGCTTTTGTATATTGATCTTGTGTTCTGCAGCCTTGCTATATTCACTTACTAGTTACAGTAAATTTTTTTACAGATTTCTTTGAGAATTTCTATATACACAATCATGTCATATGTGAGTAAAGTCAGTTTCATTTCTTCCTTTTCAATCTGTGTATCGTCATATCTTTTTTTTTTTTCTTATTGCACTAATCAGGACTTCCAATACGACTGAATGGAAGTATTGAAAGAGCACATCTTAGCTAATCTTAGGGGGAAATCATCCAATGTTCTACCATTAAGTATGATGTTGGCTGCAGGGTTTTTGTAAGTGTCCTTTATCAAGTTGAGGAAGTTCCCCTCTATTCCTAATTGGCTGACATCTTAGTTTCTTGAGGAACTATCACTTCTCCATTCTCAGCTCATGTGGCCTAGGCCCCCTGCCCCTAGCTCCATGGGCAGGCTTATTTCTAAGACCTGGCCAACCAGAGCCTCATGTCTTCCTGGTCAGAGTGACTGATTAGGATGAACAGGATGGGACACAAGCCAAAGCAGCTAAACATCAGATGACAGAGCTACTGAAAAGGCGGTAAGATTTTTCTGCTGGGGGTTGCCCTCACAACAGGATGTGAGCCAGGATCTGTTGGCAGCCATCTTGCAGCCACAGAGGAGGAAGCTGCCAGAGAAGGGACCCAGCTTCCTGGAACCAGGAACCTTTGGCCCTGCCCAATAAGGATCCTGAGACCCAGAGATAGGAAGTGACTTGCCTGAGGCCTGAAACAGGTTAGCAGTAGAATCTAGACCAGAACCAAGTTCTCCCAATTCCCTCCTCATCTTTCCCTAATTCTTCAGCATCTTCAGGACACAATTCCAGCTCTGCTGCCAGCAACCAGTCCCAGGCCTCACTGTCCTTCAGTTCAGAGCTCCCACTACTCTACACCCTTTTTACAGCTAATGCTAATGGTTTACTATGTGTCAAGTACTGGGCCAAACCCTTTACATCCACAATTCTCATTTAATCTTCAAAACCACTTGAAATGATTCTTCCCACTTTATAAATAAGGAAGGTGAAAGGTCAAAAGACAACCCCAAGATGGGAAAGCTAGTAGGTTGTAGGGCTAGGATGCAAACCCGTAGGGGTTTGATTCTCTGTGACCACAGCTTCTTAGGCTGTTGCTCACAGACCCCTAAAGTGTTCGTGCACACATTTTGAGGGGGCAAGCACTGAACTCACTAAAATTAAATGCAAATTTATACATCTCTGCATTTATCTGGAAACGGGTTCACATATGCATATATATTTTTCAAATTCTCAAAAGAACACATGATTCAAAAAAGGTGGAGCACTTCTGTGGTCTGTGGTGAACTCCTTGGGGCTGAGATAGGAGCCTGGCCCAGAGCAGACAGCTCAGTGAACTCAGCTGGGTGCTGCCATCCCTCCATGAGCTCTAGGAACAAATTCCAAGGGACTCAGGTCCCACAGAGAAAGCAGGTAAGCCCACAGGGTCTGGCCACTGGGTTTCTGGTTTGGCCACAAGAAGCCCCATATCTGCGGGCAACCTCCTTCCAATCAGCTAATCTTCCTGTTCTCTCTTACTTTCCCCGAAAACATTTGGACGCTTACTACATGCCAGACACAGTGCTAAGAGCTCTTCGTGTGCCATTTCATTTAATCTCCACAGCAACCGTGCAAGGTGAGTCATACTGTTATTCTCATTTACAGATAAGGAAACTGAGGCTCACAAAGGCAACTGACCTGCTTTCCTTTATCTGGAGTCTGATGGGGAGCCTTGTTCTCACATATAAAAATCTGCCAGGAAGGGATGCCAATCGGTTCATCTCAGAGAAAGCAGCCCCAGTGGCTGACCGGGCCTGGCTGTTGGCCAGTTTTGAAGCCAAATGGCTGTGTCCAGGAGCTGCTCGCTCTGAGTAGCTGACAGGCTGGCAGCAAGACCATTTCTCAGAGCGTCCTGTTTGGGAAAATGCGACTTCGCTTCTGGCTCGCTTCACCCGCTTGGTCTGATCTGGACACGATGCAACTGTTCGCAGAACGAGCCGCACCACCCTCTGCCAGGCTGACCTGGCCTCCGCGTGCAAAGCAGATTACATCAGAGCCCCCAGCGGCCCTCCTCCGGGAGCACTGTGGCTGGCCAGAGGTGGGACTGAGCTGGCTTCCAGTCAAATAGTTTTGTGAAGGAAACTATGAATCCTCTGACAGTGTGTGCACATCTGTTTTATTTTTTAAAGCCTAAGCTCAGTTGAAAAGGAAAAGATTTTGAAAAGAAAGAGCAAGAAAACAAAAGCCTTCAGAACTTCTCTGTTCAAAACAAACAGTGCATACAGCCCCACTGCAGATGCCTAGGTCCTTCTTAGTTCCTAGTATAACAACAATAATGCAAACTTCAGTCTTGATCTCCAGACGAAAAGCTGGTGCCTCTCGGAGGCTCTCCCCATCCTCCGGTGGTAGCCGAGGCTGGGGAAGCCTGGGGAGGGCTGGGCAGCGGTGATGCACAGGGCCCAGCATTTCTGAGTGGGAAGGCCCAAAGGAAACCCAGGCCCATCACCCCGAGGTCCAGTCATGCACACTATGCAATTTCTAAACCACTGTCCTCATTTGAAACCAGAAAAACAAGAAGGAAGAAAAACTGTCAACAGCACCATTTGGGGGTTTGGTCCATCCAAGGGAGGTCTTAGAGGGTGCTTTCTACCAGAGATCTCATTCTGGTAGATCTGGCTGAGAAGCCAGAAGCCCACTGCCCTCAGCTGGTCCAAGTCTTCATCATCGTTCCCGTAAGTGGGGGTGCAGATCTTCATACTGGCGCAAAGGTGCTGGTTGGACCAAGTCAGTTTGCAGTAGTATGTATGGGGCCGGTGACCAGGGCATCGGGCACTCAAAGTTCCGAGCACCTCATTCATCCACTCCACATGTATGTACTGAGGGTCTATCATATGCCTGACATTAGGCCAGGTGGCGGGAGGTGCACTGGTGAACAAGATGGACATGGCTCCTGCCTTCACGGAGCCCACAGACTGGCAAGGAAGACGGAGGCGAAGGAGCTGCACAAAGTGAGGACAGATGAGCAAAGGACCCGATGGAAAAAGAAGCACAGGGGGCAGTGAGAGAATGTCTGACAGTGAGACCTCGCACGGGCGAGGGGTTCACAGAGAGCTCCCCACAGAAGTGACACTCAGGCTAAGATCAGACTGGGGGCTAAACAGAGAGGAAGAATTCTGAACTGAGAGGACAGCACATCTGGGGCCTGATGGGGCAGAGAGGGTACAGCAGGGAAGAGAAAGAGGCCAGGATGGCTGAAGCCTGCGGAGCAGGGAAAGGGACAAGAGAGGAGACTGGAGGGGTGGACAGAAACCAGACCCACCGTGCAGGACCCTGCAGGGAAATTAAGGTGCTTGAGCCTTAGCTTAGGTGGAACTGGAAGCCAGTGAAGCAACTTAAACCCAGGAAAAGATGCATTTGGTTCCACCTGCTGTGAAGAAGGACCGTGCAGGCAAAAGGATTGATGGGCGGGATGGTTCGGGAAGAGGGGTTTGGACGGGGGGCCAGGTGCCTGGGATTGAACCCTGGCAGGGCTCCCAGCCCAAGGGGACAACAGATCGCTATCCGGCCACGCACAGGCAAGGGGTACTGCTTACCTGGTTAAACCTCCGGGTAAAGGCCACAACGTTGGGGGCGAGACTATGTTTCTCCTTCTTACTCCATCCACAGCTGGCTAGTTCCTAGGAAGCACAGAGTCAATTTCAACAGCGATTCTAACACATAAGGGACATCTAACTGGAATATGGACACAAAGGTGGGGAAGGGCCAAAGCCCTGGCCATCCATATCTTCACCAGGGTGGGTCAGTCTTCTCCCCGTCCTCTGGAGAGGAGGGTTGGGTCTGTAGATGGAGGTGCACCCCGGGACCCCCAGGAGTGAGGATGGAAAGTAGGACACTTTGCCCCATAACCCTGGCCACATTTCCCAGGACTTCTGTGCCAAAATACTCTTAACCACAAACTGCCTCCTCTGCCAGTTCCCCTGGGACCAGAAGTCCCTTCTGAAGGTAAACTGTCTGCGAGAGGGCATAATGTGTTAGCTAGAAAGACCCATCCTCCCAGGAGAACTTAAAAATCTTAAAGTGAAATATGGATAAACGATTTCAGAGTTCATTGGCCACGTGATACCCTCCACTCCTGGCATGAGGGAACCTCCTTGCCCCTGCCCACTGTAATCAGAGAAGATTCTGGGACCACCTCACACCCCTTCCTGAAGTCAGCCCCTCCCCTATCTCGTACAACCAACAGGGGAATAGAAGGAGAGGTTGCCTTTAACATCTTTTTCAAGGGCCTCGTCTCTTTTCCAACAGGTTTAATGTTATAATTTGAATAATCAAATTATCTAAATTTTACCCATCTGTGAGGCTGGTTCCTACCCAACGGAGTTAACAGGAACACTGTAACAGGATGACTTGGGTGCATAAGAAGACCAGAGAAAACCCATTATCCAAGGGCCAGCGTTCTCAGCTTGTGGCTTGGGAGCGCTGGCAAAGAACGGAATAAAGGAGGCAGACGAAAGTTCTCTATCCCTAAGTTACAAGACCTTCTTTAAATTTGTATCAGGCCTTGCTATTATTAACAACATTTTTTTTTTTGCCACACATCTGGAACTTTAATAAGATCTTTAGGGAGAGCCGGCTGCCTGGCAGCGGGAATAGGGGTCTACTAGGAAGTCAGGGAGGGCAGTGGGAATGGCCAGAGACAAAACCTGTTGGCCGAGCAGCTCTGTCTGAAGTGCTGTGCCCTTCAAATGCATCTCGGGACCCAACTCTATGCCACAGGTGCTGCGTGAAGCCTGGCTGGAGGCAATGGACAGCTCGGGATATAAGATCAATGGCCTGGACTTGAAAGCACTCAGGCACCAAGCGGGGGCTATGCACTCTGCTCCTCTCCCGGCTATCTCACTTCTGTAAATGCGCCATTCTCCTCCTGGTCACCCACATGGGAAAACGCGACCATCTTTGACCTTGCCAGTCCTTTACACCCTCACAATGCAGACCCCAAAGAATAGCAATGACAAGGACGTTAACGAATGTTAACGAACCCATTTATCAAGAGTCCCCCGCACGTCAGGGGCTGGCCCAGGCACTTCACCTGTTACCTCATGTAATTCACACCACATCCATTTAGCAAAGAGGAAGGGGCTCAGGATCCATCCTCTTGAATGAATACCTTGACTCATTTCTTTTCACGAGCAGACATGAACCTCTTTGAGATGGAGCATTCACCTCTGTTTACCATGATTCTCCTTGTTCCAAAAATATGTATTCAACCTGCCTCAGTTACATTGACTTCTCCTCCCCTTTGAACAGATACTTTAATTATTTTGCAAACGTATATCATTGCCCTTTCAAAGTTTAATTGTGAGAACAACAACCTCCCTCCTCTGTGGATCCCAGAACCAGTCCTGGAAAGCAATGGATTATAATCAGATATAAAAGAGGTGTTTCAAGGACTGAGGCATGGTTGTTGCCCAATTTCTCGTTAATAGTCACCCCTTTGTTTTTCTGAATTCTTTAATAAACAGCAAAAGCTTTACACATATACATGTGTATGTATGCACGCACAAGTATGTGTTTATGTGCACACATTAAATTAAGAGTCTGTAATCCTATTTAGAATTAGACAGACCCAGTCATATCCTGGCCTCCACACACCAGCTGCATGATCTCAGAAGACAACCTTCTCAGAAGCTCAGTTTTCACATATTAAAATGGGTATCATATTGTATTTATCTGTGAAGCTCATTAAATAACGACTAAGTGAGATCCAGACATGCAGGGCATGGGGCACATAACAAGTAGCTGGCAAACGTTATCTACCTTCCCCTTCCCAGGGTCGCATTGCTGTCAGACTCAGCGCAAGCTCCAAACACCCTCCACTTCCTCCCACACCGTGCTCCTGTTGCAATCTCAAATTATTAACAAAATCTATCACGATTTCTCTCTCGCTTTGCTGATGTCATGCAGGCAGGAACCAAAGCAAGTACTTAATACATCTGCCCTAAATTTATTTGATTGGAACATTTCTAAGACCCTGGTTCAAAAACTATACTTGTCAGGGTTTTGACAATTCCCTAAAGAACCTTTCACGCTGAGAGACGCGTAACATTTAAAATGAAAACCTCAACAGAGTGAAACGTTGTGTTTGAGGGGTTCCTTGATGAAATGGAAGGAGCAAAGGACTTAAGAACCAAAAGACCTTGCCCTGAATCCCGCCCGGCCACTTACTTCCGAGGCGACCTCAGGCAAGTTAACCTCTGTCGGCACTGTTTTCATCGCTGATGAAACAGGGACACCGAAATTAACTCCACAGAACTGTGGCAGAGACTGAAAGAAGTAACGCCTGGCAAAGGAGGTTACATGCAGGGCACAGGTCTGGCTCACAGCGGATGCCAAGCCTCATCTGTTCAATGAATGGAGTATGAGTGTTCCTCGGGGTTGAAATCTCCCAAATTCAGGGCAGAAAGATTTATCAGGACGTCAAAAGAAATAAGACCGTTCTATCTGCACTAAAACAAGTCTTGGGCCCAACCTCCTTGGCACTGTTTCTTCTGTGTTTGGCCTTATAGGATTACAAGAGATTCCATCTGTGTGAAGTGGGTTTGGAAAATGTGAAGTAATAGAACAAAACTCTTCCAGTCACTAATGCCTAAAAAAGGTCTATGCTATGGAACTGATCTGAGTGTAATTAAGTTAAAATTGACCAGAGGAGACAGGGCTGGTTCTAGAAGGAGACAAGGGGTTGGGCTGAGGCTGGTGGCCTTGCGTCCTGGGTGAGCCACCCGGCTGTCCCTGGGCCACCACACAGCCCCCTCCCAAGGGCACTGGGGCCCTGATCGCACCCTGTCTGTCCTTGGCTCTGAGTTCTCTGCTGAGGTCAACTGGATGTGAAAGGAGAGTATGAGCCTGTACAGTCCTTTGCCAGCTTCCTCCGGGGCCTCTCTTCTGTCATGTGGATGCTCCCTGGCTTCATCAGGGAGAAAACAGGAGCTGTGAGAAGAAACCTTTCTGCCACCAAATGTGCAAATTCACTTGCGTCCTCTCCCTTCCTTGGCTTCAATGGGAGGGCAAACCTATCCTCTCGGGGACCCGCTCTCCTCCTGGGCACTGGACCCCGTCCCCTCCCCTGCTCAGCCTTGCCCTCCAGCCCTCTCTCTTCCCTGCACCCTCACCTCCTTCCTCTCCGCGAACAATAATAATATCAAGGAGAGTCCTGCTGAAAGACATCTTTTCCAGGCTGTCAGTACCGCTTCCCTCCCCACCTCCTTCCCAGCCCCCTGCTCCACTGACCCTGCTCTGTCCCTTACTGGTGACAGCTTCCCAGCAGGGCAGCAGCCCCACCTGTTCCCGCTGCGTGTACCAGCCCTTCAGCACCATGCTCTCCGCTCTCTGTTCTCCGGCTGTCTCCTCGCTTCTCACAACCCTAGCCTCAGTCTTCTTCTCTGGCTGCTTTTTTCTTTTCTGGTACTTCCCCCCCCACCCCATATCCACCTAAATCTGTCCATGGTCTTCTTCTGTATTCTTCTCCGTCTACAGTCCTCCCTGGAAGACCACATCCACCTCCGTGGCTTGCCCCGCACATCTGTGCCCAGCCCGGTTTCTCTCCTGAGCTCCAGACCAAGATACGCAGCTACCTCTGGCCACACCTTCCCCAGTGTCCCACAGGGACCTCAACGTCAGCGTCAGTGGGCCTGGAACCGAAAAGGAGTCTGACCGGCTGCCTTAAATGAAAAACCTAACAGCATGAGATTCATTTAGACACCCATTCTGACAGTCAAAGGAGAATGTGTATTACAAAGAAACCGGGGAAACACTACTAACCAATATAGAAACAACTTTTACCTCACGCAATCATTCCTACGTGACACCAAGAGTCACCACTGCTTGCAGCTCTCCCTGTGAAGCTACTTGGGGCCACACTGCCAGCAAAGCCACCAGCTGCCAGCCTTGCGCGTAGGGGTCCGGGAGTCAGATGCCTGAGGTGGCCTGAGAAAGGCCCGACCCTGACCGTGTCTGGGGCCAGTGAGGTAAGGCTCTAGAACCTGGGGAGTGGGACAAGTCCTCCCTGGAGACCCTTGCAGGATCTAGGCCACAGGAAGTCGGTGCCAACACATGGGCCTTCCACACACGTGCTTGATCCGGACTGCAATCTTTTCCAAATCACGCTCCTAAAACATGTCCACGTGGAACACGCATCGCGTGAAGGAAAGGTCACGAAGTCTGACTCCATGGGCTACCACCAGGCTGCCACTGGCCACAGGCACCGCATTACCAGTTTTGCTCAGTGGCGACCCTTCTCCGTCCTCCCCCCTCCTCCCATTCTACAGTCTAGAACGATCTTCAGAAGAACCTGTGGGACAATCACACTTAGTCAAACTAGTTCTAAAAACACCCCAGGGAGTAGACGACCCACTGAGGCAGTCGGGGGAGACAGTGCCAGTTTGGGGGCTGGGAGTGGGGTCTGACTAAGGGGTAAGGCATTTTAGGGCCTAGACTCTGGTGACATGGTTAAGAACAGGCAAATGACGGAGTGGCTGCTGTGTCCTTCGAGGACCTTCAGACCTTGTCACCCTCGCGGAAATCACGGTATCAAAGGTGCATGGCATCCTCTTGTCCTGGTGTGGAAGTAGGGGTCCTGGGGCTGGAGGTAGGAATGAGAGATGCTCCACGGGGGCCTCCCACTTGGAACCCAGGAGCGGGGCTGGCTCTGGTCTTAGGAGTGAACGGGGAGGGCACGAGGGTTGAGAAAAGAGAGACCCTGGAGTACAGCAGTTAAGGACTCAGATGGACTGGGGCTGACTCACAACCAGCTGGCTGTGTGATCCTGGCCAAGCCATTGCCACCCCCAGGGCCCGACCCTGCTCATCTGAAAACTGGCAGGGACAGCACCTCCCTCACGCAGTAGTTATAAGAAGTAACATATAACTCGCTGGCTCAGTCAGAAGAGCATGTGACTCTTGATCTTGGGGTTGTGAGTTCGAGCCCCACATTGGGTGTAGAGATTACTAAATAAATAAATCGTTAAAAAAGAAGTAAATAAGGTGATATTTGTCAATTGCTTAGAATAATGTCTGATACATTATAAGTACTTTCAATGGGTGTCTTAAATGAGGGAAAAGGCAGCACAGGGCAGGTGGGAGCAGGGGCAGATGATCCAGATCAGGAGAGACCCTGGAGTCTGATGGGCATAAGGTGCCCAGAAGAGCAGTCCCTGGGCAGCAGGACTCCAACTATGCCTGGGACAAGGACCAAGGCCCAGCCAGTAAGCTTTACTGACTACCGACTTTGTGCCAGGAACCGTGCTAACACCTGGCACGTGCTGAGGATCTCGTCTCACCCTCACAGGACCCTCAGAGTGGGCACGGTTGCCATCACCTTCCATTTCTAAGTGAAAAATGACACAACGAGCAGGTGACTGAATGTGCCCCGGCCACACATGCAGGCGGTGAAGAGGGTGAGGCTGTCCTCACCAAAGCCAGGACAGAGCTGCGGGCCTCACGTGGGACTCCAGCAGGCTCCCAGCCGAGAGAAGGGGTGAATGATATGAAGGAACAGACCAAGGCAGGGGCTGGGCTGAGGACAGCAGCGTAGCCAATGTGGTTGGAGCAGAGCAGTGGGAGGAGAGGTGATAAGAAAGGAAGCAGATGGGAGGCCAGGTCATAGCCCGGCCTGGAGGGCAAGTAAGGACTGGATTTTATTTTATTGAGTGGGATGGGAAGGCAAGGGAGCGACTGAAGAGGTAGGCTTCCAAAAGCCTTCCGCATGTGTTAGGTAGGTTTTATTGCCCTGATAACACGAGCAAGAGAGTGGCAGAGTGGATGTAAACCCATCAAGTGATCTTTAGCTGGACTGCAGTCTAGTTTGTACTATAATCGCATACATGGGGTGTAATGTTCTCACAGGAGGGCAGTTCACTTTAGTAATGTGAAATAAACACCCGCCAGGGGCCGTGTGCCGAGAAAGGGAGGAGGCAGGGCCCAGGGAGAAATGAACATGAGGGCCTCCAGAAGGCCTCGGAACCCTGGCCAGACAAACCACAAGAGGGGGACAGAATCACTGGGGACAAATGGGTGCCTTCCTCGGCGTCAGGGTATGTGTCTGGGGGACAGAGGTCAAGGAATGAGTACAGTAATTCATCTTTCTCAGCTTTCAGTCATACTAATTTCTACAGAATAACAACTCACAGCCACCACCTCTTCATCAAATCCTCAAACTACCGTGCTTAGGACACATGTAGATTTAGGGTCATGAAGACGATGCAAATTTCCCAAACACTCCCTTTCCAGCCCTAGTCCTGTGCAGCTCTGCACAATTAGAAGCAGCTGTCAATGCGGCACAGCGGCCAAGTGCAGCCCTGTGAATGGTCTCCCGTCCATGTGACAGAGAAAGGGCCCCAGTGGACAGAACGGCCAGCAGCCCCCGGCAGCTCAGCTCGCTGGATTCCCAAGCCGAATATGAGGCCCACGGGGCCACCCGTTCCTTTTCCACTCTAACGCTGGGGACTGTGCTCAATTCCCTTTCTCCATATTCTTGGGAAATGCTTTTTCCAAGTAATAGCATTCAGATGTTCGCTTTTAGAAAACACTACACTTTGGGCTTTTTTTGACTAGGGGCCTAGTAAATGTTCATGACAGAAAACCTGAACAACACAGAAAGCCTGTAAAATAAAATATAAGCCATGCATTAGCCTAAAACCCAGAGAAACCCACGTTTGGTTAATAATAATGGCAAGAGTAACAATACCTAACGTTTTACTGAGCACTTACTAAGTGCTCATCATTTCACAACTTTTTATCCCGTTGCTCAGTGAATTCTCACCACAACCCTAGGAGATAAGTACTGTCACTGCCCCATTCTGCAGATGAGGAAAGGGAAGCTTCGTTGGAAATGTCAAGCAGTTGGCTCAAATCCTCACACGGGGTCAGCGTGAGAGCCGAGACTCACACCCGGGCCTGCCAGTCTCAGAGGCCTGGACCCTTAGGCACAGAGCACCTCCATCTCCAGGGAGGTAGCCTCTCCCCACCCACGGGCACAGGGGCACACACACGTGCACACACGCTCGCTCACTCCCTCAAAAACCGAGCTTATGCCGTACCCACGGTTCCACACCTGTTCTTGTCCACGCTACATACACCACCTCACATCACCCCAGCCCTCCTCTCACAGAGCTCCTGTGACCGCACCACACCCCCTAGAGATGATCTATCCTCCTGGTCCCCTCCAGGTTTCCCTCCGAGTTCTAGGAAGAAATTTTAGCTTACCCTTTCTCTCTGCTTTGGTTTCCCACAATATCTCATCTGCTGCTATTTCCACAGTGGTTTAAATTCAGTGATCAGTTTTTGACACAATCAAATCCTTTTTTATTTTAAATGTTTTATTTATTTTTGAGACAGGAGGGAGGGGCAGAGAGAGACGGGGACAGAGAATCTCAAGCAGGCTCCGCGCTGGCAGCAAAGAACCCAACAGGGGGCTTGAACCCACGAACCACGAGATCATGACCTGGGCCGAAGGTGGACGCTTAACCAACTGAGCTATTCAGGCACTCCACAGTCGAATCCTTCTTAATCTTGACCTTCACATGCTGCAGAGGCACCCTGAACACTGCTGGAAACACAAAGTGAAATTTCTGGAAGTACCTGCTTCATGCGAAGACGCAGGCTCGGACCCGGTCTTCACACTGCCTTCCATTTTTGGCCAACGAAAACTTCTCCGTGTCTGGTGAGCATGCTAAACACCACGTCGGAAACTGGAAAAGTTAACTCAGAGGTTCCAGGGCCACATAATTTTACGAGTGAGCCCTCACAGACTTTTAAAGAACACCTCATTCTTATGCTAAATAATTTATTCCAGAGCACAAAAAGTAACGGAAAAAAGCCCCAAACCCTGACACCTAACAAATACAGAACAAGGAGGAGAAGCATGACCCTGTACAACCTAGCGGATTTGTCTTAGAAACACAAGAATAAGCTAATGTTTCGAAGGCTGTTAACATAACAGCACATCAATCAATCAGAGAAGAAAAATGTGATATGATCCTCTCAGACGCTGAAAAGTAATTAGCAAAATGCAACACTGATTTGCGATTTTAAAAAGAAAAAAATAAACCTCTTGGAAGCTTAGTGACATGTATCTCAAACCAACTGCCATCATCATACAAGGCAGAGAAGAAGGACTGCCAGAATTTGAATTAGGATGACAAAAAACAGGTGGTGCGTCGAAGTTCCTTGTCTGAAGCACAGAACGTGGAAAATGCCTTGAGTGACTTTCCTAATTCTCCTCAGAATGGTGTGTTCATTACATCCGATGGACCTTCAGGCAGCAAGCTTGACTTTCTCGTGGATCCCTGGCTGAGGAAGGCCTACCAGCTATTACCCAGCACTGGCCAAGAGAAATATGATGCAGGAAGGGAAGAAAAAGTAATATACAAACAGGGAGTGGGACAAAACATAACAGACTCTTAAATACAGAGAACAAACTGAGGGTTGCTGGAGGGGTGGGCTAAGTGGGCGAGGGGCAATGAGGAGGACACTTGTTGGGACAAGCTCTGGGTTTTATGCGTACAGGGTGAATCCCTGGATTCTACTCCTGAAATCATTATTGCGCGATGTGCTAACTTGGATGTAAATCAAAAGAAAGAAGGAAAGAAAAGAAAAGAAAAGAGAAAGAAAGAAAGAAAGAAAGAAAAAGAAAGAAAGAAAGAAAGAAAGAAAGAAAGAAAGAAAGAAAGAAAGAAAGAAAAAGAAAGAGAAATATAATGCAATCCATGTATTTTAAATGTTCTAATAGCCATATTTAAAAAGCGGGGGGAAAGGGCCCCTGGGTGGCTCGGTCAGCTGAGCGTCCGACTTCGGCTTAGGTCATGATCTCACAGTTCATGGGCTCGAGCCCCATGTTGGGCTCTGTGCTGACAGCTCAGAGCCTGGAGCCTGCTTCGGATTCTGTGTCTCCCTCTCTCTCTGCCCCTCCCCTGCTTGCACTCTGTCTCTCAACAATAAATAAATTTAAAAAAAATAAAAAGGGGAAAAAAACAGGTGAAATTAATTTAGTAATTTATTTTCCTTAATTCAATATATCCAAAATATTTATCTTTTTGACCTGCAATCAATATAAAATATAACAAATCACTGATGAGATTAGCATGCACTCTTTTTTTGGACTAAGTCTTTGAAATCTGGTCTGTTGTTTACACTTACGGCACACTTTAGTTTGGACGAGCCACATTTCAAGTGCCCAGTAGCCACATGCAGCCACCATTTTGGACAACACAGTTCTTACCAATATACAAAGGCGTGACATTAAAATCAAAGGAGGGGTCAGGGCAGAAGAACAGAAGACAAGCCAAGAAGCCCCATCCGCAGGGCCAGTGTGAGGTGGGAAGCCAAGTCAGACAGCTCAGAACCAGAGGGCAGGGTCAGCCCAGGACAAGCAGGAAGACCGAATGGTGATAAACCCACACATGACTGACCTAGGTTCTTTATGTCCCCATTACATAAGGTCTGCCCCCACCTCCACTCCCCCCAAAGGGAGCTGGAGCTTGTCACTAAGAGGTCAGGTAGACCAGCTGCAGCTGTTAGAAGGACTTGGGTTACAGATGGAATGACATAAATTCAGAGAAGATGGAGAAAGACACGTGCAGTTCACACGGGTGATGTCATGCTTTTATGGGGACTTCTTAAGTCAGGAGCGCTGGGTTCTAATCTCAGCTGTGCCTAAACCCCCTTTGAGACTTTGGACCAGTCCTATCCTCCGTGGGGGCTCAGTTTCCTGTCTGTAAAATCCAGTGGCACCGGATGGTAAGTTCCTCCCAGTTTTCCCATCCTGTGAGCAAAGAGAAGTAGAGACCACATGTCTGGCTTTATATAAAAACACTATTAAGTAAGACCTGCCTCTGGAGACTACGTGACTGCAGTGGTTTTCTTTCTCCAAGTGTTCTGAGGGGGTGTGAAGAGGATGAGTCTGAGAGGCAGTCACGAAGGGGTAAGAGGCTCTAGGCACCACGCTGTCCCACAGGGATGGAGTGGACATGACAATGTGATGAGGCAGGAGACAGGAAACAGCTGTGGGGGAGGCGGGCTGGGGGCAGATGGGGACCCATGACCAGAAAAACACACAAATGACCAGTGCAGACTCAGGTTCCAGAAAGAGAGAAGGGGAGGGAGCAAGAGAAAGGGGAGAGGACAAAGGGAGGGGAGGGAAGAAGAGGAAGAAGGAAAGAGAGAGAGAGAAGACAGAAAAAGGCGTTCAGAAGCAGAAGGGTTCAACTGCGGGTCGGGGGGACCGTGGCCATGAGAGGTACCTCCAGCTGGAGCAGGGAGGAAGAGAGAGATGGCGAGCCGTGCAGGGCAGGAGAGGGACTCAGGAGAGAGAGGGACAAATGGAGCGTCCCGCATGTTTTCCACGCTCTGGAAGGCGGTCTCGGAAGGCCCACACGCCAGGAGCACTCACAACCGGCTGCTCAGACACCAAGGAGGCAGCTCTGGCCACCGAACACCTGGGACCCATCTGGGGAGGCTGAGACCCAAATCGCTGGCCCCAACCCTCCTCGGATGGGAAGAGAACACAGCGGGAAACACAGAGATGACCAACCACTGGCCCCACAGCTCTTCCTCATTTTGCGAGGCAAGCGGGGTCCTTTCAGAAAAAGCTCAGTCCTGTTCCCAGCCTCAGAAGAGGGAGAATAAAACAACAGCAGCAGCAGCTAAGGCCTGCTTGCTATGCGCCAGGCATGAGGCTAAGTACTTTTCTTACAGCATGTCCCGAAATCTTTAACAATGGCATCCATCAGAAAGAGCTGTTATTTTTCCAGTAATCTCTACACCCAACATGGGCCTCGAACTCACGCCCCGGAGATCAAGAGTCGCGTGCTCTTCCGACTGAGCCAGCCAGGAGCCCTGGGAAGGGCTATTATTGCCCCCAGTTTACACATAAGGAAAACTGAGATTCAGAGAGGATGACTAACTCGTCCAAGGTCACACAGTAAATAAATGACAAAACTGGGATCCATACCAGGTCTGCCTGGCTCCAAAGCTCGGACTCCTAACCACTGTGCTGTCAGCCTGGCCGAGCACTGTTACCACGATTTGCCACCCACACTTTGAATAATACTGACCATCTACAAAGGGGATAGCACCACAGGGGTTACGGAACGAAAAAGAAGAGAACTACAACGAACTGCGTGTTTCCGACATTCTAGGCGCCATGCAATGTACTTTTATCTACTGTATTTGGTCTGGGTCTCAAAGTGAAACCATGAAGTAAAATGCTGTGTGTTCCCCAGACAGTGTTTAATTAGGCATACTTGAATATAAGGGAAATTTCTTTGCAAAACAAAATGTCTTTACACACTTAGACTTTTCTAGGCCCCCTTTTTCAGGAGGCAATAGAAGAAACTATTAGCATCCTACAGAGAAGGTAGTATATTGAGCCCTGCTGAGATGCGCGATTTTTCTGTCATTACTAAAATAATTCCATGTATATTTTTTCTTTGTTACTGAAGTATAGCTGACATACAACGTCCCATTAGTGATGTATACAGTGGTACAATCTATCCATGCTACACGTTACTCAAGTGTACAATACTCACCATGATGAGTGTACTTGCCTTCTGTCACCATACAAGGTTCTTACAGTATTACTGACTCTACTCTCTGTGCTATACTTGTAGATTTTACTATCCCACTTTACAGATAAGACATCGGAGGCTCACGGAGATGAAATAATTTATGGGAGTTCATCTAGAGAGCAAATGGCAGACACCAGAGCCTGAGCTTTTAATACAAAAAAGTCCCAGAGGGACACTGAGGTATGAGCTAAGACAACCAGACAGGGCCAGGGGTTGGACAGACTTCCCTCCAAAAAGACAGATGGAGGTGGAGAGGGTACTATAGAAAATCACGAGCCTGGAGGTTGCACAGGAGCTCAAGGCCGTCCCGGCCCTAAGGACACCCTCTGCCCAGCTCCCTGGAGCGTCAGGCTGACTGCAGTACAGAGCAAGGCAGAGCCGCAGAAGGGGCCACGGGCTAAGTGTCCACTCATCTGAACAGTCTCACTCAACCCATGACACTGAAAGAGTCTTCCCCTCACCCCCAGAGCTTGCTTTTTGACGACAAACAGCCTGAAGCCCCTGGCCAGAGCAGGATTTGGAGAAACAAACCACGACTTTGACAGATTCCAGCAAGGCTACACAGTGGGATATATTACAGGGGTGCCGGGCTGTTCTGACATTCCTGCTGTCTGACGATGACCACAGATGGCTGGTTCACAAGGAGACCGGGAGGAACAGCTTTCAGAAAAGCTATTTCCTCTCCTGAAAGGCTAAAAGGAAAAACCAACCTTTCAAATATTTGATCTATACAGGGATACTTATTTAAATTAAGTGTGAGGAAACCTTTCAGACACTGAAGCCACAAGTAAGCCTCTGATGGTGTGAAACCACCTTTTATAAGATGGAGGGAGACCGTGGCTTGGGTCCCCCACCCTGGGGCCTAGCCAGCTTCTCAACGCTGTCCCCAGCCCCCATCTAATCGGTAATACACAGCCAGTCTCACGCAGTGCCTCCTCTGTGCCATGCACTGTGCAAGGCTTGGGGACAGAGCATTGGACAAGGCATTTGCCTTCTAGTAGAGAAGACAGGCATTAATTATGAACGTGCTACTTGGCACCTAAGGACAAGGACAGAGTGTGATGACAGTGTAACAGGAGCTGGCCTGGTGAGGAGCAGAGACTCACCCTGAGTCGGGTAATAGACAGGAGTATCATGGAAGGCAAGCACACCCAGTAGAGAAAAGCAGGTGAACGGGCCTGGAGGTAAATCTGAGGAATTTAAATCTGAGGGAGGAAGCCAAAGCAGGGAAAGCAGAGGAATGGGGAGGGCCAGGAGGAGGGCTGGGGAGGGATAAGCCAGATCTCACAGGACCTGCACTCCCATCTTGAAGTTTTGGGACTGATCCTAAGGGGAAACCAGTGGAAGTTTTGAAGGAGCTCAGTGATGCGGACAGAGATTTGAAAACTGCAGGGTGTGCAACAGAGCAGGAGGGAGCAGATGAGTGTACAGAGATGTCCGCTGGGAAATAAGCATGTAAACTGGAGAGGAGGCGAGAAGGCAGCCTGAACTGCGAGGTGGCACTGGGGACAGAGAGAGGTGGCAGGTGGGCAGACGGGGTTCAGGGACTGACTAGGAGCAGACAATGTGGGAGAGAGGAGCCACCAGTAAGAGGCGCCACGTTTCTGGCCTGACCAGGTCAGGACCACGGCAGGATTCCGGGGAAAGAATCAAAGGTCTGGCTTGGGGTGTGCTGTGGCTATAGGGCCTACAGGACTTTGGCTGCTGTTTATTCAGCTTCTTGAAGGAAGCACTGCTCTGCAGGCCTACAGACCAAGTCCTAAGAGTCCTGGGTGTGGCATTCGAAGCCTCCACACTGGGGCCCCCTATCGCTAGTCTAACTTTCCACATGCCTTTCACCTCTCCTTTGCTCTAGCCGAACCAACCTGTTCACCAGTCTCTGCACGTGGCCACTTTCTCCCCAGTGGCCTTACCTGTTCAAGCTGTTCCTTCTCCTTGGAATGCCCTTTCTCCTGATCTTACATCCAAATTATACCAAGCCCTGCAGGCCACAAACAAACAGGACCCCCTCCAGAATGCTCTGCTCCCTGCCCCAGCTAGAAGTATTGGCTCCCCTCCCAGACAGCACTTAGTCTGTCCCCTTTAATGTGGCCCTTATAATTACTTATACATATTTCCCACCTTTCCCACTGGACCAAGGACTCCTCATCTGTTCTGCAGTCCCCGGGAACACCAGGCATGTGCTAAGTGCAGGACAAATGAATAAGCACCATTCCAAGCAGGCCCCAGGGATGCCTAAGGCAGCCATAGGAAGGCTGTGTGGAAGAACGTCTCTTCTGATTACATTCAAACCTACAACTCCACTCAGAGACCTCAGACATCTGGCTCCCTTGTACGGCAGCCTTTCCTCCAGACGCCACACACACTCAGGCTGCCTAAACCCTGACTTCAGCACATGCGCAGCTGGGACCGCCCAGTGCTGCTCTGGCCACCTCCACGTCAGAGGACTTGGCACCTCCCACAGCCTCATCATCACCTCCAGGGGTCACCTGGGGTCTGAAATGGACCGTAGGGGAGCTGCAGGCAGGAGCTGGCCAAGAGGAGGGAAGGGCAGCCGGGTAGGGCTGTGCCCTGCAAAGTGGGGCAGGGTTGGGGAGGGACCGTGCAAATTCTGCGGCGCAGGGAAGGGCCTGGGCATAACAGTTTGAGAGGCCTGCCTTCTCCAGAAAGTTTATCCACAATGCAGAGGGGAGGGGGGAAAGGGAAAAAAACAAGAGATCACAACTCATTTTATGAGTAGGTTTTATCCACGAACCTCATATTTTCCACTGAAGGAAAAGCCAATCTGCATCTAAACTTTCAAGACCTATGCTCAAGAGAAAGAAACAATCTCCAGCCATAAATTAAAAGTTTGCTTTAAACTCTCATTTCCCAAGAGAGTCAGGGCTTCGGAGCCCTCCGTGCCCTAGCATTTGGGCCCTGCCTGTCTGCCCGTCTAGTCAGAAGGCAAACAACACAGGCTATTTGTAATGACAGGCAAACACTAATGAATTTCGGAGCACGTCTGGTGCTTGCATTTATGGATCATAAAATCATCTGGCTTCTTCTCCCCCCGTGCTGACATGCCAATGAGGCAACCCCAAGTATTTATAGGCAGGAAGGGGCTGCCAGGACCACTCTGTGAGAGGGAGGCTGGGGGTTGAGGGGGGATGGCTTGTTAGCCTTCCCATTACATGCAAACCCATTCTTATGCTCTTACATTCAGCCTAAACCTTGGCATGCAAAATCCCATTAAAGTTATTTATTTTTTTAAACATCTTGGGGTGGGAAAGAGTCAACCTAACTGTCTCGATTGCCTACAGGTATGAACCTAGTCAGAAGTCACCAAAATGGTTTTTTTAAATATCAGCCAGATATAAAGAAAGGATTTAAAATGCAGTTAGATTTTTCCAGTTAAACATATAATTTCCTTAATACACCCTACTAAATTCTAAGTGTCTAGAGGAAAGGTACTTCCATAAAACGTAGGCTTTTGGTCTGGGAACACCACACACACACTCAGCCACCCGGGCAGAGCCCAGCCAAGGCGGAGGCCTGGATCCAGCCACCCTGCCATGACCGCCCGGGAGGAAGGGACCATGGTAGCTCTGGGACTCCTCCCACCCAGTGGAGGTCTGGGGGCACCTCTACAGAACCCAAACAGCCCAGACTGACCACAGGCTATCTGGGGCCCTCCAGAGGCCAACCCTCATTTCTTAAGGAGGCACACATCAGGGACCACAGGAAGAGTTCTAAAATGCGGAATGAGCTCCCGTGTGAGGGGATCTTTCTTGACCCCAAATAGCAGTGTGAAGTTCACTTCCTAATGGCCAGGTGTCCCCACATCTGTCCTAAGTTTGTGTACAAGCAAAGTCCATTGTCTAAACATGGACAATTCGGGGCCATTAATTTGCAGGAGCCGTCACTCATTCAGGCAGCAGGCATCACTCCAGCAGGCACTGAGTCACTAACTGTTGACTGAATGAGAGGTATCCTCTATCAACTGTCAGGAAGCGAAGTGATTTGAAAAACTGAGTTCTCCAGATAGTGGAGGACCAACTCTTCAAGAACAGCAACTTTTTATTCAGTGCATCTGTGAATATTTACCGAGCAAATACTATGTGCCCAGCACTGTGCCCAGCATTTGAGAGACAGAGACACTAAATATGGTCCTGCCCTGGAGTTTTAGGATCTAATGAAAGCTAAGGGTTCCCTACCCAGTAAAATGTGAGCAAACAATCATGTGAAAAGTTGCACACAATTTATCTTCACATTAAATCTAAATGAAAATCTTTTCGGAGATTATTTCTCTCCGATGTTTTTCAAGCAAAAATAAAAAATTAGTACCAATGTCCTGAAAAGAATCAAAAGAAATCCAACTGTGCCAAAAGGGCGAACAGGAGCCATAATGTGGTTCCTGTTGCAGCCAGGCACCAGAGAGGCAGTTACCGGGAGTTGACACATGGAACCTCGCACAGGCCATCGGGCTCTAACCCTGACCCCTGACATCGATTCACCTCTGTGGCCTCAGTCTTCCCATCTGAAAATGTAGATAATAACAGCGTCTACCTTATAAAATCATTGTGAATATTCAATGGTTCAATCTGTGTAAAATTATTAGAATGCTGACACATAGTAATAAGCACTCAGTAAATACAGGTATAATTAATACTACTAAATGCAAAGTTACTACTGTGAAGCCTTGACGTTCAACATACACAGTGCTGCTTGACACATGACACCTCGACATTCAGTCAACCTGACTTTTTTGTTTACCAACAGCTGCGGAAAACCTGACTCCCAAAGGAAGGCAGCGGCCCATCAGACCATCGCTCCAAAGCCCACTGATGAGAGTCAGCGAGTGTCAGATGTCAAGGACCAGCACCATCCTCCACGAGTTTTCCAGCTGAATCGATGCCACATCATTTTCTCTTCTCTGAAGCCACTGGGGAAAGGACTACAAAGGTCTCCTTCACTGATGGGTTGTCCCCAGTGAAGGACTGTGAATCCAAACTCCCTCTTTGCGTTTGACTGAGTAGCGCCAGCCTTCCAAAGAGAAGGGTACCGCTCCCAGGTGTCTCCAGATTTCTGCTGCTAACGGCTTAGCAGGACTCTGCCACGCCCAGGCTGCACAAATATTTCTTCCAGCAGCAGAAAGTTTACAGACTTGTCCAGCCCAGTCTCCTCTTCTAGAGGGTAGCATGGCCAAAACCACCCATTTTTCAGAAACAACTATAGTGGTGAATTGATTTACCTCATTCGCATGGCCAAAAATATCTAGAAAGCAAGCCAAGTCATGAATGAATTCCTCTTTCTCTGTTTTGTGTATTTTCCTTTACTTTCAAAGAAAAAAAAAAGTAGACTTTCAGTTTGAAGTTCAGTCAAGTACTTCAAGACTTGTCCTTTGGAGAGCCAGCGAACTCCTGGGTACTCGAAGCAGCTTTCTGTTCTGCTCCATTTCACAGCAAAGCCTCCCGAGAAGGCTGGAACTCAAGGCCCCGGCACTGACAGCATCGCAGGCTTTCAAAGCAGGCTTTCAGGACCACCGCAGTCTTTGACATCAACGCTGGCACAGAAAGTCCCAGCCACAGTGGCAGGTGGGCCTCCCGGCTTCATCAAAGCTGCAAAACCAGATGTGTCGCCAGACAAAGCAGAAGCTTCATCCACGCACAGATAGCCTTGACGTGCCTTTCGGTCAAAATTTAGCTTGGCAAAGAAACTGTTTGCCATCTTGAAGACTTGGAAGTTCCCCAAAGAGGTTCACAATGTAACAATTCTTCTTGGATGTTGACAACTTGCAGGTAACAGATACCAACAGGAGCTGGATGCGCCGACGCTATCATTAATAGTTTGTGCAACGCATTTCAAAAGAGACGGTGCAGCTGCTGACTCTTTCCATGACCTACTTCAAAATGCCAGAAGACAGGTCAGTTCTTCTAGAAATGATGTCGTTTGACACAGGAACTGCTTTAATCTCCTTCCTCTGTTCTGAGCCACAGCTCAGCCCCAGTCAGGTCCAAGTTCTGTGGTTTCACCAAGTTCTCTCCTGTCAGGAGCGACTTCTCTGGCAAGTTTGAAGGCTTTTGTGTTGGGGCAAGACCAAGTGTGGAGAAATGGCAGGCCTTTCCAGGTCAAGGCTTCTTCCCCGCAAAGGTTTCCTCCCCGCCACGCATCTTTGGGAGGTGGGTGCTCTTTCCCCTTTCCAGGCGTCACGTGATCACTGCCAAGGGTCCTATTGCTGCCGCCTGAATTTGGGTTACGAAAGTTAGCCCAAAGATTATGTGAGCTTCAATGCACTCTCTTCATTTGATGCTTCCCAACTTAAGCCGGGTTTGACGTAAATGCAAACAGGTGCACAGAGTCATAAAGGTAAGGTACGATGTTATAAATTCTTTTCTCGGGGAAAATAGTAGACAACAGAACACAGTGACAATGAAAACTGTCATCATCCAGATGACATTATGCCACCCTACACACTTTCAGAGTAGAATGATACCTGCATACAATTTGAGAAAAATAACGTATTTTCCCACAGAAGATAGTTTTCAAAATAAAGGAGGCTTTTGCTTCTGTTTATGATAGAGTAACTAATATCAGATTATCTATAAGAACTGGATAAAGTCGGGTGCCTGGGTGACTCAGTCAGTTAAGCGTCCAACTCTTGATCTCGGCGCAGGTCATGATCTTGCAGTTTGTGAGTTCAAGCCCTGGGTTGGCCAGGCTCTGTGCTGACAGGTGGAGCCTGCTTGGGATTCTCTCTCTCCTCTCTCTCTCTCTGTCCCTCTCCCGCTTGTGCGCTCTCTGTCTCTCACAAATAAATAAATAAAGACTTTTTAAAAAAAATGAGGATAAAATAACAACAAAAGCCTGGCTATTTAAAGATGGACAGCCACCAAAGCCACCAGGATTTGAGGGCCCAAGACCCAAGAAGGAAGGGAAACACACGGAGGTGAACTCTACACTCACTTTTAATTCATCCTCTGATGAGACCTGTGTTGACAAAGGTGCAGACAGAACAACCGAAACCCTCACAACCCGCTGGTGAGAATGCAAGTGGGGGTGACCACTTCTGAAAACAGTGTAGCAGTATCTATTAAGCCAAACACACACATTCCTTACGACCAAGAAATTCCACTCCTGGATATTACACTCATGAGAAATACACTCATGAGACTTTAACAAGCTGTGTTCACATTTGTTTGCAGCAATATGACTCATAAGAGCCCCAAACTGGAAACAGTCAGATATGCCTCAACATTGGAAAGGGTAAATAAAATACGGTCTACTCACATAATGAATGGAATACTACACAGAAATGCAAAAGGATACTACAACTCCTGCTAACGCAAAAACATGACAAATCTCATGCATGTAATGTTAAGTAAAAATAGGTAAAAAGTATGTGCAACAGGATTCCATTTATATAAAGTTCAAAAACAGACTGGACTACCGACAGTAGTTAGGGTAGAGGTTATACTTGGAGGTCATTAATGAGTTGGGAGGGAATGAGGCAGGCTTCCAGGGCGTTGGTACATTCTATATCTTCATCCAGTGGCGGTAGCTGTATGGTTTGTTTACTTTGTAAAAATGCACTGAGTTGCAACCTTAAGATTTATGTACTTTATGTATGTACTTTAAAAATCTCTTTAAAAGATAATAAAAATGTGTGGGATGGGGGCGCCTGGGTGGCGCAGTCGGTTGAGCGTCCGACTTCAGCCAGGTCACGATCTCGCAGTCCGTGAGTTCGAGTCCCGCGTCGGGCTCTGGGCTGATGGCTCAGAGCCTGGAGCCTGTTTCCGATTCTGTGTCTCCCTCTCTCTGCCCCTCCCCCGTTCATGCTCTGTCTCTCTCTGTCCCAAAGATGAATAAATGTTGAAAAAAAAAATTAAAAAAAAAAAAAATGTGTGGGATGAAGCTAAAGAAATGCTTGGAAGGAAACTTACGGCACTATACACCTACACTAGAAATGAACAAGGGGCACCTGGGTGGCTCAGGCAGTTAAGCATCCGAATCTTGATTTTGCCTCAGATCATGATCTCACGGTCTGTGAGTTCAAGTCCTACATCAGGCTCCATGGTGACAGGCAGAGGCTGCTTGGGATTCTCTCTGCCTCTCTCTGCCCCTCCCCCTGCTTGCTTGCTCTCTCTCTCACTCTCTCTCTCTCTCTCAAAATAAATAAATAAACTTAAAAAAAATAAAGAAATCAATAAGATAAAAAATAGACTTCCTTCTATTAAAAAAAAAAAAAAAAGGAAATGAAGAAAAGCCTCAATCATTGACCTAGCTTCTACTTTAAAAAACGAGAGGAGCAAATTAAACCCAAAGTAAGCAGAAGTAAATAACAAAAAATATGAACAGAAATCAATGGACAAGAAAACAGAAAAGCAAGAGAAAAATATTAATGGAACCAAAAGCTCTTTTTTGAGATCAATAAAATCAATAAACTTAGCCAGACTGATAGGAAAAAGGAAAGTAGACATAAACCACCCACACCAAGAATGAGAAAGAGAAAATCATTACAGATCCTACAGATAATTAAAAGAATAAGGGAGGGTTGCCTGGCTGGCTTAGTTGGCAGAACATGTGACTCGATCTAGGGGTCATGAGTTCAAAACCCACATTGGGCATGGAGCCTACTAAAAAAACAAACAAACAAAAAAGGTAAAGGAATATTATGAAAAACTTCATGGGAAAAACATTTAACAACTTATATAAAACAGACAAACTCATTTAAAAAAACACAGCCACAGCTTACTAAAAACAAAAACAGATTACCTAAATAGCTCCATATCTATGAGAGAAATTGAATTCATAGTTAAAAACCTTTCAACAATCTAGCAATCGCACTCCTTGCCCAAAGGAGTTGAAAATGTACATTCACACAAGCCGAGATATTCCTCACTAGGACAGGTAAATGCATAAACTGTGGCAATTCCCAATAATGGAATATGACTCAGCGATGAAACAAAATGAGCCATCAAGCCATGAAGAGACGTGGAAGAACCTTGCAGGTATAGTACCAACTGAAAGAAAGCTGCCTCACTGTCTGATTCCAACTCTGCGACATGCTGGAAAAGGTAAAGCCATAGAGACACTTTAAAAAAATCAGCAATTGCAGAGGCTGGGAAGAGAGAGGTATGAACAAGAAGAGCACAGAGCATTTTCAGGGCAGTGAAACAAGGGTGTATGATATTATCATGGTGGCTATGTGTCATTGCGTCATACGTGTCAAAACCCCCACAATGTACAACTCCGAGAATGAACCCTGATGTAAACTATGGGCTTTGGGTAAAAATGATATATCTTTTCTTTTTTACATTTTTTCCTTTTTTTTACATTTTTACAACCATCATTTGCAAGAAGCGTACCACTCTGACGGGGATGTTGACAGTAGGGGAGCCTGTGCATGTGGTGGGGGAGGGGCAGGGGCAGGGAATATATGGGAACTCTTTCTTTGTATTTTCTTCCCAGTCTTACTATGAACCTAAAACTGCTCTATAAAACAGTCTATTTAAAAGGAAAAAAACAAAAACCTTTCTGAAAAGAAAACTCCAGGTCCGTGTGGCTCTGCTAGTGAAATCTACCAAATATTCAAGAAAAAAAAAGCATACCAATTCTACATAAACTCCTTTGGTAAACTGAAAAGGAAGGAATGCTTCCCAACTTATTTTGACGTCAGCATTACGTTGATACCAAAACCAGAAAAAGACATTTTACAAGAAAAGAAAAATATAGACCAATATTCCTCATGAACGCATGCCAAAATTCTTAACAGAATTTTAGCAAATCAAATCCAACAATATACAAAAAGGATTCTACATCATGACCAAATGGGGTTTATCACAGGAATGCAAGGTTGGTTTTAACAGTCAAAAATCAATCATGCAACTCTCTATAGTAACAGACTAAAAAAGAAAAATCATATGATTATATGAATAGATATAGAAGAAACATGTGATAAAACCCTATCTATATCCATTCCAGATAATTCCCAATTCTCAGCAAATTAGGATCAGAAGGGAATAGCCTCAACCTGATAAAGGGCAAATGAAAAACCTACAGCCAACATCTAACATCATCCTTAACCACGAAAGACTACTTTTCCTTCCAGACCAGAAACAAGCCAAAGATATCTGCTCCCACCACTTCTACTCAACACAGTAGTAGAGGTTATGGCCAGTGAATAAGGCAAGTCAAAGAAATAAAAGCATCCAGTTTAGAAACAAAGAAGACTGTTGTTATTCACAGAATCCATCATCTGTATAGAAAACTCCTGAGAACCTACAAAAGAGCTAGTAAAATAAGTGAGTTTAGCAAAGTTGTAAGACATAAGGTCAATTTTTAAAATGTCTGTAGGGGTGCCCGGGTGGCTCAGTCAGTTGACCGTCCAACTCTTGATTTTGGCTCAGGTCATGATCTCACAGTTCAGGTCATGATCTCATAGTTCATGGGATCAAGCCCCACATCAGGCTCTGTGCTAACAGTGCAGAGCCTGCTTGGGATTCTCTCTCTCCCTCTCTCTGCCCCTCACCCACTCACGCTCATGTGCTTTCTCTCTCTAAATAAATAAATAAATAAATAAATAAATAAATAAATAAACTTAATTTTTTTTTAAATGTCTATATTTCTATAAACTAGTAACGTGCAATTGGAATTTAATTTAAATAAAATACCACTTATAGCAGCACAGAAAATACAACATTTAGGAACAAATCTGACAAAAGACATGTAGGATCTGCACACTGAAAACTATAACATTACTTAAATATTTAAATTAAAGAAGACCTGGGGTGCCTGGATAGCTCAGTCGGTTAAGCATCTGACTTTGGCTCAGGTCATGATCTTGCAGTTTGTGAGTTCGAGCCCCATGTCGGGCCCTGTGCTGACAGCTCAGAGCCTGGAGCCTGCTTCGGACTCTGTGTCTCCCTCTCTCTCTGCCCCTCCCCCGCTCATGCTCTATTCTCTCGGTCTCAAAAATAAATAGATATTAAAAAAAAATTGTTTTAATTAAAAAAGACCTAAATATGTGGATACACATAGTGTGTTCACAGTTCGGGTGACCCAGTATTGTTAAGATGTTAACTGTCCCCAGATTGATCTACAGATTCTGTGTGATCATAATGAACATCCTAGCAGGCATTTTTGTAAAACTAACAAGCTGATTTTGAAATTCATATGGAAATGCAAAGGACTAGAATAGCCAAGACAATTTGAAATACAAGAACACATTTTAAGAACTGATTCTCCCTAAATTTCAAAAGACCATAGCGGGAGTGGGAAAGGAGGGAGGGATTTCAAGGAGTGAGAGGAAACTTTTTGGGTGACGAGTGTGTTTATTGTTTTGATTCGATGATGGCTTCACAAATGTTGGGAAGGCTTCATCAAATTGTTGGCTTTATTTACGCATGGTTTGCTATATACCTATCACACCTCAAGCCGAAAAAAATCTCATTCAGTTCTCATGTCCAATTTTTTTAAGTAGTACTATTATCAACTCCATTTTACAGAAATGGAAACTGAGACTCAGAGACAGTAAGCGGCTTGAGCACGGCCACACAGATACATACCGAATCCTCTCACTCCAAAGCCCAAGCTCTTAATTAAGCTTTGGGGAATACAGAAACAAATGCTTTTCTACCTGCCTCTCATTCATTCAACAAGTATTGACAAGTACTGATCCTGTAATGTGCCACCATGGCTGGAGTAAGGGACCCCAGCAGTGACAGAGAAAGTCCTTTCCTCGGACAGCTTGACACATTGCTGGCCCAGGGTCCCTCTAAGCTTGACGTAATAGCACTGTTGTTCGTTTTCTCTTTGTGACATCCCTGACTTCTCTCAAAAGAGAAGAAATACCTTGTGAGTTTCTGCCATGTGCCAGGCCATCTGCCTGGGACAGACATCATTTCTACTTAAGGATAAGGAAATGGAGACACAGCGAGGTGCAGGAGCCTGCCACAATCACACAGCTAGAGAGTAGCAGAGCTGGGTTGCAAATGCAGACCTTCCTAACTCTGAAGCTTAGGGTCCTCCCATCACATCAAACTGGAATCGTGCAGCTGCTCTTAACACAGAGGCCTCACAAACCTTGTTTTCCTTGCAGACAAAATCACAACCAGGAGCCAAGTCCCCATGGATAAAAACAGCTGTTCACCAAAGGTTCTGTTTTATGTTATTAATTCATTTAAAAGGAAATCTGGTCTCTAACCAGCACTATTGTCATATCCACACCCAAGAAGAGGGAAAAAAATGAGTCTGGAAGGTGCAAAGTGGTGGTTTCATTGGCTCAAATGCGCTGCTGGCCCATGTCTGCAGGCAGACCTGATTCCTGCCCCCGCGGCTCTCCCCTCCCACGAGGCCAAGTGTTTTTCTGGCGCCCAGGGAGGGACTCCAACCTCTGCCCACATCTTGAATGGAGTTTGGGGGAAGCCTTTTCCACTTTGCTTCTGTTGTGACAAGAAGTCGTTACGGTGGGTAGAGCAACTACCAGGAAATGAGAAGCAAATAACAAATGCAAATGCAGAGCAATTAACAGATGAGAGGCTGTGGCTCAGACTTCCGGTGCCGACATCAGCGCTGACGGGCCTCGCGCTGGAGCCATCCACCCCGTGTCTTGGCCCCAAGTGGAGGGCCCCTGGACCACCCCCCTACTACCGAATTCAGTTTTTTGAACCAAGGGAGGCACTACAGCACAGAAGAGGATTCAATGAGATATACCATCATTATCACTACCGCACCCTCAATGCATTCAACAAGTGACATCAGGATCGGGCACTGGGCTGGGCCACAGGATATGGAGGGAATAGTATTGGCATGCTGAAAAGTGCTATGCAGGAGGGAAGCAGGAGACGGTGTGACGAAAGGGAGCATGAGGGGAACCTGCATGATTCCCAGTCTGGGGCTCCCACCTGCTCATTCCATCTCTGGGACCGGGAGTGGCGGGGGGGGTGCGGGGGAGGGACCAGGGAGGCTGTGGGCAGCACAGCACAGCGGGCTCGGGCTTGCTGAGGCCGGGAGGTCTGCTGCTGGCCCCTCACGCGGCCTGACCAGCAAGGGTGAAGGAGGTGTGCATCCAAGGAGCAGTGGGGAGCCTCTCAGAGGGTTCTAGGCATGAAAGGGTCAGACTGTGGCTTTAGAAAGATGTCTCTGGATACAGAACGGAGGTTGGGAGGCAGGATTAAATATGGAGAGATGTGACCGAAGGAAAGGTGGCAGAGACTCAGGCTAGGCTGGGACAGTGGAGGGAAATAAATGGTCTGAGAAAACTGCCCAGCATGTGACCTGAGAGAGGGGTTTTAATGATGTCATCGAAACTGATCTCCTCTTTACAAATAACTGCCTGCTGGCGACGTGCTTCCCTTCTCCTAGGGCCAAATGCTGTGACTCCAAGGAGCAGCAAAGACACACAGGGTTTGTCTGACATCCAACACTGACCTCGGCTTTCTGGAATGCCCGCTTCTTCAGAGCAGGCAACCCGGCATCCAGACAAAAGGCCAGAGGGTCAGGTTCCTGAACCCACAGGCAGTGTTTTCCTGCACTGCAACGTGTCATGTGGCCCAGAGGAAATGGTGTACTTCAGCAGGGAGTCTCCCATTCCTGCTGATCAGCCCTTCCACAGACCAGCAGATGCAGGTCAAGGTGCTCAGACGCCACGAGCCCTGAGGCAGGAAGGGTGAAGCGAAACTTCTCTAGAGTAAGTGCCCCACAGGGATGCAAGCTCTCTCTGGATAAAGCCTCTTGTCCCCAAATATCCATTAATGTTGCTCTCTTCCTCATTCTAACCCATTTGCCTTTCTCTCTAAGCCCCAGCTTCCCCCCAGGGCCCCAGTGAGCACAGCCAGGATCCCAAGCCCATCCAGACCAGCCCTTGCTTGCCTTCCGCTACCCCTGAGCTCCTGGCCTGTGCCAGGCCCTGGTCCTGAAGCCTAGTGGCAGGTGCTGGTGACACACTGGTCCCTTACCTCATGCGGCTCCCAGTCTAGGCCCACAGCCATCCTCTGGGGGAAGTCCAGGCTACCCCTGGCACCTCCAACTCCCTTCCACATTGCTGTCAGTGCCCTGGCCTTTGGCTCTGGCCCACAGTCTCCTCCTACCCTCTCCTGCCTTCATCTCCAGAGACGTCACTACACTGGGTGGTGTACCTTCTCACCCCCGGGTCATACCATACCCCACTTCTCCGGGAGAGACCTTCACCGCCCCCCCACGGCAGCCCCCTGAAGGCACAGCCACATCCCATCAAGCAGTCTCCAGAGCGACCCCACCTCGCAGACCCCGCACTCTGCCATCACTCTCCCTCTGTGACCTCCTGGCCTCCAGCTCATTCCCCAACTCCAAACCAAATCTGTGCTTTGCCCCCTGCTTGACCTCTGGTTCCCCAGCCCTCCTTGAGTCTTCCAGGCTCATCCCTCTCCAGCCCTTCCAGCCTCCCTCTCCCAGGCTAAACACTTGGCTTCTAGGCTCTCTTCCTCCCCCTCTGCCCTCTGCTCTTCCTTCCACTCCCCGAACGCACAGTCCACTCCTCTCTTGCCTGTTTCTTCTCGTCTTTGGCCTCACAGTAGCTTCATAACTGGCCTAATACCAGGCCCTCTCCTCTCTGGTGCTACCACCCCGGCCTCAGACACACTCTTGCAAAGCTCCTGACCAGTCTCCTGACTCCAGTCGGTTCTGTCTCAGGCAGTGAGAATGAACTTCCTAAAATACACACCTGTCCATGTTACTCCCTTTGTGAAATCCCTCCATGAATCCCCAAGCCTAACAACATAGAGCTCTGCCTCCCGCCCATCCCTACCCCACATTCTTCTCGATGCCTCTACATCCTGACAATACTTGTCTATTGTATGTTCAAGTATCTGTCCCTCCTTCTCACTGGATTATGCCCGTGTCCCCTCCATCTTTGTCTCTCCAGCATGTAGCACAGCACACTGATAAATGAACGAATGAATGAAAGTCAGTAAATGGGCGAAGGTCAGTCAGACTACTGCGGACTCTGGCAGCGGGGACAGAGCAATGTCCACAGGGGCAGCAAAAAGACTGGGAAAAAACTCAGGCACCCACTAAGGCTCGTTTCCTTCATACTCAGGCCTGCCGGACACCCATGACCCTGCATGCCCCCAGCTGCAAGAGAATGACACGCTGCCTTCTGGTAAGCGCCTGTTGTGCCGACATCCCTGGCAATGGTGCCCTTGAGGAGCACAGAACCGAGAGAATAGCAGGCCTGCCTTTTCTCCTCCCCAGCCATCCAGCACCAAATGTAGTGTTAAATTTCACTAAATATATGATTTGCCTTTTCAATGCGTTATCCACTCTGCCTGAAATGCCCTTCCCAACTCCCATCCCATTGCCCAAACCACCCCTTCAGCCATCAAGGCTCAGGGCCAATGTGCCAACTCCAAGGCAGAGTGACTCTCCCCACTGATGTCTCCAGGGCCTTCAGGCACCAGGGTGTAAGTCATCTAGACCTCAGCCTCCCTGCCATCTGGGGACCAGGATGTGAACACAGACCTCAAGGACTCCAGAACAGTGTTTTGACCCACTCCACTATTCAAAGCATCACCTCCTTGGAGCCAGTCGCTCCCACATGGGCATCGCTGAATGTTCTGCTGGCACAACCTCACATCAGTGACACACGCAGCCTGTTCCAACTGCTCACCAGTGAGAGGAAACGGCCACAAGTCATTGGGAACTTATTGCGTGCGGGCACTGTACTAAGTTCTTACTCACCCACTGTAAGGTAAAAAGTGTGATTTCCCCCATTTTACATGTGAGAAAACAAGCATAAAGAGAATGAGTAACTTGTCCAAAGTCTGAGCTCCTCAGGGTGAGGTCAGGACTCAAGCCCGGCTTTGTCGGATGAGTCCCTGCTCTCAAGCACCGTGCAGGTGAGTGGACCCAGTGGCCCAGTGTGGAAAGACCCCTAGGCTGAGTGACGCACAGGTCGTGCCCATTTCCAGCACATTCTAAGAATGCTTGATGCGCTTCACATCGGAACCAATGACAAAACCAGTTCTGACAGCTCCACTGGCCTCTGGGAAACTGCTGGGCCTTCACTTTCCTAGGCTGGGAGTTGGGCACAATGACCGCGATATTTGGAGGGAATACTGGTGGGGACAAAATGCCACCCCAAAAATGTACCACATGAGACTACCGCCACCAGGACGCCTCAGAAAGACCTTCACAATGCAGCCTTCAGTCCGAGCCCCGCCAGCTGGGAATCCACCTATCCCCTGCGACCCAATCCACCACGGGGGTGATGGGGCTCTGGGCCACAGCATAGAGGTTAAACCCAGCTGTGAGCCATTATGCTGCAAAGTTCTATCTGCATTCACTCGCCAGTGTTTGATAAAATTGGTCACTTGATAGAGTCACCAGGGAACAGGGCAGTTATGGCTCCATACTCGCTAACTTCCATTTTCCTTGCTCTCTGCCAATCCTTAACTCACTGTCTGCCAAGCTTCCTCCAAGCCCTGGGCCGATGCTCTTGTGGTCTCCTTTGCAGAAACAGGCAGAAGCCACAGTTCTACCCTCAGTTATCAACAGCATTTGGAAATTTGAATCTTCAAAGGCTGAGCTCACCAGGCAAAACCCTTGTTTTGGGGGAAGTGGTTCCACCACAAAACAGGCACCCTGGTCATAATGTTCCCTTAATTGGTACGTGCCTGCCTTGGCAATGTGCCAGACACAGCCAGATAACATTCTGCTCCCTACTTTTCTCATTCATTCATTCTCCACTCATTCAGCAAACAGTTATTGAGTATCTACTGTGTTCCAGGCACTGGGATCCAACAGGGTCTCTCAGGAGGCAGACTCCAGAACCAAGTGAGCATAACCCTCCTCCTTCTGCCCTGGTGCTTCCCAAAGCCTTTTGGAGGAGTCAAGGAACGGGCCCCACTTGGGTGTAGAAGTGGTACAAGGAAGGGAAGACAAGAAGAAAAGGTGCCAAAGACAAAGAGAACTGCAAAGAAATGTTAAACTGCAATCAGGAGTCTGCTGGGTAATAGTAACACCAATATTATCCTTTTAAAATTATTGTGTGTAGGGGCGCCTGGGTGGCGCAGTCGGTTAAGCGTCCGACTTCAGCCAGGTCACGATCTCGCGGTCCGCGAGTTCGAGCCCCGCGTCAGGCTCTGGGCTGATGGCTCAGAGCCTGGAGCCTGTTTCCGATTCTGTGTCTCCCTCTCTCTCTGCCCCTCCCCCGTTCATGCTCTGTCTCTCTCTGTCCCAAAAATAAACGTAGAAAAAAAAAAAATTATTGTGTGTATACATATGATGGGATAATACAAAAATGTAATCATTTAATGTTGTTAGGAACCCAAACTGTCAGTGTAAAAGAAATCATGGGGGAAGGGAAGGGGAAAAAAAATAGTTACAAACAGGGAGGGAGGGAGGCAATCCATAAGAGACTCTTAAATACAGAGAACAAACTGAGGGTTGACAGGGGGAGGGGGGAGATGGGTAATGGGCACTGAGGTGGGCACTTGTTGGGATGAGCACTGGGTATTATATGCAAGTGATGAATCACGGGAATCTACCCCCAAAACCAAGAGCCCACTGTATACACTGTATGTTAGCCAACTGACAATAAATTATATTTTAAAAAATCCCATGAAAATCAAGGGAATTAAGCTCGAAACACTGTAATGTTAGATGTGAACTGCAAAGACCAACATTATATTGGTCACATGCCTACAAATGACCCTCAAATCTCAGAGGCTTACACCAGCAATATTAATTTCACACTCCGAGGTCGGCAGAATGGCTGCGGGTCAGCCAAACTCCACTGGGCTCACTGGGGCGGGGCCAGGTTAGGCTGGAGTGCAGGCTTTGGGTTAGGTCGGGTCATCCATGACATCCTCATTTTTGGACTCAGGCTGAACGAGCAACAGCTACCCGTACATCACGGAGAGTGGAAGTTCCAAGAGGGCTGGCCATGCCTCTCACTCGCCACGTGCATGCTGTCACTTGTGCCCAAGGCACAGGGCCAAGCCCAAAGTCAATGGGATGAGAAACACACACCACCCACAGGGAAGTCATGCCAAGGGTGAGGAGGGAAGGAAGAGCTGTGGAGAAAGAACACCACCTACCCTAATTATGAACTCGTGACTTTTCCTTTCAAAAATAAATATTTCCTAACCCTGTCCACCAAAAGGGCCTAAAAGCAACTGCAACCTCCTCTCATAAGCATCCTTTCACCCAGACTGTGGTTTCTGAATATTATTCACCAGTAAAAGAAACCAGCGCCCTGAAGGACACCTGATTCCAGGTCTTCAGCAGGAAATGTACAACATAACACTGACATAGCTCATTGCACCAAAGTGCAAGGAAGCTATCAAAACCAAGGGGATCATGTTAAAAGGATACAGGAGCTGCACCAAGGGCTCCCATTGGTTAAAGAAAGGACAATTCACCTATCAAATAGAATAGTGACTACAATTCACTGAAACACAGGTCCTCAACCCCACTCTAACCCTATGGAATCAGAATCTCTAAGGATGGACCTAGGTATCCGTATTTTTTTTTAACAGAGCTCCCCAATTGATTCTGAGGCATAAGCAGGTCTGAGAGGCACCAGGCCAAAGGCTTCCTCATCTTCTGGGAGGGCAGATCACTCAGAGTGCCCATCTTGCTCTCAGATGCTGGCCTCTGCTTCCTCGGAAGCCTTGTCAAACTGCTAACTGTCCTTCACTCTTGTCCTTCCAACTCTGGGGTGGTCCAGCCACAATGTGGCAGACATCATCAAGAAGAAATATTCCAGTTTTCAGTCTACTAACAACAATAACAGCAAAACAGCTGGGACGGCTCCCAGGGTCTTCCTTTTAACCACAGTTTTGACAATGAGTATGAGCAACAAACTCTCCCATTTTTAGCTAACATAGATCAAAGACATTCAAGTTTGGGGTTTCTCCATATATCTCAAAGTAATTAGTTCTTAATCCTCACTCTTTATCAGAAGTACCTGGTAACCCTCCACAAAACAGGGCTGACTGGGCTCCAGGCTCTGACCCAGAGATCCAGATCCAATGGCCGAGAGTGGAATCTGGGCACCCCATGTTTCAGAGGCTGCCCACGTGATTCTGATGTGCAGCCATGATAGACAACCACCACTCCAAGCTAAAATCTTGAAAGCTAAACATCACCACCTTTATGTCTTATCACAATGTGAATCAAGATATGTCTTGGACGAGGCACCTTCCAAACCTCAGTGCCCCGGGGAAAAGTCTTGGTCTGCCCCCAATTGTGCCTCTAAAGAACTTCCCACCATTTTCCCTCCAACAATCAAGCCTGAGCAGCCGCCCCAGCCCTGGGCACAGGTAGGTTCAGGATTCAGGGCTCACGGCAAGCTGGGCTCCTCTCCCAGAAGCTCAGGACAAAAAATAAAGACTGTAATGTTTAAACTGCTTCAGATCAAAGCCAAGCAGACAACATGATCACAAACAGCTTCAAGCTGAGAACTAAGACAACCATCATACAAATACTCCTCCAGAAGTCTTCAAAAGGTAGACTGGTTTTTTGTTGTTGTTTTTTTTTTTTTTATTTAAAAAGAATGGGGATAATTCCATGTTAGAAGAAAACAGTAAAAGATTGGAAGTCAGCCAATTCAAACAAGCAAACATAGTTCTGCTCCCCAAACCTGATAAACATAGTGCACACGCACACACATAGGTGCACGTGCACGCGTGCGCGCGCGCGCGCACTCACACACACACACTAATTCAAATCATTGCCACGTCCTCACATAGATGCTGAGAGCAGCTAGTGGTACTAGTTTCCTCCTAATTTGCAGTAGGTCAGATGCCAGCTCTCAGAAGGCCTAAATCCTTTGTCTGGCTTTGTATTAAAATATGCTGCTTTTCTCAAAGACTTAACAGCTATCATACTATAAGAAGAAGGGTTGTATGTCAAGATAGTTCTGGAATTCACACTATGGTTGCAGCAGACACTTTCTGACCTATCTCCCCATCTACACCCCTCTTCTCTAAAATGTGCACCCCATTCACCAGGCTGGGTCCCCTCAGCTGTGCCTGCCTGTTTGGTCACATACCCCTGGCGTAGATTATGAACCAGCACTAGATATGTGGCTCAGCCGGGCTGGGTTGAGAGCTACTCATCTCAGTCTGGAAGGTGGATTAAAGGAGGATCACATAAATGTGAGCCCTTCGGGGAGGCCAGCTTGGACCACGTGAGCAGACAGGAAAGAAGGCAGGAGAGCAAAAAAGAGGAAACAGCAGAGGCAAGAGGCAGAGATGGCTTGAGTCTTGGTTGGCACTCTAGCCGCCTGAACTCCGTGCCTGTGGATTCCACCAAGTGCCCTTTTGTCCTCGTATTAAACTCCTCTTCTGCCTATTCAGCTACTTTGAAATGGATGCCTATCACTTGCCAACAAAAAAAGACCGCTGACTAAAACCACTATAAAGCCTTGTTATCAACTACTAAACATTTCCAGGATATTTTTAAAGACCAAGACCAACTTTTTTCTCTTTATTGAATACGCTGTTTCTAAAAATGTACATATGCTTTTAATGTACATATGTACGTGTTTTGCTGTGGCAACTGGTTTTGAAATCAGAAACAAGGCAACCACCAGAATTTGGGATCAACAAAAAGAAAGCTCTCTAGAAAAAAACGTTCCCTCACAGGAGGAGGGAGGGGAAAAGGAATCAGTGTGGGAAGGCCTGGCTCGGTCATGGAGGCCGTGGGCACCGAGTGCCCCCAGCCTCACCCGAGTGGGCCCAACTCAGTGAAATTCTCCACAGAATTCAAACAGCTGGCTCACAGAACGAGCACCATCAAGAATGAGAAGCTCCTGGGGCGCCTGGGTGGCGCAGTCGGTTAAGCGTCCGACTTCAGCCAGGTCACGATCTCGCCGTCCGTGAGTTCGAGCCCCGCGTCGGGCTCTGGGCTGATGGCTCAGAGCCTGGAGCCTGTTTCCGATTCTGTGTCTCCCTCTCTCTCTGCCCCTCCCCCGTTCATGCTCTGTCTCTCTTTGTCCCAAAAATAAATAAACGTTGAAAAAAAAAATTAAAAAAAAAAAAAGAATGAGAAGCTCCTGGATGCTCTCTCTAACAGGGGCTTAAGTCAGTAATGCATTTATAGAGACTTCAAGAAAGAAACCTGACTAACTCCCCTCTTCCCAGCCACAGTGTTTAGAGCAATTTAAAGGACAGAGTACAGGGGCGCCTGGGTGGCGCAGTCGGTTAAGCGTCCGACTTCAGCCAGGTCATGATCTCGCAGTCCGTGAGTTCGAGCCCCGCGTCAGGCTCTGGGCTGATGGCTCAGAGCCTGGAGCCTGTTTCCGATTCTGTGTCTCCCTCTCTCTCTGCCCCTCCCCCGTTCATGCTCTGTCTCTCTCTGTCCCAAAAATAAATAAATGTTGGGAAAAAAAATTTAAAAAAATAAATAAATAAAGGACAGAGTACAGACCTCCGGCTGGATGGCTTTAAACACAGGTATGTCCATTAACGTGATCTGGCTCTGTAACAAAAGAGAATCAGTATTAGAATAAACCGTAAACCAAAGACAGCTGTCATGTTACTTTAAATCTATACAGGGTAAGAACACATTCTCCCATGGGACACAAATTAACAAAGAACAGAATAAAAAATTTCTAAAATGCCTCTCCTATCCTTCCCCCTTCGTAAATCTTGTCCCCACATCCTTCTTTCTTTAATGTGAGACAAACTCCCAATTTAAGAATTGATAATAGTCATTTGGAGGGTGGAACTGAGATGAAGGGGAACATTTTCAGTTTGGATATTTTTGTACTTTGTGAGTTGTTGCTTCAAGCATGAATTACTTTTGGCATTTAAAAAAGTTGTAGACACAATATTAAAAATTAGAATGCTAAAGAGACACTATCTATTACTCTAAATTTAAATTTTTTTAAAAACTGTGGCTTATAGAAATTGTACATTTCTTCTGAAGGCTCAGCCTCCTCTAAATTATACAGTAGAGTGCTACTCAAGATGCATCCGAGGACCATGCTGGACCGCAAACTATTTATTCCACCAGCCCACAACGAGAGAACTTCAGAATTTGAGAGCAAGCATTTGGGAACTTTTATAGCAAATTGCCACATTTTTATTGTATTTTTTTAAAGTATCAATCCTCAACAGATAGGAGATGAAAAAAAAATGGCCCTTTACCACAGCTAGCTTGAGAAGCATTAATGCTGTAAATACAGAAAACGCATATAATTAAAAGGCTGTTCTAGGGGCGCATGGGCGGTTCAGTGAGTAGAGCGTCTGACTCTTGATTTCAGCTCTGGTCATGATCTCTTGGTTCAGGGGTTAGAGCCCCACGTCAGGCTCTATGCTGATAGTGTGGAGCCTGCTTGGGATTTTCTCTCTCTGTCTCTCTCTGTCTCTCAAAATATATAAATAAACTTAAAAATGAAATGAAATGAAATGAAATTAAATTAAATTAAATTAAATTAAAATTAAATAAAATAATAAAAGGCTGGTCCCATCGTTAGCTGCTCATCGGGCAGCAATAAGAGAAAGCATCCTTGCTGATCTTTCCAGGCCAAGGCAGAGACTGAGCTGACTTCACATGACCTGCCCATCTCCACATGTCACCTGGGATGCCAGATGTCAGTTAACAGACACCTCTGTGACAGGCCAGGGAAGGAGAGCCAAGGGCATTTGGCTGCCTCCTAATGCAAGAAGATACCCTGCCCCTGGCACACAGGTCAAAGAGGAGGACGTGATGCAGGGGAAGGAACTTGGGCTCTGGAACCAGCAGGACTTGGGTGTGTGTCTGGGTAACACTGCTTGACGGCAATATTCTCTTTGACGCATGATTTAACCTCTCTCCCAATCTCAGGCGCCACATCTAGGAAATGATGACAATAATCCCTATCTTATAGGATCCTTGGGAATATGTAAGACAAGAAGTGCAGAATGTCTGCCATATGACAGGTGCTCTCTCTAGATACGGATATGCACGTGTGTATACACATACATATATACATGCAAGTAGAGAGAGCGCATCTATGTATGGTGTAGAGACAGAAACACATACACAGAGACCGAGAACGTCTGTCAGGTGCCAGGCATTCTGCACCTCCTATTTTGAATTTTCACAAAGATTATATATACCACAGACCCATGAACAACACAGGGGTTACAGATGCCAACCTTCCACAGTTGAAAATCTGCATATAACTTTTGACTCTCCAAAAACTTAACTACTGATAGCCTACTGTGGACCAGAAGCCTTGCTGATAATATCAACGGCTGATTAACACATTGTATGAATTATATGCTGTATTCTTACAGTAAGGTAAGCTAGAGAAAAGCAAATGTTATTAAGAAAATCATAAGGAAGAGAAAATACATTTACAGTACTGTATTTATTTAAAAACATCTTTATATAAGTGGATGCACACAGTTCAAACCTGTGTGTTCAAGGGTAAACCGTACCCACATGTGTGTTCATACATTTATACTTACATATCATATGTATGCGAAGTCACACAGATGGGCTCATGTATTGGATGTGAACTTATGGCTCCTGGCTAATACATGAGCTAAGAAATAAGGGACTATTGATGCATTTGAATATTCATGTACCAAAGTTGCTCTAGAGAACACTTAAAGGAGGCTGTTACATTGAGTCAACAAATACTGTCATGAAAAAAAGCCTCATGTCCAAAATACATGAGAAAAATGACAACAACGCAGTATGTCAGGTGTAACCACAATCCGGGGCTAAGGTGCAGAACTGTGGTTGCCTCTCGGCATAATTTAAAGGTGGTCCAAAAGCACTGGGTTCCTGAGAAGCACAGGATGCAGGCCAAAGCGTACCATCCTCAGGGCTGAGCGGGAGAGGGAAGTCAGCAGGTGGCCTCCATGGAGAGCCTCTCTGTCCCCTCCAAGGGGCTAGTGCTGCCACTAACGGAAGCTCAGGAGAGGGACAGCAAAGGCGCTGGGAATGAAGAAGCACTTGGGAATCGAGTCCTTCCACCTCTGGGTCTACGCACCAGCAGTAAGGGGGCACTGGACGTCCACACAAGGTGGGTCTGGCCCTTGTAACCTGGGTGTCAAGGGACGACTGAGGCCTGGAGGCCTAAAGGTCTGCGTGTCTGGCCCAGAGCTATGTCCCGGGCAGTGCAAACAGACTGGCGATCCTCCTGCCAGACCTGTGGAGACTGCTAGCCAAGTCCCCTCACATTTGGATTAATTCTGTCATCCTGGGGAACAGAACGGCCTTATGGAAACAGGAGATTCATGCTGAAAGCTCAGAGGGCCTTGGAAATCCGTCCTGTGGCTCAAGTTAACTCCCTACCCGGAAGAACCAGCAGGATGTTTGCTATGTCATTTAGGAAGAGAACCAAAAGTCCACTAATGAGAAAATAAGAAAACTTCCTCTCCATCCTGCCATCACTTCTAGGGCTTGCTACCGAATTTCTAAATGATTTATGAAAATAGTGGCTTTACGTTTCACACTGTTTTGGAAGCTTCAAATATTGTGATCCCTGCTCAGACCCTATGTCAGAAAACGTATTCAGGTCTTTTATTCAAAACAAACAACAACAGAGGTCACCAAACTTAAAACAGACTGGCTGCTCCCAAACACAATCTGAGGGTTTTCCGAAGTCTCTCACAATTCTGACCAAAAAAGAAGCCGAGTCCTTCTTTTATCCTCACAATTCTGACCAAAAAAGAAGCCGAGTCCAGAACAAGAATATGTCAGTACACAGGTAAAATCTTCAGATTACAAATGTGTCATTTTAGTACAAAGCCATACACGCACGGAAAGGGTGCTGACCAGCCGTCCTTCCCAGGAAGTGTGGGGGCTCCAACCCAGGCAGTTTTACCAGAAAGGGAGGGTGTGGGTAGGGATGGAGGCTTGAGGGCGGCCAGTCCTGTCCCCCTTCACAGTGGCTCTCAGCCTCAGAAGACCTTGCCCCTCCCTCAGGGGAGAGGCCCGGGCTTCGTGGAGAGAAGGAGCATTTCCGGGGATGTGGTGCGGCCTCTGTAAAAACGCCCGGCGATAGGGCCCTCGGGTCCACAAGCAGCACTTGTCGTGAGGAGCAGGCATGGTATGGAAGTGCTGAATCACTACACTGTGCACCTGAAGCTAATATTAGATTGCATGGGAACGGACTGGGAAACATAAGCACAGTGAATGAATGAATGGACAAATGAATGAATGCAGCGCAGCCTCCACAGTGAGGCACACATGCCTGGACGGAGGTGCACGCTCATGAAGAAGTCTCTCCACGGCTTCTCCTTATCTTTGGAAATAAAGCCTTCAACAGGATGTCCAATGAAGCTAGCCACCTGGCAATGCCTTCCTTAATCCTTTTTTTTTTTTTTTTTTTTTTTTGAGAGAGGGTAACAGAACACCAGCAGGGGTGGGGCAGGGGGAGGGGGAGCGACACAGGATCCAAAGCAGGCTCCAGGCTCTGAGCTATCAGGGTTCAAACCCACAAACTGCGAGATCATGACCTGAGCCGAAGTCAGACACTCAACCTACTGAGCCACCCAGGAGCCCATGCCTTCCTTAATCGTAACTCCTTCTCCAACCCCCTCCTTAACCCTAGTCAAGGACTCCCTAAAAACCCAGGCTTTTTAGGGAAACGGCCAATCTCCACATATTACAAAACATTTCTGTTGAGGTGACTCCTTCAGAATGGAGAAACCTACTGGAGTACTTCACAATATGGCCCTAAAGAAAGAGGGTTACTGTGTGGATAAATGAAAGCTACTTAGCTAAAAAGGAAAGCAAACACACACACACACACACACACACACACACACACACACACACACACACAAAACAAAAACCAAAAAAAACCCAACTGTTTTCTACATATGCTGAATGTAGTGTTTCTCCCTCTAACACTGGTGACTAAATCCCCTCTTCCCAGCCACAACCTTAGTATAAAGGCTCTCTCAACCCCCAAATAAACAAACAAAAGAAGTTGTTGGCAAATGAGTGGCACATTTTGTAACAGAAGATACCTTTAAATTTGCATTTAGATCACTCCACCAGCTCATGACCAGGAAGGCTCACAGAACAAAAGGGCAATCAGCTCCACACATATATTCCTACTTGTACTCCTAGAGCCACAGAAACATGTGTGGGGCAAATTTAGAATGACAGTCAAGGAAATGCAAATTAAACAGGAAGATGCCATTTGCTGTCCATCAGTGCCACCAGGAGCGACAGGACTTTACAGACTGCTTTGTTCTTTTTGAAAAGCAATCTGGCAGCAACCCACTACAAAAGTTCTTTAACTCTTGCTTTTTCTAAAAAGTCAAACTTCTAAAAAAAAAAAGTTGCAAGAATAGTATGATGAACTCTATAACCTTTCACCTAGCTTCACTAATTATTAACATCTTGCCTCATTTGCTTTTTCTCTATGTATATAATTATACATACACCATTTTCTCCTGAACCACTCGAGAATAAAATGCAGATATCATGACTCTTCACCCCTAAATCCTTCAACATGTTCCTTCCCAAGAACAAGACCATGCTCTTACATAATGATAAAATTATTACACTCAGGAAACTTATCATTGCTACAACAGTATTATCTAATATTACATACAGTCCACATTCAAAATTTGCTAAAATATCCCAATAGTTTTTACAGCAATTTTTTCACAATCCAAGATCAGGCATTGCAGTTAGATACTATCTCCTAAAAAGTGAGATGAGCATATGGCTGACACAACAATCCGTATACCTACAGAAAGACAAGCGCTAGAAACAAAAAAGGCCACAAAAAGGGACTTGTTGGGAGAAAAAAAAATTATGGTACATTCAGACTCTGGAGTTTCATGCAGCTATTAAAAACAGAGAAATAGGGGTGCGTGGGTGGCTCAGTCACTTAAGCCTCCGAATTCAGCTCAGGTCATGGTCTTGCAGTTCACAAGTTCGAGCCCCGCATCGGGCTCTGTGCTGACAGCTCGGAGCCTGGAGCCTGCTTCTGATTCTGTGTCTCCCTCTCTCTCTGCCCCTCCCCCACTTGCACTCTGCTTCTCTCTCTCTCAAAAATAAATTAACATTAATTTAAAAAAAAAATAGAGAATTAAATCTATACATATTGACCTAGAAGGATGTCCATGAACTATTGATGACAAAGTTCCAGCTTTGCTCTTTACTCTGCTTTCAGCCTGCTGAGGAGGAGGATGGAAATCTAGCTGTCGAGCACCCCTGCTGAGAAACTGAGGACCTTTTAAATGATTTGAACCCTTTTTATTACAAAATAACACACATTCACATAAACCGCATCAAGCAATTACATGGTTTGATGACTTATTATAAGATGAATACCTTGTAATTACCACCTCAGTCAAGAAATAGCTACCTCAATCAACACACGAACGGACCCCAAAAATGGAGTATGTACACACACTAGGGAGTATTATTCAGCCTGAAAAAGCAAGGAAATGCTGACATATGTCACAATGTGGACAAACCTTGAGGACATGATGCTAAGTGGCAAAAGCCAGACACACAAAAAATACTGTCTCGGTGGTTGAGGGTAGGGGGGATGGAGAGTTGTTTAATGGGTATGGCGTTTCGGGTGTGCAGGATGAAACAGCTCTGGAGATCAGGTGCACGACAATGTGAATGTACTTAACACTACTCACCTGTACACTTAGACACGGTTACAGTGATAAATTTTATGTTGCATATAGTTTACTACAATTCAGAAAAGTCATCCCAGAGTTCTTCCCTGTGCCTCATCCCAACCACAAGCCCTCCCTCCGGCCATGAGAAACAGAGGTCCTGACTTTCCTCAAGTTTCTTTACGATTTGATCACCCACGTGTGTGCACCAGGGCATCATGGTGGCATCCTGCCCGTTTCTTTTTTTAATGTTTATTTGTTTTTGAGAGAGAGAAAGCGCAAGCAGGGGAGGGGCACAGAGAGAGGGGGATAGATAGATAGTCCGACGTGGGCTCTATGCTGACAGCACAGAGCCCAATGTAGGGCTCGAACTCACAAACCGTGAGATCATGACCTGAGGCGAAGTTGGATGCTTAACTGACTGAGCCACCCAGGCACTCCTTGCCCACTCTTGAAAGTTTAACGTGCGGCACCTGGCTGCCTCAGTTGGTAGAGCATGCGACTCTTGATCTCAGGGTTGTGAGTTCAAGCCCCACGCTGAGGGTAGAGATTACATAAAAAAATAAATAAATAAAAATAATATAAATAAAATCAAAGGTTGATGTGTATTTGCAAGTTTCTTTTAATCTACAAGTATTCTCTCCATCCCTTGTTTTCCTCACAATGTATCTGCTGGAGAATCCAGGCCATTTGATCTACACAGTTCCCCACATTCAGAGTTCAGGTCAACATGTTCCTCTGTCCTTGGCATTTCCTGCAAATTGTCAGCTGCACCCGGAGACTTGAGCAGACACAGGTTTGATCCCTTTGGCAGGAATGGAGGTGGTGCTGTGCTGTTTCATCAGGAAGCACATAATGTCTCTCCTTTTGTGTCAGTAGCTATTGATGCTCAATGCTTAGATCTATTAACTCACTCGGGTTATAAAATGATGATACTGTATTCCAATTCTATCATTCCTTTTCCACTTATTAACTGAAATTATCCTTACCCACTATTTGGTTACCCAGTACAGTTCAAAAGTTCAAAAGTGAAAGGTAAGACAAATACTGGATTCTTTCTTTCTATTTCTTAGGTTTTGAGGTAATAAATTTGTTCCCTATGTCATCCAGTGATGGCCCACTGTTTGATGGGTTTCAATCAATTCCAAATATTATTCTTTTGAAGCTCAAAGGATCCCATCACTGGACAATGGCAGCTTCTTCCTCTAGGTGGCTCCTGAGTCCTTTTGACATGACCCTCTTGGTCCTTGATAGCTTCCTCACTGGTATTGGAAAGATGTACAGGCTCATCTTGAACATTTCCTGTCCTAGACCTAGAATCAAGCAATTCTCTGGGAAGCCCTGGTCTCTTTCAGCGGTAAATGGTATTTCACGACCACAGTCTGGAATTCATACTGACATTTCCAATTCAAATTCAGGATACTTTTTTCCCCCTAACTTACTTACCTTCTTCTGTATTACATCTCTATCTCCTTTCTTCCGTATTGAAAATCCTGGTCTCAAGGACACAGGGTATACAGGATTGCATTATCCCATAATTATTCATTTCCTTTATCCTACTTTATTCAAACAACAGTCTTAGAATAACAATATTAATGCTACCACCATCAGTGTAATTACTGAGAAAAGTTATGAAAGTTTTGTATATGTTCTCTCCATCCTCCCACATTCTTTACAGTTTACACTGTAAGAGTCACACTGCATCTATTACATGGACAACACGGCCATTACACACCATACCTTCTCCTTCCCTTAGTCATTCGGTCTTTTTTAAATTTTTCAACGTTTATTTATTTTTGGGACAGAGAGAGACAGAGCATGAACGGGGGAGGGGCAGAGAGAGAGGGAGACACAGAATCGGAAACAGGCTCCAGGCTCTGAGCCATCAGCCCAGAGCCTGACGCAGGGCTCGAACTCACGGACCGCGAGATCGTGACCTGGCTGAAGTCGGACGCTTAACCAACTGCGCCACCCAGGCGCCCCCGGTCTTAACTCTACAGTAACTGAGTGTTCACTGCTCTCCGTCAGTCTTTATAGTGATGTTTCTCTAATCATTTTCATGGCCTGAAGCTTGTTCTCTGGTAAATTCCTCAGAAAGGGTTCACAGGAATAACATTCTCTGAAGAATAATCTTCTTGCATGTTCATAATAGTCCGTGCCCTTAATACCTGAAAGTCAGTGTTACTGGATATAAAATCTTTGGCTCACATTTTTTTTCCTTGACTTACTTGATTACATTATTTTGCTTTCTTTTGGCAAAAAGTGTTTGGGTCAAAAACATTGATGGTAATCTAATTTCACTTCTCTCAATAATTTCATGTTGCTTACATGTTGAAATGATACTATTTTAGATATACCAAGTAAAGTAAAATATATTTTTAAAGTAATCTCAGGGGCACCGAGGTGGCTCAGTCAGTTAAGTGTTTGACTCTTGATTTCAGCCCAGGTCATGATCTCACAGTTTGTAGGTTCAAGCCCCGTGTAGGCTCTGCACTGGCAGTGCAGAGCCTGCTTGGGATTCTCTCTCTCTCCCTCTCTCTCTGCCCCTCCCCTGTTCATGTTCTCTCTCAAAATAAATAAATAAACTTTAAAAATAAAAATAAACATTAAAAATAAAAAAATAATTTCAACTCCTTTCTTTAATGTGGCTACAAGCAAATTTAAAATTGCATATGTGATGTTTTCACTCTTATGTGGATCCTGAGAAACTTAACAGAAACCCATGGAGGAGGGGAAGGGAAAAAAAAAAAAAAAAAAAGAGGTTAGAGTGGGAGAGAGCCAAAGCATAAGAGACTCTTAAAAACTGAGAACAAACTGAGGGTTGATGGGGGGTGGGAGGGAGGGGAGGGTGGGTGATGGGTATTGAGGAGGGCACCTTTTGGGATGAGCACTGGGTGTTGTATGGAAACCAATTTGACAATAAATTTCATATATTGAAAAACAACAACAACAAAAAATAAATAAATAAATAAAACATTAAAAAAAATAAAAAATAAAATTGCATATGTGATATAGAAAACCCTAAAATCTCCACCAAGAAACTACTAAAATTGAGAAATGAATTCAGTAAGGTTGCAGGATACAAAATCAATGTACAAAAATCCATTGCATTTCTATACACAAATAATAAATCAGCAAAAAGAGAAATTAAGAAACAATCCCATTTACAATTGCACCAAAAAATGATAAAATACCCATGAACAAACTTAACCAAGGAGGTAAAAGACCTGTACACTGAAAACAATAAAACACCAATGAAAGAAATTAAAGACAACACTAGCCCATGAATTGGAAGAACAAGTATTGTTAAAACGTCCATACTACCCAGAGCAATCTACAGATTTAATGCAATCCCTATCAAAATACCAACAGCATTTTTTATAGAACTAGAACAAACAATCCTAAAATTTCTATGAAACCACAAAAAAACTCCCAAATAGCCAAGGCAATCTTAAAACAGGAAAACAAAGGTGGAGGTATCACAATTCCAGATTTCAAGTTATACTACAAAGCTGTAATGATCAAAACCGTGTGGTACTGGTACAAAAACAGATACACAAATCAATAGAACACAATAGAAAGCACAGAAATAAACCCATAATTATATGCTCAATTAATCTTTGACAAAAGAGGCAAGAACATGCAGTAGGAAAAAGGCAATCATGGAGCCTAGGTGGCTCAGTCTGTTAAGCATACCACTTCGGCTTCGGTCATGATCTCATGGTTTGTGATTTTGAGCCCTGCCTCACTCTCCCTCAAAAATAAACAAACATTAAAAAAAAAATTAGGGTCCCTTCAACAAATAATGTTGGGAAAACTGGACAGCCATATGCAAAAGAATGAAACTGGACAACTTTCTTACACCATACATTCATAAAAATAAACTCAAAATGGATTAAAGTCCTGAATGTGAGAACTGAAACCATAAAAACCCTAGAAGAGAGCACAGGCAATAATTTATCTGACATCAGCCATAACAACATTTTTCTAGGCATGTCTTGTGAGGCAAGGAAAACAAAAGCAAGAATAAACTTTTGGGACTCCAACAAAATAAAATGCTTCTGCACAGCAAAGAAAACAATCAATAAAACTAAAAGACAACATATCGAATGGGGGAAAGATATTTGCAAATGATATATCCAATAAAGGTTTAGTATCCAAAACATATAAAGAACTTATACAACTCAACACCAAAAACCCAAATAATCCAATTAAGAAATGGGCAGGAGACATGAACAGGCACTTCTCCAAAGAAGACATCCAGATGGCCAACAGACATATGAAAAGATGTTCAACATCACTCATCATCAGGAAAATGCAAATCAAAACCACAATGAGGTATCACCTCATACCAGTCAGAATGGCTAAAATCAAAAACATGAGAAAACGACAAATGTTGGCAAGGATACGGAGAAAAAGGACTCCTTGTGCTCTGTTGGTGGGAATGCAAACTGTTGCAGCCACTGTAGAAAACAGTACAGAGGTTCCTCAAAAAATTAAAAATAGAACTACCCTATGATCCAGTAACCACACAACTGAGTATTTACCCAAAGAATATGAAAACACTGGGGCACCTGGGCGGCTCAGTTGGTTAAGCGTCTGACTTCAGCTCAGGTCATGCTCTCAGTTTATGAGTTTGAGCCCTGCATCGAGCTGTCAGTGAACAGCCTGCTTCGGATCTTCTCTCTCTCTCTCTCTGCTCCTCCCCCCACTCTCTCACTCTCAAAAAATAAACATCAAAAAAAAAAAGAATATGAGAAAACTAATTTCAAACGATATGTGCACCCCTGTGTTTATTGAAGCATTATTTACAATAGCCAAAATTAAAGAAACAGCCCAACTTCCCATCAACAGATGAATGGATAGAGAACACGTGGTATAAATACACAAAAGAATACTATTCAGCCATAAAAAAGAATAAAATCTTGCCATTTGAAACAATATGGATGGATCTGGAGAGTATAATGCTAAACAAAGTAAGTCAGTCAGAGATTTCATTCATATGTGGAATTGAAGAAACAAAACAAACGAATAAAGGGGAAAAAAAGACAAAGCAAAAACAGACTCAACTACAGAGAACAAACAGACGGTTTGCCGGGGGGCGGGGAGGGGGGGATGGGTGAAATAGGGGAAGGACACTTATCATGAGGAGTACTGAGTAATACATTGAACTGTTGGATCACTATATTGTACACCTGAAACTAATATAACACTGTATGCTAACTATACTGGAATTAAAGTGTTTTAAACATATATATAAATAAAATAAAATTGCACATGTGGTTCAGATTATATTTCTGTTGGATAGTGCTGGTCAAGAATGCCAGTCCTAGTTTTAAATCCCAGACAGACAGTGACACTTACCATCTGTGTGAAGAGGTGACTTTTCTCTTTAAGAACTGACTTCCTCATCAGTATACTGGGAATAATAAATACACCTAATGTATAAGGCTGATGTGAGAAGTCAATTAGATAATACACGTAAAACACTTAGTGTTACAACCTAGACATGGTAGGTGTTCAAAAATAGGAGTTGCCCTTATTATTACGGTCCAGCATTAGCTGAATAGTCAGCAGATGAAGGTTTTAGACCTGGCTCTGCCCACACCTGGCTATGTGATCCAGGCAACAAAAAAAAAAAAACAAAAAAAAAAAATCATCCCTTAGATCCTTCATTTCTTCATTAGGAAATCAGGAGCTAACAGGTCATGATTTCACGGTCCATGGAATCGAGCCCCACATCAGGCTCCATGCTGACATCACGAAGCCTGCTTGGGATTCTGTCTCCATTCTCTCTGCCCCTCCCCCTGCTCATGCTTTCTCTCTCCCTCCCTCTCTCTCTCTAAATAAATAAATAAACATTAAAAAAAAAAAGAAAAATGGGGCGCCTGGGTGGCTCAGTCGGTTAAGCATTCGACTTCAGCTCAGGTCATGATCTCACAGTCTGTGAGTTTGAGCCCCGCGTTGGGCTCTGTGCTGACAGCTCAGAGCCTGGAGCCTGCTTCAAATTCTGTGTCTCCCTCTCTCTCTGGCCCTCCCCTGCTCATGCTCTGTCTCTCTCTGTCTCAAAAATAAAAAAATAAAATAAAATAAAATTTTTTAAAACATTAAGAAAAAAAGAAAGAAAATCAGGAGTTAATAATTCTGTTTCATTGGGTTACTCTGAAGACTGAATTCTTTCAGTCAACATGTATTCACTGACTACCTACTATGAGCTAGGCACTCTTCTGGGCACCTTGGAAAGAGCAATGAACAAGTCACAGTAAGTTCCTGTCCTTAAAGAGTTTCTATTCTGGTGGAGGAGACAGAGCACAACTGTTATTCTATGGTGTGAAATGTTGGGTAGTAATGAGAAATTGAAGAAGCTGGAGCAGGGTAAGGGAAAAGAGAGTGATGGAGAGAGGCCACTTTAGTCCAAGGACAGAGACAGAGACAGGTAGAGAAGAGCCAGTAGGAGGGAAGGAAAGGACATGCAGGGCCCTGCAGCAGGGAGATGCCAGGTGAGTCTGGGTTAGAAAGAAGGAGCAGAGGTCTAGCTGGGGAGCAGAGATGGGGGCAGGAGAGGAGGCTTGGCCAGACCCCAGGGGGCACTGGAGGCCTCTGGAGGAACACAGGGTCTCATTCTCCTACAAGGCAGCTGCTAGAGTTTTACACAGGTTTTTATATGATCCCTTGGCTACACTGAAGGAGGTGACGCACGTGCCAGGCTCAGCAAGGCACAAAATAAACCCAGAGGCCGACAATGGCAGAATGATGAGATGCGGCCCAGTGTGCTCCCACAGCACCCTGGAGGGCACAAAGCCTGGTCCGGCAAGGGGGACAGGGAGGAGTGGGCGTGGCGGGAGACACTTCCAGGGTTGCCCTGGGACAGTACCTGCAATGAGGCCCAAGGTCACCCCAGGGACAATATACTGTTCACCCTCAAAGTACAAAAGGAAGAAACCAAGTCCTGGCGAAACAAGGAGCCAACTCTGCCCCTCAGAGCAGCACAAACACACTTGTTGGAGAAGAAACAATTTTTAAAAATTTTATTATTACAAAATATTATTTTCTACCATTGTAGAAAACAGTCACTGTAAAAATGTACAATTTACAAATAAAGAAAAAGAAGAAAAACTAAATTCCAATTAACCAGAACCCTACAACCAGAAACTACAGTAAATAACGTTTGGCTATTTATATCCAGATATTTAGGACTATGTAAACATCAGATCTAGACCTCTTCCTACACAAATATAAATCGTGTGTGTGCTGTACATGCTTTTTAAAAACGGCACCGTTCTCTATTAATTGTGCCATAACTTGCTCCTTTCACTTACTTTCCATATATACTGCGCATGACTTCCAAGGTGGTTAATTTCTAGATTGATGGCATCCTTTTTAATGCTGCTTGGCATTTCAAAAAGAATATTCTATCCCATGGTCCCTATTATGGGGCATATGGCTTGTTTCCAACCGGAGAAACTTTTCGCTGTCTCCCCGCGCCCCCCCCCCTCCCCCCCCGCCATCACACTGTTTTGGTGCCCACACACCCACAGCTGTCGTATTACTTACAGCAAACTCCTCGGGACTCACTTTCAAGACATCGAAGACAACGGCATCGTAGCTCTTGCTGGCATAGTCGCAGCCCTGGCCCTCCAAAGAGTCTGAGCTGCTGCTGCCCTGTGGAGGACAGAGAGAGAGGGTACCACCTGAGCAGTCGGGCTGACCCCAGAATCACTGGCCCCCACACCCAGAACCGAGGACACGAGAGTGACAGAACCATGCAGGACAAAAGCTGCTACTGCTCGCTGCTTTGCCCTGTTCCATACAAATATGGTTTATTTGTATGGTTTAATTCTCTTGAGAACTCATTGAGCACACACTATTTTTATTCCCATTTTGCAGATTAGGAAGCAGAGGCCATGCCACTTCCCCAAGGTATCGCAGCTAGGAAACTGAAGAGCCAGGAGATGAACCTAGTTTTGCATCTATGTGATGCCAGACGCATCCCCTCAATCACTACGCCAGACTGCCTCCAGCCCGCTGTGTAGCTGGTGGGGTAAAAAGATTCAGCCCACTCTTCCTTCAGAGAGAAGCGGGCCTTCACACCTCAGGAGGCCTGAGGCAATCGTCTGTTCTATGACGTCTTTCAAACATCACCTGGTTTCACCTTTGTTTTTTTCTTGAAGTCACTGCAGGAAATTCTTACACAAAGTATTAAACTGGCCCTCAAGGCTTATTTCATGTAGGGGACACTTGGAATTCAAAGCCTGTTAGCTGATGAGGTGAGACGTAACCAACTGGCTTTGGAGACATGCCCGAAAGTTCTATTTGGTAGAGCCCCTCGTTAAGAACACCCTGGGCCCTGCATGTAGAGAAAGCGTCTCCCATAAAAGAGCAAGTTAAAACTCCCCAAATGTGGCCAGTTTCATGAAACCCAACACTGCGGGGATCCCAGAATGTTGAACATACCTTCTCTTAGATTTTATTTAATTTCATCAAATTCTACTTTGGGGAACCAATCAAGCTTACCACCCAAAAACTGTGCCCATTCGTAAATGGTTTTATTCGTCTCAACCCATGAAGAGGGACTTTGTGGTTTCCATTAACCTCAATATCTTGGACCGGGATTTAGAGAACATGCTTTTATTAATTCTTCTTTATTTCACTCTTTCCAAAATGGCTATATCTGGAAAAACCTTGCAATCTTACTGGAAACTGGAGTGTTTTTAGGCCAGTGAGGGAAACCACCAGTCAACAACTGAAAATGTGAGGTTAAAAGGAAGCGCAGAAACTCCAACCTGTAGGTTCCAATAGGCCTGTGTCATCTGAACGTTCTACAAACGAGGTTACAGTACCCAGAAGCCTGAAGTGACCTGAAGTAACACATCGTAGGGTTAAGAGCTCTCACGTCAGGCCTGGTTGGGATGCCAGCCCCGCACTAGCCACTGCCTGACCTCCCTGTCTCTGTAAAACAGAGCTGCTGGACCTACTCCCCAGGACTGTGGGACGGGTTATATAAAATGAAGCTTACAAAGCAGCTGGCAGAATACCCCTCCCCCGGAGATGCCGATTCAAGGGGCGTGGGTGGGGTGGACATGGCTACTTTAAAAGTGCCATGAATGGGGCGCCTGGGTGGCTCAGTCGGTTAAGCGTCTGACTTCAGCTCGGGTCCTGATCTCACAGTCGTGGGTCCAAGCCCCCTGTCGGGCTCTGTGCTGACAGCTCAGAGCCTGCAGCCTGCTTTGGATTCTGTGTCTCCCTCTCTCTCTGTTCCTCCCCTGTTCGCACTCTGTCTCTCTCTCTCTCTCTCAAAAATATGAACAAAGATTAAAATAAAAATTTAATTAAAACAAAAAGTTCCACGAATTGATGGGACATTCTCCTCTGAGGAGAATCTGTGCTTAACTTCTGAAAAGTAACAAACACTAATCCCAAGTGCCTCTGGAATTGGCAGTCTGTCCCGCCCCTCAGTCCTAGGCACAGACCCTGCCTGAGCAGGTGATTACCGGTAAATCACTCTGCACTTCCTCAACCACCTTCCAGAAAGCAGGCTAAGTGATTTTCCTCAGTGTAGTGTCATTGTGGTTAAGAGCACTGGCTTGAGTCACGGAAGCCTGGCTCTGAATCCCCACCCACTGCTGACCAGCTGTGTGATTTGAGCCAGTGCCGTCCTCCCCTCCTGCCTTGGTTTCCCCATCTATAAACTGGGGGTGAAGGTGAGTGTGAGGATTAGTGTGATAATGCCTGTGGAACATGCAAGGCAAGGGCCTGGTGTGTAATACACACTGAATTATGGGGTGTATGTGTGTGGGGTCATGTACTCAAACCAATTGAGTACATGTGTTCTTTCACTCAGTAACTATGGAGTCCTTGCCATGTTCCAGATACACATATACACACGGACGTACCTACACATAGTATATACGTACACAGGTATATGTAGGTGTATATATATGCACATACACACAGAGATCAGAAAAGAAAGAAGCTCCACTCGAGATGGAATGTAAACTGTAAATGCAAACAGAAGTCTGATTCCTCCAGTTACCGAACACAGTCCACTCCTGGGACCTCAGGTGTTGTAACTTCCCTGTAACACCCCGTTACATCTGCCCCAGACACACACACTCACACAGGGGGCCTTACTTAACCCAGTGCTGCTCCAAATACATCAGTGCTGGTGCTGATGACAATGCAGGGACTTTATTCAAATCTATACCGGCACCATCAGGGAATTTTAAAAGGTACTCACAAGTGTGTTTTCAGAGGCAGAGATCAAAATAAAGACTTTTTTAAAGGTTTCTAAGCTATGAATTGGTTCCTGTGAAGTTCTAGCTGATCACACAGGATCGTTTCAAAAGCCCAGCTCAACCGTGAGGGACTTACAAGCTCACCACACTGAGTGTTCCCTTGCCAGCTTGTCACAGGAGCCACGCGTTACACGTTCGGCAAGGTGGCATCCCTGGGCCTGACACCCACTCCTCCTAGCACGCCTCTGTCCCGTCACGCACTTGGAAAACAAGCTCCCAAACCCCCAGGACAGGAGCCCCCCCCCCCCCCCCCCCCGAGGCCACTCTCAGACCACCAGTCCTTGCAGCCATTTCCTACTGAGTAAGGCAAATAAGAACACTGGGCCAGTTGGAAGCACTTCTGTCTGACTTCATTCTGGAATGTGTGACTTATTTATAATCGGCAGCAGCTTTTCTTGGGAAAGATCTGATCCCATCTTGCCACCAAAATGGAATGTGGCACTTGCTATGACCGGACCGGGCAGGTGATAGTTTATCTTTGAAGAGAACCACCACAGAAAACACACTGATCCTCAGGGCTGACCGCCTCCCACATCTCACGCCTGGTGTGGCCAGAGGCCACGGGAGCGCTAAAAATGGTGGTATTCACGGAGCCTTGCTGCCCTGCTGTCCACGACTTAGCTGGGGACTAGGTCAGCTGAAAGGACTCCCCCTGCCCCCCAAATGCCCCAGTTCTCACAGCCCCTGTACCTGTGGAGTGGCGGAGGTGACCAACACACTAGCCATCAGACCATTCCTCTTGTACATAGTCTCCGGGCCACAGGGAGCTTCAGGGCAGCCTCCGTCGGTGACATAACCTGTCTGGAGAAGTCCTACAAGGAAAAAGGGGCTCATAAAAACCAGCTTCAAACCCAACTTCATCCCACCCTGGAGGGGGAGCTGTGCTTGACCCTGGGGGAGACCTTCATAAACAAAGCTTATAAGCCAGCAGCCTACAGGCTAAGTATGACCCACAGACATAGTTTCTTGGGCTTGTACAGGTTTTAGTATTTTTAAAATTCATCAACAACATTTAGTTAGAAAGCTTCACATGGAATTATGGATTTCCAGCCTTTCTTGAAAATGAAAATACCTGGCAGTACTGGGCCCACGTTGCTACTTGATGAGCATCAGCTGAGCTGAGCGACAGCTGCCCCCGCACTGGATCAAGTGCCTTCCAGACGGCACCTGGGCTGTGCAACCATTTGGGTGCATGCCTGGCCCTCTCAGGCACTAGAGTTTGTGACCTTTGTTTTAAAAGAAAGCAGGAAAAGAGTACAAACTGCTCCCACCGTGCTTCCCTGTGCACAAGACCGTTTCATCAATAATAATGTGATCACAGCTAATATTCGCATACCGCTCACCCCGTGCCGCGCACTTTGTGTACATGAACTAACCCTCACAACCGCATTAGGTGTGAGGAGTTTGAGGCACAGAGAGGTTAAGTAACTCATGCTTTGGGGCCTCTAGTCACGCAGCCCCACCATCGCATCATCATTCAAGACCTTGCTCAAATGTCGTTTCCTCCGGTTACCGAGCCTGGACCACTGGAACCAGAACCAGATGCTCTCGTGCCAACGTGTACATGCCTCTAGTAGGGCATTTATCACATCACTCAACGACACGGAGCTGCAGCCACCACCTGCTCTTTAGCAGGAAAGTGACCAGGAGAGTAGGGAAGGTGCAAGAAGGGAAGGAAAGGAGAAGGTAAGGTACCAGCCGGCAGCCAACTGCATTTATTCAGGCCAGAGATGAAGGTCCCCTGAGCTAAGCGAGGCTGTTGCAGTGGAGTCAGAGAGGAGACAGACTGGGAGACAACAGAGACAGAAAATCAACAGAAACTGATGGGGAAGGGTGATCGGGGTACATGAGCTGAGGGTGAACGGTGTCTGGCTTGAGGTGCCAGAAGGACGGCGTGTCCCCCATCGAGGGCAGGAACAGAGGTGGTGCAGCAGATCTGTGAAGAAGATGATGAATTTAATCTGCGATATATGCCGAATCTGCGGTGCCCATGAGAAAACCCACCCTGGAGAGCAAGGTCTCGCCTGAAGCTCACTGGGGAAGATCGTCTGGAGATGGGTGGAAAAGATCTCGACCCTGCCTGTGACCTGCTGGAGCCTCAGCCCCAGGGCTCATCACAGAGCAGCGCTTCGGCACAGAACAGAGTCGCACGCCCGACAACGTCAGGGTGCTGCAGGCTCCGTCCGCCCCCATCTCCAAAGCCACGATGGCCGCTCCCTCACAACCTCTCCGCCATCTTCCTCGCCGGCCATCTCCTCCTGAGCAACAGCCTGTGAGCCGTCCGCCTTCCCGCCTTTCCTCCCCCAAACGCTGAGAAGAACCAGTCTGAGCTATAAATGACATTTGGGGGTCAGCCAGGGACAGCTGAATACGGATATTTTAGATGATATCGAATTACCATTAATTTTCTGGGGCGTGACAGTATCAGTGGGGAGGTTAAGTAGGACAAAGTCTGTCCGGGCGATGCGCTGTGGCAGAATTCAGGGCTAAAGTGAGTTTGCAATTTAGTTTCCGATCAGTCTGCAAAATACGCTGAAGTAGAGATAAAGCAACTATGGCAAAATGCTAACACCTGACATCTATTGACAGGCGTTCACTGCACTAGTCTCTCAACTTTTCTGAATGCTTGATAATTTTTATACCAAAAGAGAAGGGGGGGAAAGCACAGGTCGGCAAAGTTTTTCCTCAGAGGAAAAACTGAGCAGCAGAGGCCAAACTCCTCTTTCACCAGCAGGGAAAGGGGATGGGCTGAGAACCGTCATTTGTCAATCCCTCTGTCCTCGGAGGAGCCGTGCTTGCGGTCACCCAGGACCCCGAGCCGTGGCTGGGGCAGGTTTGGAAGGCAGCTGCGTGAGAGATGCCAAGAGACCTTTAGCAAAAGAAGGCATACAGATGTCAAAGGAGGGGAATGCCATGGGGAAAGGCGAAGCAAAACCACAATGAGACAGCGCTTCATACCCACCAGGACGGCTATAATGAAAAAGACAAAACCAAGCGCTGGCAAGGACACGGAGAAATGGAGCCCTTAAACGTCGCTGGTAGGAGGTAAAAGGTATAACTCCTTTGGAAAACAGCTTGGTAGTTTCTTAAAAAGTTGAACAGACGCTTATCAAATGACCAGCAATTCTACTCCTAGGTAGCTACCTTTTAAAAAAATGAAAGCATTCGTCCGCACAAAGACATGTACATGAATTATTCATCAGAGCCAAAAGTTGGAAACAATCTAAACGCTCCTTGCTCCTCCAGTGGTGAGTGGATAAACAATGAGATATTTCCCTACCGTGGACTACTACTCAGTAATAAAGAAACGAAATATTGATGCAAACTGTAACATGAATAAACCTCAGAAACATTATGCTAAGTCAAAGAGGTCAGACCCAAAAGACTGTACTGTAGGATGCCATTTTTATGAAATGCCAAAACAAGGCAAACTCATAGAGACAGGAGCACATCAGCGGTGGGCTGGGGTGGAGGCAGGACTGACTGCAGACGGGCACAGGGATCTTTCTGAGGTGACGGAAATGTTCTAAAACAGGATCATCACGACTGTTACGCAGCTCCGTAAATTCGCTCAAAATCACAGAATCACACACTTGGAGTGGGTGAATTTTACGGTATGTAAATCACACTACAATGAAAGCAGCAGCCACCAGCGCTGTTTCACGATGGCACCCTGAACTCACATGTTTAACTGCTCCCTTCCACATCCCTTTGAAATAATCAAAGAAATATAAAAAGAGCAAAAACAAACGTTAGCCCATGACAAGAGAAGAGTTATTTTCTTAAGTTTATTTATTTATTTTGAGAGAGTGAGAGAGACGGCGCGTGTACACAAGCAAGGGTGGGGAAAAGAGAGAGGGAGAACGAGAATTTCAAGCTTACAGGGCAGAGCCCGACGTGGGGTTTGAATTCACAAACCGGAGACAAGATCAAGATTCAGACACTTAACCGACTAAGACACACAGGTGCCCCGAGAGAAGAGTTATTAATAAGCAAAAAGATGTTGAGGAATTTCCAGTGCAGAAGAGACAGGACTGGGAGAAGGGGAACCCACATCTGGAGCAAAGGGAAGGCCTCCCAGGAGTCAGGCAGATGAGATCTTCCCACAGACACCCCATGAGAACCTAGAGACTTCAAAGTGGGGAATCCAGAAACTGAGGCTCAGAGTAAGGCTCAAGAGCTCAAAGAGGCAGCATGAGACTGGCTCAAGCTGCAGGGCTGTCTCAGACCAGACAAACCAGCTCATGCGGACTGGGAGTCGGGGCCAACCCAGCCAGGCTCTCTATGCCAGAAGCAACCAGCCTGTTGGATGGCCTCTGTTCAGATCAGCTCAGGCCAGACTGAAGTGACTCAACCCAAGCCTGACAGAGTCACGAGGGGAAGAGGGCATGGGAGACAGCCAGCCTGATGCTGTGTGATGACGTTGTGGATCCAACCTGCATCAGTTCTGGGCTGATGTGAGCTTCCTTCGGTCCTTTCACAGTATGCCTGGTACTCTGCGAGTCTGCCCCAGGGGGGGCCCAACATGGAGCCCAAACCAGAGGCCTTGGCTCTCCCCACTCACCTGACACCAGAAACCCTCAAGTCACATAGCCCTTCAACACAGAGGCCACGTTTCGTTCTCACACCCTCTTCCATGACAGTTCATTCGCCCACCCCCTGCATCCCGTCCGAAGGACGCTACCACCTCTGCCCGTTTCTCCATCATCGCTGGGGGGGCGCACTCAGGTGCCCCCGTCCAACACCAACAGCAGCATACTCAGGGAGCGGCAGCTGTGCGAAGCTGGGCTAAGTGCTACATTTTTAGTTCATTTTGTCTTCACGACAACCCCATACAGGGGAGACTCTTCTGGGAAACTGAGGCACCAAGAGGTGATGTAACTGCTAGTTGAGCAGTGGGACTGGGGTGTTCAAACCCTGGTCCGTCGACACCAGCGCCTGGGCCTCCTCCAAGAGCCCATGAGGACCCTGTGAGAAAAGGCATGTGAAACACTCGGCCCAGGCTAGCCACAGACCAAGCACTCAATCCCAGTTACTGGTTACTGTGTTAATCTAATCCTACAGTTCTGTTCATTTATGCCTATTCTTTTTTCCTAAAATAAACAAATAAAATATTAGCTTAAAGAAAGCACGGCATCACGCTCTGTGAAACCACAGGCCTCCACTGCGGGAAAGGGGTTCCCAGCTGTGGATGCCAGGCCACCGGACAGCGGAGGCTGAGTCCAGGTGTCTGAGTGCAGCTCCTCCTCCCGGAGGCCTGACCTGCCAACCGCACGCCCCTCGGGCCCACCTGGACACAAAGCACGGCAGCCACAGCGTGTTAGCCCTGCGCTCCCCACCGGCAGCCTGGGCTGGAAAGAAAGACAGAGTGCTTGTTTCAGATCTGACTCCTGCAAGTCTCGCCACGGACAAAAATAGCCTAACTCGTGGGCAGCATGTCTCAGACAAGTGATATTTCACATACTAAGAAATAACAGAACCGAGCAGAACAGAACATCTTTCCAGGGCCCAGGGACACCCCCACCCATCCACTTTCAGTCCCTGAGACCTGGCCAGGCCCCAACTCCTCATCGGGGACCAGACTCCCATCAAGGGAGTCAGCCTGGCCTAGGCCCCTCCTGGAGAACCGCTTCTCCACCCCTTGGGAGGGCCCCTGAGGACGGCGACTGTGCCTCCCAGGCCAGACTGACTGCACCAGAGTGGCCACCTGATTCTCCTGGGAACTCGGGACGCTAAGATGCCAGTCTCTGCTGGTCAACCAAACTGAGACACTCTGCCCTCACTTGTAGGGGGGTGGCATCTGCCTGGTTGCAGGGACAGTCGGCCGGAGTGTGAAGGCAGCAGATGCACGAAAAGGCTGAAGGCAGAGGCTGTGTCTGAAAGAAAAGGACAGCAGTGGGCCTGGCTCCCAACCCCGGCTCCGTAGTGTCAGGTAGTGAGAGGGGCTTTCCAAAAGACCCTGATCAGGGCTACTTCCGAAACACCAAATCCATGCCACGCCACCAGAAACCCGACCATTAAAGCACAAGGGTCTCATCTGAATGGGGAAAGAGAAGCACCATTCATTCGTCGAGCTTCTACTTCACATAGGTATTGTTCCAGCCACGGCTTCTAACCGTGTTTATGCCTTGGACCTTTCTGGCAGCCTAGTGAAGGCTCTGGGTCCCTTCTCATGGAAGTATTTTTTAAACGCATAAAATCACACAGGAAACCAACTTTCACATGGAGAAATATGTTATTGTATTATAAATTATTTTAAAATAGCTATATTTTAATATAATTGTTTTCCTGGGTAAAATATAGCTATTTTAAAATAATTTATAATACAATAACATATTTCTCCATGTAAGGGAATATATATATTTCTTTATTATTGCATGATATAACAAGATACATTGGGAGGTTGAATAACTACCATAATTTAAAAGTAGTTATGAGTATAGATATTCTAAGAGGTCAATAATTATTACGTGATATGAAAATACCTGTGATTTTTATTGGTGACAAAGTCCCAAGTACTACTATTACTGTGACTCATTGTCTGTATTAGTAACTGAGAGAAAGGCTAAACTTCAGTGAGAAGTTGGTGAAAATAAAGATGTCATATTTTTCCCATCCAAATTCACAGATGCCTGGTTCAGAACCCCTGTTCCAGGCACTAAGGGACACAAAGCCAGCAGGCCCTGCTCCCAGAGAACGTGTATTCCAGTGTAGAAGTCAGAAAATACACACATGGGTCGGGGAGCCTGGGTGGCTCAGTCGGTTAAGCTTCCGACTTCTCCTCGGGTCATGATCTCATGGTTCTTGAGTTTGAGCCCTGTGTCAGGCTCTGTGCTGACAGCTCAGAGCCTGGAGCCTGCTTCAGATTCTGTGTCTCCCTCTCTCTCTGCCCTTCCCCCACTCATGCTCTGTCTCTCTCTCAAAAATAAATACACATCAAAAAAAAATTTTTAAAAGAAAGAAAATACACACATGGAAACAAAGAAGATAATTTCAGATACTGAGAAATGTCTCCCAAAACTAAAAGATGGTGGAGGATGGTATTTGCCAGGTGGTCAAGGAAAGACGCTCTGAGGATGTGAAATTTGACTGAAACCTCAGGAAGCAGTCAGCCCATAAAAACCAGCATGTGTTCTTTGCAGAGGGCACAGCAAGTGCAAAGGCCCTGAGATGCACAGGAGCTTAGCAGGCTTGTGATGGAGGCAGATGGACCAGGGTGGGCAGCAATGGACAGACAGGCTGGGGCCAGAGCATGAAGGGCCTTGATGCCACGGTGGGAGTGTGGGTTTTATCCGGAACGCAATGGGAACCCTCTGGTGTACTAGAGGACTATGAGCAGGGGAGTGACAGGATCTTATCTTACTGTTTGTGAGATCACTTTGGCTACTCGGCATAGAACTGAATGAAAAGAGACAAAGCCGGAGCCTCGGAGCCAGCTGGGGTAGGAGAGGATGAAGGCATAGACTGCTAGCCACAGGGGTTGGGGATGGACATGGCAGGGTAGGTTCCAGAGGGAAAGATACAAGACTTGCTGATGGACCACACGGGAGGGGAGAAGAAAAGAGAGGAACCAAGGATGACCTCTAAGCTTGGGGCTGCCACGAGTGGGTAACAGCTACACACGCTGCTCAGCTGTTCATTCATTCACTCGTTACCCGCCCAGCCCGCTGGAGGACCAGTTCTGCTCTCCAGGGCCCCGCAGCGTAGTGGGGAGAACTCCCCAAAGTAGCTGCTCACGGGGACACATGCTGTAACAGATCACAGGTTCACCCTGGGGGTCAAAGAAGACATCACTGACAAGCACCCTTGAGCTGGGTCTCGAAGGACCAGTGGGAGCGCTTCAAGGAAAGGGTGGCCGAGGGCAAGGAGGATGCCCGCAGCAAGTGAGGCAGGTTGGGGCGTGAAAGCACCCTGAGGTGCTGGTGTGCAAGGAGCACAAGAGGGCAGGTCCCCCTCCTCACCTGACCCCAGCCGGTGTGCATCCTAACACACAGCAGCCAATAAGCTAGGCAGGGACCCCCACAGAGTTTGTCTTCCCGGATGGCCCTGATGCTACAGCCACAGCCACGGTGTCTTGTGCCCTGGTCACTCCCTCATCAGTTCAGCAAACTTGGTGTAACTGCCCAAACCCTGCTCTGTGCAGAGGAATCAGAGCAGCCCTTGGCCTCAAGGGACTCCCACACCACTATCTGTCACTTTGTTTCAGGCTCTAAGGATTTCCGTGCATTAACAAACTTTTTTTCACAGGTGAGGAGATGGAGGTACCAAGAGATTAATGAAACTAACTCAGGGGTGCACTTTTACCTGCCTGTACTGACTGTGGCCCCTGCTGGTCAGGGGCAGGCTGGCAGGATGGGGAGAGCTCCAGCTTTTTGAGCCTGGCTTTTTAATCCGAATCACACCAAAACCCCATCTTTCCATCCTCCAACTCTCTCACCACACACACACACACACACACACACACACACACACACACACACGCTGCTAATGCCTCCTTGGAAACCAAAACACCGCAGAAGAAAAAGCAATTCTCATGACGTAACTTCGCAAGAACGTGGCAATTGTATCAGAACCACAGAACAATCCCTCATCTCTTGTTTCTGTATGACAGAATCTGCTCTTGTGTGTGGGCTCCCGGAGAGGGAAGGAAAATCCCATATGCCATGTTGGTTTCCTTCCAAACTTTCAGAATTCTCCTTCAATGTTTCAGGTTCAGGAAACCAAGAAAATAACACGAGACAGTCTGGTGCAGACCACTGTTGAGAAGGCAGAATAACCACTTTTTCCTAAGCGTATGGAGGCTGTTTCAAAGAAAATACACATATCCAGGAATGTTCAATTACAAGAGAGTGATCTCTTCCAAATGTTGCAGACAAGCATGGAAACGGACCCGGAGCTCCGCTTCAGAGGACGGTGCTGCTCTCCACCTTCCTCCGTCCTGAACAGAAGCTGTGACAAGACGAACAGGAAGGAAGCAAAGAGGGTTCTGCCCACAACCCCTCCATCACTTCAGGAGCAGTAAGTGTATGTACGTACATGTGTATACACACACACACACACACACACACACACACACACACACACGGCCACAGCATGCACATTTCCTATTGCCAAAGGGCTTCCCCCAAGGTAACCATCACTGTGGTGCCGGACCATGGGCCGGCAGCTCAAGAAAGTCCCCCTAAGAAAGTCCCCCTTGTGCGGGCTGGCAGGGTGGTTATCTCCACCTCTTCCTGACCCTCTCCAAACCGGCCAGACCTCTTTTCCTGGCAAGCAGGAGCGTCTGGCGGCTTTCAAAGGGAGGCCCGGCCACGTAAGCACATGTCAGACTTGAACGCCATCACTCACTGCGGCATTCACCGCCCCCCAACCCCCACCCCCGGCCCTTCCAAACCACCCGCCAGATGTTCAGCCTCTGACATCCCACCTTCTCGCTGAGGGAGACAGAGTGGGCCGGGGAGGCGCCACCACGGCTGTGCCCCCGTGGAGGAGAGAAAGCGGCAGGGTGTGGGAAAGCGGGCTGGATTTAGGGGTTGGAGGGTCTGCAGACCTCACAAAAAGGGACAAACCCGTGAAACAGCACACCAGAGAAAAGGAGCACGAGGGCACCTTTTCTTCCTGGGGAAGGGAAGCACCTGTGTTCACTGAGCTAAGGTAGGGCCCCCCGCAAACAGGCGGCGATCCACTAATTCAGGTGATAGGTGCGGAATGAGTGTCCCCACAGCCCATGCACCACAGCCAGGGAGGCAGAAGAGGACACGGCCCATCCTTCCCTCAGAAACCATAGTCTGGCCCAGGGGCGCCTAACCTTTTCAAACAGGAGGACTTCCTGAATTTCTTATGTAAAAGTAATACACGTGCATGCTGAAATTATAAAAACTGAATAAAAGGGCATAAAATAAAAAAGCAAGTCCCTGTCTCCCACAAACCCTAGTCCCTGTGCCCAAGGTCACACAGTTCCCTTAGGGTAGGGCAACATTTATGCACACATCCACACATACAGAGATACAAGTAAATGTACAAATACACACATAAATGTACTTAAGAGACTATCCGTTTTAACACCAAAAAGAAATAGTTCTATTTTTGGCATCTGTTGACTAAGAAAAACCCTTGGTAACAAAAAGCTGTTATAAATCACTAACACATTTAAATTAATCTGCGGTCTAAGAATCACAGCAACGTCTACATCCACTTGGAGTGCAGTGAGACGTATCTACAGCACTCATTCTTCAGCCTGACAGAGCTGGGAGCACACATGCATTTGGGGAGGCCTTAGAGCAGCCCCGAGTTCGACACCCTCACCCCCCACAGGCTCACAGCTGCAGGTGAAGCCAAGTACTTCTGCGGCTTAGGGAACGGACAAATCAGGATTTGAATTCTCACCTCCCACTTACTCTGAGCCCTGAGCAAGCTGCCTGACCTGACCCAGCTCCACCTTCCTTCCCTCCCCCACCTGGCAGATGGCAGATGGTCGAAGGGGTCGCCAGGTCGGTGTAGGCTGGAAGCGGCTGGTAAACGTCAGCTACGTCTGTGCCGGCACCCCTCACCACACGCTCACCCTCCCCGGGGACGGGCAGACGCGGGCAGGGCTCTCTTGGCATGAGACCACGAGACATCGCGCTGAAGTTGAGGCACCAAAAGAAATGTGAGTAAAGAATCTGCACTTCTCATAAAACCAGGAAAGGTTCTCAAAAGGAAACTAATCCAGGGTGCCTGGGTGGCTCAGTTGGTTGAGCGTCCGACTTCGGCTCAGGTCATGATCTTGCAGTTTGTGAGTTCGAGCCCCATATCGGGCTCTGTGCTGACAGCTCAGAGCCTGGAGCCTACCTCGGATTCTGTGTGTCCCTCTCTCTCTGCTCCTCCCCTGCTCATGCTCTGTCTCTGTCTCTCGAAAATAAACAAATGTTTAAAAAAATTTAAGATCACGCAGAACCATTCAGGACAGAGCTGAGGACAGCCTGGGGTCTGACGGCAGGAGGGCCCTGGGCCCCAGTCAGGGAAAGCCCGGCTCGCAAAGGGACTTAAGAAGTGCCGGAGTCTCCTGGAGCCTGCTGGGGAGGAAACAGGGAAAGCAGGAGATGGAGACTGGGGTTTTCCGGGAACTCAAAGTGACTCCTGAGCATATTCTCAGGTTCAAAGTAAGGAGTCCGTGGAGGGCAAAATATGAAAAATCCAAGAGACAGAGGGCACACCTGACAGAGCACGTCTCAGAGAAGATGGCAAGGGTGGGACTGTGGTGGCTGCTTCCCCTGCCCCCGGAAGACAGGGACAAGGGCGGCTGTCACCCAGACCTTAGCTGGAGGAGGGTGGCCCTGGGGAGACAGGAGAGCCTGGTTGGCACGGGGGGCGCCAGTACACGGGGGTTTGGTGACGTCTCTCAGGACAAGACACTTTTACCCTATAGGTACCTGCAGCAGTAGTACAAGAACCAGACCACACGTTTCCTCCCGCGAGGACCTGACGTGACCCTCCGGACAGGGAGCTATCACAGCCCAGAGGACACTAATGAAGCCTCACAGCTAGATGCAGGGAGGATCCTGGACTGAGACAGGAACGGAAAAAGAACATTAGGGGGGAAACATCAGGGAGGAAACTGGTGGCATCTGAAAAAGGTCGCAAGTCTTAGTTCATAGCATGGTACCTATGTTAACTCATCACCTAAGTCAGTCTGATAACTGTGTTAAGCCCGTGTAAGCTGTTCACATACAAGCTGGGTGAGGGATGCACATAAATGCTGTGTACTGTTCTGCAACTTGTCTGTAAGTCTAAAGTGATTTCAAAACAAAAAGCTGAATTTATTTTTTAAATATGTATTTATTTGAGAGAGAGCGAGTGTGTGCACGTGTGCATGAGCAGGGGAGGGGCAGAGAGAGCATCCCAAGCAGGCTCCTCACTGTCAGCGCAGAGCCCGATGCCCGGCTCGAGCTCACGCACCGTGAGATCATGACCTGAGCCGAAATCAAGAATCAGATGCTCAACTGAATGAGCCACTCAGGCGCCCCTAAAAAGTTAAATTTAAAAAGCAATTCTGCACCCTCATATCCCACCCCACTCACCACCCCCAACACACACACAAGCTCCACGATCAGGCCTAACACCAGGGGCTTGTCATTTCCCGTGCCAACCATTAATTGAGAGTTGCAGCTCTGGGATGCTGAGGTTAAGGCATTTCACACCCGTTACATGTGGGCCAAACATACATTATCTACAGTAGACAGACGATGGGGCAGGCTGGAAGACAGTTTACTGTGAGGAGCAGGGGGTCCCTCTCTCCTTCTTAGTCCCTGCCAAGGGCAGAGGAATTACTGGTTTGACAGGTAACAGTCCAGCTCATTGACTGGGCCACATCCATTCGGACCATCCCTAAGAGCCAAAAAGTCACACACCTGTTGAAGGCCCCTCTCTTCCCCACTGCTGCTGTGAGACCTGTGGGATTCCCACACATGCCCCTAAGTATACCTGCCTGGCCTGGACCCCAGGTACAGGTCAAGTTTACGGAGCATGGGAAGCCCCAGTGGGCAAAGAGCTCATCGCTTGCTTCAGCCAGCTTTGACTGGAGAGCCCTGTGCCAGAGACTGGCTGGTTCATGAGGGTCATTTAATTCAATTTCCCCTTTGCTGTTTTTCCTTGTCATCAGGATGAACTTTAGAAATATCAAGGTGAGGAACAGGTTGACAGAACAGGACACCCACACTCTTGGGCCTTCCTCACAGACACCACTGAGCCCTGACTCATCATGCACAGCCTGGCATTTCCCACTGAAACAGGAAGGAAGTCAGCTAAGAGTGAGGCGGGGTGGGCGAGGTCTGGCTGGAGAAGGAGAGTGAAAAACATCTGGGCAGCGGCACAACAAAGCCCATTAGGAATAAAGGGTGTGCCCCACGAGGTAGGAGCCAGAAGTTGAGGAAGAATACCCTGGTCCTAGACCGTCTTCAAGTACCATCCCACACCCCCACGGAGCACACAGCAGTGGGTGACAGGGGCAGGGGTCAGGGCACCAGAGCGCACAGAGAAAGTCACATGTTCACAACAAACCACAGAAACAGATCTTAGTTCCAAGACAATGTACTGGGTCCACACATCTGCGTTCCCCTCACCAAATCTTATTAGATGAAAAACAAAAACAAAAACAAAAGAACAAGAAATCTGTTGCAGTGTTGAAATACAGGGAAGAATGACATCACCAAACCAGAAGTTAAGAATTCCTAGAAGATTTGCAGCGAATGGAAGTGGACAGAAGAGAAGCTATGAGTGTCAGACATCTGGCCACAAAATCAACGGTCTCTCTGGACTCAACAGCCAGCTAGAAAAGGCAATGGCCTGGGAGTCTACCAAGCAAATGACACCTACAAATAAACTTCAAAAGAAATGTACAGAAATCATTTGAAGCAAATTATGAAGTTTTCCTAACAAAAAAGAAGACAAATTAAAGGAGAGAGATTTCACTCCTCTGAATAAAGAGACAATATTGCAAAAGCATCAACTCTCCCCAACTGATCTATAAATAAAATACAAGGTCATTCTAAATTCTAAGGGGATTCATTTTGGAATTCAACAAATTGATTTGAAATTTCATCTGGAAGAATAATTTTTAAAAGCTAAGAAGTTTTCAAAAAAAGGACATAGTGACGAGAAGTGATCTGTCCTGCCAGGAAGCCATGGTCGAGGATAAAGAGCGCTGAGAGATGAATGAATGAGCAGGACAGAACGCAGCCCAGAGCACAGGGTCAAATACATGTGAGAATTAACATCTGGTCACAATGGCATTGCAAACAGCATGCAGGGATGGATCACTTAATAGATGTTCACAAAACAATTTACTATTCTCTTAAGGGAGGGGGGGGATTGTTTAAAATCTTACCCAATATCATATATAAGAATAAAATTTTGATAGATTAGAGACTTAACCAAACATAAAATCCCCATAAAAATACCAGAGGAAACGCTAACCATTATTTTTAATAACGTTGGGGTGAAGAAGTTCTCTCTAGGGTGATACAAAAGCCAGAAAAGCAAAGGAAACCATCAGCAGATTTAACTACAATAAAAAAAAATTAGAACTCTGTATAAGAAAAGACATCATTGGGGCACCGGGGTGGCTCAGTAGGTTAAGCAGCCGACTGTGGCTCAGGTCATGATCTTACTGCTCGTGGGTTCAAGCCCCACATTGGGCTCTGTGCTGACAGCTCAGAGCCTGGAGCCTGCTTCGGATTCTGCCTCTCCCTCTCTCTGCCCCCTCTCCACTTGCTCTCTGACTCAAAAATAAAATGTTAAAAAAAATTTTTTTTAAAGACATAATGGGGGCACCTGGGTGGCTCAGTCAGTTAAGCATCCAACTCTTGATTTCAGCTCAGGCCATGATCTCATAGTTAGTGAGATCAAGCCCCATGTCAGGCTCTGAGCCAACAGTGTAGAGTCTGCTTGGGATCCTCCCTCTCCCTCTCTCTCTCTGTCCTTTCCCTACTTGTTCTCTCCCTCTCCAAAATAAACATTTTTAAAAAGACATAAAAGATGTAAAACAAACAAACAAACAAACAAAAAAGAAACTGGGGAAATGTGTGTCTGAAATGTCATGAGAGAGGATGTAGTAAGATCCTTAATATGGAAGGAATTCCCCAAGAGCCTGGCTCAGCTCTCAGCAGACATGTGGCCCAGGCCAGGAGCCTGTTCTCTAAGCCCCAACTTCCCACCTGCAAAGAGAGAAGCTACCAGCAGCACCTTTCTCATAGGTGTGAGGACCACACAAGACGCTATTTGGGAAGCACTTAGCCCAGAGTCTGAGCAAAGCAAGGAAGTCATCAGACGGGCAACCGACCAGAGAGTATGTTCCAGCAAGTCACTGACCATACCGCCACCTGCAAAAAAGAGAAGAAAACACTGGAAAGCCTCATTGGCGTGTTTCAGTACAGGCAGGTGGACCACATCCACTGATGGGGATGAAAAGGATGGTTGAAAAGGATGCAACTGACAAATAGTTATGGACAGAGACAGATGGCCACAAATTCAGGACACAGCCACCCTTATTATGTCATTCAGCAAGTATTTCCTGAAAGTCTAGTCTGGGTCAGGTACTGTTCCAGGTGCTGGGCACAGAGCAGTGAAGGAAAAGCCAGAAATCCCCCAGTACCTGCTGGTGGGGGAGGCAGACAATACAGCACGCAGGGAAAAGTGTATGGAGAGTCAGCTGTGGTAAGAGAGGAAAAAGGTAAAGCAGGGCGGGGGCGGCTAGGCAGAGGGGAAGGGGGGGTTGCAATCTTCAATGGCGAGGGCGGAGAAGCGCTTTCACTGAGAAAGTGACATCTGAACACGCTTTCCAATACGTATGCACACATGTGGGCACACACACGTACATAAAGACACGACTGTTACTACCGTCACCTGCGAAAGGTGTCAGTGCATAGCACTTTCACTTTCTACTTTTTGTACTTTCAGTACTTTTGTACTTTCGGTATTGCTCCATTTCTTTCCAAGTAGGTGATAAAACAAGGCTGTGAGCAACACGGCATCTGGGGAGAAACCCGAAAGTGAACTTCCACAGACGTGCACTTGGAGCACGGCTCACGGCCAGGTAGTCCCGACGCACGAGGGTGGGGTCGGGCGCCTGGTGCTCTGGCACCACCTGGTGGCCATTTCCAGCCGAGCAATGTCCTCTGCAGCCCATCAAGGAAGTCCGTCCGCAAGGCGCACAATTGTAGCAACCCCACCTGCCCCGTGGATAGGGACTGGAGAGAAAAAGGGCGGCACAGATGCAGTCTGGTTTGTTGGGTGGCAGGGTCAAGGCAGGATTTATTCAGCTTGGATTTTCAGAGTTTTTACAACGTTCCATTGTAACTACAAGGGCGCAGTCCTTTACAAATGTACTCGAGGGCAGAAGTGGAGAGAGGTGGGTTGGGGGGGCACAGATCCATAAAACCAGGCCCTCTGCGTATGTGTCCCCAAAAAGGTTGGGGAATTTGTAGTGACAAACTCAGGTCACACAGCCTGTGGAAGAGGACGGGTCTTCCCCAGTGAGAGTGCCTAAGGGCCAAGGTCCTACGAGTCTGGCTGGGCTCAGGAGCCACGTAGCTGCTCTCCGTGATTAATCACTAACTAACTGAGCATGGGCACAGGCCACTAAGCCAGCACCTCCTCACCAAAGCCCAGAGGAGAGTGAGGTACAAGCCCCGGGTGACAGGGCAGTGATGCTGATCACACCAAGGACTCTTCCTAGGACACTGGTCCCTTCTCCATCCTCTGGTCCTCGGTCTGGGTCGAGGGCCCCTCCTCTGTGCGCCCTCCACTAACCCGCCACAGCACCTGTCACCCTGACGGGGAACTGCCGTCATCCCTGAGCATGTGCCTGCTGGGCCACGAGCTCTGTACCCATCTCGTTCGCCACCAGGGACGGCACCTACAAGCGCGACACCCTGCGTCTGAATGCAGCTCTCCACCTACCACCAGCATGGCAGGGGGCAAGGGCCTCTCTAAGCTCCACTTCCCCCTCTGTGCCCCACCTTGTGCAGCACTGGCCTGAGTGCTCCGTGTGCATGAGGTCCCTGAGCTGAGGCCGCCTCTGTGGGTAAGTGCTGACGGCAGTGCCCGGCACAGGGCAGATTCTCCAACGGTTATTTTAGCCTCAGTCCCCAGCACAGAACCCTGCAGTCGGCTGTGTTCTCAATAAAAATGGATGAATTACTCCCCCAGCCTACTGTGGAAGGGAAGGGGCAAGGTCAGAGCAAGGCTGTGATGCCTGAGCCACCCCAACAGCACCCCCAAGCCATCTGGTCCTGCTGCCCCCCAAAAAGGCTCAAGGACTGCACAAAAGGACTTGAAGGAGACAAGGCCCTCCCGCAGGTACAAACACCCCTGCAGGGTGGGGCGGGGAGAAGTGGTGCAAATACCGGGGCTAATGCCTGAGGCAGGAGGGGCCGGGGGGAGCACAGCAGCAACATTCGGGGCTCAGGCAGGACCCAGGTGGAAGTTACCTCCCAGCAGCCGCCTCAACTAAGAACAGGTGAAACTTGCCTTAACAATCCCTCCAGCCCAGATCCCTCCCAGGCTCCCTACAGACTGATCTTCAAAGCCCAGCCAGCCCATGTGAACATCACATGGCCCATGTGAACATCACATCCTAGCCCAACGGCCCATGTGACCATCACATCCTAGCCTTGCTGTCCTTGCTTCCTGTGCACTCCTTCCCCCACCCCACCCACTGATTCCTTGCATTCAAACCCACTCCCAAGTGGTCAGAGCTGTGGTCCTCACAGGGGAAGGAAAGAGGGGGCTTAGAGGTACCACAGGCCCCGCCTATGGGGAAGCATGTTCTGTGCTGGGACTTGCAATCTCTCTGCCAGCCCTGTGGAGGCGGCTTCCAGCCAAGGAAGGAGAGATGCGCAAACAGGTGCCAAAATGCTGCCGGAGGTCGCCGGCGGCCACGCCTGCCCTGCTGTCTCTCACAGGGGCCGTGAGACCATCCTCCCTCCTCTCCTCTCCAGTCTTAATCTAGATGTTACTTCCTCCAGGAACCCTTCTGGGACCCCCTCTGTTATGTCCTTCTCCCACTGGCTTTTAGAGCACCCAGCCTTCTCCTCCATGGCACCTGCCACAGTTGTCCTGCATCTGGGTTCGTCTTCCTCCCCGGACCGCCACAGCTCTGGCACACAGCACTCGGCTGCCTCTCCAAGACATCCAGTAAGAGGGTCACGCGAGCCGTGTCAGGAGCTGGCCCGAGGCTTCCACGGCTCACAAACCCTTTCCTGAGCAACCTTTGTGCTGCTGTCAATGTAAGTTTACGTTCCGGAACTAGATGCTCAAAAGTCACAAAGTGTCCCATGTTCCAGCGGATGGCCTTCATCTTACAGAAAGGAAAACTCAAGTCTCCTTGCTTAAACAGTCACATTTATAAAGACAATCTCAAAGGAAATGACAGAAAGGAAGGTTCAGTTACAGTTACTGGGATGTTTCTTGATATTTAATTATTTATAGATTCTACCTCCTTGGACTTCCAGTTTAAACTGCAAAAGCAACAGGTCCCTGTTGCTCTAAGGCAAATCCAGTAAGATGTACAAATAAAACTATCAACCCACCCTTCCCCCCCGCTGCCCTCCCCCTTCACTCCAGAGGTAATCACAGCAAGCAGCAAGGTGTATGCCTCCAAGCATTTCCGCTAAGCCGCATAAATACACATAACCAAGCGGGACTCATACCAGAAACCAAGGCCATACCCTCAAGCGCCTGCAGGGCCCAGGCAGACGAGGTCACTGGTGAAGACGCAGGTATAACAGGAGCAGGACACACGGGGCCTGTGGCTAACTACACCACTTAGAGCTTTCCATCTGGAACATTTGTAAAGCTCTGAACTGGCCACACGAAGCAACCAAGGGGGAGATTAGACAATGCTCTTTGGGCCGGGTAGCAGAGTGGATAGAAGTTCAGATTTTGGAGCCCTGGTCACAGCCTGGGCCTAGCATCTATTGGTTGGGTGACCTTAAGAAAGATATTTAGTCTCAGGGCACCTGGGTGGCTCAGTCGGTTAAGCGTCTGACTTCGGCTCAGGTCATGCTCTTGTGGTTTGTGGGTTCGAGCCCCATGTTGGGCTCTGTGCTGACAGCTCAGAGCCTGGAGCCTGCTTCGGATTCTGTGTCTCCCTCTCTCTCTGCCCCTCCCCTGCTCACATGCTGTCTCTTGTCTCTGTCTCTCAGAAGTGAATATTTTAAAAAATAATCTTAAAAAAAAAGATACTTAGTCTTTCTGTGCTTCAATTTCCTCCTCTAAATATAGGTGATCTAATACTGCCCATCTTGTGAGTTCACTGTGAGATGAGAGTAAGTTCACTGTGTAAAGCACTTAACACAGTGCCCAGCACAGGGTTATCTGCCACCACAGGCCACCAGTTTGCAACCCCTACTGGAGACGTTATTATGCAATTTATCTTTTAAACCCACCAGACTGTGGCCTCCTCCCATGTCGGAACAGAGAAAGCCGGCTCCTTTGTAATAAACGCCTAATCCATCGCTGCCTTTTTGCCACTCCAAAAATTAGAAAGTATCTAATACACTTTAACGTGTAAAGTTAACGTGTAATACACACGTTAAAGTGTATTAGATACTTTCAGATTATGTTCCCCACGAATTAGAACAGTTCATACTCCCTACCAGCAATGTCATAGAGGACCCACTTCCCCACTCACTTGCTAACACTGGTTTTATTGTAACTTTTTGCTAATTAAAAAGATAAAAAAAGAAAACTATTGTTTTAATTTGTATTCATTCTGCTACTGATTATCGTTTGAGGCAGAGATCTCAACTTCTTTTTTTCTCCCTTTCTTCTTTAGAATGAGAACTCCTGTTTTTAGCTAAGCCCACCCTGTGCTCCCTTGTAGCTCAATGTGGCTAAGCTCTACTCATTGAGATATAAATGTTAGTGCTGTGTGAGACCTTTAAGAAAGGTCTGAAAGGGTTGGGGCGCCTGGGTGGCGCAGTCGGTTGAGCGTCCGACTTCAGCCAGGTCACAATCTCGCGGTCCGGGAGTTTGAGCCCCGCGTCGGGCTCTGGGCTGATGGCTCGGAGCCTGGAGCCTGTTTCTGATTCTGTGTCTCCGTCTCTCTCTGCCCCTCCCCCGTTCATGCACTGTCTCTCTCTGTCCCAAAAATAAATAAACGTTGAAAAAAAATTAAAAAAAAAAAAAAAAAAAAAAGAAAGGTCTGAAAGGGTCACTATGAAATTGTGACTCATAATAAGAAATATGTATTTGGTCTTTATCCCCCTTGCTCGTACAGAGCTCCTAAAATGCTTGGAATTTTCTAGGTGAAGAGAGCAATTAAAAAAAAAAAAGTATCTTTTGTTATGTTAAAAAAAAAAAAGAAACGTCTGAAAGGGCACGGGCACACCCTTCTTCCCCTTGTCTCCTTCAGGCTTTTGGAATGCAGATGTAATGACTGGAGCTCAAGCAGCCATCTTGAATCAGGAGGCAATCTGCTATAGATGGAAGAGCTGCAAGACCTAAGGAACCTGGGTCTGGGATGACACTGATTCCACCATACCAACCATACACTGCCTACCTCTTCACTTTTTCATGAGATGAAAACATATAAACCCTTATCGTTCAAGCCATTTTATGCAGGGGTTATCTACCGTATGCAACCAAATCTAGCCCTAATACACCTTCTCATCCCCAAAAGTCAAAACTGAACCTGTATTTCTCCTTCCTTAAGACAGATAAATAACAAAGCCTCTATGTTTCATTTCCTCTGTGTTTATTTAAGTGTCCTAAACATGGAACACTTATTTCTTCACTCTCTCATCCCTTCTCCCAACCTTAGGTTTTGCAAAGGTGGTTTAGAATTTTTGTTTTCAGCCTGTTATGTTTTGCCATATAGCAGTTCTCCTCTATCTTAAAAACTGTTAATAAGTTAACACAATAAAAACTCCGATGCACAGCAGCAGTAGTCACTGAGATAAGCCATAGGCACTGACAGGTACCCTGCTCTGCTCTGCTCTGCTCCCTGCATTCTTCCTCTATCCCATCATCTCTGCCCTGCTTTCACTGTCCTTCCACTGGACAGTTTTACAAGGCATTTTCTCCGCTGCACTTCATAGATACTGTATGTTTTATGCCCTCACATGTTTGAATCGCCTTTCTTTTGCAATAAGCCGTAAGTGGCATTGTGGCTGGGCACACAGAGGACTGCAGCCCCTCTCCCTTGAACAGTCTGCAGACAAGTCCATTGCCTTCCAGCCTCCAGCACTGTATATGGGAAGCCTAATGAGAGTCTAATTCTCTTTCCTTTAAAATCCTGCTCCTTCTTCTTACAAGAGATTTTTCTCTTTCTTCTTGGAGTTTAAGAATTTTACTACAAAATAGGTTATAGCCTTAGTATGAACTGGATGAATCCACTGAATCTGAAGAATCACATCTTTCTTCAGTTCACCGCTATTTCCCTCTACTGCTTTTCTATTACTCCTCCATCTATTCCTTTTTCTCCTTCTGGAACTTCTATTGCCCCCATGCCAGGTCTCCTGGATAAGGCCTCTAAGTGTCTCACATTTTAATTCATGATTTCCATTTCTTTTTATTATTGTTCTGGGTTGTGAGGCATTTCTTCTGTGTGACTTTCCAAACCACTAATTTCAACTCTTCTATTGATCTTTGAATTCAAAATACATGTTTTTTAGTTCCAGAAAGCCTCTGGTACACTCCAATCTCACCCCTTTGGGAGTTCCTTCCTTGTGAATTAAAGTTCTTAAGCGTCCTCTCCATTCACCCTGCCTCAAAGGAGCCACTGCTCCAAGTGTGAAGCTTGGCCTTCCCTCCTTTCTATGGCCAAGTCTCCGAAAAGGTGCTGTCACTTGCCATTGAAGGATACGGGTTCTCACATTCCCCGTTCATGGCAGACTGCTTGAGCCTCTGCGGCAGCAGAAGGCGAAGCCCTGGACGACCTGACAGCCTCTGTTCAAGAGGGCTCAAGGGAAATGAGCTGGTGAAGTGTGACCTTCCTGCTGAGAAGTGGGGGGGGGAGGGGGGGGCAGATGCTTTGCCCTTCGGTCCCCACCCTGGTGATGACAGGAGAGAGGAGTCCTCGGTCCTCGCACCTGCACAGACTGGGGGCAATTCTGCCCAGATTCTCCGCGGACAGCAAGTGGGCAACCACCATCCCTCTCCAGGAATCCAATTCTGTTTTCTCTTTTAAGTATTTTTTTTTAATTTTAAAAAGTTTACTTCTTTTTTAGTAATTTCTACACCCACCATGGGGCTCGAACTCACAACCCTGAGATCAAGAGTTGCATGCTCTTCCAACTTGAGCCAGCCAGGTGCCTCATCCTGGAATCCGGTTCTAATCAGACCCAAAAGCACAGACAGTGGAGACAGGTTCCTAGAACAAGACTGACCTAGAGTCCAATCTCAACTCTGCCACTAACTTGCTTTGCGACCTCAGGGAGACTACTTCCCTCTGAGTCTGTTTTGTCTTGTGCTCCTGCCCATCCTCCAGCAGTTGTCTCCAGCATCCTCCTCGGGGAACCAATCCCACCAGTAGGTAAGTTTCAGGGAAAGAGCTTCTTCTAAGCACTATATGAATTACTTGTATTGTAGTTGATTGTGGAACATGAAGGAAGCCTGAAGCCCTGGTAGGAAAACATCAGAAACTTTGCCTTCTGCCTCTTTTGTGATAATGGGTTGACAGAAGGGTAAGGCTACTAGAAGAATCTGAAAAATATTGTAATCTTTCAGCTTTTAACATTTTTGTGATTTCTCCTACCTGTACAGAATCTCTTAACGTTCTTTTAGGCAAACACTCTCTGCTTCTCCCCCTTTTATTCTTTTATGTTGTCTCAAGACCCGAGAACCATGGCCACAAAGCAGATGGGTATGGAGAGCCATAAGAGAGTCCAAGTTGGTTTTAGTCTGGTAATATTTACTGAGCACCTACCGTATATAAGGCACTGCATGGGATACAATAATGGGCAAGACACAACCCCTGCCTTCAAAGAGCTTAAAGTCTAGAGGCGCCTGGGTGGCTCAGCCTGTTAAGTGTCCAGCTTTGGCTCAGGTCATCATCTCAAGGTTTGTGGGTTCAAGCCCCGTGTGAGGCTCTCTGCTGTCAGCATGGAGCCTGCTTTGGATCCTCTGTCTCCCTCTCTCTCTGCAACCCGCCCCCCCCCCCCCGCTCTTGTGTGTGCACACACTCCCTCTCTCTCTCTCTCAAAAATAAATAAATACTTCTTAAAAAAAGAGTTTAAAGTCTGGTAAAGGAGGTAAGGTAGGAGGTACAGGTACATCAAAAAAAAGCATGATATGGGGCGCCTGGGTGGCGCAGTCGGTTAAGCGTCCGACTTCAGCCAGGTCACAATCTCGCGGTCCGTGAGTTCGAGCCCCGCGTCGGGCTCTGGGCTGATGGCTCGGAGCCTGGAGCCTGTTTCCGATTCTGTGTCTGCCTCTCTCTCTGCCCCTCCCCCGTTCATGCTCTGTCTCTCTCTGTCCCAAAAAAATAAACGTTGAAAAAAAAAAAATTTTTAAAAATAAAAAAATAAAAAATAAAAAAGCATGATGTGATGCAGAATGTAGGCAGGGCCACGAGGAAGTTAAAATATGTGCCATGAGGGTTTAAAAGGAAGGAGAGCCCCCAGCAGCTGGGGGCACACAGATAGGGCTCACAGAATCTTAGGGAGCAAGAATGGGGGGGGGGAGGGGAAGAGGGTGGCAGGGCACTGACCACCAGAGTGCGGTCTCTTGAAGACAATGACCACGTCTTATTTGTCTTCATATGCCTTCACCCTTCCTCCCACGGCCAAGCAACTCACACAAGAGCTGGCCTTTCTGATGAAGGGTCTGGGGCAAGGGTAGCTGAACTGGAAAGAGAGAGGAGAAGGGCCTGTGCGGAAGTACAGGGACAGACTGAGGCTGAGAGAAAGGAAGTCATCCCAGGTACTGGGGAGTCAGACACAGAACATCCAGCTTCTCACCACTGGAAGCAAAAAGGCAACAGCATAACAAGGGAGCAACAAGAGGTTCTGCACAAGGAGGTAGAGAAAAGAAAAGCCCTTGATGTAAGAACCAACAGAGAAAACCTCTGAGTTTAATCTGGAGAGAAGGAACCTCTGCATGCATGGCTCACAGAGGATGTCTGATGTCCCAAAAGCCACCCTGCAGCTCCTCAGCCCCACAGACCCCACTTGGCATGAGGTTCCTCTGACCGCACCACCACCCAGATCACCTGCACCAGCGTGCACCTTTCTGTGCCTGTATTTTATGGCCCTGCTCAAGAGAGCACATCTGACTATGGTCCATAAGCCAACTTACCAGGAATACATGTGGGGCTTCATAATCCCAGGCCAACAGGATATACCATCCCAGCACGTCTCTTTCCAAACAGTAGCCGCTGTAAAAGTAGGAGGAATAACTACATTTACAACCATGTTCCATATGGTAAGACTTGTTTTTCAAAGCTCAGCAAGGTCAGACCAACTATAGTGCTGTAAGATATGATTTCAGCCTGTTCTTTGAAATGTCAGTTTTTTCCGCAGGTCAATATTTTATATCACCATTAGCCTACCAGGTAGCAAAGCCTGTCCCAAATGCATCAAAATCAACTTAAACTTCTTAAACTTCTCCTTTCCTGTCATGCTTTGGATACATGCTGTGTTAAGCATGCAAGGGTTTGCCCGGAGGAATCACCCCCAAAGAAAAGCATCGACTCTATGGGAATGTGCATTCTGGCAGGCCCAAAGCACCAGCCATGGCCTCGAGGGGACTCAGGAGTACCCAGATACAAACACTCCTGCCCTCTGAGCACACTGCTGTTGAAAAGAGTGTGCATACAAGGGAGGGAGCGGCCGGCATGTCCCGACACAGCGACGGCCTCTTGGCAGCCCGCTGGCACAGACAAGCATCCTGCATAGGGTGCCTGCAAAGGCCCCCGTCACTGGTTTCTGTCCTCCACAGCACCCCCCCCCCCCACCTCACTCCACACCCAGGAGGGCGACCGTACCACCTCCTTCCCTGAGGAGAGTTGACTTCAGCTCCCTTGGGTCCCTCCCTTAGCCTAAATGTTTCTGTATCTTCTTCTGGTCCTCTGCTCCCACCTCTGAGAAAGAGGCAATTGCCAGAGATCCAGGGCCAACCACTGGCCTGGGCTTGGGGCTAAGACACCTCTCCCTGGCAACCCCAATCTCTTCCACTCTCTTGGTCTTACCCTCTACCTGAGAACACCTGCAGTCCTCCCCAGTCTTCAAAAGAACTTTGACCCTTGAACTCCAGGCTGCTTCCCATCAGACACCCCAACTTCCTCAGTACCGCACCCTCTCACTACCACCCGCCTGGAAACACTCTACCTGACGAGTGGGGCTGCTCCCTCCCAGGCCACCAAGACCTCCCAACTGCAGAGACTAGTGACCTCAGGTTCTCCCACCTCTTGGTTCACTAGTCCCTCTTTCTGGAAACTCAGCTTTCGGCCCCTAATAACGACTTTGTGGCTCTGTCTCCTCCCATCCCGTTAGCCTCTCTAGCCTCCTCTGCTGGCTCCTTTCTTCTGCTGACCCCTTCCTTTTGTCCTCTCACCTTGCAGAGCTTCCCCGAAGCCCCTCCTCCCGGAGATCTGGCGTCTGCCTCCCTCTCCAGCCCACCACCACCCTGCTATGTCTCACGCTTCATGCTCCAGCAACAGGGAAACCAACCCAAACACAGACACCCACTGAATTGCTGGAGGCTCACCCACTGGCCCACCTGCTTCCCACCTGCTTCCGGCAGCCAGGCTGCGCTCAGGCGGCCCCCTTGCTACCACCCTGAGCCACACAGCTCACCAAACCTTCTGATCCTTCACTACCGACAGCTGAGAAATATTAAGCGAACACCTCTAACGTACGTATATTTATTTGTACGTTAACTACACATTCTAATGTACCGACGTGTTATACATATTATAAAACAAATACAACGATCAAAGCAATAAAGATGAAATAAATAGGCTAAAACAATGACTTTATTTTATTCATCAACAATACAAAAAGCTTTCATTCTCATGATTAATAATAGCTTTAATAAGAGCAATGTGACTGATATGCTTCCCTTTTCTCAGTGTTTTAAGTACACTTTTTACAGATGTGCAACATACACACAGAAAACAGCACAATTACAAGTGCACAGGTTAAAGAATTCTCACGAAGTCGGTATATCCATGTAGCCAGCACCCAGAAGCAGAGACCAAACATCACCAGCACCCCCAGAAACCCACTGCACCCCCTTCTATCACTACCTACCGCCCAAGGGTAGCCATCCTCGTGGACAAGATGTCACAAAGTAAGTATCGCAATTCCTTTTAAAGATGAGAGTGAGGGGTGCCTGGGGGGCTCAGGTGATTGAGTGTCTGACTTGACTTTGGCTCAGGTCATGCTCTCCTGGTTCTTTAGATCGAGCCCTGTGTCAGGCTCCATGCTCGGTGTGGAGCCTGCTTAAGATTCTCTTTCTCGGGGCGCCTGGGTGGCGCAGTCGGTTAAGCGTCCGACTTCAGCCAGGTCACGATCTCGCAGTCCGTGAGTTCGAGCCCCGCGTCAGGCTCTGGGCTGATGGCTCAGAGCCTGGAGCCTGTTTCCGATTCTGTGTCTCCCTCTCTCTCTGCCCCTCCCCCGTTCATGCTCTGTCTCTCTCTGTCCCAAAAATAAATAAACGTTGAAAAAAAAAAAATTAAAAAAAAAAAAAAAAGATTCTCTTTCTCTCCCTCTGCCCTCTCCTCCACTCACATTCTCTCTCTTTCTCTCAAAGAAAAAAAAAAAACTTCAAAAGATGAGGATGAGGAGACTGAAATTAAGCACCTCTCTCAAGCTCGCAAACCTAAGGTGAGTCAGAGCAGGACCCCAGGTCTTTGGACTTCAGTGTTTCAGTGTACTGTTTCTACTTGCAGAGAAATACTGTTTCCAACATAAACACCCTCACAAGAGGCTAAAACACTTAATAAAAGAACATGCTTATGGACTCTGCCCATCCCAAAACACAACTCATGACAGAAGAGAAGAATAAAATGGTCTATTGATCCAACTTTGAGACAGACACATAGAAAGTCTGGACAAAGTGTTAAGAATAAGATAATGGCTGATAAAATCTTGCCATTTGTAACAACATGGATGGACCTAGAGGCTATTATTACGTTACGTGAAATAAGTCAGACAGAGAACAAAAATACTGTATGATTTTATATATGGAACCTTAAAACAAAACCAAAACAAAACAAAAAACAGATTCTTTTTTTATTTTTTTTAACGTTTTTTATTTATTTTTGAGACAGAGAGAGACAGAGCATGAATGGGGGAGGGTCAGAATCCGAAGCAGGCTCCAGGCTCTGAGCTGTCGGCACAGAGCCCGATGCCAGGCTCGAACTCACGGACCGCGAGATCGTGACCTGAGCCGAAGTCGGCCGCTTAACCGACTGAGCCACCCAGGCGCCCCAAAAAACAGATTCTTAAATACAAAGAACAAACTGGTGGTTGCCAGAGCAGAGATGGGTGGGGAGATGGGTGAAACAGGTGAAGGGATTAAGAGGAACAAACTTCTAGTTATAAAATAAATAAGTCTGGGGCGCCTGGGTGGCTCAGTCAGTTAAGCATCCGACTTCAGCTTAGGTCACGATCCCACAGTTTGTGAGTTCAAGCCCCTCATCGGGCTCTGTGCTGACAGCTCAAAGCCTGGAGCATGCTTTGGATTCTGTGTCTCCTTCTCTCTCTGCCCCTCCCCAACCTGTGCTCTGTCTCTCTCTCTCTCTCTCTCTCTCTCTCTCTCTCAAAAATAAATGTGAAACAATTCTTTTTAATAAAAAATAAAATAAATAAATAAAAATAAATAAGTCAACACCAAATATTAAAAGCATTTGTACAGGGGCGCCTAGATGGGTCAGTTGGTTAAGTGTCTGACTCTTGGTTTCAGCTCAGGTCATGATCTCACGTTTTGTGAGTTCGAGCCCCACGTTGGGCTCTATGCTGACAGCATGGAGCCTGCTTGGGATTCTCTCTCTCCCTCCTCTTTCTGCCCCTCCCCCACTTGTTCATGCTCTTTCTCTCTCTCTCTCTCTCTCCCTCAAAATTAATAAACAGACTTTACAAAATAAATAAATAAAAGCATTTGTACAGCAAAGGAAACCATCAAAAAACAAAAAGGCAACCTAGTGAATGGGAAAAGATATTTGCAAATGACATATCCAATAAGAGGTTAATATGCAAAATATATAAATAATTTACACAACTCAACACCAAAAAGATGCCAAATAATCTGACTTTTAAATGGGCAAGGGCTCTGAATATTTTTCTAAAGAAAATATGCAAATGGCTTACAGACACGTAAAAGATGCTCAACATCACTCCTCATCAGGGAAATGCAAATCAAACCACAATGAGGTATCACCTCACACCAGTCAGAATGGCTAGCATCAAGAAGACAGGAAACGACAAGTGTTAGTGAGGATGAGGAGGAAAGGAAACCTTCGTGCACTGTTGATATAGTATAAATTGGTGCAACCCCTGTGGAAAATAGTATGGACGTTCCTCAAACAATTAAAAATAGAACTACCCTATGATCCAGTAATTCCAGTACTGGGTAACTGCCCAAAGAAAACAAAAACACTAATTGGAAAAGATACATGCACCTGTATGTTTATTGCAGCATTATTTACAACAGCCAAGATATGGAAGCAGCCCAAGTGTCCACTGACAGAGGAGTGGATAAAGAAGATATGGTAGGCACATATACACAATGGAATATTATTCATCCATAAAAAAGAATGGGATCTTACTATCCGTGACAATATGGATGGTCCTAGAGGCTATTATGCTAAGTGAAATTAGAGAAAGACAAATACCATATAATTTCGCTTCCATGAAGAACCTAAAAAACAAAACAAAAAGCCAGATTCTTAAATACAGAAAACTGGTGGTTGCCAGAGGGGAAGAGGGTGGGTGATGAGCAAAAGGGGATTAAGAGGTACAAAGTATTGTACCAGTATTAAGTTAAGTCACGGAGACGAAAAGTACAGCATAGGGAATACAGTCAATAATATTGTCATGGCAGTGTATTGTGACCGATGGTAATTACATTTATCATGATGAGCACTGAATAATGCATAGAATTGTCCAGTCACAAATCACTATGTTGTACACCTGAAGCTCATATAACACTGTATGGCAACTATACTTCAACAATTAAAAAAAAAAAAAAAAAAGGAAAACGATAAAAAGAGATGATGGCTTTTTTTTGGGGGGGGGACATCTATCTTTATTTTCTTACTTTTCCATAATTAACATTTAATAATCAGGAAAAGAACTACTTTTTAATTGAGATATAATTTACATACCATAAAATGGACCCTTTTACACTAGAACTCAGCAGGTTTTAGCATATTCACTAAGTTGCACAGTCATCTCCACTAATTCCAGAACATTTTCATCAGCCCCAAAAGAAACCCTGTCCCATTAGCATGCACTCCTGTGCCCCATCTCCCTGGCGGCCACCAATCTACTTTCTGTGTCTATGGGTTTGCTTCTTCTAGACATTTCATAAAAACAGAATCATGCGGTATGTGGCCTTTGGTGTCTGGTTTCTCTCACTTAAAATGTTTTCAAGGTTCATCCACGTTGTACTAAGAATCAGTACTTCATTCTTCTTTATAGCTAAATAATACTCCATTATATGGATGTACCACATTTTGTTTATCCATTCATCACCTGATGGATATTTGGGTTGTTTCCATGTTGGGCTATCATGAATAACACTTCTACTGCTATGAACATGCACGTACAACTTCTGGTGTAAGCATGTGCTTTCAATTCTCCCAGGTATTTACCTAGGAATGGAATTAAGTCATGTGGTAATTTGGTATTTCATTTTTTGAGACACTGACATATTGTTTTCCAAAGAGTATGTGCCATTTTACATTCCCACCAGCAATATGCCCTCCTGCAGAATGAAGCAAATCTCTCCAGGGTGGTTCGAAAAGATGATGTCCAGAGGAATCACCACAAAAGTGGCCCCAGGTACACTGCACACCTGCACAGCATTTTATTAGCTAGAAAACACATGTGCAGGCAGACTGGATGGCATGGAGCTTGCTTTCAAATCTTTTACCCCTCATATGTGTACAGTTCTTTAGAGTGGAGAGTGTCTTCACATGCATGATCCCTAGTTTAACCAGGAACTCCTGCTTTCTCTGTTAATTATGGTTTCATGTTCTGTCTTCTCTCCATCATTTCATTTGTATTATATTTTATGTCATAATCAGAAAAACTACTTTGAAATCATCTGATACTTGAATGGTTCCACTCCCACTGCCAATCCTTTCCCATGACTTGCCCATGGATGGTCTTTCATTCTAACTCATCTCTCAGTGATGGGAGCATGCCTTCCAATGGTTTCCCCCTACCCCGGAGTGGTGCATGGTTGTAGCAAAAGCTACACACAAGGTGTGTCTTTATACAACTGGAAAGAATTTCTGTTACCACCAAATGTGAACTAAAACTGGGCTGAGAATTCTCTTTTTTTTTTTTTTTTTGGTCACAACCTTTTCCCTCAAAACTTGACAGGTACTGTCCCATTGCCCCCTGGCACCTATGCTGTAGGTAAGCCTGAGCCTCGTTAATTTTTTTTTTTTCTTTGATTTAAAGGTTCCTTCTGCCAGGATGGTAATGGTATCCTCTCCTAATTTTGGCTAATTTTGCCTGGCTCACGATGAGCCCTTCTAATCTACAGATTCAGGTCCTTCTTCAGAAAAATTGAGGCTTCCTTCTATGCTGTTTGTTCTAGTCTCCAGGCTGGTTTGTTATCCACACCTTGGGGTCTCCTCTGTGGCTTTCCTGTCCCTTCTGAGCACGGCAATGTGTCTCCTCCTGACCCCTTGACATACCGCGGTGCCACAGTCTCAAATGCTGGCATCATGCGCTTCATTTCCTTCTGTACCTTAAGTCCGCAAGCTGCTTTCTCATCTGTCTGTTGACTCATCATCTCACTTTTCACAGCATCTCTGACTTCTCAGGGAGGACAAAGACAACCTTTGAAGCTGGGAAACCTTCTGTCCAAAGCTTGCTCCTTCTGTTTCTTGCACACCTTACTGACTTCCCTTGACACCACTGATCTTCTCAGTGCATCCCCTCCAGTGTTCCTTCTTCCATTTGTTCATCCTTAAATGAGGACACGTGAGACCTCGTCTGGTATTTACCCAAAATTTGCACACATATTCCCTTTGGTCTCCTCTCTACTCACCCTAACGGATTCAAGGTTCCTTGGGCAGGGTTGTGGGTGAAGGCCCAGAGAATGAGGCCCTGGCACTCATCAACTGGGACCACTCTTTAGTAACTGTCTTCTCTTGCCTCGGTTTCCTCTTCTATAAAACTGGATAGTAGTTGAGCTCATCTTTCAACACCCTTTAGCTCTACATTTTTATGGTACTCATAACACATCATACAGATTTAAAAGTTTCATTAGTTTGGAACCAATTATCAAGGACTTTGCTCAACATATGTAAGAACAAGTAATAACCTATTTCTTAAGAAAAACTCACTGTACTTTATTTCAAGTTAAGCAAACCACAAATATTAAGTTCAAGAAATAGGCTTCATTTGATTATATATAAGAAAAAGGAGAATTATAAATAATTTACCAAAAGCTAGCAGAGTACATGGCCCAAGGATGTACTGGGTATGAGATGCATACAAGAAAAAATGAAACAAGAAATGTATACAAGAAGGCAGAAGTTTGGTGCCTGGGTGGCTCAGTTGGTTAAGCAACTGACTTCGGCTCAGGTCATGATCTCACAGTTTGTGAGTTCAAGCCCCACACTGGGCTTCCTGTTGTCAGTGCAGAGCCTGCTTCGGATTCTCTGTCTCCCTCTGTCTCTCTCTCTCTCTCTCTCTCTCTCTCTCAAATTAATTAATTAATTAATTAAACATTAAAAAAACTTTAAAAAGAAGGCAAGAGCTATACACAAGCAATTGAGAATCAGCCTTTCTCTTCCTGTCAGGCTGCCCAGCCCCCCACCAATTCCATAACCTGCAGTCTTGTCTAAACACTGGAAACCAAGTGGGAACACTGTAACAACCATGTCATCGCTGGACCTGTCTTTTCAGAGACATAAGGGATAATGACACTGATCGAGAGCTTCCTATTGGCACACACATTATCCCAATTAATCCTGGCAAGCACCTGTTAGGGCACTCACTCCTCCATGTTCTCTGGCACTCCAACATGTCCCGTTGGGCAGGCCAAGAATGCAACCTCCGACCAGCCTTTACCCAGGCCACTTTTCAAGGTTGTGCTTGCAGTGGGCAGCTTTGAGGGATGAGACAATGTCCCCCTCAGGGCTGAAAAGTAAGCTTGCTTACTGCCTGCTATAAAGCACCTGGTGCCCCCAGCACAGTGTTTCTCAGCCCTGACACAGAAGCACAGCCTCCATCTGGGCCCATGGCATCACCCCCATGGAATGTGGGGGAAGGGAAATGGACACACACACTAATGTTGATGCTAGCAATAAAGTCCTTTGCCTCTGACTCAGGCATTACACATACAAAAGGGTGGAAGAAAAGAAAAGAAAAAAGAAAAGAAGAGAAGAGAAGAGAAGAGAAGAGAAGAGAAGAGAAGAGAAGAGAAGAGAAAAAAAAGAAAGAAGACAGGGGAAGTTCTCCCTCCTAACTCACCCCAACCTGAATCCTGTAACCCACCTCTCCTAGATCCCATAACAGAGCTCAGTATACATCTTCCCATCTTTAACTCCAGGTTTTGTTCTTTAACTCAAACTCATCTGGAGTCTCCACTGCTGTTTGGGGTCAAGCTTAGCAATTCCTTCTGGCATTGAAAGCCAAATGTCCCAACAATGTAATAACCATTCCTTCCCTTGCTATTGTGTAACTCCTGATGGCTCATGAATTAAGGTCCTGTGCATGTTAGCAAAGAAATCATTTCTTTTCCAGGAATCTGTTTTCCTGCTCTTACCCAAGAGCCATATGGAATTAATAAATTACTGCTTTATAATAAGTTGTGAAGGTTCAATCATTTATAGGCCATATATATGAGGCTGATCTCAACTACTCTGAGACTCCACATATTTTAAATGGGGCCAATAATGGTGATGCTGGCCCCCAATAACCATCCTCCTCTCCTTCTTTAGTAACAGAAATTCTGGTCTGTAGGTGGACACATGGCTTCCCTGAACAGAGATTACATTTCCCAACCTCCCTTACTGCTAGGTGTGGCCATATGACCAAGATCAGGCCAATGAGATGCAAGAAATGTCATGCACAAATTCTGGAAAGTGGCCCTCAAAGGCTGGAATGCAGATGCAAAAGCTAGAGCTCCAGCAGCCATTTCAGGCCTTGAAGTGACCTCAGACTTGGAAGTCATTCCTAAGATAGCCTCATGATGGAACAACAAGATAGAAGGAACCTGAGTCTCTGACCATATAGGCTCTATACCTACCCTGAGCTGATTATCTCTTGACTTCTCACACATGAGAAGTTTCTATCTTATTTATCTTTGTTATGTCTTTGTTATTTTAGTTTTCTGTCACTTATACTCCAAACTACAAAAATGGCTCCCTCATAAGGAGAGAGATAAATGTTATATGAGAATATGTATCACGAAAGATATCCAATAGATGTCAATTTTTATATTCCCCCAACTAAGGGTCTAGCACTATTTTTACACATAGCAGACAAACTCAAACATTTGTTGAAATGAACAGGAATCTAGAAGAATGAAGGCCATTTCCGTGCCCTAAAATTTTTTTAATATTTTTACCAATTTCTTTTTCCAGATAAATATCACTATTTTATCAAGTTTTGTAGACTATCTCATTGGAATTGCCAATATTTGGAGATATGGCATTATCACTATTACTATGTGTAGACTTCCCTGGAAAGAGCCAGAAGTTGATTGCTTGATCAACTGATTGATTTTCATCTTATCCATTCAAGAAACATTTTCCCCCCACGCCCTCAAAAAAACATTTAATAAGAGGCTACTCAGTAACAAGCCTTATCATAAAAATGAGACTTTGGCATTAACAACCAAACACTAGGTAAATAATCCGTAATGCCACCTCCCCCAATATCCACCAAAATACTCAGAAAGATAGAAGAGGTGATACAAATCTATACCATCACTAAAGACTAAGGCTAATGTGCTAATTGGTCCTTATCACCTCCAATTATTGATCCACGATCAACAGCTGAGCCTATTATTGCTGAAGTCCTTTACATCATACGTGTGCTACATTGGTGGGGTTTAGTCCAGTGGAGAAATCAGCAGAGGTATTCACGCAAGGATCATATTATCATCAGCAGCATTACTACTGTTATTTACTGAACCATTACTCTGTGATAGACACTTTGTCAAGCACCTTCTCTGTACTAATATACCACTGAGTTCTTATAAAAATTCTCTAAGATGGGTATTGCTATCACACCCATTTAATGTGAGAAAACTCACCCTAGCAAGTGAGGCCCCAGGAGGTCAGGTGACCTACCCAAGGACACTGTCAATAAAAGTATCTTCACTGGCTGTGGTAGTGAGTCCTCAGGCAAAGGCAGGATTTGAACCCAGTTCAGTCAGCCCCATTTTCAGAACCACTTCTCTGTGTTCCATCCCACAAGAGCTGAACAGCGTTTTATGTTCTGTACTGGTACACGTACTCCCATCCACTCATCTGCTCCCTTCTCTTTGCTAAACATTGAGGTTTTTCAACCAATGAACATTAATCCTTCTTCTTTCTCCTTTTGTGAGAGGCAAATGGCTTCATATCAGGGTGGTGGGCCCTGATATCAAGGACAGCTACTCACCTCCAATTATCCCTGATCCTTTCTCACCACTCTTCAGCTGTGGTTTTCAGCACCAGGGCCAGTGCCAACTAGGTCTCTGCCTCTGCCCTACACTCCTAGGTTTTGGGGTCAGGGTATTACTTAAAGATGCATGTGGCATCACACATCAGATTCTCGTTGGCTCTTCACTGGGTTCTGTAAGCTGATCTCTGTCAGGCATTTAGGCCTACCAGGGGGGTGGACTTCCACTTTTGTCAATTTAGGACACCCTTCATGAGCAGTCTGGGTAAATCTCATGTATGCTAACTCTAAGACCCATCTGTAAGTTCTGGAAGTTGTACACCAGGCTCTGACCTGCTGCCCAAGCTCAGGACACACAGGAGACCGAGAATGCACAACCCCAGTCACAGGGCTCCCACATCACTTTAGTCCAGTCTGCACGGTTTTGTCATCTTCCTGGACTTCCTCACACAGCTCTGACAGCTCCCGATCCTGGGATCTAGACACACACCCTTCCCACTGAAGCTGCAGACCTGTCCTGAACCTCAGAACACTGGATGGGGCCCCGACTTTCCTGCTTCAGGAACCAGAGATTTCAAACCAAAAGAGCAGCAGTAGCAGGCACGGTGCACTGCCTGAGGAGGTCTCAGGGAAGATGAAGGGTTGAGACACTGGCCGCGGCCAAGAGCCTCTCTCGGTCTTTTGCACACAGAAGCAAAAGGAACTAATGTTGGACTGTCTCCAACATTAGTGAAAATAAAAGTGTCAGCAGGAAGCCTGGGGCACCCAGCTTCAAGGGCAGGGGCAGAGGCCCTGCAGACAGCGAGCTGGAGGGGATGCCCCAGCCACCAGTCTCCACAGCATTATCTTCCTAGGTTACTACTTTCTCACTGACCCTCCTCCAGCTCCTTCTCTGACTCTTCTATGTGCCCCATCCCTCGCACTGGTGCTCCCCAGCACTCCAGCCAGGATCCTGTGCCCACTATGCAGAAACTTCCTGGGTGACCCACCTCTCTCCTATCACTTTGGGCCAGCTACACAAGGATGACCCCAAGTCTTTCTCTATTAGCCAGCAGGGTATTGGAGCCACCTGTGAAGGCTCCACAGCATACAGATGACCAGTCTCTCTCCCCCAAACACCACTGAGGATCCTGATGCTCCAAAGACTAAGAACCACTGCTCTGGCCCAGATCTTTCTCTGAGCTCCAGGCAAGCAAGCCAGCTGCCAAAACGCTGTCCCACAGGCCTCCCAAACTCAGCTTGGCTGTTGCCAACACTGAATTCACTACTTCCTCCTCCTCAACCCAATACCCCTGTCTTGTTCCTTATCTCTGCAACTGGCCCAGCCCTTAATATCACTAAAGTGAGAAACCCTGATACTGCCCTCCCATCCACTAAATATGCAAGAAAGGAGGCCTCTTCCTCAGCTTCTCCCAAACCTGCCTCCTCCTCTCCATCCCCATGGCCAAGCTCAGGGGCAAGAGCCCTGCACTCATCTCCCCCACACCATCCTCTGCACCAGGGTCACAACCGGCAGTGTTTTCCTCCTCCTGTAACTCTGGAACGGTACTCCGCTGGCCACAGGACACCATCTGAACTCCCAAGCACTGCCTTCGAGTCCCTCTGAGAACTGACCCTGAACCACACCTCTGACCTCATCTCCTGCCAGCGTCTCCTCCCTGTGTTCATGAGCTTCACCCTCTAGCAATGCCAGGCAGCTCACCACTCCTGACACACAGCATGTTCTTTCCTACTTCTGTTACTCTATAGTCTGTGTCCTCTGCCCGTGTCCCTCTTTGCCTGGGAAACTGAAAATCCATCTTTAAGATCCTGTGAGTCTGGTTCCATTCCACAAGCTCCCATTTCTACTGCTTGCCATCCCTGACCCAGCATCACCACTCTCATCTATTTAGTCCTGTGTGTCAGGTCCGTGGGCTCCTGAGGGTAAAGCCTGCGGTGCCAAACCCAGGTGCGAGCTCAGGAAATGTGGAATGAAAACCACTAATGAGATCAAAAAGCAAAGAAAGCAACCAATCTTGAAGGCAATAAAAATAAACCCAACTGCTATCTTGGAAACCATGGCAGGTATTGTTTCAGTAATAGACGCCTTCGGTGATAGATGGGAATTATGTAAAACAGGAGTCAGCAAGAGCCTGTCGGGGATGCCTGCACAGGTCAAGAAAACAGCACTGGGACCACCAACCACCAGGGTGTGAATACTACAGAGTTTCCCTCGCAACTCAGTACTCCAGCCACACTGGCTCTCTATTAACGTCTGAAATTCGCCATGCCCTTGTCCCAACTGGAACCATGACCATGCAGCTGCCACCTGTTCACCTGGTCAACTCCAACTCATCTTTTCTGTGGAAAGTGGCTCTGGCCTTCCCAGCAGGTAGAGCTGCCCTGTTTACAGTCGGCAGGCACCTTCTACTCCTCCTCTGTAGCCATCTTCAGTGCTTCAGTTAATGTTTTCTATGCTTGTTATTGTTTTTGTACTTATTTTTATACTTCTTTAACTTTGCTGCTAGATTATGAGTTAAAAGACAGCAAGGACCAGATTCATCTTTTTTTCTGTACTGTGGCCCCACACTCAGCAGGCCCTGAACAGAAATGGATGGATTATGGATGGATGGATGGATGGATGGATGGACGGACAGACAGACGGACTGACAGGCAGGTAGGTCTAAAAGACAGGCAAGAACAAGGAATAAGGCTGCCTTTCATTGCTGGTACAATAGTTCCACATCATCCAGCTCTCTTTACTCTGACTCGACCCTCACAAAGCAATCTCAGATTTTAAAACTGGGGCTTTTTGAGGTGCCTGGGCGACTCAGTTGGTTGAGCACCCGATTGCGGCTCAAGTCATGATCTCACAGTTCGGGAGTTCAAGCCCTGAGTCAGGCTCTCTGCTGTCAATGCAAAGCCCGCTTCGTATCCTCTGTCCCTCCCTCTCTCTGCCCCTCCCCTGCTCACTTGCTGGCTCTCTCTCTCAAAAATAAACATTTAATATAAATAAAATAAGAAAGGATAAAAATAAAACTGGGGCTTTCCTACTGGAGAAAGGACACATACACACCAGGGATATTCCTGTTTATTTGGAAAGCAGGTGTCAGAACAAACTGACACACTTGCATTCTGGCTTCATATCCGGTGATTTTTCTATAATTCCAGGCTGCTGTCTCTGTTCCAAAAGGATATTGGCTATATTTATAAAACTAGGTTCCAAGAATCTCTCAGCCTTTAAGAAGCCCCCTAAGATCATGATGAAGCTCCCTAAGATCAATATGCATATTGCCACCAGACCCCAGAGCTGCACACGAAGTAAGTCAGGACTTAGTTCCCCCGACTCAACAAAGGACCTCAATGCAGAGGTTTTCATCAGAGGTAAATGCTTCTTCATGAACATGATCTATGTGCAACGTTTTATGTCCTGCAGGAAGTTGTTACGAAATGCAATGTACAAATAGATGTGCTAAAGTCCATAGGATTTGCTGGGTGGAGAATCAGGACACGGAGTATGAAACCCTGGCAAAGTCCCACCCTCAGCAGTGAGAAGAGTGGACTCCGTGCCCTTTAACTTTCAGGACGGACTGACACCACATCTGATGAGTGCAAAGTTCACAACAGTGCTCATTGCAAAAGAGCCCTGTAGCAGGTATACTCAGAAAGAAAGTAGAGAAATAAGCTAACTAGAGCAACCTGGCAGGTTTGAAAACAGCAAGAGAATGCTGTCTATCAATCATCAAAATCTTATCTAAAAGATTCTAATCTTCTAAGCTTATCAAAAAGCTTCCCAACAAGAACAAATTCTAATCTTAGTTGTCAACCCATCAGCACATGCATTAGTAATTACTGTACTTTACAAGGAAGATCAGGGTTTCCTAGTCCCTGGAATGAAAACAGACCTTAAAACCCTCACTGCAAATTGCACTCCTTAAGTTCCATTATCAGGAAATTAAAATAACTAAAACTAAAAGAAACTATCACAAGTACCTTTTTCAATGAACACGTTTCCTTATCTCACCTATGACTCTTCCAATGTCAGAAACCACACCTTGAGGCAGCACAGGGTGCAAGAAAAGACAAAGGAGGAGCCCTCAGTTTCTCCCACAGCTACATCTTGGGCAACTTGCTTGGCCTCTCTGAGCTTCCATTTTCTCCCATGCACCTCAAAGATTGCCTTGTAAGAACCAAGACGACCCTGAAAAAACAGGTGTCAAGAGACTTTGTAAAGTGTTGAGATATTTCACAATGAAGGGACCTCAGATCCAACATTCTCATTTCATAGATTCAAATCAGTTACTGGACACTCACCGTTTACTTCATTTATTCATTCGACAAACACTTATGGGGTACCTGCTATGTGCCAGATGCTATGACAGGCCCTAAAGACCCAATGGTGAGCAATACAGCCCTAGTCCAGGATCTGACAGCACTACGGGAGACAGACATCACCAACCACTGCACGACAAAGCATCTTGTTACACCCAGCAGGCCATGCTTGAGATCTGGTCTTTTTTCTAAGGGAGGTCAGAAGCCACTGAAGGGTTTTAAGCAGAGAACCACACACAACTCATTCTGGCTGCCTTGTACTAGCCCTGGGCTGGGCCCAGGATAAGGCAAGAACAAATGCAGGCTCTTACTCTACAAAATCAGCCGGCAGGGAGGGGGGCGGGGGTGGTGTTCACCAGGAAGTCCTCATTAGTCACAGAGTGTTATGACACACTACAGGAGGGTGTTGTGGGAGCCTGTGGGGGGAACAGTCTAGAAATGCTAGTGGGCCGAAAGTGTTGGAGATATGGTGCCCAGAGGAAAAACAAATCAAAACACGGCTACAGAAAGGACACGCAATAAAAAATACCTCAAAATGGTCAAAGTCACCGATTCCACGTAACAAACTTCAGTGCCACAAAAAGAGACACAGCATATTCTCCTGAATTTATTAACTTGTTTTCCATAAATATTTAATTACTGAGAAATGTATCAAAAGCACAGATTTCTCTTGACCTAATTATCAAGCTTACACAAGAGTGGGTGAGAATTATTATAGCCAATAAACATGAATTTAATTATACTCATCAGTCTTTCTTTCATCTTTACGAAGAGAAGATGATTTTCAAAGACATCTTTGACTGTTGAGGCCAAATATTTAAATTTCTTGATTAGTCAAGTAATTGTCTTCACCTTAAAATAAAACCTTATAATAAAAATATTTAAATCTTCATCTCATTTTTTTTTAATTTTTTGTTTAATGTTTGTTTATTGTCGAAGGAGAGAGAGACAGAGCGTGAGTGAGATAGGGGCAGAGAGTGGGGGAGACACAGAATCCAAAGCAGGTTCCAGGCTCTAAGCTGTCAGCACAGAGTCCAACGCCAGGCTTGAACTCACGAGCCATGAGATCATGACCTAAGCCGAAGGCTGACACTTAACCCACTGGGCCACCCAGGAGCCCCTAAAAATATTTAAATCTTAAAGAGGAAAAATATAATGTTGCATCCGTTCATATTAAAGACCCTCCATTTAACGTGGAGTCACAGAACAAGGAGACAGAAGCAACTTGGGAAACGAGCCTTCATTTCCTGGACCAGCCTGAGACAAGGCCCCCCCTCACAGTGACTCCATCCTCTCCCTTCCCAACAGCCAACTGCTTTTGTGGGTGTGCACACTTGCATCCAGTCCCAACGCAAGCTGAGTTCCTCCTGCCACCCTGGATGACCCTACTAGCCCCTGCCACCGAGGACATCTGAGTTTTAACATATTCCTTGTGCGATAACTCAAGTAACTTCCATAGGCAGTAAATTAACATCCCCTAAAAAAGCATTCTGCAAGCACGCTAACAATGGATGAAGAGAACATTATTCCAGCTCACATCTACTGGGTCCTCATGATGTGTGAACTCTATGCTGAGCCCCATTCCACATGATCACCTTGAAGCCTTTTAGGAACCATATGGAGGTAAGTACCATTGTGAAAAGTACGGGAGATGATTCATTTTCAGAAACATCAAATAAAAGCTGTGCTACTTAACAGCAGGATTACATTACAACCTACTGGACATATGTATGAACCCCGCCCCACCCAGCCCACAGTGGAGTCCCAAACCCTTAGATACTTCATTTCCTGGTTCTTCTTCCCCTCTCTGTTTCGCGAACTTACTTTCACGGGCTTTGCAATGAGCATGCGCCAAAGAACAAAGGAGGGACTGAGAGTCTCCGCATCCCTCAGGAAATGTACATTTGTTCCAATTAGACTACTTTTTGCTTACACGGGCATAGGCGATGTCCGGGTAAGGCTGTAACCTCAGTAGTATTCAGCCAATGAGGAATCGGGGGAGGAACTTGCATACTAGGAGATAAATTTCTGCTGTAACTGCCCCAAGTGTGCCGGTCTGTCAGACACCCGCTCTGACAAGAACGTTCATTGAAACCTTGCTTCACTGCATCCCTCCTTTGATTGGGTCAAGTGGGCTTATTTCCCACATCATCACACTTCCTGTATCAGTGAGGAAACAGAGGAGTGGTCACTTGACCAAAGCCACCAGGGTTTTGAGTGGTGGAGTCAGGACCCATACCCACATTGGCCTGACTCTAGAGTCTGCACTTTAAGCTCTGATGTCAGGCGATAAATCTCCTACAGAGAACATAATGGAGTCAAAAGCTCTGCAGAAAAACTGTGGGACAATTTGTCATTCTGGGTCTTCACTGCCTCTGCTCTCCTCCATAAGTGCATGTGAAACAAGCCTGGCTTATGCCTCCCCTTGGGGAAAAGATGTGGAATTGATCAGTGCAGGTGATCCAATGAAGAAAAGGTGCTCACGACGGTGCTGGGCTGGAAACTACCTTTGAGAAGGGCTTGTGTAAAAAAAAAAAAAAAAAAAAAAAGGGAGAGGCAACACTTGTGGACAAACCCATAACTCGGGGTTAACGGGGCCCATGAGGAGTATCCCTAGAACTCCTCGAGTTCTTTGTGACTTCAGAGCTGGTTTCTCAGACACCATGGCCGTCATCTTTACCACCCCACTGGCACCATTACCACTACACTAGAAACCAGAGAAAACAACTGAAGAGGTGCTCCTCAGTGCTCCAAAAGAACCACGAATAACATGTGAGCAGTCTGTAGGAACAGCTTTCTATCAGGCACCAGGCTAAACGTGCCACTGCATTATTTCACCGAATCTTCAACAAGAGTCCTAAGTTAGATAACACTGCTATCCCCATTTAACAAATCAGTAAACAAGACACAAACAGGAAGACATTTGCCCAAGGCCTTATGTGTGGAAGAGCCAGAATTTGAACCCAGGTCTGCCTGGCTCCAGAGCATGAATCTGCTTGGCCCCTTGACTTGAGGTCTTCTGTCACAGTCAGTTGCCTTCTGATCACCTTCTGTTTGCATGTGGCTCCTCCCCCAACCATGAGCTCCTCAAAGGCAGGGACGGGACTCCTTCATCTCCACACATTCCCAGCATTCAGCAAAGGGTTTAGCCCAGAGCAGGAACCCAGCAAGGCTGGTGAGTGAATCCCCGCATAAAGGAAGGAAGGTCACCTCTCTTTTCAAGAAAATGGCCCTAAAAATGCCCCCAGGATGCCCCTCACAGATGCCAACCTGACCAACTGTCCACTTCCTCCGGTCAAAATCTATGCACCACGACTCTGCTCCCTTGAGCCTGCTCCTCCACAACCTCACCACAAGAGAAAGATGAGCAGCCATGCTCTGAGGAAAGTCAAGGTGGGCTTAACAAATATGAGCAGTTCATGTTTAGAGCTGTCCTTTTTTCTGCTTCCCTATCTTGTCCTGGAGCATCCAGAGCAAATAGTTCTTTCCTCTCCCATCTCTAAGACTCTTTGGACAAGTACCACCAGCCACACCCAAAGCCTACAGCTAGTATATGGCACAACACATGCCTGTCAGAGTCAGCACTCAAGTAGTTGGAAAGTGAAGGAACAGAGCCCAGAAACCGGGATTCACCAGAGAAATAATGACTTATCAATAAGAGCTTGCCAACATTCAGTTGGTCCAGAGGTACGTCCCAATGCCCACCAAGAGCCTACCCTGAAGACTCAGCAGCAAAGACAACAGGAGGGTTTTCCTGTGCAGGGAGGAGCCACAGACATAAACCGATGCACGCTATAACACAGTGCGTGTTCTGATCAAGGCAGACACACAATGAAAGTCAAGGGAGTACAAACAGGAGCGGTCACTTGTGCCTAGAACAGAGTAGGTTTCACAAAGGTAGGGATATTTGACCTGGGAAGCCATTCCCAAATCACCCAGGGAGAAGTCACTATTTCCTGACTCCATGACCCCTCTACTGCTCACCACCCCAACGTTGGGCCCACCACAACTGTTGGGTAATCAGTGACTTAGGTGTCTGTCTCCCTGCACAGTATGTGAGCATCCCAAGGGCAAGGACTTTGGGCACTGTCCATGGCTCAGTCTCAACTGCCCAGGAAATGTCTGCTGACAAAAAACAAAAGAGGCTACTTCAGGTTATTAATAACATGGCAACTACCCCTTCTTGAGCATCTACTAAGACCTGCTATCGCTGCAAGTACTTTGTATGCATGATCTCATTTCCTCCGCACAAAAACCTCAAAAGGCAGATTTTATTATCATCATCCATTTACAGATAGGAAGACTGAAATGCAGAAAGATTAGGTAAATTGTCCTAAGTCATACAGCCAGTGAGTGACAGCTCAACTTTGAATCAAGGGCTGAATGGAAAGTCAGTTTTCATTCACTAACAAACAGATCCCTTTTCCTTTCTCTTTCTGCTGTCCACCTTGCATCCAGATATACGGCTGCCTGTAGTCTATTGTTCAATGGGACCAAAGCCATTTGTTTCCTAGAAAAGAACAAGGGATGTCTCTTGTTATTCTTCTAAACAATGACTGCTAACCATTACTGAGTAAACATCATGGGGAGGGCGGGGAGACATGGATAAAATTGTGTTTACAACATCAGTTGAAAACATTTATTAAGAAGGAACTGTGTGTACCAACTGGAACACAGTCCAATGTTGGAACAATTTCCAAAACAGATCAAGTGAATAAATGAAGGAGAAAGAGGATGTACAGACACCATTCTTTCTGTAAGAGAAAGGATATATAATAAACAAGAAAATGGTAATGGTGGTTGCCCCTAGGGAGAAGGACTGGCAGCTGGAGGCAAGAAAGACCCTTTATAATTTGTTCCCCTTTGAATGACTTGCCTTTTTTTTAAAGTTTATTCATTTATTTTGAGAGCAAGAGAGATGGGGGGGGCGGTTGAGAGTGAGTGAGAAAGTGAGGGGGAGAGGGAGAGAAAGAGAGAGAGAGAGAGAGAGAGAGAGAGTGTCACAAGCAGACTCCACACTGTCAGTGCAAAGCCTGATGTGGGTCTTGAGCTCACGAATTCCGTGAGATCATGACCTGAGCTGAAACCAAGAGTTGAACGCTTTTTTTTTTTTTAACGTTTATTTATTTTTGAGACAGAGAGAGACAGAGCATGAACGGGGGAGGGGCAGAGAGAGAGAGGGAGACACAGAATCCGCAGCAGGCTCCAGGCTCTGAGCTGTCAGCACAGAGCCTGACGCGGGGCTCAAACTTACAGACCATGAGATCATGACCTGAGCTGAAGTCGGACACATAACCGACGGAGCCACCCAGGCGCCCCCCAAGAGTTGAACACTTAACAGACTGAATCACCCAGGCGCCCCATGAACTACCGGCCTTTAAAAAGAGAAGCCATGTGTGATATTTTTTTTTTTTTACTGCCTAAAAAATTAAGATTAAAAACACCATTTAAAAAAAACACTTTTTGCCAGGCTTCTTCCAAATGCTCGCGTACATATAACTGCAACTGCGAAGAAGTATGTATGCGTATGAACAAAAGCTGGGTGGACTTCATTTATGGTAAAACAGAACTGTGAAACAGCTTTGGTCTTTCATGCTGAGGTTCACCAATTTCACTAATGTTGCAATAGGTTTTTGCAAATAAATCAATAGCATTTTGAAGACAGAGATACAACATACATATAAGCAGCAGGGACAACGTGCCACACCTTCTTCTTAAATCCCTTCATCTGTTCCTTCAACAAGTATTTAATAAGCACCTACTACGCACTAAGAAAAGTGTTAGATAGATTTTTTTTTTTTTAAACAGCAGGTCATTAGTTTCTCCCCCCCTGCCTTTCAGGAAAATATGACAGCATGCTGATGAGAACGCCAGAGCAAGCACAACGCTTGATGTTCTCAGTCTCACACCATCCTCACTCAGCCTAGAAAATGGAGGCCTGCAGGGCGCCTGGGTGGCGCAGTCGGTTAAGCGTCCGACTTCAGCCAGGTCACGATCTCGCGGTCCGTGAGTTCGAGCCCCGCGTCGGGCTCTGGGCTGATGGCTCAGAGCCTGGAGCCTGTTTCCGATTCTGTGTCTCCCTCTCTCTCTGCCCCTCCCCCGTTCATGCTCTGTCTCTCTCTGTCCCAAAAATAAATAAACGTTGAAAAAAAAAATTTAAAAAAAAGAAAATGGAGGCCTGGCAAAGAGATTTGTTCAAGGTTATACAAGAAGTGAAGGCCTCAGAATTACCAGTCCTGCTCTCTTTACATGCCTCATGCTATTCTGTTGTGTTGAAAGATGAGTAGGCAGGGAGGGGAGAAATGGACCCTAACGTTGAATGCCTAATATATCAGGTGCTTTCACATACCTTGTCTCATTTATTCTTCATAACAACCTCTCAATGTGGACATGATTATCCTTGTTTCACAAATAAGCCAAACAAAGCTCTGAGAAGTTGAGAAACTGGTGCATAAGACTTCCAACCTGACCCACCTGACTTCCAAGCCAGAGCTTTCACCCTCCGTACTGAAGAGGAAAATCAATTTAAAAAGGTAGACTGGGGCCATATCGCAAAGAGCTTCGGGTTCAATATTTTCTATTGTTGAAGTTTCTCTCAACCCTGGGTATTGTCACTCCAATAATAACAAGCAAAGAGACGATCCCCTCCTTATGCAATGCATGTTCTAACTTTTGTGTGCCACCAAGTTTGGGCTTTCCTTTTAACCCACAGAGCACGATGGTTATCCAGAGGGCAGCAATCTCTGAGAACCATTTACACAGTTTCTGCCAGGCCAGAAAGGGAAAACTCACACATGCAAACTGCTAGACCCTCTGGGTGCCCGCCACACAAGCCCAGGCCCCAGTAAGGACCCATCCCTGAGACGCCATTCCCATGATGCCACTGGGCCACCACCACCCAGCTGAGAGGTAGCGAAATAGGCCAGCGCCACAGTGGTTGGCCTCCAAAAGTTCCATTCCTCCTAAAGTAAAGAAAAATGCAGGCCAGTGCAGGAGAAGCCTCTTTCTCCTGCAATGCAGGTAGGAGAAATGACAGTGTGTTCAAACTGCTAGTGAGTAGAGGTACTGTGCACCAAAAAGTCACACACATGGGTTCCCTGCTATCTTCTGGATAGGAGGGAGCCCTCTCATCTTGATTTCTTCTCTCTGCCCCTGTAGGAAGCTAATGAAATTCTCACATTCCTTTCTTTTTAGTGTCTTCCTTCTGGAACGTGGTAAAATCAGAGTTCCTACTTGGATGGGGAGGAAGAATTCCATAAGGCTCAAGCCTAAGCCTCATGATCCAGCTCAGAGTCCTCGCTGGGGTTGGGGTCTAAAGGTCAGCAAACAATTAAATGTTCCTCGGTTTCCACCTGCCATCGCTCCCTGCCACAGCTCCCTCAGTGGCCTTGATCCAAGACAGGACTGAGTCTTTTGGGCACTCTCTGCCATAAACCTCATCCCAAACTCAAACAAGAAAATGGCCTATTAGAAATACTCTTCTCTTTAAACCCCCAGTCCGTGAATCCAACCTCCCTATCGGCAAAGAGGAAGGAGACTCATAACTTTAGCCCATAATTTGCTCAATAAGCATTTTTCCATCCTAGCCTCACAAGTCCCCTGGGAGGCACACAAGGCAGGTTGCGCGCTGCTATAGATGCTCATTTTGCAGAGGAAGACACAAAGCTCAGAGAGGTGACTCTCCGGGGGTCACACAGAGGCAAACGCTTCTGAACCCTCATTCCTGTTCTCCCCCCTCACCAGGCTGCCATGTCAGTCTTTTGGAGACTGCCATTGGGAAGATCTGCAGCAGCATCTGGTACCAGGACCCTTCAAGCTTCACACTAACTACTCTTCCAGCAAGCAACATTTCCCAAACACATTTCTGATCATCGAATGAATGCCAACCGCCGACCCCAATCGAGGCAGGCCCCCCTGCAACAGCACAGGGAAAGCCCCTGAGATCGTGAAAAACGACGCGCCCCACTTACCGCACAGCGTGTCATAGCCTAATAAACGGGGCGAGCTAAGATCCAAGTCAGCCTCAAGAGAAGCACAGGCAGGCCCGGCCAACCCCTCTGGCCCAGCGGCAACCCTCGAAGCCTCCAGAATATTCAGAAAGCCCAAAGCTCGCGCGTCCACCCAAACCCCACTACAACGGAGAGAGCTGCATTCCCTGCTCCGGAGACCACTCACCCTCCGCCAGCTCGTCACCTGAGGCACCGCTTCCGGACCTGCAACCGCTCGGTGCCCCGCCCCCCGCCCCTGCAGGTCTCCCTGCCCCGCCCTTTGCACCTGTGGTTTTTTTCAGGCCCAGGCTCTCCAGCAGCTCAGACCTCACCTCGCAGCCCCCTCCCACTGCCTAATCTGTGGTCCCACCTTGCCCCGCCCCCACACCTGCAGCCCCCTCTTCCCCGCCCAACTGCCTCCACCAGCCCCGCCCCCAACACCTGCGGCCTGTCCCCACCTCCACCCCGACACCCACTACCCTTCACACCAACCCCTCGCAGGACGAGCGCGCCTAAGGCCCCCGGCCTGGCCCCCCGCGCCCCTGAACCCTCCCAACACCACCCCTGCCCCCCGGCCCCGCCTCCCTCCCCGAGGCCCCTCCCCGGCCCAGCGGCCCCTCTGGGTCCCGCCCCCCGCACCTGCAGCTCCCTGCGGCCCGGCCCTCAGGGCCCCGCCCCGCCCCGCCCCGCGGGCCGCTCCTCTCACCGCCCGCTCTCGCCGCCGCCGCTGCAGTCCCGGCCGGTCACCTTGACGCGGGCCGCAGTGGCTGCCGCCGCCTCCTCATGGCCCTGGGAGCGGCCCAGGCGGCAGCGGCGCCTTCGCTCGCAGGCCGGGGCCGGGCCGAGCCAGGCCGGGGCCGGGCCGGGCGCAGCTGGAGCGCGGGCCGACGCGGGAGCGGAGCCGGTGCCCAGCCGCAGTAGGAACCGTCCGCTCCTGGGCCTGAGCGGCGGGCCGTCCAACCAATCGGCGCGCGGCGCCAGACCAGCCCACCCAACCAGCTCGAGGCAGAGGCGGGGACACGCAAATCGGCCGGCTGGGAGCGCCAGTGCGCAGCCGCTGCAGCTTCGGTCCTCGCTGGCCTCGGCCTCAGTTCCAGCCTGAGGACGCCCTCTCAGCCTGTAAGGATGCTCTCCGCGGTCTGCACACCCCTCTCAGCGCCCTGCCACGCCCATTTTCTTCCTAGAAATAGCAGTGCATCTTATTCCCCGTACATCCTTCCAGGCCTCCTACAATCTCCCCTTGAAATCCCTACCTAGGGTTTATCGTTTTGAACAACAACAAAAAAAAAAATGGTTTTGTGAGAGACATCACCTCAGTGCTCATTCTGTTCAACTCAGAGGTAGGCACAGAACACAGAACGCCAGAGCCAGAGGAAACCTCAGAGAGCGGGGGGTCCAACCCATTTACTTTACAGCTGGGAAAATTAGGCCCCAAGAGGTGAAGGGACTTGCCCAAGACCACACAATTGCAAAGCGGGGAAATGAGCCTGCCCCTTGTCTCCCTGCTCCCACATCCTTTACTCTGTGCCAGACACGAAGAGGTAGGCAGGGAGGTCAAGTCATTTGATTATAGTCGCAGAGGTAACAAGTTGCAAACACAGTCGAAGTCAGGTCTGTGACACCCTGCAAGTCCAGAACCACAGTAAGGAGCCCCGACAGCCCTTACTCCCATTGATTCTCGGGCACAAAGACATGTAGAACGTCATTTTGACAATTTTCAAATTCATATAGAAGTTACGTCCGAGTATGGAAAGATTTGGTTCTTGTGTTTCCCAAAACTTACAGAGAAAAAAAAGAAATGATCAAACAGAAAGAAAGTCAGTAGAAATTAAACCAGTTCTAAGTTTTCAGGGACCTCAGAGGGAAGTTTCAGCCATTTTGCATTAAGAAAATCATCATCATCAAAAAAGATACCTTATTTTACTTAAGGAGAGTAAAAGACAATGTAATGCAATAGTTCTGCTCAAAGCCCCTGGATTCAGAAATGCACAGGGTTGTGGTTGAGTACAAAAGCTGGAGAGACAGATTGCCTGAGTCCAAACTCAGCAAGCTGTGTGCAGGTAACCAAGTTACTTATCGTCACTGTAGCTCAGTTTCTTTGGTTGAAAAATGAGTATGCTGAAAACAGCAGCCTGTTCAGAAAGACTATTGGGAGGATTAAATGAGATGATATGTGTAAGAGAGCCTAGCACCTAACAGGAGCTCAATAAACATTAGCTATTGTTATTGCTACCTGTGTGGTGTAGGGCAAACATGGAAAGAGTTTGGGACAGTGCTTGCAATATATGCTTGCCAAATGGCATCTATTAATTTCTTTTTATGTCTATTATTTTTGAAAGAGAGACCATGCAAGCAGGGAGGGGCAGGGAGAGAGGGAGACACAGAATCAGAAGCAGGCTCCGGGCCCTGAGCTGTCAGCACAGAGCCCGATGTGGGGCTGGAGCTCAACAAACCGTGAGATCATGACCTGAGCCAAAGCCGGATGCCCAACCAACTGAGCCACGCACATGCCCCGTAAACCCAATTTTGAAATGAGAAAGGATCTCAAGAGATAGTTCTCCAAATAAGGTATACAAATGGCTAATGAGTACATGAAAAGATGTTCAATATCATCAGCCATCGGAGAAATGCAAATCAAAACCACCATGAGATACCACCTCACACTCATTAGGCTAGCTATAACACATACAATGGACAATTATGAAAGTTGGTGAGGAGATGGAGAAATTGGAACCCTCATACACTGCTGGTAGGCATGTAAAGTGGTGCAGCCACTTTGGAAAACAGTCTGGCAGTACCTTGAAAGCTAGCCTTGGAGTTACCATATGACCCAGCAATTCCATGCTTAGACACATACCCAAATGAAAACATACATCCATACAAAAACTTGTACACAGATGTTCATAACAATATTATTCATAATGTCCAAGAAGTGGAAATACCCCAATGTGCATCAACTGATGAATGGGTAAATAAGATGTGGCATATCCATACAAAGGGCTATAAAGAGAAACAAAGTACTGATTCATGCTACAACATGGATGAGCCTTGACAACATGGTAAGTGAAAGAAGGCAGATCACATATGATTCCATTTATATGAAATGTCCAGCACAGGCAAATCTATAGAGACAGAGTAGATTAGTGGTTGTCTAGGGCTGGGGGGATGGAAGAGTTGGGGGTACTGGCTAAGTCATGTGGAGTTTCCTTTTAAGATGATGAAAATGTTCTAAAACTGATTGTGGGGATGGTTGCACAACTCTGTGAATATGCCACAAGCCATTGCATTGTACACTTTTAATTATATAGTGTATGGATTGCATCTCAATAAAGCTGTTTTAAAAAGTTGTAAAATCAGATCAGCCATGTCACACCCATGCTCAAACACCGTGTAACAGGATATGGAGAGGATCTCAGCTGCATTCACTGGTGTCTGCATTGCCTACTGTCTAATGTGTGATGCACTAGTGGAGTGCTTGCAGCATTTCATGTGTTTGAGTCACTCAATGAAGGGAAGGAACTTTTGAACCACAGGAGGAAAGGAGGGTTGGAGAAGTCACCAAGGGGCAATCTCCCAGGCCAGCTGCCTCTCTGGGTAGACTTGTACTTCATGGAGAGCCAAGCTTTGAAACAGTCCAAGGAGCTGCTTTCATTAAAAATGCTGATTGGGGCGCCTGGGTGGCGCAGTCGGTTAAGCGTCCGACTTCAGCCAGGTCACGATCTCGCGGTCCGGGAGTTCGAGCCCCGCGTCGGGCTCTGGGCTGATGGCTCAGAGCCTGGAGCCTGTTTCCGATTCTGTGTCTCCCTCTCTCTGCCCCTACCCCGTTCATGCTCTGTCTCTCTCTGTCCCAAAAAAAATAAATAAACATTGAAAAAAAAAAAATGCTGATCAACAGGGAAGCTGTGATAAACAGACTCTAGGGTGGCCCCCACAACCTGTACCTCCTGATGCCCTTGGCCTATGTGATCCCCTTCCCTGAGTGTAGGCAGGATCTGACTTGCTTCTGACCAGAAGAAGGCAAAGGTTTTAGGATGTATGTTATTATGTTGCATAAGATTATAACCCATCTTGCTAAGAGACTCTCTCCTGCTGCCCTTGAAGACACGAACTGTTGTAAGTTGCTCTATGGAGAAAACCACTTAGCAAGGAACTGAGGGCAACCTCCACCCAGCAGCCAGCAAGAAACTGGGACCCTCAGTCCAGCAACCTGCAAGGAACCGAATGATACTGATAATCACATGAGTTCGAAAGCACACCCTTCCCTTATCAAGCCTCAGATGAGAGTGCAGCCTGGCCAACACCTTGATTACAACCTTGTGAGACCCTGATGCAAGGGGCCCAGCTAAGCTGAGCCTGATTCCTGACCCACAGAAACTCTGAGATAATAAATGAGTGTTGTTTTAAGCTGTTCCATTTGTGATAAAATTGCTATGCAGGAATGTATAACTAATACAGAGGCTCAGCCCACCCTGTCCTGGTGCCCAAGAGGCAGCTTCTGTGCAGAAGCCATCAGTGTGCCCCCAGTACAAGGAGGATTCTGGAATGCAGAACTCCTCCAGATGCTGGGGGCTTGTGTCTTTGGGGGTATCAGAAGGCAGAGGATAGGATCTGGAAAAGAGCACCATCCTTGGGGTACAGATAGCAGTGGTAATGGTGAGAAGCCCCCAAGGGGAAGCAGCCATCAACATGGGCAGTAGAGGGGAGACTGGAAGAACGGGAGTTGAGAATAAAGTTTTCATTTTGGTCAGTTCTAGAAAATAATGACGGCTTTGCCACTTCACAGCTATGTGGCCTTAGACAAGTTTTCTCATGTATGAGAAGGTAATAATATTTAGAGTACCTACCTTGTAGGGTTCTCCTGAGGAAAAGTAGTTTAATCCTCTAGTGGCCACGAGAATGCAGACCTCTGACTATCAGGAGCTTATGTAATCAAGGGCCCAGCTGCTGCGTTATGAAACCCAACAAAGCATTTGCACTAAGGCAACACTATGTATGGGCTGCACCCAATGATGGACCATTGCAGGGACTCTAATGCGTGCCTGCCCCTGGGTGACAATGATAGTCCTCTGATGGTCATCTTTGGCTCAAGGACTCCTCAACAGCCTTGCTGAACCTCCTTTAGATTGCATGGTAGTACGGGATGCTTCCACACACTTCCTTCCCTTTCTCCTTCCCTTGGGGTCAGGTTTGCATCACAGTCTCATGGCTCTCTCAGCCTTCCTGAGCTCTCTACTAAAATCACTGCATGCTGGATCCTGTATGGCATCTGCTTCCCAATGAATCCGGACTGGCACAAGAATTCCCCGGAGTGGTCAGGGAAGATAGATGGTAAGATGCCGATTTAGGACGGGCTTACCCACTGCCTAGCAGGCAGAGGATGCCCTCCTGAGGAAACACAGATAGTCCTTGGAACAAGATGATGGCTCAAATGCTGAAGATTTCATTGTTGGTGACCTGGGAAGTATCTCTGTGGAGGAGACTACTGTGGTAGGTGCTGTGATGCCAGCATTTAAAATATATGGGGAGAGGGGTGCCTACCTGACTTAGTCGGTAAAGCATGCAACTCTTGATCTAGGGGTCATAAGTTCAAGCCCCATATTCGTTAAGCGTCCGATTTTGGCTCAGATCATGATCTCACGGTTTGTGAGTTCAAGCCCTGCATCAGGCACTGTACTGACAGCTCGGAGCCTGGAGCCTGCTTCAGGTTCTGTGCCTCCTTCTCTGCCCTTACCCCCACTTGTGCTCTCTTTCGCAAAAATAAACATTAAAAATTTTTTCAAATAAAGATTTTAAAAAAATAAAAAAGTTTTTTTAGGGGTGCCTGGGTGACTCATTGGTTGTGTCCAACTCTTGATCTTGGCTCAGGTCGTGATCTCAGGGTCATGAGTTCAAGCCCTGCATTGGGCTCTGCACTACGCATGGAGCCTACTTAAAATAAATAAATAAAAAGAAATTAAAAAAAAAAAAAAAGAGGGGCGCCTGGGTGGCACAGTCGGTTAAGCGTCCGACTTCAGCCAGGTCATGATCTCGCGGTCCGTGAGTTCGAGCCCCGCATCGGGCTCTGGGCTGATGGCTCAGAGCCTGGAGCCTGTTTCCGATTCTGTGTCTCCCTCTCTCTCTGCCCCTCCCCCGTTCATGCTCTCTCTCTGTCCCAAAAAAATAAATAAACGTTGAAAAAAAAAGAAATTAAAAAAAATAAATAAATAAATAAACAAACAAAGTGGTTTTTAAAATAAAATATATGGGGAGAACAATGTCTACAAAGACAGGAAGTTAGTTGGTTACACCTAAGCTGTATTACAGAAGGATAATGAGAGACTGAGTGCTATCAAGGAGCAGTTAATGGCTAAGGAGAAGAGCCGAGGAACTCTGGAAGCAGCTTACAAAGAGACCCTCATCACATATGGTAGTGGAAAACAGACACTTTAACGGCAGGCTGAAGATCTAATTGTTAGAGCCTAGAGCTCCAGAGATGTTTGTAGTTCTTGGTTCCCACAGCCAAGGTGAGTGTTGGACAAAGGTCAGGGCCCCCCGGTAGGGAAAACCTAGGATCCTAAAAGGTGGGACAGGGATATCTGGATTTACGTCCCTGAAGATACTGACTCTGCAGCGTGCATCCCAGGGCCCTCTGGGCTTGCCAAGCTAGAACACCTTTCCTTAGTGAGAGCAAGAGCCACCACTGTGCTATCAGGTGCTACAGAAGCCCTTCCCCACAGACGACAGGTGCCCCCACCTCCTCTCCAGGCTGCCAGGCTGGGCAGTTAGGGTTAAATCCCAGCATACTCTGGCTCAGGAATGCACCAGACCTGATAAGGGGAAAAATAGACTATATACTTAAAGAACGCAAGAATTAGCCATCATGTACTGAAAGAAGACAGGGGAGTACCCCTCAGGTTGGATTTTGTGGGTGCTTGATCAAGGAAGCTGGAATGCAAGTCTAGACAGGCAAGAATTCATCAACTCGGGAACATGTTCTTAGGACACTTTCTTTAACATCCTAGCAAGGACCCCAGCTACCGGAGTGGCTCTTAGAAGCCTGAGGAAAACAATGGCCAATTCTCAATGACATGGAAATATCTGAATTGCCCCAGTGGATGGTAGAAGGGGGCATGGTGACATGGACATAGAGTTACCCTATTAAATGGTTTCTGTATTTGGAAATTAGCCTCTTGCTAAAATTTATTTGTAATCCCAAAATAAATACAGCACTTTCGAGATCACTCACAGACACATAAAAAACTTTAGTCACCTGATGTGCACGTTCCCAACAGAGGTCAAAACAAGCAGACATTCTACCTTCATGTTCAATGCTCCCACGGTACACAAGTGTCCTTCCTGAAGCCTATCTAGCACCCTGTTTTTCATTTTTGGGCTTCTTTTGGTGATTTAACTGTTTAAAATTATCCCTGGGCATAATGCTGAAGTGCTGGATAGTGTTCCTAAGCACAAGAAGGCTGTGATGGGACTGAATGAGAAAGTGCATGTGTTAAATAAGCAGTTCAGGCATGAGTTATAGTGCTGTTGGTCATGAGTTCAATGTTAACTAATCAACAATACAGTTGATCCTTGTAAAACATGCATTTGCACTGTACACATCGACTTATACATGGGGAAGGGCAGAGAGAGAGGGAGAGAGAGAATCCTAAGCAGGCTCCGCTTTATCAGCACAGAGACTGATGCAGGGCTTGAAATCACAAACTGTGAGATCATGACCTGAGCAAAATCAAGAGTTAGATGCTTAATCAGTTGAGCCACCCAGGCACCCCAATATGGCAGCATTCTAATTCTATACTTTAGTTTTTACACTTAGCAACTATAAGTCAGTAGATTCAGCCCCACTTTCCCTGTGTTCCAAAGTCAGGTTTTTAGTTGGTCAAGGCTGAAGGCTGGCTCCAGACCTGGTGAAGTCACCAGGGCAATCCATCCTGAGAGCCAACTGGTTGACCTTCCCCTGATACAAGCCTCACTCTCTGCAGTGATATTTTTTATGAAAAAGCCATTTCAACGTTGGCATTTTCTTTTTTTTTCAACGTTTATTTATTTTTGGGACAGAGAGAGACAGAGCATGAACGGGGGAGGGTCAGAGAGAGAGGGAGACACAGAATCAGAAACAGGCCCCAGGCTCTGAGCCATCAGCCCAGAGCCCGACGCGGGGCTCGAACTCACGGACCGCGAGATCGTGACCTGGCTGAAGTCGGACGCCTAACTGACTGCACCACCCAGGCGCCCCTCAACGTTGGCATTTTCTATAGTAGACACTCCATAAATATTCATTGAATTGAGTTCTACTGCCTCCCCATGGACACAGGGTAAAATCTGAATTTCTTAATATGAAATAAAGTATACCTCAACATCTGTCTCCACTCACCCTATCCACCCTCATCTCCTATTTACTAGGATTGACAAAGCATTTACTATGTTTCATCTCATAAAATACATGATTTCATTCAATAAATACAGATGTGCATAGGTGTCATAGAGGCCATTATGTATAAATTATTATATAATGTGACATCTATCATATGTTGTATGCACATGCATACAATTTAACCTAAATAGTCTCACACAACCTATGTTCCTCTGTAAGTTGTTTTTCCACACTCAACAATATGTCATGGATATGTCTCCATGACATAAAGGTTTATTTACACATTTATATCACCATTTTAAATGATTCCCTACCATAGCATTGTAGGAATGTACCAGATTTACCAATGAACATTAAAGTGGCTTCCAATTTTTCAATATTATAAGCAGCACTAGAATGAGTACATTTATACATCTTGTTAGATCATTACTTATTATATTGTCTTATTAAGTTAAATTCTTAAAAGTGGTATTGCTGTATCAAAGGGAATGCATATTTCAAAATTTTGAAACATGGTACCAATCTACCTTCCAGATATGCTACATGGACTTATATTTCCAACATCAGGGTATGTCTTCTCATTCCCCGCCCCCCCCCCCAATCAATGCTGGGTATTACCCCTGAATAAGTAGGAAAATGGTCCCTCATTATTGTTTTGATTGCTTTCTACGGAGATAAAACATCTTTACTATGAACCTACTAGCCTTGAGTATATATTCTTCTGTGGACTGTTTCTTTAGGTCATTTCCCTTTCTAAAATTGGACTCTTCAGGGCTCCTGGGTGGCTCAGTCAGTTGAGTGTCCAAGCCTTGATGTCAGATCAGGTCATGATCTCATGGTTTGTGAGTTCAAGCCCCTCATTGGACTCTGTGCTCACAGCGCAGAGCCTGCTTGGGATTCTCTCTCTCTCTCCCCCTCTCTGTCCCTTCCCCACTCATGCTGTCTCTGTCTCTCTCAAAATAAATGAGTAAAACTTTAAAATTAAAAAATAAAATAAAATTGGACTCTTCGTCCTTTTTCAATGAATTTTAATGTTTGTTTTTGAGAGAGACACACACACAGAACGTGAACGATGGAGGGGCAGAGATAGAGGGAGACACAGAATCCAAAGCAGGCTCCAGGTTCCGAGCTATCACCACAGAGCCCGATGCGGTGCTCAAATGCACGAACTTTGAGATCATGACCTGAGTTGAAGTCGGATGTTCAACAGACTGAACCACCCAGGCACCCCTAAATTAATTTTAAAAGTTCTTGCTCTATAGGGGAGCCTGGGTGGCTCAGTCAGCTGAGCATCCAACTCTTGATTTAGGCTTGGGTCATTATCTCATGGTTCATGAGACTGAATCCCACGTACGGCTATGCTGACAATGCAGACTCTGCTTAGGATTCTCTCTCCCTCTCTCTCTCGCTGCCCCTCCCATGCCTGTGTGCTCTCTCTCCCTGTCTTAAAGTAAATAAACTTTAAAAAATAAATTCTTGCTCAATATATTGCCAAGGTCTACTTCTAAACTTGTAGCAGTTTTGGTGTTGTTGTTGCTTTCAGTAAACATGTTTTACATCATGTATAGTCAAATCTATTGTTTCCATTTCTTATCCTTAAAAAGATCTTCCCCACTGCAAAAGCAAATAAGTCATCACCTCCTTTCTAAAAAAACTAGTTCCTTCATGGTTTCATTTTTCTACTATTAACTATTTCATTCTCCTGAATTTTGTTTCTGGTCTGGCCTCTCCTTCACTTAGCTGGGCCTCCTCCCTCAGATTGGGTCTCTGTTGGTCTCTCCTCCCTTCAGCAGGATATAGATTCTTAAGGGATCTCAAAATCAGTGTCAGGCAATATTAGCCCTAAGCCTGAGGTCTCCACTTACAGGATGTCCACTGGTTCCAGCCAAGGAAATGGAATTTATACCCAGTGGAGGACTAGTAGCCCTTCTTTTGTTTCTTCTTTTTTTAGTGTTGGGGCGCCTGGGTGGCTCAGTTGGTTAAGCCACCTGACTTCAGCTCAGGTCATGATCTCACGGTTCATGGGTTTGAGCCCCACATCAGGCTCTGTGCTGACAGCTTGGAGACTGGCACCTGGTGCAGATTCTGTGTCTCCCTCTGTCTCTCAAGCAGGGGGAGGGGCAGAGAGAGAGAGGGAGACAGAGAATCTGAAGCAGGCCTAGCATTGTCAGTGCAGAGCCTGACATCGGGTGCAAACCATGAGATCATGACCTGAGCCAAAGTCAGTTGCTCAACCGACTGAGCCACTCAGGTGCTCCAGACTAGTAGCACTGCAATGCTTTTCCACGGTGCACCAGGGCTGGCAAAGGCTCATAATAATGTAATTCCTTCAGGAGACAGCAGGAGGGAGTGGTGTCCTGGAATCACGGTCAGACCATCTGAAGTTTGCCATTCAGAACCTGCCAGAATGGCTGTCTTAGTGCCCAGGACAAATCCCAGGTGTAGAATACCCTGTCTCTGGGTCCTCTATCCTCAAAGAGCACTCAGGGTTACCAGGCCATGTCATTGGCTCTCTAGGGGGAGTCAATGAGGCTACAAGCCTCAGTTACCCACACAGAGCCCAATTCTTTCCATCTGAGCTTAGACCATCATACCCAGATAGCACCTGACACTTTATAAAGGGAAATATTTCCACAAGTAACATTGTAGGCAGAGAGGTGCTGGGTTGACCTTCAGGTGGAAGAAGTCGCCAGTACTCCCAGGGTCTGCAGCTGCTCATCCCGAAAGTGGGGCCTTTCAACCAGAGCCTGGTGCCAGGAGGTTCCTACAGGCCACCCTGGGGAAAGGGGGACCAAGCAGCGGAGGAAAAGGACGAACTAGTAGTTTAGTGATTGAACTCCAGATGTCATTCCCATCTCACCACCAGCTTGGCCAGGGGCTGGCAGGCAAGTAGGGGTGAGCAAGGCTGGAGCATGGGGAGGCAGTTGTGTTGAAAAAGGCAAAGAGGAAGTGAGATGAAACCAGCAAACACCCCCACTGCCTTCCCTCTACAATACACGCAAGGCAGGCATCCCTTTGCTCAACTGAGTCAGTGCCAGCGGCCTGTGAGGTCAAGAAAGCCAGAGCACCCTGGAGAGCAGGACAAGAGAGAATCGGGGGCCACTGGGAGAAAAGCTCTCCAAGGGAATGTTCCAGGAAGCCTCAGGAAATCCAGATGCAAGAATCCATTCTCAGAGCCCAGATCTCCCAAACTGAAGGTGGCTTTTGACGCTCACATTAATATTTGGAGAAGTGGAAAGAGTGAAGCTTTGGAGGGGGTAAAAAAAAAATAACAACAAAATCCGCTGAAAACAGCTCCAGGGATCCAGATGTGCAATGAATAGAATGCCTGGCAGAGACAGCCTAGTTAGAAGAAGTCACACGAAAGTAATGTGTTTGCCAAAGAAGTGTTCTTCCAAGTTGTGGATTCCACCACCTCAGTTCCAACAAAATTCTGTAAGAAACACGTCTCATAATAATATTTGTGAAAGCTCTCAAGTGGAGGGAGGTGGGCAGGCAGAAAAGGGAAGAATGTTCCCTTGGCCTAGACTTCAGATGATATGAAATGTTAGGGTTCGGGAGTGAACGGTCAAGAAAGAATTCTTGAGACACCTTCGGTGCAAAAAGGGTGGTTTTATTAAAGCACAGGGACAGGACCCATGAGCATAAAGAGCTGCACCGGGGTTGTAAGGAGCGACTGATTACATACCTCTAAGTTGGGAAGGGGTTAGGCTAGCGTAAGTCTCTAAGGAATTTGGAAGCAATGTTTCCAGAACCTTGAGGGGCTAGCTGTTAGGGTAAGGTCATTTACTACTGTCTAGTAAAACCTTAGCCATGAGACCCTTCAGATGTGTATCAGTGGGCCCTATGTTTGGAGGATTGCTAACATATATCTTGGGTGGGGGTGGGGGTGGGGGGGTGGTATGTAGAGATAAAGGAAGTTTCCAAAGGGATTTTCATATGTTAAAATAGACTTACAGGATCCTGAAGATCAGGCTAATGTCAAGTTAAGGCTGCCTTTTGCCTTAAGCAAAGTATTAACATTTGAGGTGGCTAAGCTCCTTGAGCAAGGTCACTCTGCCTGTCCCAAGTACAGGTCAAGAGGCTGTAGTTCGATTTCTTTCTAAATTTCTTTTGCCTTCGTTCTCCACATCATAGAGAACATAGCCCATGACATTATTTAGCCTAGAGAAGCCCAGAGATGGCTGGGAGACCGTAATGTTCTCACTGAATATTTCAAGCATGTGTGGTCCTGGGGAGTGGAAGGAGGGCCAAGGGTCCAACTCCAAGGAGGCAAACTTTATGCTCAGGATAAGGACGATATCATGGAAAGCTATCAAAGATGCAGAGTCTCCAGAGAGGTAGCCAATTTCCACAAGCAAGTAGCAACTGGAGATTACTTAGATGGACGACTACTACTGTAGGACTTCCGGTATTGGGAGATGGGGAGCAAGTAGTCTGGGCGGAGCCTTCCCACTTATGAGAGTGTAAGGGTCGTTCCCTGCCAAGTTGAGCAGTCCGGGGAAGGAGGCGGAATTCAAAATGTGTTCCCCTGATTTGCACATTTCAAAGAAACACACACACACACACACACACACACACACACACACGGCACCTGAAGGTGGTATGAGCCAATTGGCAGGATCCATTCTAGCTTGGAGGCTTGGGTGATACACAGCCACTATTGGGGCCCCGAGGAGTGCGGGGAAGAACAGGGCAAATCTTGTGTTGGGACACAAAGAAGTGCCCAAGGGCTGATCAGAGTGCCAAGACCAAGGCCAAAAGGGATGAAGAAATGTTCCGAGTGCCAGGACCTCACTGCCCTGGCAGCAAAGCTTGAGGTGGGCTTGTGACATAGTCATGGGGGTGGGGGGATGGAGCGGAGGCACCACAACCGCCAGCAACACCTAGCCAGCCAGGACAGATGGGAATGTCACTGTCCCCTAGAGGCTCCGTCAGACTGATTAGGTCCAAGCTCCATTAGGTCAGATGCAGGAACAAAAGAAAGCCCTAGTAAGCAACCTCTTTTGAAGATGAAGGGCAGGGGACCTATTTGTTTTCTCAGATGGGACAGGAACGGGATGCAGCTCTGCCCAAGTCGGCCGTGTGGGGGAGTGCATTATAATCCACCATTAATGTAGACGATTCTCCTCCCACCCCCTCTAGAGTGATAGTACGTTCTCGACCACCGACAGCTAGGTCAGCAGGCTTCATGATACACCTTCCGCCAAGCAGTGGACAGCAATCACCCAGTGAGGGCTCCCGGTGAGGGTTCCAGGGCATGACCCCAAGTTGATGTGTTCTGCACGTTTCCTTCCAGGTGGCCTCTTTCTGCTATTTGTGTTCTGAAAAGTTTTGAGCTGTATTTGCTGACAAAAGGTATGCAAGTTAGGTCTGTTGTGAAAAACAAAAGGAAAACATCACAGGACGTTAAACATAAAAGTCATTCAGGCATGAGGGGCTTTCAAGGAAATGGCCCAGGAAACAGGGATGAAAATCAGCCAAGCAATTAGGGATTGTTGGTTGTCCTCTGACATTATAAAGGACATCATAAACTTTATAATGAAGCCAGAAGGGTTCAGCCAGTTGTATGAATTACAATAGGAAGAAACCAAAGGATCGTGCCTTCAGGACAAATGAAAAGAGCCAGCTGCTGGCGGTGGCCTTTATCAGCAAAGCAGCTCAACACAGTCTACACACCCCTGCTCCAACTCAGTGGATCTGCTTCAAGCGGTGCTCCCATTTCAAGAACCACATCCCCTCGGGATATTCCTCTAGCCCTGTCAGAGAGGCTGGCCCCAGACTCTGGACTTGGGCTGCCTTTCCAGCCTTAAAGAGAAAGCAAATCTATCGGAAGCCTAAAGAGAAAGCAAATCTATCGGAAGCCATTGCCTCACAAATTATCTGAGCCACGAGAGTCCAACTCCATCTTATGGATAAACCGGGACGAAAGAGGGTGAGGCACCTGCTTAACGTCATGGTCAGGCACAGGCATGGCTAGCAATCAGACCTGAAGTCGATGCACTTTCCCCATTGAGCCCTTGATTGCCTTGGGAGTCCCCCCTCCCCCTTGGGAGTCCCCCCCCCCCCCCGCCGAGGCTGGCACGTGAAGCTAGTCCCTACGCAGAGCTCTCAGACCTGGGTCCATCTCGTTGCCCTCCATCTCATTGCCCACTTCGCTGAACAGGAGCCCTGTTGAGAGGGGAGGCCCTGTTTTACAGCGAGGAGCAAGGAACGAGTCAGCTCCAGCAGACTAGGAGCCAAGTTTAATCCCTGCCTGTTTCCCAGCCGTGCTGCCCTCCCTGCTCGAACCTCCCAGAACACAGGCACTTATTTGCTCATTCGTTCAACCCTTATTGCTGCAGTGCCAGGTCCTGGATCCCTGCTGTCATGAAGCTGACATCACAGGCCAGAGGGAGAGACATTAAGTGAACACATCACTATACAATTATCAGTTAAAATACGCGCTCTGATGTAAGTGACGAATCACTATATTCTACTCCTGGAACCAGTATTATACTATATGCTAACTAGAATGTAAATAAACGGTGGACACACGCACGCGCGTGCGTGCGCGCGCGCACGAGAAATACATACTCTGAAGGGCAGGAGGAAGTGGGAAAGGGGCCTGACCGTAGGAAGGGTTCCCTGACGGAAGGAGGCCTGAGCTGAAATCTGAGGACGAGTTAACTGGCTGGCAGGGAGAAGACGACTGGAGACAGCGGAAACCACGCGCACGGCTCCACGCTCTGTGGCGGGAGCGAACACGGCACATCCTGGGGAGCCAAAGGGGTGCTTCCGCAGGCACGTGGGCACAGGAGTCACCAGCGATTCGTTCTAGGGGAGACCGGGCGCACACAGCGGCCCCCGACAATCAGTCTTCACCACACGAGAGAGAGGTATATAGAAATACACCTACTTCTTTCTCCTCTTCGGTGGCACAAGAGCTTCTTGTGAAATCCCAACCTCTCAAAAGCAGCGGTTACAGAAATTATGCCACGGCAGACGTCGGCAGAGGCAGCGGGACTCTCGGAGGCCGGAGGGGCAAATGCAGAGGGAGGCCACAGCACATTTGCTCTAGCAGCATTTTTATTTACAAACAGCAATTTCCATTGACTTGATACCATAAAAAAGCCATTTACAAGCAAGAAACGAGAATTCAGAACAAAATTAAGCAGCACTGAAATATTCATGTCACAAATCTAAAACGAAATGAATACAAGAGTAAAATATCATTTGAATAAATAGTCTTAAATTCATGCTATAAAATAATCCTTAATGGCAAGTTACTAGTTGATACAGCATCCGCTTAGCTAGCTTCATTTACTTCATATGGCGATGAAGTGTGGACTTGTGAGGTTACCAGTTTATATTGCAAGATAATGACACTGTGTTAAGTCATTCAAATTGCTCAACCATTTATAACGGAAAAAAATGTTAGCCCTACTAATAAAAGTGGTGAGAGAGATGGTTTTCACATTAGGAAAATGGTCATTCTCAAAGGAACCAGGTAAGTTTACCTCTTACTATAGTCAGGGCAGCAACCAAGGGCTTGGGCGGCAAGTCCAAAGGTTGAATTCACAGCATACTCGTCACCGAGGGGCAGCAAGAGGTCTGGTTACTGAATCTGCTGCAAGGCTTACTCCAGGGCTGGAGCCAGAACTAGGGTAGCCCTGTCTGTGCCAGCCCCAGAGGGGAACCGGGGGAAACAAGGTCCTCTTCCGGGCAGAGAAGTCGGGCACTGGGCAGAAACAGTGGGAACGCTCTGGCACTTACTGAAGAAGACGTGTGTGGCGTGTGACAACCATTACAAATTTGGAACAATGTGAATGACTCTTCTGAACGTTCAGTTCAGTTGCACTGAGTAATATGAAATCTATGATTTATGAACTAGATAGTTCCATATAAAGAATTTACATAATTCCCCAATACTTTCATATATAAAATTTAATAAATAACCCTGACCAGTCTAGAAGCACCATTCAAGGGGCATGTGCCCTTGGAAAATAGTTTAGGTGTTGCATATTTGAGTCCCTTTCAGTGGAGGCTTCACAGGAAACCATTACAGAATTTAACAATAACAAAGACAACAACAAAAATCACAGTAACTAATAGAAAAAGTTGTTAAAATAAAATACATTGATTTCTTGAAAGTAAAGCTCATTCACAGAGATGATTCCCACCCCCACCCCCACCCCCAGCCCTTGTTTTGTGTTCCTGCAAATTCTTCCTAGAGTCTAGGCCGTCAAAATAAAAGTAAAAACAAAACCGCACACGAACATATGCAGGCCTATGGTCTGGGCTAAGGGAAAAACAAAGACTTGGTTATAACTGCTGTCATGAGAAAAGACATCTACTCATGCTCTGGAAGATTGAAAAATTTTCAATTTAGTTCTACAGTATATTCTGCTTAACAGTGAACCGACAGTATCCTTTCTGCTGTATTAAAAAAAAAAAAAAAAACCACACAAACACACACACAACAAAACCAACCATACACACACGCGCGCGCGCGCGCACACACACACACACACACACACACACACACACACGAAACCAAAACTGCCAAAGCAGAGCCAATTAGGAGGCTTTCCGCTAACCAAAAAATGAACTTGTCTTCGTGTGCTGTATTTACAAATATAATTTCTAAATGTATTTACAGCTTTAGTAGAAATTAGAGGGGAAAGAACTGATCAGAACGAAAGGAACTGTTTAAAACCCACAAACATTAGTAAAGTATAAAATTCTTTGTTTTCACAGTTTGTAATAGCAGGTTAAACACCTATAGAAAAGGACGCTGTCACTGTCTTCACATTGTCTACGTATTTGAAAAGGTAGCTCAAGGAGAGACTCAATTATGAACAGACCTGTATGAATTCAGGATATGTTTTGCTGTAAAAGATTTCTTCACAGATCACTTTTATCTGAATTGGTTTTTGCATCTGTTAGAAACGAAACATCTAACCTAAACCTGTACAGAGATAGGGACTTTGCTTTCCAAAAAAAAGAGTTGCTCTAAGGAGTTACACAGCGTACTTCGTCTGCGGAGACGTGGAGGGAACTTCGGGGAGAGAACGTTTCTGTTCTGTGGCCATGTTAATCCTCCTGGCACATCCTCCTGTGACAAGGCACAATTGATTGCTGCTGCCCGATCTGAATGGAGTTAACCTTCCACCCGCCACGCACGCCGAGAAACACGACAGCGTGCTCGCTCAGAGAGGCTACCCAGCTCGGTGCTGGCCTACGCGCTGCCTCCTCGAAGCCCTGTGGAACCTTACAGTACTGGGTTATGGCTTGAGAATTCATTCTTAACACTGCTAGCAGTGGAAAGGGTAAAGTGTTAGCAACATGAAAGGGAGCAAGTGGAACTTGCAAAATGCGGAATCATGGTTCTTAGAGAGAAACTCAATCAATTTTCTGCCCCTTAACAGTCCCATTACAATGGTTGAACCTGAACTGTACAATCAAAGCAATGTATAGTTTTGTCAAAGACAATTTTGGATAAGTCACTCTTTGGTAAACTCAAACCAGTGAAACAAATTGACAAATACAAAGAACTCCATGTAAATAAGGTTAAGACTGACAACGGTGACAAGAACCAGGATATTCGAGGTACCTGCCCCAAGTGCTCTCCCCTCCTGACTTGTCTCATCTATCGCGGAATGCTCTGGAAACCTCTCAGAAGGCCCCAAGCCTGAGTGAAAAGGAGGTGTTCCTTCCCTGAGCCTGACCTCTCATGTCCTCCATTTGGGCGTTTCTTGTCACGAACTTAACTTGTTACCACCACACAAATTTTTTGCATTTAATTCTTAAAAGAAAAATCAAAACCCAACGTATTCGTGTAAAGAAAAAAAAAATCACAAACGTTTACCTGAAACCCCAGAACATATTTAAGTGGGTAAACACTGGGGGTCCGGCCTCCCCTTGAGGCACGCAGCTTTGACAGGAGTTGAGCGAGTGCTTCAGGGAGAGCGCGCACCCCTTACTTAGGCAGTTTGACAGGAAAAGGCATACTATATACCCGATTTAGCAAACGCTGCTCCTCGGGAGCAGCAGGACTAGAGTGTCATCTGTACGTAGTAACACTGATGTGTGGCGCAGCCGTTCACGCGGGAACAGACAGATCCTGTGTGCTAGAGACGAGCTACCGCACAGCGACCACCCCCGGGGGCTTAGCACACACAAGGGCCCGAATGATTTTCTTTTCTCAACAAAACAAAACAAAACAAAACAAAACAACGAAAACAAACAACAAAAACAAAAACCCCCAAAACCTCCCCCGAACACCCCCTACCTCCCACCATTCTTGGTATCTTAAGAGCCAAAAAAGCATGGAAAACCAGCAAACGTCCATTTCTGTACTCCTTCAACTTCTAAGCCTCTCGAGTTGTGTCTTTTTATGCCTATTTTTCTTTTGGGTGGTTTGTGCCGTTCTCCTGGGGAGACGTACTGGCTGCGGGCTTCAGAGCCAAGGTTCTCCAGCAGGGAGTCTGGAGAGCTGACATCCTACGGGCAGGGCGGCCCGCAGCACAAACTCACCGTCAAATTGCTTCCGAAAGTACTCTGTCAGGGTGCACAGTACCAAAGCGAACTCGTACAGCCTGTTTTGTTTACTAGAAGCAGACGGGTAAACAAAGTACAGAGCTGAAGACACTTCGAAAGTGCTGACAAGACATTTTTCAAATAGGACTCAGGTATGTTTTGATACAGTAATGTGTTTGCCAGCAAGCACATGCTTTTGAGGTCTCTTTTCAAGCTAGAAACTCAGGAGAGGAGAAAAAAAATTGTAATTCACTATTACCGTTAGATTTCACATTTTCTACAACTATACTGACCTAAAAGATACATAACATAAAAATAGCACCACGTGACCCAAAAAATGGTGACACACACAGATTTGGTGACACACAGAGTATCTTAGAGGGCTTTTTGACTGTTGGTTTCTTTAAGCAGGAAACACTGAGAGTGGGGGAGCCACTGAGGCTCTCGTTAGCACACACAATACTAAGATAGATATATTGCTTGCAATTCCCATAGAGTATATCTTTACAAAAAGTACAAATTCCAAGTTCTGCAGTTTCCCTGGGAACTGCATGTAGAAAAAGTTGCTGTGCACCTGAACTAGCTGTTTGAAAAGAGGAAAAAAAAAACCCACAACACTGCTTGGAGAATTTTGTAGACAGAACTACAAATCCCTTTCCTTTAGTGTGAGTACTAACTCATGGTAGAGTGATTCGATTTAGTTACCTGGTGTGTTTCTACAGTACGGAATGAAGGTAGATTCGTAGGCCAGTAAAAACATTGAAAACCACTGCTCCTTTGGGGCTGGCTAATATAACACTACAATATGTAAAAAGGTCAGCACCACGGGTCATCCAGCTTACCTACTGGACAACGAACAAAAATTCCAAACGGTTTCCAACTAGAGTTGAATACATTTTATGGCATTTGGTTTATGTACTTGTTAGGAAGCAGAGCTATGAACACTGTGATTTGCTTTGCTTGCTTTTGGACACAATGAATTATATATATGAAAACCTATTAACATTCTTTTGTAAGGGAAATAAAGGGGCAAAACCCTAACATTGGGTGGGGACGAGACAGAGTCAAAAGCCCTGTTCACATTGTATTAAATTATATATTCCTCTTACATTCACCTCAACCAGAATAAAATCAAATTTGAGAATGTATATATACTATATATATAATAATCGCTTTATTATATATATATATAAATTGTCTAACTACCCCTTAAAAGTAATTTTAAATTAGAAAAGGTTACCCATTTGTATCAGCTGACGGCATCCTAGTCTCTCTCCGTGGAAACGCACTGGTGCCAGTGCACACAACGAGAGAGTATGCCTCTTGGCAGAGAATGTAGGGTCAACCAGTTGGCATAGCTAAATCACTGGCAGATTTGGGATTAAGAGTTCAGCCAAAGAGGAATACTGTCAGCCTGTGTTTTCCCTGGATACGTTGCCCTTCATGCTTTGAGCTCCTTGGGAGAGGGAGGGCGGGGGAAAGGATAAACACAATGAAGTGTTCCTTCCAGAAACCTTAGAAAAACTGCCAAGAGACGGAGAGATTTCCAGATGGTTGGGAAAACCAAAGATTACAACAAAGCAAATCACAAATATGCATTGATTAATGTGCTTTGTTTGGGTGCACTTCGTTACCATCTTAATCAGGAGCATCAGACACTGTGTGAATTTCCATCCGGGAATCTAGGCCCATCTCTGAGGCCGACGCATCATTTTCTAGTTTCTGTTCCACATACACGTCTGTTCTCTCGGGGGACTCGATCCGACTCCTGACTTCGGCTACACCAGGGTGGTTTTTCCGCAGGTGCTGGTTGAGGGTACCTTGGAATGGAAAGCACTTGCCGCAGATCTCACAGCGGAATGGTTTGTCATCAGTATGACCCCGGATGTGGTACTCCAGTTGGTCCTTACGTGTGTACTTCTTCCCGCAGAACTTGCACACAAAGGGGGTGATTCCCATATGGAGCCTCATGTGCCTGTCGAGGCTTCCCTTCTGGTTGAAGGACTTTCCACAGTAAATGCAGATCAGCCTCTCATTGTACGGGTACCAGTGCCCTCTTGCACTCCTCTCCCGGGGGCTGCTCTCATACCCGGGGTTATTCATCATCGCTTCACTGTCAGAACCCTGCACCAAGCCCTGTAGATCACTGTGCAGATGGACAGACAAAGCCCGCTTTTGGCGAGCACGCCCTCCTCGGAAACAGCTCAGCATGGATCTGGACGGGCTGGAATTACTCAAACTTCCAAAAGCTTCAGATACGCTGGTTGGCTGTGAGGCCGCTTGGGAGTAGGAATATGCGTGCTGCAGCACAGAACCGTAGGACCCCACGTTCACTGCCACAACTTGTTCCCCATCCACCATCTCTGTGTGGTACCCGTCGTCCCCCAGGGAGGAGCTGTCGGAACAGCTGGGCCGGTCAGACTTCTCCATCTTCACTTTCACCTCAGTGATCTGGCTCTCCCTCACCAACAGGTCCCCTTGCTCGTGGTCCCCCTCTATCTGAATCTCGTACTCGGAAACGCTCCCGCTGCTCCCTCGGTCCGAGTGCCCTTCCTCCTGTAAGCGGCTGCGCAAAGCTTTGCTGGGCGTCGTCTCCATCCGAAGATCGCTGCTCGTGGTGGGCTGCCGTACCTGAGAGCAATATGGAGGGGAGATCTCAACCGGGTTGGCAAAGAAGCTGCTGTCCTTAACTCCATTACGACTCTCTGATGTCTCCTCAGCACCAACAGTAACAGAGTCAACATCTCCAACGCTGATTTTTGAATGGATGCTCTCCAGGATCTGCGTGCACTTGTCAATGACACACTGCATCTGAAGAAAGCTGGCTGCAGTCAGAAAACTGACAACATCCTTCAGCTGCAAGGACATTCTTCCAGTGTAACAAAATGAAAGCAACTGTTCAAACACATTGGGATTTTTAATCACAGATATTGACAAGCCACTCATGGTACTTAATGCTGAATGGTCCCGGAAATAGGGGGAGCTGGCAGCGAGGACTGCTTTGTGGGCTCGGAATGGCTGACCCTGAATGTGGACAATGATGTCACATAGTTTCCCTTGCAGGCGGAGTTCGTTTAGCTGGCTCAGAACAGTGCTGCTGTACTCGGGCACATCAAACTGAATAAAACTGCTGCTGTCCATTTCTACTGACATGAAGCGTAATCTGCAGAAAGAGAGAGTTTCATAATTCACCAGTGACTCCTCACTAAGTACAAGCGGCATAAACACAAGCTTGCAAACATAACACCACCACCACCACCACTGCAGCTACCATGCCGCCTGAGGGTCAGCCTTAGCATTCTTCCTCTTACTTATTTTCAGTCTTTCATGTCTTGGTTAATTCACCGAAAGTCAGATAACCTAAAGATCAATCAGCCTAGTGCCCCAACTGCCTACCATTCATCTTCATCAAAATTATCACATGTTATATATGTCAAGTCCTCTCAGCTCAAGAAAAAATATTTCCCTGTTTCACTTACTTCTGAGGATTTGGGATACTTTGTAAAAAATAAGCAAACTCATGTAAAGAATGTTCTGCCTCATTTGTATGTTTCCAATTGGTGTTTTTCAAGCAGATGGCACACTGGATACACTGAATGGAGCTAAACCTTTTTCAGTTTAGAATTTGAGTTGTTGTCTTGATGTGCCTTTTTTCCCCTTCAGGTCTGCACACCTTTATATCCTTTTGGATTGGTAATGGACAGAACAATGCTCAATCCCTTTCAGTGAAGAGTTTTAGACAGGAGGAGTAACAAGAGTGATGGACACACCGCGAGCATATTGCTGTCCAACAGTGCTCCCAACTGCAGGTGGGCACACCTTGGGACAGGCTGGCTACCCTTGCCAAGAACCCACAGCACTAAGTCTCTCATAAACATGTAAGTGTCTATAGCCCAGGCTGCACACTCTAACCAAAATACGACAAAATCAGATCTAACAATTATATTTCAGTGCTTAAAAAACCCAACCAACTGAAATGCAAGTACCTCCTGAATAAGCACCGAATCAAAGAGAAAATCAGAAAGGAATAAAACTATTTAGAAAAAAAAAAAAGAAAACTCACATAAAATCTGCAGCAAGAAGGGTTTAGGAGTAAAATTTACTTATGTCTTCAGCTTGCTTGAAAATGTATCCAAAAAAAGAGATGGATAGATAGGTGATAAAGCAAACAGAGTAATATGTTAACAAGCGTAGAGTATAGATGGTGAGTGTATACAGGTGTTTATTGCAAAATCCAACTTCTCTGTATATTTGAAATTTCTCAGAAAAAATGTTGAGGAGCTTGAAACAACAAATTTTAACAGGGAAAGTCAGTGCCTTAAAAGTATTTAGCATTTTTGTTTCCAAATTTATTTATTTATTTTTTTAATGTTTATTTATTTTTGAGAGAGAAAGAGAGAGAGAGAGGCAGAGCACAAGCAGAGGAGGGGTAGAGAAAGAAGGAAACACAGAAATCAAAGCAGGCTCCAAGCTGTCAGCAGAGTCCAACACGGGGCTCAAACTCACGAACCATGAGATCATGACCTGAGATGCAGTTGGACACTCAACTGACTGAGCCACCCAGGCACCCCTTAAAAGTATTTATCATTAAACAACAAATAATAAATATACATGAAATCACTGAAGAGGTCAGAAAAGGAACAAGTTAAACCCAAAGAAAGCAAAAAAGTAAGAACACTGAACAGCATATTATCATAGAGAAAGTTTTTTAAATTTTCAAAATTATAAGGACATCCTCGGAAACATAACTCATTAAAAGAGTAACATATTGTGACCTAATGTAAGGATGGCTACCTGTTAGGAAATATATAAATACAATCTGCCACATCAATAAGTCAAAGGAGAAAAACCACATAGCCATAACAAGACACGACAACGTGCAATTTAATCTGACTCTCGCAGGAAAGGATCAACCAGTTAGTTTGACTAGATCACACAAGATTTTTTTTTTTTATCATGTCAGAATTTGAGTTAAAACATTTTAGTTAAGGAGGAATACCGTGCCCTTATTTATCCTAGAGTTATGACTGAAATCAATTTGAAATCTGTACGGAAAGGACATATTTTTAGAGTAACATAAATTGGCAGAATTAAACAAAAAGAAACAGAAGTGCCAAAGCATAAATGATCTTCAGGCCGTTCACACTGTTTTAGATGCATGTTAAAACACTCAAGGCATCTCAAAAAAAAAAAAAAAAGAAAAAGAAAATTAAAGCATCTCCATTTATATGGCATAAATCTGATACCAGAAGATGGTGAACAGGATAAAGAAGACAAGTGTCAACCCTACCTAAGTAAACAGATTTTAAAGTCCTCGAGGAAATCCTCGCAAATATAACCTATTAAAAGAATAATATATTGTGACCAAACGTAAGGATGGCTACATGTTAGGAAATATATAAATATAATCTGCCACATCAGTAAGTCAAAGGGGGAAAAACCACACAACCAAATCAAAACTATGCCAAACATGGATTTTAGAAAGTTAAATGCCTTTTCAAAGTAAGGAAAAAATACGAAGAGAGTATTTTCTTAATATACTTTCTTAATAGAATAAACAGTACCTACTGCCAACCAACAGCACCATCATCCTTAGAAAGAAAACATTATACCTGCATTTCCCAAAATATATTCAATAGAACACAAGCCCATGAGTTGGTGTCAATATCCCTACCTTCTAGGAAGTAAAAAATATATTAGCATAATAACCCACCTGAAAAGTCCCGCAGACAAGAATTCTATTTAACTCAGTGGTTTGCACACTCATTTTAGCGTGTAACTCTTCTCCCAAGGTACACATGTAAATATTCCCAAGAATTAGTGTTCCCTGGTGCACACTCTGGTAAACACTCTCATAAGGCATTCCCATTAGTGCCTGGGAGGATACAAGGTTGTCTGCCCATCACTTCTCTTACTCTTAACATTGTTCTGGAAGTTCTAGCCAAAGCAACAGACAAGACAAAATTAAGGCCCGAAGCTATTAGAAAAGAGGAGGTGAAATTACTATTCAAGGCAGACAGGACTATTTACACAGAAAACACAGTGAACCACTGGAACAAATCTGGTAGAGGCAGGATCTACTAAATGGAGCGTTTCATAAATTATTGTACATAAAACACAAGTTAAGTAAGATAATGACAAGTTGCAGCCAACAATAGTAACAGAAACCATAATATACCTGGGGGCTAAGCAAAAAATAGTCAGGATCTGCAAGAAGAAACTAACATTTTGATAAAGACAAAAATATGTATGTGTAAATGAAGATACATATCACGCTTCTGAAAAATGCAATACTATAGGCACTTTCCCACCAAATTAATTTATAAATATAATGCAGCCCAATGAAGAACATTCTCGGTAACTTCACAAAATGATTTTACAATTCATCTAGAACATTGCTGTCCAACAGAAATATAAGGTTAGCCACATGTGTAGTGTTTTCTAGCAGTTAACACTGTTTAAAAATAAACATTAAATTTTATACATTTTTACTTAACCTAACATTTAAAACATTCTCAACATACAAGAAATATTAGAAAGTTATTAATGAGACATTTTACATTCTTTTTTTCCATACTAACTCTTTGAAATCTATGTGTATTTTACACTTACAGCACATCTCAATTTGGAATAATCACATTTTAAGTGCTCAATAGCCACATGTGGCCAGTGGCTACCACACTGGACTGTGTAGATCTAGAATAAACACTGAAGAAATTTTAGAAAACAACAAGAACAAAAAACCCAGCTAAACATCTAGATGTCAAAATGTATGATTAGGCTACAATTCATTCACTCTAAGTATGTACTGCCTTCTATGTGCCAGGCACTAGGGGTCCCGGGGAGCTGTAATTCTCTTGTTATAAATTGTGACAAGAGCTACGAGATCTTTCATATTGGGCAGGGGCGTTGCTGCAGGGAAATGGTCCAGTCTTCCAGACATAAGGAATGACACACACAGAGACTCGTCCTTCCTGAGCGGGAAGGAAAGAAGCCTTCGAGAATGTGGGACAACTGGGACAACGAGCACGGGGGAGGACTGAGGCCACATGAGGCTGTCAAGGTGGGGGGAAGTTAGACTAGGATGGGCCCTGTGGGCCATTTCCAATCAATGAAAAAGGAAGAATTTTTGAAATAGATGCTGCTTGGATAATATGTATATAGAATAATAAAGTTAGATCGTCCTCACCACATACCCAAAAATAACTTCTAGAGAAGGTCTTACATACAAAGACAGATACCAGAGGAAGAAACACAGATTTAACTACAGAAGAATTTTTGTACATCTAAAAAATACCTTCTGAGGGTGCCTGGGTGGCTCAGTCAGTTGAGTGACTCTTGATTTTGGCCCAGGTCATGATCTCACAGTTTGTGAGTTCAAGCCCCGTGTTGGGCTCTGTGTTGACAGTGCAGAGCCTGCTTGAGATTCTCTCTTCTCTCTCTGCCCTTCCCTCTCTACCCCACCCTCTCAAAATAAATTTTAAACATTAAAAAAACTTTTGACCAAAACCAAATGAACAAAAAAGACAAATTATGAAAAATACAACATACACAGCCAAGAAGTATAACACTCTTACAAATCAATAAAAGCAAATTAACAATTGAAAAATGAGCAAAGACTATGAACAGATGCTTTTAAAAAAATTAAAATAGCCTTCAAATACAGATAAAGCGATTGACAACTTCACTGATAAACAAAGATTAACATGAGACACAACTTTCTCAATTGGCAAGATTTAAAAATGACCCAGCTGGCGGTGCTACAAGGGCTCAGTGCCCTCATATACTACATGTAACAAAAGCTTTACAACGGGCATTCCTTTGGACTCAGCACTCTGTTGTAACAAAAATCACAGATACAGGCACAAGAATTTATCCATAAGTCTGTTCAATTACAATAGCAAAATGATGAAAACAACCTAAATGTCCGACTTCTTGGGAATTGTTAAAGTATAGCACACCTATGTACTGAATACTATGTCATGATGAAACTGATGGGAAGGAAGAATACAAAGGTAGCTCTACAAAATGTGAGCTCCACCAGGGCAAAGATTTTTATCTCTTTTATTAACTATCACCCAGATTACTGCCTGGCACATAGCAGACACTCAACACTCAATAAATATCTGCTGAATGAATATTTAATAATACAGCAAAAAATCAGGTAACAAATCGACTGCAAGTGAGCAGGAGGGATCTTCACGGGTGATGGAAATGGTCTACAACTGGGTTACGGTAATAGCTGTACAATGTCATAAATTTATTAAAAATCACTGAATTGTACACTGAAGATGACCAAATTCTAGGATATGTAACCTATACCTCAATAAAGCTGTTGAAATACAGGTAACAACAAAAGTAGGAGATTTCTAAAATTATGTATGTATATGCAGATATTAAATATACATAGAAATAATACTGAGATATATACAAAATGCATACATTAAGGTAAGATTCAAAATGGCTTATTTAGTTAGTTTTTTAAATGCTTATTTGCTTTTGAGAGATAGAGCACATGAGTGGGGGACAGGCAGAGAGAGAGAGGGGGACAGAGGACCTGAAGCAGGTTCTGCACTGACAGCAGGGAGCCCTATGCGGGGCTTGATCTCATGAACAGTCACCTCATGACCCAAGCAGAAGTCACTTGACAGACTGAGCCACCCAGACGCCCCAGATTCAAAATGTTTTTACTTTCTTCTTTGCATTTTTCTGTGTTTTCCAAACTTCTAACAGTGAACATTTATTACTTGGAATGACCAAAAAAAGTAAAATTAAAAATATTTCCAAATCCCTGCCAGATGATAATTTGACAGATGCTGGTGGTAGAGTGTAAAATGAGCAAATACTCTGGAGACATTTTAGTGATGTCCAACGAAATTACAAACACACGTTCCCCATGTGCCCTAGGAACTGACTACAGCACCGGACAGAATGACAAAAGATTAGAAACAGACTACCTGCCCATGAAGAGGAGCGTGGTTAATAACTTATTGGACATCCACACTTAAAACTACTTACTATACAGCCAGAAAATAACAAACAAGGAAGCTCTTTTCATTCAGACATGAAATAATCACCATGGTGTACTGCTCAAGGAAAAGGGTGACGTGTGCAAGAGTATACGTGTTGTCTGAACAAAGCGCTGTGAAAAGACACACACCACTGTGTCAATATACACACATTGTACATGTGCACAGACTACTTCTGGAAGGATGCACCACAACAATAACCTCTAACGCCTCCTGGGAGGGGGACAGGGCAGCTGGGAGCCCTGCCAGCTCTCAATGAATCTTTTTAGACACATTTCTAAACTATCTGAATATGTCGTTAAAAACCAGTAACATTTTTTCAAAAACTTAAGACGCCTCATCCAGTTTTTAAGGTAGGAAAAGATCGTAACAGAACTGTCAGGGGCACGAATCGGAAGTGAGATCTGGGTTCAAACGATACCTGCTTTCCACCTATAAAACTCTGGGCAAGGAGCTTTAGAATCTTTTCAAGCGTCAGTTCTCTTGTCTTGAAAATGGGAATGATGATGACAGTCCTTGCCTCACGGTTCGGCTCATGGTGACGACTACAAGTATGTAGAAGCAGGAAGCACTCAGCACAGTGGCTGCCTGGTCCATAGTGATCATGGTTTGCTCTAAAAGACTTTTTCTAGGGGGACAGGAGCAACAAAGAGAACTGACTTTAAAGGTAGCCTTGGATATGAATCCCGCCTCGGCCACTTTCTAATAAAAATAACAACAATGAACATTTAAACAGCTATGCGACCTTGGACAAGTCAGTTAACTTTGATTTCCTATTGAGAAAAGGTCTCAGAATAACTGCTACCCAACAGGAGTGCTGTAATGATTAAATGAGGGAAATTTATGCACTGAACGTGTATAAAAGCTTACACACGAGTACTCACCTTGTGCTAAACACCATATATATATATATATATATATATATATATATATATATTTTTTTTTTTTTTTTTTTTAAGTTTATATATTTTGAGAGAAAGAGAGAGAGACAGAGCAGAGGAGGAACAGAGAGAGGGAGAGAGAGAGGATCCCAAACAGCCTGTACTGGCAGCACAGAGCCTGACATGGGGCTTGAACTCATGAACTGTGAGATCATGACCTGAGCTGAAATCAAGAGTCAGATGCTTGACTGAGCCACCCAGGCACCCCAACACCTTATATATATTAATTTGATCCTTTTATCAACTCTGTGAGGAAATACTATGATTGTTTCGATCTCATAGATGAAGAAATTGAGGGAAAGTGGTTAAGATACTGCCAAGATAAGGTAACTGACAGTTAAGATACTGTCCCACAGTTAAAAGATGAACTTAGTCTGACTCCAGAAGTCGTGACCCTGACTATCACAGACTGCCTTCTAGAAATGCAGATACTGCCTGGCACCTACCAAGTGGTCAAATGTTACCTACGCATTATAGCATTGTTGAGACACAAGGGTATGTAAATAGTGACGCTGGGAATTTAAGGGCAAAAGGGAGGTGGGCTCAGGCTTTTTTTAAATTTTTTTTAATGTTTATTTTTGAGAGAGAGACAGAGTGTGAGTGGGGGAGGAGGAGGAGGAGGAGGAGGAGGAGGAGGAGGAGGAGGAGGAGAGAGAGAGAGAGAGAGAGAGAGAGAGAGAATCTGAAGCAGGCTCCCGGCTCTGAGTTGTCAGCACAGAGTCTGATGCGGGGCTCACTTGAACTCAGGAACCGGGAGATCAAGACCTGAGCTGAAGTCGGACTGAGCCACCCAGGCGCCCCAAGGGCTCAGGCTTTTTAAAGGTAGAGTCCTAGGCTAAAACCAGTAGAAAACGGAAAACAAGCATTTCCGAAATAGTCTAACTGAAAATAGCTTCACAGTAAGGCTTCACTTGAAAGAAAATCACTGGAGAGAAAAACCAAAGACCATGATTAACACCTAAGAGAGGGATTCCATTTTTCTGCAAATGAGAAAGGAAGTGCATCACTCTCCTCTCCTTTACATTAACGCCTCCTTCTGGCCACGACAATGAGATCCAAAGCCCTCGGCCTAAAGCTGCTTACAAGTAACACTCCAGAGAAAGAGGCTTCTAAAACTCTGACACACGGGGGAATTTGCAGGTAATTTCAGTCCTAGGCACGTCACCAAGCTAAAAGGAGTAAAAGACATAACTGATCACCAGTTCTACATCCAATGACCCAATTTGTCAGGTCTGGTGGTCCTGAGGTAAAGCAAGTCAGAACCTCTTGATGAGATGATCAAGTTCAACTATGATCCTCGGCTCCTCTGTATCAGCAGTTTCCCAGCGTTGTTTCTTGTAGGTCTTGATTCCTCCCCCGCCGAGAGTGCCAGTGGGCCTACACCTAACTTAGGTCAATGCTTCAGTAATTTCATCTTTAAAAAATAAAATATATGCACATGGTCAAACTTCAAATCCTAGTACAGAAAAATATAAAATGAATAGCAAAACTCTTCCCCTGTTCCTCTTCACAAAGATAATCACTGCTAAGAGTTCTTAGTGTTCTTTCAGAGAAAATTATAAACACATATCAGCGTAAGCTGTTCTGTACCCTGCTTTATTTGTTTTTTAATTTATTTGAGACAGAGAGAGCATGCATGCAGGTGGGAGGGAGGGAAAGAGGGAGGGAGGGAGAGGGAGGGAGGGAGAGGGAGGGAAGGAGAGGGAAAGAGAGGGAGGGAGGGGGGAAAGGGGGAGAGGGGGAGGGGGGAGAGAGAGACACACACACGCAATGAATATCCCAAGCAGGCTCTGCACTGTCAGAGCCCCACGTGGGGCTCAAACTCACAAAACCGTGAGATCATGACCTGAGCCGAAATCAAGAGTCAGACACTTAACCAACTGAGCCACCCAGTTGCCCCTGCACCCTGCTTTAAAAAAAAAAAAAAAAAAATGTATTTAATATACCTTAAAATCTTTCCATAGAAGCACAAACTCATCTACTTCATTATCTTTTCTGACTTCTGACACGGAAGGCTGTGTCACAATGCACTCAGCCAGGCCTCAAATGATATCCTAAACAGGAAAAAATTGACATAGCCACGATATTTCCTCCAAGCAGAGGACTTTGCTAGGATCATGGTTTCATTTCAACTGATCACGCCAAATTATGTCCCAAAGGCCGCAGCAGCTTTGCTCACCAATGGCACACGAACTGCCTATTCCCCCCGCCCCCCACCAGCTACCAATAATGAGCATTCAACTTTTTCACTTTTGCCAGACTGATGAGTTTAAGATGGCATCTCATGCTTCTGAAGTGCCTTTATTTAATTATAAATAAGGTTGATCATCTATTTTCACGTTTAATGGCAATTTGTCTACGTTTGTCTTCCAACTGCCTGTCCATATCCGTTGCCTGTATTTGCATTTTTTACTGAATTGTCAGAGCTCTTTGTAAATTAAGGAAATTAGCCTTTTGTCTTATGTGCTACAAGTATTACATTTAATTGCAATCACTAAATCGCATACTGACTGGGAATTTAAATTACTTTTCTACATTTATAGGAAATATTCATTCACTCTCGATCTTCCGCACACACAAAACCAAAGGGAATTCAAAGACGAATAAGACTCCCAGTCTTGCAATTGGAAACAGGCTTAACACGGATTCCTCCCAACTCAGAGAGATGTGGGAATGAAATTCATTTCTGATAATGCAGAGATGTGATTTATGTATTAGTTTTTCATGGACTAAGTTTGCAGCTGCTTCAGAAGACAATAATGAATTTGATTATTCCTCTCACTAAATACATCAGAATCAGTATTCTTTAATTCAGAAGATTAATCACAGATCTGTCGTATTATATTAAGCAAAAAGCCATCCCCAAACTAGACATTTGCATTGCTATTTTAAATTAAAAAAAAACACAAGCATATATCAGCTGGACATTTTTCTTTTTAATTTTTGAATGTTTTTATTTTATTTTTGAGAGAAGAGAGAGTGTGAGTGGGGGAGGGGCAGAAAGAGAGTGAGACACAGAATCCGAAGCAGGCTCCAGGTTCTGAGAGGTCAGCACAGAGCCCGAGGTGAGGCTTGAACTCACGAGCCGTGAGATCACGACCTGAGCCGAAGTCGGATGCTTAACCGACTGAGCCACACAGGCACCCCTGGCTGGACATTTTCATCAATACCTTTTTTTTTTTTTTTTTGAAGGCCACTGATTTTATTGATTTAAAAACCTTTACAACAGTGACTACTTCGCCAAAAAAAGAGCCAAATAGCATAAAACAGGCCAGAGGTGGGGGTGGGAGTGGGGTCAGGGCTGGGAATCCACTCAGAGAAGCATCTGACATGACGCTTGACATGAAACTGGCAGGGAAGGAGAAGGGAGATGCATGCAAGAGCGAGAATTTCAAAAAAGTTGAAATGGTGAGGGAAGAGAACCCCCAAAAGACCTTGGAGTACATTGCAGGTGGAGTACAACAGCAATCTCTTCCTTTGTAGAGGACAGGGGAGGAGTCCCCACGCGGCTGCCAACTCTGGAGACTCCACGCTGGGGCCAGGGGCTGGGGGCTCCCCGGAGAGCCTCATAAGAAGGCGTTGCACCTCTCTTGGCATCGGCCCCGCATGTGTCCTTCGGCCGTTCCGGAAGAGAGCTTCATCTTTCTTTAGCACCAGGAACTGGCCAAGGACCACATAGGCCTTGTCAAAGCCCCGTTCCTCCAGCTTCTTGCCCAAGACTTCACCAATCCCGGCCAGGCTCCCCACTGGCTTTTCCCCCATGGGCGCTGCCACAGGTCCCGGTGCTTTTGGGAGGTTGTCGCCTCGATCAGCTTCATCGGCAGCTCCGGCTCCGTAACAGCTCCTCCCACCACACAGCTGCTCACAGCTGACACCTTTAGTATTTATTTTAACAATAGTTTTGTTCACTTGTTTGTAATGGATAAGAACTTCGTGAAACACCTCTTTTAAAAACCACACGTGATGAGGACTTAGTTGAAGCGGGCCGTGGGAAGTTCAAGTTGTCAGCTTCTCAACCTGTTCAGTCCTCTTCTGCTCGTTCAACCAGTAGACACACACACACCTCAGGCTCGGCCAATTTCTTTAATGAGACAATACATTCACACCCCTGGAAGCAGCTTTCACCTCCTACACAGCCTCTGCCATGGTCAGCCGGTGACATTTCGCCACCGCCACTGGTCTCAACAGCGTCTGGGAAGGACTACCTGAGGTGGATGGTCCTGACACCCACCCCCACGCTAACCTCAGCAACTGTAAAAGGGGGTCACTGGCCACCTCCCACACCCTTAGCCTTCTTCCTTCCTTGGGAGAGCCCATCATCATCATCGATAACTAACACTGAATGCTTGATAAAGACGAGGCATGTCACAAAGGACTTCTCTGCATGATTTCCTAGAATCCTCTTGCCCTCCCCACAGAGGACAGTACTATTACCCCTATTTTATTTCATTTTATTTTAAGTTTATTTATTTTGAGAGAAACAGCAGAGAAGGGGCAGAGAGACAGGGAGAGAGAGAACCCCAAGCAGGCTCCAGCGGAGCCCGACACAGACTCGATCTCACCACCCTGGGATCGTGACCTGAGCTGAAATCAAGAGTCGGACGCTCAGTCCACCGAGCACCCAGGCGCCCCGCCTCTATTTTAGAGATGAGGAAACTGAGACTCCAAGAGGCTAACTGTCCCAGGACGGTCCAAAGTCTGCCCATCTAGACTTCCTACACAGTAATTCCTAATCCGTGTTTCATTTGCTGGAGGGGAACAGCAGGACCAGCAGAAGTCAGGAAGAGCTGAGGAAAAGGCAGGCGAAGAAGAAAGCTTGCGTCAAGTTACATTCCTTCCCTGGCATGGTGGCCGGCCAGGGAAAGGGACAGGGACTAGTGGCAAGCATCCCCCTCTTGCTGCCAAGGGCTGCTACTCCTTCTGTGAGGAAGGGAATGGAGGCAGCCAAGTAGGGGAATTTTATTAATATCCACCAAAGTGACAAATGCACGTCCCCGTGACCAATTTCAGCTCTAGCAATTTACTACAGCACCCTCCTCCTAGAGCAGAATCTCCAATAGAGATTAGAGATTAAGGGCTTTGGGGGAAAGGTGGGGGGGGGGGGGGAGTCCCAGGCATCCCGGCGGCTAAAGTATATTATGCTTTCCATCTTCACAGCTTTTCCTGGTCAGAGCCCCTTACCCTTTAAATAAACACTTATCTTCATGCTAACGCCTGAATTAATTAGAAACCACTGGTCTGAGGCTCAAGTAACTGGTCCTTTTGGTGTTTACAGGTGAAAGTCACAGAGCAGACACTGCCGAGACACAGGTTCAGCCCAAGTTCAATAGCATTCTAAGCAGCACTGGGACTGGTGTTCAAAAAGCCAGAGCAGCCGGCGTGAGGGGCTATCCAGGGATGACCAAGCACCGAGGACAGCAGTGAGGCCAGCGAGGCCAGGGGCAGGCCAGAACCATGAGAAGCAGAGAAGGAGCAGGTTCGGGAAAAGGGACCCACGCCAGGGAGTGAAGGCAGACTGCGCAACCAGAGAAGGGAGGACATTTACACAGCAAGGCACAAGCCACGGGGGACACCCACACTGTGCACCGTACAAAGTCAGCCTGGGAAGCCCCTCCCACAGACTGGAGGGAAAAAGCAAAGGAGAGGGGTCCTACAGATAGACATGCATGCATGGTCTGAAAAGAAAACTAAGATCCGATGCAAGACCACAGACAACAAGGCTTAGTTAGTGACGCTGCTGGAAATCCCTAAAGATCCCACCCCAAAAAGCTACAGAACCGTCTAGTCTTGCCACACCCATGCGTCAGGACAAGGCACTGTTCTGAAATCCAACAAACGAGGGAATCTTATCCCTAATCCTGGTTCCAAAGCTCACTAAGAACGAACACATTTTACCTGAAGGAGCTTTAGAATAAAAAAGCCACTTCGCAAAGACAGCAAAGCCACAGTCTAGCAGACAGGACTGATCCTGACAGGGGTGAACGATACTGGGGATAATCGATACTCTGTTCTTCTTTCACCCCGCTCCTCCCACCGACTTTGAGCAAAAGGGGGAAAAGGCAGTGACAGTCCTCAGATACAGCAACACTAGAGGCTCACGTGGACGGAAACATGGCTAAGGGAGGCAGCGTGAGTTGTCAAAGGTGTTGCATGTTTACCGATCCTATAAAGCACCAGGGAATGGAAAAAGGGTCCCATTATTTTCCATTTAATGGAATTAATTCTTATGTTCTATGGCAATATTTTTATAAGGCTTGATTATCACCAAAAAATTAACTGAGAAAAGCATGGATGAATTTATTTATAATAACGACTTAAAGGCCTTTCCAAGCATGACAGAAATCCCAGAAGCCACAAAGGCAAAGATGAATACATCTGCCAACATATGACAAAAAAATACCCTCTGCAAAAACCAAAAGTAAATGACATACTGAGGAAAAATACATGCACATTTGACAAAGGGCTACTTTCCAAATTCCCTAATTTATATTGTCAGTCAGTCAGATTGGGACGACACAGAAAATCCTACGGAAGAAGGGGCAAAGGAATTAACATTGCACAGAAAAAGAAAAGACAAATGACCAAAGAACACATGAAAAAAGGTTTAGCTTTATTCATGACTAAACAAGGAAAAATGAGAAACCAGTTGCAACCCATCAGACCTGCACACATTTAAGAACTGGCAAGTGTAATCCTGAGAGAGAACCTGGTAAGATCCAGAAGAATGTAAAAGGAATTCACCATTTGGTCCACCATTAACTGCTATGAATTGAGCCTACAAAAGTCATACAAAAGTATGTTAGGATATATGTTAACAAGGATGGGCACTAAGCATTTTTATTTGCTGTAGCAAAAAAAAAAAAAAAAAAAAAAGCAAGAAAGAAAAAAGAAAGAGGAAACAACTTCAAAATCCATCAAGAGACTGGTTAAAAAAAAAAAATCAACAATGAAACACTACACAACTATTAAAAAGGGTAACCTATATGCTTTGATATAAAAAGAGCTTTATTATTTACCCCAAACCAGCACGCTATGGAACAGTATGTATGCATACATGCAATTCTTTTCACGTACTTTTTTTTTTAAAGTTTTTATTTACTTTTCAAGAGAGAGAAAGAGAGCACAAGGGGAGGAGGGGCAGAGAGAAGGAGAGAGAGAGAATCCCAAGCAGGTTCTGCACTGTCAGCACAGAACCCAATGTGGGGCTCGAACTCAGGAACCATGAGGTCATGACCTGAACCAAAATCAAGAGTCAGCTGCTTAACCAACTGAGTCACCCAGGCGCCCCTTCGTGTACTTTTCTTAAAAGAATAAATATATACTGCTGTATCTGCTCTGGAAGGAAATCACATGAAACTTAGCGTCGGTGACTTTGGGAATGAGGACTAAGGAGTGGGGAAAGGGAAGGGAAACAGGCTTCAGTTTACACTTCTCGAATGTTTTATCACATAGCTGTATTATTCTCACTAAAAGTTTTTTTTAAGACATGTGTAAGATTCTACCTAAAAATATATAATTTTGTAAACCAAAGAATCTAGAGAAAGAGAAAGAAAGGCTGCAAGTGGATAATTAGTGTATCAAGAAGACAATTATAGAGGCAGAACCCCAGAGCTATGAGGAATAATGACAAGCTGATTACTTCTGACCAAAAAGACTTTACAAAAAAACAAAACGGAACAAAGGAAAGCTTCCTGGTATTTGTAATATGTGAACAGGGCTTTGTATTTCAAATAGAAACAGAAAGAACACTTCAAACAGAAGGGATGGCAGGAGCAGGGAACGTAGGAGTGAAATGTGGGGTGTCTGGGGTAGTGGCCAGGACCCGGGTTTGAGGGGTGACAGCACAGACGAGAACCACTGTTGGAAGGTGAAGGGCCTGAACACTAGAGAACCCAAACTGAATTCTGGCAGCAGCCAACTTGAACATGAGTCCAAAGAAGGACTCAACAGGACTTGGAGACTGACGGACGCCAACTGTCCTAGGAGGCAAGTGGGTCCAGCCCCAAACAAGGAGTTTGGGCTGCCCTCTGGGCATCTGCATAGAGCTGTCTGACAGGTAGTGGGAAGTAGGGGTGTGCAGCTGTACAGAAACATCAGATACCGATCTGGAAGGAACCAAAAATTGTACCGAGGCCTGACGTGGTAAGAGGAGGTTACTGAGGGAGACAAAACAGAAAAAAGTTTAGCTGAGAGCAGAAACGTTTTGCTGTTTGCTCCTATGAAAGAGGTGCTGTAACATGGTCTGGAGAACGAGGTACCCCACACACTCAGCCCTCTCCTCAGCACATCATTTCATTAATGAAATTCTGCATCATGCCTTTTGTCAAGCTGTGAGGAAACCGCACAATGAAAACCGGGACCTAGACTAGTGTCATCTTCCCGCACGGCTAACCCGTTCAGAAGAGAGCCTAGAGAGGAGACAGGATGCTTAGATGCCATCTGGGCAAAACACCCACATGGGCCTCCCAATCTCCTCTACAACATTCTTGGGTAAAGCTCTCGAAGTGTTTCCCCATAATGGCAACTGGAACAAAAGCGCAAGTGTAAAATCTGAGCAACTGGGAATGTGCTACTGAGCTCACATTCGCGGCGGTGACCAGAGGGCAGGGACTATGTGAGCCCAGCACAGTGTCTGGCAGAGAGAGGCTCTCGGCACATGTCAGCTGACTCAACCTGAACCAAACTGGTGGGGCAAAATCCCCAGCTGCCGCCATCACTACACCCCCAGCCCTCAACTCTTCCTCCTGAAGACCCAAGAGGTACAGGTGAAATCTACCAAGGTGGCTCATTCCCATCTAACCCACAAACTCTCTCATTTAAAAATACCCAGTGACGCTGCTAAGGAAAGAAGGCAAGGTTACAAATCTGGAAGTTATTTAAGGCACCAGGAGATACCATTATTCTCAATCGAGATGCTCACAATTCCAAACCCAGATCTGCATCTGCGGGATTCAGTCACTTGCTGGAATCAGAGCCACAAACCAATCTAGGCTTCCTCTACCAGGCACTGAAGACCTAAGATCCCTAATTTCCATTCCATACAAAAAGTCACGAAAAAGACCACAGATGGAAGCACTAGGGACAGCAGGCATGGTAACAGCAGTAACAACTATATAAAAATAACTTTTCTAGGTATTTCTGCCTGGGTCTAGATCAAAACTAAACTTGAGCTGTCATGAATTACAATCTAATCCTTTAGAAAGCACCAGCCGAATAACACCAGGGCTGCATAAAACATTCTGGTGCTGCTGAAACCCAATGCACGAAAAAAATAAATAAAATGGCATTCCGTGATGGATATTCATGAAGCACTCATCCTAATTTAAAAGAAAACAAGTCTAGAGTTCTTACTGCATTAATTCATGTGAGCCTGAAAGAACATTTTTATCCAAACTGTTAGATTTCCTACCAAGGCGTTAACATTCTCCAAGTCTGCTCGGTTACACTAATTCTGAGAGTACGGCTTGGTTTGACAGTGGGGTTTGTCTTGCAGTCAAGGCAAAACATCAGAAGCTTCTTCTGAGCTGTCCGAGCAGGGGAGGGATGGCCTCTTTAACCTCACCTGCAATGAATGTCAAGGATGAAGTCATACTCCTACTGTGCGGAAGGCTTCGTAAGCCCCGTACCTCCTCACTGAACCTTCCTGACACCTTTCTGAGAGACAGTGCGGCCCACCCCATCCTCCAGGGAAGGGAACAAACTCAGAGGGACCAAGAACCTTTCCCAAGGTCACTAAGGACTGCTGAGCCAGGATTTGAACCTGAATTCGTCAGTCTCCTGAGGGGGAATTCTTATCTCCTGTAAGAGTAAGGCTTTAATCCAGGCACGCTGGTGAGATACAGGGTTTGTAGCGGTACTGGACCCCTACTGATCAACTTTGAGTGGAACGGGAACTCTCATTTAAAGATGTATCGTTACACTGGCCTAACGAGAATTAAGGGTTTACAACGTTGCACTTTGAGTAGTCTGCAGCCATTTCTCTGCATCATGTCCACTATATCCAACAACATCTTTTTACTTCTATGAAGTAGGCAAATAGATGTTTCATTAATTCATCACAAATGAGAAAGACGTGTTTCATGTATAGCAATGAGTAAGCTTTCTTAAGGCCAAGAGCTCAAAAGCGGCATCTTATCTGCTTACTGCTGGCATTTCCCAGGACACTGGACCTAGGAAACACAAGAAGACCCGCTTCTGAGGACAGAAGTGTTAGAAAAGCTCACCTTGAATTGCTTTCTTCCGTGAGGTTTTCCATGCCATCAATATCAACCAGAAAATAACCATTAGAAATTAAACTGCATTCAGTTGATGGCCTTCACTAAGCTAAATTCAGCAGTCAGCTATAAAACATTAAATGGGTACAATTAAGAAGTCTGAAAAACATGAAGCAGGATTTAAACCAAAGTAACATGAAAACTAATGGGAATAAAACATAATGATAGCATTCTAGATTCAGGATACTGACATCAACAAGTGCTTCGATGGAGAGGGTCCACACACATGCAAAAATTCACAGCTCAGAGAAGCTGAGGTTCAGCAGCCTATCATTTCTCCACCTTGATAGATTTACGCGTAATGATGATGACAGTGATGGTGGTGGTAATGAAAATGTATTAAACAGTTAATAGGAGCCACAAACTCTACCTCCTTCATTTTTATGTTTTCCATTTTAAAACTCATAGCAACTCTATCAGATGGATTTTATTATCCTCACACTAGAGATGAGAAGACAGAGAGGCTCAGAGACATTATACAAATTACCCAAGTTCACAGAGATGGTAAGTAGCCTTGTTGGGATTCAAATCCAGGCCTATCTTGTTTCAAAGCTTACGTTCTTTCCCAACAGTCTCCAACAGAAGAATTACATGGCTTTTTTCTTTCCTATAATCAAGAGTAAACTTTTTAATCTTTCAAAGATTCGTTTCATGCTGTCTGCACTCTCAGAATGAAAACCCGAGTCACCTGGGTGGCTCAGTCGGTTAAGCGTCAGACTCCTGGTTTCGGCTCAGGTCATGATTTCATGGTTTCGCTGCGTGGGGCTCTGCGCTGGAGGCTTGGAGTTTGCTTGGGATTCTCTCTCTCCCTCTCTCTCTGCCCCTCCCCGCTCCCTCGAGCTCTCTCTCTAAATATGTAAATACACTTAAAAAAAAAAAAAAAAAAAAAGAACGAAAGCCAAAAATATCCGAATGGCAGCATTACACATAAGTTAATATACAACAGAGAAAGCTAATAACTAATAACAGATTCCCCTTTAAAAAGGAGGGGAATCACAATGTTTTTAAAGAGTCGTTTACCAACAAGAATCAGGAAATGTTTGAGCACCTATTATAAAAGTCTGGCCACAGCATTAGATACCACCAGGGCTCTGCGACAAGTATGAAGATACAATGCCCTCACAAGAACTCCCACTCCAGCTGGTACAAGCACAAGTTCAAAAACCAAGGAACAAATGCAGAATCCTGCGATTTAGATTCTGAGTGCCACAAAGGCATGGGGGTAGGGCAGTCAGGAACACCCTCTGGAGGAAGTAGATCTTCAGCAGGGCTTGAAGGAAGTGAAATGGAGAATTTACACAGAGAAGAAAAAGGAGGCCAGCACTTCAGAAGGGGGAAACAACAGGAGCAAAGCCCTAGAGGCAGTCATAAACTTGGTTCTGCAGAGCGCAGACGGAGAAGGAGAAGCGAGGAATAAGGTGCCATAAGGTGCCAGGAGGTGAGGGGGAGCCAAACCAAGGAGAGTCCTGAAAAGACAGGGTGGGCAATGGCTGGACACAATGTGGCAGACAAGAGGACACTACTCAATGCCGTGGTCCCTTAGCTGTTCTGGCCCCTAGCGTCTCCTTTCCCCTCCTGCAAATCATCACAAACCACCCAAGTCTCCTGCTGCTCACCACTGCCTTTCAAATAGCTTCAATGTGGGCCTAGTGTTCAAGTTCTTTCAGGAACAAGCCTCAACCAATCTTTCCTCCTATTGCCTTCCTAGGTGAACACTTATCTACAAGGAGACTGGTCTATTCACTAACTCTATCAGCTCACTGGGCCCAATTCCTCTTTTCCTAGCTGAATCCTACTCATCCTTTAACAGCCAGCTCAAATCCCGCCTCCTCGCTAAGCCTTCCCTGACCACTCAGCCTCTAGTGACCTCCATCTCTCCTTCCTCTTAATTCTATGGCATACAGCCCTGTCTCATCAATTACCTTTTCACAGGTAAAGTGTCAGCACCTAGGGTAAAGCTGCTTGGAGGCTGTGGGTCTTCCACTACTTTCCCCCACCATATGGAACAGCATCTTGACATTTAATAATCAAGCAAGCACTCAACTCTCTTTCTGACTTCCTATATTAAGTTTGGCATTAGCATAAAGGAAGGAGGGGGGAGGCGGGGGACTTCTGAAGTCACAGACCAACTAAGAAGCTGTTGCAATAATCCAGATGTGAAGCAAAGAGGGCCTGGACTAAGGAACAAAGAGAAAATGGGCAAATATAAACAACAAAAAAAATTTTGCATGCAAAAACTCAGCGGGATGTGACTGACTACTACTAGGGACAAAAGCAAGGGATGAAATATTAAGGTAAGGTTTCCAAACGCGTCTTGGAATCATTTTAAAGCCTGTCCGAAACCAAGTGCATTAAGTGGCTAAAAAGTCCACATTTGCAAAAAGTCTTCAGTGAAACTGGCCAGTATCTTGAACCAGGGACAACCCTTCCAATTTCAGACACAGACAGAACGGTAAAGCTACAGGGGTCTTTAGAGAGCTAATCTAAAACCCTCACTGATCAGATGGGGAAACTGAGGCCCAGCGCGGAAATGGCTTGCTGAAAGCCTCAAGACAACTCCCAGACTAGTGCCGCCTAAAGCACAGCCGCCCAACCGAGAAGGGCAGTGTTTACAGCCCGAGGCCAACCCCAGCCCGGCCCTCCTTAATGTGAAGACCGACTGAGGGCGAGAGTGACCATGGAGACGTCTAGGGCCAAGCAGGACGCGCCGCCGCCTGTTTACCTGAAGAAAGGCGGTGGCGTGGGGCAGGGGCTCCGCTACAGCCGCCAGCAGGGCCGACCCCGCGGCCCGGCCAGGCCCTTCAGGGCACTCAACCATCCGGCCTCCCGGTACAAAAGGGGAGCGCCCCTGAGAGCGAGGGGCCCGGAAGCAGGGGATCCCGAGACGCCCGGGGCGGAGGCTGGGGAGCCCGGGTCAGCTGGCCGAGCGCGACCCTCGGCCCCGCCGGCGGCGCCCGGACTCCAGGGCCGAGCACGACTGGCCCCTCCGGGGCGCGCGCCTGGCCGGAGCAGGTGCCCGGGCCTCCCGACCCCGCCCGGCCTCGGCTCCAGCCCGCGCCACCCGCCCACCCGCCGGACTGACCAGGCGCGGACGCTCCCGCCCCGCCGCGCCCAGAGGGAGCCGGACAGCGGTCGAGGGCTGCCCCCCACCCCGCCGGCTCCGCCCGCGCCTCGGCCGCCGCCCGCCACCCGCCGCCCCCGGCCGCCGCGCCTCACCTGCCGAGAGCGCCGCGCTCACATCGCCCGCCCGCGGCGCCCCCTCCGCCGCCGCCGGCGCCAGGCCCGTCCCCGCCGCTCCGGCTGCCGCCCCAGCCCGCGCCCCCCGCCCCCGGAAGCGCTTCCCGGCCCCGCCCCCTCGGCGCCAGCGCTTCCGGGCAGGCTTGGACGGGGGTGGTGGCGCGGTGGGACTGGCCTCTGCCGGGGAGCTCCGGGGCCCGGATCCCGTCTCGTCCGCGTCCCGGAGCCTCGCCGCGGGCGCGCGGGCGAGCGGCGGTCTTGATGTCAACTCCGAAAGGGAGCGGCGGCGGTTCTGCGCCCCACGACCTCCCGCCCGCATTCTCCTCGGCGCCCCCTGCTGGTGGGAGGAGGACTCTGCAGTGGGGCGCGCCCCGGGGCTCCCGGAGAGGAACGGATAGGCCAGGACCCTGGATCTGCCACCACAGGGAGCCTGCGACCACCCTCAGCTCAGCTCTCCCCTTCCGAGACCCTCGATCCCGCAGCCCTTCGGGTGCCTTCCCGTCCCCCGAGCCGCGCCTGGCAGGACAGCTGAAGGCAGTAAGGTGCAGTGGTTACCAGCACCAGCCTGGGGACCAGTCATACTGGGTCACTTAACGTGTGACCTTGGGCAGATTACCTACGCGCTCCCCCCCCCCCCCCACCAAAGCGGGAGATAAACATTTCGAACTTGGGTTTATAAAACCCGTGTCGCAGAGCAGGCCTCAAAAAATGTGCATTTCCAAATCCTTGGAGACACCCCAGGGTTGACCCCACTCTGCTGCAAGTGCGAGCCTGGCCGGCATTTTCCTCTCTGCTTCAGGCGACTTTACCCCCGTGTGAAGAGGTTTACCCCCTTTGCATTTTGGTGGACTCCTGAGTAGTAGTGGCAGAGGTTTATTTTCCCTTTTCTGACTTTGTGAAAAAACAAACAAACCAGAAGTCCAGATACCAGCTCTTCTTAAAGATACAAAGCTGAGACTTCCTGATGTCACTTCATCCCTTGCAAACAGGACCTCTTTCTCTGAGATCTACCAAGTAGTCACCTTCCAATAACAACAGCTGCCCTTTGTTAAGCGGTCTGTGCAGGGCACTGTGTTGACACTTTATAGACACTATCTCCTTTAATACACAACCCCAAGGGGTAGCAATCTGTTTTTATCCCCATGTTATCCAGGAGGGAACGGAAGCTCAGAGAGGTTAAGTGACATATCTAAAGTCACACAGCTAAGTGGCAGATTTGGGATGAGCTCCCCTATCTCTCTGACTCCAGACAGGAACTTCTTATGGCAACAGAATATTCCAAACACAGAATCTTAGGTAACCAGTTCCTAACTGCAGGCACCTGGGCAGACAGTCATGCTCTCTAATTACTATTCCTCTTGAGCTATTTCCTTGAGATCTGTCCCCAAGAGTGAGATCAGTGAACGCCAGGGCACAGGAATGCATCATCTTGTCAGGGCCAGGTTTCCTCAGGACCACTGGGCTGACTCACAAAGCCCACATGAGCGAGTTCCTGTTTCCCGTCACACCAGCTGTAGGCCTCATCATTTTAACTGATTTTTGCTCACTTTATTGGTAAGAGTTGGGGTCGTCTTCTTGGTGATAATACAGTATCTGCACGCCATTAAGGACCATAAAGACTAAAATGCTCCTAAGTGTTTAACCTTTTTGCCATGTGTCTCAAAGTTACTGGCCATCTGTCCAGTGGACACTGGGTATTCCCCTCACAGATTTATTTTTATGCCCCCACCTACTTGGGCCACTAAACTCCTATATTTTTCCAGTGCCCTGCTTTTATTTTTGTCATTTGGCTGATTATGTGTCATAACCCTTACTAATTTATTTTAGTTAGGAAATTGTCACTCCTCCACAATTGGAGTGTATGCGTTTCGACTTTCACATAATCTTGGTGGCATTTTAAAAATGATTTTTTAGCCCATTTGAAATAAAAAGAGTCTAGAGGGTTATGTATGGGCTTCATATTAAAATGAAGTACATCAAAGCACTCCACCGTTTCCCAGTTTTGCCGGCAGTGTTTATGAAGCGATCAAATTCACGTCTCATCAACGTCTGGGGTTAACCTTCCATCCGGCCAAAGAGTGGTTCTGCCATCATGGGGGTCAGCGTTTGTGACAGTGACAGCTGGTGTTTGCTAATATCTGTGTTCTGCCTTCCCCTCTTCTGAGGCACATGGCTGAAACACATCTCCCAGCCTCCCCCTCCATGTCACATGTCAGTAGAAATGGTGTGTGAAGTAACTTGTAAATGAAGTCCCTTCCCCTTCTTTCCTCTTCTCCCTTCCTAGGACAGCTGCTCCTGGACCTCCACTTCTCACCCATTCCAGATTCCTGAGCACTTGATGAGTCAAGATAGCCAAGTTATCAGATCCCAGCCTCTCCCTCTTCTGTTTCCTACAAGGAGACCCTTTCTGTCAGAAATCAGGCTATGCTACGTGGCTCTGGCCCACTTCAAAAATCCCCAGAGTTTGGGGGCACCTGGCTGGCTCCAGTGGTGGAACATGTGACTCTTGATCTTGGGGGTGTGGGTTCAAGCCCCATGCTGGGTATAGAGATTACTTAAAAATAAAATCTTAAAATAAAATAAAATAAAACCTCCAGGGTCCCTGGGTGGCTCAGTCAGTTGAGCATCCAACTCTTGATTTCGGCTTAGGTCATGATCCCAGGATCGTGGCACTGAGCCCTGAATCAGGCTCCATGCTGAGTGTGGAAACTGCTTAAGATATTCTCCCTCTCTCTCTCTCAAATTTAAAAAAGGGGGAGCCTGGGTGGTTTAGTCGGTTAAGCATCCTACTTCAGTTCAAGTCTTGATCTCACAGTGTGATTTGGAGCCCAGCATCAGGCTTCACAGACTAAGGGTGCAGAGCCTCCTTAGGATTATCTCTCCCCCTTCCCTCTCTCTCCCTCTCAAAATAAATAAACTTTTAAAAATATATTAAAAATAGGGGCGCCTGGGTGGCGCAGTCGGTTAAGCGTCCGACTTCAGCCAGGTCACGATCTCGCGGTCTGTGAGTTCGAGCCCCGCGTCGGGCTCTGGGCTGATGGCTCAGAGCCTGGAGCCTGTTTCCGATTCTGTGTCTCCCTCTCTCTCTGCCCCTCCCCCGTTCATGCTCTGTCTCTCTCTGTCCCAAAAATAAATAAACGTTGAAAAAAAAATTAAAAAAATATATTAAAAATAAATAAAACAAAAAAACTGTATGAATTATTTGGAGTTACCTCATTCTTGCTCCCCTCACCAGGACCCATTGGTACGTCCCTTCCAACTGCCTCACTGCCTAAGTCGTTTTGGGCCAGCAGGGGGCATCTGTCTCTCCAAATAGTCCCAAGATGTCCACTGACTTCTTAGAACATCTCAGAGGATCAGGGTTCCTTCCACCTGGCCGCCTCTGCAGAGTAGTGTCAGTATTCCACCCAGACCAGGAAAAGCACTCTTCCTTAGAGACTCCTCTCATCTTCCCTGCCTGTGTGATAAGGGCCAGGTAGTTGGTTCACCCCTCTGAATCTCTCTTCTTCATCTATTCAGTGGTGATTGGCCCGTGGGCTATGATTCATACTCCCTTCCCACAGCCAAGACTGGGCAGAAGAATGCTGTCACTAAGCAGTGAGACAGATCCAGGTCTCAGGTCCCTCTCAGCCACAGAGCTCCATGACCTATCCGATCCAGGGGAAGACACTCATCCTGCTCAGCACTGGCCTCTATGTCTGTGTACAGGATTTTGGGACCTACCTCTTCTGTGGGTAAATAAGATAATGATATAATGCAGGGCGCCTGGATGGCTCAGTCAGTTGAGTGTCCGACTCTTGATTTCAGCTCAGGTCATGATCCCAGGGCTATGGGATCAAGCCCTGCATTGGGCTCCGTGCTAAGCATGAAGCCTGCTTAAGATTCTCTCTCCTTCTACCCCTCTCCCCTGATTGAGCTTTCTCGCTCTCTCTAAACACACACACACACACACACACACACACACACACAGAAAAGATAATGACATGGGGTACCCACACGGCTCAGTAGGTTAAGAGTCCAACTCTTGATTTCAGCTCAGATCACGATCTCACAGTTTGTGAGTTCGAGCCCCGCATTGGGGTCTGTGCTGACAGCTCGGAACCTGGAGCCTGCTTCAGATTCTGTGTCTCCCTCTCGCTCTGCCCCTCCTCCCCTCTCAAAAATAAATATAAAAAGTTTTAAAAAAAGAAAGAAAGAGAAAGAGAATGATATAATGCTTCCAGCATGGCACACTCAATAATTAACTTTGGTCAACAAGAAAGCAAGGGAGAAAGGCTGGCTTCAAGAGCCCCCACCCATTTCTATGAAGCCTTTTCTCACTTCCTGAAGAGATGGCTTGCTGTCTCCTCTTCTCCTAGCTCACCTATCCAGCTGCTGAGTGGGCTTGGCTTCCCTTAGACCTGAGCCCTGCTGACACCCACCGGGCACAGGTGCCACCTCTAGAGTCTTGCCTCACTGTCTTTTTTTTTTTCTTGGTCTGGTCTCTCTTGGCTTCCGGCTGATTCTCCAGGACCGCCCCTTTAATTGATTTTGCTGGCATTCTGTACTTCTCCTTTGTAGTAACCACAGTGGTAATTAATTAATTACCTGTACAATTATGAGTTTAATATATGTCCCCCACCATTAGCCTATAAACTCCATGAGGATGAGACCTTTTCTGACTTCTTTCCTGCTGTATCTCCAGTGCTTGGCACTCCATAAATATCCATTGTATTAATAGATAATGGTTGGTTACCTGCTTTTGCATCTAGGTCTTTGTTCCTTGAGGTCAGGGGTTGTTTAACTGATCCATTTCCTCTGCACCCTGCAGAGAACCTGGTGCTAAATGATCAGTAATAAATATTTGCTGAGTGAGACAAAGAATGAATGAGTGGATGAATGAGTGAATGAATGAAGAGAATGAACCCCTATTTCTTCTCTTCTTTTACCTGCATCACACCTCACAACTGAGTCTCCCCATCTGTGTAGTCTTTGGTCCTGACCAGCCCCTGTTTTGTAGTTTGGCTCCTCTCTGCCCTACTTCCTGCATAGGACACAGCTACCTGGGCAAAAAGGCTACTAGCTGCTCTTCAAAAGAGGGTACACAAATACATACAGCACCACCTTTTGGCCCAGTGCCTTTGCCTCCTAGTTTTCATCAAAGCTATTAACTGCAAAGTTTCATACTTACACTCATACATACTGTGGTAGGGCAGTGTTGGATTCTGGTTAAGAAAATGGGGGAGCGGGGGGTGCGTGGGTGGCTCAGTTGGTTGAGCGTCTGACTTAGGCTCAAGTTGTAATCTTGCAGTTCGTGGGTTCCAGCCCTGCATTGGGCTCCGTGCTGACAGCTCAGCGTTGGGAGCTTGCTTCGGATTCTGGGTCTCTCTCTCTCTCTCTCTCTCTCTGTGCCCTCCCTGGCTTGAGCTCTGTCTGTCTCTCAAAAATAAATAAACATTAAAAAAAAAGAAAGAAAAAAAAGAAAATGGGGATATCTTTTTTTATTTTTATTTTAAGTAAGCTCTATACCCAACATGGGGTTTGAACCCACAATCTGAGTGAGATCAAGAGTCCCATGCTCTACCAACTGAGTCAGCCAGGCACCCCAAGAATGGGGGAGTCTTTAGAGTTGCGTTAGTAAGTCACTAGACTTACAAATTTCCTCTTTTGACACATTGAAACATTCTTGAAATCAGAAGACACCTTACAATCAATGAGTATATTTAATCTGGTTGTGTTTTTGTTTTTGTCCCAAATGCAGATTAATAAATCCAGAGTATATCTCAGAATCAATAGCATTCTTAAGAGCTATGTCAAGGGGGACTGTTGTAACTCACATCGCTTTTTCTCAAAGGCATATGTCTGACTAAAGTCAGTACAGTGGAGACATCTGCAAAGATCTAGCCTGGTTTAAAAGGTGACTTTGTGCTCTAAGTGTTATAAACCAGGCATAAACCCGCTGGGCACGCCTTGGATTTCAATGAACTGAGCAAACCGCACGTGAAGAGCATTCACGCCACCACATGTGTTTAATGTCAAGCCAACATCCTGTCCATCAAACGCTAGACTAGAAACTTTGCTTGCTGTCGCTCAGAAGTCAGAGGGCTTTGCAGGAGGACTTTGATGACCAAGACTCTTTAAAAAGATACCTGGGGAGGCGGATCCTTTCCTCCCTAAGTAAATTTCCCTAGAGCAAATAGTTCCACTGACCTTAGACATGACTTCAGTGCTTTTCTGAGTTGAGAGCTATTTAAAAATAAAAGTCATGACATCTGATTGTTTGAAGGCTTCACTAACGATTTCAAATATGAGGATCTGACGAGGGGGTGTTTCTTTTTATCTTTTTTCCTTCTTGCTAGTCCTTTAGTCCTTTCCTCCTTACAACAGAATCAGAATAAAGGGGAGCCCTTTGGGAATAGAGTCCCTATTCTGTGGGTCTGTGGGATGGTCCCAGGCATTGTGGAGGGAGGAGAGTCCATCTTTCTTTTTCTCTTAATCAGCTTTAGTGAGGTCTAATGAGTTTTGGCCAATGTAGACATTTGTCAACTGCCACCCCGACCTTTGCTTTTTTGGCTCTTGCTGAGCAGGAGTAAGGTGCTGCCTCCTAGAGCCCGCGCGCATCCTCACCGTGCTTGTGCAAGCTCGTGCTCGTGTTGGGCTGAGGGAGTCCCAACAGGAGAGGTGAGATCACCGTGCTCAAAGCAGATCAGCTGGGCAGTGGAGGCAACTGAGGCCTATGAAACCCTGGCGTGATATTATTGTCCTATATTTATTCATCCAACAAATAATTATTGAGGGCTAGCTGAGTGCCAAACATTGCTCTACATCCTGGGGATATCGTAGTGGATGGGGTGCGGGGTGGGGGAATCTCCACCTTTCAGAAATGGTCAGGGAAAGAGAGGCAAAACATATAGCCTGTTAGATGGGGAGAAGGGCTGTGGAAAAAGTGAACAGGGAAGGAAAAGGGGGAAAAGACACTACATCACCCAGTGAGAGAGTCTGATACTAGTTTGAAATTCTCACCCTCTATGTCAAACAAGAGGATGGTCCCAACTACAGTGTGAACAGGGGCCCATGGCACCATTCCCTGCCTTCCTGACCTTGATCTCCTTCCTCCCTGCTGATGTTGACCTGGGGTTTGCCTCAACCCTGTGTACCTACCCTGCTCTGATCAGTCCTCTTCATCTGGGCTCCTCCAGGATCTGCTCCTCACTAGCTCCTATGTCCCTTCTGTCCCCTGGTCTCAGCTCTGTCCATCCCTGGCCCTGAACTGGGTTGACTTTGTTTTCAGATTCAGTGCTTCTTTCATTGTATTTCCAAGATTGGTCCCATGGTAAAAAACAAAACTAAAACAAAAAAACAAAAAACATGAGACCCTGGGCAAGCTAATCAGACTTCTGAACCTCAGTTTTCTCATCTATAAAATGGGGATGGTAATAGTAACTGCTCCAGATGGTTGTTATGAGAATCCCATGAGATAGGAGAGGCAAAATGGTTTTTAGAGCCTTGTGCTTGGTGGGTGCTGAATCAGTAGGAGCTGTTAACATATGAGGGACTGAACCAATGGCAGCAATGCAAGGGGCAACACAGTATGGAGGTGCACCCTAGCTTCTTCTCCCCCACCCCCCCTCCAAATGTCCCCTCCCCTCCCCTCCACTGGACACTGTCATTCTCCTTTCATCATTGAAATGATCCCCTTTCATCATTGGAGCTTAGCTCCTGGAATCTTTGCCTCTGGCCACTTAAAGAGAAAAACTCTTCAACTCATCTGCTCCCTCCCTCCCTCCTACTCTCATCCCCCAACCCCCCAAAGAACAGTCTCTGTTCAAAGGCCTTGATGCCTTCCCTGTCAGTCAAGACTCAAGAAGATGGTGGTACCTTGGCCTTTTCTTCATTCCTAAAGACCTGGTTTGTAAGACATGATTTCTCTCCTCTCTGAAAATAAGTAGTCTTTCAGCAACCTTGGCATTCATTGCCAAACTAATCAGTGGGTTCAATTTGTCCTGGATAATCCTTTGCTCAGAGAGAATCTCAACATCTCTGCATTGGTTCCTTCTCCTGGTCAGAACCAAGGCACCTTTGCTATTTCCCAACATAGAAGCCAGGCTTAGCTGACAATTTACACCTCAACACTTCCTGTTCTTTTAAGTTTGTTTATTTTGAGATGGAGAGAGAGAGAGAGAGAGAGAGAGAGAGAGAGAGAGAGAGAGAGATAATCCCAAGCAGGCTCTACACTGTCAGTGCAGAGCCTGACGTGGGGCTCAAACTCACGAACTGTGAGATCACGACCTGAGCCAAAATCAAGAGTTGGAGGCTTCAACAACTGAGCCACCCAGGTGTCCCAACACTTCTTATTTTTTAACCTGCCCCCGGGGAACTCACAAGACACTCAGATAAGTGAGTAACCTTCTACCCATTCTCCTATTCATTTAAGCTTCTTCTTATTTCTTTCTCCTTGAGCTCCTTGAAGTTTCAACGAAGTTGGACGTGCTCATCTACTTTGGATTATTAGGCAGGCCTTTTAAGCCTGAAGTCTTATGAGGGGTGGTTCAGCTTCTGGTCATGCAATAAATTAAGGACTATGGTTAAAACTCACTGAGCAAAGTGAAGATCCGTAACCCCTCTGAGCTTGTCTCCTCATCGGTAAAATGGAGCTAACAAGTGTTCTGACTCCAGATGCTTGTCAGTAGTGGTATAATGAGACCGCAGCTGTAACAGTCTTGCAAAGTGCCTCATGTGTATATGATAAACACACAAAAACCAGTAGCTCATATGTCCATATTGGGGTTTGTTAGGATGAATCTTCTTTTCCTGCTGAGGCTTCTCTAGTATGTCCAACGACCTGGGAGCTATCACACTGGGCTCCCGGGCATCTGCTACCTTGTCTGTCAGGCATAAGCAGCTGTCCTGCTCTCTTGCAATTCTTAGAAGTTACCAGCATTTCCTGTTGTCAGGGGCTTCCTGTGACTTGAGAGCAGGGACGATGTCTCGTTTCTCACTGTGGTTCCTGTGCCCAGCACCAAGCTGGGCACAAGGCAAGGGCTCAATAAATGTTTTAAAGCCAGGAACAAAAGAAGGACAAAAAGAGGTCGGGCTCCAGCTGGTTCCCACTAGGATGAGATGGCTCCGAACCAGGAAATACAGATTCACAGAGCCCTCCTGAGCGGGCAGCAGTCTAGCCGCCCTGCTGGAGGCGGACCGCCCCCTGCCACGCCAGCCCTCCTGAGTCCTCATTCCAACCTTCTCTTGGAACTGCTGCTCACCCTGCCTTTCCACAGAACTGAAAAACAGGCACTTTAGCTCTAACAAGTGAGCAACAGCAAGCAATACCCCAGGTGCCAAGAGTAGCATGTACCTGACGTTGTTCCCTCTCCCAATGGGAGAGTCCATGGTCTCCTAAAACAATCTCTCTTCCGTCAACACATCAACGATCTTGTACCAATGATGTGTTCTAGAAACGTACTCATGGGACAGCCATTTGTTTCAATCAATTGTGTGGAGCTCTTCTTTAAGTTTTACTGCTGCTTCAGCTTCTAGGTGCCTCTCCTGGTTAAACTTCCTTGGCAGAAAGGCCCTTTTGAATTCTCAGACACACCCCAAAAAGACTGACCGTGGCCCTTTATGTTGAGAGACCTAGAAACTCAGGAGAAAGAGTTGGAGGTAAACGTGTAAGCAGGGCCCTTTTTTGAAAGCTCAGCAGGGTTCAAGCCATATTGTTGACCCAGGAATCTCTCCAAATACCCTCATTTCCCTTGTCTGCATCACATTCCTGTAGTTGGGAATGCTGTTTCTAGCAGATGAGAGTTATGTCTGACAATCTCACTCAAAACTCAAATGGTCTGCTGCAGAGTATGGTACACTGATGCAGTCTGAGCTGACCTTTTTTTCTCAATAAAAAAAATTTTTTTTTTTAATGTCTATTTTTGAGAGAGAGATCCAGAATCTGAGCAGCGGAGGGACAGAGAGCGAGGGAGACACAGAATCCGAAGCAGGCTCCAGGCTCTGAGCTGTCAGCACAGAGCCGGAAGTGGGGCTCGAACTCAGGAGCTGTGAGATCATGACCCTAGGTGAAGTCGGACGCTGAACCGACTGAGCCACCCAGTCGCCCCTGTTTTTTTATTTCATTGTTTAAATGTTTGTTTATTTTTGAAAGAGAGAGAAAGAGAGCACGCGCACAAGTGGGGGGGGGGGCAGAGAGAGAGCGAGGGAGACACAGAATCCAAAGTAGGTTCCAGGCTCTGAGCTGTCAGCACAGTGCCAACATGGGGCTCGAACCCATGAACAGTGAGATCATGACTGGAGCCGAAGTCAGAAGCTTAACTGATTGAGCTACCCAGGCGCCCCTGTATGATCCCATCTGTATAAAGTTCAAAGACAGGCAAAACTAATGGTGCCACTACTAGTCAGGATAGGTTACTCCTGGAAAGACGAATGAGGGGAATTTTGAGCCCCGGGTGTTTTGATCCGGGTACAGGCAACACGGATACATTCATTTTGTGAAAATTCATTGAGCTGTGCATTATGATTTGTGCTCTTTTATGCTTGATCATACTTCAGTTACACAAAAAAAGTGCATGTGGCCTGCAGGAAATCCTGAGGTCCAGGACTGAATCACACAATGATAATGCAAATATTTGTGTAAGTTTCTGTATGTTTAAACACATTCACAGGACCATGAAAAGACTAGCATGCCCAGCCTAGTTCGCTTATGTCCATAGGGATCATTAAAATCTACTAAGGGAAGATGTTCTTTTGCTAGCGCAGGAGAGGAACTTGTCTAGAGTCTCTTCCTTGATCACTGTCTGCACAAGTTCTATATCATGACCCCTAATGGGGGCCAGGGGTCAGTAGCTGCTAGAAAGTGCAGCTCTTGTCTGGAGAAAACATTTAACAGTTTCGCCTGGAGCTGACAGGGTCGTATCTGGGGAGAGGCTCCCAAGCAGAGATCCTGAGGCTGCCCGTGCACAGCGCAGAATCTCCCCCAAATACCCTCTGATCACAGGACAAGCTGCCTCCCAGGCATTCTATCGAATAGCAAGTTGACTTTGATCCTACTCAAGGCAGCGGGTGGTGGGGGGTGTTTCTTTGGGGTCGGCTTTCTGAAAGCAGTGGTTTGTGACTGTGATAAGATTACTCAAAGAACAAGGAAGACACTGTGTTTTTAAAGTTAGCCAAGCTAGGCATTTTTCTAAGTTCAAAAAGAAAATGCAGCTGAGTTATCATCAGCCTCCATTTGCAGAGGTTGGAGAGATCGGGAGGTGCAGAAGCAGCTTGGCTGTGGGTGTGACTGTTGTACGTGACCTGGTTTGAGACCAGCATTCGGTCCCTGATCCCAGGCACCAGGCAGTGACAGCTGCTTAGGGGCTGGTGGAGGTGTAGGAATGACTGTACATTGTGAGTCAGTACAATTCAGTCTTGAAGAACGGAGTAACTTGAATGTGACGTGGCTGACCTTCAATACCCAGTCATTTCTGAAACAGTTCTTGGCCTTGGGGTGGCTGGTTATAAAAACATCTGCATTTGCTGGCTGATTGGGTATACAAGAGGGAACACAGCCAATTAATGGTACAGTGTCATACATTTTCAGCTCTCGACGAAACAAGAATTTGAGGTCTTTTTATCTTAGCGAGTATTTTGTCTCCCCATCTTGCTATTGTCCTACTCAAGCCTTCCTACAGACACAGGGGACGGTTCTGACTTCAACCAAACAAACATGTTGGGCACCAGGCCCCGTGCTGGAAGGGACACAGAAATGGAATGGATGCAGGCACAAGGTGTTGACACCTGCTGGTCCTCACAAAGCTTAGCAAGGTGCGTGCAAATGATGCCTGCATGAGGGACACAACCTAAGCGTTATGGGGCCCTAAGGAAGGACAGAGGAAACTGAACTGGGCAGGACAGTGAAAGCTACTTCGAGGAGGTGGTGTTGGAAATGGCCCTTATTCTGGGCAGGAGAGGGAGCATTAGTGATGCCCTTGGTTGCAGGGAATTTGAGGGCAAGCTCAAAGAAAATGGGGTTTGGCTGGAAAGAATAGGTAGGATGGAGAAACAGTGGAAACAAACCAGAAAGGAAGTCTAAGCCTACGGTTCGGAGAGTGGGGGCCTACTTTGGTGGGATTTAGGGCCTTGGGAACAGCTTGGGGACACAACAAAAGAGTGAGGCTGACAGGTGTGGGTAGGATGCAGAGCAGGGAGACTAGACTGGTGTAATAACGTAGGTGAGAGATAATGAGGACAGGGGTGGTGACAGCTTCCTTTTAATCATCAAAGAATTGGATTTCATTGACTGTGTGTGGGGTTAGGGTTCTTGAGATTCCTCTCATGACCTTCGTGTAGAGAAGAGGGTGAGTGCTACCCATTCTTGAAGAGATTTCTCAATTACATTAAAGGAATTTGGCTGGCATGCAGGCCTGGAGAGTACATGACCAGTGCCGGTGGCCAACCCCGTGGAAGAAAACCAAGTGTAGAAGGAGCCTCCACAGTTCTTGTTCTGATGGCCCTATCTAGGTTAACAACAGTCTTCCATTAGGCTACTAGTACAGCTTGCCCCATTCCATTACTGACACTGAACTTGGCTTACCTGAGCATGTGATGGTTCCTCCCTCCAGGCCTATCATCTGTCACTCAGCCCACGTAGGGAACGCAGCACAAACAACACGTCCTAGGTCATTTCTCATTCCATTGGGTTAATCTCTGTGACAGCTCTGATCATTGCCTACGAAATCAAATCCACACTCAGCCTGGGATCAGAGGCCCTCCATGACCTTGGGCACCAACATGGTGTAATCGCTACGATCTTGGGCTCCAGAGTCAGGTGACCTCGTCTAGAATTCTGGCTGGGCTGCTTACTTAACCACTCTGAGCCTCGGTTTTCCCTTACCTTGCAATCTGGGTTACAGTAAAGATCTAAAGAGATATCATATGTGAAGACTGTAGCACAGAGCCCGGCATACAGTAAATGAGTAGTATTACCACAGTAAGAACTTGGCTGCCCAAGCTACCTTTCCTACTGTATTTCCACGGTTCCTTTCATACTTCCTCATCTCTGTGCTCTTCTTCATACTTTTCTCTCGGCGGGTGGGTGGGGGGGGGGGGAGAGGTTGGCCTCCTCTTCACTCCAAACCACAGTTTGGTTGGTCAGAATTCCACCCATCTCTGCTCAGAGGCTGCCAGCATGAGGAAGGCTTCCTGCGTACCCCTAGTCATTCTGTCCCTGTGTGAGTCTGGGCTTCTTCTCTTTTTTTTTTAATGTTTATTTTTTAGACAGAGAGAGAGAGAGAGAGAGAGAGAGAGAGAGAGTGCCTGTGAGCAGGGGAGGGACAGAGAGAGAGAGAGAGAGAATCACTGGCAGCACAGAGCCCAAGGTAGGGCTCAGGTTCATGAACTGTGAGATCATGACCTGAGCCAAACTTGGATACTTAACCAACTGAGAGCCACCCAAGCACCCCACGTGCTACTTCTCTAAGGCAACTTCTTAGCCTCAGAGAGGTACCAGTCTTACCTGCCTCCAGAATGGGAACTCCAGGAGAAATTTTGTTTTATTTATTGCTATATCCCCAGCAGATAGAATAGCACATAATAGTAGCCTCTTAACTTTTTTTTGAAAGCATGATTCTTGTCTACTAGATAGTGCACTCTTTGAGGACCTGTTACTGATTTATTCTCTAGCTTCTATATTGCCCTTGTGAATTCAATGGGATGAACTATGGTGGAAAAATTATGATCAAAGGATTCTGCTCAAGAAAGGGGAATTAAAAAATGCTGGGAGGCAGAAATGAGTCGGTGATGGGGAAGTTTTTCTCCATTTCACCCTTGAGATGACTGTGATGAGTTAACTCAAAACCCAGAAAAGCAGGTGAGACTGAGGGAAGCTATACAGCTATCACAGGAAATGGCTGTCACTTGGGTTTGGGCCTGTAGATGAATTAAGTTCGGTGGCTTACACCACACCCAAGAGTGACCCGGTTACCACCCACTATCAGGTTTGTTTGAGAAATGTTGTCTTGAAGTTGATGATCCATATTATTTCCAGGTGGATTCATAAGGTTGAGTCAATTATGTGACACAGACAGCAAAGGACCTATCCTGAAATGTCCACTTCTTTGTCTCCCGGAGTGCTTTTCACAACCTCTGAAGACCAGAGAATCAGCTTCTGAAGGCCCAGCCTAGGGCCAACACAGATGGTCCATAAATATTTGGTAAATAAATACCAAATGAGTGAATGAATGAACCAAAGAATAGATTGGAAGGATACAAAGCTCCTTTTGTGGTCTTCCACATTTGCACTGGTACCTTTCAACTGTGCTTTTTAAAGAATAAATACAGATGCATTGAAGCGTTATGGAAGTCATACTAATGTTCTGAGATTTTGAATTTTTCTTCATCAACTACTTGTGTGGGGGGGGTGGGGGGGTGGGGGGGGAGGTTTCTGCAAAATTTTCTGATATTCAGAAATGACTCTTCTACTTGAAAAGATTAGGGGTGCCTGGGTGGCTCAGGCGGTTAAGCGTTTGACTTTGGCTCAGGTCATAATCTCGTGGTTTGTGAGTTCAAACCCCATGTCAGGCTCAGTGCTGACAGCTCAGAGCCTGGAGCTTGCTTCAGATTCTGTGTCTCCCTGTCTCTGCCCCTGCCCAGCTCATGCTCTGTATGTCTGTCTCTCTCTCAAAAATAAACATTTAAAAATTAAAAAAGAAAAAAAAGAAAAGAAAAGAAAAAGAAAAGATTAGAGACATTTGGCCTAAGATGCTTTTGAAACCACTTCCAAAAGAACTGTTTGACACCTTCTCGGGAGAGCTCCTTGTGAGAGTCACAAGCTCACTGCTGCCCTTTCTACTTTCAGATGGCCAAAAGAGTCTCCTGCCATGCTCTCTCGGAGCCAGTCACACAAAACAAATAGTCTTTATTGCATATACTCCCCCCAGTTGTCTAGCCCAGATTGTGTTTCCTGATTACAACATTCTACTGTTACTTAAAGCTCAGGTCGGCACAATCACAATTTGACTGTTGTCCAAAAGCAACTTTTTTTTTTTTTTTTCAACGTTTATTTATTTTTTTTGGGACAGAGAGAGACAGAGCATGAACGGGGGAGGGGCAGAGAGAGAGGGAGACACAGAATCGGAAACAGGCTCCAGGCTCTGAGCCATCAGCCCAGAGCCTGACGCGGGGCTCGAACTCACGGACCGCGAGATCGTGACCTGGCTGAAGTCAGACGCTTAACTGACTGCGCCACCCAGGCGCCCCAACTTTTTTTTTTTTTTTTAAGGAGGCTCCACACCCAGCATGGATCCCAATATGTGGCTTGAACTCACAACACTGAGATCAAGACCTGAGCTGAGATCAAGAGTTGGACGCTTAACTGTCTAAGCCACCCTTTTAGGGTGCCCCTAAAAGCAATTTTGGTCCTTAATCAATTGCCATAAATTTTACTATTAGATGAAGCACCAAATAACGTGTAACATGTGTTTTAACTATGCCAAATCTCATTGAAAATATGCCCTCTTCTAAAATACATTTCTCTGCAGAAATTAACAACAACAACAAAAATTAGTCCCTTTTCTTCACCATAGGGCTGATATATTTCACAGGGAGTGGGACAATTCAGCTTATTCTGCTTCCAAAGCAAGGTGTCAACTGTAAGTTACTCTACTAACCATTTGGTTTGAGCCGGACACTGACTTTTCTCCACCAGAAATCACTGTTTGATAAATCTCAACACCCTCTTCTGCCTGACCTGGCTTACATAAACCAGTGTCCAGCACCACAGCTAAGTGCCTTCCCCGATAAAAAATCTTTCCTCTGGGTCAAGCAAGAGGACCTATACTTATCTCAGAATTCTCAGCCAACAGGCAATTTCTGTGACATTTGGGTGACATTCTGTTGGAAGAGGTCACTTCAGGACTGTTGGGTGCCTATACTTCTTTTTTTTAAAAAATTTTTTTTTTTCAACGTTTATTTATTTTTTTGGGGACAGAGAGAGACAGAGCATGAACGGGGGAGGGGCAGAGAGAGAGGGAGACACAGAATCGGAAACAGGCTCCAGGCTCTGAGCCATCAGCCCAGAGCCTGACGCGGGGCTCGAACTCACGGAGCGCGAGATCGTGACCTGGCTGAAGTCGGACGCTCAACCGACTGCGCCACCCAGGCGCCCCAATGTGCCTATACTTCTTAAGAGAGGTCTCTGACAAAGCAAAAAGTCCATGGCTGTAACGTGGATAAAGACTGACCAGTGAATCTGCATCTATTATTATTTTTTAAATTCAGCAGTATTTCTTGACTGTGCCAGGAACAGGATGGTGCCAGAAACATCCACTCAGAGATAATTAAAACATAGTTCCTTTTTCTGAGGAGCCCATTGTCTAGCAGGAGACGTGAGTGTGTGTAAAGAATGGATGGTACATACGAGATGACAATACAGGGACAATGCTTCAGCAGGACTAAGTTCAAAATGACATGGAATCACTGAGTGGTGTGAATAATTTCCAGGGGTGCTCGGAAAAGATACCACAGAGATAATTTTTGCAGAGCCTCGAACAAGCAAAAGGAGTTTTCCAGGAGGACAAAGGTTAGCGAGTTGTGGATGACAAAGAGAAGATGAGTATTCAAGGACAAAGAGAAGGCAAGGACAAAGACAAGCCTAAGGAGAGCAGCCAGAGCCCAAGTGGGGATTGGCAGGTAAGAATGGACAAGTAGGCCACTGTCAGACTGGAGCCTTGGATGTCAAGCTAAGATCCCCATCAGATGGATCATGGAGGGTGACAGGATTAGGTCTGCTTAGGGAGGAAGAAGCCTTGGGGCAGTCAAATGGGAGGAGAAGATGTCAGGAGTGGAGATCATTGTGAGGGAGTGGCTGTCCCAGAGGCTGATGGGAACAGGGTGGGCCAACCTGGGGCCCAGAGACCCAGAGATAAGCAGATGCTACTTGTGCTGAAACCCAAAATCTCCTGGAGATTAACACCAGAGCGGTGGTCAGGGGGCCCAGATAAGCCCTTGGCCTTTGGAACCCCTCTCTAGGTTATTTTCGTTCAGAATTAAACACGTGGGGCACCAGCCGGTAGAGTGGGGTTTCCTCTTGGGCAGTCACCGGACAGCAACAGAGCACAAGTAAGCCCAGCGGAGCCCAGGACTCAGGCTGCCTGGGTTGGAATCCTGGCTCTGCTGTCAGCATCCTGCTAGATGGGGATGGCGATAACATCTACCTTGCAGGGTTAGTGTCAGAGTGAAAAGCTAATCCATGGGAAGTGCTTAGAATAGTGTGGAACACAGTGGGCTCTGGGCAAACGAATGCTCTATGGAATGAGCAGTTGGTCGATCGCACCACGTGAAATGAAAGTTGCTCTGGTCAGAAGGGTGCTCCCTTTCTCTGTCCATTCCTTGGAGGAAGGCCTGATAGAACTTTTCTACCAGCTTGAAAATTATTAGACTCTCTCTATTCCTGGATTTAATTTCTACCTGTAATTCCTGAACCTAGGGAGTTCAAGTAGGGTTAGCTGCCACCACCAGACCCGGCACAGTCTCTGAGTAGGGTCTCTATTTCTCCAAAGACAGCAAAGTGCAAAAAAACTGAGGGGTACTCGGTGAGCCACCCACCACCTAAAGGCACTGGAAGGATAATCCAGCCCAGGTGCAAGCTCCCCAGCATCAGAAGCCGTGCTCAGTGTCCTGCAGGTAGAGAGGGACAACTCTCAGAGATTCTCTGAATCTCACCTTCAGACACAGGCAGCCTGCTGTCCCAGGAGTAAGGGTTTAGAAAGAGAGGTTTCCCTAAGGGGGAAAAATACCCATCTGTCCAACGGCATAGGAAGCTGTCATCCTTTTCTGCTGCGTGGAGTGGCCTGGAATAAAATTTGACCTCAATGGGACTGTTAGGAGGAATAAATGAGTTCATGCAAGTGAAGTACTTAGCACATATTAAGCATGCAATGAACCTTCACTTAGAGCTGTTATTTTTAGGCTGTAATCCCAATTCTTCTTATACCTATTAAAGTAGGTATGGTGCTCAGCGGGTTGAGTGTGTGTTCAGAACCTAATAAATCTACAGAACTGCAATAAAAAAAAATTCTCTCCAAGAAAATTCTCTGTATGTTCACATTTTCAGTAGACAAAAGATACTTCACACATTAGGACACACTATATAAATTATGTAAAAATTAATCCTTTCTAGTTTGGTTCAAGGTCACTGCTGTCATTTCAAAGCCTTACAATTTCTACTCAGCCAGATCCTGCAGGAATTCTAGCAGCGTTTGCTGATTTGGCATCCATCCATCACTGAGTGAAGTGTCGTGCAGTTGGGGATCTTTTCAGAGAAACCTAACAAGTGAGATTTTATCACAGCATTACTGGCCCCCCAAATTAACAAGACAGGGGCAGTTCTAGAAGCACTCTTTGGCCTCCATTAATAAAGGTTAGCTGTTACATTAGGCAGACCAGTATACTCTGGGGAGTAACGAGTATCTTATTAAGTTATAAATACATTTAATGGCTTCAGTACTGGTTTCTTATTTTGGAATATGAAGAAGAAAAAAATAGAACTCAAAATCATTAGAGTCGGAGGATAATGCCACTATTTTTTAGAATGTAGATTTACCTACAATACTGCTTATGAATTACCTTGTTTTTATAGAGCCCACATACTCCCTCAGAGGCCACGGGGACTCTCCTGTCATTGCAGCAGCCCACAAGAAAGTGGTAGCTTATAAAATCCCATTACTTGGTTTTGACTCAAACTAGTCAGACCAGCTCAGAAGACAAACTTCCTTCCTCACTCTCAGTGCCCTTCTGGTTTCTCGTTAAGGGGAAAAAAAAAAATGCCGTCTGCGCCCATCTTCCTTCACTGAACTCTAAACAGAACACTGACCGAGTTTTCTTATGAACACAAGACCGAGTTGGAAGGGCCCAGAGTTCCCATCTTTCACTTTCTGCACCGAGGACATCTCTAAAATCATTCGCCAAGTCATACATGACTGTTACGTCAAGCTCGAGCTTACCTCATTTCCTGCGGCCGACCTGCTGGCTGGTCCATTGACTGCGGGCAAATTCGAGAGCGCGGCGTACCCTCCAAGATGCCTGGGCATGGAGACCGTCTCCAGGAATGCGCCGGTGGTTTGGTGGGAAGCAGTCTCTGAATTGGCTGTGAGGAAATCTAAATAAACTGCACAGGTGTGATCTGCTCCATCTGGGTTACACCCTCACACCCCACCCCCCTTCTGTTCCCAAATACAAACGAGCCGCTTCCATCTTTTCCTTTCTCCTGACAAGGCGCGCAGTGCTTCTCATCTTCACACCCCAGAGGCCTCCGCCCCTGTGGCAGCTGGTGTGGGGAAGCCTGCTTCCCAGGTGGGCCGGCCTGCGGGGGTCAGAGGGGTCACCAGGCCCCTGGGCCCGACCGTTTGCCCTTGGTCAGCACGGACAGGGCCCACCTCAAAAAGGGCTAGCGATGGTTCTTCTGGACTTCTTCCCACACAGAGAATGGCTAAGCTAGCTGAGGCAATCTGTAGTTGGCTTTAAAATCAGCAATGGGGAGGGGAAAAAAAATCCCTCACAACAAACAGTGGTAACAGAAGGTTTGTGTGGGAAGACGGTTAAGTTTGGTCTAAAACAAGCAGTGTCTCTGGTAATGAGCTGTTGTTAGGAAATACGTGGGGCCCTCGGTGCCTGCAGCACTTTTAAAGAGCACTGTTGCTGTTTCTTGAGGCTTTTCTTAGGGAGGGGGGATGAGGGGGGAAAGGCCCGGTGAGGTGAGGGAGAGACCCAACTGAAGAGCATGGAAAGAAGCATCTCCGAGTGTTGGAGCCGTGAAGTCCTCCATCTGAATCCGAGATCCACTCTGCAGTCACTGTTCCACATTTGGTAACAAATCTACCTTCTCTCAATCACAACAGGCTCATAGTGAAATGAGTGTGTCTAAGGCATCATCAGCCAGAGGCCTGGTGTGAAACAGCGGGCACACTCGGCTGGGGTGCCTGAGTTTCATAAGGGGACTATTTACAAAGGGCGTGGGCAGGTTAAGGAACTCGTATGAGGACAGTGAAGCTCCCGAGGGCTGGCAAACAGGGAGTCAGGACCAGTCCTCGGCTTGCAAGGGACAAGGAGAGGATGTGGTTACCAAACCCTGAAGCTGCTAGACTGGAGCTATGGCCCTAGGCAGAGGAGCCCAGCCACTGTCAACCCACACCTGGCAGGAAGGAGCCAGGGGAGGGAATTCCCAGACTTCTCTCTCTAATCCGCCAGCCTCCTCCCAGAGTAGCTCTGGCGTACCGTGACCAGAAGACAGGACGGGTCTGCAGAGAGGCCAGCCTCCAGAACGAGGCACACAGTAGGGAGGGGATCTGGAGAAGCCAACAGAATATCTAGCACATCTAAATTCCTGACAGAGCTGGGGGGGGGGGGGGCGGTTAAAATGAGATCAGCATCATAAATGCCTGGCACAGCAAATGCTCACTTACTACCCATTTGATCAGATTGTGCATTTGGCATTTACTTATCAAAAGGCCACAAAATAACTTTTATTCTCAGGTGGCAAAAGCCAGGATGAAAACAAAGACATGTGGTCATATAACCAGAGTGAAAAACAAAACTTTTACAAAGTTGACGGATAACATTTATTAAAACATGTCATACAAAAGGGCATGGTCTCTTCTATAAGAAGAAAATATTAAACAGTAACATTCAATTAAGTAAAACCATGCTGTACACTGAAGACAGCAATATATAAAGACAAAACTATTCAACTTTTGCAACACAGGCATAACATTTCACAAAATATCAATAAGATATGCACCTAATGATAATCTGTTTATCATCAAATGGTTTTGTGGTCTAAGAGTCACCTGACTTGCATAAATAAAGTAATTTTCTGGAAGAAACATTGGGAACCTCATAAAAGGAAAGAAGGCAGCAGCAACTGACATTATGACACAGGCTTCAAGCAACACTAAAACAAAAACAAACAAAAAAAAAATGTCACATTTGCAAAATGTGTTCCAGCATCTTCCCATTGGGCACTATCAGTAGAGATTTGAAATAAGAAACAAGAAACATGTACCTTTAAATATGTAAGTAGCAAAGAAAAAACCCAAACAAACAAACCCTGGTTTTACTGAACAAAGTTAGTCACCCATGAAAGCAATTAAATCACAAAATTAGTGTGGCACAGATAGGGGCTGGGGAAGGGGGTAAGTATGTTGCTTGTTTTCCAGCATTCCTAAATTATCAGAGACCTTTACAAACACAGACCCCTGGATTTGGTGTGACGGAGTCCTCGCCACCCACCCAGAGGGCTGTGGCCAATCCTCCCCCACCCCCCTCCAGGGCAAACACGACTGGGCTGCTTTTGCTCTGCCCCCCACATCACTTCCCCAGCAGCTTGGGGATGTGCGTGCCTCTGCAGGAAGGGGCCACTGAGACCAAGCAGCTTTCCTAAACAGCTAGAAGTCAACATAGGGTCAGTTTCGTTCAGCAGATGACCATGAGAATGGAGAAGACCCTTTTGGGCAGACTCTTTGAAAGCAGTGGCATAAAGAAGGGATTAGAGGAAGGTGAGATCTAGAAATGAGAATCAACAGGCCGGGGCCCAGGAGCGCCTGGGGGTAACCCTCAACACTTGAGGGAAGGCTACCGCAGTCCTTCCTTAGACGGTGATCCCTACTTTACCAAGTGGATTGTTGTAATGTGTACACCTAAAATTAAAGGCATGGTATAAATACTAACATTAGATACCACCGGTGGTGCCTTGAAGCCCTTTCCCGCTGGGACTGGAGAAGAACCACAGTTAAGACTCAAAGTAGGGGACAAATACCTTGGTTGTAGGCCATTAACACGATCCCTGAAAGACTGTTTGGAAAATGTTACCCACAACTATCCAAACTCATTTGGAAGGATAAAAATTTTCTAAAGCTGTACTGAGGCTAAGGAGAGAGACTATCCAACCCAGAGTGGGCAGGAGAAAAAAGGTAGTAATACAGTATGATCTCCTAATCCTAAAAAGCAAAGTTTATAAAAATTCACTTTCACTATCCAAACTAAGGCAATCTCTTTTCCCCGCCTCTCTGAACATGGCCAGCATTTCAGATGCCCAACCATCTCACAGGGTCTGGCTGACCCGATTAGCAACCCTAATTTTAAAGGAAACCCCAACTACCATAAAAAACTTAAAACAGCAGGTGTGAGGAACTTACACTTTAAATTCTATACTTAGTTGATGTACATATAAGGATTTCAATAAAGGACACCTTTCTTCACAACACATTAAATAAGTCCCGGCACAACTGACTACTTGCAAAACTACCACCCAAGGGCTGCCCACCACTCCTGGCTAAACAAGAATTCTTCATCATTACTCATAACAAAGGTGCCGTGCTAATTTCAGCATAACTGAAGAACCATGACTTTTCTAGAACGTTTTTATTCTATCTCTCAGACTCTTCTCCCAAAACGTCCCAATGCTCATTTGAATACAATCTTTAATGGGAAACAGCACATCAAACCTTCCGAACAGGCAGAAAATGATTGGCTAATACCACGGGAGAGGGTGATGGGCTTTTGGCAGAACTAAACGGCTTCAACGCCTTAGTACTGAAATTAGTAGGAATAATAAAACAATTTCTCCTCACACACAATGGCCAGGATCATACCTAAAATCCATTGGCTTCTAACATGAAAAAATGAGAAGGAGCAATTGAACTTTGATTGTACAGTCTCCTCTATACACATCTGTCATGTATGCAGAGAAAGGACTGTTAACCGGTGAAGCTTCAACACCAAGAGAATATTAACGTGGCAAACAACCAAGAGGTAATATCTAGTTTCTAGATTAAAAAAATCAATATATATATATATTTATAATAAAGTTTTAAATACAAAGTGCTTTTTATATATCGAGAATGATACAGTGTTAATGAATAGATCCCTGTTTTGTAATGTCGATTACAAGAATTAACTGGTAAATAAGTACTTTCTTTCCCCTTTCCAGATACTGTTCAACAAGTAAATGCCTTCCTTCGTGGTTGGAGCTTAAGGACCAGAGGCCATTGCCAGCAATGTCTATCGCATTAGAGCAAAGCCAAACTTCTGAAAAAAAATTTCACCTCAAATCCAGGAAAAGTTATTTTTATTTTAAGGAAAAAAAAGTTTCCACTTGGAAGTAAAAGACCAGTAATTTATGGAAAAGTTGACATAATAGTAGCACCCTGTCCTACCCTGGTGAGAACTTCAGGTATATTACACAGCTTAAAAGCATCCTGAATATATGCTTCCTTTTTAACCTAAAACATCTGACTGAGCTGCAGAAAAGGTCTCAAGAATAGCTGCTTTTCTCGATGTTTTTTGGTACATACAGCTGTGTGGACTTGGAAATTTATGCAGCTTTATCTAGAATCTGGGAGCATGAATCTGTAGACTACTTTCTAAAATTAGGACTCCCTCTTTCCCCCTTTTAAAACACATTCCAGCACTCCTAAAGAACTGGCAGCATTAGCTCTATGTACCCCTCTGGGACTACGTCCCCTACCAGTGTATCTTCAAGACTCCTCTTTTCTTGGGCAGTTGTTTTTCCTGCCACTCAACATTCTGATACTCAGCAACTCTCGCTGACAGTTGGGGAGTTTCACCGGAGCACTCCATAAACTCCCTACGCTCACAGGTAACTCTCAGCAGTGACTCTTGGCTCCCTCCCACCAACTGTGGTCACGGACTGAACTCTTCAGGAAGCATCATAACCTAAGAGAGAAATGGCTGGAGTAGCCAATATGGTACCATGGTCAGGGTCAAAGCAGGCTAGACGCCTACTAGCCACAGAGCAGATCCCACTGTGTGGATGCTATAATTACACAGGATTTGGGACAGCAAACCAATTAGAAATACCTATCTCTGGCACCCTAGAGAATTACAATTAGATACAATTGTCCAAACTAAATGTTAGTACTAAAATACAAAACTTTTTTGCCTTATCAAGAGTCTGAAACACATCGTGACAGTGGCATCTTACAGAAACTGAAGCTTGTACCATAAGTTATTTGTTTCTTACTTAGAATGTCACCCTTTTAGCGTCTCCATAGTTTTTCATTAAAATACCCTCTAGAAAGAATAAAACCAGACAAGAGAGCTCTGTTAATCAATTTTGCATCCTAGGAATCACATTATCTGTTAGCTTTTACAGAAGTAGCCTTTCGTTCAGTGAAGCAGCTACTAAAACAAACCCACATTACCTAAGTATCTATAGTGAGAGCTAAATAAAATGCCAACGTGACCTTGTAATGAGCGATCAAAATTTGCTGCCACCTGAAACAGAACTGGTAGGCTGGAGTCCAGTTCCAAGTGCAGATGTCTGTATCACCAAGTCCACCTGCCTCAATCACAACGGGCCTGAAGGTTTACCTTGCCAGCTGGGAAGTGGGTTAACTTATCCCCATTACCCACTCCAGGCCTGGACAGGAACATACAAATTTGAGGAATTAGATTTTTAAATTGGCCTACTTAGAGCTGGTCTTTCAGAAATATCTTCCATTTTTTTTAAGCTTCTCTCATAATAGCAAGTAGCACGCATCATCTGTGCCCAGATTTGCATAATTACCATAGTTTATTTTTGTGCCTGCCACTCAAGGGCCAGATCCTATTTTTAGTTAGCCTCAGTCGTATTCTGCTCAGCCTTTGCAGCTTCGTAGGACTTGGTACAAGAAGTCACATGCCTGTGGAAACTGTCCCTCCACATAAATCTCTTTGCACAGATATTACACTCATAGGGCTTTATGCCCGTATGAATTTTCATGTGCCCCACGAGATGATGCTTCATTTTGAATTTCTTACCACAGACACCACAGCCATAAGGCCGAAGACCGAGGTGCATGCTCATGTGTCGATCTCTCTGACTCTTGTGAGTGAAACTTTTCCCACACTGACAAGGATACAGCTTGTCGGTGGCTGAGAATCCTAAATGGGAAGCTTCTTCTTTAATCCCTGTTACCATTTCAATATTCTCACTGTAGCCCGATGCCAGGGCAGCCTCCTGTCTGTGCCCAATGAGATTACCGTCTGACCTCTCTCCAGAAAACTCTTCCATGGAAGAGCCGTAGAAATCCACCTGCTCATCATAATTGCTTTCATCAGCCTGTTCGTCAAACTCTGCTTCTACTTTTTTTTCCCCGATGTGAAAGTCTTCCTCCACTCCCGAAGGCTGGACTGAGTGCTCCGTCTGCATGGTGTTGATAGACTCAGTGACCTGGTGCTCATCGTAGGGCGCGTGCACATCCATGCCCTCACATGCCTGGTCAAAGCGCTCGGGCTTCACGTGGATCCAGCGCTTGTGCGCCATTATGCTGGGCTTGCTATACATGGGCCGGGTGTAGTGGAACTCGGCGCTGTCGCTGGCCCCCTCCTCCCCGTCCTGGCTCGCCATTTCCGTGCTCAGCCGGTCATGCTCTGTGGACGAGTTGCTGGGAAGGTATTCGTGCTCAGTGAGTTGAGATGACAGCTCGTCTTTGGTGCTCTCCTCTTCATTCTCTCCATCCCTCAGTTCTTGGGCTTTGGGGAAATCAGTATGGCCCCCAGAGCCCAGCTCAAAGCTCTCGACCAGGCCATTATAATTACTGCTGCTAGGAGACTGGTGGTCACTGCCATGATTTAGCTTCTGACAAAGAACTGTAGGGTTTCCCTCTAAAACCTCAGTGCATTTGTCTACCACATGCCACATCTGGAGGAAGCTTGCTGCTGTTAAGTAACTAACAATTTCTGGAGCAGGCATTACTAGACGTCCCGTATAACTAGATAGGAGAATGTTCTCAAACACTCTTGGGTTCATCACATCAGGTAAAACAATCCTCCTGCTATTTTTCAGGAGTACCTGGTCACAAAAGTAGGGTGAACTGGCAGCAAGAACAGCTTTGTGTGCCCGGAAAATGTGGCCTTGGACAACAATGGAGACATCACATAATTGTCCTTGCTGGCGCTGCTGGTTCAGTTTCTGCAGAATGGTGCTGGAAAAATCAGGAAATTCTACTCGAAAAGAGTTTGTTCCAGGCTCCATTTCATCACAAATCTTGTTCAGTGCTACAAGAGAAAGAAAAACGAGTGCTAATTCCAGCCCAAAGAGACACTTATTGATCACTAAGAAAACTAAGACAAGTTCCACAGTTCCATAGAGTCCCCTTGCTTGTGGGCATTAGTGGGTGGAGCATTCATCCCCCAGAGCAAAGCTTGCAGGTGCGGGGGTGCCAGGAACGACCCGCTACTCTTCCTGGTATTAACGCTTCATTTTGCCTATGTCTATGAATGAGAACAGAATTCAGAGATGTGCTTTGTAAGCTGTACAAATCTCCTAAATAAAACAAAGTACATATTTCTAGGCAAGACAAACATGATACCTGTCCAAGCAGTAGAATTTTTAAGAGACCTCAGATTTAATCCACATTTGCCAAGGTGGGGTGAGGAAGTGAGGATGGAATTGTTGGAAGAAGGAAAGACTTATGTAAAGTTTCTGAGACTAGAATGAACTCAGCCACTGCAAGGAACTGAAAGGAGACCATTAGCCTAAAATCCAGTGCAGGAGTGAGGGGAAAGGGGGCTGAAGTGGTCAGAACAATCTTGCCTTTGGTCCTTCAGCACCACAGGTGCAAACTCACTGAAGTCCCAAACAATGTGACTTTCTTTAGTTGCCAGCAGAATTTTAGCCCTTTTAGGAGCTTCTGACGTGAAGCAGAATGAAGCGGTAAGGCAAGGTATTCCTTCTATCTGATGGTTTCCAAATTGTTTACAGACCAAAGAGCTTACTAAATATTGTCCCTGTTACTGAATGACCTCAAACCGAAGATAAAGTTATAACAAAGAATAAAGGATTGCCTGTGTGGTTACTGTAAATATATTTAGTGGGGTAGTCAAGCATTAGAGAAGCTTTCTAACAGCAGCAATCCACAAGATAAACTCTGTTAGACACCTGCTCATGCCCCATAATTCCACAGTAAATTAAAATAAACCAGTAAACCCAAGAGATTTATTGGCACTATCCATCATCTGGCTCTAAAACTATATCCAAACATTGCTAAATGCCAGGTTTTCTAAGTATGAGATTAAAACCAAACCAAAACCAAAACCCAGGGGCACTGGGTGTCCGACTTCGACTAAGGTCATGATCTCACAGTTTGTGAGTTCAAGCCCCACACTGGGCTCACTGATGTCAGCGCAGACCATGCTTCAGATCCTCTGCCACCCTCTCTTTGCCCCTCCCCCACTTGTCTTCTCTCAAAAATAAATAAAAAACATTAAAAAAACCCCAAAAACCCAAAGATTGAAAGTCATCTTTGAGAGATAGGGAGAAAGACCAAGAAAAGAAACTAATGTTTCTTGAGTAGGTACTGTATAGCAGGGACTATACTCCTTTTTTCCACTTTATAATGACTGCAAATATAGAGATCGATATTCTCAGGTTCAGTAACTCAGGTTCAAGTAACTTTACCAAGGTTAAAATAAGAGCTAATTTTTATTAATGTTTATTTATTTTTGAGACAGAGAGAGACAGAGCACGAACAGGGGAACGTCAGAGAGAGGGAGACACAGAATCTGAAGCAGGCTCTAGGCTCTGAGCTGTCAGCACAGAGCTGGACGCGGGGCTCAAACTCATGGACCGTGAGATCATGCATGACCTGAGCTGAAGTCTGACGCTTAACCGACTGAGCCACCCAGGCACCCCAGAGCTAATTTTTATGAGATTGGGCTGTGATTCTAGGTCTTCATCACTTCAAAGCCTATCCTATTTTTCCTATAACATCATTCTCCCTCTTCTAGGAAGATAACAAAATACCAGATAAGTCAATAATAATTTTAAGAGGTAAGATGGTGTTTTTAGAAGTAAGTATTAATTTATGGTTTATACCTCTTAAAACATTTCATAGTAATTTAAAACAAAAATAGGGGCACCTGGGTGGCTCAGTCAGTTGAGTGTCCGACTTTGGCTCAGGTCATGATCTTGCGGTTCATGAGTTTGAGCCCTACATCCAGCTCGCTGTCAGTGCAGAGCCTGCTTAGGATCCTCTGTCCTTGTCTCTCTGCCATCTGCAGCTTGTGCTCTCTCACTTTCTCATTAGCACAAAAAGAACTAACTCAATGCTGTTTAATGACTATATAGTTCCTATTATATGGACTTACCATAATTTAAGCAGCTCTCTTATAGAATTTCAATTGTCTAGGCTTTTGAAATTATGAGGAATGCTATTATAAATACACAATGTAATTATACTGTGCATAACTATCTTGGCGTATCTTTGGAAATATCTATAGGGTAAATTCTATCAGCGGAATTGCTGGGTCAAAGGACTGTGCATTTGACATTTTGATGTATATTACAAAGCTACTTTCCAGAAAGGTTGCACCAAGTCACACTCCTATCAACAGTAAATAACACTCCACACCCTTAACAATTCTGGACATTATCAAACAAGAAAAAAAAAAGTTTGCAAGCCTCCTAAGTAAATAATCCATGATTCATTATTATTTAGATCAACATTTATTTAATTATGAATGAGAACAATATTCTTTATTCATGTTTACTGGTCATGTGTTTTTCCTATAAATTATCAGTTATATTCTTTGTTCAAATAAATTGGGCAATTCATCTTATTGATTTTTAGTTTTTTATAAATGTAAGAAATTAACTTTGAAATTTATATAAATTACCCAGTCTTTGCTTTTATGGCTCTAGGGTTTTGTGTTAGACATAGAAAGGCATCCCCAACTCCAAGATTATTATTATTATTTTTTTAATGTTTATTTATTTTTTGAGAGAGAGAGAGACAGAGTGTGAGCAGGGGAGGGGCAGAGAGAGAGAGGGAGACACAGAATCCAAAGCAGGCTCCAGGCTCTGAGCTGTCAGCACAGAGCCTGATGTGGGGCTTGAACTCACAAGCTCTGAGATCATGACCTGAGCCGAAGTCAGCCACTTAACTGACTGAGCCACCCAGGCACCCCAAGATTATTTTTTTTTTTTAATTTTTTTCAACGTTTATTTATTTTTGGGACAGAGAGAGACAGAGCATGAATGGGGGAGGGGCAGAGAGAGAGGGAGACACAGAATCAGAAACAGGCTCCAGGCTCTGAGCCATCAGCCCAGAGCCCGACGCGGGGCTCGAACTCACAGACCGTGAGATCGTGACCTGGTTGAAGTCGGACGCTTAACCGACTGCGCCACCCAGGCGCCCCCCAACACTATTATTGAATATTAATCTTCTCATCAAGATTTCAAATAATGTTGTGGAATGTTAAATGACTGAGAACAACACTTTTAAAAACAACTCTATAAAAATAAATGTCATAAGTGATAACAGAGAAAATGGTGGAGTAGGAAGCTCTCGGGATCAGTCCCACCATCAAAACAACCAGTAAGCTGTTGAAGGATCAGAATCAACTATTTGAGAACTCTGGAATCTGATCAGACACTTGTAGCAACCAAGGCAATGCTTGCTGAAGAGAGAGCCTGCTGAACCTCACTAGCAGTGCTGCCCGCACAAACCAGCTATAACCCCCACTCCCCACCCCCGACCCACTCCTAGAGTGGCTGGCTCGTGGCAGGGAGGACAACAAGGAATATGTCCTCCAAAAACTGGGGCATTTACATTCTGGCCAGTATGGTGGATCCATGCAGCTTTGTTCTGGCCCTCTCAGGCAGCAGTGGCTTCCCCAGCAGCACTGAGCATATTTTTTTTTTTTTTTTTTTTTTTTTTTTTGATCATAAGATTTCAAAAGACAAACATGCTCCCCCTCCCTCCCACCCCAGAGCCTGGGTCAAAGTATTTAAGGAAGTCTGTCAGGTCACAGGCTGACCACACAGATAAAACAGAAACTTCAGTGACCACATGCAACAAGGGATACGGACTTGGCAAAAATAGCTTGGAAAAACTGTCATGCAAACCGACAACTGCAGCCCTCAACAAGTAACAAAAGAAGTCCCATAGGATGGGAAGGATCTAATTTCAAGAGTTACCATATTCGAATACTTAAAATGTTCTAGTTCTCAACCAAACATTACAAAGTATAAAAGAACAAGGAAGAGAGATGCATTCACAAGGTAAAGAATATTAGAAACTATACTTGGGGGATTCTCGACATTGGAATTACTAGTCATACTAAAGTAAATCAATTATCTTACATATGCTCAAATTGCTTAAAACACACGCGTGCGCGCACACACACACGAAAAACCCCACTATGGACAAAAACTAAAGGAAATCAGGAGAATAATGTCAGTAAAGAGATAGAAATTATAAAAAGGAACCAAACAGAAATTCTGGAGCTGAGAAGAATAGCTGAAGCCCTAACCGCCCCTCAAAACCCTAGAATGTGACAGTATTTGTATATGAGGCCTTTAAAGAGGTCATTAAAATAGAGTTACTAGGGTGGGCCCTAATCCAATCTGACTAGTATTCTTGTAAGAAATTAAATTTGGACACACAGCAGCATCTAGGGGGGACACAATGTGAAGACACGTGAAAAGGTGGCCATCTGCAAGCTGAGGAGAAAGGCCTCAGGATAAACCAAATCTACAGACACCATGATCTTGCTCTTCTAGCCTCTAGAATTGTGAGAAAAAAAAAAAAAATCCTGTTATTTAAGCCACCTAGTCTGTTTTGTTTGAAAGACACAGGAAACCAATACAAGTTGAAGTAAAAAGTCCGCAGATTTAAAATAGGCAGAAGAAAAAAAAGTCACCAAACTCAAAGACAAGGCAATTGAAATTATTGAGTCAGAGGAGTGGTGAGAAAAATGAAGAGAAATGAACACTGTGTGAGGTAACTGTGGGACGTCATTAAATGTACCAAATGCACACCATGGGAGTCTCAAAGAGTAGAAAACGTATTAAAAGAAATACTGGTAGAAAACTTCCCAAATTGGATAAAAGAGAAACCTATACATCCAGGAAGCTCAACAAACTCCAAGCAGGATAAAACGAAAGAGATCCACATTAGACACATTGTAAGTTAAATAGCAAGTAGAAAGTCAAAGACAAGGGAGTTGAATGCAGTAAGAAGGAAATGCCTCATCACATGAAAGACATCTTCAATTAAGATTCACACCTTAAAAAAAACCATACAGGTCAGAAAGTAGTGGTATGGCATATTTAAAGTGCTAGAAGAAAAAACTGTCAACTGATAATTCTGTATCTGGCAAAAGTACCTTTTCTTGAATGAAGGAGAAATTAAGACACTCCCAGATAAACAAAAGGTAAGGGTATTCATTACCAGAACTTTTCTTTTTTTACGTTTATTTATTATTTAGAGACAGAAAGACACAGAGCATGAGCGGGGGAGGGGCTGAGAGAGGGAGAAGACACAGAATTCTGAAGCAGGCTCCAGGCTTCGAGCTGTTAGCACAGAGCCCGATGTGGAGCTCGAACTCACAAACTGCAAGATCATGACCTGAGCCGAAGTCGGATGCTCAACCGACTGAGCCACCCAGGTGCCCCATTCATTACCAGAACTTTTCTACAAGAAATGATAAAAAGGGATCCTTCAAGCTGAGATAAAAGAATACTAGGTAAGGGCGCCTGGGTGGCTCAGTCGGTTAAGCATCCGACTTGAGCTCACTCAGGCCATGATCTCCGTGGGTTCGGGGCCTGCGTCGGGCTCTGTGCTGACACCTCACAGCCTGGAGCCTGCTTCAAGTGTTCTGTGTTTCCCTCTTTCTCTGTTCCTCCCCTGCTTGCACTCTCTTTTTGTCTCTCAAAAATAACAAATGAATATTAAAAAAAAAAAAAAAAAAAGAATACTAGGTAGTAATTCAATGGCATATGAAGGAATAAAGACCAATGATAAAGGTTAACAACATAAACATAAAAGCTGTTATTATTTTGACTTATAGCTTTTTTCCTGTATGCTTGAAAATGCAAATTCATAAAACAATACTTATAAATCAACATAAATAGGCAATGTATGAAGATGTAATCCATGACAATAACAAAATGAAGGGAAAGGGATGGAGGTGTAAGGAATAGTTTAAGAGATTAATTGTAAATCTCAATGTAACTACTAAGAAAATAATAATATACATGAAAAGGAATGAAAGGAATCAAAATGGCATGCCAAAAAAGAATAAATGCTTTATTTTTTTAATAAATGTTTTTAAAAGGTAGTAATGGAGAAATTGAGAAACAAAAAACATACAAGGTATACAGAAAACAGCTAAATGGTAGAAGTAAATCCTTTCTCACCAGTACTTAAATGTAAACGGATTAAACTCTCCAATTAAAAGGGGGAGACTGGCAGAATGGATAAAAAACATGGTTTATTTGTATCTTTTCTATGAGAGACAACATATAACACACAAGTAAAATGATAGAAAAGATATTCCATGCAAAGAGTAACCAAGAGAGATGGAGTGGCTGTATTATTATCAGACAAAATAGACTTTTTTTTTTATGTTTACTCATCTTGAGAGAGAGAGAGCTAGCGAGCACACGCGCTTGCGCTTGAATGAGAGGAGGGGCAGAGAGAGAGAGAGAGAAAGGGAGACAGAATCTGAAGCAGCTATGAGCTAACAGCAGCGAGCACGATGTGGGGCTCGAACTCATGAACCCGTGATATCATGACCTGAGCTGAAGTCAGACATTTAACCAACTAAGCCCCGCAGGTGCCCCAGACAAAATAGATTTTAAGTCAAAAAGGTTACAAGAACAAAGAAAGACATTAATAGATTGATAAAAGGTTCACTCTATCAAGAAGACAGAACCATACACATATATTCACTAAGAAATCTATATGGAGCAAAATATATGAAGCAAAAATGGACAATGAAGAAACAGACCAATCTACAACAACAGGTTATGACTCCAATTCCTCATTTTCAGTAATGGATAGAAAAACCAGACTTAAGATCTATAAGGAAATAGAGAACCTGAACATTATAACAAATCAATGATACCTAAAAGACAATACAGAACACAAAAAGTAATGAATTTCTCAGGGGCGCCTGGGTGGCTCAGTCGGTTAAGCATCCGACTTCAGCTCAGGTTGTGATCTCGTGGTCCATGAGTTCGAGCCCCGCATCGGGCTCTGTGCTCACAGCTCAGAGCATGGAGCCTGTTTCAGATTCTGTGTCTCTCTCTCTCTGACCCTCCCCCGCTCATGCTCTGTCTCTCTCTGTCTCAAAAATAAATAAAGGTTAAAAAAAAAAAAAAAAAGTAATGAATTTCTCATACACGCTACAACATAAACCTGGCAACATTGTGTTAAATCATGAGAAACATTAACTCAAATAAGCCAGACAGAAAAGGACACGTGTTGTATAACTCCACTTCTGTGAAATATCTAGAATAGGCAAATTCAGAGACAAAAGTAGATTGGAAGTTACCATGGATTCAGGGGAGTTAGGAATGGGAGTTATTACTTAATAGGTAGAGTTTCTGTTTTGTGATGAAAAAACTGGGGGATTAGAAAGTGTTGCCATTTGTACAACATTGTGAGTGTAACTAATGCCACTGAATTGTACACTTGAAAATGGTTAAAATGGTAAATTTAGTGATATATTTTTTTACCACACATTAAAAAAAAACTTGGGGAAAATGTCATGTAACTTTACTTTCAACTATGTCAAGGTGGTAATGGTCCTTGTAATTTAAAAGTATCTGACCTCTGGGGTGCCTGGCTGGCCCAGTCGGTGGAGCATGCGATTCTTGATGTCAGGTTGTGAATTCAAGCCACATGTTGGGTGTAGAGATTATTTAAAAAAAAGAAAAAAAAAAATATCTGATCTCTGCCCTTAACTTTGGGCAGGTGCGGCATTTCTATATATTCCCTGATTTTACTAACATGCAAAGACTGAAACTCTCCTTCAGAGTTTCCTGCCATATAAGCCATATTTACAAACTCACAGGCAGTTGTGGTAGCTGTGATCTGTATTGATAGTACAGGTGCTGTTTCAATTTTTAACGACTTTCACAGAAGTAATTAACTCACTAAAATGAACACATAAATAAGTAAACTGACATAAAACACTATATGCACATCATTGGGGGGGTGGGTTTCTAAGATGATCAAGGAATCTCACCGTCCAGAGTTTATAATCTGGTAGGGGGGAATGAAAAACATGCATACAACCCTGCTATTCAAGGCAAAGCATGATAGAAGCACCACACGAGAACTATAAACCCAAGAGAAATTCAGAGGAGGGGACCTGGTATAGCCTACAATTACATATCCTTTCACAATAAATTTTAGGATCACCAGGGTAAGAGGAAGACTTGGGAGCAGTATATAATTCTTCTCATCTACCACATCCTAACCAAACGAATCTAAGGAAAATGAAAAAATTGGCCTGAGTCCTGGAAACTAGGGACCAGAGCTATCTGGTAAACTTTAATTAAGGACATAGTGTAGATGGGACCAGACTGGAAAGAGACGTTACCTCTGCAACTCCACCCAGTTCCCCAGGCAATCCTGGAATAATAGTAGCAATCTTGAGAGAAGAACACTAACGCCTGTTCACTTGGAAGGTCTGGCTGTGGCTCAAGTCCCAGGGTGGACTATGGGACAGGTCCTGCAGATTAGCAACATTAAGAGGTGGTTGTACTGGAATACCAATGTTTGTATAATGCCTCAGCAGAAAGTTTTTAAAAACTTGGCACGAGAGGGTGGAGTTCAGTTAGTAACTGGCAAAGACATGGCCCATCATTTGCCAGCTGGGCCAAAGAAACTAAAGTAGGTCCCTGGTATCACAATTTCACGAACACAGAAGAAAGTACACAGAGCTCAAGCTGTCCTAAGAGTAAGACCTAGCCTCTGGCCTCGGCCATTCAACTCAAGTTAACCCCTGGTGTCAGCTAAAGAGCTAAGAGTTGATTCTAACAGCATTCAGGTTTACGGTAAAAGACCCCCAAAGGGCATTTGGGTGGTTTAGTCGGTGAAGCATCTGACTTCTGACTTCAGCTCAGGTCATGATCTCGTGGTTCGCACATTCGAGCCCCACATCGGGCTCTGCACTGACAGCTGGAGCCTGGAGTCTGCTTCAATTCTGTGCTCCCCCTCTCTCCACCCCTCCCCTGCTTGTGCCCTCTCTCTTTCAAAAATAAATAAACATTAAAAAAAAATTTGGGGGGGAAAAAGACCCCCAAACAATCCACCCACAAAGGGAAATTTTTCAGACCCAAACAGAATGTTTCCCTCTAAAGAATTAAAAACCTGGTTAGTTTTATTCTGTAAGTACATGGGGTCTGTAAATACATTCTACAGTAACAAAAAAGAAAATAGCAAGGGATAAACAAAGAACAGTTTTGAGGGTATTGTTTCAGTTTTTTTTTTTTTTTCTTAATGTTTGAGGGGGGGAGGGAGGGAGAGGGGGAGGGAGGGAGAGAGAGAGAGACAGAGAGAATCCCAAGCAGGCTCTGCGTCAGAGACCCATGTGGGGCTCAATCCCACAATCATGACCTGAGTCAAAATCAAGAGGTGGACACTTAACTGACTGAGCCACCCAGGTTTTCTTTCTTTCTTTCTTCTTCTTTTTTTTCTTTTTTTATTAAAGTTAAGACCTATGCCCAACGTGGGGCTTGAACTTAGGACTTTGAAATGAAGAGTCACATGCTCTACTAAGACAGACAGGCATCCCTTAAGAGCACAGTTTATTTTTTAAATGTTTAAGAGAGAGAACATGAGTAGAGGAGGGGTAGGGAGAGAATCCCAAGCAGGCTCTGCATTGTCAGCGCAGAGCGTGACTAGGGGTTCGATTCCATGAACCATGAGATCATGACCTGAGCCGAAATCAAGAGCTACCCGACTGAGCCACCCAGGCTCCCCTGGAATCTGCTATTTAAATGTGGGCCCCGGGAAGCACTAGAAACTTCTCAGTGATATGTTGTGAAATGTGTTCTGGAAAGACAATCTGCTGATGCACTTAAAAGCGGGACTAAGTCTGAAGTACAGGCTTAATTATAAGATTTTAGCAAAGAAACCAGGTTTGAGGCAATGAAAGTAACAGTGAGTATGGAAAACAGAGAGGTAGAATCAGTAGGACTGACTGAATTGGCAGGCAGGAAGATTCAAAGCTAGTGCAAGGCACAAATTATACCATCAAGAGAGTGAAAAGTTAACCTCCAACACGGGAGAAGAAATATGCAATCATATATCACTGTTAAATGACCCATATCCAGAATACATAAAGAACTCTTAAATTTAATAATAGACAACTCAACTGAAAAATGGGCAAAGGATTTGAATGAACATTTCTCCAAAGAAGATATACAAATAAGCACACAAAAAAATGCTCAATATCATTATTCACTAGGGAAATGCAAATTCAAACTACAATGAGATACTACCCATTTGGACAGCCATGATATATAAGACACAAAAACAAGTGTTGATGTCGATATGGAAGGATTAAAATCATTATACATTGCTGGTGGGAATATAAAATGGGTGTGGCTACTTTTGAGGTAGGTCCTCAAAAAGTTAACCATAAAGTTACCATGTAACCCAACAATTCTACTAGGTATATACACAAGAACATTGAAAACATACGATATCCACAAAAACTTATACACGAATGTCCATAACAGCATTACTCATAATGGCCAAAAAATGGAAACGACCCAAATGTCCTCCTCTGATGACTGAATAAATAGAAGGTGGTATATCCATACAGTGAAATATTACTCCATTTTATTATGTACTATGCACATATTATTGTACTATGCCATTCTTTTGGCAATAAAAAAGAATGACGTACTGACAAATGTGATAACATGGCTGAACCTTAAAACACTATACCAGGTGAAAGAAGTTAGATACAAAAGGCCACAACTTGTATGATTCCATTTATAAGAAATGTCCACAACAGAAAGATTTATAGACAAAAAGTAAATCAGTGGCTGCCAGAAACTACAGGGAAAGGAAAGGAGAATCACTGCTAATTGTGTGTTTTGTTTTGTTTTTGTTTTTTTTTGAGGTGGGGGAGAGAGGATGAAAATTCTAAAATTAGATTGTCCCACAATCTAATTTTAGAATGGGTTTATACAACCCACTGAATGCACTAAAAAACTTTTTTTTGACGTTCATTTATTTTTGAGAGAGGGAGAGAGAGAGTGGGGAATGGGCAGAGACGGAGGGAGACAGAGGATCTGAAGCAGGCCCTGCATGGACAGCACAAAGCCCAATGCAAGGCTCGAACCCACAAACCACAAGATCATGACCTGAGCAGAAGTCGTACGCTCAACAGACTGATCCACCCAGGTGCCCCTACTAAAAAACTTTTAATTGTACATGAATCATGTTTCAGTAAAGCTGTTTAAGAAATAAAGTAATGCAAGGTAAACTAGTTACCTATACCGACTCTGAAGTTTCCAAACTGGATAACTAACTAGGAAAATGTTGTAATTAGTAGGAATAATAACAGCATCTACTATTTATTAAATGTGTGCATTGTACCAGAGTCTGTGCAAAAGGACTGTATGTATTCTATCTCATCAATCCTCATAACAATCCACTGGATAGATAGTTTTTATCTTATTGTACAGAACAGGAAATAGACACAGGGTGCCTGGGTGTCTCAGTAGGTTAAGCTCAGATCCAACTATGGCTCAGATCATGACCTCACAGTTTGTGAGTTCAAGCCCCACATCGGGCTCTCTGCTGTCAGCGCAGAGCCTGCTTCAGATCCTGTTCCCCTCTCTCTCTGCCCCTCTCTCGCACACGCACGTGCTCTCTCAAAAATAAACATTAAAAAAAAAAAGAAGAATAGGCTATAGACAAAGAGGCTAAACTACCTGCTTAACTAGTAAGTGGTGAAGTTGGAATTAAATTCAAAACACTTGCTCAGGCCTAATATAACCTGTGATGATAGTGTGGAAAGTAAAGGTGAATACTACTTTCACAAATAAACAACTGAAATCGTCTATAACATATGATGCATTCCTAAACCCCAGAGCAAATTATTCACCATCCTCAGACTTAATAAGGTACTGCAATTTTATTTGTCATCTTACACACAGTGTTTTGTTTTTTTTAAAACTAACAGTAATAGTTCTAAAACATACACACCTATCTCAGTTCATTCCCTCCATAGTTCATGGATGCTCTCTGGCTTTTTTTTTTTTAATGTTCATTTATTTTTGAGAGAGACAGGGAGACAGAGTGCAAGTGGGGGAGGGGCAGAGAGCAAGGGAGACACAGAATCAGAAGCAGGCTCCAGGCTCCGAGCTGTCAGCACTGAGCCTGACGCTGGGCTCGAACTTGCGAACTGTGAGATCATGACCTGAGCCAAAGTCGGATGCTTAATCAACTGAGCCACCCAGGCTTTTTTAAAAGCAGAAGACAATGGGAAAATATTGAAGAAATCACCAAACTCTAGATGACCTCCAAGATCTCTTTCAATTTGGATGAGTTTAATGTATTTCTTATACAACTAAAGAACAGCATATCAAATTTTACGCATTATTTAAACACAATTACGTATCTTAAAACACAGATAACAATAGGGAAGCAGACCCATTGGTCTTAAAGCCCTCCAAAGATTTCTTAATTAGACCATAAAGGTAATTTGCATACTTACTGTAGAGAGCACATTTAAACACAGTAAATACTACTTCAGTAAATCTAAAGATTGGCACAAATACACAAAAATACCAAAACCCCATGCCTACCAAAGTTTTCTTTTTTTTTTTTTTTTTAATTTTTTTTTTTCAACGTTTATTTATTTTTGGGACAGAGAGAGACAGAGCATGAACGGGGGAGGGGCAGAGAGAGAGGGAGACACAGAATCGGAAACAGGCTCCAGGCACTGAGCCATCAGCCCAGAGCCTGACGCAGGGCTCGAACTCCCGGACCGCGAGATCGTGACCTGGCTGAAGTCGGACGCTTAACCGACTGCGCCACCCAGGCGCCCCAGTTCTTTCTTTATATTAGCCAGATGCTTTGCAGTTCAAAGGGCAAGCTATGTAAACCTGGGTCTTGCAACTGCGATACTCCTGAATCATTACACTTATTTTAAAGATGAGTGAACTAGGGGCACCTGGCTGGCTCAGCTGGAAGAGCATGTGATTCTTGATCTCAGGTTCATGAGTTTGAACCCCGTGCTGGGTGTAGAGATTAGTTAAAAAAAAAAAAAAATCAAATCTTGGGGTGCCTAGATGGCTCAGTTAGTTGAGCATCCAACTCTTGATTTTGGCTCAGGCTCAGACTGTGATCCTGAGGTCACGGGATCGAGCCCCACCCTGGGCTCTGAGCTGAGCGTGGAGCCTGCTTGGGATTCTCTCTCTGGGCCCTTCCCTTCTCATGCTCTCTCTCTCTCTCTCTAATAAATAAAATGAAAAAATTAAATAAATCTCAGGAGTGTCTGGGTGGCTCAGTCAGGTTAAGCATCTGGCTCTTGATTTTGGCTCAGGCCATGATCTCATGGTTCGTGGGAGCAAGCCTTGTGTCGGGCTCTGTGCTGACAGCATGGAGCCTGTTTGGGAGCCTGTCTCCCTCTCTCTCTGCCCCTCTCCAACTGACTCATGCACAAGTTCACTCTCTCAAAATAAAAAAAATTTAAGAAATTAAATCTTAAAAAAAAAAAAAAAAAAAAAGACGAGTAAACTAAACTCTGGAAGGTTAAAAGACCTGCCCAAGGTTATATATCTCAAAAGTGGTAGGTCAGAATTCAAATTTAAAGTTTAATTTAGGGGTGCCTGGGTGGCTCGGTCGGTTAAGCATCAGACTTTGGCCTGCGTCATGATCTTGGATTTCGTGGGTTTGAGCAACGCATTGGGCTCTGTGCCCAAAGAGTGGAGCCTGCTTTGGATTCTGTGCCTCCCTCTCTCTCTGCCCCTCCCCCGCTTGCATTCTGTCTCTCTTTTCCTCAAAAATAAACATTAAAAAAATTTTTTTTAAAGTTTAATTTAAATCTAATATTGTTCTAAGTTAAAAAAAAAAGTCCCTGATAAGTTTCTCTGAAGTGAGATGCTGTAATGGTACAATGTAGAGCAGTGACTGGCCTTAAAATGTGCAACAGTTCCTGCTCAGAAGTATGGGAACCTATGGTCTAGAACAATTAAATACAAATACATCTTTATTTTTGCTGAAAAATAAGCCATTTTAGTAAATAATTTTAAAAACCTGTATTTTTAGTAAGTTTATAGCTTACCTACCTAATGCAAAGGTGTTATCCTGGAAAAAAGCCCCTTATGCCATGGCCATCACAAAGCAGTATGGATGAATGAGGAAGAGGAACCCATTTCTCAGTTTTGCTTCAAATTAGAATCACACTGACTTCTGAAAGAAAAAAATCACGTTGAAAATGTAAAAGAGATGCTGGTGACATTCAGCATATACATGTGCCTTGCTAATAAATACTACATGTGTAGGATTTATTTCTGAGCAGCAGAAAGAAAACTGGTATCTTGGGTTATATTAACTTCTAGTCTGTACTATCTTAGCTTCTGCCTTGTACTTAAAATGGACTTAATTTTGAAATAATTTTAGATTTACAGAAAAGTTACATAAATGCCGAGAGTTCTGTACACCCCTAAATCTCTCACCCAGTTTTAATAACCGTCTTACATTACCATGGTACTTTGGTTAAAAATAGAAAACCAACACGGATCAGTGTCTATGTAATTTTACAAAATTAAAATATCCTTTGGAAAAGTGTTTTCAGTCTTCAGACCATTGCCAATCAGCACCCCTATAGGTTCTCCTAATTGGAACACTTTAGCCAAAGAACTTAGTTAAAATCTATTTTAGGATTTTTTAAAAATAAGCTACCTACTTTATGGACTTTGAATCTTGTCTCCCTTTAATTTTAAGACACAGCTGAATGTTTTACTTAAAAAAAAAAAAGCCAAAAGCAAATACTCCATTGTAGCAAACTCTCTGAGATTCAAAAGAGAAGGTATTGTACTAACCACAAACCCCACTTATCGGTCATCCTGCCATTACATTACAATATAGCCAAGGAAATGGTTTTAAATGCACTCTCATATTCATTAGCACTGGGGTAAGAAGCTCAAATTGAGAAAAACAGAAGGCAGACACAGCACTGGGTTTCAGGATAATGATTAGCTACATACCAACAAAACAAAACAAAACAAAACAAAAAAGGAAAGTCTTCTCGACATGTTGCAAATAAGACAAAAATCTTTCCAACCATAAATGTAGATAAAGTAAAAAGGAAAAGTTCATGAAAATAATACACAGCACATTCAACGGATTTTAAGAGGCATATTTCAAAATTTCTGCAATCAGGATGTGATGGTCAAGTGGAAATTTTAATACTTGTCACTGCCTGAGACCCTCATCAATGTTTCTGATGGCACAAAGGACACTGTGGGAAAGTATGGACCCATCTCTGAACTTACAAGTGTTCAAGAGTACGAATGTTAAAAGTTTAACACTTTCACCAATTTATTTCACTTATTTTTTAAAATTTAGGCATTAGAATGGTATCATGTAAAAATGTCTAAATAAGTCTAAAAATGTTTTCAAAAAGAATTTTCATAAGCCTAAGTGATTACAAAAGCACATGCCATAGCTTAATTGGCTGTGGTTTCTCCTCAATCCATGGTATCCTAGGATTCAATACAGTAGTAATTCAGCTGCTACATCTCACAAGAAAGCCTGATAAACTACCATAGCAGACAAAATAGCTTAAATAAGAACATAATATGAAGCCCCCCCCCCATCAGAAAAGACACAGGAAATGACACATAATTTTGTGTTATCATAACAGGGCTGTTTTTCCACCCCTAACGGTTTTCTTCATGTGAAAAGTAAAGTCTTCCTGAAATTCCCTATTTATGCAGCAGATTCCTGCACTGAATCCGAGGATTATGGAGGGAGGAGAGCTAGAGTGGTAATCTGCCTCAAGTAAAAAACTTGAGGGAAGATTTTAACTGAATTATTTTGACCGAAGTCCTTTTCTAAGGACATTAGCTCTGACAAGAGCAGGCATCAACAAACAACTTAATGTTCCTAAGAGCTACAAAATAAACTTTTAAAAGCACATTTTCAAAGAGCTGGCTAGTACCGAGCTTCTCCAATGAGCAAGGGTTTTTTCCTCCCTGTACTGTGATGAAATATACTTAGTATAAAATTTGCTATTTTAAAGTGTCCAATTAGTAGAATTAAACACATTCACGATGTTGTGCGACCATCACCACTATCCATTTCCAGAACCTTTTCATCATCCCAAACTAAACCTCTGTATCCCTTAAACAATAACTCTCCATTCCCTCCTCTACCAGCTCCTGGTAAACTGCATTCTACCTTCTGTCTGCCTCTATGAATTTGCCAATTTTGGACAAAGTATAAGTGGACTCATACAGTATTTGTTCTTCTGGGTCTGGCTTATTTCTCCAGGGAGTACCTTAGTAAAGCAAAGAATGAATACCAAATTATTAGGTTTCTTATAATCTAATTGTACATACTGACACAATTTCTGCACTAAGCATACTGCTCTCCTAGAAATCCTGCTACTGTCCCATGAGCCCCCAGGGACACAAGATCTCAGACGGACCCCTCCTTAGCCTGTAGACAGGCCTAGTTAAGCAGCTGTAATTCAAAGAGGAGGCTCCTGGGAGCTGTGGAGGCCATCCTGGGGTACGTGGACGGATCGAAGGGAATTCAAGAGCTGTGTGGGCCTAAAATGCCACGGGTAGGAAAAGGCAACGATTTATCAAGGTACGCTGGCCCTGAGATGGTCTCTGGTCTGCCTGCTTCTGCACCGGACACTTAGGTTGGGCGACACCTGTCAGAGTTGAGGCCAGACTGCAGTCTAGTCACTGATAATGTCACCAGGGCAAGAAGCTTCACAGGGTCATGAGTCACCTTGCATGGCTCAGAGGTCCGGGCAGACCTGCCCTGCCCCGCCCAGACAAACCCAGTTAGGAGAGGCAACAAACAAGAGAGAAAGACACAAAACTGGCACCAACACGGACGGCCAAAGAGCAGGGCTGACAGGCAGGCCATGAATGAGAGGAAGGGCTGAGAGGGAAACACAGGGTGAAAAACCACATAAGCAAGGTGGAGGCAGAAATAAAGACAGGGTCCAGATAGAGACGGGCTCGAGAGAGACAAACTGGAAAGAAACACAAAGTTGACAGGGGCCGAGTTGAGATGCAAAAAGGGCAGGTGACAACAGGTGACAGAGACCGCAAGCGAGGGGAAACACTACTTAGAAGTAAACAGAGACAGATACTAGCAAAGTCTGGGCACAACCTTTCTCCGGGCTTTGGCTCGAACCCGAGGCCGCCGCGCCGCACCCACACGGCGCCCCCGAAAGGCCAGCGGACGAACCCGAGGGGGATCTCCAAGCGCTCTGGCCCGCCAAGGTCCGCCACCGCGGGGTGACCTTGGGCGAGACGCTGCCTCAGGGGCCTTGGTGTCGCGGTCGGCGCACCGGACTGGCTGGAGGCGGCCCGGGGCTCCGGGACTCCAACCGCCCGAGCGCGGCTAGAGCATCCTGGTCGGCGGAATGGGCCTGCCGGCCGGGGGCGCGCGCGCCGGGTCCTGCAGAGAAGCCCTTAAACCTCTCTGGCCTCCCCCCTCCCCTTCGCTACCTGCTGTCTCAACTCCGCAGTACCTGCTAAGGGCTCCGCACTCGCATAACCCACCCGCGGGACACTTTCCGCCACCGGCTTCAGGCCCGTTCAAGCCGTCGCCGCCGCGACCGACTCAGCCTGCGCCTCCCGCCCCCGGAAATGCTTCCCGGTTCCGCCCCCGGGACTGCCAGTGCTTCCGGGGGTGCGTCAGAGAGAAGGCGGTGTGCGCATGCGGGACTCACTTTTGGGGCGGGGCGTCAGGAGAGGGCGCCCTTGTAGCCAGCGACTGCGCAGTGTAACCGGGAGCAGGTTAATCGGCTTTACGGACGATGAGTGAGGCCACTACTGTGAATTAGGAAGCTGATTCCAAGTCCTAAACCCTTTACAAACTTTATCTCTCTCATGTTACCTAGCAGAGATCGTATCAAATCTTTTTTGCCTCCACAATGCCTTTGGCACGTAGTGGATGCTCTGTAAATCTACAACGAATGGAACAGTTCCCTCTGTGTGGCAGGCGCTGAGCTGGGTACCCTCCCCAACCCTCAGGAAAAAGGCTCATTTTGTTCAGGTACCAGAGGAAATCTTTTGATCTCTGGGAGGTAGATCTTCACCCCTGCTAGAAGGAATGACTCATAATCAGTCCAAACTATTAATGGTAATCTCATTCTCATTATTAGCCAGTGGTTAAACTAGCCATAGTCATGTGACCAGCTTCTGGCACGTAGTACCTTTTTTTTTTTTTTTTTTTTTTTTTAAACAAAATCCACTAGGACTTTTAGTTAAGTATGCCCCTTAAGTGCTTTGCCACTTTTATTTTCTTCCTGTCTCTTAGCAGATCTTAAGGTTGGAAGTTCAGTCCCAATCATGTGCCTATGATGTAAAAAGCAAATGCTAAGGCTGGCAAAGTGAAAAGATGGAAAGAGCCTAGGTCTCATATGACATTAAGCTACAGTCATAGCTTAACTCTGGATGTTCTTTTTTATGAGACTAATGCATTTCTTACTTAGACTTTATTTTTAGCAATGTTGTAGACTCTTCAAATATAGCAGCTACAATTTATATTAAAAAACTAAGAGAAATATTGAAAAGCACCCTTTTCAAAACATAGATAAGCTTGTGAAAAAGTCAGGAAAATCATCTGAGGCTAGGGAGAAGCAGAAACACAAGCCTAGGAAGTTAGAGTTGATGTTCAGAAGTTTTGTACAGATGGGGCCCCTGGGTGGCTCAGTCTCTTAAGCATCTGACTCTTGATTTCTGCTCCGGTTGTGATCTCATGGTTGGTGGGATTGAGCCCCACGTTGATCTCTGCGCTGACAGTGTGGAGCCTGCTTGGGACTCTCTTTCCCTCTTTCTCTGACCCTCCCCTGCTCACGTGTGCTCTCTCTCCCTCTCTCAAAGAAATAAACTTAAAAAAATTATTAGAAACTTTGAACAGACATAGTCTGCATCGGTTCTGATGGGTTAGCATGTGTGCTATACTGATGAATATTTTGAAAATCGTCTCTGGAGGTAGGTAAACAATGATGCTGCTACAAGCCGTAGGGACATCTATGGGTCCAGGCAAGATGAGAGCCAAATTGGAACATCAGGTTGGGACCCAAGAAGGAATATCTCTTTAAGGGAAGGATAAACTGAAGGAAAGAAAATCTGCCCTGCTTCGATAGGCAACAAGGAAAGTTGTCTCTCTGCCTTGGCTCTGGATGGAGAGGTAATGCATTTTACTCAAATGGCCATCACATGGCCACAATGTTTGCATGGTCCAAAAGCCCACAAGCTGGACACTTTAGTTTAAAATGGGCCTGTGTTGATAGTACCTATGGTATTTGGCTGAAACAAACACCTGACCTCTCTGGAAGAACTCACTATCAACCCAAAGAGGCCAGGTAGTCTTCCAAATGAATATGAACTCATGATCCATGACCACAAAACCCATAAGGAAATAAGCAGAGAAGTCCAGTACAGAGGAAGATCTTGTTTGGGGGGTGGGGGGGGTTGTTTGTTTTAATATTTTATTTTTTTAAGTTATCCCTGCACCCAACATGGGGCTCAAACTCACATACTCTACTGACGGAGCCAGCCATGCGTCTCAAAGGCAGATCTGTTTTAAATGTATAGCTCATTGGAAGGGTTAAGCACCAAATTAGATACAGCTGAAGAGAAGTTTGTGAACTAAAAGAGAGATTTGAAGAAAACAACCCAAAAGGCATCCCAGAGAGATAAAGAAATGGAAAAGAGTGAGAACGTCCATCATAAGCTTGTCACTTCTGTTAGGTGATTATAATGTGAGTATGAGCAAGGCAATTGTCAAATAATGATTGAGAACGTTCCAGAATTGAAAGATAAGAATCCTCAAGAAATGCAATGAATCCCCAAGTAGGATAAAGACATAAAAACTGAGATCCATTCTGCTGAAACTGCAGAACACGCCAGCACAAGAGATGATTTTAGAAGTAGGAAAGTCCTATAATCTACCATGTAATGACAGTGATGCCAACTCCTGATTGTTCAATGACAATAACAGGAGCAGTGATGATAAGAAGAGCATGAAATAATATCATTAATGAAATAATCGCCTTAATGTGATGAGAGAAAATAATTGTTTACCTAGAATTGTATACTTAGTCTCTCAGGGATTAAAGCACAGCACTATTCAGATCAACAAAAACTAAGCGTTTCTTTTTTTTTTTTTTTTTTTAACGTTGATTTATTTTTGAGGCAGAGAGAGACAGAGCATGAACGGGGGAGGGTCAGAGAGAGGGAGACACAGAATCTGAAACAGGCTCCAGGCTCCGAGCTGTCAGCACAGAGCCCGACGCGGGGCTCGAACTCACGGACCGCGAGATCATGACCTGAGCCGAAGTCGGCCGCTCAACCGACTGAGCCACCCAGGCGCCCCAAAAACTAAGCGTTTCTACCAACAGAACTTAACTGAACGAACTTCTAGAAGATATATTTCAGGAAGAAATTAAATGATCCCAGGAAGGCAATCTGAGGAACAATAAAGATTGGTGAGCAAAATGGGGCGCCTGGCTGGCTCAGACGGTTGAGCGTCCGACTTCAGCTCAGGTCATGATCTCACGGTTCATGAGTTAGAGCCCCGCGTCGGGCTCTGTGCTGATGGCTCGGAGCCTGGAGCCTGCTTCAGATTCTGTGTCTCCCTCTCTCTCTCTGCCCCTCCCCAGTTTGCACTCTGTCTCTCCCTCTCTCAAAAATAAATAAACATTAGGGGCGCCTGGGTGGCGCAGTCGGTTAAGCGTCCGACTTCAGCCAGGTCACGATCTCGCGGTCCGTGAGTTCGAGCCCCGCGTCGGGCTCTGGGCTGATGGCTCGGAGCCTGGAGCCTGTTTCCGATTCTGTGTCTCCCTCTCTCTCTGCCCCTCCCCCGTTCATGCTCTGTCTCTCTCTGTCCCAAAAATAAATAAATGTTGAAAAAAAAATTAAAAAAATAAAAAAAAAATAATAAATAAACATTAAAAAAATTAAAAAAAAAAAAAAAGATTGGTGAGTAAAGAAGACGCAAACATGAGTAAACATGAACAAGTATCAGGGCAAGAAACAAGTACAACTTATAATTTGTGGGGTTCAGAAAGGCAAAACAAATAATGGAATGATTGTATATAAAGTGTAAGAGTGTTATGAAGCATGCCTTAGTTGTCTGTTGCATAACAGCCACAAAACCTGGGAGGGATACAACTATATTTGTTTACTGCTCACACATCTGGTGTCAGCTGGGGGTGGATTAAGAAGCACTGCTGAGCTTGGTTGGACTTGCTTTTACATGTCTGGGATCAGCTGATCCAGAATGGTCTTGGCTGGGGGCCTTTACTCTGTTCTGTGTGTCTCACTCGCCAGCCAGGCTGACAGGATAAGTTCTCGTGGCAATGGCAGGGACACAAAAGAGCAATGGAAATACACAAGCACATTTTCAAAACTCTTTGTACATCTAATTGGCCAAAGCAAGGCACATCACTGAGTTCAACGTTATAGTAGGAGGGAGGTATGAAGGATCATCGCAAAGGGTTTGCATACAGGGAAAGCAAAGCATTGTGGTCAATGGTTCAATTAATCAAAATCTGTGCACTGTTCATAAAAATACTGATTAACATTAGACTTTTAATTAAATATGAACATTAAAATTGGGGGCTTACCATTGAAAGAATAAAAATAGAGTTATGGACCAAACCGGAAGAAGAAAAAAAATTTTATTATTTTTTTAAATGTTTATTTTTGAGAGAGAAAGGAGGGGGGGAAGGGGCAGTGAGAGAGGGGGACAGAGGATCTGAAGTGGGCTCTGTGCTGAGAGCAGAGAGCCTGACTCAGAGCTCGAACTCATAAACTGTGAGATCATATCCTGACCTGAAGTTGGATGCTTCACTGGCTGAGTCACCCATGCACCCCGAAAAAAAAAAAAACATTTTAAAAAGAAGGCAAACAAGAAAGGAAGGAAGGTAAAAAAGGCAGAAATGAAAGAACATAAAACATACAAAGTACAAAACAAAGTGGAAAAAATTCCAATGTATCAGTAATCACAAGAAATACATTTAAAAAACCCTAAGCCTTCTAATTAAAAGAGATTCTAACACCAGTTTTTTTTAATCAAGCTATATATTGTTTAAAATACAAAGATGGAAAATTTGAAGTAAAAGAATGGTAGAAGAGATTCCATGCTGGATCTGTTGGCTATATTCAGACAAAATAGACCTTAAGGCAAAAAGCATTGCCAAAAATAGTGTGGTGGATTGCATTATTGTTTTCAATAATTTATAGCCCGTCCCCACAAGAGGCCTGTATTTTCCACCCCATGGACTCCGGCTTTGTGACTGAAACAGGAATGAAAGTTTTTTTCTTTCTTTTTTATGTTTATTTATTTTGAGAGAGAGAGAGAGCACAAGTGGGGAGAAGCAGAAAGAGAGGGAGAGATAGATCCCAAGCAGGCTCTGTGCTGTCAATATAGAGCCTGAAGCAAGGCTCGTTCTCACAACCTTGAGATTATGACCTGAGCCGAAATCAGGAGTCCAACCATCAACTGACTGAGCCACCCAGGCGCCCCCTGAATGGAAGTTATGTGTGCATTCCTGAGCAGAGCTTTAAGAACCATCGTTCCTTCCCTTTGCCACAAGATTATGTCCCAAGAGTATACTGCGGCCTGGGTCCTTGAATGAAGATGACACAGAATGAAGAATGGGTAGTACTACAATAACCCACAAAGGACATATAACATGAGTGAGAAATTAACCCTTATTGTTCTAAGGCACTGTCGTGTTGAAGTTAGGTGTGGTCATGTAACTTTCTTTGACTAATGCGATATGAAAAGTGTCCCTTCTTTTTTTTTTTTTTTTTTTTCAACGTTTATTTATTTTTGGGACAGAGAGAGACAGAGCATGAACGGGGGAGGGGCAGAGAGAGAGGGAGACACAGAATCGGTAACAGGCTCCAGGCTCTGAGCCATCAGCCCAGAGCCCGATGCGGGGCTCGAACTCACGGACCGCGAGATCGTGACCTGGCCGAAGTCGGACGCCTAACCGACTGCGCCACCCAGGCGCCCCGAAAAGTGTCCCTTCTCAGGCGGATGGTTTAAGAGCAGTATCTTTAAGAGCACTGTCTTGCTATATTGTAGCCTAACTTAGCAAAAGATGACTAGTGAAATTAGGCTATTTTATAATTAAAAGGCTTCAGCTTGCCAGAAGTACGTAATAATTCTAAATCGTATCCATACAATATTAGAGCTTCAAAGAATAGTATAGAGTAAAAATTGATAGTAGTAGGAAAAGAAATTGACAAATTCACCATCATAGTGGAGATTGTGGAATTCGTTAGTGCTGTCTATTAAATATTTGCAGTCTTTCTGATGCGTGTATGGTAAACCTTGAACATAGGTATGGCCATGTGACTTTCTCTCACCAGCGAGAAAGGAATTGCAATGACACGTGTCACTTCCAGGTGGAAGCTTAAGAACCAGGGCATGATCTCCCTCTTCTCTTTTTCTCCCTGCCACGGAGACCAGTAATGCTCTGGAAGGTGACTGCCTCATCAAAATATGTCCTAAAGGGGTGACTGGGTGGCTCAGTTGGTTAAGTGTCTGACTTCGGCTCAGGTCATGATCTCACGATTCGTAGCTTCGAGCCCCACATTGGACTCTGTCCTGACAGCTCAGAGCCTGGAGCCTGCTTCAGATTCTGTGTCTCCCTCTCTCTCTGCCCCACCCCTTCTCACTCTCTCTCTCTCTCAAAAATAAATAAAATATTAAAGAAAAAAATGTGTGTCTTTAAAAACACCACCACCACCAACAACAACAAAATATGTCCTAGAGTAAAGATAGCATGAAGCAGAGGGTAACCAGAGATAAAAATAGAGAGCAATGAAGAGATATGTTTTGGAAGCTATAAGCTTCTAAAACTTTGGAGTTGAGTATTTACTATTTTAGCACAATCTATGTTATCATGACTAGGGCAGATAGATCTTTCCTTTTTTTTTTTTTAAATTAAAAATTTTTTAAATGCTTATTTATTTTTGAGAGAGATAGAGGCAGAGTGCGAGCAGGGGAGGGGCAGAGAGAGAGAGGGAGACACAGAATCAGAAGCACGGTCCAGGCTCTGAGCTGTCAGCACAGAGCCTGACATGGGGCTCAAACTCACGAACCATGAGATCATAACCTGAGCTGGTCAGATGCTCAACCAACTGAGCCACCCAGGAGCCCCTAGATCTTCGCATCTTTTTTTTTTTTTTTTTTTTTTTCAACGTTTACTTATTTATTTTTTTGGGGACAGAGAGAGACAGAGCATGAACGGGGGAGGGGCAGAGAGAGAGGGAGACACAGAATCGGAAACAGGCTCCAGGCTCTGAGCCATCAGCCCAGAGTCTGACGCGGGACTCGAACTCCCGGACCGCGAGATCGTGACCTGGCTGAAGTCGGACGCTTAACCGACTGCGCCACCCAGGCGCCCCGATCTTCGCATCTTTTAATGAAGGTACAATTTATGGTTAAATTTACCCCTTTTGGAGTATAGTCATATGATTTTTGACAAACGCATACGGTAATGTAACTACCACCATGATCAAGAAGTAGAAGAGATCCAGTCACTGGAGAAATTCCCTAATGCCCTGTGGTAGTCAACTCCTCAGCCCTGGCAACCACTGAACAGTTTTCTGTCCCTATACTTTTGCCTTTTCCAGAACGGAATCGTATATGATATAGTATGTAGCCTTTTTTTAAAAAAAGGGCATCGTTTATTTTTGAGATAGAGAGTGTCAGCGGGGGAGAGGCAGAGAGCGAAGGGGACAGAAGATCCAAAGCAGGCTCCACGCTGACAACATCAAGCCCGATGCAGGGCTCGAACTCACGAACCCCAATATCATGACTTGAGCCGATGTCAGACACTCAACCGACTGAGCTACCCAGGAGTGCCTAGTATATAGCCTTTTTAACCTTCACTTAGCATAATGCATTTGAGATTAATCCATGTTGCTGTGGCTTTGGTAGTTTATTCCTTTTTATTGCTAAGTGGTATTCCATTATATGGATGTACCGCAGTTTGTTGAGTGTATCTCTTTCTTGTGGTAGGACCTTTTTACATGTATCTAGTAGCAGTAAAGCCCTATGTTCCACCTTTTGCCTCTAGATGTCTTCCCCCAACTCTAAAAGTCCTTTAGGCAAATTTGCTGCTATTCGCCTCATCGTGTACAACCGTTTTATGAGCTGTCTCTCACTACTTAACACGGGGTGCCTTTTCTTGTCTCCTACAAGAGTTTCCCCACCATTTTCCAGGCCTCTGTAAGTGTTTCCTTGCTACTTATTTCCGGCCCCAAACCCAATGCCACAGAGTTGAGGTTTTTGTGATGGCAACCCATCCCGCCCCCCCCCCCCCCCACTTCCAGAGCTAATGACTGTACTGGTCGGCTATTATTGCAAAACAACTCGCCCCAAAACTCAGGGGTTTAAAACAACAATCATTTATCCTCACTCATGTGTCTGCAGGTCAGCTCTGGGGTGGCTCACTTAAGCTGGACTCAACTGGGCAACTCTGCTTCAAGCTGGAGGTCCATCTGGGTGTGGCTCCTCATTATAGGTTGGGCTCAGGTCGGCCCATGTATTTTCATTCTGCGCCTGGCTGAAGGGACAGTAGCTACCCAGGGGAAACGCTTCTCAGGAAATACAGACGTGCAACTGGTTGCACCGTGCAAACACATTTCTTGTTTTTTTTTTTTACCTCTATCGTTTCCTTTCGCATCCCACGGGCCACAGCAAGTCGTGTGGCTGAGCCCACAGTCAGGGGGTAGGAAAGTGCACTCCACTTCTAGTGAGGCGGGAGCTGCAAACTCACCTGGTAAAGGGATAAGGGAGGGGTTTAGAATTAGGGCCAATAGCACAACATATCGTCATTACTCTGTATCCCAGAATGGGGAGAATTCAGAGGGGCCCATCCAGGGGAGGGGGGGTAAAGAGCAAGAAGGAAAGGATAGAGGAGACAGCATGACGGTATGGCTCTGTGGTGTGGCTACAGAGAAATCTCTGATGCAGGAAGCATGAAATTTCGTTTAAGATAAAGGACATTTAATATGTGAATTTAAGGACTTTTTTGCTTGGATGCTTGTGATGTTAACCAACCCCACCCCCACCCCCCACCCCCACCCCTGTCATCCTAGTCTTTCAATAAATTCTGTTAGACCCACAAAGGCTCTGCAGGAATGGGGTGTGTGTGTGTGTGTGTGTGTGTGTGCGTGTGTGTCTGTGTGTGTGTACATCAAAGGAACCGTCAAGTTCCTCTGGAGACAGCGAGGTACAGGGATAGAAATAGCACAAATTCAGCATAACCTGGCACTTAGATCCAGGGGTTACTAGTGAGAGGTACACCCTGGCTACTTGCAGGTGCCTTAGAAGCACCCTGAGCTCTCCACGGGAGAGGAGGTGGTGCTTTTCAGCTGATCATATTTGTATTTTAATGATTTTATTTTATTTTTGAGAGAGAGAGAGAGAGAGAGAGAGAGAGAGAACAGGCAGGGAAGGGGCAGAGAGAGAGGGAGAGAGACATAGAATCTAAAGCAGGCTCCAGGCTTCACACTGTTAGCACACAGGCCGTTGGGGGGCTCAAACCCATGAACCATGAGAACATGACCTGAGCTGAAGTCGGGCACTTAACCAACTGAGCCACCCAGGCGCCCCTGTAGAACTGTTTCAATGGCAAAAAAACTGACTGGCTTCCTTTAAGACACACACACACACACACACACACACACACTTTTACACAGGCTCTTGTAGGTTCTTCTCTCTTGCTGATAATGCCCATCTTCTAAGCCTGGAGTATCTGGGCTTGACTTTATGAAGGGTGTGGGTGCAACCAGTGAGAAGAGTGAGATGACCAGGAGAATCCCAAGGAGCAGGTGCCTCATGAGGTACCTGAGTCAGGACAAGGCCCAGCCAGTCCTCCTCCTGTGGAGAATCTACTCTTTCTGCTTCTCGGAGGTTGAGGGTTTCTTTGCCATTAACTTCTTTGCTTCTTTGGTCTTAATTCTGTCGTTGGTCCACATCCTCTAATCTCAGAATGTAACTCTTCCTGCTCTGGAAGCAGTTCGTAAAAAGTACTTCATTATTCACACTATCCCTTTCAGCACCATTTAATCTACTGTGCTCTACAGTCGAGTACCCATTTTTTTTCCTTGCAAATCACATGGATTGTCATTGCTTGACCTCTTTTCTACCAACTTCATCCTATACATAAGTTCTTCCTTTATTTGTTCTTTGATTCCTGTTATTCATGCTCTGATTTCCTCTGTTTTCCTATACAAATAAGTGCCTTTCTTTAAAAAAAAAATTTTTTTAATGTTTATTTTTGAGACAGAGCGTGAGTGGGGGAGGGGAGACACAGAATCCGAAGAAGGCTCCGAGCTGTCAGCACAGAGCCCGACATGGGGTTCGAACCCATGAACCCATGAACCATGAACCATGAGATCGTGACCTGAGCGGAAGTCAGCCGCTTAACCGACTGAGCCCCATGGGTGCCCCTGACCATATTTGCATTAAAGGGCCAGGAGTCTAACTGAAATCTGGTTTATAACTGGGAAGATAAATTTCTAGTCCAAGGGAAGTGAAACCCACATCCTTGCTGTTCTGCCTGGGATTTTAATTCTTCCTGACCCAGCTTCCTCATTGGCCCCAGAGGGTTGTACTGTAATCCTTACCTTGATGGAGAAAAGTCTTCCTTTCCTGCCTCCCATAAGTCCCCACCCTCCCTGTGGACCACTAACTCACTCCTCCACCTTCCTGTGAGCAGGTAGCACACTGTGCCGGGTACACCTCTCCTGCTTGTTTCTCCATCCGGCTGATGTTTCAATAACTTTCATTCATTAGCATGGTAGGCAGAAAAACAGCTCCCTAAAGATGTCCACGTCTGAATCCTCAGAACCCACGAGTATGTTACCTTACGTGGAAACAAGGACTTTGCGGGTGTGATGATGGTTGAAGACCCAGCAGTGGGGAGATTAACCTGAATTATCTGGGTGGACCCAATTTAATCACATGAGTCCTTAAAAGTGAAAAACCTTTCTTGCCTGGGCCTGTGATGTGGTGGAAGAAGAAAAAGGAGAGATTTGAAGCATTAGAGGGGGCTCAACCCGCTTTTGCTAGTTCTGATGTTGGAGGAAGGCAGCCACAAGCCAAGGAATGTGGGTGGCCTCCAGAAGCTGGAAATGGTCCTTGGCTGGCAGCCAGCGAGCAAACTGTCAGTCCCATAACCTGCAAGGAATTGAATCCTGCCAACAGCCTCAGCAAGGAAATGGATCCTCCCCTAGAACTTCTAGGAAGGGTGAGATCCATGTCAGATAGACTTTTGACTGTTACCCTCTCTCTACAGGATGGCTCTACAGAGCTTTAAAATAATAAATTTGTGGTGTTTAGGCTGCTAAATTTGTAGTGATTTGTTGTGGCAGCAATAGGAAATTGATGCAGTTAGTAAATGTTTTTTGAGGGCCTGCAATATTCCAGCCCCCACACCAGGCTATGGGATCTAGTGGGGAGCGGAGCAGCCACAATTCCTGCCTTCACGAAGTCTGCAGTATAGCAGGAAAAGAGAAGTAAAAAGGCAATTTCGGTACAGCGTGGGAGCTAAGGGCTGTGGTCGCAGAGAGGAGGCCCCTAACTTGGACTTGGCGGCTGGGGAGACAGTGGGAATGGCAGGGACTGTGACAAACTGGAAAGCACGTGACCTCTCACATGCCAGCTTCTTGTTGCCATGACGACACCAGTGCAGTGCTGCTGGTTTTTCCCATTTTCCCCAAGTAGCAGAACAGCCAGATTTTTAAGTGACATCTCTGGGTTTGTAAATGTCGGCTTGTTTTTTTTTTTTTTTTTTTTTTTTTTTTTAAATCATGATGTGAGCGAGGTCACTAATCAGTTGGCTGAACTTGGTCCTGGGAAAACAAGTTTTCAGTCTGTGTTCCCAGCACGTGGTGTTCTACCAAGCCCCAGGTCCCTCCATGGGGAAGACTAGTGTGCAGGCCACTGGGAGGCCCTCAGGGCCCAGGGGTGGGGGGAGGCCTGGTCCTGCCACCGTCTCCCAAAATGCTCACCAGCTCACATCCCCACGCCACCACTCTGGAGCCTGCAGCCTGCAGCCTTTGCCGAGCCTGCCTGGTCCATCACATCTAATACGGGTGTCAGCAGAAAGTAAATTAAATCCGCTAGGCTATCATTTGCAAATGAAACATTTTGTGGCAGTAACTAAACAGAGCATTATGTTTTAATCAGCCTTTTAAAATGTTGTTTTAAAAATCATTTTATTGTGCAGAAGCTGGTACCCTAAGAGCTATAATTCCTTAACTAACAGTATGCTAATGCAACACCCTCTAGTCTAGATGTTCTTACCAGTGTGGGCGTTTGTCTTGGTGCTTTAAACCTCTGTATTTTTACAGAAGTGCCACCTTGCCTTCCAGCTGCTCAAATGGGGAACCCCAGCAGCAGCTTCCCTAGAGGGATTGCCTTTCACTCTGGCTTTGAGAGAGAAACGGAGTGATTGGCCTTTCCTTCATTTATCTACCTGTTTATCTATCTATCTATCTATCTATCAACAAACACTTGTGTACTGCTAAGCATTTTGCTAACATTAGCCCAATGAATTCTTCCACTAACCCCTTGAGGGAGGTGCTATTTTTATCTCTTTTTATTTTTATTTTTATTAAATTTATTTATTTATTTTGAGAGAGAGAGAGAGAGTGTGAGAGAGAGCACGTGTGCTCTAGTGGGAGAGGGGCAGAGAGCAAGGGAGAGCGAGAGAATCCCAAGCAGGTTCTACACTGTCAGCATGGGGCCTGATGTGGGGCGCAAACTCTCCAACCTGTGAGATCACCAGCTGAGCCAAAAACCAAGAGTCAGACGCCCAACTGACTGAGCCACCCAGATGCCCCTCTTATCTCTTTTTTAAAGATGAGCAAGTTGAGGCACGGAGAAGTGAAGTACCTTGTTGGAGATCACACAGCTGGTAAGTGGCTGGGCTGGGAGCCTGGCTCTTGAACCCGTGTTCTGAACTGCCCTGCTGTGCAGCCTCTTCCGTCTGCCTGAGGCCCCCAGCTCCACCATATTCCTGCTACTCCTGTTTCGTCTCCTAGATATTTATAACTTTGCGGGGTTTTTCATGTTGATTTACTCTTTAAAACAATTTTTTAAATGTTTTTTTTTTTTTAATTTATTTTTGAGACAGAGAGAGACAGAGCATGAGCAGGGGGAGGGGCAGAGAGAGAGAGAGACACAGAATCGGAAGCAGGCTCCAGGCTCTGAGCTGTCAGCACAGAGCCCGATGTGGGGCTCGAACCCACAAACCGCGAGATCATGACCCGAGCCAAAGTCAGATGCTTAACCGACTGAGCCACCCAGGCGCCCCCTTTTTTTTTTTTAGTTTTCATGTTTATTTACTTTGAAAGAGAGAGAAAGAGAGTGCAAGTGGGGAAGGGACAGAGAGAGAGAGAGGGAGAGAGAGAACCCTAAACAGGCTCCACACTGTCAGCACATAGCCCCATGTGGGGCTTGATCCCACGAACTGTGAGATCATGACCTGAGCCGCTGTCAGGAGCTGGGCACTTAACCGACTGAGCCACCCAGGTGTCCCTATTCCTTTGTTTTATAAACATTGAGTGCCTGCTGTGGGCCAGGCCTCATTTTAAATGTTGGGGACCCCACGATGAGTTGTTCCAATGTGGTCCCTGCCAACTGGGGCCCAAGGTCCAGAAAGAACCACCATCCCTTGAGAAAAAGGAAGCACAGCCAGCCCTGTGACAGCCTATGAACACCTTTGTTAGAATAGAAGAAGATGCCCATTGCTCTAGTCATTTTACTGCCGTCCATGGGAAAACAGTCACATAAAGACGCATATGCAGGACTGAATGGCGGCCAGATGAGGGACCCGCCCAAGTCTGGAGGAAGGGCCAGAGACACCGCGTGCTGGCAGTTGAGATTTAAGGGTTGAGTCTGGATGAGCGGGTGAGAAGAGCAGTGGGGGGCTCTGTGCTGAGCCAGCTTAGCTAAGCTGACGCTGCATTGCTCAGAATGCCCTTCTGACAGGCTGGCTCTGCTAGAACTTTCTGTGAAGTTAGGAGGGCGGGGATGAAGCAGCAGCCAGGTTACTCTGGCGCTGTTGAGGCTCCCATGTGGACGCCGGCCCAGACTCAGAAAAACTGCTCAAATCAGTCAGAGAAAGATAAATATCATATGATTTCACCCATCTGTGAAATTTAAGAAACAAAACAGATGAACACAGGGGAAGAGAAGGAAAAGTAAGATAAAAAGAGAGAGGGAGAAAAACCATTAGAGACTCTTAAATCCAGAAAACTAGGAGGTGGGGGAGTGGGCTACATGGATGAGGGACATTAAGGAGGGCACTCGTTGGGATGAGCACTGGGTGTTATATGTAAGTGATGAGTGACTAAATTCTCCTGAAATCACTATTACACTGTATGTTGACTAACTTGGGTTTAAATAACCTTTAAAAATTAAAAAAATAGGGGCGCCTGGGTGGCGAAGTCGGTTAGGCGTCCGACTTCAGCCAGGTCACGATCTCGCGGTCCGTGAGTTCGAGCCCCGCGTCGGGCTCTGGGCTGATGGCTCAGAGCCTGGAGCCTGTTTCCGATTCTGTGTCTCCCTCTCTCTCTCTGCCCCTCCCCCGTTCATGCTCTGTCTCTCTCTGTCCCAAAAATGAATAAACGTTGAAAAAAAAATTAAAAAAAAAATTAAAAAAATAAAGAAATAAAGAAAATCTGCTCGTTCATGTCTACAGTCTAAGGTCAAATCTCAAAATTAAATCCTTTCTTTAAAATATCACTCCTAGGGGCACCTGGGCGGCTCAATCGGTTAAGCATCAACTCTTGATTTCAGCTCAGGTCATGGTCCCAGTTCTTGGGATCGAGCCCTGCGTTGGGCTCTGCACTGAGCATGGAGTCTGCTTAAGATCATCTTTCTCCCTCTCGCTCTGCCCCTCTCCCCCCAGTCATGCTCTCTCTTAAAAAAAAAAAATCATTCTAGAGTTTCTGCCTCTCTGAGCAAAGGGATCAGTGGAAGGACCAGCCAGAGGTAGAGCTGGAAGGGTAAGCAAGGGTTAGATGGTGAAAAGTCACGGGGACCATGGGAGTTTTTTGTTTTGTTTTGTTTTTTAATTGAGATATAATTTGCATACCGTAAGCTTCATGTTTTTAAAGTGTACAATTCAACTGTTTCCGGCACCTTCATAAAGTTGTGCAACCATCCCCACTATTGCATTCCAGAACATTTTCATCACCCCAAAAAGAAACCCCGTGTCATTAGCAATCACTCCCCATCCTTTCCTTCCTTGAGCCTCTGGAAACTGTTAATCTACTTTTTTGTCTCTTTGAATTTGCCTGTTTTAGACATTTCACATAAATGGACTCATACAATATGTGGCCTTTTGTGTCTGACTGCTTTCACTTAGCATAAGGCCTTCAAGGTTCATTCATGTTGTCACATATATTGGTACTTTTTTTTTTTTTTTTAATGCATCACAAATTTGCATGGCATCCACGTGCAGGGGACATGCTGATCTTTTCTGTATTGTTCCAATTTTAGTATTTGTGCTGCTGAAGTGAGCACCATTGGTACTTTTAAAGAAAATCACTGAACAATATTTCATTGTATGGACACACTACATTTTGTTTATCCATTCATCTGTTAAGAGCCATTTGCTTGCCTTTTGCCTATTAAGAATCACGCTGCCACAGAGCATGGGCATGTACAAGTTTTGCGTGGACATCACATGTTTCCAGATCTCTTGGGTATATACTTGGAAGTGAATTGCTGGGTCGTATGGTAATTCTATGCTTAATTTTTTTTTTAATTTAAAAAAAAATTTTTTTAACGTTTATTTATTTTTGAGACAGAGACAGAGCATGAACAGGGGAGGGGCAGAGAGAGAGGGAGACACAGAATCTGAAACAGGCTCCAGGCTCCAAGCCGTCAGCCCAGAGCCCGACGCGGGGCTCGAACTCACGGACCGCGAGATCATGACCTGAGCTGAAGTCCGATGCTTAACCGACTGAGCCACCCAGGCACCCCAATTTTTTTTTTTTAATTTTAAAAAGATTTATTTTTGAGAGAGACAGAGCGTGAGTGGGGGAGGAGCAGAGAGAGAGAGCTAGACACAGACTCCAAAGCAAACTCCAGGTTCTGAACTGTCAGCACAGAGCCCGACGCAGGGCTCAAACTCACAAGCCATGAGATCGTGACCTGAGCCGAAGTTGGACGCTTAACCGACTGAGCCACCCAGGCACCCCTGTGCTTAGTTTTTGAGGAACTGCCAAATGTTTCTGCAGTGGATGCCCCATTTCACATTCCCACCAGCAGGATAGAAGAGTTCCAATCCCTCCACATCCTTGCCAACATTTGTTTTTTGTCTTTTTTATTGTAGCCAGCCTGGTGGGTGTAATTTGTGGTTTTGACTTACATTTCTCTAGTGACTAATGATGTTGAGCATCTTTTCATGCGCTTATTGTGCATTTGTATACTTCTCTAGAGAAATGTCTATTCAGACCCTTTAGCCATTTTACAACTGGCTTATTTGCCATTTTATTGTTGATTTATAACAATTCTTAATATTCTGGATACTATATCCTTATCATTTATGTGATTTGCAAATACTTTCACTTTCTTGATGGTGTCCTTTGGAGCACAAAAGCTTTAATTTTGACAAAGTCCAATTCCCCACCCCCGCTTTTTTTTTTCAGTTGCTTGTGCTTTGGGTGTTATCAAGGAACAAATGCCTAATCCAAGGTCATGAAGATTTATACCTACATTTTCTTCAAAAAGTTTTATAGTTTTAGCTCTTCTTTTGAGGTCTTGGATCAATTTTCAGTTAATTTTTGTATATGGTGTGAGGTAGGGGTACAACTTCATGCTTTTGCGTGTAGAATGTCCAGTTGTCCCGGCACCATTTGTTGAAAAGGTTAAACTTTCCCCCATTGAATTGTCCTGGCACCATTGTTGAAGAATAGTTAAGCATAAACATGTAAGTTTATGCTTGGACTCTCAATTCTATTTCATTGAACTATATGTCTATCTGTATTCCAGTAACTGAAAGTGTTTATATGGGGGGGGGGGGGAGGAAGGAGGGGAGAAAGAAGAGGAGGCCACTCATTTCCCAGAGGATCTCTCATTCCTGATTCCAGGTCCTCTGGGCTCTGACAGGATTTCTGATTTTCAGTGTATGAAAAATGGAATTGGGGCATTAGCCAATTCAAGTGGATTTCTGTGTGTTTTTGTTTTGTTTGTTTGTTTTGTTTTATATGGCTAGCCAACCTCCTGGTTCTCTACTTCATCCTGATGTAGCATCCTGTGAGACTACATCTGATGTGACCTGGGCAAGGAAAGATGTAACTAGGCCACCTCTAAGACCTCTGTGAACAGTGCCCATGACATAGAGAATTTTCAATTAGGGGAGAAGCAGTAAAGGGAACAGCCCCCTGGGCAGAGTGAACAGCCTTGGCAACAGGGCTGAGGTCAGAAAGAACTTAGCATGTTTGAGGAACTGAGGGCCCTCATGGCTGGAGCACTGAGGGGGAGAAGGGAAGAGGGGTATGAATGGGGCTGGTGAGAACCCACCTCCAGACCATTAGGGCTTTTTTTTTTTTTTTAAGATTTTACTTTTTTTTTAAGATTTAATTTTTTAGAGTAATCTCTATACCCAACATGGGGTTCAAAGTTACATCCCCAACATCAAGAGTCACATGCTCTACCAACCAAGCCAACCAGGCACCCCTCCAGACTCTTTGGGCTTTTTTGAGTATGGCAAGGAGCTTAGATTTTATTTTAGTTTTTTGGGTGTTTATTTGTTTTTGAGAGACAGAGCGAGAGCTAGTGGGGGAGGGGCGGGAGGGGAGGGACAGAGGATCTGAAGTGGGCTCTGCGCTGACACCAGAGAGCCCCATGCGGTGCTCGAACTCACGAGCTGTGAGATCGTGACCTGAGCCAAAGTTCGACACTTAACTGACCGAGCCACCCAGGTGCCCCTAGATTTTATTTAAAAGGCAATGGAAGCTATCAACGTTTTTGAGCAAGGGACAGGTGTGATCTGACTCACGTCTTAAAATCATGATGGCTCTCTGTGAAGAATAGATTAGAGAGGGCAAGGTGGGAGGCATCAGAATCCTTGTGGGAGATCCCAGTAGGAAGCTTTTGCAGTGGCCCAAGGAAAGCTGAGAGGTGCTTGAGGTAGCAATGACTATGGGACAAAGAAGAGGGCTCTTGGTTTGTTTGGAGGTGGAAAAGAGGGGCCTTGAATAAAGATTGACTCTGGGGGTGAGGGCAGGGGGGTAATCTGGCTTTGGGGTCCTCTCTAAGCCTAAGTTTACATCTGTAAAATGGGCGTGCAACGTGAGAACAGCACCCACAGGGAGATAACCGGTGCAAATCACGTAGGCCAGTGCTCAGCACAGTGAACACTCAAAGGACAGACCACAATGACCACACACATCCTGTTATGTCCACACACATCCAAGTCCATGTCCTTGACCCCGGAGAATGATGGCACGAACAATTCACAAGTCTAAATTTTGCTTTAAAAGTGTTCCCTGAAGCACCAGGTCTGATTTTCCTCGATCCCTCTTTTCCCAGTCCTTGCGCAAAGCTAGAATTTGGTCTCCAGCGGGCCTCTGGGAGAGCTGCAGTTCAGCACTTGGTCAGCAGATGGCGCTAGAGGCTAAGGGAAGGCTCCCCTCCCTCTAGCCCTCCCTCCAGTCCGCCCCCTTTGGAGCTCCTCTCCCTTCCCATTTCTAGAGCCAACTCCAGCTCCCAGGCTGCCATTGCAGCAGGGGTGAGGAGCCTGAGGCCGAGCCCTCTGCAGGTTCCTAGGCACACAGACCCATTTTGGCGAAGTAGAAAGACCCTGCTGGGAGCCCTGAATGGTGCCTCCTTAGAGACCTCCAGGCCTCCATTCCCCACCCTCTCAGGAAATCACTTTATAAATAGGGCAGCCTGGGTCCTGAGTGAGAGGGAGGTTTTCCTCAGAAGAACCACTTCGTCTGTGAACAAGGGAGCTATGAAACCTCTTAGAGCAGCCTCATGACCTCCCCGTCCATCCTCTGTAAAATATGAAATAAGAGTTTTAATTACCAAGCTTGGAAGCCAGCCGATATGTTTAATATTTAATGTCTCCAATGCTTGTGCCCCAGGCGTACAGGCACTGACAGAATTGGGGTTTCCCTTGGGTTGGCTCCGAATGTGCTTGGAGAACGGCCAGGACGCCTTCTTCCCCCACACCTGGGAGCCTCCTGTAGCCCGGCCTGGGCCCAGGCCTGCCCTGGGCCTCCCACCCCCTAAGGGACGTGTGCCAAGACAGCCCTGGGGGCCGTTCCCCACCCTGGAGAGTGGTGGGGATGCAGTGCTGGATGCAGCCCAAGGTCCTGGCAGAGAACCAGTCAGTGAAGTCAGGCTGCCGAGAAAACGGTAACAAACGGAGACAGACACACCCGAGTTTGAATTCTGCTCTCCTGCAAGTGGCTCCACCTCTCTGGGAGTCATTTGTGTTATTGTTAAAGTAGAGCATGTTGACTTATGAATTGTTACTAACAATAGACGACCATTTTTGAGGCTTCGCATGGAACAGTCCCGGGAGATGGCTAATTTGGGACTTGAACCCATGATATTCTGACTCCTGAGCCCATGACTCAGAAAGCTTATATGCAAAGTCACTTCAGATATTTAGAGAAATGTGAGCTCGAAGGGGACACCGCCACCCAGTCCCAGACTCTAGTTTGTCTCACACTTCGCTGGCCCCTCATGCCTCAGGGACCACAGAGAAAATTGCTAATGGGGACTCAGGACAGCAGTCCAAACAAAAGCACCTATATCACTGTTGTTTGCCCCACATTTTTATTTCCTAGAGAGACGTGGGGGGCATGCACGCTGCGTTTGATGGATTGATTTGGCACTCTCAGTATGGATGGAGTTTGTGGGTCCATCTTGGGGCTGGTCACTCACCTTGGTATGTCTTTGGCCTCAGGTGCCATCCCCTATTAGGCTGGCTCTGATCAACTTGGTGCCTTGTGCCTGGATGATAGCAAGTGATGGGGTGTGGGCACATCCAGCGGCTGGAGCCACCTGTCTTAAAAGGTAACAGAGTAGGGGCACCTGGGTGGCTCAGTCAGTTGAGTGTCTGACTTGAGCTCGGGTCATGATCTCACGGTTCACAAGGTCGAGCCCTGCGTGGGGCTCTGTGCTGATAGCTTGGAGCCTGGAGCCTGCTTCAGACTCTGCGTCTCCCTCTCTCTCTGTGCCTCCCCCACTTGCACTCTCACTCTCTCTCTCAAAAATAAAGTTAAAAAACTTAAAAAAAAAGAAAAGGTAACAGAGTAGGCCTCATCAATTCCTTCTGCAGCACATCCAGGATGGACAGCCATTGCAGAACAGCAAAAGGAGCTGTCCATAAGCCCTACCTTGTCACCACCAGATGGGCATGCACTGGTAAAGACGCGGGGACATAGGAACCCTCGTCCTAGTAGGAGTTTGAGCCGGTGGGGCCATTGTGGAGAGCATAGACCCCACACTCCAGCAATTCCACTCTTTTTTAAATGTTTATTTATTTTTGAGAGCATGAGAGAGAGAGAGAGACAGAGCATGAGTGGGGACGGGGCAGAGAGCGAGGGAGACACAGAATCAGAAGCAGGCTTCAGGCTCCGAGCTGTCAGCACAGAACCCGACACGGGACTCGAACCGACAAACCATGAGATCATGACCTGAGACAAGGTCGGACACTCCCCTGCCTGAGCCACCCGGGCGCTCCCAGCAGTTCGGCTTCTGAGCACCTACTCCAAAACATCTCTCACACAAGTAGGCAAAGAGACTTGCCCAAGGATGTTCCTCGAAGCATTTGCGGGTAATAGTCAAGGGATGGAAACGACCAAAAAGCCGACTCATAAAGGGATAGATAAATCACAGGTGGCGTATGCAAATGATGAACATCATGCAGACAGTTCAATGGAATGAATTAGAATGACGTGTATTAACACAGGCAGATCGTAAAAATGTAATGCCAAAAAAGATGTCTGGCAAATACTACTTATATGTGTTGCAATATATATTTTCATGGTCATACACACTCAAACACTGACAACCTAAGAATGTCTGCCTGGGGGGAGAGGGGGAAGGGAAGGGAGGCAGTTGGAGAAGGGAGATGAAAAGACAAAAACAAAGCAAATACACAAGAGGACCCATGTGTGCCCAATAACGACTGCCAGCTGAACTGACCACGTGAGCAATCGAATTCTGTGCCTCTGAGATCCAAAGCAAAAAAGCAAAGAATGACAGAAAAGGGGGCCGAGGACTTCTATAAATTTTTAATAAGACCCAGAAATTGTTGGTTGGTTGGTGGTTTTCACACCAAGGCAACAAGCATGTTATTGAACCTGAGAACCGGTCACTGGGCACTGGCTGGGTGCTAGGCGCATTCTGGATGTGATATGTGACCATCTTACGTTGTCTTCATAGCCACTCCTCAAGCTATTGCCATGCCCATTTTATAACAGGGCTTAGAGAAGTGCCCAACGCCATCAATTTGCAACGTAAACCCAGCCCCTGCCATCCTGCCTCCCTGCCCAAAGAATTGTAATCCCTGTGGGGTTCAGAAAATACATTTGTCCAAGATGGCCTGAAGGTGGCGCTGTTGCAGTTGGGCAAGGACAGGTGATCAGTTTGCACTGGTGAGGCTGGGATGGGATGACATTCAGAGGACGATAAAGGCTGTTCTGGGTTTGGGTGAGGCCCTGCTCACCAGCAAGCGAGGCTATACAGAGCAGGGAAGATGGCAGGGGCATTGATCACCCGCCAGGAGAGCAGAGTCCTGGACTGGAGACCCGCCTTCCTTTCTTGACCTCATCCATGGAGAGCATTGAGACCATACACCTTCCAGGACACTGTTTTATAAAGACTTGGGCTCTGTAGAGAGAGTTTAGGGTCAGGATTTCAGTAATGTGCAGGTAAATCTCGATCAGCCTGCTAAAGAAAGGGTCTTTCTGCCCCTACCTTCTTTTCTTTATGGTCAACTTTGGGGCCTTAGGCCAGATGTAGTCTCCTCAAAAGACTTGACTGGGAGCGGGGGGATTGGAACTCAGCCTCAGAGAGTGAGTGCACTGCCAGGCAGGCCATGGGCTATCCCTAGCCCCAAGTCATTCCACTGACCTGGTCCTCAGATGCTTTCTGATCAGCGAGGCCCTGGTGCTTGGCAACCATGATGGGGGGAGGTAGGAGAGGTAAGGGGGTTAGGGAGAAAGGAACAGAAGCCCAGGTGCCTGCTTGCTCTTAGGTAACAGAAACGGACACAAATTTGCTTATGGGAAGAGGGAGGCATCCTGAGAAGGAACTAGTAATCTTTCATGGGATCAGAGGGCAGGTGTGCAGCCGGTACTGGGCACATGCAGGATCTGGAACCAGGGCAGAAACATGTACTTTCCTCTCCTCTTCCCTCTGCTTCTCCCTTGGCACCCTGTCTTTCTCTGCCCAGTCCTGCACACGGGAAACGGTCACCCCTGTCTGGAGGGACACTTCCTGTTGTTCCATCCTCATCACCTTGCTGACCAATGTTCTGCTGTCCCAGCTCCGTATGCCCAAGACAGAATCTCATTGCCCAGCTTGGTCAGAATTCACCTCTGGCCAGAGAGGAGTCCTGTGTGGCGTAAACAGGGCTCCCTTCGTGGGTGGCCAAGAGAAGAATCACCAGAGTTTGGGGAAGGGATCCCAGGGCTTTTCACTGGGAACGTAGCCTGGCAAACAGGAGGTGCTTGCTAAATAATTGTTGGATAAATAAATAGATATAGGGATAAGCAAACGAGTAAAATGAATTTCTTGAACCCTTGCCTGGGGGTGCCACCATCCTTGATGAAAAAAACAGGGCTGGTCCCCTCTGTGTCCCACATAGTACAGATGGAGAGACAGGAACCTGTCACTCTTAATGATACCAAGGTGCCAATGGGTCCTGACAAGTTCTCCTCACCAACAGGCTGTTTTCCCAGCTGTTTGCCTGCCCTCCCAAAAGCTGGCCCTACCAGAGGAAGAAGGTAAAGCTGCCCAGCCCAGTGATGAGTCTGCCTTGCAGGAAAGAGAGTGGAGGCCAGGGGGTCCTGCAGCCTCCTGTAGCACAGTCTGAGAAAAGGACCGGGGTGCAAGTAGTTTATTTGGGCTGTGATCCCAGGAGGCAGGAGTGAGGGGGCAGGGAGCGTAAGGATGCATTACCGAGGTTGCCGCCGCCTGTAGCAGAGGCCGACTCCTCCAGGGCTCCGGTGAAGTGTACAGAATGCCTCCCCAAACTATCTCCCTGAAGGATGGGGGCAGAACACGGATCCATTGGCTCCTGCGTCCTTTGGGGGAGGGTGTCCGCAGGGACACGAATTCCCTACATTTCCAGGTGGCACTTGAGTGCAGGCCGAGCACGCAGCCAGGGTGCTGGAGAAGGGAGAAGCGTGTGGAGTGCACTTGAAGTTGTATTGGCAGCTCCAGGGGAGCCCGAGCTTGTATGGAACTGTCCGCTGCAGCTGCAGCTGAAACCAGAGGGGAGCCGAGAGGATGGAAAGTGGGGTCCTGGATTCCCTGAAATGTGCCCTCTGCACTGCACCATTCCACTCCACTACGGGATCAGGAGCTGCTATGGCCGCCATTTCCTTCTGGAACCTGTCTCCTGTCTGAGCTTCAGATGTGTAAACAGGATTGACACTCTGACATCGCATGTGCCTCAAACTCAAAGAAGCCAAAACTGAATCATTACCTTTATGTCAAACCAGTTTCTCCTCCTAATTGTCCATCCCAGCATCCACCCAACTGGACAGCCTAAGACTCACCCTCGGCTTCTCTGGGGCTGCCATTCTCCATGCCTCATTAGTCACCAAATCTTGTGGGGTCCGTCCACCTGCCCCTGACTTTCTTCTTCTCTCTCTCTCTCCCTTCCTTCCTTCCTTTCCTATCAAACTAGCACAGATTAAAAGAACAAGACTAAAGACTACCCATACTGATGACAGCATGCTCTCATACTTTGATGACCAGAGGTCACATTGATAACCTTTTGCAAGGCAGTGTGGCAGAATGCAGCAATAGTCACAACTGTTTTTATCTTTTAATCTAGTTATCCTTATTCTAAGAATCTGTCCTGAGAAAATAATCCTATATGCAAAATCCTATATGCAATCCTATATGCAAAAAAAAAAAAGCTTTCTGCACAAAGATGTTCATGACAGTATTGTTTATACGAGCAAAAACCCAAAACAAACAGTAACAGTGACAAAAAACTAGACACAACCTAAATGTTAGGGCTACAGTCATGTTTAATTGCACTATTGTGCCTCTCTCCCGGTGGGGTATCCATCAGTGTTGCTGTTCTCCAGGGGTCTGGCCTTGATGGTGCATCTTCCCACGCTCTCCCATGGGAGGGACTCCCATGGGAAGTCAGGCCTCTTCCCATGCTATACACTCTCCCATGGCCTGGAAGACCATCCACATTGACCATTCCCAAATCCTTACTTCCAGCCCAGATAGCTCTCTTGAACTTCTCACCTGTATATCCAATAGCCATCTGGACATCGCACTTGAATAACCCAAAGCCACTTCAACCTCAAGAGTCTATAACTAAACTTCATGTGTCACCTTCAGCCTCCTGCAATCAGGGGTCTGAGCTCAGTGGGTGGCACCACCATTTTCCTGGATATGCAGGCTAGAAATATGGATGTCCACATTCTCCCCTTCCCACAACTAACTCATCACTAGGTTCTGTTGATTCTACTTGTTATGTTATTCTCAAGAACATCCATTTGTCTCTATCCCCACTGCCACCAGTTGGGTTCAAACCACTGTCATTTCTTGCCATCACTGATCAGTTTCTTATCTGCTCTCTCCACTTCTATCTTGCTTCCTCTAATCCCTCTCCCTCTCTGGAGCCAGAGTGGACTTGGAAAAGCACACATCTGATTGTGTTCTGAGTACAAAGATGCTGGCCTCACTTCTGAAGCCACTAACATGGCACTTTGCAGTTCCTGGTGGTGTTTTCAAGAGCGGAATGGGGGGAGGTGTTTCTGTATGTGGGTGGACGGTCACTCCTAGCCCTGCTTGAAACCAGCAGAATCTTCCAATGAAATGAGCTGGCTGTACTGGGAAGCACCACCATGTGGCAATGTCTGCAAGTGGTCTCTCATTCATTGACAGATCTTTGTTGAGCACCTACTATGTGTTAGGTCGTGCACGTTCAATGGTGGGGGGGGTGGTATCACCCCGCCCCCAGGCATGCAAATTCGTTCTTGGTAGGTGAAAAATATTTAGCTATGACAATGTTTTGTGGCCCTCCAAAGCTCAAGCCTACTCAACAATATCTTATCCCTTAGTATTTAATTTCTCTCATCAGGGAGAATTTAAATTAAATTAAAACTTTCTCCTTAGAGGAGCAATAATGAAAGAAAAAAAAAAGGTTGAGAAACACCATGGTAGGCTTTGGTGATGTGGTAGCTACTGAGTCAGACATGGTCCCTCACTGTTCAGAGCTTTACCCACTGGCAGGGAAGACACACATTAAATTATTATACAATGACTAAGTGAAAGAAGCCAGACTTAATAGGCTGCATGCCACAGGTTCCACTTATATGGCATTCTGTGAAAGGCAGAACTCTAATTGCAGAAATCAGATCAGTGGTTCCAGGGACTTGGGGGGGAGGGGATTGACCCTAGGGGGCATGAGAGAACTTTCTGGGGTGGTAGAAAAATTCTATGTCCTGATTGAGGTGCTGCTTCCACAGCTGTATATTTATGAAAACTCATAGATCTATACGCCAGGAAGGGGTGAATTTTATAGATATACAAGTTATGGGGCACCCGGGTGGCTCAGTCGATTGAGCGTCTGACTTCAGCTCAGATCATGATCTCGGGTTAGTGAGTTCGAGCCCCACATCCGGCTTGCTGCTGTCGTCAGCCTGTCAGTGCAGAGCCTGCTCTGGATCTTCTGTCCCCCTCTCTCTGCCCCTACCCTGCTTGTGCTGTCTCAACAATACAAAATAAACATAAATATGCAAGTTATATCTCAATAAAGCTGCCTTAAAATTATTATACAACAAATCGGAGCGCCTGGGTGGTTCAGTTGGTTAAGTGTCCAACTCTTGATTTGGGCTCAGGTCATGATCTCATGGTTATGAGATAGACCCCCCCTACAGAGACTTGCTGGTCTCGCGGGAGAGTCTGGAAAGGGACTTGATCAGCTTTGCCTTTGCTAAAGGTCACTGCTGCAGTGTGGTGAATAGTGGCAGGTGGCACTACAAAGAAGTGAAAGATGACAGTTCCTTAAACTAGGGTGGCAGTGATAGAGATTGACAAAAGTGGATAGATTCTAGAAGTATTTAGGACATAAAATCAATTGGACTCCGTGGCAGGTTGGACGTGTGGGATGGAAAAGAGCAGAGGGGTCAGGGGACCTCTGGCTTCTGACTTGTCTGCCTGGGAATATGAGGGTATCTTTCAGAACCAGAGAACCCTTGGTGAAGGACCAGGTTGGCGGGAGATGGGGGAGGGGGAGATCCTGTGCCCTTTTTTTTTTTCAAGCTAGAGTTGGATGTATCTATGAAGATCACGAGTGAGGTCAGGGTGGAGGCATCTTTTGGGGCATCGAGGTACCTACATGCTTCTTGTCAGAAAGTTGTTCCTTTCTCCAACCAGAAGTAAGTTCCTGAATACCAGCCATGTCTAGTAGCATCAGGGATGAGCACCCGGTCTGGGGAGGTCCATAGGTCGCTGCTGATCCTCCTGGCACAGCCCTGCTTCCTGCCCTGTCTGAGGTCTGCGTGTTCACCTTTGACCTGGATTCCGTCAGATAACCTAACTTTGCAACTCCTAAAGCCAATGACAGAACCACCACAGATACTTGGGTGTTTTGTTGCTGTGCCTTTTTTTTTTTTTTTAAAGCTCTGTTGATATTTGCCGAATTTCCTATCAGTATTTTAGTTAATTTTTATAGTACTGAAACTAACTTGGTAAGGCAAGTCCCCCATCATAGCCTTTTACTTCCCTAATTTCTTGACCATTCTGTGCAATTACTCTGCTAGATGAACTACAGGACCAATTTCTCAAGATAAAAATGTCCTGTGGAGATTTTATTGAAATCACATCAAATTTATAGATCACTTGAGGGAAGATTGACAATTTTGCAATATAGCCCAAGCCCGGGATCTGTTTCTCCATTGATTCGGGTTTGTTTTTTTTTTTTTTAATGTCCTTCATCCAACTTTGACATATATCTTTGCACATATTTTGCTAAGTGCATTCTTTTTATCCCCTGGTGCTTTCCAACTTGTTATTGCTGGTGTAGAGGACAGACATCGATCCTGGTGTATTTATCACCTGCTGTTGTCCTCTTTATTCAATGCTCTAATTAGTTCCTGTGGTTTTCCAGCTTATCCTCTTGCCTTCTCAGGGCAAACACTCCATCTACAAATAACGATAATTTTGCCTCTGCCTTGAAGAGCTGTCTACCCCTTCTTTCTTTTTGTTGTCTTATTGTCTTGGCTGGAACCTTCAGAACGAAGTCAAGGAACAGGAGTGACAGCAGACAGAAATGTTGCTACCTCGAGTAGGAAGAGTCTATCGTGATGCTTCCAAAACTGACATCCAAGAAACGCTGGCCTGCAAGATGTTGGTAGCTTCATTGAGAAAAGAAGTGTGCTGGGCCCAAATAACTTTGGAATATGTGGAGGAAAACAGAGACAAATCTGTTTCTTTAATTCTGCAATAATCTGAAAATATGATGCTAATATGCCTTGTGGATGTCCAAGACTAAGTAACATATCTTTGACTGATTTGACCATCGACCTTTTCTTGTCCCGCTTTGTTTAACATCTCCTGCAACAGTGTTCTAACAGGGTAGTGCTAGAACTGCTGCTCTAAGGTTTCACCAGCAAGTACAATGTTTGCTGTGATTTCTGGGAAAGGAGTTTGCTGGGCAGGGGTGGGGGAAGGGAACCAATAGTTTTATCACGGTGAGATGACTTTCTTCAATTTCTGGTTTAGTCAGAATTTTCTTAAAAACAGAAAAGAAGAAGAAGTGTAGGGGCGCCTGCGTGGCTCAGTGGGTTAAACATCCAACTTCGGCTCAGGTCATGATCTCGCGGTTTGTGAGTTCGAGCCCCGTGTTGGGCTCTGTACTAACAGCTCGGAGCCAGGAGTCTGCTTCAGATTCTGTCTCTCTCTCTCTCTCTCTATCTGCCCCTCCCCTGCTCGTGCTCTGTGTCTCTCTCTGTCTCTCTAAAAAATAAGTGAACATTCAAAAAAATTCTTTTTAAATACGGAAGTAGAAGTTGAATTTGATCAAATGAATTTTAGGTATCTGTGAAGATGGTCATATAGTTTTCTGGTTTTAAATTTGCATAAAGTCCACCACAATGCATTAAGTGTGGTTCAAGATATTTACCATTGGGTAAATAAACCACAGGATCACCTAATGGTGGAAGAAACAGGATGAGACTGTGCAGCCAGCAGGCTGGGGGCTCCCAGGGTCTGACTGTAGCGCCCAATGTGTCCCTGTGCTACCAGGAGACAGCAGACTGCCTCCTGGGAGTTGTTTGCTGTTGTGACTTAAGTACCCATGAGGATGATTCTGAGTTCTACGGCTGGCTGAGACGTCTAGGCTAAGAGCAACAATTCTAAGAATCCCCTAGTTTATTTGATACTAATTTTGTAAAACCAGTTTAGGGAGGCTGGGCTGGAAGAATATTGGGAACAGAGGGCCGTTCTTGCCCCTTGCGTTTCCTGCCCTGTTCCCCCTTCGTCCCCATTCCCCCCACTCAGAAATTAAGGCATTTAGTGGACCCCTGGTTGAGAAGTTGGTCTGAATGGAGAGCTCAAGCCAATTGCCAACTACATCATCAAGGGTTTTTTTAATTATTATTATTATTATTTTATTTTTAATGTTTCTTTTTGAAAGAAAGAGACAGAGTGTGAGCTGGGGAGGGGCAGAGAGAGAGGGAGACACAGAAACCAAAGCAGGTTCCAGGCTCTGAGCTGTCAGCACAGAGCCCAATGTGGGGCTCGAACTTAGGAACTGCAAGATCATGACCTGAGCCAAAGTCGAGCGCTTAACCAACTGAGCCACCCAGGTGCCCCTAAAATTATTTTTAAAATTAATACTAGTGTTTAGCCTTTGTTGAGCGCTTGCTGCGTACCAATTCTTGGCTAAGTTTGTCAAACAAATTAATTTAATCCTCCCATCCCTCTGAACCAGATGCTATTATTTACATTTTTATAAACTGGGGAACAATCACAGAGAGGCCACATCACTTACCTGGGTCACCCAGCCAGTTCCTGGTAAGTGGTGAAGCCAGATTCAGAACCTGACAGTTTGCTTCCCAAACTCCCACTCTTGAGTGAAACTAACCTTGCTTTCCAAGAATAAATCTGGTAATGATGGATTACTCTTTTTTTTTTTTTTTTGAGTTTATTTATTTTTGAGAGAAAGAGCATGAGAGAACGAACCAGGGACAGAAAGAGAGAGAGAGGGGGAGATGGAATGAATCCCACTGCAGAGCCTGATGCAGGGCTGGTGAAAGCTGGATGATAAAAGAGGAACAAAACCCTAAAAACGTACCCCGTAAGAGTCAACCTTCCAGTTTTTGGCCCCCTTGCCAATTTCAGTGTCTTCAGGCAATTGCCATTTGCCTTTTGTCCAGACCTTTCCTCGTAATCAGAGAGAAAGACCGGCCAAAGTGGCTCACTTTATCTTGGCCAGCACCAGAAGAAGCCCAGTGTAGATTTTGCAGATTGAGTTGCTGTGTAACATAGTCACATAGATTTAAACTACTAACTGATACTCCCAAATTGTTCTTTAAAATGGCTATATCAATTTACAGTCCGTGAGCATGATACAAAATCCTTCCCTTATATCAACAACTGATATCCAATTTTTAAATTTTTTTCCTAATCTTCTGGGTGAAAAAAGATATCTTGTTGAGTTGATTTCAAGTTCTTTGTTGGCTAGTGAGGTTAGAGCATCTTTTCATATATTTTGGGTCATTTATATATCCTCGTTTGTAAATTGTTCCTTCTTCTTCTTTGCCCATTTTTTTTTTTGTTGTTGTTGCTGTTTAGTCATTTGTCTTTTTATTATTGATTTGTAGAAATTGTAGTTTCTACTGTCTGGAATTTATTGAGGTTTACTTTGAGACTCATTACTTAATCAATGTGTTTTTATGTTCTGTGAGCATTTGGGGGAAAAGGTATTCCCTGTTCAAGATCCATCTAGATATATTAAAACGATCTTGTTAATTTTGTTATTTAGGTTGTCTATATGATTTTTAAAATATCTGATCAGTTAAGTTCTGAGACAGATGTTTTAAAATCTCGTAATCTGGTTGTGGTTTTGTAAAAATCTCTTCGTATTTCAGTTTTTGTTTTATATATTATTTTCAGCATACTTGTCCATGTGTCTGATCCAGATTAATAATTGATCAATTGCTTAGTGATTAAGAGTAGGAACTATGGTGTTAGGTTCTCTGCATCTGAATCTTGGTTTGTCCTTTTACAAAATATGTACATGTGGATGGCTTGCTTACTTAGTATTTCTAAGCCTCAGTTTCCTTATCCCCAAATTAAATGGGGCAAAGAATAGCACTGACCTCCCAGAATTGTTGTGAGATTAAATAGAATTATCCATGGGAGTGTTCAATAGATGGCCATTATTACATTTTCTTGATGATTGGACAAATTTTGTCAGTTAAGAAATAACCTTCGGTTTCATTTAATGCTTTCCCCCTTAAATTACACCTTTAAAAATATGAACATTGCCACTGTCTTTATTCTATTTAAATTTTCTCAAAATGCATTTCTTGATTTTATTTATTTATTTATTTATTTATTTAGTAAGTAAGCTCTACATCCAACATGGGGCTCAAACTCATGACCCTGAGATCAAGAGTCACATGCTCCACTGACTGAGCCAGCCATGCACCCCTATATTTACCTGTTTTAAACCTTTCATAATTATTCAAGTTTCGATGGATCTCTTATAAAGGACAACTGTAGACAGTTTCCAAAGAGACAGCCAAAGGTGGCTACCATAAATTCTTTCCTTCCCTGTAAGCCGAGTCCTTCCACTCACCTGGAGGTAGGGTCCGTTTCCCCATCTCACTGAATCTGCATTGTATCAGGCCTTGATCAATAGAAATCAGAGGGAGTGACATTGGTCAGTTCCAGATCTAGCCTTTAACAGGCCAGGTAAATCCCACTTGTGTTTGGGCAGAGAGTCACTATACTTTCAGGATCAGGCTCTAACATTAAATGATGAAGCATGTCTGGAAAAAGAGAGGCCGTGGTAGAGAAGCATGAGGTTCCATACATGTGAGTGAAGCATATTTGGAGTGTCCAGCCCAGCCCAGCCACCTGCAGAATGCAGCTGGGTGACCTCAGACCATGACCCAAGGAGCAAAGACCTCAGTAAGGCCCTGCTAGCAACCCTGACCCACAGAGTCGTGAGAACTAACAATTCATCAGTTGTTTTAAGCCACTAAGTTTTGGGGTGACTTGTTACTCATCAGGAGATAACTGAGCCAAGAAGAGAGTTGGATTTTTCTTTTTTACTTAACCTGAGAATCTTTGTCTTTTAATAGGAGAATGTAATCCTATTGAATTTTTTACAGTTGTTAATAATTGTCTTGCATTTGACATCTTGTGTTATGTTTCCTGTTTCTTTTACTTTTGCGTTGTTTCTCACTGGCAGGGCGGCATGGGGGGGTGGACGCGGCAGAGTGGAGGAAAGCTGAAGGTATTGCCAGTTCGTCAAAGCTGAGGAACGAGGAAGCTAGCGGCCAGGGGAGAAGTGCTTTTGCCTGGGCCAAGAGAACTCAGGGGAGCAATCCTGTGATTAAAGGTCTTTGGAGAGCCCGTGTAAAGACCCAAGAAAGGACGTCAGCTTGAACTCCCGCCAGGCCTGGAGAGCGTGAGGGCAGCTCCTGATGGTACGGTCAGGTAACAGCTTTCCTGCTCCCCTTACTTCTCTTTTCTCACCTCCACCCCTGGGCCCGAAGGAGCCAAAGTCAGAGTAATAAGGTCGGTAGAGAGGAGAAAACAGAGAACGCATTGGTCCGGCATCCATCTGTGGCTGTACCAAGGCATCTCTGGGCCATCCCTGTGGATGGAGGGAAGACGTGATGTCCACGCCCGTTCAGTGTTAGAGGAGAGAATCTGCCTATGTCTGCCCCCAGCAGGGGATGCTCCCCCCATTTCTCTAGGCATAGCTAGTCTTTTTAAAAAAAATTTTTTTTAATGTTTATTTATTTTTGAGACAGAGCATGAGCAGGGAAGGGGCAGAGAGAGAGGGAGACACAGAATGCGAAGCAGGCTCCAGGCTCTGAGCTGTCAGCACAGAGCCCAACGCGGGGCTCGAACCCACGAACTGTGAGATCATGACCTGAGCCGAAGTCGGACGCTTAACCGACAGAGCCACCCAGGCGCCCCTAGGCATAGCTAGTCTGAATTCCTGCCCTAGTAGAGCCAGGGAAACCAGTGAGTCACTTCCTGATGAGGGAGTGGGATGAGGGCTCACATGGCTGTTTTTTGGACGGTACAGGGAAGGGGGGCTCTAGAAGCCAGAGAATTTGGGGAAAGGTAATTTCACATGAAGGTTAGAAGGCATAGTTCCACTATTCGGCATTTATCCAAGAGAAATGAAAAATGTGTCCGTGCAAAAACTTGTGCGTGAATGTTTATAGCAGTATTCTTCTTCTTCTTTTTTTTTAATGTTTTATTTATGTTTCAGAGAGACAGAGACAGAGTGCAAGCATGGGAGGGGCAGAGAGAGAGAAAGAGAGACAGAATCTGAAACAGGCTCCAGGCTCTGACCTGTCAGCACAGAGCCCGATGCGGGGCTCAAACCCACGAACCGTGATAACATGACCTGAGCTGAAGTCGGACGCTAAACCAACTGAGCCACCCAGGTGTCCCTATAGCGGTATTATTCTTAATGCCCCAAAAGTGGGTACAACTGAAATGTCTGTGAACTGATGAGCAGGCAAACAAGACGATATATTTACACATGAATATTACTCAGCAATAAAAAGCAACGAAGCCTGATACATGCTACAGCATGGATGAACTATGAAAACATGCCAAATGAAAGAAGCCAGTCACAAAAGACTGGACGTTTTATGACTCCATTTATGTGAAATGTCCGTAATAGGCAAATCAGTAGCGACAGAAAGATTAGTGGCTGGGGTTTGGGGGCAAATAGGGAGTGACAGCTAATGGGTATGGAATTTCTTTAGGAATGATGCAAATGTCATGAAATCAGATACTGCCAATGGTCATACAACTCTGTGGCTATTAAAAACCACTGCGCTGGGGGCGCCTGGGTGGCGCAGTCGGTTAAGCGTCCGACTTCAGCCAGGTCACGATCTCGCGGTCCGTGAGTTCGAGCCCCGCGTCGGGCTCTGGGCTGATGGCTCAGAGCCTGGAGCCTGTTTCCGATTCTGTGTCTCCCTCTCTCTCTGCCCCTCCCCCGTTCATGCTCTGTCTCTCTCTGTCCCAAAAATGAATAAACGTTGAAAAAAAATTAAAAAAAAAAAAACCAAAAACCACTGCGCTGTATGCTTCAAACAGATGACTTTCAGGGTGTACGAAGTAGATCTCAATAAAGCTGTAAAAAAAATCTACATATGGTGAAATGCAGAAATAAACAAACAAAACCCCCAACACAAGAAAGTGTAAGATTAAGTAAGGCATGGGGAAGGTACCGGGTAGCTTTTGGACGTGGTGGGTGTGAAGAATGGGCAGGGCAATCCTAGGTGGCATCGCCCTGCTTTCAGATGGCAGAGTTAGGGGCAGGGCCTTCCAGATGTCACGAAGGGTCTTGCCTGCCTCTCTAGGACTATGGTGGATGCCTCACACGGAGTCCCTGACAAGGGCCTGGGGACAGGAGGTCCAGCAGATGTCCTCTGCTCTGGGGATTCCTCCTTACCACAAGGGGGAGGTTCTTGAGTTGGCACTTTGAAGATTAAAGAGTGAACCCAAGAAAAGAACAACAAAAGCCCCACCGAGGCGTCAGTATTTTGCAGTGTCTGCCCAGCCCACAGCAATCCCCATGGCTCAGTCCTTCCCACCCTCTACCTAACAGGAGGCCCCCAGAAGCCAGGCTTACTAATGGACCCCCCTGGCAACAGTTACCTGGCCCAGCCTGTCGCCAAAAGCTTCTCAGTGGACACGAGGAGGGTGGGAGGCGCTGGGTTGCAACACCAGATGGGTCTGGGCAACTCTCATTGAGGCAGCCCGCGACTTTCCCTCCAAGAAGCGCCCAGCCCAGTCAACACCGGCTTGGGTAGGGGTCGCTTGGCAGACACAATCCTGACCCTGCAGCCTCAACTGCCTGACGCGGTGTCTTCCCACTTCTAGGTCGGGCAAGATGACTGTAAACCCGGGAAGGTAGAACCTAAGCACAGAAATCATGAGGAACTGAGAAACCCACATTATCAACGTCAAAGAAACTTCAGTTAAAGACTAAATACAGGTGCAGTAGGGAGGTTAGGGATCATTCGGATCAGATTTGTCTGTTTTGAAGATGTTTGAAACATTTTTTAATAAAGATTTTATTTTTAGGTAATCTCTACACCCAATGTGGGGCTCGAACTTACAACCCCAAGATCAAGAGTCACATGCCCCATTGATTGAGCCAGCCAGGTGCCCCGATGTTTGAAGCATTTAAGAGCACTGGAATATTAAGAGGGGTGTGATTTTTAACTAGATGTTTAAGAGGATTTGAGAAATATTATAATCAGTTTTTCAAAAATTTTATTTATTTATTTATTTATTTATTTATTTATTTATTTATTTATTTAAAATTTTTTTTTTCAACGTTTATTTATTTTTGGGACAGAGAGAGACAGAGCATGAACGGGGGAGGGGCAGAGAGAGAGGGAGACACAGAATCGGAAACAGGCTCCAGGCTCTGAGCCATCAGCCCAGAGCCGGACGCGGGGCTCGAACTCACGGACTGCGAGATCGTGACCTGGCTGAAGTCGGACGCTTACCCGACTGCGCCACCCAGGCGCCCCAAAAATTTTATTTATTTTTGAGAGAGAGAGAGAGAGCGTGAGTGGGAGAAGGGCTGAGAGAGAGGGAGACAGAGGATCCTCAGTGGGCTCCAGGCTCTGAGCTATCAGCACAGAGCCCGACGCGGGGCTTGAACTCACACGCCATGAGATCATGACCTGAACCAAAGTCAGATGCTTAACCGACTGAGCCACCCAGGCACCCCAAGGTCTGAGTACTTTTTTTTTTATTTTAATTTTTTTTATTAAAATTTTTTTTTAACGTGTATTTATTATTGAGAGACAGAGAGAGACAGAGCATGAGCAGGGGAGGGGCAGAGAGAGGAGGAGACACAGAATCCAAAACAGGCTCCAGGCTCTGAGCTGTTAGCACAGAGCCCAACGCGGGGCTCGAACCCACAAACCGCGAGATCATGACCTGAGCCAAAGTCGGATGCTTAACCGACTGAGCCACCCAGGCGCCCCGGTCTGAGTTTGTTAAGCTGGAAACTTGAAACCTGTTTCTTCCCCAAATTAATATTTCCATGCAATTACCATAAGCCAATATTGCAATAAAGGATAGTCTTTACTAAAAAGATGTATATAATTAATGAATATATATATATAATAAATGAGTATAATCAAGGTTCAAGAGAATTTGATAGATTTACAAGTTTTGACTGAGTAGTTGCATAAAGATGTTCAAATGTTTGTGGAACTTTTGGTTAAGAAATTTACAAGTTTAATGCATTTGATCATGAAATGTATAAAGAACAAAACGGCATTTATGGTCTACGTCAGGCACTGTTCTAAGCATCTTAAATGTATGAATTCATTTATGCCTCACCACAAAAGGTATGAGGTAGGAGCTATTATTATCCCCGTAGTATGGATGATAAAACTGAGGCACACAGAGGTTGAGAAATCCAGCCAAGGGCCTGTGGACATACAAGTGGCAGAAACAGATACAAACCAGGCAGTCGGGTTCTGGCTGAGCCTCATGCTTAACCATGAAGCTCTGGAGGCTGCCAGATCGTAAAGATCGTGCAACACCATCGACTAACAACCTGTTCCCCTAAGCTGGTGGGAAGTGGCTGCTCTTATTTACAAATGAGTCTTAACTGAGACCATTGAAGTGGGTGAATGATACACAGCAACCCTCAAAACATTCACATCTTGTGCCCCTTCGAGAGGGCTTGGTGGGGGCTTCCAGCCTGGGTACCCGAAGTCAGGGGGAATATCTGAAATACTTCACAAGTGGTAGGTCGAAGGGCAGGCGAGGTCAGGACGCGTTGGTGGTGTCTCACTCCTGGCTGGCGGTGTCCTTTGAGATCTTGTGTCCTAGACTGCCCCCCTCTTCCCATTTGGCTTTTCTCTAGTTCTCTGCCCTGATTGGCCCCTCTGCAGTGTTCAGGAACCTGGTTTCTGATGGGCACGTGTCTGTGGCCAAAATGTGGCACCTGCTACTTGGCAGCTGTAACTCCTCTCGCCTTTCTCATTAAAATTCATTTCAATTACAGAGGAAATACATGCTCGGTGCAACTAAGTCAGACAATAACAGAAGTGTAAAAAAAATAAAAGGTAAGACCCCAACGGAAGACCTACATCTTTAATAATCTTGTCTACACTTACAACACTCACTTGTTTTACAAAATTGGGCTCATACTAATTTCATAATGTACAAATTCTTTATTTTTTTAAGTTTATTTATTTTGAGAGAGGGAGAGCGAGAGGGGAAGGGGCAGAGAGAGAGAGAGAGAGAGAGAGAGAATCCCAAGCAGGCTCTGTGCTGTCAGCACAGAACCCGACGTGGGGCTCGAACTCACGAACTGGTACATCATGACCTGAGTCGAAAGCAAGAGTTGGATGCTTAACTGAGCCACCAAGCCACCCCCAAATTCTCTGTTAACTTAATAATATATTGTGGGCATTTTTCCAAATGAGTAGTCACTTCCTCACTCTTTTATAGGCTTCATAGTATCCCATCTGTGTTTAAAACAGCAAGGTCCAAAAGAAATATAATGTGAGCCACACATGCAATTTAAAATTTTCTAGTAGCTACGTTGAAATAAAGGAAATGAAACAAGTGGTATTGATTTTAATACTCTGTTGTACTTAACCCAGTAGGTCCAAAATACTTTCACTTCAACATGTAAACAATATATCATCATTGAGATTTTTTTTACATTATTTAAAAATACTCTTTGAGGGGCGCCTGGGTGGCGCAGTCGGTGAAGCGTCCGACTTCAGCCAGGTCACGATCTCGCGGTCCGTGAGTTCGAGCCCCGCGTCGGGCTCTGGGCTGATGGCTCAGAGCCTGGAGCCTGTTTCCGATTCTGTGTCTCCCTCTCTCTCTGCCCCTCCCCCGTTCATGCTCTGTCTCTCTCTGTCCCAAAAATAAATAAACGTTGAAAAAAAATAAAAAATAAAAAATAAAAATAAAAATAAAAATACTCTTTGAAATACAGCGTGTATTTTACACTAACAGCATGTGTGAAAAAGTCACATTTCACATGCCGGGTAGCCACACGTGGCCAGTGGCTACGTACTGGATGGCATAGACTTCAACCATAATTTATTTAACTGTGTGTCTGCTGATGAAGACAGAGATTGCTTCCAATGTCTGCTATTGTAAGCAATGCTACCATGAACATTCTTATGCTTATCACGTTACACACGCATGTGATTATTTCTGGTAGGATAGATTTATAGAAGTGAGGTTTCTAGGTCAGAGAGTTTATGCATTTTATAGTATAATAGATATAGCTAAATTACTCTCTAATAAGGCTAAACTAATTTATACTTCCAGCAACAGTACATAAGAATGATCATTTTCTCACATTCCTGCCAAATTGGATGGCATTCCTTTTTTAAAAATTCTCATTTCTCTCTGCCCTTTTGCATCTGTATGCTAGCACACTACATTGCATCATGAAGGGGAGACCATTTCAAAGCTGGATTTTTTTTTTTTTTCTATTGGCTGCCACTATCAGCCAGATAGAAGATGTGTCTGGCTGTGTAGGTGAAAGAAAACCCAGTATACATTGGCTCAAATAAATCATCTTTTTTTTTTCTCATGTAAAAAGAAGTATGGAACAAGGTGGCCGCTCGTGGTGGTTGACCCAATGATCACTGAAACCTTCAAAGTTTTTTTTTCTGTCTTTCTAATTTAATATTCTTAGCTGGTGAGCTTTTCTCTCTTCGTGGTTGTCATCTTATGGTCACAAAGTGGCTGCCACCACTCCAGACGAATGTCTGTGTCCCAGGAAGGAAGGAAGGGGAGGTAGATGGCACTAGCTACTTCTTACCCAGCCACACTTGGTAGGATTCCAGACTTTCAAGAATCTGTGAGGTAAAAATGTTCTTGTTTCAAGCCCCTAAGTTTTGGGGCGACTTGTTATGCAGCAACGGATAGCTGACAGAGTGCTCTTGGAAGACCATCTCTTTCCGAGCTACCAACTCCCATCTCTGTATCATTTTCTTGCCCTTAAAAAACTCACTCCTTTTCACCCAACTATAGGGCAAGGGCAGCCGTGGTTGAAAGGGAAAGGTAATTTACAGCCATTCAGAGAGCAGAGAAGCCCTCGGCAAACTTTCCCCATCTTTTCACGCTTTCTGATGAGTTTCTTGGGATTTCATCTCAGAAGAGAGGCCAGGGAAGGAGATACTTTGATCTCCACGTAGACTCAGGTTTCTGTGAAGAACACTCCTGGCCTCCCTCTGCACCCCTCACTGATTCTGCCCCAAGGGAGGTGAGACTCGATTGGTGCACCATGCCTCACCCAGCCTCCTCTGGGCTTTCTGGACTCCGTAGGCCTGCCTGCAGGGAGAGTGCAGGGGGTGGTATAGCTTCCCAGAAGCCTCTGCCCACAAACAGAAAGGGACATTCAGATCAGAGGGAGCATATGAGACAGTCCTCTGGGTGGCTCATCTCAGCCATGCCCTCCAATTGGACTCGATGAGTAAGTAAGCTGGTTTGATCTATCTCGGTGTCTAAGTTCTCATTGGTTCCAAGTCACGAGGGAAGGAGAGGTTCAGTTTGTTGTTTCCACCTCGAATATATATATCCGAATATACATATACATATATATATATAAATGTATATATGTGTGTGTGTGTATGAACATATATATATATTCAAAGACACTGCACTGCACTTTTTATGAAGATATAAAACAAGTTTTATATAAGGGAAGGATCAGGCAACTGGGTCATTGTGGGTGTGTGGCGTGAGGCCAGTTGGGACAGAGGTTGCAACATGTCTTGGTTCAACCTGTGTCCCCGATATTGAGGGCAACTGAACGAGTGTGTCTACACCCATTCGTCCCTCTGATGTATCAAGGACAGTGAATCCTGGGTCCCCCCTTCCAGCTCATCCTTCCCTTCTCTGGGCAGATCTCCCATGGGCCTGGGGGGCTGGGCTTTGACCCCACCTCCCTTCCCTGCAGAGAGGACAAGGACTCAGTGAGGCTCTGACCCCACAGGGAGGGTCTTGACTCCTGCATAGCACCTGCCGGCCACAGCCCCGCTTGGGACCTCACGTGGAGGGTGTGGAGCAGCGTCCCCCCCCCCACCCCACCCCCGAAGCTGCACCGGCCCCTGCTGCTTCCCGGCATCCCCGATCTCTGTTCAATGCGTGATTTTTTACGATCGATCTTATATCCGGCACAATCAGATTTATGGCTCCTGCATCTTATGAAATTACACAGATGTTGCTTCTCTCCAGGACAGTAAAAGGCAATAACATTCTTGCAGATTTCGACAGCAGGCAATTCAATAAAGGGCCATGTATATTTTATAAGTACAATAAAGACAAGGCTCTCTGCCCGCACTGCGGCCCGCCAGGACCCAGAGCTGTACTGGGCGGCCTCCCACACCCCCCTTCCTGTCTGTTTGTCGATCAGGTCTCTCCCACTGCCACATGGGGGACCGGGGAGATTTATCCCCTTTCTGATCCATTATTTAAGTTTGGCTCCAGGGACCCTGCAATGGGGGCTGTTTAAAATTTAAAGGTGTTTGTGGAACTTAATACTTTCCTCCTCCTGATTTGCACTATAAAATTTTATCTATATTTTTGTTGCCCCATAAAACGTTTCTATCTTATCGGGATGGCTTGTCCTTTTACGGGCAAAGCCATAAATACCCGATGAGGTGAGGGTTGGTGGAAGGTCTCATAGAGGAGTCCTAGGGGGAGACAGGAGAAGACAGCCTTCCCCTGATCTGTCACAGACACCTTGGGTGGCTGGAGGCCGGGGAGGGGGCTGGGCACCATACTTTTCGGAGGCTCGATTTCTTCACCTGTACAGTAGGGAGAACCATGGCACTCACCGGATAGGGCTGTTGCAAGGATTTGGGGACACGTGGCACCAGGAGTGTTTGCTGGGTGCCGGCCACGGCATGTGCAAAGGCCCAGAGCTGTGAAGAGTGGAGGGACGGGGCTCCATCTCCAGGGCAGGATTGCAAGGTGCCAGGCCAGGCTGGGAGCAAATACCTGTGGCCAGCTCAGCATTCACTCACCTCTCTGTGCCTCGGTGTCCTCATTTATACCATTGAGGTCCCTGCCTCACGGCAGTGCTGTGTGGATTAATGACTTAATTCCTGCAAAATGACTACCTTGGTGCCCTGCACATGGTAACCACTTGGCGAGAGTCAAGTGTGGCTTTTGGTATTTTTACAGGCAGGGCAGGCAGTGGGGCAAGGCAGGCGACGTGCCCAGGGCACAAATTGCAAGGAGGCCTCACTCTCAGAGGTGTGCAGGTGCAGGGTTAGCACCCGAGAGCGAGGCCTCCTTACATCTTGTGCCCTACGTACCTCCCTTGCTTGCCCTAGCCCTGGCCCTGCTACCGAGGCCTCTTCCGTGGAGGCAGGTATGCAGACATGGCTGAACGAAAGCAGACCCTGGGATGACGGTGGCGGGGAGCAGTGTTCACCGTCAGTGGGAGCAACACCTTCCAGAGCTCTAGGCCTTGCTGGAACGAGATGAACGACTTTTGGTGTTCCCCAGGCCAAGCCAGGCTGGAGCTTTCAGCTGATACTCACCGATGCCTGCTCTGTGCCAGGTACTTGCTGGGCAAGTCAAGCCTAAACTCCACCCTCAAGGAGCACCCGGACAAGTTGTAGGGACAGACACAGGCAGGCGTGGGCAGGGATCAGGGGCTGCGGCGGGCACACGGGAGCGGAGGGGCTTCTTTGGGTGAGGATGTGAGATGAGTCAGGAGAGACTTCTCAAAGGAGGTCTCCTGAGCTGGACCAAGAAGGACGAGGAGGAGTTGGCCAAAGCGAGAAGGGCACTCCTCCCAGAGGGGGCAACGCGAGCCCAGGCTCGGAGCGTGAAATGCGTGATTGATAGGTACCAAGATGGGAGGTCAGTGTCTGGATGGGGAACCTTGTTCCTTGAAACTTCTGGTTACAACAGAGACCTCAGCTGACATCAGCAGGAGCTCTGGAGCCGGGATGGCCCCCAGAGCCACTCCAGGCGGAGGCAAGGAGGCCAGACCTTGTACTTCTGTGCTAAGCAGTCACTGGACCGCCATCCCAAGGCGAGGAGGAAGGTCCATCAGCCAACGGTGATTTCGGGGCATGAGTTTAGTGTGAGCCGTCAGCAGGCAACACTCCTAGCAGCTGAGGGAGTGAACGCCCTGGTCCTGGGGGGATCTCAGGAGCTCACCACAGCCTCCAGGACACCAGCCTCACCCTGTCAGGGGAAAGGGCTGGGTGCCCGTCCCAACAGAAATACAGACCTGCCACATCATATTCACTGGGATGTCTACTAGCCATAAAACCAGAAAAATAGCATGCATGGCTGAGGGTGTGGAGAAGCGGTGGTAAAATACACACAGCATAAGCTTTATCATCTTAACAATTTCTAAAGCACACAGTTCAGTGACGTTAAGTACATTCATAGTGCAAACGGGTTGTAGTTGGTGGGAATGCAAAGCGCTGCGGCTCCTCAAAGAATTAGAATAGAATTACCACGTGATCCAGCCATCCCGCTTCCGGGTAGACATCCAAGTGAATCGAAAGCAGAGACTCCGAGAGATAATTGTACGTCATGTTCATAGTAGCATTACTCACAGTAACCAGAAGGTGGGAGCTATCCACGTGTCTACTGATGGATGAGTGGATACATATATATAACAGGATATCATTCAACCTTAGAAAGGCAAGAAAGGGGCGCCCGGGTGGCTCAGTCGGTTAAGTGTCTGACTTCAGCTCAAGTCATGATCTCGTGGTTTGTGAGTTTGAGCCCCGTGTCGGGCTCTCTGCCATCAGCCCAGAGCCCCCTTCAGATCCTCTGTCTCCCCCGCTCTCTCTCTGCCCCTTCCCTGCTCACGTGTGCACTCTCTCTCTCTCTTTCAAAAACAAATAAACATTAAAAAAATAAAATTAATAAATTTTTTAAAATCCACAGGCATCTTGGTGGCTCAGTCAATTAAGCATCTTTTGATTTCGACCCTGGTCATGATTTCACAGTTCATGGGTTCAAGCCCTGCTTTGGACTCTGCTTATGATTCTCTCTCTCTCTCTCTCTCTCTCTCTCTCTGTCTCTATCTCTCTCTCTGTGTGTGTGTCTCTCTCTGCCCCTCCCCTGCTTATGCACACACTCTCTTTCAAAATAAATAAACTTGGGGCGCCTGGGTGGCGCAGTCGGTTAAGCGTCCGACTTCAGCCAGGTCATGATCTCGCGGTCCGTGAGTTCGAGCCCCGCGTCAGGCCCTGGGCTGATGGCTCAGAGCCTGGAGCCTGTTTCCTATTCTGTGTCTCCCTCTCTCTCTGCCCCTCCCCCGTTCATGCTCTGTCTCTCTCTGTCCCAAAAATAAATAAACGTTGAAAAAAAAATTTTTTTTCAAAATAAATAAACTTTAAAAATTAAAAAAAAAAAATTCCAGAACTAGAGGTTATAGGACAAGGAGTGCTCTGGGCCATCCCTCTTCTGGGCATGCGGTCTTTGTGAGAGCTGCTATTTTGTGCAAGGTCATCCTAACCCCTGGAGCTCAGAGAATGGCCAACAGGTGGGTGCTGTGTCACTTGGGTCCTCAGGGAAGCAGGAGCTGAGAGGGTTAGGAATGCAAATGGTCCTTTGGGGAGTAAGCCCCGGGAAGGGAGCCGGGAGGAGGAAGCAGGCATGGGAAGGGGACCACTGATTGTGGTTTGGGCCTGACGTAGGCTGTGTCCCCAGCCAAAAGCTCTGGGACACAGTCTGTCAGTTGGAGGAGTCCCATGTTGGATCCTTCTACCACAATCTTGCGGGCCGCAGTCGTTGGCTGGTGCCACCTCAAGAAGAACATGACCTTGGCTCAAAAGCTGAGGCAGACTTGAAAGAATTAACAGCTGGAGGCTGGCAGCTGACTTCCTTCCCCCGAGCTGGGCAGTGAGTTCTTCCTTGAAGGGGATTTCTGAGCAGGGCCTCTCCACGTCTTCACAGCTGTCTACCCACTCTGAACCGGTGAGTCCTATCCTAGGACTTAGGATCTCGGATCTAGAGTCAGGCTCTCTGGACAGCCAGAGCTGTGACACGGCCAACTCTGGAGCCCTTGGTGGCCACGTTCTGTCACGTGGACGTAAGGGTTGAGGGCAGGGGAGGCAGGTTTGTGGAGGGAGAGGGGGTGAAGCAGGGGTGCAGAGAGAAGAAACAACGAGATGGAGAGAGAAGCCCACAGCACTCATTTCCTGGTGCCAATTTTAAGGCTTAGCTGCCCTGCCCTCCCCCAGCCTGGTAGTTCACCATGTTCTTTCCCAAGATTCTGCTGTCCCTCCTTTTGTTTAAACCAGTCATTAAATTTTTTTTAAGGTTTTATTTTGTTTTTGAGAGAGACAGAGAGACAGAGACAGAATGTAAGCAGGGGAGGGGCAGAGAGAGAGGGAGACACAGAAGCCCAAGCACGCTCCAGGCTCTAAGCCATCTGCACAGAGCCCAATGCGGGGCTCGAACTCACGAACCACAAGATCATGACCTGAGCAAAATTCGGATGCTCAACCGACTGAGCCACCCAGGCGCCCCTAATGTTTATTTTTTCTGAGAGAGAGAAAGAGCGTGAGCAGGAGAGGGGCAGAGAGAGAAGGGAATCCGAAGCAGGCTCCAGGCTCCAAGCCATCAGCACACAGCCTGATGTGGGGCTCGAACTCACGAACCATGAGATCATGACCTGAGGCGCAGTCGGATGCTTAACTGACCGAGCCAACGAGGCGCCCCTAAACCAGGCATTTAAGAAAAATCACTATAACCCAGACTTTTAGCCAATCCAGGGAGGATTTGCCAGGGCTGGAGGAAGGGGAGGAGGAAGAGAGTCAAGAGGAGGAGAATACGAAGAGCTGTGGCTGATGGCTGTCCTGCCCCTCCGCAGGCATCTCTGGGGATTCATTGCGACCTTTCTCAGACTGTGGATGATCCTTCCCGGATTCTGGGTGCTGACAAGTGAAGACACAGATTGGACTGTCCCAGAGCCTTTCCAGGGCTCCCCGACTTGGGCCGTTAGGGTCACATTTTTGCTGCATTCTCACTGGCCAGTGGGCCAGGAGGCCTGTTTCTCTGGCAGAAACTAACTGGGTACTGAAACTCACCATCCCTCATCAACCCCTGGAGATGACACAATAGGATTTATAAAATTGAAAAAGAAGAGTACTCGAAAGCAATGAAGAGAATGTTCTGAGCCATGGAACCCAAGGACTGTCACCCAGCTGGATTCCATTGGCCAGAGCCCGTCACCAGGCCAGCCCAAGACCAGCAGTCACAAGGATGGGGAATTAGGCTCCACTTCTTGATGGAAGGAGCTGCAGGGTCACAGGCAAGAGATTTCTGCCCTCGTATTTTTTCTTTTCCATTTACCGTGCCGTGGCAGATTGCAAACACAGTAGATTGCCCACCTTAGATGCCTGCCTCTTCTTATCCCCATGCTACAGATGAGAGTCAGAGAGTTTCAGTGATTTCCTCAGGGTCCCACTGCCAGCGAAGAAGTGAGTAAGGACGTGGGACTGGGACGTAGTCTAATTTCAAAACTCTTGTGTCCTCCATGTTAGCAAAAGGCGAGAGGTGGAGAATCGCTCCACCCTTTGAGGTGGGTCACCCACTGGCAAAGGCTGTGGCCCTCGCAGGGAGCGGGAACGCAGAATTCCAGGGGAACTTGACCCTTTCTAGGCCCCTGCGTTTTCTTAGTGGGCACTTAATTTCCAAAGGAAATCTCTTTAGGAAAACCCTAACTTTGTGTTAGATGAACTCAAAGGCAAGGAACTTTTGCTTCATACAGAGAACAGGTGGAGCTTTGAGAGGTCCAGGACAGACGAATGCAAGAGGGCAGGAGGACCAGGGTGCGTGGCACAGAGAAAAGGAAGTAGGAGGGGAGACCAAGGTGTCGGAAGAAGGGTGATTTTGAGAGAGAAAGAAAGGTAGCTTGGTGATAGACAGACAGATAGATAGATAGATAGATAGATAGATAGAAACGGATGTAGAGTCACAGAGAAGCATTTAAGTGGAGATGGAAATTGTGCAAAGGATAGAGTGTGAATTGAGAGAGAAAACAGAAAAGCAAAGTGAGAAGAGAAAATCATTAAGAAACAGAGGCACAGAAATATAGAAAACGGCAATCGATGGACGGAGAGAAGGGATTTAACATAAAGGCACAGAGCCGAATGCAAGAGAGAGACATCAAGAAAGGAGGAGAGAGAGAGAGAGAGAGAGAGAGAGAGAGAGAGAGAGAGAGAGAGATGGGGAGAAAGAAAGAAAACGTCACAATAAGAAAGAACAGGTGGAGACCAAAAGTAATGAAGACATAGGCAGAGAGAGGGAGGGAGGGAGGAAGGGGGAGAGAGGGAGGGAGGGAGGGAGGGAGAGAGAGAGAGACAGAGAGAGAGAGAGAGAGGGAGGGAGGAACACAGAGACAGGAATGACAGGAGGGGGCAAGGAGACAGACAGGAGGGAAAGAAGGCTGCCCAAGGAGGAGGCGGATGTTGGGAATTGCCCTCCCTCTGCTGTCTGCAGGGAGGCTGACACCAAGGGGCAGCGACTCCCCCTCCACTGGGGACGACCCGCCCCTGCCACTGCAGCCCTGAAGCCCCCTACCCCCACCCCCGCGGTACCAAGAAATCAAAGACAGGAGGTATTTGGGTGCAAGTATCCCTCATTCTGAACAGAACCATTAATGTATTCTAAAAAGCTTTTTAGCTGTGGCCTGCTCTGCATGTTATTAATTTCTTTATTACAGATCTTGTTATTTTCAGAGGTCCCCGGGGACCCATTAACAACAGGTTTTTATGGGAAAGAAGTCGGTTAAAGTGGTGGGAATAACTGCTCCTCAGCCCTGAGTCAGTAATCGGAGTTGCACCGAGGATAATGTAGGCTGTTTTAATTTCCAAAATAGCAACAGTTCAGACATTTAATTGCAGTTTTATGCCCTTTTTTCATGCTGCCGAGTGTAAAATATGTGACCAGTAATATATAACGGCTAACCACTGCGCCCCAGCCTGCCCCAGCTTCCTGGTCTCTCCTGGAGAGGGACGCAGGGAGGAAGGAAAGAAAGCAGGGAAGTGGGAGGAAAGGAGGGGGAAAGAGCGAAAAAAGTCCCTCGGTGGCTTTGCCGGAGCTCGGAGCTCGAACCACTATACGGATTCGGTTCTGCCTCTCCCCTCACATCCTCCCCGACCCTTTCTCCAGCTCAGTGCCCTTGATTCGAAAACTTCGTATTCCACCACCCCTCCCCCATTTTTTCTCTGCCGTTTCTACCTTCCCCACAGGTTGTGAGCACCTGGCCCGGGTGACCACAGGTGACCAAGTGCGATAGGGTGACAGGGTTGGCCTCTGTCACAAGTTCCCCTTCCTGCCCTCCCCCAACCCGTGACCTACAAACTCCCAAGGAAGCGCACCAATGAAAGTGCACGGATGGCACACACCAGTGACATCCCTTTGCGCCTTTTCCTGGGTAGGCCACCCTGACCCCCCGTAAAGTCACGGGCCACCGATCCTTGCTGTCCTGACTCCCCACCTGCTTGGTTGGGCCCGCTGCCCTGGGCTTTGTCTCTCTAGGACCCATGGGGTCCTAGTGTCTTTGTTTTCCTGAGCCTCTCCTGTGTCCCCTCTTGCGGCCACCCCCAACTGACCGTCCCCTAAAAGAACACAGAACAATCTCTCAACGTGGCAACAGACGGGAAGCCTTTTCTGAGGGAACCGCATGAGTCTGTCGGGGGCTGGTGTATGGAGACCAGGCAGCTGGCTCAGCGATGAGCACCCCGCTGGCCACTGCGAGGTCTGGAGAGTTGAAAAGCTGCTTGTCTGGTGGGTGACACCAGCCCGCATTTCTTCTCTGATCCCTTCCTCCCTTGGGGGTCAGGAAAACCTAGTCATGCGTGAGCTCCGGGAAAGCTGACATGGCACTAGAGGGCAAAGCCCAAAGCAGGTGGGGCACGTGGTGCAAATTTATTGAGCCAACCACCAGGATTTCCCTTTCCCCCTTTAGTTCCTGCCATCCTGGCACCCACAAGTGGAGTGCGAGCTTCCCTCCTTGGATACCGCTTTACTCTCTCTGCGAACAAGGTGCCTCACGTGAGCAACAGGCAATTCATCGAAGTTCTTGATTTTACCCGACCCCAGCTGTGGGGGTTCGTGCCTCGGCTCGGCGTTAACTCTCTTCTCTGAGAACTGCCCCTGGATTTCCAGGGGAGGGCATCCAGCTGTGTTTTACCAGGAGACTCGTGTCCCTTGGGCATAGCTAACTGGACCAGGTGTGGACACATGACCCAAGGTGAGATTTTCACAGAGCAAAGGAGTCTCAATCGATGGCTGACATGATACCTTGCTTAAATTTTTTTAACGTTTATTTATTTGTGAGAGAGAGAAAGAGAGCGAGCGAGCAGGGGAGGGGCAGAGAGAGAGGGAGACACAGAATCAAAGCAGGCTCCAGGCTCTGAGCTGTCAGCACAGAGCCCAACGCGGGGCTCGAACTCTTAAACTGCAAGATCATGACCTGAGCCGAGGTCGGACGCTCAACTGACAGAGCCACTCAGACGCCCCTGGAATTATAACTTCGACATCGTAAACTGTAAACTTAGAAACTGTAGAACCATAATATTGCTTGTGCTGGAATGTTCTATTGTTAACTTGGGTAAGCTACGAACTATCTCTCCCAGAATCCCTTTCCAGAGTAGAGTTGTCTGAAAGAGGAATTTGGAAGTGGAAATGCAGTAGCTGCTGTTATTCTATGATGGTCTTTGTGGTCAAATATCGTGATGACAGATGCTGAGGTATCCAGGCGATCATGTTACTTTTGTCCTATATTCTCTTAACATGGAGTATAACACTGATTGATTTTCATATGTTGAACCAATCTGTATTCCTACGATAAATCCCACTTGGTCACGGCATATAATGTTTCAGTTGATGAATTTTTAAGTTGATGAATTTGGTTTCCTAGTATTTTGTTAAGGATTTTTACACATATGTGCCTAATGGATATTGGTCGATAGTTTTTCTTTTCGTGTGATGTTTGTTTGGTTTTGGTATCATGATAATTACTAGCTTCACAGAAAGAGTGAGAAACACTTTATCCTCTTCTATTTTTTGAAAGAGTTTGTGAAGGATCTGTGTTAATTCTTTAAAAGTTCAGTAGAGGGGCGCCTGGGTGGCGCAGTCGGTTAAGCGTCCGACTTCAGCCAGGTCACGATCTCGCGGTCCGTGAGTTCGAGCCCCGCGTCGGGCTCTGGGCCGATGGCTCAGAGCCTGGAGCCTGTTTCCGATTCTGTGTCTCCCTCTCTCTCTGCCCCTCCCCCGTTCATGCTCTGTCTCTCTTTGTCCCCCAAAAAATAAATAAACGTTGAAAAAAAAAAAGTTCAGTAGAATTCACCGGTGAAGCCATCTGCTTCTAGGCTTTTCTTTGTGGAAAGTTTTTGATTACTAATGGTTACTGGTGACAAGTCTATCAAGTTATTCAACTTAAAAAACAAAAAAGGCCAGTGTCAATAGTTCGTCTTTCTAGATGTGTGTCCATTTCATTTAGGAATTATTTAATTTGCTCATAGTATTCCTTTATAATCTTTTTTATTTCTACAAGGTCAATAGGGCTATCTCCTCTTTAACTTCTGATTTTTGTAATGTGAGTCTTCTCTGGGAATGAGACTTTGAAGGACACCAACCCATTCTGCCCCTTCTAACGGCTGCCAGCTTTTTACAGTAGTCACAGTAAAAGGGCTAATGCAGAGCCAGGAAGAGGGGAGATGAGAAGAGCGAACGTTAAAATGCCATAAAGCTTTGCTGTTCCTACTGAGGTGCAGCTATTGGCTTGAAAAAAATAATAATAAATGCTTCCCAGATTGCTGCAAACCTTTGGTTAATTTCCCGAGTTCTGAAAAAGTTGTTTCTGACAATTCTTGCCAGTGTTTTCATTACTTTTATGGCAGAGGGAATTTTCAGAGGTCCTTACATTGCCATTTTTGCTGACGTCATTCCTCCTTTTTCTTAGAGGTACATAAAATAATAGTGTTTCTTACAATTGCTGACATCTTAGATTTGATAAAATATGGTAAGCCTTAGCTGTAAAACACAGCTAATGAACTAATGGGAGAGTTAAGGATAAGGTGACACTAAATGCTACACAAGAAAAAAAAATAGGTGATGGGGTTGATATATAAATTAAATGTCTTAGTCCTTGCATTGTTGTGGAAAATGATAGAGATACTGATTATTAACCGATAAAAAGGAAAACAGAAAAAAGGCAGGAAGAACAAAGAAAAGCCAAGTGAAGAGACACATACAGACCCAAAATAGATGTTATAAATAATTACAAATAAAATAATAATCACAATAAATGTAAATAAATTAAATTCATCCATTAAAAGATATTTTAATTTTTCAGATTGGTTTAAAAATTCAGCTGTCTACCCTATTTATAAGAGACACACCTAAAAAAGTGAAGTAGGTTGTAGTAAATGTATAGATAGAAATATACAGTAAGTTATAAGTAAATACTAACCAGAAAGGAGCTGGTATAACAATGTTGATACTATACCAAGTAAGCTTTAAAGAGCAATATTAAGAAAAGTGGGTGATATTTATAATGAAAAGAACAACTTTCTAGGAAAAGATAACACTGAACTTGCTACAGCCTAGAATTCATTAAGCAAAAATTGACAAGTCCCCAGTTATAGTAGGAGATTTAAACACATTTGAGATGGAAGAAGGAAAAAAAAAAAAAACTAGTAAGAATAAAGAAGATATAGAAGGGGCACCTGGGTGGCTCAGTCGGTTGAGCATCTGACTTCAGCTCAGGTCATGTTCTCACTGTTCGTAAGTTCAATCCCCACATCGCTCACTGCTGTTGGCCTGTCAGTGAAGAGCCCACTTCAGATCCCCTGTCCCCCTTTCTCTGCACCTCCCCCATTTGTGTTCTCCCCAAAATAAATAAATATTTAAAAAAGAAGATATAGAAGACTAGAAAATAGCATTGATAAGCTTGATATAAAGAACCCCTGTAGAATACTGAATGTAGCAAATGGAGATATATAGTCTCTTCATGTATATGAGGAATGTTTATAAATATCAACCCATTCTAGTACATAAAATTGTTATTTCACAAAAAATAACAGAGAAACACTATCACGCAGACCTCATAAAATTAGAATTTAATAATAAAGGCTAGCTAGAGTGGAGAAACATCTCTAAATAATTATGGATTAAAGAAGAGATTATAACACCAACTACAAATATTTATAACTGAACAATTTTTTAAAAACATTTTTAATGTTTATTTCTGAGAAAGAGAGACAGAGTGTGAGTGGGGGAGGGGAGGAACAGAGAGAGAGAGAGAGAGAGAGAGAGAATCTGAAGCAAGCTCCAGGCTCTGAGCTGTCAGCACAGAGCCTGACATGGGGCTTGAACCCATGAACCATGAGATCATGACATGAGCTGAAGTTGGAAGCTTAACTGACTGAGCCACCTAGGCGCCCCTAACTGAGCAATTAAAACTCTACACATCAAAACTTGTAGGTTGTGTTAAAGTGGAAATTAGAAAATTATAGCCTTAAGATAACTTGAACCAAATTTTCAATGCAAGAAGATTAAAAGAAATAAACTAGAACAAAGAAGCAACAAAAGTTAGCAACAAAATCAAAAGTTGATTCTTTGAAAGGACTAATAAAACAGATAACCTCTGGTAAGGTTAATGAAGAGAAAAAAGAAATTTTTAAAAAAGGGACATAAGTACAGACACAATAGAGATGAAAAGGATCATAAGGCAATGCTTTGAATAACTCTATGCTAATACATTTAAAAACTTATATGGAATAGATATCTGTTTTGTATATCTAAAATTGATCAATATTAGCTTCAGAAAAAAATAGAAAGCACAAATAGATCTATAACCACTTAAGAATTTGACTACAATGAAAACATCAGAACTTGGACATTTTTTCAGATGAATTTTACCAAAATTTCAAGAAACAGGTAATGCCTGTCTTGAACTGTTTCATGGACAGAAAGGGAATAAAGCTTCATTTCCATCTCCTTTTCTGTGGCTGAGATGACCTTGATGTCAGAATTGGAAAAAATAGTATACAGAAAGAAAAACAATAGGCCAGTCTCACTTAAGAACATAGATGTAAAAATCCTTTTAAAAAGTTAGTAAAATGAAGGGTGCCTGGGTGGCTCAGTCAGTTAAGCCTATGACTCTTGATTTTGGTTCAGGTCATGATCTCATGGCTCGTGAGTTCAAGCCCCACATTGGGCTCTGTGCTGAAAGTGTGGATCTTGCTTGGTTCTCTCTCTCTCTCTCTCTCTCTCTCTCTCCCTACCCCTCCCCACTTTTCTTTCTCTCTCAAAATAAATTAACTTTTTAAAAAGTTATCAAAATGAATCCTAAGTTTTACACTAAAAACACACCAAGATGAAATTAAATTTTTTATAGGAAGACAATGATGGTTTAGTATTAGTAAATCTATCGGTGCAGTTCACCACATTAACAGATTAAAAATAAAATCATTTTAAATTTCAATAGATGGAAACAAACCATTTGAAATAATAGTAAAATAATTAAACTCTTAGAAAGCTATTAATATAAGAAAAAATTTTTTAAGTTTTTTAATGTTTATTTACTATTGAGAGACAGAGAGAGACAGAACATGAGTAGGGGAGGGGCAGAGAGAGGAGGAGACACAGAATCCGAAGCAGGCTCCAGGCTCCAAGCTGTCAGCACAGAGCCCGACACGGGGCTCGAACTCATGAGATCATGACCTGAGCCGAAGTCGGACGCTCAACTGACTGAGCCACCCAGGCGCCCCAAGAAAAAAATTTTTAACCTACCTTTGAAATATTAGAGGCAATCCCTTTAATTTTGTACTGAAAAGAAACATGTGCAACACCAATTATATCGTCCATAAAAAAAAAATCATTGATAAGCTGTATTTCATTAAAATTGAAAACTGCTCTATGAAAGACAAAAATCAAGAGAATTGTAAAAACATACCACAGGTTGGGAGAAAACATTTACAAGAGAAGTATTTGATAAAGACTGTTATCCAAAATATACAAATAACTCTTAAAACTCAACAATAAGAAGACAAACATCCCAATTTAAAGAATGGGCAAAAGACCCGAAGAGATACTTTGCTAAAGAAGATACCTAGATGTCCAATCAACATATGAAAAGATGTCCCACATTATATATCATCAGGGAAATGCAAATTCAAACAACAATGAGCTATCATTACACACCCATAAAAATGGCAAAAGTCCTGAACACCGACAACATAAAGTGCTGACGAGGATATTGAGCAACAGGAACTAATTCGTTGCTGGTGGGAATGCAAAATAATACAGCAACTTTGGAAGACAGTTTGGCAGTTTCTTAAGAGAACTAAACATACTCTTACCACATGACCGAGCAATCACACTCCTTGGTATTTACTCAAAGGAGTTGAAAACTTATGTCCGCACAAAACCTTGCACATGGATGTTTGTAGCAGCTTTATTCATAATTGCTAAAACATGGAAGCAACCAAAATGTATTTCGGTAGGTGAATGGATAAATCAACTAAGGTACATCCAGGCAATGGAATAGTATCCAGTGCTAAAAAGAAATGAACCACCAAACCCTGAAAAGTCATGGAAGAACCCTAAGTGCACATTGCTAGGTGAAAGAAGCCAATCTGAAAAGGCTACATGCTGTATGTTTTCAAGCATATGATGTTCTAGAAAAGGGAAACTATGGAGACAATAAAAAGAAGAGTGGTCCCAGGGGTGCAGAGAAGGAGAGATTTTTAGGGCAGTGAAAATAGTCTGTATGCTATCGTCATGATGATAATAGGTCTGAACCCACAGAATGCCTGTATAACACCAAGAGTGAACTAGCCTAAGGTAAGCTATTGACTTTGGATGATTATGATGTGTCGATGTAGCTTCATCTTTGGTTAAAAAAAAAAAAAAAAGTTCCATTCTGGTGAATAAATGTTGACAATGGGGAGGCTATCCATGTGTGGGGACAAGGAGTATAAGGGAAATCCCTGTACCTTACTCCTAATTTTGTTGTAAAGGCAAAACTGCTCTAAAAAAATTGTCTGTTTAAAAAAATTGTTTTTTATTTTTTTTTTCAACGTTTATTTATTTTTGGGACAGAGAGAGACAGAGCATGAACGAGGGAGGGGCAGAGAGAGGGAGACACAGAATCGGAAACAGGCTCCAGGCTCTGAGCCATCAGCCCAGAGCCCGACGTGGGGCTCGAACTCACGGACCGCGAGATGGTGACCTGGCTGAAGTCGGACGTTTAACCGACTGCGCCACCCAGGCGCCCCTAAAAAAATTGTTTTTTAAAAAAGAAATACATGGGAAAAAGAAAATAAAGAAAGACACTGAACTTGATACAGCCTAGAATGGTAAAGGTGATATAGGTAATGGTAAAGGTAATAAGAAAGGTAAGAATACATTCAACATTATTCATGAAAAAAAATATATATATCTATTAAGCTAAGCACTGGACAATACAGAAGCAAGGAAAACAAAGTTCCTGTTCTTAGAGAGCTTACATTCTAGTGGAGGAGGCAGACAAAAACAAACCAATAATGTGTTATAAGTGAATCCTAAAAAGAGAAATAGTGTAGGGTAAAGGGGATAAAGAAAACTGTGTGTATATGCATGTGTGTGTTATTTTAATAGGGATGGGGAAGGCCTCACTGATTCCATGCTAGTTTAAAAAGACCTGAACTTCATGAAGGAATGAACCAGATTGGATAAAGTAGCTCTAGTCAGTGGGAATAGCAAGTAAAAACATCTTTTATATGATTTTTTTATGTAGAAAATTCAAAAAAATATACACCATTAGAACTAATAAGAGAATTTAGCAAGGTTGCCAGATACAAGATAAATATATTCAAAAACCACTTGGGTTTCTATGCAATAGCAGCTACCATTTAAGACACAGAATGTGAAAAAGCAAAAGACTTCATTTACAACAGCAACAAAATCAGCATAACTATGACTAAATCTAACAGAAGATGCATAAGACCTATGTAAAAAATGAATTATATACCTTTTTTGATCTAATAAAATTGAATCAAATAACATCTAATATCATCTAATAAATAATATCTAAATAAATGGATTATGTTTATAAATGGAAAGACTCGGTATTGTAAAGATAGCAAGCTTCCATATATTGATGTTGAAATTAAATGGAATTCCAACCAAAGACACAGCAGTTTTTAAAGAAACTTGGTAAACTGAAGAGTCACAAGGGCATAGTGAGGTACTTAGCCATACTGCATTAGGATGACAGTAGCTAAAACAAACAAACTTCAACATCTTTGTTTGTTTAAATAAATCCCAAATGGATGTTTCCGATCAGTGGATATCTCTCCTACAAGCAGCAGGTTGTGGACCCTGGCTTATTCCATTTTTGGTTCCCATCTTTCAAGGTCACCATGCATATTTGCATCAAGCTGGTGGAAAAGGAAAGAGAATGAGGGATGATGCAGCGAAGTTTTTGTACGCAATGCCTAGAAATGGTGTACATTGTTTCCATTCACATCACTGGCCAGAACTCACTCATGTGGCCACACCTGCTGCCAGGGAGGCTGTGAGATCGAGGCCATCTGCAGTCCCAAGAACAACAGGGAACAGGTAGGGTGAAAAGCTAGCCAGTCTCTGTCATACCTGCCATATCCAAGACTTCATATACAGACAAAATCATCGAAACTATGTGGAGTGGCATAGGGATAAACAAATAGATCAATAGAACAGGAAGCAGAGCCCAGAAACTGAATTACACATGTATGGAAAATCTCTTCATGACAGTGACAGTTTCACAAATCAGTGGGAAAGTGAGGAGCCATGTAATAAATGGTGCTGGGACAACTGGCCATCTGGACAAGAGCCAATATAAAATAATATATATGGAAGGCCAGACATAAAAACCTAGGTGACTTGAGATCCTAAACATAAAAGAGCAAAGACTTTAAAATAATTAGAAGAAAGTATCAGAGAATATCTTATGGTTTCATTTAGGTAAAGATTTCTTGAACATGGGAAAGACAGAGAGGGAGGGGAGGAAACACCGACCACGAAGGAAAAGACTGATAAATTTGACTTTCCGTTCTGCTTCATTGTTTTACTTGTTTATTACTGAGCCCACACCACTAACATCCTCAGTATAAAATTTTTTGAACCACAAGTAAGAGAAAACATTCTCAAAGTAAAAAAACTGTAAAGGGTTATATTCAGGTTACATACAGAGCTTCAACAAGATGAAGGCAAATGACCAGCAGAAGAGTAGAAAAAGGACAACTAATATGCAAAGGAGAAGACGGAATTTCCTATTAAAAAAAAGGCACAGATGGGGGTGCCTGGGTGGCTCAGTCGGTTAAGCGTCCGACTTAAGCTCAGGTCATGATCTCACACTCCGTGAGTTCGGGCCCCGCGTCGGGCTCTGTGCTGACAGCTCGGAGCCTGGAGCCTGCTTCGGATTCTGTGACTCCTTCTCTCTGCCCCTCTGCCTCTCACTCTGTCTCTCTTTCAAAAATAAATAAACATTTAAAAAAATAAAAAAAAAAAAGGAACAGATGCCCAACTTCACTGATAATTGTGGAAACACACAAGAAAGATCAACAATAAGATACCCAAACACAGCAATCAAGTGGGCAAACATTTTAAAGTCTGGCAGTACGAAGTATTATTAGGAAAGATATGGGGAAATGGAGGCTCTCGTGCCCTGCTGGTGGGAAGGCAAATTAGTGCAAACACTTTGGAGAACAATTTGGAAACACAGCCTGACAATAGACACACCCTGGGGCCTGGCGATTCTTCTCTTTGGCATGTGCACCAGAGACATTTTGCTCTTAGACACAAAGAGACACGCATGAGGATGTTCATGGGAGGATTGTCTACAATTGCAACAAAATCAAGAAACAATCTGTCTATGAATAGCGGAATAGAGAAATCACGGTGTTTTCCTACAACGGGCTTCTCTTCCTCAGGTAAAATGAACGAACAAAGGCTACGTATAACAATGTGAACAAACCTTGGGAAAATAATGCTGGATGCCGGCAAGTTGAGAATGATTCCTTCCATATAAATACGAACACAGTGGCATGTAACAGCTGATATAAAAATTAAAAATACACCAAATAATACTATGTTTTTATGGACAGCTACATAGTGAAAATATAAAAATGTGGATGGGCAGGATACACACCAATTTAGAGTTACCTATGAGTCAGTGCCAGTGAAGAGGGTAGTGGAAAGGAATCAGGATGAGGGCAAAATCAGATAGAAGTAATATGGCAAAATGTTAATGGTTGCTAAATATGGGTGATGAACAGAAGGGTTTTGTTATATTACTCCCTATTCTTCCATGTGTGAAATATTTTGTGTTTAGAATTTTATTTAAAAAAAGTTGTTTTAATGTTTATTTATTTTGAGGGGGGAGGTAGGCAGAGAGGGGAGAGAGAGAGAATCCCAAGCAGCTTCCGCGCCATCAGCTCAGAGCCCGATGTGGGGCTTAAACATACAAACTGCAAGATCATGACCCGAACTGAAATCAAGTGCCAGATGCTTAACCAACTGAGCCACTCAGGTGCCCCCTTGTGTTTATAATTTTAATAAAATAATTTCTAAAAATCTTAGGGAAGGATTCCAGTTGGCCTATCCTGAGTCACGCCCATTTCTGAACCAATCAACTGGAAGAAAATGGCGGCTCTTGCTATAGCGATATACACGCAGGTTCTGTGGATGTGGATAGTGTTACCGAGAAGGAAGAGAGGTAGCACAGCCGGTACCGAAGTTGCCTACTCTGTGCTGGTCCCAGGACATAAACAGCGAAGACATCTTGGAAACGAACTAGGGAGCACATTGGAATCCCCAAGGAGCTTCTTTCAGGAATCAACCCCCAGCCTGCCGAGTCAGAATTTTCCAGGCATTCACATTTCAAAAAAGCCTTCCATCTGGTTCTGATGGGAAGCCCTAGTGAAAGAATAGTCACTAAGGTCTTGGGTTCAAAGCGGTGTTGAATCCCTGGCTCAGGTGAGCAGGGCCCAAGCCTTTACCCACCTGCCATGTGTCCAGGTAGGGACCCCTCCCCTTTGAGAGACAGCCTGTGGACAAAGGAGAGAGGACACACACAGGTGGACTGGTTTCTAGGAATGCCCCATTTCCAGATTTCATCCTCCAGTGATACCCTTGGCCTTAACCACCCACTCTGGTTCCTCTGGGGTTTGGCGTTAGGAGGTAGATTAGGGAGAGAGGAACTTGAGTTCCTCCTAGAGGCCAAAAGTGTTATTGTTGGAGATTCTCCAAAGCTCTTTTGCGTGGTTAAAAAGAATCGTAAGTAAAACAATGGCTTCCCCCACCCTTAGTAAATGCCAGACAGTGTGCAGAAATGATGTGCCCAAAGTCCTTAAGCTAGGGCGTGGCACATCGGGGATTCAAACCCAGGTCTGTCAGACTACCAGAGCCATACCATGGGGAATCTTGGGTCTTTAAAGATCCTCCATAGCGCGGCAGCAACCGGCCACCTCTCCCTAGGCCTGCCCACGATGACACCTCAGAGTCTACTCTTCTCCAAGTACACGGAGCACCACGTGGTGGTGGTGATGCTGTTCATGCCTCCATGCCCTTCTTATTGCTGCCCTCCCTGCCTGGTGTCCCCTGTGTATCCTTTCTACCAACACACCTATGTGGCGAGTCGTACTTGTTCCTCAAGGCTCCGCAGCATGTGCAAGAGCGATGGTTGTCCGCTTGTCTCCCCCGTTCCGCTGTGCACTCCCCCAAAGCGGGCACCGATTTACTCATCTCTGTATCGCCAGCTGATGACAGAGTGAGGGGACGAACGAACACACCAACAAGTGAACGAACGTATGGCAATGGCGATGGCAAGCAAATGGTAGCGATTGCAGAGGAGGGATGCCTGTAGCCATAGTAACGGTGATGTTGCTGTGTGATAGTGCTAGGGGATGGTAACCATGGCGACACTGACGGTGAGGCCTGTTTGGACAGTCCTAGCGCTGTCCGCTGTCCACTGTCCCTGTCCATGCTAAGCCTGACCTAATCAGTGGCCAAAGGAGACGAGCGCAAGCAGCAGCTGTTGTCCTGTTCTCCAAGGCCCCCGCCCAGGGCTGTTTCACAGTGGTCGAATCCCCTGAATGGTCTCTGAGACTCTAGGAACACTGTGTGGGGGACGAGGGGGTAGAGTCTGCCTGGACGTGTGTGTATCTGTGCAGGCAAGAGGCAGTTGGACGCGCAGACGTGTAAAGTGGAGTTTGCGCTGAGGCTAGTCTTGTTGTTGTGAGTGCCAGGGAAGGGTCTGTGGCCAGTGTATTGGGGGGAAAGGGACAGCCCCCTATATGACGGTGGGTACCACCAGATGCGTGGGGGCGGTGTTGCGGGGAGGGTATCAGTCTGCCACGAGAGTGGCCTCAGTGCGGTGTTTCTGGGAGGGGCGCTGTGTGTGTGCGTGTGTGCGTGTGTGCGTGTCCACGTGTGTGCGCGTGCGCGCTTGTGAGAGCGTGTGCGCGCGCGCCGGATCGCTGTCGTGGGGGGCGGGGTCCCAGGGCTGCGGGGCGGGGACCCTTGGCCGCACAGCTTGCGCGGCGGGGGGTGGGGGGTGCTCCTCCCCATCCATCACCCGGAGCGCAGCGAGCGAGGCGGATATCACGGTGTCACGGGCGACTCGGCTCGCAGATCTTATCCTCTTCATTTCCGCCCGAGCCCAGCCCGCCCGCGCTGGCTCCCTGAAGGCTCCATCCATCACGGGGGAACGCGGGGGGCTGCAAGGGGTGGGGGGGGGGGTACTCTCAGACGGCACGGAGAGGGAGGGGCGGCAGGAACCAGAAGCACCGTCCGACACCCGAGGAAGGACAAGTGGGGGTTGGGGGGCTTCTGAGTGCGCTGTTCCACGTGGGGGAGGGGACGCTCTCTGCCCTGGAGCGGACGAGGGACAGAGGCCAGGCGCGGCCCTAGCCTGGGACACTCGGCAGGTTGCTGAGGCCCGGATCCCTGGGCACCTGGCCTCTCTCTCTCTCCCACGCTGGGGGGCAGCTTGGGGAGCGTATCTGTGCCCCAGGCCTGGGAGGGGGTGCCGAGCGCCGGGCCCGCACCTGGACCCTGCGGGGCGACCCGGGGCCCGGGCCCGCGGCGCGGGCGGGGGCGGGCGCCCCGAAGGGAGGCCTTATTTCATTTCCCCGCGCTGCTGAGGTTTCTGCGCAGTGTCTCTCTCACCTCTTTAAATTTTACGGCGCTTGGCTTGTGGCCGCCGGGCCCCGCCCTGGGGAGGAAGCGGGTGCTGGGTCTGGGATCCTACACCGGCCGAGGGGTGGCCCCACCAGGCAGGGCGCGGGTCAGGCCCGGGGCGCCCGGACTCTGCGGGGCGCCCGGCCTGCGAACCCCTCTATGGTTCGTCCCTGGGACCTTCCAGGAAGGTGGGGTGGGCTGTCCTGGGCCAGGGGGCGGGGTTTGCCTCTGAGAGCCTCAGGTCAGGCCCCGCCCCCTTTCCCGACTCCAAGGCTGGACGCGCCTCCCTCCTCGCCCATAGACACAGCCGTTAGGGTAGAGTCAGGATTCGCACACAGTTCTGACTCCAGAGCTGCCTTCTTAGATTTGCAATCATCACCTTGACTTCTCTACAATTCACTTTTTTTGGTTGTTGTTTATTTTTGAGAGAGAGAGAGAGAGAGAGAGAGAGAGAGAGAATGAACAAGCAGGGGAGGGGCAGAGAGAGGGAGACACAGAATCCGAAGCAGGCTCCAGGCTCTGAGCTGTCAGCACAGAGCCCGATGCGAGGCTTGAACCCACGAACGGTAGATCATGACCTGAGCCGAAGTCAGACGCTTAACCCACTGAGCCACCCAAGCGCCCCTCTACAGTTCACTTATTAATACAGCCCCAGGCTGCACAATCGAGCAGCCACCCACGTCACTGTGACAAGTACGTAACCAGAAGAGAACAAGGCACGAAACAGAAATTTGGCTCCTCTGGCCTCCGAGATGGGACCATCGGCCCAGCAGTGGGAGACACCAGCCGCCCAGGATGCCCCTTGCAGGGGCTCGGGGGAACACCAGGGCTGGTGCAGTTCAGAGCAGGGGTGTGGGGGCAGTTCTGGGGGGCAAAACTGTAGCTGGAACGGCCCACCTGGTGGTTGAAGGCTGCTGGAAGCCTCTAGGCTGAAGAAGGCTCTAAAACATTTTTTTTCTCCATTGACCTGGAGAGGAAATGTCCTGGATATCACACTCTAGGGAGCTCAACCACCGGCATCTTTATGAGGAGAACTGGTCACCTCCACATGACCCAGCAAGGGCCTGATACGGCCGCCCCTCCTCTATTCCCACTCCTGCTCCTGCGGTCTGTCTCCTGGTTAATGCGCCCATCTTTTTCACGCTCCTCACGTACAATCTCTCACCACGTCCTGTTGATTTGCTCTTCTCCACATCTCTCAAATCTGTCCCCTTCTCGCTTATCCCTGCCCCTAGTCATCGTCCCCGGGTCTTATCCATCCTCCAGACTGTGATGACAGTAGGGCCGTGTCATCCCCTCGTAAAACTCTTTAAGGGCTGCCTGCTGCTCCCAGGATAAAGCCCGAGTTCACAGCATCACGTTCAAGGCCTTTAAGCTCTGGTCTGACTCCCCTCTGCGGCCGCCTTTCCTGTGTCCTTAAGTCGCTTCACTCTTGCATGCTTCTGAACCCATTGCAGATAATTTCCTCTGCCTGTAATGTCCTTCCCTCCCTTCTCTACAGGGCTCACTTCTCGTCACACTTTGAGGCCCAGCTCAAATGTATCTGTCTGCTTAGGGAAGCCTTTCTGGAGAGAAACGCTTCTCCATACTCCCGTGAACTCTCTGCTTCCTTGTCCCCTGGTTAGGAGATGTCTGGCTCTTGTACGAGACTGCCCACCGAGGGCAGGGGTCCTCGTTCATCACAGGAGCCCAAGGACCTGGCAGAAGGAGGCATGAGGGAATTGATACTGAATGAGAAAGGGGAACCTGCTTTTGTTTGGGACCTAACACCATGCTGCTCCCAGCCTGTTTCTAGACTTCTTGGACCTGGGACGCTGAGGCCCCCATAATTGGGGTATGGGTGAGGAAAAAGGAGCCGGTGAGTGGCTTGTTTGAACATCACCACATCACACAAATTCTCTTTCCTCTGAGCCTCCCTCACACCGCCCCCCAAGGCTGCAGAAGACCCACCTGTAATGAGGACTCAAGATTCAGACTCACTGCCTGTGGCTTTTGCATCTCATAGGATGCCTGGTTGCCATGGAAACGTGAGTGCAGGAAGTGCCTGTTGGCTCCCTTCCCAGGGTGGGAGCAGCAGGCTGAGTGCCCTGTACAGGCTCTGGTTGAGCCAGTTTGAGATGGTGCTAGATGGCTGGGGGCCTGCCCATTCTGGGCCAGACTGGGTCTCCTCATTCTTCTCCCAAGAGAAGCTTGTGGGTTCATCCGAGTGTTGGCCTGGCCTGCACCACATACTCTGGGGCTGCAACCCTGTAAATACGTTTCTTTTCCTTTGGGAACCAGCAACCCACGGGTTAAATACTCATGCTTGGGCTTTGGAGTCAGACCGAATGGCTTCTAGTCTTGACTCTGCCACTGGACGGCTATGTAGTCTTGAGCAAGACATTTGATTTTCTGAGCCTCAGTTTCCTCATCTATAAAATAGGGATGATAGTAGTATCATGGGGTCTCTACTTAAAAAAAAAAGTTTATTTTTGAGAGAGAGAGAGAGGGAGAGAGAGAGAGAGAGAGAGGGAGAGAGAGAGAGAGAGAGAAAGAGAGAGCGAGAGAGAGAGCGAGCTGGGAAATGGGCAGAGGGAGAGGCGGACAGAGGATCTGAAGCAAGCTCTGTTGACAGCAGAGAGCCTGACACAGGGCTCGAACCCACAAACTGTGAGATTGTGACCTGAGCTGCAGTTGGATGCTTAACAAACTAAGCCACCTAGTCGCCCCTGGGATTTCTACTTTTGGCAAGATGGTGAACTACTGCTCTGAAAGGCCCTCCCACTAAAATTCAAGTCGATTCTGCATGAATTACAAAAACAAAACAAAACACCCAGCATTTTTATGCTTTGCTGGGGTTGTTAGAAAGTACGGGAAATCTCCAGAGTGTGTTTACTCCCTGCCAACAAAAATACAACAAGACAATGGGGAACTGAAACTGAAGCATTGGAGTGGTGAATAACAGGTTAACAGGAAAGTTAGGCTAAATGGTGAAATATGTGCTGTGATAGGCAAATTAAGTCAAGAGCAGAGGCAAGGTGAGAGAACTTAGCAGGAGCCTCTGGCACTGAGCCAGGGTCTCTTAACGGTGGTTGAAGTAACTCCAGGTTAATAGCAGTCCCTGACTCTTGGCAGAAACAAATGCACCTCAGGAGGAAGGCACCGTCAGCCTAGGCCCCCAGGATTCTCACAGATTAAAATCAACAGAACATGAGCTCACAACCAGTGATCACCAAACTACAAGGAAACAAGCCACAATGAGTGAGAGTCAGCAACATAATAAACACTATACTTGGATACCTTTTCCTAAATACTTTGGCTATTGGAATGACTAAAGACCAAATGTAGAAGAATCATGTGTAAAAGGTTCAAAGAAATACAAGATGGAATACAAAACAATGATTGACCTAAGACTTATGTACTCATCTCTTTTGAAAACTATCTTTTGAAAATGATACCAAAATAAAGCCATTTTTACATGCACAAAACCTGAGGGAATTCACCACTGTTAGACTTTCAGTAAAGGAAAATAATCTCAAAAGGAAGAAGAAATCATTAGTAAAGAAGTGGTAAACATGTAGGTAAATATAAATAAAAAATGTATAAAATGGGAGTGCCTGAGTGTCTCAGTTGGTTAAGCATCCGATTTGATTTTGGCTCAGGTCAGGATTTCACCATTCATGGGATGGGGAGCTCTGCATCAAGATCTGTGCTATCAGCACAGAGCCTGCTTGGGATTCTCTCTCCCTTTCTCTCTGCCCCTCCCCTGTTCACATGCTTGCTCTCTCTAAATTAAAACAATATTTTTTCCAGTGTGATTTTTTTCTAATTTACAAACATATGGAAATTTTTTTACTCATTTTGTCATTGACTTTTAACCTGCTTGCATTGTAGGTTACAGAAACATGATTCATATGATACCAGTTATTACAATTTGTTGAGAATTGCAGTATATTCTAGTATGTGGTCACTTTTTATAAATTTCTCATGTGTGCATGAAAACATGTGTGTTCTCTAATGTTGGAGCTGGGATTTTATCTATAGCCACTGGTTCAGGTTTTGTTAATTGTGTCATTTAAATTCTCTATGTCTTAATTTTTTTCTTTGCTAGACATATCAATAATTAAGAGATACGTTGGAATCTTTCATAATAATCATGGATTTATCGATTTTTCTCTGTAGTTCTTCCATTCTTGCTTTGTATATGTTGAGGCTGTTTTATTCATTCAATTCTTTTATCCTCTAGATGCACTAAAACCTTTATTATTATTAGAAGCTTTATCTCTTACAATAATATTTAATCTCTATTTTTTAAATATTTTAAATTTATTTTTATGTTTTTTATTTGAGAGAGAGAGAGAGAGAGAGAGAGAGAATGCCCGTGAGCAGGGGAGGGGCATAGGGAGAAAGACAATCTCAAGCAGGCTCCATGCTCAGTGTGGAGCCAGACATGGGGCTCAATCCCATGACCTTGGGATCATGAGTGAGCTGAGATCAAGAGTCAGACACTCAACTGACTAAGCCACCCAGGTGCCCCTTACTCTCTATTTTTTTGATACTAATAAAACCCCTGCAACTTTCCTTTGGTTAATATTTTTCTGATATATTTAACGTATACCATTATTTCCAGCCTTTCAGGGTCCTTACGTTTTAGGAGTGGTTCTTACAGACCACATATGGCTGGTTTAAAAAAAAAATTGTATCTGATCATCTCTGTCTTTTACCGAGAGAGTTTAGCACACTTGCATTTTTTTTTTTAAAGATTAGTGATAAATTTGGACTTGCACCTGCCATCTAATTTTGTGCTTCTTTTTGACCCACCATCTTTCCCATGGTTCTCATTTCTCCTTTTTCACTTTTTAAAAACTTGAGGGTTTGGGGGGTACCTGCGTGGCTCAGTCAGCTAAGTGCCCAACTTCAGCTCAGGTCATGATCTCACAGCTCGTGAGTTTGAGCTCCACGTCGGGCTCTGTGCTGAGAGCTCAGAGCCTGGAGCCTGCTTCGAATTCTGTGTCTCCCTCTCTCTCTGCCCCTCCCCCACTCGTGCTCTGACTCTCTGTCTCTCCCTCCCTCTATCTCTCTCTCTCAAAAATAAAGAAACATTAAAAAAGAATAAAAAAGAAACTTGAGGGTCTTCCATTTCTTTTGCACTGCAGTTGGTAATCGCATCCTCCTTTTCTATTCTTTTAGTAATTACCCTTAAAGTTATATCTTTCAAACTTAAAAAAGTCTAAAGCTAATAATTATTTTATTTCATCACCTCCAAAATAATCCAAGGAGCTTCAACCACATTAACTCCAATCACCCCTCCAACTTGTGTACAATTGATGTCCAGTATTTGAGGTCTGCCCTTTTTCTTGCCCACAAAGTAGACATTATTACTATTGATACTATTTTATACATTTTTTAAAGAGTATTTTTATTAAGTTTATTTATTTATTTTGAGAGAACAGCTCTATGCTGAGCGTGGAGCCTGACACGGGGCTTGATCCCAGAACCCTGGGATCATGACCTGAGCCGAAATCAAGAGTCAGACGCTCAGTGGACTGAGCCACTTAGGCACCCCCACTGGAAAATGTTAAAGCACTTAAACTGAATGCAAATATTACATATCCAAACTTGTGGAATGCAGTAAAAATGGTAGTTGGAAGGAAATGTAGAGTCTTAAATACTTATATTAGGGGAAAAAAAGGGCTGACAATTAATGAGCTAAGCGTCCATCTCATAATATTAGGGAAAGAACAATAGAACTCAGTGAAAGTAGAAGAAAGGATACCATAAGTTAATAAAGTAGAAAAATAAAAATACATAGAATCAACACGGACAAAACTGGTTTTTTCGGAAGGTCTGATAAAACAGATAAGTATCGGCAAAGTTTAAAGAGTAAAATGACACAGGCATAAACCAATAATATTAAGAACGAGAAAGGAAATACTGCTACAGGCAGAGAAGAGACTTAAATGATAAAAAAAGAGGGGCACCTGGCCATCTCAGTGGGAAGAGTCTGCAACTGTTGCTCTCCCAGTAGTGAGTTTGAGCCCCGTGTTGGGTGTGGAGATTACTTAAATAAATTAAACTTTTAAAAAAAGATAAAAAAGAGAATGTCCTATACAGCTTTGTATTAATAAATTGTAACACAAGCAAAATGCACAAATTCCTTGAAACACATGACTTCTCAAAACTGACTCAAGAAGAAATAAAAATCCCAAATAGTCTCAAAACTACTAAACATAATTGAATACATAGCTGAAATAGTTCCACATAGAAAATATCAAGCCCAAATGATTCCAAACATCCAAAGAACAGATATTACAATTTTATACAAACTCATCCAGAGGATAGAAAAGAGGAAGCCCTCATCTCATTTTGAGAAGCCAGCATAACTTCATACCCAAACCTGGACAACCTCACGCATGTACCTGCATACAAAAATCAAGAAAGAATAGGAGAAAACCGAAGCCAACAAAATATTTAAAATCACAGATAGCTTGGGGAGCCTGGGTGGCTCAGTCAGTTAAGTGTCTGACTTCGGCTCAGGTCATGATCTCACGGTTGGTGGGTTCGAGCCCCGAGTCAGGCTCTGGGCTGACAGCTTGGAGCCTGGAGCCTGTTTGGGATTCTGTGTCTCCCTCTCTCTCTGCCCCTCCCCCACGTGCACTCTCTCTCTTAAAAATAAATAAACATTAAAAAAATTTTTAAAAACCCCAACATTAAAAAAAAAAACAAAACAAAATCACAGATAGCTTTGTATAATAACAGGAATAAAGAAGAAAAACTATAGGGGCACCAGGGTGGCTCAGTCAGTTGAGCATCCGACTCTTGATTTCGGCTCAGGTCATGATCCCAGGGTTGTGGGATCAAGCCCTGTGTCAGGCTCTGCATTGAGCATGGGTTCTGCTTAAGATTCCCCCCCCACCCTTCTCTCTCTCTCTCTCTCTCTCTCTCTCTCAATCCTGTGTGCCTTTCCCTCACTCATGTGTGCATGCACTCTCTCTCTAAAAAAATGAGAAAAAATATATATATATTTAAAATCATTACCAAGCTGGCTTTATCCCATGGGTGTAAGGGTAGTTAAACATGAAAATATATTATATATGAATATAATACAGTATAATTAGTATATATTATAATACCATGCATAATAATTGTATATCTATATATTATGTCACATATTAGAATATCATATATCATATATTATACATTAGAAAGAAACAAAATGATCATTTCCAGATATGATTATCTACATTCAAAAACCAAATATACTGAGAGATTATTAGAATTGATAAGAGTTTATCAAGGTGGCAGGATATATGATAATATTTAAAACTAAATTACATTTCATAATACTTATAAAACAGTTCAGAAAAAGACAACATTTAGGAACTTGAAAGTAGGCACTCTAAAAATAAAGCTAATAAAAGATGTATACGACCTGATGCAGAAAATCCTACAACTCTGCTGAAAGATACTAAAGAAGGACCTAAATAAACAGGGAGGCTCGATCCTTCCGATCCTGTTCGAGGAGGGAAAGACTCGTCAGCCATGTTTTATCAATTCTCCCCATATTGATCTATAGAGGGATTAGAATTCTGATCAAAATCCCCACAGGACATTGAAAAGTATTTACAAGCTGATTCTAAAATCTATGTGGAAGAGCAAAAGGCCAAGACTAGCCATACAATCCTGAAGAAGAAACGGGGGGAAACATGCCTTAAATGCAATCAAGACTTACATAAAGTCTTTGTAGTTAAGACAATGCGATACTGGCATAGGCTTAGCCCAACAGACCAATGCAACAGTAGTAAATGCTCAGATGCATGAAAACCTGACATACATACATACGCACAGACAATAGAACCGGTTTTCCAGGGAAAGGATTAACTATTCAATGCAAGGTGCCTTAATAACTGCTTACCCATATGAAGAAATATGAAACTGGATCTTTATCTCGCCTGTGCCAATCTCTTCTTTTAGAGACTTTATTTTTAAGTAATCTCTACACCCAACATGCGGCTGAGATCAAGAGTCTTATTATTCTCCACTGACCGAGCCAGCCAGGTGCCTCCCCCCAATAAATTCTTAATGGCTTAAAAATTGTAAATGAGAAAGTCAAAACATCAAAATGTAAGAAGAAATATATAAGAGAATATCTTTATGGCTCCGGTAAGGAAGGATTTTATAAACAAAAAAAACAAAAAAGTCAAACCATAAAATGTAGAATAAATTAGTCTACCTTAGATAGAAGAACTTCTAGGGCCACCTGGGTGGCTCAGTCAGTTAAGCAGCTGACTCTTCATGTCCACTCAGGTCTTGATCTCAAGGTTTGTGAGACTGAGCTCCATGTTGGGCTCTGGGCTGACAGTACAGAGCCTGCCTGGGATTCTCGCTCTCCCTCTCTCTCTGCCCCTCTCCCATTCTTTCTCAAAATAAATAAAACTTTTTCTTTAATTTTTAAAAAAAAATTTTTTTAACGTTTATTTATTTTTGAGACAGAGAGAGACAGAGCATGAACGGGGGAGGGTCATAGAGAGAGGGAGACACAGAATCCAAAACAGGCTCCAGGCTCTGAGCTGTCAGCACAGAGCCCGACGCGGGGCTCGAACCCACGGACCGTGAGATCATGACCTGAGCCAAAGTCGGACGCTTAACCGACCAAGCCACCCAGGCGCCCCTAAATAAAACTTTTTTAAAAATTAAAAAAAAATGGGGGCGCCTGGGTGGCTCAGTCAGTTAAGCGGCTGACCTCGGCTCGGGTCATGATCTCAGTTTGTGAGTTCAAGCCCCACGTCGGGCCCTGTGCTGACAGCGCAGAGCCTGGAGCCTGCTTCGGATTCTGTGTCTCCCTTTCTCTCTGTCCCTCCCCCACTCACACACACACTCTCTCTCTCTCTCTCTCTCTCTCAAAAATAAACATTAAAAAAAATCCATAAATAGAAGAACATCTATTCTACAAACTGGGAGAAACTCCTTACTTACAACACATATAACTAGCAAAGAATTTGTATCCAGAATATACTAAAACAACAAACAAACGAACAACCCTAGAAGTCAATAAGAAAAAGACAAACGATCCAAAAGAAAATTGAGCAAAAGACACAAATGAGCCTTTCACAAAAGAGAAAACACAAGCGGAGGATACGCGTAGGAAAAGACGCTCAGCCTCGTTAACAGTAAGGTAGTATAGGTCGCAAATTCAGATCGTTTGGGGCAGGTCAACATTGGGAAGTACTGTGAAGGATGTGGAGTGACAGGAACTCTTATTTATCGCCAAACCACTTTGGAAAACCGACTTGGTCTTACGAAGCCGACCCTGTGCCTATCCTGGCAACCCAGCAGTGCCCCTACCAGCGTCTGGTCTGGAAAGACTGTCCGGTGTATGTGCATTAAGAGCCTTGTAGCTGGAGACTCATGGCAGCATTGTTCATTCTCGTGAAAAGCTGGAAAAATCCAAATATGTGCAGTAGGAGAATTCATAAATCAACGGAATGTTATACGGAAACAAACAATGGCTGCGTGCAACAATGTGGGTGAAAGCTGGCAACAGTACTGATTTTTTAAAAGGAACTAGTAGAATCTGTGATATCCTTTGTAAAAAAACGAAAAAGCTCAAAAACAAGCAAAATTGAATGATATCTAATGGGGGGGGATTAGGATTTTTTCTTAAGTCAAAACAGTGATAAACACCGAATATAAGATAGTGGTTATCTTCAGGAGTGAGGAAGGGGGAGGGAGGGGGTGGAATACAGAGGAAGATTCAATGGTTTGGGTAATGTTTCAGTTCTTACATATGGCCCATGTTCAGAGGCGTTCTTCTTATGCTTCAAAGCTCATATCAGTTATATATTTGCCTGGCGTATATATCAAATATAATGAAAATAAAAATGAACCCCACTGGTACACTTAAAAAAACAAACAAACAAGAAATAACCAAAAAAGGACAAAGCGAAAAAAAGGGTCCGGACAAAGATAAAGATAGTAGGTCAAGGCAAACAAAACAGGATGTAGGCGTGCCATTGTTGCCATCGAAGTAGCATTCAAGGCTAAGAGCATGGAAACGTAGAACAATCATAAACCTTTTGTGCCCAACAACAAAGCAGCCGCCTCTAATAAAGCAAAAACTCCAGGAAAAACACAATCACAGCAGCTTGCCTGAATACTCCCCCAGCGCGGTGGTCGGTGGTCGGAGAGTCCTTCCTTCAGTGGTGCTGAGAGCTGGGCCCACTCTTGAGCAGGGCCCTGGCTTGGGGGGGTGGGGGCGTCGCCACTAGGACGGGGGCCCACCCTCTCAGTGATTTGGAAATGGCTCAGGGAGTGTGGCCAGGCTCCTGGGGGTCCCAGACTGACTGGTCCAGACTCCCAGCCCCACGTCCGGCAACTGCTCCTATATCCAGCCTCCCCATGGACGAGCTTTTTTTGTCTCCTTCCCCGCATGCTTGTCCACCAACTTTCTAGGTTCCCAATCCACAGGATTTCTTCTCCGGGTAATTCTGGTGGTGGGTGGGTGGGTTGGGGTGGGATGTGATAGGGATGAGGGGGCTTTAATCTGTAAAATGAACCCATTCTCCTCCCTCCCCTTTCCCACGTTCCTGTTCCCATCTGTGCTGATCAGCTGTGTGAACTTAGCAAGTTGCTGACCACTCCGAGCTCTGCCTTTCCCCTCCAGACCGAGAAAGGCAATGATGTAAGGGGCACAGGTCGTTCATGCAATAGGGCCCGGCTGGCTCAGGACGGGGAGGGTGGCTTTCTGGCCTCCAGTCTCCCTTACTCCTCCCTGCCTCTCACGTCCTGAGAAGCGGACTTGCTGGCCTGGGAAGCAGCTTAGAATGGGCCACACCCCTCAGCCCTGCCTTTGAATCTTCACCCCTGTTTCCCTGGAAGAGGCCTCCTCGTTCGTCCCTCAGGCCATTCCAACTCACTCCTTGGCCTGGAGCCTGGTCTGGTGAAGCCCGCTCCACCCCTTGGAAGGGCAGAGTTGCAAAAAATTGGGAGCTTTACCTGTCTATCCCGGCCTTCCCTCTGGGTAGAACTGCTTGTTTACACAGGTAACCTGCTCTCAGGATCTGCCGCTCACCCAACGAGCTCCTTTACCCCTCAGAGCCTCAGCGTTCTCACCTGTAGAATGGGGATAATCGTAATACTTTGAGGAACAATGAAATAAGAACACACCTGGAGGCATCGGCCGTGCTAAGTCCCTGGGACGTAGCAGCCGTTATTACCGTCACGGCCATCACGGTTACGACCACATTTCTAGACGTGGGCAGGGCATTTTATAAACAAAAAGGTCATCTGCAGTGAGTCGACCTCTTGTACAGCTGCAGCTTGACTGTTTTACAGAGAATGACTCCAGTTGTCTGCCCTTGTCACAGTCGCTCTGTTGGTGGACATTTTTGCGATGGGTGTAACCTGATTATTTGCTCATTAGCAACTCAGCACCAGTAATTTACTTTTTCAACCGCACTCTGTTGCTTATGAAGTACCCCACTGCCTGGGCCTATGGCACAGCCTCCAAATTCCAGCTGTGGGTGAACTAGAGGGGTTCCCCCTCTGTGTGGGGGGGGAGCCTGAGGGGACCGCGCACCAGGCAGGTGCTCACGGCCACCAGAGCTCTGACGGCAGGCACTGCTCTTGGCAGGGACGACGTATGCATTTTACTATTGTATGAAACTATTGTTTCCATTCGTTCTCAGGAATCTCTGACAATATCCGGTTGAATGGGATCCACAGGAAAAAATGTCCCCCAAACAATGTCGCTTCTTATTTATTTATTTATTTTTTTTTTTGGGGGGGGACAGAGAGAGACAGAGCATGAACGGGGGAGGGGCAGAGAGAGAGGGAGACACAGAATCAGAAACAGGCTCCAGGCTCTGAGCCATCAGCCCAGAGCCCGACGCGGGGCTCGAACCCACGGACCGCGAGATCGTGACCTGGCTGAAGTCGGACGCTTAACCGACTGCGCCACCCAGGCGCCCCACAATGTCGCTTCTTAAATGCCAGCTTGAAATCTGTGTACCTGTTAGGTAGAGCTTTCACAAACTGTATTTGTATAAACAAAGTGGGGTGATGTTGCAAAACCCGGGGCGGGGGAGGTCCATGGGTTGTTATTGTGTCCTGTTGAGAATCAGCTACTTTTTTTTTTTTTTTTTTGGAGCACTGATTTTTATGTCAGTGACTTGGAAATATTATCTCATTTATTTATCCAATAATCCTGTGAGATGGGTATGGGTTTTAGTCACGACTTTTTGGTGGCAAGTGACAGAGACTTAACTCTAACTAGCTTAAGCAATAAAGGGCTTTAGCAGCCATTTATTCTTTAGCTTCTTAATGGCTCCACAAACCGAAGCCTTGGTCCGCCTCCCTGTCCGTTTGACCACGGTCTCTAGGGCTCCCCCCTGTGGTACAAAGCATAACTGCGGGCATCCCGGCAACGGGATCTCGGAAGGTGCCCTGACATCGTCCTTGGGCCAATCACAGGTAATGGAGGACTCTGGCCAGGAGGCGAAGGCCGCAAGATTCAGGCTGACTGGCAGGGACAAACTCCCACTGCCCATGCCTCGATGCCTCCTCTGGGGGCCCCTGAGGTCATGCGAGGGCCGGGAGTCTGTCAGCCTCAGAGCATAGGGAAAGGAAGGCTGGCATCTCATGAAACACAGCTCCTGGAAGCTTCCCTGGCTTATAGGGGTGGGGGGAACTCTGCCACTGCCAGTGTCAAGGACAACCCCAAAGGCTCCTTCCCACGCCTTTGGGCTCCTCTTGGCTCGGTGTTCTGGGCTGAGAGTTAGCTTCCCGGGTAGGCAGAAGCGAGGGGCACCCACAAATGATCTTAGCCCTGTTGTCTGAGTGGGTTTGGCAGGACCCTGTGTCTGGCTCACTTACTCATGTGACCCTCATGATGGCTCTGTGCTCACACCTCAGTTTATAGAGAAACCAAGGCTTGGGATGATTAAGTGACTTGTGCAGGGTTACATGGCCAGTGAAGGGCAGAGCCAGGGCTGGAGCTTGGTAACACTGCTCTGTATATTTCCCAAAGCTGGAGGGAGGGCGGTGCAGAGTCCCCCAATCCCCAGAGGAGTCCCAGCGACGGAAATGATCAGAATGAAACACTGACCTCTAATCGGGGGCTTCCAGCTATGACTTGAATCCCCTGTTCTGGAAGCATCTATAGGGGTCTGTGCTCTATGGGGGCAGACCTGGATCTTGCTCCCGTGAGGGAGCATCCCTCATGTGCCTGGGGAAGCTGAGGCTGCCCTGGGTCATGGGCGGGGCCTGAGCCCGCTATCCCTCTTTGAGGAGCAGGGGAAGAGAAGGGGCCAGGGTATGTATATGTGTGTTGGGGCGGGGGTGGGGGGGGGGGGCTACTCAGCAGTTCTGTGCTCGCCCTGGTGGTCCTCCCTCTGGGTTCAGGGAGGCCTGATTCCCCAGGAGCCAGAGCACTGATAATAAGTAGCCTCTCTCTGGCTTTTAGCCTTCTCGAGCCTTAGTTTTCTTATCCATAAAATGGGGGTCGTGGCAGTACCAGCCTCACAGGTCAGTGTGAGGAGTCAGTGAGATGGGCAGAATAAGGCTGAGGTGCAATTTTTACTTCTCTTCCACCTCCCCTTGTTTTCCTCCTCCTGTGTCTTCGTCACTGTCCCAGCTCTGGTTCAGATCCCAGATCTGTCATTTCCTAGCTGTGTGACCTCAGGCAGGTTACCTAACTTCTCTGAGCCCACATTCCTGTTCTGTAAGATAGGAATGCTCACACCTGCTTCTCAGGGTTGTGATGAGGAAACGGTATCATCCCTGTAAAGCTCCCACACAGGGCCTGGGGCTCAGAAGCCTCTGTGGAAGAGGATTTCTTCCCTCCTTTATTCTCTGGCCATAATCGGAAGCCATCCCCACATCACCTCTGAGCCCAGCCGCTGCGTCGTCTCTCACCTTCCTGACTCCCGATCGCCACCTCGTGGCCTGACAGGTAACTGCAGGTACTGAAGTGAAATTCCACCTAGCTTCTGACCCGTCTCCAGGATAGAGCAGCAAAGCACCCCAAGGTTTGTTAAGGGGAGGACTGCTCATAGAAGGCTCCTGGGCATTCTGCGCAGAGGATAGATGCACAAGGGGCTGCCTACCATTGAGCCCATTCCCACTAGGTTCTGTGCTAAGAACTTTCTGTGCATCACTTTGTTACTGATTTGCCGCTGATTTCGATCAGAGTTTTCCAAATGAACAAATGAAAGCTCCCGGAATCATGGTGGGGCACATCAAGGGTTCCAAGGCCTTGAGATGTATGTTTTTCTTTATCTGTGGAGTGGGTCTAGGGGTTTTTGTTTATTATTCCTCTTCAGGCCACAAATAGATACATCACAATACTCTTGTGTATTATTCAAAATCTCATAGTGTGCTGACTTTATCTCCAACTAAGTCAGAGAACGGTTTGTGCCAGCTGCCCTTCCAGTGCCAAAGGCCTGAATGGCTCCTGGCGTGTCCAGCATGGGTACTGGCAGCACCAGGGACCTTACCTCCTGCCACCTCTGGCCTCTGGGTCCTGAATTCCACCCAGGCGTGCCCCACGCCACTGGTGCCCTGCCGCTGAGCATTTGCTCTGGCCGTTACTCCTCCAGAAGGCTTTCCCTAAATTTCCAGGCACAGCCGACGAGCTTTGCCACTTCGAGTCCTTTATGCCTCTCTCGTAGCTCCTGCTTCGGCTCCGTCAGGCGGGCATGCGTCCTGAGAGGTCTGCCGGGCAAGAGGTGAAGATCAGGGGGAATGGGCAATCCGGGGCTATCTCTGCTCTCCAGTCAAGCCCCAGGGGTTGCTCTGACGTCAAAGCCATCAATAGAGCCCCCCTGTCTGCCTGTCAGCGCCCGGGGTCAGAATCTGCCTGGTACGGGGTCCCAGGACACTAGAGGCAAAGAGGACATCTGAGGCACAGCGGCGCTGGCTGTAGGAGGGGAACTCCTGGGAGGGAAATGGGAGAGCGGGGTCTTCGCCTGCCAGGTGGACGTCACAGCCCTTCCTGCCTCACGGGGCTGCGAGGAGTAAGTGGAACGAACCGTGCAAGGCTCAGCACAGTGCGTGGGGCACGGACAGTTGCTCGGGCAGCCGCTGGAGAGCAGGCCGGCATCACTGCCTGGCCCCGGGGGCGCTGTTCCCATCATGGCAGGGGGCTGCAGGGCTGGGTGCGGTCGCCCTCCTTCTGGCCATCCTCCTAATGCCCGTGGGACCACTGTCTCCCTGGCCATCTGTCCAGGCGGATGTTCGTTCTGCGTGCGGTGCCCATCCCTCACCTTCTCTGGTCCAGGGCTCCCGCTGGGCAGGTTTCTTGGGCCAAGCTGGGGGACGGCAGCACAGGGGGCGTCCTGGGGGGCAGGACCGCGCTATGCCTCCGACCCCTTGGGGACCCAAGGTTTGTAGGGTAGGCTCAGAATCACATTCCTCTCCTGGGACCGCCGCCTTCTCAGCTCCCACGGGATCCCCGGCCTGGACCCTCTCCAACCCCAAGTTCCCGAGAGGAATCACCCTGGAGCAAGTTACTTCTCTCCAAGCTTCGTTTGTTGTTGTTGTTGTTTGTTTGTTTGTGTTTGTGTTTGTTTTTCATCTGTGCAACGGGATAAGGAAGAGCTGTTCTGGGTTGTTGTGAAGTTCGGTGGGCTGAGGGCGTTCTGTTCCCGGCTGCCTCCGGAGCGGGGGTTGGGCGGGAGGGAGACCTCCTCCCACGCCCTCTGTGTCTCCAGGGACTCAGCCTGTGTCTCCCACCCCTCCTGTGCCTTCACCTTCTGGGCTGGGGAGAGAAGACAGGCAGGAGACAGGGGAGCGCTGGATTAGCACGGCCCCTCCTCTCCACCCCCCCCCCCCCGCCACATTTTTTAGTGACAGGATTTTAAACGGTTGCTGTAGGCAAGAGAGTTTGCAGCCCACTGCTGGGGGTGGCAGGCGGAGCTTGGAGGCCCCTCTTTTTTTATTTTTAAATTTTGTCATTTTTTTTTTTTTGAGGGAGAGAGAGAGTGCAAATGGGGCAGAGGGACAGAGAGAGAGAGAGAGAGAGAGAGAGAGAGAGAGAATCCCAAGCAGGCTCCACACTCAGCATGGCCAACTCGGAGCTAGATCCCGACCCTGGGATCATGACCTGAGCCGAAATCAAGAGTGGGATGTTTAACTGGCTAAGCCACCCAGGCGCCCCCTGGAGGCCCCTCTTGCAGGAACCTGGGCCTGGGGCTTGGACGTGAAGACCCGGATTAGTCCTGTCTCTGTGCTGTGCCGCTGGGCTGTGACTTAATTTCTCTGGGCCTCAGTGAGGCCACTCTGAGTGTAGGAGAGTTTCCTTGATCCCCAGGTCCCTGAGCCTGACCTTGGAGGACCACGGGCTTAAGGGGACAGCTGGGGTGCCGGTGAGGCCATGGATGTGCAGCCAAACCTGATTTGGAGCCCTGGTTCTGCTGCCCCTTGTTAGCTTTGTCATATCGAGCCGATCACTACCTCCTTCTGAGCCTCGGGTTCCCTTCTGAAAAATGGGACCTTAATACTTGCTGTTCCGGGTGTTGTGGGGTGCAAAGGAGGAAATGAACCGGAGTGCCTCCACTTATCTAGGTTTTTGGCTGTGAGAATTACCCAGAGGCTGAAGAGGGCGAGGGGGTGGGATGTGCCCCCTAGGGGGCGCTGGTGTCCGCGGGCGGAGGGAGAGTAGCTAGCTAGAGGGGGCTTCCAGGTAACCGTGGCCACAGCGGTGGGGACTGGGGACGGAAGGCTGAGAAGGAGGAAGCAGAGAGGTGGGGGGAAGGGGAGAACATTAGGACATCAGATCCGTGGACGTGAGGCCCAGAGGCCTCCAGGATGCACAGATGTATGAAGACGCACAATGACACACCCACGTGTGGACACGCGAACATCTTCACCAACACACAGAAACACGGCCGAGACTCTGCCCGGATCTGGACAGCCTTGCTGGTAGACATCGCTGCACAGGATACACTGATACCTGGCGGACATGTAGCTTCATGCGCAATATATCCAGACCAATCGACCCCCAGAGCTGTTTCCACGGACACGCACATACACCCACCTACATGCACACTGATAGTCCCCAAACTACTCTGAGGAAGTTTGAGAGTCTCTGTGCCTCTGAGTCTCTGCCCACCCTCCCACCTCTCCTGGATCCCACAGTCATGTCCCATCCCAAGTCCTCATGATTACTCCAGGGTCTGGCCTCAGCTTCTTCATTCTCCCCCTGGGTGAGTTCACCCACCTTGTGCCTTGTGACCGTCTGTCTGGCTCTTGAACACCTGGGTGCTCCGCCTCTGATCTTTTCGAGGCCCCCAGCTCTGCTCCCAGACATCTCCGCTTGGATGCCCCAGACACCCTCAGCTCTGCGTGTCCCAGGCCAGAGTGCTTCAGGAGCCCCCATCTCGGGGATCTAGCCGTTGCCTTGACTGCCCTTCTTGGTTGTCTCTAGGATCTGTCCTCTTCATTCTCCCCACTGTTCTCCCCCTTAGTCAAAACCATAGTCACCTGTCACCTAGGTGACCCAACCAACCTCCGTGCCTCTATCCAGTCCTCCCAACCCAATCGGATCTATTCTCCACTCGTCATCAAGACCCTGGGTGGTCTGGCCCTGCCTCCAGTCTCATCATTTCTCATTCCCCGCCCCCCCCCCCCGCAAACTTAGCTATTCTTCTAGTTTAGGAGATTTACAAGATTTTGCCTGACCCTGAGATATTGCACAAGCCCAAAGCACTGGCAGACTCCCCACCTAGTCTCCTCCACGCTGGCTAACTTCTGCTTGCAGCTTAATATGTAGCTTCTTCCAGGAAGCCTTCCATGATGCTTCGCACCTCCAGGTGAGGTTGAGTATACTGTAACAAGGCCTCTCCATCCCTCAACTGAGCGTATGTCACAACCTACCTCCTGGAGGCACAGACTACTGATCCCTGGTTCTCAGACTGGTAGCTGGCACTTAAAGGACCCTTCACGTCGGTTGGGTGAATGAATGAATGAATGAATGAATGAAGAGTGCTGCAGAATGGGAGAGAGTGGGATGGGATGGAAGTGTTTAAGCATGGAGGTGATTCAGGGTTGGGACAGGCCCAGGATTAGGGAGACGATGATTATGGGATGGGACAAGGAATGGGTCAGGGCAAGAACAGGGCCCCGAGGCCTCCCTCCTCCCTGATCTGCTGTCCCTGGTGCCCCTGGAGAAATCCCTCACGCTCTGGAGGGCCCGGCCCCGCCCCACCCCTCCCCTCCCCCCAAGGAGAGGCGGCACAGGCGTGTACAGGTTGGTTTATTTACAAATATACTGATGTCTCGTCTTTTGTTGTTTCCATTTTCTGCTTTTGTGGGAAGAGGCAGAAGGTGAGCGTGGAGGGCAGGGTGGGGGTGGTGATGTGGTAAACGCTAATAAATAATTTAACAATGACAAGTTATTAAATAAAATGTGTCTGGGGATGGCGGGTGGGCAGTGAGTCTGTACAAGGAAAACAGAGGAATGGCCGGCGGCCGGTCCCCACGCCCAGCTGGGCTGGGGGCACCAGCAGACAGGCTCATTGCAAACTGCACCTTCCAAGGGCCAAATGTTGGAGGGTCTTTCCTGCTCCCCCAGCCCTCAGGCCTCGTGCACCCGGAGTGTGGGTCTGTGAGCCTCCATGCGCGTCCGGGTGTGAGTGTGTGTCTGTGCGCGCGCGTGTGTGAGTGCGGATCCTCTCCCCCCCGCCCCCCCCCCCCCACAGGGCGGAGGGAGCCCCAGAGCTGCAGGTTCCCAGGACAGGAGGTGAAGTCCTCAGCCCAGGTGGCGCCCAGAGCTCTGGCCAGGCAGGGGTCAGCCAGTTCTCCTTCCTCCAGGCTCCCCGTGCGCGTGCGCGGAGCGCGAGGGGCGCGAGGGGCCCTGGCTCCACGTGGGCGGGTGGGGCAGCCTCACTGCTAAGCGGCAGCTGAGCCCCCTAAGGGAGAAGAGGTTACCCGGACCCTGCGATGGGGGCCTGACCGTGCTCAGGCCCTGCTTGTCCAGAGGCAGTGGGCTCCTCCCCTCCCCCTCCCGGGAGGCCCACAACATGCCCAGCCCGCTTGCAGGGACCGCTTCTCCTGTGGCTCTGTGGTCTGATCTTTGGAACCATAGTGGCCCGCGTCTGCGTGGCCCCCTCAGGGAGGCTCCGCGGGGCAGGCAGATGAGGCTCTGGCTGGGGGCAGGACCCCACGTCTTGTCTCTCCTCTGCCTCTGCCTCATTTGCGGTGTCAGTTGGGGCCGATTCCTTCCTCCCTCTGAGCCTCACCTTCCCCAGCAGGGAAACGAATTCGGACTTGGTTTTATCCTGACACTCCCCCTGCCCACCTCACACTTCCTGCCTCTTCCTTGGGGCCAGACCTTTACCTCCCTCTTCTCTTGGGCTTCCCATCCCAGCCACCACTGATGATGGGGTGGGGGGGGGGAGTGCCCCTGACTACTCACTCTGCCCCCCCAAAGGCTGCACTTCCCCCCACATGAAGCAGGAAGAGCCTGTTCATGGCAGCTCACCCCAGATTCCAGTGAGCCTGCGAGCCTCTGCGTGCTTCTGCTGGGTCGCCCTGAACATTTGCTTCCTTTCTCTGAGCCTCAGGTTCCTCACCGGAGAAATGGATCCCCACTAATGTTTGGACAGGGCTAGGTCTGAGTGTGAATGGCTCTCCTTCTAGAAGCAAGCCCCTCAAGGGTGGGCCCCACATCTTGTTCATCTGTGTCTCCACACCCAGTCCAGGGCTGGGCGGAGCGGGCATCAGTGTCTGGGGGCGCCTGAGGGAACTGGGGGCAGTGAGCTGTAGCATACGGCAAGTTCCTAATCACGACTGATGGGGTGTCTCTGGCCCACGGGGCTCTCTAAGGTTCCCTTGGCTGTGGCCATCCATGGGACAGGAGTGGGGGGGGGTGTCTCTGTACCAGCTCCTCATAAGGAGCCACTAGTGCACAGTGGGGACAGAGCCGTGGCTGGACTTGGGAGGTTGGGAGGCCCCCAAATGGGAAGAGATGCCCTCCAGGGGCTGGCAAAGTTTCCTAAGACAAGTCATGTCCCTCTGACCTGGAGGCCATTCACCAGAGGAAGAGGATGAGGAACTGACATGGTGCCCCTGCTCCCTCCCCTCTCCCAGCCCAGCTCTTCCAGCTGCAGGGTCAAGGGAGCGGACCAGATGACCGTTCCTGAGGTTCCTTCCAACCGAAAGAGTCTGGGAGAAAAGGACCAGGGCTCCTGGGGTTGGGGGCAGGGGCCGCCCCAAGTGCCCTCAGCATGATTTGGACCATGTGAGCACAAGAGAAGGAAGAGAGCATCTCTCAAGAAACCAGCATGGCTGTCTTAAGGGACCGCTGGTGGCCCAGGACGAGAGAGGGCACAGCTGGACTAAGCTACAGAGAACAGAGGACAGCGGCCAAGGTCCCTGTGGGAGCCTGTGTGGAACGAGGAATGCACGGAACGGCCAGGCTGGCTGCCCGGCCCGAGGGGGGCTGCTGAGAGTCCTGCCCCCATGACAGCTCTGGTGAAAAGCACAGGACACTCCGGAGAAGCTGAGGCCTCCCCACTGGACAGAGGAGCAAAATCACAGGGCAGGTTGGCGAACTTGGAGGATCCCAGAGGGAGTCAGGTGGGGGGCCCAAAGGCAGAGAGAGACACCCATCGTTCTATTAGCTCAAAGCCTGGACTGGGCAGATCTCAGGGTGGCGGCCTAGGGCTTGATGTTAGAATTAAAGGCAGGGCTGTGAGCACCTAGCCGAGGACACAGTGGCCACCAGGGGCCAGCGAGGGGGTCACTGAGAACAGGGCCCTCACGTCCTCTGTCGACAGGGTTAGAGCTGAGTGGATCCGGGGTGGGGTGGGGTGGGGGGGGTGCAGATCTGGCTTCCGGCGGGGCGTTTGCCAAACAGGGCTGGAAGCGGACTGAAAAGCATCATCCAAGGACGACTGACCGGTTCACGGCCAATGCCAGACGGGGAGGGGCCCTGAAAGTTCACATGCCTTCGGTAAGAAGCACAGGGCTGACCCCTGACACGGGCAGATGTGCTCAGGAGGGACAGCAAACGAGTGGTCACAGAGTTGGGGGTGCAGAGAAACTCCACAGGCTGGATTGAATCAAATAAGAAGAAATGTAAGAAGTCAAAAAGTCAAGGTCCTTCACTGGATCTAAATAAGAAATGCCCCCTCCCCCACTTACACACAGAAGAGAGATGTGGCTTAGCTGCCACATGTGTGACAGCCAGGAGATTCAGTTACAGAAGGGAAGGGTGAGTTTCTAGGTTATGTGGCCTAAACTGTGCACTGGATTTTGGGCCACATTAACAGAGGCAGGGTGCCTAAAGCAGGGGAGGTGGCTGGCTGATGTCAGTGGGAAGACTGGGTTGTATCTACTCCACCTTTAGAGGGAAAGCTGGAGCCCAGCTGAGGGTACAGTTTTAAGAGGAAGAGCTGGAGAAACTGGAAAAGTCTGGCTTTGAGAAGTGAAGACTCAGGGCTGAAAAAGGCAGAGGCAAAATCAGCAGAAAACGGCAGCTGATTCGGGGCCCGATGAAGTAGCGGGCTCCTTGCCACTGGAGGGATGCGAGGAGAGGCAGAGGGAGCCACACCTCAGATGATGAGCCGAGTGGGTGACTTTTGAAGTTGCTTTCCTGCCTGGAGGTTCTGCCATATGTCCTCCTTGGTTCTGGGGGCTCTGTCTCTGCCCGTGGAGCTGGTCGCGTCTGGGGCCGCCCCGCCAGCTCAGGCAGCACCTATTTAGGCTGAGGCTGGGATACATCTGGGTCTGCATGTTTCAAGCCCCAAACTCTCCCCTCCCTCCCTCTCCTCCTTCCTTCTCTCCTATTGCTGTCAGAAGGGGGGTCCCCGCCCCCGTCTGGCCTCTTTCCCCTCCCTGACACGGCCAGGCTGGCCTACAGAGTGCCTCTGTGTCTCTTTTAGCTTGTCTACATATCTGTGTGCGTATCACACGGGTGTGCCTTCGAGTGTGCGTGTTTGCAGGAGAGGCTCAGTCTACCCTCCCCAGGGACTCCCCCTCAGGGCTGTGCCTCAGTGGGCCTGGCACACCTGCCAAGCTCTTCCCCACTTCTGTTCCAGGCTCGGGCTGGGACAGGTGAACCCAGGCTGGCAGGCCTGCCCTTGGAGGTGGGGGAGGTGGGCACCAGCCCAGGGCGCAGGGTCCTACGCTTCTCGCAGGTGACGGACGGGTGCCGCGCGCAGCATCCCTGTCCTGGGGCACGCGCGGGGGCCTTGCCTTGGCCTAGGCCCGGCCTGTGGAGGTTGGCTGGACACAGAGAGGACGTTTAAAAAAATAGAGAGAATTTAAGCTTCCCAAAAAAGAGATGGGTAGGGAGAAGGAGGTGATGGAGGCCGAGGTGGGGCTGGGAGGCGAGTGGCTTTCCGAGACTCTGGGTCCCTGGGGTGACACGGTCTCTGTGGGCAGGATACAGCCCTGCCCAGGCTGCGCCCATCTGCCTGCCCGGCTGGCCCAGGAAAGGGCACCGTATGGCTGTGTGTAGAGTCTATGCGGGCGGTGGGGCTGGCTGCGGCGGCCGCAGGCCCACCCCAGGACCCTGGCCCAAGCGTCCATGCAGCCAGCTGGCTCTCAGGAGGCGAAGTAGGAACTCTGCATGGAGTAGAGCCGGTCGATGGGGTTCCCCACGCGGGCCTGCAGGGAGCCCACGTCCGAGGAGCCCAAGAAGCAGTCGCTGAGGCTGGTTAAGGAGGTATCGCTGTCGATGTCATGGAAGATGGAGTCGTTCCCTGAGGGTAGAGGGGGCGTCAGGAGCCAGTGCAGGCTGGGGCTCCTGGGGGCCCTGTTGGCCCTGCAGGCTGTGTGGCCAGAGGTGAGGAGGGACAGGATGGCCTGTGGCGGCAGCGCGGGACCAGAGGTGCTGAGGGCCATGGGTGGGGTCGCGAGGGCGCCCCTGGCGTCAGGAGGAGGCAGGTGGGCTGTGTTGGCAGGGCCTGCCTGGGCCCGGGGGTGGGAGGTGGCTGTCATGGCCCCAGGCCTGCCAGGTCAGGCAGCAGGCGGGGGCGGTGCTGGGGCAGGCAGGGGCTGGGGGCGGCTTACCATAGGGGTTCATGTGGTCACCTGGCATTTGGGGCGGCGTGAGGCCCTGCTGGAAGGGGTCGCTGCTGCCGTAGGGGCTCTGCTCCATGGCCACGATCTGCTGTTGTGGGGGGGCCAGCGGCGTGTAGGAGGCCATCATGCCCTCCATGCGACTCGACAGGACCTCTGGGGACAGAGCACACCTTCACCGACCAGCCCTGTCCACCTGATCCTGGAGGTCCCCCCACCCCGGGAGCCCTCACAGATGTACCTTGGGAGTTCCCACGGACCTCCCTCCCACACGATCCCCCAGTCCAGGGTGCCCACACCGTCCCTCTGACCTCCTCCAGACTTCCCCAGGCTGCTTATGGCCTTCCAGGGCCCTTGAGCCCAGGTATCTGACCCCTGGCCCCTTCCCCAGACACACACTGTAGTTCCTCTTCAAAAATCAGTTTATCGAAAGCCACAGACCTCCCCATCCCACCTCCTCCCTTCCTCCAGTGGCCTTGCCCTCCAGGAGCTCACCACCTGGCAGAGACAGACATTAAGCAGCCAGTAATCATTCAACATGTGGGTGCAATGAGCTCCCTGCATCTGAGGGCATTAAGGTGGGGCCCATGCCCGGGCCAAAGAGCTTCAGGGAAGGCTTCCTAGAGGAAGCCTACCTCCATATGACTTAAAGAACCAGCAGGGGTCCAACCATGCTAGGGGGCAGGCATGCCAGGTTGAAGGGCAGCAAAGGCAGGGAGGGGAGAAACTGCTGGGTCAGAGCAGGGAGCCTGGTGCACAGGGCTCCACTGTTGAGAACGAGAAAAGGCCAGGAGTGGGGAGGAAGACGGTTCCTTCGGGGGCCCAAGCTGAGTGTGGGTTTTCCCTGAGGCTCTAGGAAGTCAGGGGAGGGTCTCGGCCAGGGAGGGGCAGGCTGGAGGCCAGAGGCAGAGACCACTGAGGAAGCGGAGGGAGGGTCTGGGGTCCCTGTAAGGTGAATGTAGGAATGACAACCCCTGGGAGGGGCATGAGGGACACGGGACAAGAAAACCACTGCCCTACTTGGCAACCGAGCAGATGCAGCAAATGGAGGACAGGAAGGGTCAGAGGTGACTCCCGGTTATTGGCATGGCCACCGGGTACGGAGTGGTGCCATTTGCTGAGATGGGGTGGGGAGGAGGAGGGGGTGTTGTGCGGATGGGGTAGCAGGGTGCTGTGTGGAGTACAGTATGGGCTGTGATGAGCTCAAGGCAGACTGTGGAACATTCTCAGGGAGGCTACATCTCAGGGGCAGCTGGGAACACTGAAAGGTGTGACATAGCTCAGGAGGTGGCTGGGAGACCAGAGACAGTGGCTATAGCCCCAGGAGGCCAGGCTGTCTTGGGAAAGGCGGCAGAGGAGGCAGAGGAATAACGGGGCTCCAAGGCTCAGATGCAGCCGGGGACACTGGCCTGGCCCCGAGTCCTGAGTAGGAGGGGCTCCCCACTAGTGCCCTAGCATCTGCCCTGGAGTCCTGGTCTCACCTGGAAACAGGCAGCTCTAGGGCCGCGACTCTACTAGGGCAGTCCCAGGAAGATCTCCGTGCCCTCCCTTCAAGGCTCTGTGTCCCCATGGGGCTTGGGAGGCCAGCCCCGGCCCAAGAAATGGACACGGCATTTTGGCAAAGCCCAGCGTTCAGGGGCCTGGCCACTGCCCTCAAACTGGCTCCTCGTCACTCAGCAGGAGCCCACCCCCAACTCCTCAATGGCTTGCGGAAGCTCTCTGGAGATTTCTCCGGAGACTTCTGCTAAATTGTAGCATGGGCAGTGGGGTGTATGGTCATGTTAAAGGGGCTGGCTTTGCCCCTTACGAACTGAGAGAACCCAGCAAGTCCCTTGGTCTCGCTGAGCATCGGCGAGCATCGCCGTGACAATGCCCTTCCCCTCGTGGGTCTGTGGGAGTGAAGTGAGGCAGACCATGGCCAGCAGTGAGAAGGGTGCCTGGTACAGTGTGAAGGTGAGAGATGGTTGCAGATTTGTGGTTGTTTTTTGTTTGTTTTTTTAAGTAAGCTCTATGCCCAACGTGGGGCTTGAACTCACGACCCTGAGATTGAGAGTCACGTGCTCTACCAACTGAGCCAGCCAGGCGTCTCAGATGGCTGCAGTTTTGACTTTGATAATTCTGCCACCCCTGTGGGCTGCCCACCCTGCCATCCCTCCTCCTGCATCCTGCCCGTGGTCCCCACCGCCTCTCTTGATCTCACCAGGTTCCAAGGTAGCAGTTCCCTGAATCCTGATCACCCCCCCACCCCGCCCCCAGAAGGTGTCAGTTGGGGGGCTGGGGGGATCTCATTACCAGAGGCTGAGCCTGGGCCCCAGCGCCCTGGCCCCGGCTCACCTTGGCCCAGCCGCTGGGAGTTCTGCTGTTCCTGCTGCTGCTGGTGCCGCCGCGCCAACTTCTTCATCTGCGGGGAACACAGGTCGTGCCAGTCCCTGCCCCCCTGCCCCCGTTCATTCCCAGCACCTCCCATCAGGACCCTGTCTTCTGCCCGCACCCCTGCTCCATCCCTGCCCAGCGGGGGTAAGCGGCCTCTCACCTTGGCTCTTTGGTTCTGAAACCAGACCTGGACCACACGCACGCTGAGGCCCGTCTCCGCCGCCAGAGTCTCTCGGACCTGCCCGGATGGACGGACACAGATCAGGCCGGGGGTGGGGGTGGGGCGCAGGGGGCTTGGGGGAACTGTGGGTTGGCGGGGAGGTTCAGGGAGGTCCCCGTCCCCAGCAAGAGCGGTAGGGGCATTGTCTGGGAGGGCAGCGGGTGTGGGGTGTCAGCCCCGCCCCACCCCGGGGGCCCCTCACCTTTCGGCAGGGCTTGGAGGACACCTCAAAGGAGGCCTTGAAGGCTCTTCGCTGCTGCGTGGTGAGGATGGTCCGGGGTCGCTTGGGCCTCCGGGGGTCCTTCCCGTCGTCCCCACTGCCCTTGCTCTGGCTGCCCTGCCCCTTGGCTGGCTTCATGTCTCCATCCTCGTCCTCACTCTTCACTGTGGCGGACATACCCGGCCCATCAGCTTTGTACAAGGGTCTCAGCCTTGTCCCCGTAGGCAATCTGTTGCCTGGCGGGATCCCATTACTTCCAGCCAACACCCGCCAGGGCCGGCTCCAGGGACTCCCGAGACCCCAGCCCAGCACGTCAGCCTTACAGAAAACTCGTTCCCACTGCCCTCGCCCAAGGCCAGCGGGCCCCAGGACCCAGGGAGAAAACTCTGGGGAACCTTCTTCCTTGAAGCTTCTAGGGACTAAGAAATGTCAGGCGATGACATACCCCAGACATTCTCACACAGGAGTATTCATGACCACAGAATACATACCCCCCCCCATGGAGTTACACACTCAACCATCTGCATACGTGCACGCACACTGGCACGTGGGCCCACGGAGACCTGGGTGCACGCAACTCGAAGACATATTCACTCACACACACACACACACACACACACACACACACATACACACACAGGTGCATGCTCATAGGTGGACACATACAGGCATGCACACACCTGAACAGGCACACACACACACACGCAGAAGCACGTGTATTCACCCAGAGACACACCCACACCCACCATGCACATGCGGCCCCTTCCATGCCCCAGAGTTGTGGGCCTCGGAGATGCCAGCCCCGGATGGACACCACGTGCTTCCTGCTGCCCCTGAGTCTGAACTGGCCTCCTTTTCCCAGGCCCATCTTCCTCAGAGCATGAGCCCCTGTGGAGGGGGTGGATCTCTTCCCTCCAAGAGCCCCTCCCAGGCCTGATAGGAATGGGTCCATGGCACCCGGTCAGTGTCTGCTCTGCCATGAGTCCAGGCAGCCTCCACGGTGCCCTGCCCATGGGTGGACAGAGGGACAGACAGATAGGGGGCTCACTACTTCCTCCAAGGGCCCCCACAGTAACAAAGCTCTTCGAGATGGGCAGGTCTTGTGACCGTGGGCTCTAGGTTACCCTAGGTTGCCCCGGCTCAGCAGACCAGGGTATCTCCTCTCCGCACCCTCTGTTCCAGTCCTCCCCCACTACCCTGGAATGACACGGCACCAGCCTTCTCCCTGGCTTTTCCCTTCCAAGACTCATTCCTCCTTTCCCCTACCTGCCCTTCTGCCAGGAGGGCTCTAAGCTGGCACAGTCCTTTTGGAGGCTGGAGCAGAGTAGAGGGGTGCCTTCATCCTGGGAAACAGGGTCTTTCCCTGCACCCCTGAGGGCCCCCATCCGGCTGGGAAATGACAGCTCAGGCTGCTGCTCCCCACTATGAAGGACGCACCAGATCCCTGCCTCTCGGCCACCACCAGCCTGCAGGCCTGTTGCTGGCAGAGACGCCTGTGGTGCTGTGCCATGGCGGGGGCCACGGCAAGGACAAGAGAGGGTGAGGGCGGTGGGCCGGAGAGCAGGGTATGTGCGTGTGTGTGCAGGTGTGTAAACCACAATACAGTGAGCAGGTGGATAAACGGGTGTGTGGCCACACGCAGAGCTGCTCAGTGTGCGTGTGATGTGCGTGCTGGGTCATGCGTGCGCATGTATGCGTGTTTAAGTGGACGTGCACGTGTGTGTTCCTGAGTGTGGGCTTGTGCGTGTGTGGGCATCTAAGCACATGTGTCCATGTATATATACTCCTGGGCCTGCGTATCCACACATGCATTTTATTTTTATGTGTTTGTGTGTGTGTGTGTGTGTGTGGTCATACGCACATACACCGGTGCACAACACACGTGCTAGTGTCCATATGTGCATCTGTGCGCCCGGGGACGTGCACACACATTAGTGGCAGGTAACGGCATGCGGTCACGTCAGTGCCACGTGCACCGGATGTGGGTGCACCGTCTGTGTAGCTCAGGTCCTTTGCCGGCAGGGGCCCCTCCCTGCCGCCTGCCCCCCAGCTCCAGCCGTGGCTCACCGGAGTCGGACTCGTCGGGGCTCACGGAGCTGAGCAGGTCCTTCTCCTTCTCGTAGTCACCCTTGCACAGCAGCTGGCCCTCCTTGAGCACAAACTCGTCGCCCTTGCGGAGCTGCCGCTCACACACACAGCAGCAGAAGCAGCCCAGGTGGTACACACACTCCAGTGCCCGCATCACAAACTCCGTGGGGGCGATCTTCTCCATGCAGCCGCTGCACTTGGCTGCGAAGAGCCTGCAGGGGTACAATGTGGGCGCATTGGCTAGGCTCGGGGGTCCCTCCCGGAGGCCACTGCCCATCCAGGGCTGGCCTCTCCCTCCTGCCACCCTGGCCTTCCACCCCAGGCAGGAGAGGCCCACCCTGGGCACAGAGCCAGACAGCGGGAGGCCCTGCAGCCCTCCTCCACTGGCTCCCAGGGCCCTGGTGGCCCCAGGGTGGGTGCTGGGCATCCTGCCCAGAGACGCGCTCCCTAGGTGTGTCAGCTCAGGGTCTTTCCTGCTCAGAGACACAGTGGCCACTAGAGGGCAGAGCACAAGGTCGGCCTCAACCTTCTCGGAGAGCCAGGTGGTTCCTGCCCTGAAAAGGGCAGGCTGGTCTACCCTCACCCCAGAACCTGCTCCGCTTCCTCCTTGCTTGCCCCTCTCTCCCACATCCAAGCAATCCTTGGCCTCGTCCAACTCACCACCCAAGTAAGGCCCCTCCTCTCCTGCCTGAGCAGCTGCCCTAGTCCCCATCCTGGGCTCCTGGCCCCTCTGACCCTTCAAACTCACCCCCCAGGATGAGAGCCAGAGGGAGCTGTCTGCAACACACATCTGCTCATGCTGTTTCCCTGCTCCATGCTCTTCCGTGACTCCCTGGTGCCTCAAGGCCCTTTACATCCTGCCTCTTTCTCTGTCTTTGCTCCCCCAGGCCATGGCCCCGTGCAACAGCCTGCAGTTTCTCCAGGCCACCTTCACACTGGCCTTTCAACATGTTCTTTCTCTGCCCCTCAGCTGAGCTGACACCTGCTTATGCCTCATTTCAGCTTAAGTGTCTTTATCACATGCAGAAATTCACTGAGCATGTACAGTGTGCCAGCCGCTGTTCTCAGCACTCTGTAGGCAGAAATGCATTTAATCTTTGCAACAACGCTGTGAGACAGGAGTGAACACGGATCCCATCTTAGAGATAGGGAAACTGAGGTGCCGAGAGGCGGAGTCACTTGCTCAGGGTCACGTGGTAGTAAGTGATGGGGCCGACTCGGAGCCTGGGCCTGATCCAGCCCCTCCATGACGAAGCGGACCCAGCTTCCATCTCTGGAGACAAAGCCAGGCGGGGGTCTCCATGCCTCCAGCCAGCGTGGGCAGAAAGGTCTGAGCAGCACGGCCCCTCCCCTGCCCTCACCTACTGACCGCTCCTCCCGGCTCCCTCCTCCCCGTCACGTGCCCTGCTCTGTGGGAACTCAGCCTCAACAACACTTTGATGGAAAAATTTATGAAGAATCAAATTATTGCTGCTGGGAGGGAATTAAAACCATTTTTCATTCCCCACGTCCCTGGGCCACGTCTGCGGGCGCCACCCTGGGAGCGCTGTGCACATCCCATCCCTCTTTATGGCCCGCCATCACAGGCACGGATTACAGCTGCAATTCTCTACTAATCGGTTCTGGAACAGAAACGGCCATAAATGCAAGGCACTCGGCCTGCCTCCCTTCCCGGGGCTGCCATCAGCACCGCCCACGACGAGCGAGTGGGGCGCGGTGGACGGGGCCAATCCGAGGTCTGCCTGCTGCCCTGGCACTGGCCAGGGCGCTCAAATTGGGGGCATCCCCAGCAACCCCGTGCCACCCGCCTCTGTGCTACTGAGTGGGCTCCTACTCATCCTGCAGTGCCCAACTCCAAGGCCACCTCCTCTGGGAAGCCTTCCTTGATGTCCCAGTCAGGGAAAGTAGCCTCCTATGTGCTCACCTGAGATTCCCTCAGGCCTCGGTTCCCTCTACTGTGATTAGAGATGTCAACAGGACCTCCCTCAAAGGGCTGTTGTCAGGAGTCAATGATACTGAGCATGTAACTTGGTAAATGAATATCACATCACAGTGACTGCACATGTCAGCTTCCAACTCTTATAGGGGTTCCAAAGGCAGGACCTGGTTCTACATGATCCTCAAGGAGGGCTCAGTGAGTGTTTGCAAAGCAGGTGAGTGAAGGCTTGGGGTGGGCTGAGGCTCAGGCCAGGCTGTCAGCTGCAGGCAGCTGGGGCCCCACTAGCCCACATAGTACGTGGCTTTGCAAGGGGAACATGAGCTGGATTTCAGCTCCGATTTGGCTCTTTGGCTGGATTCCTTTGTTCAGGGTACAACCTACCCAACTGTCCATGGCAGCCTCAAGCAGAGGCCCCTAGTAATCTGGCTGGGTGTCCAGCTCTGCCAAGGTGCTGGGGAAGGAGCCACGTTTCCACAACTTGATGCTCTGACGTGGAGGATGCTTCTGCCCTGCCCCCCTCACTGTCCCTCTGTCCCCTCCCCACACTTCGACCTCCTGATCTAGGTGCCATGCTAAGTTCTGCAGCCTGGCCCCAGTGGCCTATGAGCAGACAGGCATCGGCTGCATCTCTGTGCCGGCATGGCAGGGCCGGGGTCCCAGGCCAGGGTCGGCACACCTTGGGCGTCTCCCAGACGGGAGGCCCTCTTGGGTAGGGGAGGAGGGCAGCAGGAGAGGTGACCCGCATTTGCAGGCACTGCCACCATGCAAGCTGCATTCAGAACATCCGTGCTAATGCCTTGGCAGCAGGGGGTCGATTGCTACTTTCTCCAAACTCATCAACACAATCTATTATTAATACTTCTCCAAAGGCTCAGTGCCGCCATTACGGAGGCAGCGCCAGCCACTCGGGGCATCATCTGTTATCTAGATTGCAAAAACTCAGGATATAAAACAAACTGCGCACACTTTATAAACGGAATGTGCCATCCTTTTGGTCTCCAAGCATCTCTCCACCCAATAAAACATCAGGGGGGGATGCATGAAATACTCGCTCCCAATTATGGGGCTGCCTTTGTCTATGGGAGCCGGAGTGAGCACTACGAACGCATGTGTGGGAGGGGTTGGGGGCACCAACGGGGTCCCCTCCTCTCTGTGAGCCTCCCTCCTGCCCTCGACCCCTCCCGTCACGAAGGGCCGGTGGAACGGGCCATTGAGAAGCAGTCCCAGCCACAGGCCAGTGGCAGTGGCGTTGGGTGGACTTGGTTTCAACGCTCAGTTCCACCACTTCCTGGCTAGTGACTGCACAAGTAATTTCTGCTCTCTGAGCCTCAGTTTACTGATCTGTATAATGGGCTCAACAACACCGCCCGCTTCTCCATGTGAAGATGCAGCGAGTTTTCAGTGTAAAAGCCGTGAACATAGAGGGAGAGGTCAGTGAGCTGAGCAGGCCTTTTGAGGTCAGGAGTGGGCCTCTCCAGGAATGCCGCACAGAGGCTGCAAATACCGACAGAGATAGAGTTGCTCTGGCTGAGGAGCTCTGAGCCTTCCTGCCCCACAGGGGCCCTGAAGCCTGATGCAAAAGAAAGGCCCTGCCAGCACCCAAGGCACTAGATCTGAGCCCAGGTCATGATCTCAATCCCGACTCAGCCACTCACCGTCTCTGTGACCTGGGGCAAGTCTGGGTCTGTGTCCTCACCTGCAAGACGGGGACAATAGTTCTCACTCCCCAGAACTGTGCAGGGGGTTCCAGATGGGTGTACTTCTGTTACCACACTTGGGCCAACAGGCTAGGATGGGGCAGGCCTGGGGGTGTGAGGGGATCGTGGGGGTGCCATGGAGAGGCTCTGAAGCTCTGGTTCCATCTGTGGCTTCCCCTCCACCTGTCTGGCCCTCTTGGTGCCAATCCCCTGGCCCAGGCTCCTCCCCCAGTCTAGAAGCTCCAAATCCAGAGGGCACCTTTAGGACCACACCACAGACACACAGGCTCACTGGCAACCCACAACCCCACTGTCCATGTAAACTGCCAATCCTTTCCCCCTGCTGTCCCTAGTGTCTAGAACACCATTCCTCCCACTCCCAACCTCTGACAACCAAACACCTGTGTATTCTGAAGGATTTAGCTTAGATATCCCTTCCTCCAGGAAGCCCCCCTTCCTCTCTCCAGTCTCAGATATCCACCTCACTGAGTTGCTCATCCTCACACCCCCTCCCCATTGTAGTATTTATCCTGAGGACTCCACTTGATCAGTTTCCCGGTCCACTTTCCCCAGGATCACCTGTCTTCCGGGCTGAGCACAAGGCCCCGTGTACACGAAGGTGAGCAACAAATGTTTGTGGAATGAACACTGAACCAACCAGTACAGTCTGGTCTCGCCTGTGAGGTAGGGCAACTTGGTCCCCAGCCCCAACCCAATCCGATGGGGGCACCCACCACCTGCCCTGGGAAGACAGTGTTTGTGCTGGGGGGCGGGGAGGGCACTGCTGGGGCGGGCAGCCCAGGGTTCTACCCTGGCTCCGTAACTTTTTCCCAGTGTGAATTTGATCAAAGACATTTAACCTCTCTGAGCCTCAGTTTCTTCATTTAAGAAACGGGAATGGTGGTACCTACCTACAGGGTTGTGAGAAGGCCCTATTGCACGCAAAGCCCTTGGCCCTATGCCAGCACGAAGAAGGCACCCCACAGAACTGCCATCTGCCTTTCTCTTGTTCCTTATTGTCCTTATTGTCGCCCTCACCGGGTCTCCGCCACTCCTGGGAGCAGCTTTCCTGACACCAGGTTTACAGGCCCCAACCAAACCTCCCTGTCATGACCACCCTGGGTTCTGGGTCCTTCTAGCTTCTGTCTGGCCTGAGCTGGACAGAGCACTCCTGGCTCAGTTCTCTGTGTGCCTGTCTCACCAATGTGAATGAACTCAATTACCATCACCTGCATCACCTCATTAAGTCCTTGAAGAACCCTAAAAGGAAGACACTGTTTCTATTCCCATTTTACAGAAGAGCACACGAAAGTGCAGAGGGCAGGTTCAAGGTCACGTGAGTCACAAGGTCACAAGCACCACCATATACTCCCTCCATGCTTTGTGCATTCAAGTATACTCAAGCGCGTTCAAGTGCATTCTGCCCATCATTCACCCTTGTCCTTTGCTGGGGGTGCCATTCCCATGTCTGTCTGCCCTCAGGGCTCTGAATGCCCCAAGTTCTTATTACTCAGCATTGGCCCAGCACCTGCTGAGTGGGTTTCTCTTAAACCAAACTGAACATCTCCCCGTCACAAACACATCCTCCCTCCGCCAGGATCGTCTGTGATTTCGGAGTAAGAAATTCCCTTTTTAGGGACGTCCTTCCCTTGAAGAGTCCCTGGCTATGAGAACACATCTCCATCTCCTCTGAGTTTTTATTGGTTTATTTGTTTAACGCTCAATTTATTAAATTCATGAAGCTAATAAAACTCTGAAAACCAATTTTTTTTCTGGAGCATTTAAACATGCATTACAAATCTGATTAATTAATTTCTCTTAAGCCACTGACAACTGCAGAGAGGCAATGCAGTATATCTGATTCTTTTACCTCCAATAAAACTGGCTTCCTAACGTCCTGGGGACCCTCCAGCCTCTCCTTGCAGGTTTTCAGCCCCAGGTCTCAGACTCCAGAAGCATGTGCATTAGGCTTGGAATCTTGGCTCTGTCACTTCCCAGCATAGGAACCACACACAAGCCTCTTCTCTCTGAGCCTCAGTGGCCCCATCTGTTCAATGGGGATAATGGCTGGGCACCGTGAGGCAGGCACCTCATCATTTCTTCAAGACTTCTGGCATCTGCTCACCACCCTCGAGGAATGGAGGCCCCTCTGTCTCCTCCTCACTATTCTGCCATTCACATACCCCATCGCTGCATTCTACAGTTTATGCAGCCCCTCACTGGGTCCTCAGCCTCAGAGTGCCCAACAATTTCAGGGTAAGTCCAAAGGCCTCATCATGGCACTCAAGGCCCTACTCCAGCCCCGTCACACCTGGCTTCAGATCCTCTGCTCCAGCTGCCAGGGTTCTCGTTGCTCCCTGAAAACAGCAAGTCCTTCCTGCCTCCTTAACACTTAAAATTCCATCTGCCCCCAAAGCCTGTCTTCTTTCTGCCTTTTGCTTCTTGTTGAACTTCTCTTCATCCTTCAAGACCCAATTCCAGGCTGGAAGACCCATCCTTCCTCTGTGAAGCCTTCCCTGAGACCCAAATATTTGTGTGTCTGAAGCCCTCACTGACCCAGAAATCAGACACTGGGTCTAATTCACATGCACCCATCCCACACTGGGTTCTGGCATTGAGGACGTGACTAGGGAGTGTTTGTTGAATGAATGAATAACCTTATGAGAAATGAAACGGGCAGCGCAGGTAGGACATGAGAACATTGGATACTCTGCTTCCAGAAGTTTGAGAATGCCACCAGGTAGCAAGACAAGTGAACTCACTGCTCTCGTCCCATGACCCGCTATACAGCCCGGAGTCCAAAATCCGAACTTCTATGTTGGTTAAGTTTTTTACACACCTCCTGTTGGGCTGGAGTCCAACTGTGCCCTCGTCCCTAGTATACAGGGAAAGCCCTGGGGTGGGAGAGCCATGCCAGTATTAAATGACTCCCCTGATCATAAGTGACCAGGCAAGGCCTGGACACCTAGCTCAAGGTGGGCCAATCCATTCTCTGTCCCGCGTCCCTATCTCCTGCTCACCAAGAGCTTTCTGGCGGCCCCCCTGGGCTTAGAGGTGCACTTTCCACATCTCTGGCACCAGCTAAGCGGCCCTGGGCCACTCTCATGCCTTTTTTGAGATTCAGTTTCCTCTTCCGTGAAAAGGGGGTATTGATCCTTCCCTCACCTGGTGATTGAGAATCGGTGAGTTTTTTTTTTTTTTCAACGTTTATTTATTTTTGGGACAGAGAAAGACAGAGCATGAACGGGGGAGGGGCAGAGAGAGAGGGAGACACAGAATCGGAAACAGGCTCCAGGCTCTGAGCCATCAGCCCAGAGCCTGACGCGGGGCTCGAACTCACGGACCGCGAGATTGTGACCTGGCTGAAGTCGGACGCTTAACCGACTGCGCCACCCAGGCGCCCCGAGAATCGGTGAGTTTTAACCTGTGTGAGAGGGTCTAGCCCAGTGCCTGGCAAGAGGGCATTTTGGCAAGTATGCCTCTCACTCCTTCCCCAGTCTGAGTCTCACGATGGTGCTGGGACACGGGCTCTGGAACCTTCTCTTCCTCCCCTCCAATTTCATCACGAAGCCCTCAATCATATCATTGGGTCCGTGCTCTCCCCATCTGTCTGTGCCTCTGAGGTGTATAGGCTTCTGTCAGGTCCTTACCGAGGGCCACACTGGGGACCAGGCAGATTTGGGCCTGGTTTGCTTTAGGGTCTCTCCAGGCCCAAATCCCACAGTGCCTGGAAACTCTCCCTCCATGGGGAGGGAACCATAGCCCTCTGGCCCACTGGCTATACCTTCTTACGTTCACCCAGCAAACACCCAGGGAGGCTGACTTTGAAGCTCTGAGCTCTCAAGCTCATGCAAGATGCTTGAGGAAAGAGGCCAAATCTGGTCCCATGGGGGCTGACACAGCATGACAAGTGCCTTGACAGGGTACACGTGACAAGGTACACAGGGTACAAGTGCCTTGACAGGGTGTACAGGGTACACGTGACAGGGTACACATGACTTTCTGGGGGGCACAGAAAGTCATGATGGTTAACCTGGAAGAGGTCTGAGGACTTTCTGGAAAAGCTGGCATGACACACTGGTTCTGAAGGCAGAAGGAATAGTCTGAAGAGTCTGAATCCCAGCTCTGTCACTTACTGTCTGACCTTGGGGCAAGGACCACGGTCCCCACCTTACAGGCAATCACTAGGATGTGTTTAGCCTCTAGGCACCACAGGTCCTTCAGAGGCTCGTGGGGAGGATCCCAGGATGGAGTGGTCGCAGAGCGCTTAGGGCAGGCTCATCTACTGTAAGCGTTCCAATAGGGGGCCGACATCATTATTGCTCTAGGGCTGTGATGTCTATGATGATGCCCGTTAAGAGATGAGCTGGAGTTCAGGGGGGAGTGCCCAGGGGACAGGACCCTAGACACACTTGGGGGCCCAGCTGCGGCCGCCAGAGTTTGCCTGTCACTTGGAGGAGCCGATGGGGTGAGAGCAGGCAGAGGGAGCCGCCTGGCCTCCTCCCTCCCGACTCGTTGACATCTCCCCCACGTGCCTGCCGCGTCCTTATCATTCCGGGCGTAGCTGTTTTTTATTTTGAGACAAAAAGGGGCCTGTTGATGGGGATCCAACTCAAACCAGCTGCAAACATCTGCTTTGATGCGGCGGCGGCGGCGGGCCAGGCGGGCGGCGGGAGCCGCAGGCAGGGGCCCCGGTGCGCGCGTCAATCACGCGGCTGGAATGCGCGGCGTGGCCGGGCGCTCGGACCGACGGCCGCCGGAGCGCGGGCCTCGCAGGGCCTCTCCGTAGCCTCGCCGCGCCGGGGCCGGGCCTGCAGCGAGGGCTGCCCCGGAGCTTCCTGCGGGCGCGCAGACCCAGCTGTGCCGGCCGCCGGCTCTGAGGCCCTTTGATCCGGGCCTCGGGCACTGTCGGGAGCACACCCCCTCCCCCGCCCCCCTCCCTGGCCGGGGCTGGAGGTCACGGGCCAGGGGCAGGGAGGGACGCGGGCCCAGCCGGGAGCCCCCAGGTATCATCCAGGGGCCAGCCTGGCCAGGCAGACACACATTTCGGTGAGTGCACACACATTTATGTAGTGCCTACTGTGTGCCAGGGACTGTCTAGAGGCTGGAGATAGAGCAGTGAGCCAAATGCACTGTCCTTCCCACTCCCATCCCCACTCCCAGCTTCCATTCTAATGGGTGAGGGGACAGGCAACAGATAAACCCGTAGCACTCAGAGTGTAATAACTGGTGACAATATGATGAAGAAAAATGAGTGGGGAGTGCAAAGAGGATGGCCAGGGCTTTTAGAAAGGACAGTCAGAGGCCTTGCTGAGATACCTGGGCCGGGATGGGGGTGGGGGGAGTTTCCCAACAGAGGAAACAGCAAATGCAAAGGCCCTGAGGCTGAGTGTATCAGATGTTGGAGAAGTGACAAGAAGGCCCTCATGGCTAAAGCAGGTGAGTGACAGGAATGGGGGGGGGGGGCGGGGGGCACTAAGATGTTGCGGGTAGAAGCAGGGGGCATATCTTATGGGCCTTTGACTTTGTGGGAGGGTTCTGAGCAGAGCGGGTATGAGATCTGGCTGACATTTGAACCAGATTCCTCAGGCAGCTGTGTGGAGGAGGGGGTGGGAGCAGGGGGATGAGTTGGGAGGTTATCTCAATAATCTGGGCAAGAGATATTGTCTGCTCAGACCCAGGGAGATGCTGAGAAGCAGTCCGACGTGGGATGCGTTTTGCAGGTAGACAGGGACACCGGAGGATGGGCAGAGAAAGGATGGACACATGACCTGGGGGCTTGTACAATGGGGAAGGATGGAGTTGCCATTAAATGAAATGGAGACGGAGACCAGGTGGAGGAGGGGAGAATGAGGAGGGTAGTTCTGGACACATTGTGTGTGAGCTGCCTTCTAACAGCCACGTGGATGCATCTAGGGGGCAGCTGCATATATGAGTCTGGAGTTCAGAGAGAGGCCCCGGCTGGAGATACTGTTTGAGAGTTGCCAAGACAGACACACACACACACACACACACACACTCCTAAGAGTCAGTTGCTGTGTGCACACGGCTTGGCATCTGATAACTGGCCTCACCTTTGGGGCTATGACCCCTGCAGTGGGTAGAAGCAAGGCCCAGCCTCTGCCTCAGGAGGCTATTTTCCATCGGGGGTACTGGAGCTTCTCTGGAGATCAGACCTCTCCTAGTGACTTCAGGGAGAGACAACGTTGCCGGGCAGGGCAGGTGGAAGGCAGGGCATCATCCCATCCCTCTGGTCATCCTTCCACGTGCCCCTTCCTGCCCTGTAGCCTGGGCCAACAGTAGTCAGAGGGTCTGTGGGCTCCAGGCCAGGCCCCAAGCTAAGGGCTTTACCTGTGTTACTTTTATTAACCTTTGAGTTGAAGGAGTTGAAGCTCCTCCCTCTTTTTGCTGCCCTTCACTGATGAATTCAATTCACTGATGATTCTCTTCATCATTCTTCCACCGAACTTTCGTTGAGCACCTACTATGAGCCAGGCCCTGTGCTGAGCTCACAGTAGGAGGCTTCTCCTCCCACTGGCTCATCAGACCCCTCTGAGCTGATCTCGGGTTCCCTTCACCGAGTCAACGGCTCCTGGGTGCCAAACCCAGCAGTCATAGTTACTGTTATTACTTACTAAAATGTACTATTTCCTACATGCCAGGCCCTGTGCCTTATTTGCACTGACCCATCCCCCATTAGACCCCTTACAGGCAGGCACTGCCACTCTCTTTCCACAAAGGAGGAAAGTGGTGCTCAGAGAGGGTAACACAGCCGCTCAGCACCAGAGCTGGGATCGAAGCTGGGCAGCGGGGCTCAGGGCTCTTGCTCATTCTCCCTGCATCACTGCGTGGCTTCCTGGACCTCCCTGTGCTTGAGTCCCTATCCTGCCTCAGCCTCCACCTCCCTGCCCACCACTCGGAATGGCTGTGCACTTGCTCTGTTAGCTCAGAGCTGCTGGGCCCATGACCTGGGCTGGGAGGTTACAGAGGCCAGGGGCTCACAGGCAGGCGGAAGAGGAGAGACTACACCACGGGACGCAGAGGCCTTTGGATTTCTCTCCGGGGTCCCAAGTGGTCAGAATAGACCAGGCCCACAGCCATGTACCCAGCCATGTACCCATGTACCCAGGGCTGCCAGATCCAGGGCAGGGCCTGATGGAAGTGCAACACTGAGGGAGTGGTGGGGGTGGAGAGAGGGAGGGGGCAGGGCTGGAGTCATGGAAGGCTTCCTGGAGGAAGTGGCAATAAGGAATGCAAAGGATCGAAAGGGAGAAGTGGTCAGGCTGGGTTGGGAACAGCAGTGTGCCTGATTCCAGAGTCTGAACTCTGCCCCCTAAACAGGAGCAGAGAAGCAGGGAGAAAATTCTGCAAAGGAGAGGTTGAAAAAAAGCAAAGGTATGAAGAAAATGGAGGCCATTTCCAGGGTTAAGGAGACAGTGGGTCAGCCATGTTGGAAGTGAGAAAGAAGGGTCAGGCTGCTAGCCTTAAACGTTGGGCTAAAGAGAACAGGTCAGGTTTCTTTTGTTCCCACTCACTCATCCATCCATCCACCCACTCACTCACATAGTCACTCAGCCTGCTATCCATCCATCTATCCAAGCATCCATCCATCCATCCATCCATCCACCCACCCACCCACCCACCTGCCCAACTATCCACCCATCTCCCACCCAGCCACCCTCTCAGTCCATCCAGCCACTGCACCCATGTACGCAATCAACCAGCCAACACCTATCCGGGCCCTTGCTCTGTGCCAAATCTCTTCTTGAGAGCAGAAACTGCCTTCTAAGGCTTTCGCTGTAAGACTCGTTGATTCCGTGAGCACTGACCAGATGCGCTGTGCTAGGTGATGAGGAATCAGTGGGGAACAAGATACAGGGGCACTTTTCCTCAGTGAGCTCCTGGTGTAACGGGGAAGAGGGTTTTCCAAGGGAAAGGAGGTCTCAGAAGAGAAGCCCAAGGAACCAGTGGACAGCCTAACGCTGACTAGCTGTCGTTTTGGCCCCATCATTCTGACCCCAAGGATTTGGACCTTCTAGATGCAGCCCACAGCATTTTAATTAGGATTATAACGACGTTGATAAACTTCCTTTGAGAAAGTGTTTTCTGGAACGAACTCCATTAAGACAATTTAATTTTTTGATCAATTTTCTTTCCAGTGCCGTTAAATAATTTACAACTTTTTCCTTTGCCATTTTTATTTTCCTGAACTTATTTTCATTGAGATAAATTATTTCCCATGAAGAATTTTCAATAAAGTTTTGCTCTACCATCAGGTCTGTGCTACAATTGCATCTTCCTGATTAGCAAGATGTGACTCTGGTGAATCTGTAGCCGGTGACGCGGATTACCATGGGTGGTGTCACCGTTGCCAGCTGTATTTAGTGCTGGTTAATTTACCTAGTCAACACATCCCCCAGGCTCAGGTAGGGTGGTTTTCCACGTTGCCAACAAAATGACCAAAGTTTACGACCACACGTTTTATCAGGCCGCCAATGAAAACACACTCAGGGTCAAAACCATGGGGTCAAGACAGACTTGTGGGTGTCAATGTTGGGTGCAAATGTCCAGCTTCAGCTGGGATCCCATAGAATAAGCATGCTCCTTCTTGCCCTTCAGAGACTCAAAGACAGTGACCCCTCCCTTGACATCTCCTTCTCCAGGTTAACCCCCCCCCCCTGCCCACGTTCCACACTCTGGTCATGAGCTTGAGTTTGTCCAAATAGCCCTTAAAGCCTAGCAGCCAGCTACTTGGTCCTCCAGGGGCAAGAAGAACCATAGCCTCCCTTGTTCCCCACCCTATACTCCTCTTAATGTAGCCAGAGATATAACATTAACTTTGTCAGCCCAGTCAATGAGGGCCTCACTGCCCAGTCTCTCTCATGAGCTCTGGACTAAGTCCTGCCACACCCCACAACCAACCCGTGCTCTTGGCAGTCAAGTTTTTGACCCCTATCCTAGCTAGCTCTACCCTAGCTACTAAATGTCAAACTCACAGGAACCAGACCAGCCCTGTGCTCAGAGCTTCACATGTAGCCCACCCCCTAATGTAGGGGCCTCCCATGTAGGTGGACCTCATGGCCACCCTGGCAGGTAAGAGTCCCTTGCTTACACAGGTCACCCAGCTGATCAGGTAGAGCCAGGGCCTCATCCCAGGTTAGCCTGGCTGGTAACCACCACATTGGTACCTTCCTGGAGGCTGGGAAGGTGGTTGGGGACAGGGGAGCAAATGCCCCAGCGGGTTGGGAGCCTGAGACCTGTGTGTGCCAGGACAGAATCACAGTGTGTGGGCAGAACGTGTTCCCCAGTTGAGGACCCTGGGAGATTAACCTGAGAAGTAGGTGCCCCAAGGCAGCAGGACTCAAGGCTGGTGGGAGGCAGGAGGAGAAATTCTTCTGTAAGAGGAAGCCCTTGGAGGTGTGGCTGGCGTTATTTCGTACCCACAGCCCGACGCTTCGATAGGGAGTAAGAAGAGGCTCTGGGAGAACGCCTCCTTGGGTCTCTGAGCTCCGGCGCTCCCGGCGGGTCAGGGCCGAGCGCCTGGGCTGGGCACCGCCAAGCACGGCCGCTTGCGGGGTGCCCGCCCGCCCGTCCGTTTAGTGGGTAACTGATCGCCCCGCGCCCCGCCCCAGCCGCCCGCCGCCCGCCCGAGCTGCTTAATCACCGCCCGCCCGGCCGCATTAGCATAGTAATGGCCTTTAAATTGAGCCTCTTTGTTTTTTAATTAAGCTCCCAGCAGGTACAGAGAAGAGCGATTATTGAGGAAGCTGCCAGCGCTAATCGCCCGCAGTCATTTGACAATTAAAAAGCGCCCGGCTTTAACCCTTTCCCGGCGCCCGCAGCAGTTCCCCCGGCATTTATCCGGCACCGACTGTGTGCGCGCCTTCCCGGTGGGATTCGGGGACCCCGCCCCTAGTAACTCCGAGAGGTCTCTGCCAATGACTCCATTTTTCTGAGAAGCAAACCGAGGCGCAGAGAAGAGAGGTAATTTGCCCAAGACCGCAGCTAGAGCAGGGGGCAGGAGGGATTGGCAGACAGATTGCTGGAGAAATACAGCTGCTTGGGCTCGTTTGGAGCACCGTCCACCTTGTGAATCTGGCAAAAGCCTTCTTGCTCTTCAAGGCCTGGGTGGGCACTCCCCACCCCATGGCAACAGCCCCCTCCTCGGAGTTCTCAGGGCAGCCTCTCCTCCCTGCTGGTTCACCCATTCCCCAGACACCGTGTGTCAGGCTCAGTGCTGGGCACTGGGGACAGCTATGACCATGAGGAGGGAGACAGGAAACAGGAAAGAAAGGCACAACCAAGGGGCGCCTGGGTGGCTCAGTCGGTTGAGCGTCCGACTTCAGCTCGGGCCATGATCTCACAGTCCGTGGGTTCAAGCCCTGCGTTGGGCACTGTGCTGACAGAGCCTGGAGCCTGCTTCAGATTCTGTGTCTCCCTCTCTCTCTCTGCCCCTTCCCTGCTCCCGTTCTGTCCCTCCTTCTCAAAAAGAAATAAACATTAAAAAAATTTTAAAGAAAAAGAGACAATTGCTCCTGATCCAGTCCAGCCTGGGAGGCGGGGGCGCTTCAGAGAAGACTTTCCTGAAGACAGGTTTGGGCATAGACAGAGGAGGGAGAAGCAGCCAGACCAGGATGGGAAGCGATGGACAGACCAGGTAGCAGAGCAAACAGTGAATGCGAGGGCCCAGAGACACGACCAGAATTAACCAGAAATAAACAGTGCAGAGGGTGCGTGTGGAACCCGAGGAAGCTGAAGAGTGGCAGGAGCCAGTTTGGGGAGCAGGCCTTCTTACACCACTTACAAAATGTGTTCTTTAAAGAAACAATTGAATTTATTTTTGAATAGGTAACGCATCGCGTGGTTTAATATTCAAATGTACAAAAAGGTGTTGGCTGAGGTCTCCTCCACCCCGTCACTAGCCATTCAGGTCTCCTACCCAGAGGCAACCAAAGTCTACCATTCAAGTCCCCTTCTGAAAATATGCAAGAATAGATAACACATACATAAACCTGTGTGTATACGGTGTTCCCCTCCCTCAACTTTTTTTAGTGAGGACTGGTTGGGGGTTTGCCCACTTTTCTTTTCCTTCCTTCCTTCCTTCCTTCCTTCCTTCCTTCCTTCCTTCCTTCCTTCCTTTGCATAAACACCAATTAAAACTGTTCCTCATGCACCCACCCTCCCACTCACATGGTTGGTGAGGATTCCATGTCTGGGCTGGAGCACCTCCTTTTACAGCATCTGGCAGTTCTATTGTATGGGCAAACCCTAATTTATTTAACCCCTGTCCTGTTGATGGCCTTGTGGGCCATTTAAAGGATTTTTGTCTTAATCTCAAGAGCCACGGGAAGCCATTGAAACGTTTTAAGTGGGGAGTAGCTTGAGCGATTTACATTTTTAAAAGATCACTTTGGCTGCGGAGCAGGGACCAAGGGTGGGGGAAGCGCAGAGTGGAATCGGGAAGAGCAGCCAAGAGGATCGCTGTCGGTGCCCTGCAGGTGAGAGGCGCAGGGGGGCCCGGGCGGGGCTGCAGCAGTGGGAGAAGAGGTAGTTTATCGGAGCGCGATGCCACATGTAAAAGGGACTGGGCATTGGGGTGGGTGGGAGGAGCCCAGGGTGGCTCCCTCAACCCTGTCACCCTGGTGCGTGCTGGATGGATGAGCAGTGACTGAGATGGGGACACATGGTAGCGGACGGGGGACCACGTGAAGACGCCAGGTCCAAAGTCACTCCGTCTCACCGCACTTCAGCCTCCGCAGTGTCCAATTCATCACTGGGGCTGGGATCTCCCTGCCCCCACCCCCCCCCCCCCCCCCCCCGCCAAGTCAGGCTCTCTGGATCTGAGCCTTGTTCTGCCCCAGCCAGCCCCAAGCCCCGTCTCTGCCTGTTCACTCTTCAGAGGGGCCTGCTGCTAGTGGCCCTGAGCCCCCCTTCCTCCACTCCAGGCTGAGCTGGCGTTTGTGAAGAGGGGGCAGCCCTGAGAAACACTGGCAGCTGGCCTTTTAAAACACATAGACGAGGCTCCCTGGGGTGTGGGTGTGGCAGTGAGGAGGAGGGCTCTGGACAGAGGGTCAGATTTTGCTCCTGGTCACCACAGGAAGAGATGCCCTTCATGGCTCTTGGCTCCCTGGTGGGGCTGGGGGGCAGACTGTCCGTTCCCTGGAGCTCCCCTCACCTTGTTGCTTTGCCACCATCCCTGGCTCAGAGCTAAAGGTGTCCCCCAAGAGAGGAGCTGGGGTGGGGGCAGCCAGGACCACCCTCCTACTCCGCTGCAGGCCAGAGGAGGCAGTGCGCATGGGGCAATGCAGGCAGTGAGGGGTTAACAGCCCGCGCACCCCCATCTATCAGCCAGCATCTCCCAAACAGACGGACAGACAAGGCAGCTGTCCAAACAGGCCTGTGTACCTGGCCACAGCCGCAGAGAGGACAGGGCAGTGGCTGTTTACTCTGCTCCCCTCCCCCACAGTCACACACTCACACGCCCTGGCAGGGCATTTCCATGCAATCTCGCCTTGGGGATGCACCCGCCACTCCTGAGAGAGAAGGTTCCTAAATGCTCCTCTCTGAGGTTAGGAAATGTCCTTGCTCAGGGCTCCAGGCTGGGAAGGGGGGCGGTGTCTCTAAGAGTTGGTGGCCGAGATGGCTGGTTGGCCCAACTGGGCCAGAGTCACCCTGTGCTGCAGGTAATGCCTCCCAAAGTGCGCACTTTCTGCCAAGAGCAAAAACGGAGTGTCTTGAAGCCTGGGGACCTGGTGAAATTGGGATGCCTGGAGCATCGCCATCTCAGATCACTTCTGGCGAATGTGTCTGCTCCGGGCGGACATGGCTGTCAATAGGGACTATCCAGGCTTCTAGGGCCCCATGTCAGGCCCCCTGGACAGCTCCATTCCGCTGTCCCAGGACTCCTCACTCAGGAGAAGCTGACCTCACTGACTGTCCTCCAGACCGGTGTCCTCTCCTTGGTCTCCATCTGCCTGAGGCCACCAATAGCCACCCTCACCTCTGCCTGAGTGACACCTGGGTGGGTCCTCCCTCTCCCTCAACAGCTGTCCCCACATTTGACCCATCGTCAGGCCCCTAAATGGCTCTCAGATCTGCCCCGCCCCACCGGTGCTGAGCTGTCTGTGGGTCTGGGGTGTGTTAGGTGTCCACAGTGCCCAGAGACCAGCATGCCACGCCTCCCCCTTTATCCGCTTCCCCAGTTACTTCCCCAGCTTCCTTCAAATGCCCCTTCCCTTGAGACATCCCCCTGCGATGCCAGGCTCCCCACCTGCCCCAGCACTGTGTATTGAGCGCGTGCTGTGTGCCTGGCTCTGGGGGGAGCTTATACACTATTTATCCCTTTTCCCTTCAGCCCTGTAAAGCAGGGGAAATGACCAGCCACTTCACAGATGAGAAAACTGAGGCTCAGAGAGACACCAGGCCTTGTACCATGCCTTACAACTAACTACAAAGTGTCAGAACCTCAAATAAGAGAGAAGGGCAGTGTGATTTGGTAAAGGAAAAGAGCCTCTTGCTTCTATGTGAGCTGAGTTCCTAGTGCGGTGCCTGGCACAGGTGGGCAGTGAGAGGGGCACAATTTTGACCAAGTCTCTGTGGCAAAGTGCCCATGGATCTCCGGACCTCACCACCACCAGGCCATCACCTGTCTCACAGCTGGTAGTGGGGACTCCCGCATCCCTGGAGCTTTCTGTGTCCGGCTTTACCGAGGGGCACTGAGGCTCAGAGAGGGAAGCTCTTGTCCACACTCATCCGGCTGGGACACAGTGCAGCCAGGATTCTGTCCCAGGCTGCGTATCACTCCCCCCACCCGCCCCCAGGGAGGCCAGGTCCTGGACCTCTCCTCGGCAACCCCCACCCAATGTGACATCTTTACGGCACATGCTGGGTCGGCGAAGGCCTGGATGGGGTGAGGGGGAGGCAGGACACCTCTCAAGTAACGGATTGTAAATTCCTGGGCCCCGGCTTTCCATCCCTAACAACCTCCTCCAGGGGCTCACAGCGCCTGTCCCTTCGCAGCCAATTTAAATGAGGGGTCCCAGACCCTGGGCGTAAAGCATTCCAGACTTGGGAGAGGGGGCAACTATTGTTTCTCTGGGAAAAAATAAAATAAAATAAAATAAACCGGGTCTCTGCAGCTTCTAATCACTCTCACATGTGCTGTGTGGTTCCCACTGAGGACAGCCCTCTACAGTGTAGGAGCCCCTTGTGGGCACAAACCCTGCTTCTCCCCACAGCCTGGGAAGGAGGTCCTGGACCCCCATTATACAGTGAAAGAAACTGAGGCTGGGTGGGGGGGAGAGAATACAGAGCTACACGTGCCGGGCCCCCAACCATTTCATGCCAGACTCAGGGTCTCATTTAATCCCCCAATAATCTCACACTGACTGACGGTCCCCATTTCACAGAGGAGACAAGTGAGCACCTTGCTCATGGTCCTCGGCCAGGATCTCCTTGGGCAGACAGGCCCCTTGGAATCTGAACCTCGGCCCTTCTGACTCCAGAGCAGGAGACCTTTGCCCTATGCAGTGTGGCCTCCCCAGGTGAGGAGCATCCGATGCTCCTTGGAAGGTCCCAGCAGCCCTGCCCTGGGCAGGTCCCCCCACAGCCACAGCTGGGGCCTGAGAGCACCAAGGCTGGTTTTTAATAAGGAAGATGAATTTTCTTGGAAGCCCCAGGTTTGGGGCGGGGGAAGGGCAGCAGAGGCTGGCGACTGAGGCTCTCTCTGCCCTTCTGGTGGGAGGGGAGTAGAGGCCTGGCCCAGTGGCCTCTCTGCTGGCTGCTGGGGGCCTGGGCTGTGGGGGGCCACCGCCCGGGGCCTGGAGGGAGCTGGCTCTGCACGGCCCGCGCTCTCTCCCCGCGTAAGCCCACAGGATATTACACTGCCTTTGTGTGCCTGGTGACCCAGCTGCTGGTTATTGAAAAATTCCACCGCTCGGTGCAGGGCAGGCCCGCTGACCCCTCATCCCGGGACGCGCCTATCTTTCAAAAGATACGGGATTAGAGAGCCAGACCCGACCTGGAGCAAAGCCCCGTCTGGGGTGTCTGTGTTTTCCTGGCCTCTCGGGATACTGGCTGGAGTGGGCTCTTGGCGCAGGATTTAATTAGTTGGAATCAGCCTGTGATTACCGCGACGACTATTTACCCAGCCACTCTGCAGTCTGAGCCCTGCTTGGAACAAAGATGGGCCCCTCGGCCCCACTGGCCAGGCCAGGGGCCCCAGCTGAGCCTGGGCCCAGCTGCTGGGAGGGGAGGGCGGCGGGCCTGGCCAGGCCTTCTGCTGGCGCACCTCATTTAACCAATATTTGTGGGTTTTTGCAATGCAAAGCATCTACGTGGGGCTTTTAAAAAATTAAAGCATCTCAAGAAATTTATGGCCGATTTCCGAGCCGGGGCCCCTCCCCCCAGCTCACGGCTGGCGGTGGTGGCCAAGCAGAGCTGGGTTTACTGGGAGGAACTGAATCCCGAGGACAGGCGTGGGTGAACCGGGTGTGGGGGCTGTGCCTGGGATGCCAAGCTCTGAGACAGCGGAGGAGGTACCCTCGCCCCATGCTTCCCTTGCCCCCCACCTGCCACCTCCCATGCCCTCTGGCTGTAGTCTGTCTGTCCTGCGCGCCTCTCCAGGAAACCACGGTGGTAGCAGCTAGCTTGGTTAGTGAGAAGAGGTCTGCGTGTGTGCCAGCCTCCTGATCCTCACGCCTACTCACCACCCATGTGAGTTCGCTTGTGACACAGACTTCCTCACGGGACTCCACACGTACACATACCTCTCTGTACACACGCATATGCGCACACCTGGACTGCACACGCCAGTGGTCTATAGGCTCCACCCATATCCACCTACACGCGCCTGCCAACACTTGTGTGTGGTTCGGCACTATACGTGGATGTCCCCGTACACACACATGTATAGCCACTCACACCTACCTGTCTGTTTTGCCCTACTTCGCTGCTGACGCATATACAAACACGAGGGTCTGCACCCATGTGCACACACATACTCACGTGTGCGCACTAACACGTGCACATACGTACAACTATATCTACAGGCTAATTTCGAGCAAGCTCCCACGTTCAGGCACAGGTACAACCGTTTACATGCCTGTGGGCACACGCAGACGCACATACGCTTCCATTTGTGGGGAGATCCATTGCCTCTACTCATGTAGGCATGGTTCTGACCATTGGAGGCTGCTGGGGCCATTTCAGGGACTGCCCCTTAGAAGGGTGTCACCTAATCCGGGGTCAGGTGACTGCTCTAGGAACCCAGTCCTGCTGGCCTACATTATGGAAGGTTGAGGCATAGGCCATAGATACTCTTGGGAATTCAGATTTGGGAGACTTCTCAGGGCCCAGTTTCTAGAAGAGCCACCAAGCTGAGGTCCAGGGCAGGGCTGGCCTGGTCCCTGTTCCTCAGGCAGGTCCTGCCCACAGATGTCATCAATCCCTGGCCCAGGAGCCCTGCCTTCAGCTTCCTCTGAAGGTGCCATCCCTCCCCCAACCTCGGCCAAGGTCACAGTGGTTCTTGTCCTGCTTTGTGGTCTGGGATGCTTGGGGGTCATCCCGGGGGAGGGGGCGGGGGGGCAAGGACAGGGAAGTGGGATGCCTAGATTTGAAGGGACTTTGGGTTCCTATGACCTCCCTTTTCCACCTTGCCCTAAATACAACTGACCCCCAGCCCCAGAGCCACGTGGCCTCACAAGTACATAGACACGCCTGTAACACATGTATATACCAATGGACACAGGTATATACACCAAGGTGACCGGAACGCCATCTACTTACCCAGGGCACATACAGGCACATACACTTTACTCCTTGGCTCTGCAGCCTAGAATGCCCTCCGATCTTCTCTGCCAGTGCAAACCAGACTCCTCCTCCCTGCCTGCCCTTCTTCTTCTCTCGTTGTTGGGGCCAGGGCTGCTCAGAGCTCAAGTGCCCAGAGAGCCCCTCCTGTCACAGTCTCCGCGTCCGTTTCTAAATGGCAAATAAGTCTGACAGCAATCTGGGTGTCTTTACCCAGTAAAGCATCTGTGGTGGTTTAACAAAGGAAGAAAACAAGCAAATGCTTTCCCCACATTGTGAGCAAAAGGAACTAGCAACCTGGGGGCTTTTTTCTCCCTGTTTAGGAGCCCCAAGAGGACCACCCCAAGAGGGCCCGGGCGGGGTGAGAGCTGGGGCACAGAGTCGTGGGGCTTCTCTGGAGTCTGGAAGAAGTGAATTCATCTCAGAGTTGTGACCTTGGGCCTGTGACTTCACCTCCAGAGCCTGAGTTTCCTCATCTATAACATGGGAGGTTATAATCAGACTTTGCAGGGTTCCGGTGAAGATACAGTGAGATGGTGAATGCTGAGAGCCCAGGACAGTACCCAGGAGGTGACTCCCATACCCCTTCCAAAGCCTGACCATCTCCCAATACTGAGGTCCCTGCAGGCCCCTGGCCTCAGTAAGAGTTTCTGTCCCTGAACCTCAAATACGAAAGTATTCCCTCAGTGTCCCTTACTCGCCCTCTGTCCCCTATCCTGCCAGGACACTAAGCTCCCTTTCACCTCTCCAACCAGCCCACCTCCTACCTCTTGGCCAGCCATGCTCTGAGGAGACTGTGTCCTTACCCACTGATGCCAAGTGTCCACCCGTGTTTCCTTCCTCAGTAACTTGGTTGCAGCTTCCTCCGTTTTCCCAAACCATCTTTCAGCTGAAAGTACCCACCTTCCAGACCCAAGGGTCCCCTCTCTCCCTCCCTCCCTCCCTCCCTCCCTCCCTTCCTCCCTTCCTTCCTTCCTTCCTTCCTTCCTTCCTTCCCTCCTTCCTTCCACCAGTCAATGTTTATCGAGCAGCTACTATGTACCATGACTGTTTAAGGGGCTGGGCATTGAAGCTTATACCCTCCTCTGCCATTTGCCACATTTAGCCATCCCTTCTGGAAACTATGCAGGTATATGGCCTTGGCCTCTCCCCTGACACATTTGCGAGTTCCTGGTTCTCCATGTCTCTCTCTTTTTCAAAAATGTTTATTTAATTTTGAGAGAGAGAGAGAAAGCACCAGCAGGGGAAGGTCAGAGAGAGAGGAAGACAGAGGATCCAAAGCAGACTGTGTTGACAGCAGAGAGCCCGATGCGGAGCTCGAACTCACAAACTGTGAGACCATGACCCGAGCCAAAGTCAGACACTTAACCAGCTGAGCCACCCAGGCGCCCCTGGTTCTCCATCTCTTAAAGGCCAGGACCCCCAGGGCTCTGTCTTCTTATGGCTTTGATTACCACTTTGATGCCAAAAGCTCTCAAGCCACCACCTCCAGTTCTGTAGGATCGACCCCTCCTTCAAGCCCCCTCTTCTTCCCCTGGGCTCCAGACCCCCTTTACCCACCTGCTTCCTGGGCTGCTCTGAGTGAGTGCCCTTAGGGCACCAATGTGCTTACACACAGCCCAATGTGTTTACATCCTAGTTCCCGTCATGCAGCACATGTGCACAAAGATATATGTACGAGGACGTCTGCTGATATATTGTGTGTGTGTGACAGCGAAGCACTGGCTATAGCCCAAAGGCCTGTCAATGGTGGGGGGGGGGCGGTGGGTTGGGGCGGAAAGGTTAATAAATCACAGCTCACCCATTCCCTGGACTGTTACATCGTGGTTGCAGAGACAGAGGTAAATCTACGTGCTCTGACGGGGGCAGATGTCCTCAGCATGTGGCTAAGTGAGCAAGTGTAGGGAAGGGCAGTGCTGAGAAAATACGGATCCCGTAAAAAGGGAAACCAAGTGCATGTGCACAGAACATGCTCGCACACATGTAGGAAAGGCCTGGAATGTTACCCATCAGTCAACTGACTGCCTCTGGGAAGGAGTTAGGGGAAGGGGTGAGGACGGTCCCATTTTGCTTGCCTTACTTCTGCTTTTCTGAAAAAAAAAATTTTTTTTAAGCTTATTTATTTATTTTGAGAGAGAGAGAGAGAGAGAGAGAGAGAGAGAGAGAGAAAGATAGCGAGCAGGGGAGGGGCAGAGAGAGAGAGGGAGAGAAATACAAGCAGGCTCTGAATCGCCAGCACAGAGCCCAATGCGGGTGGAACTCATGAACTGCGAGATCATGACCTGAGCTGAAACCAGGAATCAGATGCTCAACGGACTGAGCCACCCCGGTGCCTCTGCTTTGTCTGAATTAATTTTACAATGAGCAGCAGTGACTTCTATAATACAAAAAAGAGAGAAAATGCCCCACCCTGGTTTCTCACTTCCCCTGGGCTCTGCTCCTTCTGACCAGCTCTTCTGGAGGTGACATCCCCATCCGTGCTCCCAGGTTAAGGTGCAGGCCTGCTCACACACGACTCCTCTTCCCCAGTGGCACCCCTCATCCCTGTACACCCACCCTGCTGGCCCTTACTCTGGCTTCCTGGCCCTTCTGCCTGCCTCCTGGCTCTCTGGGAATGAAAATCAAACCATGTCACAACCTGCTCAGAAGTCTTCATGGCATCTCCACTCGGCAACAGAGCAGAGCATCCCTGACATCTACGTCTACGTCTAGGTGCGTCCTCACAGTCCTCCTCAGCCAGCCAGAGCCTCCCGTCCACATCTCATGCCCAAAGCACCGGGCTGGTGCCAGCCAGGGGAGGGACCGCAGACACATCAGGCCGTCATCACTGCTGGTACCTTGGCAATTCCCTCCCGCCTCCCTACTTCCTCTTACCCTTTCTTTCTTTGCCCTCGATTCCCCCCACCTACCCTTTCTTGCTGCCTCCCCTTCGTCCTTCCAGAGGTGGATTTGAGGCTCCAGCCACACAAAGGCAGGCTCCCCCTGATCTGCCCCCCCCCCCTCGCTTGATCCGTCTCACACAAGGGCTCAGCTACTCTGCGAGCTGAAACCCTCGCCCCTACCTCTGGCCTCCCCCCCACCCCACCCCTCCCCCTGGCCTGCCTGCTGCTCCCTCAGGGCTGTCTGTGAATGCTTTCCCTCCTTCAAGAGCTAGATTCAACGTGTGCTTCCTCCACAGAGGCCGCCTATGCCCGGCATCCTCCTGTGGGCTGACATTTGTGACGCCCTGGGCCCCTGGAAGGTGGGGAGCTGAGCAGCCAGACCTGGGTTCAGATCAAGTCTGTCAAACCTCAGTTTTCCCATCTGTAAAACAGAGCAAATATGGTTGCTGCCTCATAGGTTGTTACAGGATTGCTGAGCTCTGAAGCACAGCACCTCAGCACAGAGACAGGCATGGGTGCCCTGAAAATGACTCCTCCTCTCTTTGTTTCAGGGGCACACTGCAGCCTCTCAGTGCAAGTTCTTCCCGGGTTTTGGTCAGCTTTTGCATTAACCCTGGAGACAATGGTGCAGCCTTCAGGGAGGGCCTGTACTGCCGTCCTCGGTGGTGGTGATAGCGGGAGGGGGTCTCTGTGCGGGGGGACACAGCTGAGATGCCCCAGGCTGGCATCCCGGGGGCGGGGGGCAGCTGGTGCCTGCTCTGTTCAAAGGCCAGCAATTCTCCACGGCTGGCGAAGGGCGGGTGGGGGGTCAAACGGGGGCCCCTCCTCCTGAACACTCCCCAACCCAGGGGAGGGAGGTGGTCCGATCAGAGACGCAGTGACCCCACCCCCGCAGCCCAGCACCGGGGTCGCTGGAGGGGCCTTTGTTTCTCCGGAAAAGAGGGGCTGCCTGTCTTTGCCAGAGGAACCCTCCTGGAGCAGCCCCGCTGGCCGCCGGCCACCGCGAGCCCCACGCTGGACGAGCCTTTTCGCCAACACTCAGTAAATACGCAATACTGCGTTAAAGCAATAAATAGTCATTTTAAGGAAACCGAGACTCAATTTAGCCACCAGAGTCAGGAGCAGTGGTTAGCAGGGCTGCGGAATGTCACCGCACAGCTGGCAGCCCCGCCCCCACGGCCCCAGCCCCAGCTCCAAGGGGGAGGCCGAACAAAGGGCCATGCCAGGCTGTACCACCCCTCCCCCCAAATCAGGTTACCGGTTTGGGGGCGGGTAGCTGGGCTCAGCCAGCAGCTCCCTGGAGCTAGAGGAAGCCAGAGAGACAGGCAGGCATGGTGGGAACACCCCACCCCCACCTGGGGACAATGACAACAATGACAACCATAACAATAGCAACCCTAGCAGGAAGGAGGACGCAATCCCCACTGAATGGGCACTTGCTTGGTGCCTAACACTGGGCCAAGTACTGGACGCGCGTGGTTGTACCGAAGGCTTCGCCCCCTCTCGTGAGGTACAGCCCTTAAACCCCATTTGCAGGCGGAGAAGCTGAGGATCAGGAGGGCGTTACTTTGGTCAAGGACAGGGAAGATTTTGTGCAACTTGGGCATTTACTAAGCACCTAGCACAAGGCCGCATCACTGTTCCAGCTCGGCTCCTGGACGACGGCCTCTCCACCTGGTCCTGACAAGGGCGAGTATGTCGCTCCCTGCCCTGAGCCTGTCCATCTGATCGGGTCGGGGAGTGGGCTGGGCTGCGTGGGGGGTTTGGGGGGCCGGGGGCCTGTGACTTGGTCTCCGGAGTTATGCGGGCAAAACAAACAAGGCTCCTCTGTGAAGGGCTGGGGGATTTGTGCTCATTGCCATGGAAACCACACAGAGCGTTGGGGGGGGGGGGAGGGAGGCTGGCGCTAGGCTCCCCTTCACAGATGTAAGACCCCCTCAGCCTCAGACCTGGGGCCGGCTGTGGGTGGCCTGGAGGCCGCTGGAGGCAAATGAGGGGTGGCTGAACTGCTGTCTCCCTAGGCTGGGGTGGGAGATAAGACCCTGGTGCAGAACTCAGGCCAGGCTCCGTGGGCTGCTCGCAAGGGACAGCAGAGGAGCCTGTCAGTCAGGATATGCCAAAAATACCAGGCAGAGATAAGAGCTCGTATCCACCAGGCTAAAAATAGCCCCATGTTGGGAGGCAGAGAGGCCAGGGAGGGGGATTCCCCACGGACGGCCTGGCCCACTGCCCCTGCGCCATGGGTGGCCTTGTCTGGGATGAGCCCATTTCACCGGCAGGGCAACCGAGGCCAAAGGCAGGGCGAGGGCCTTGACATGCTGTCTCAGAAAAGGCACTCTCGAGTAGGAGGGCCGGCTCCGTGCCAGGTGCTGCTTGGCACGTGATCAGCAGGTTCCGTTTCTTCCACAACAGATCAGGATGGTGATGATGACAGTAACAATAGCTGTAGTCGTTAACGGTTATTGCAACTCGTCATCTGCCGGGTATGTGTTTCACCTCATTTCAGAAATGAGGAAAAAATTATTCTTGTCCCCACTTCAAAGATGAGGAAACTGAGGCTCACAGAGGTCCCTTGCCGAAGTTACACAGCTGTGGGAAAGTGGCAGAGCTGGGATTTGAACTCAAGTCTCTTCGACTCCAGAGTTTTTAAACCTTAGACTGTTTAGCTGAGATCAGCAAGGCCCAGAGAGGCATATTCACCTGCCCCAGGTCACACAGCAACAGAGCTAGGACTAGAACCCAGGGTTTCCTGGCTTCCGGGTCCTAGGTGAGTCATCACAGCCAAGGCCATCCTCCTTGCCAGCAGTGTCTGGACTGTGCCCTTTTGTTCCTTCCACTTGGTAGCCCTGCCCCCACTCCAGCCTCGTCTGTCTGTCTGGGCTGAGGGTACCAGCCTCCCTGCCTGTCCCCTGTGGCACAGCCCCACCCAGAGGAAGGCCAGGCCAGGGCCCGGGGCTGCCCTGTCTAGACACTTCTCGAAACTCGGCAGCAGTGGCCGCTCTCAAGGGCCCGGCCTGGCTGGGCCCAGCAACAATGGGCCCTCTGTGCCCAGCTCGGGGCCTGCTTCAACAGGCCGCCCACCGGTTCCCAGCCCAGCCCCACACACTTCCGCCATACCTCCCCAGGCCCCTGTGCCCACCCTGGGAGCAGGCATCCTTCCCCTTGAGGGCAGGGCGTGGGAGTCGCACGCGGCTAGACCAGGGAACTGGTTCTGCCGAATTCCCTGGGCTGCGCTCCCAGGCTGGGAGCCAAGAGGTCTCCAGGGGCAGGAACCGGGCCGGACGCCACTCACAGGCTGTGACATTTCAGTCTCCACCACCACCCTCAAGTAAAGAGGCTCCTGGCCCCATTTTACAGCGAGGGCAACTGAGGCTGAAAGGGAATTCCCAGGCTTCCATGTACTGAGCAGTCGCTTGTGCCAGGCCCACGCTAAGCACTGCACGTGGGCCATGTCTCAGTCCGCACAACCTCCAGACCCCCCATTTGTTCAGATGAGAAAAACACAAGCTGAGGGAGGTCAAGGGACTTTTGTAAGGCCACACCGCTGGTAAGTGGCAAAGCAGGGGCTGGCAGTGGCGGTCAGGTCCATCTGACTCCAGGTTTCTTTAACCCTCAGGGTGCTAGGGGTGTGAACCTGTGGGAGGAGGAGGGGGCAGGGGCTCTGCTGCTCCGCAGGTGCCCTCTGTGCCCGGTGGGCCCAGCGCTGGGAGAAAGGCCCACTCCGGAGCCATTCCGCCTCCACAATCCCCGCATTGTTGATTCATTAGGTAATTTCCCTGGAAGCACCAGCTGTTCGGAGGGTGGGGAGATGACTGATCGAGGCGGCCCAGGGGCTGTGGGGGCCACTGGGCGGGGTGGGGGGGGGGTGTGGGCTGCAGCCAGCCCGGGCTGAGGCAAAGGTCATGCCTGGCCAGGTGTCCTCCCTTCCCACTGTGGCGGCCACACCTTGCAGGCACCCCTGGGGGCTCCGAGGACAGTGAGGGGCAGGCCCAGCCCTTCCACCAGGGCCTGGCATTTCCAGGTGCCTGCCCGATGCCGGGCCATGGCCCCACCGCAGGCTGGTGGGCAGGGAGCAGCAGGCGGGGACCCCACCAGGCCCCACAGAGCCCCAGGCTCCTGGCTTGCCCAGCTGAGCTGCAGCAGTTGGGAGGTGTGGGAGGGGCCTCCCTCATCTACGGCTCCTCTGAGCCTCTCCATGGCCTCGGGCTGGCCCATTAAACCTGCTCCGCTGCCCAATAAACAGACAGCAACCATGTGCTTCGGCTCAGCTTCAGTGCCCCCCGCGCGCGCCAGCCCTCCGCCCACCATGCCGTGCAGCTGCCCTGGGGAGGTCTGCCTGCCCTGCCCAGGAGCCTACCCTGGCCCGACTGCAGTTCCTGGTGAGGGACCAATGGGGCCTTGAAGGCACTGCTGCAACCGGGTGTCCACACTGGCCCCAGAGGTCGCCCTGCATCAGGGTATGCACACCGGCTTCAGAGGTCACTCTGCATGGGGTGTCCACACTGGCCTCAGATCACCTTGCATGGGATATCCACACTGGCTTCAGGGGTGGCCCTGCGTGGGGTGTCCACCACTGTGTCAGGGTATCTATAATGGCCTCAGAGGGTCTGTGTGCAGAAGTTCTTCCACTCTTCTTCCCCAGGCTACCCCTTTCCCATCCCAGATCTAAGATCTTGCTGTTCTGGGGACACCTTCTGTGGGTTAAGCGCTCTGGCTCTGACTCTCCAGCAGCTGCCTGCGCATGTCCCTCATTGTGACAAAGGCCCTGACACTGTCCGTTTTGCCGTTTGTGTCCTCAGTCCATGCAAAGGACCACGGCAGCCACGGCCTGGGGCTGGCTCGGGTACAGGTGCTCGGGGAACAATGGTGTTAGATGAAGGAAGGGACAGACAGATACAATTAAGGGATCGTCACCCAAAAAGTCTCGCTGCAGCCCTGCAAGCAAGCTGACCCACTGTATTCGAGTGCTTCTACGGCTCTTAGTGTGTTCTAGGCTTTGACACCTGTGCTTTGCCCCCTACCACCTCAGTTACCCTTCACAGCGTCGTGTGAAGGTAGCTATCGTCCCCACCCCTAGCTTCCAGATGAGAAAATTGAGGTGCAGAGAGGTTACATAACTTGCCTAAAGTCTCGGTGGTCAAGCTGGGGTTTGACTCAGGCCACCTGTCTCCAATGTCCACACTAATTGCTACACTATTACGCTGGCCTCAGAAATTACTTCTTGGGCAATGCCAAGAGCACTTTCACTGACCACAGAAAGCTTATATTGCCTTGGCCACACCAGGACAACCTCTAAGAATAGTGTAGACACACAGAGGACAGCCTCTGAAGCTAGCGTAGACGACCCCACATAGGATAACCTCTGCAGCCAATATAAATAGCCCCTGGCCACACCAGGCAACCTCTAAGGTCAGTGTAGACATACGGGACAATCTCTGAAACCAGGCCAGTGTCCACAACCAGGAGACGGAGCAGAGTCCCTGCCCTGACCTGAATTCGGAGGAGGCTGGATGAGCCCGGGGCCAGCCCTGCTGGGTGAGGGGGGTGGGGGTGGTAAGCGCCTGCAGGGCTGGCCCATCCCTGGCCCAGCTGGGACACAGGAGGGCCTCCTGGGGGTGGCGTGAAATTGTCATTCTCTACTGAAGGGCTGCTGGAAGGAGGCTTCCGGGCCCAGCTGGGAGGGGGGGGTCAGTGGGCGCCCCTGGACACGTTCCGCCCAGGCCCAGGACCCTCCTCACCACCTGCCCAACACTGGTGGCCAGGACAGGAACCAGACAAGCCTGGGGCATGAGTTGCCTGAAGCTGTCATGCTCTGTGGGGCAGGGGGTCCATTCAGGCCTGTGACAGGGCCCTTCTGGAGCCAGACAAAAGGCACCAGCTCCCAGCAACAGAGGAAGTAGTGTGCCTGTGTGTGTGTGTGTGTGTGTGTGTGTGTGCATGTGTTTGCATGATCTCTGTGTGTCTGTCTGCCTTTATGTGTATCTGTGTGTACATGAGGCCCTAGCAAACCCACCCCCAAACATGCTGGCCCCGGCCCTGGAAAAGCACAGCCTCTTAGCCCCTGGAAAGGTCTTCCTCATCCTGCACCCTAGCCCCAGGTCTGGCCTGGCCCATCCCATGGTGAGGCTTTTGAATGTCTTTAGCCCCCAGTACAGACTTCCTGCCTCCACCAAGAAGTCCTCCTCACCCACCAAACTAGACCTGAGATGGGAAAGGGGCTCTCTGGTTTGGGATGCCTGGCCTCTCCTGCTGCAATTAATGCAAATGACTTTCCAAGGTTTTGGCTTGATAATTTGATTATTTGTTCTGCATTTATCTCAAGCAAAGTGGATGACAAATAACTGCAAACTAATGTGATAAAAACCATTTATAAAGCTGCCTCGTTCGGGGGCCTTCTCCTAACTATTTATGACAAGGTAATAATGCTGCCGTGTGCGTCCGCCTGACTTTAAATTGGTTACTTAGAGGCATGATGGATGAGGGGCGAGGCCACCTTCTTCTGAGGAGAGCTCCTGATTTCTGATCTCATTTTTGAGGATAATGAATTATATCTAATTAGACCTTCCCAAATCTAATCAGGAGGTGGGAATGTGGACCAGAGGGAGGGGCTGGCAGGCGGCAGGGAGGGCAGAGGGTCAGAAGGTGGGGTGCCCCCAGACCCCTGGAGGCCTGGCTGCCTGGGGGAGGGAGCAGCCCAAACTGAAAGACTGGCTTGCTTCCAGCCCACTCCCTGTGCTCTGGCCAAAGAGAGCTAGAGCTGACAGGTCCCTCCCTGGCTGTGGGCCCTTCCTGACTCTCTTCCCCCAAACTCCAAACCTAGCATTTGGCACCCTTTGCAGGCTCAACCTCTCCTGCCCCGCTGGCCTCATCTCTTAACCTTCCCCCAGTGCCTACAACCCAGCCACCACTCTCCCCAAACACGGTGTCCTTATTCATGCCTCCTTGAGAGTTCCCTCTCTGTCCTCCACATCCAGGAATCTCCAACTTGGCTATCATGTTCCTTAGCCCCTCTTTTGAGAAGATTTCTCCCATATTACTGCTACTTCCCCCAAGCGAAGCCCCACGGCCCCTTGTTCATCCCCTCACCAGACTGCTAGCCCATGCTGGCCCTTGATGCTAAATGAAGACAGCACCCCTTCTTCTGGCTAGACATAGCTCTGTACCAAGTGAACAAAGTACAAGATGGATTTCAGTCTCCCACTCACTTTCTTGGCTGGGTGCCCTTGTGCAGTGAACAACCTGAACAATAATACACAAACAGTCTTAGGTGCCCTCACCAAACTGGGAGCTCCCTGGGGGTTCCCTTACTCATCTTTGTATGTTCCACGCCCGATATGGTGGCTGGCACACAGCACATCGTCACTATTTGCTTCCTGAATTGAATGGACAGAAGCATCAAGATCGTCCCACTTTAAAACCTCCGGCCCAGGAGCTGCCAAGAGACTATCCATGTCCCTGTACAGGTGTCAAGGTCTCTGCAGTGAGGATGCCCTGCCATCCTCCCTCTGAGGCCTCTGGGATCCAAAGCCCATGGGTCTTGCCCTCTCCCCTACTCCCAGCGCAGGTGGGCAGCCCTGCTTCTACGCATAAGGTGAACCTGGAAATAAGTCACTTTTGGGTAGCAACTTACACATTATAAGCGGAGTTCTGTTTGCAGAGAACTAAAAGTATGCTCAGATTCCCAAGTGCACTTTGCCTGTTCTGTGTATTTTGTGGGTCACAGAAAACACCTTCCCAGTTTTTAAAAATGCTCTCTGATGCTTTCTGTGTCATGCTCTCCAGTTTCCTTATTCTCCTTCCCAGAGACGGTCACGTGTCCACTTTGTCAAGCTAGCGATGCCTACCTCTGTGAGAAGCCTCTTTCATTCTAGAGCCTTTATCATGTCGATTTCCCACTTGCTTTACTTTTTTAAGAGCTCAGAATAAAATGTAACAAGACACTGAGAAAAATACACGCATGTTGCTTACAAGGTAGCAAAGGGGCCAGGTGAGTGGCTGGGAGGTGCCAGTGCCAACTCAGAAGAGTGGGATTCCTCCTTTCACTGGGTGATGGGCAAATGCTGGCTCCAGGATGGAGGGCAGTCTGGGGGTATTGGTGCACAACATCTCCAAAAATGGCTACACTAAGTGTAACATCAGAATACATCAGAATTCTCCTCAGTGCACTGGTTCTCATCCAGGGATGATTCTGCAGATTCTGCGATCCCCCTACTACCCCCCTCTCTGCCCAGGGAATTTCCGCAGTATCTGAAGGCATTTTTGAGTGTCATGGCTGCAGGTGTGGTGCTAGTGGCATTTGTAGGTAGAGGCCGAGATGTTCTCAGTGCGTAGGCCAGCCCCCCCCCCCCCGCCCCCGCCACCAGGAAAGGATGACCTGGGCCAGGTCAAGAGCGCCTGGACTGAACAACACTGCCATCTCACTGTGGTGCAGACTCTCACCAGGGCTCAGTTCTAACCAGACGAAGGCACAGAGACCTGAGGGATGGACAGCAGCAATGTGCCACCTCCCTCCTGTTGGGCTCCCAAGTTCTACCTGCTCCTGTGTCCCTCAAGTTCCCTGGAGCATCACATCCTTCCTTCCTTGGCATATTACCCTAGAAATGCCTTCTCCGAGCCGCTTCTGAGCCCTTCGTCCTTGTCTTTTTGAAACCATGAGCTAGGGGATGCAGCCTCTGTTGATGATACACTATTTGACTTCATGGAAAGGTTGATGGGCAGGCACCATGCAAGGGTTTGGGATTGGACACCCGTCCATTTCCCATTCCTCACATAAGACACCTGCAAAAAATGAATCTGGTAACAGGAGGAAAAAAAAAAAAAATCTCTGCTGCTGCAGTCAACAGCCTCCTGTGGTCAGACAATGGGAATTTTCTGCTCCGTCCTATTTCCTCTTCTGTCTTAGCTGCTGGGATGCTCAGAGCTTTTAATCCCCATTCTGGTAAGATGTCAGCTTGGGTACTTGATTTACTTCCCCTGTACTCTCCACAAATTTGACCCACTGTTTTTATTTGAAGAATCTTGGGAGCTGCTAATGCCCTTTCGGGAAGTAGCAGGTATATACCATACACGGAGAACACATCACCATCCCCCAAGCAGCGTGAGCCAGTCCCTTTGAGAATCGCTTGCCCCACGCTGTCACTTTCAATGACCAAAACAGCGGCATTCCACCTTGGGAATATGCTAAAAACCACTGGACCGTGCACTTTGAAACAGTGGATTTTACACGACGTTTTGTTATGTGAATTATAGCTAAAACAACACAACAACATTATATTCTCATTTCCAACTGAGGCTTAAGTAGTGAAAGGACCTGTCCAAGGTTGATTGGGTCATTCAACAAATATTTCTTGGGCAGCAACTGTGTGCCAAACACTGCTCTGCCCAAGATACACGGGTAAACAAAACAGCAAAGACCTCTGGCTGCCTATGCTTATGCTGTGGGGAGCTTCTCAGCAGGCAGGAGGCAGAGCCAGGATTCCACCTGGGGGTGCCAGTCAACCTGGCTCCCCTTTCCGTCTGCCTGCCTGTCTTCCCTCTTGGGAGAGAGCAACTCTGTGCTGGGCAGGACCCCCAACTTCTCGCGCTCTGGCCGGCTCCCTCAGCCTCACCCATTGGGCTTGTCCCCACTCTCTTGCACAGGGAGGGCACTTAGATGTTCTCTTCAAAGGGCACTGCCACAGGAGAGCTGAAAGGCAGAGCCAGCAGGCCTTCCTGGCTTCAGCCCCCGGCCAGGGCACCTTTGGGGGCCTCCCCCAAAGTGAATTATCCCACAACAAAAGCATGGTTTTACGACTCTCACACCTCCTGCTTCCCTGTCTCCTCTTAGGAAATGCACGTGGATGGAAGACACGGTCATCACCTCCCCATTTCACAGGGTAAAGGGACTTGTCCAAGGTCACACACCTGCCAAAAGCAGCATTGTGTCACAACTGTCCCTACTCTTCCCATTGGCCCACCCTGTTCCCTGTGGCAAGCTCTAGGCCTCGCATTCAGAAGGCACTCAATAGTTGTTCCTTTATTTCCTTCTCTAGAGTCAGCTGCTCCGCCTTTGGCACTCAGGTCACAGGGGAGAAGGCAGAGGTCACAGGGGGAAGGCTCTATCCTGGGACATGTGGCTGCAGTTTGTCAAGAACGAAGGACATCTCTTCCTCCACTGGCCCTAACCCCTGACTGGCTGTCCCCACCCCAAGTGGCTACACCAGGCCAACCTGCGTACCTAGCGCCCGCCCACCCATGTGTTCATCATTCATGCAAACTGGATTTGGGCACCTACTCCCTGCCATGTAGACACAAGGCTCACAGTGCTGAACCAGACACAGTCCCTGCCTTCGAGTTATTTGCTGTCTCTGGGGAAGACTAGCGAGTAAACAGACCATGACAATACATGGGATCGGGGCTGGGATGGGGGAAGCACGGCGGGCTGTGGGAGCCCAGCCAAGGGGCGGCAAATGCAGACAGAGTGTTGGGGAAGGCTCCCTGGATATTGTAGTCCAGCTGAGACTGGCAAGAGGGGCAGGAGTTACCCAAGAGAAAGAGGCAGGGGTGCGTGCTCCACGCCAGCAGCGGGGACACATCCCAGGGCCGGCACGTAGCCCAGAATGGCTGGAACGCAGAGTGGAAGCAGGTGGAGGCTGAGGAGGTGGGCACGGCAGAGCTTACAGTGTGTCCCTGTCTTAACACCGGAGCTGGGAGACATCTGGGGTCTGCAGTGATGTGGCTAATGCTGCATTTGAGAAGGTTCCAGCACCTTCTCAACCCTGGGTGGGTTGGCCGGGCCAAGCCTGGAAGGGGAGAGCCCAGGTAAAATGGACACATGAGCCAGGGCAGCGATGGGCGGGTAGAGAGGAGAGAGTTCCAGAAATGATTCCGTAGGTGAATGGCCAGGCATTGAAGACTTGATGCATGGGGGCGAGAAATAGAGGTGGGATTTTCAGCTTGGGAGCCTGGCAGATAGAGGTGCCATTCACTAAAATTAAAACAAAAAACCCAGGGGGTTAGGGATGGGGAGTGAGGGGGAGAGGGGTGTGGCTATAACAGCACAACAGGAGGAATCTTTGTGAGAGAACTAACTGTTCTGTATCACATCTGTGGTGGTGGATACAGGAACCTAAGTGAGATAAAATCACACAGACCTCCAGGCACACACAGCAACATGAATGCATATGTGTAAAGCAGAAGAAATCTGCATAAGATGGGTGCATTGGATTGATGTCAATGTCCTAATTGTGATATCATACTATAGTTCATACAAGACATTTCCATTGGGAGAAACTGGGTAAAAGGTACAGGGGGATCTTTTTGTATTTTCCCTTACAATCGCACGTGAATCTATAATTATCTCAAAAAGATTAGGGGTGCCTGGGTGGCTCAGTTAGTTGAGAGTCTGATTCTTGATTTTGGCTCACGTCATGATCCCAGGGTCATGGGACTGAGCATCAAGTCGGGCTCCACACTGAGCAAAGAGCCTGCTGAGATTCTCTCTCTGCCCCCTCCCCTGCTTGCACATGCGTGCACTCACTCTCTAAAGAAAAAAAAAAAAAAGTTTAATTAAGAAACACGTACTTGAAAAAACAGCGCAGAGGAGCATGGGTTTGGGGTGGGGGGGGGGAGGGTTTCAAGCTAAGTCAACTCCTAGAACAAAAAGAGCCAGGCCCCACGGCTCTGTCCCTGCCTTTGGGCACCCTGGCCCTCTAGCTGGTGTCCCTCTTCAGCTTGCCCGGCCCTGGGCTGGACCAGCCCTGCTCACCTGACTTGGCCTCTCCCAAGGGTTCTTTCTTCCCTATTAACATCACCAGGGCCACACCTCAGCATCGTGTCCCTCTCTCCTCCCCTGTCCCTGCTATACCCACGAGTGACCTGTGACACCCTTGTTCCCACAGGGAAGTGCTGGATTCAGGGACCAGCATCACCAGGCCAGGTCTGGGCCCCTTCCTCTTGTCCCCTGCACAGAGCATGTCTGTTTTGTGCTCACCCAAAAGCACAGAGTCGTGCACGTGTAAGAGATGCATGTGGACTGGCACAGTGTCGTGCACACGTGGACAGACACACACGGCACACAGGCCATGGATGTGAGTAAAGATGCGTGCACATTAACAGATCTGGAGCCCCAGACCTGCCCTGGCTGCCTCCCCCGCCCCCCACCTGCAGGAAGGCTTCCCCGCCAGGTGCAGCTATCACGCCCCAAACAAATCCCAGCTGATAAGGACACTGCCTTTGAACCGGAGCCCTTCCCTCTGCTGTGATCAGATAAGCAGGCAGGGAAGAAAGAGAAAATCCCCGCTTTTTCTCCTCCTCAGACTCCTGCTGTGCTGCTGCTCCACGCAGAGGGGCTGCCTGGGGGCCTGCACCCCGCCCCGCCCCACCGCGCCCCCTTTCAATCATGCCGCGGATCACAGGCACAGTGACAGGCCGCTCCTCCGGTTTGAGTTTCAACCCGGGGGAGCTGCAGCCGCAGGCAGCAAGCTGGGGCCCCTACACCTGGGTCTGATGGGCCACTGGGGGGCCTCTGTTGTGGGGACCCTGCCTCAAAGATCCCTGAGCCTCATGGGGTATCTACCTAAGGGACCTCCCCCTCCCACCTCAGGCACCCTGGCTTGTGGTTTTTCGTCTCAATAGCCCTGGCATGTAGGGCCACCTACCTCAAGAACCCCAATTTATAGGATTCCCCTATTTTGTGGGATGACCTAAGCACAAACCTTGATTGTGAGGCTCCCATTTGAACCAGTATGTCGGAAACTCCATCTAAGATTCCGGCTTGTAGGTCTCCATCTCCCTCAAGGGCATTGGTGTATTGGATCCGTGAGTGCACATCCCTGCTGGTTAAACCCCCAGCTCAGGGCTTGGCTTCTGGGGATCCTCATCCCCAGACCCTGATGACCTGGGTCCTATTTTCAGAGGTTCTGATCTCTGATCCCTCTATATTTCAGAATCCAGGTCTTCAGGATTCCTTTCCTCCCTGAAGAGCCAGGCGCTGAGACCCAGGAGGCCTCGGGAGAGGGACCTGGGACCTGGGGGAGAGGGGTCAGGCGGGTAGGTTAAAGGGGCAGCGTTCCCACGGCCCTGCCTGGGGCTGAGGCATAATTAGAGGTCTCAGGTGTGTGTGTTGTGGGGTGGGGGTGGGCTCAGAGGGCCTTCGTTTTGTTTATCCTTCACAAAGACCCCCAACAGGAGGCCACCACCGTCTCCCCCCTTGAGAGAGCTCTGCATCTCAGCTCTAGGCTGCCCCAGTTCCCTGCACCCTGCCCCCGCCTTGCACCTGCCAGCTGCCTGCCAGGAGGACAGCAGCCCTCAGGGGTCTAGAGACCTGCATGGGGTCTGTAGCCGACAGGCCAGGCCGCCCTGGAGCCTAGTGCGGGTCGGAACCCCCTCCAGCTCCTCCCGGCCCTCCTTCCAGGTGCCTCCCCCCACTCAGCTGACTCGACAGAAAACCCCATGATTTATTTATGCCCAGGAGCAGACGGAGGAGGATCCATTCAGCCCCAGAGAAGAAAGGGAGGTGAGGGAGAGGGGAGAGAGACGAACACGCAGAGTGAGAGGGAAGCCCATCTCCACCCTGGAGCCCCATGCAGGCCCCTGTCCCCACATCCCCACATCCAACTGCATCTTTCCCCATCACTGCCTCATCTGGGCCTTAGCAGACCCAATTACTTATAATAAACAATTCCGTTTATCTTTATCAGAATCATTATCTAAATTGGCTACATGACACATACTGTTCTCTAAGTGCGCCCCGGGGAGGAGGGGCCATAAAAGCCGGGTTCTGCACTCCGTAATTATCCCTCTATGGGCCATAAACCATTACACTGGTGTTTAAAATAGGTATGGCGAGCAGTTTCCCCGGCCTGCCGAGGGCCGCCCAGGGCACCCACGGAAAGGATGCGCTGGAAGTTTTGCTGTGGCCAACAACTTCCAGCTGCACGGCGACTCCTAACGGGGCTCCTGCGAGGCCCTGGCCCCGAAGAAGGGCAGCGCAGGGCGTGCGGGGCCAGGCCTGAGAGCGGACAGCCAGAGAGGAGGCCGCGGGGCCATCACGGGGCTCTCTCCACCGCCTGTCCTGGCATAAGGAATGTTCTCTTTCCAGGACTGCTGCCCCCCGCACCCCCCCCCCCTCCCCGCCCCCCAGCCGCTGCTGACTTGGGCTTTCCTTACTGTTTGCAGAAACGCCTCCACCGCCCGTGGGGCTGGTCTCCCCCTCGTCATCCCCGGGGAGGCCCACGTCAGCATCTCACTCGTGATTAAAACAAAACACCCAGCTGCCCCCTCGGAGCCCCGCCTGTCTTTCAGCTGACCGCTCGGAGCTGCCCTGCTCTTGTCTTCCCAGAGGCCTCTGCTCTCTCTGGCCTCCAGGAAGGCTGACCGAGTCTGCATCCCTACAAACGGCCCATGCCCCTGGCAGTCAGACCCCATGCTTGATGGGCCAGGACAAGCTGCCCAGACACTTGGGCAGGGCAGAAAGCCCTCTATCTGAGGCTTGCCTGAGCAGCCTTCAGTGGCTGGGCATGGAGACTCGGAGGTGGTCACACAAGAGTTCTCACCTGTGCAGAACCAACAGGGACAAAAGGGCACTGTAACAGAGGGCCTCCTGGCGAGCCACCGCCTGGGGATACGGGGAGACAATGAACAGGAGTTCACCAGGTTGAGAAAAGAAAGGAAGAACACATTCTTAGCAGATACAGCAGGTGCAAAGCTTTGGAGACAGGGATAAAACTGATGTTTGAGAACAGTAAGACATTTTGTGTGCTTAGAATAATGGTTCTCAAAGTGAGGTTCCCCAGAATAGTGGCTTCAGTATCAACTAGATGTCTTCCTAGAAATGCAGATTCTCAGGCCCTACCCCAGGTTTACTCTGGGCAAGTGGAAGTAGCAATCTGTAGTTTAACAGGCCCTCTAGAGATTCCAGTGGCTGCTTGGGTTTGAGAACTCTGGTGCTAGAGCATACACGAGGTGGGGAGGCTTTGAAGATGCAGGGAATTCAGTAAGGGAGCTGCCTCTGGGAAGCTCCTAGAAGGTCTTGGATTCCTGGAAGGGTGCTGAAGAGCATGGAAGGCTTTTTTTTTTTTTTTTTTTAAGTTTATTTGTTTATTTTCAGAGACAGAAGAGTGTGAGCAGGGGAGGGGCAGAGAGAGAGAGTCCCAAGCAGGTTCTGCAGGGTCAGCACAGAGCCAGATGTGGGGCTCCAACTCATGAAACTGTGAGATCATGACCTGAGCCGAAATCAAGAGTAGGATGCTTAACTGACTGAGCCACTCAGGCGCCCCGAGCATGGAAAGCTTTTAAGCAAGAAAGTGACGAGGTCAGATTGACATTTTAAGAAGTGCACTCTGACTTTAGGGTGTAGTGGTGTCTGGCAGGCAGGGAGGCTGAGAAGATGCCCTTGCAGTTGTTCAGGGGAAGGATGGGAAGGACTGGGCTGGGGGATGGCTGAAGGTACAGAAAGAAGGGGACACAAGATTTGAGTGTCAGTCAAGGGGTCAAACGGCCAGGATGTAGGTAGGAGGTGAGGGAGTGACAGGCATCAGGAATCTGACCTAAACACCCAGGAGGATGATGGGTGCTTCTCACCAAGTAAGAACCAGGGATCTAGATGGGTGAGGACCAGGACTTCAGGTCAGCAGAGCCCTTGCAGCGGCCAAGTCAAGACATACAGCAGTTGATGCCCCATCCAGGGGGAGCTCTGAGTCTGGAAGCTGCTCATGTGTACACAGGGCTGGAATCATCGCCTCCCTCCACCCAGTTACTTGGCCCCAATTTGGGGTCCCTACAGTGGCGGCCTCCTCAGTCCTGGTGACCCTTATTGTCCTGGGCAGCCTGTTACTCATTCCTAATGCCTCCAACTGGTAGCCCAGCATCAATCTGCCTGAATCCAGCCACCATCCATCCACTCAGGTGTCTGTGTGTTCACCTATCCCTCTGGCTTGCTGAGTCACCACTGTGCCGACCCCTGTGCTCCTTGCTTTATATTCATTCTTTCTTCCAGTATTTCCACACTCCCTAGGCAAGGGATGGTTAGCACCATTGTACAGATGAGAAAGCTAAGACTGAGAGAGGCCAAGTCACCTGCCCAAGGTAACACAGCACAGCAAGTGGCAGGGGCTGAGATCCGAACCCTAGTCCTGCCCCCCACCACTCTGCCAGGATGGCACCTGTGTTTTCCTCCAGCTGCAGGGCTCCAGCCCAGCCGGGTTCTCCCAGGGCAGGAAGGGGCTTGTGCCCCTGGCAGGCAGACCCAAGGGGCTGGGAACCTGCCTCGAGGCCTCCTTAATGTGCCCATAACTCATTCCCTGGGTTCACTAATGTTCCCTGCTATTAGTGCCGAGCACAGCTAAGCAAACTACAAAATATTCCTCCGACTCAACAATCAATTTCCATATTGTTACAAATGGAGTCCACGCCCGCCAGGGTTCATTTTTCTTCAAAGACCTTTTTTTTTTTCTTTCCTTCTCTTTCCCCACTACAGTGAGGAAGTCATTACTGAGTGTTATGAATTTCACAACGTGCTGAAAAAATATAAAGGCGTACCACATAGAGTCAGGGCCACATGCTGGAGAGCTGCCTTTTCCCCCTCCCCCTAGAGCTGTGAGCCTCCCCACAGCGTGCCTTCCCACAAGGGCCGCCCGGAGCCACTGACCATTCCCAGGCAGAGGCTGGACATTCGCATCTGCTGTCTTCTGCCAGTGCCTTTCCCCTCAGGTCCATCCAGCGGGCTCCCAATCCACATCCTAACCCAGTTCTTGCACGTGTGTGCAAAGCCATTGTGCAAGGCTGTTCACCGTGGAAGTAGGTGTGATACTCAAAATCAGATCAACCCCCCACCCCCACCCCTGTCCATCGCTCGGGAACTGGGCCAGCTGACGCGTTGACATGAAGGGCACTGCCCTGGAACTACAAGTCGCCAAATGGCCTGTGCAGCATCATCCTGTTCTGTACAAAAGTTATGCGCATGGAACAGAAAGTAAATGTGTAGAACAATGTCTGCAGGGATGTATCCCACCTTCTTCAGGAGTCTATCTCCAGAGACTGGTCCTGGTTGGGGGAGGGGGAGGAAATTATTTCCCATCAAAAAAAAATTTTTTTTATGTTTATTTTTGAGACAGAGCGTGAGTAGGGAAGAGGCAGAGAAAGAGAGGGAGACACAGAATCTGAAGCAGACTCCACACTCTGAGCTGTCAGCACAGGGCCTGACGCGGGGCTCAAGCCGATAAGCAGCGAGATCATGACCTGAGCCAAAGTTGGTTGCCTACCCAACTGAGCCACCCAGGTGCCCCTCCCATTTTTGTTTATACATTTTATATTCTATATTATCTGAATTTTCCCAGCATGTATTGCATTGGTAATAATAAGAAAAGGATATTTATTTAAAATAGTGAGTTTATTTGTTGCCTCTTACCTAAAGAAGACCTTCCCTGATCCACCAAAGCAAAATGTAATTAGTCCTTCCTTTTAGCAAACTCCTGAACCTTGACGCTAGAGCATTTAGGGCACATATCAAGTTCTGACTGTATCTCTTCCCTCCCTTCCTTTTAGCCCATGACTTTGCTCAGTTCACCTCAGCAACTCTAAAGCCAGCACACAGTGTGAGCCACACCCTGCCCCTGCCCCCCCCCCCCCCACAACCCCTCCCCGGTCCAGGGCAAGGACCTTGCCTCAGTGGCCCAACACTAGGACAGGGTCTGGCATGGGGAGAAGCTCAAGAAAGACATGTGAACTGGACCAAGAGTCTGGTTCCGGGAACACTGTCTCTAAGAGCTAGACTCTGCTCATCTCCCAGAAATGGAACCCAGGGGCTTGTCTTACAGATGTACAAACTGGCCCTGGTGTCACTGGAGTGAAGTGTGTTGTACCTGGATATCTGACCACTTGTCTGTGTCCTGCGCTGTGAGCCCACAAGGGCAGGCTACAACTGTATGTTTCACTGTTATGTCTTCATTTGTCTGACACGGGGTCTGGTATGGAGTAGACCCTGGGGACGATGGGTGGATGGATGGATGGGTGGGTGGGTGGACAGACGGACGGATGGGTGGGTGGTTGATCAGATGGATGGGTGGATAAATGGATGGGCAAATGAAGGACAGATGGGTTAGATGGATAGGTGGTAGAGAGATGGATGGATGGGTGGATGGATGAGTAGATGAACAGATGGACGGGTGGATAAATGAGTGGGTGGACCAACGGGTGGCTAGATAAGTGGATGGGTGGATGGAAAGGGTGAGGTAGATGGAGAAACAAGGTAAGAGGGATCAGCACACCTTCCTGCTTTTCTAGGCATTCAGACATTCCTTTTGTCATTCACATTCTACTCTGGGGCATTACCCCATGTCACAGGGGAGCAACCTGATGGTCTCTTTCTCTTCTCAAAAGGAAGAACCGAGTTTAGCCCAATGTTTTGCCCCTGGTTAAGAAGCCACGGATCCCGGGTCTCAAATGAGGAGAACTGAGCCAAAATTCTAACCTTCCCGCCCCCCGGGTTAATAATCAACTCAGGAACTACGTATTGAGCGTCTATTGGGTACCTGGTACTGTACTAAGCATGCTGAACAAGCCGGGGCAGGCACTACCTTCACTGGTCTTCCATCCCAGAGTACAGTGGGGCTGTTTCCCTAAACCTCCTCCTTCATCAGCTTCTCCCCACCAACCGACCCTCCAAGCAGCAGCTGGGTGCCATTGCTCCCTTGCTAAAAGCCCCTCTGTGGCTCCCTTTGGACACTAGCATCGCCTCAAAACTCTTAAACATGGAATCTGGGAATTCTGAGGACAAGCCCCACTTCCTTTCTAGCTCTGCTTAGAGTCATTCTCCAGTGACATCATCCCCGGCCCTCTCTCCTTCCTCGTGTGCTCATGGGCCCCTGCAGGGCGGATCTCCCACCTGCAGCCTTGTGAGCACCATCTCTGACTTAGAGGGTCTACATAATTGTCTTCTCCTCCATGGATCTTGCCTCCTTCCAGGCTGCCCTACATGGTTGTGTAGACTTTTCACTGAACAAGATGCTTCTCAGAGGGGTAAGTAGGTTGAAATTCAGTCCATGCTCAGCTTGCCAAGCCATGCACCCTGTCGGGAGGGCTGAGTTAGAGGTGGTTCTGCTCCCTGCCTGGCCCGAGGACATGCCTCAAGCACAGTAGGAATCACCCTGGGTTTGGTATGGCTGGTGTCCGTATCTGTCTCCCCTATCAGACTGAGTGCTCAGTAAGGGCGGGGTCCAGGTATGAATCCTCCCTGTGCCCTTCCCCAGGACTGACTGACCAAGAGGAGGTGTCAAGAAGGATCTGCTGAGAGTCAAGTGCAGAGTTCTGGGGAAAGGGGCCCACTTGATGTGGTGGAAGGAGGTCTATTTGAGAAGTGGGCTTCCTGGTCTAAGGAAGGCTCCTCACCGGTGACCTCCCATGGGTACAGGCACCCCAGCCAGATGAACACGAATGAGGAGCTGGAAGAACACAGAGACGTAGGATGCCTGCTGCTGCCGAGACTAGGTGGGAGAGGGGAGCAGAGGGCCTCTCTGGGGTAAGACTGACAGCAGGTGGGCTGGGAGGGCAGGAGAAGCCCTCAGGGCACCCCGGAGCCTGTCAGCTCTTGGCAGGGATTCTGAGGAACTCGGCATAATCGCTGAGAGGGCCTGTCTTGCTCCAGAGAATCCCAAGTGAAACATGCCCGTCTCCATCCACACCTGACTCAGAAAGGAGCACCCTGAACTTCTCTGTGTCAAGACCAGCCAAGCGGAAATCTGAGTCTCCTTGAACCCTGCAAAGTGTTTCGAAGGCCCCTTTTACAGAGCTAAGCTCAGGGAGGGGCAGTCACTGGCCCAAGCTGCCATGGCTAGGAAGTGGCAGGGTAAACGTCTGGCTCCATTCTGCTGGGGGAGCAAGGCTGCCGTCCTCCCCCCACCGCTTCTTCAAGGGCACCACACTGCATTTCAGACCACAATCTCACCATGCAGGAGGTGGAGACTGGGAGCTTCAGATTTAGGGAACAGCTGATCCCCAAAGAATTGTCCTAAGGCTGCAGGGGCGGTGCTCCCAGGGAAGGGGAGGGGACTGCCATGGGAGGCCCAAGCAAGTTATTCTGGGAGGGCAAAAGGCTGGAGGTGGTGTGTGTGTGTGTGTGCGCGTGACATTTTCCCTCTCCCTTTTCTGTGCCTGACCTCCCAATCCTCTGTTGGCCATTAAGCTTAAATGGTGATTTGGGAGAAGCCTTCCAGTCAATCAATAGCTCACCCAACAAACAGGTTTTTCAAAACCGCAGTTTATGGATTTCTCTCCCCATCTCATTCTTTAATACTGACAGCTGCTGAGCTGATCAGGGAGACTCTCCATCCTGGGAGACCAACTCTGCAGATGGCCTGCTGGTGGGATGCAGGACACCAGAGGCCCAGGGCCTGAATGCCCAAGAGCCAGCAGCCCCGTTACCTGGCAGGGAGGTGGCTCCCACCTGGCCTCCTCTCCTCTGTACGGCTGGGACAGAAGGTCTGGCCTGCTCTGGTGGGGAAGTGGGCAGTGCCGTCCAGCAGGTACATCTCCTGCTCTCAGGCCTCAGTTCTGCCCCTTCCTGGTTGTGAGATCTTGGCAAGTCCCCTGTCCCCTGTGAGCCTGGGTCCTCATCTGTGAAGTGGGTATGAAAGCTATTGTACAATTCCACGAGGAGACAAGGTGCCTGGTGTGCAGCAAAAGTGCTCTCTAAATGTTACACCGTATTGTTCCTGGTCAATCCCTTTTTAAGGCCCCAGAGGCCCTTGTCTACCAACAAGCACTGCGGAAAGATAACGGGGCACCCATGACACGCCTTGTCATACCGGTTCATGACCTGCAGACAGGTGACTGTAGATCCCAGGATGCCTTGGACAGTCCCGGTTTATACCTGTGGTCCCAGACTAATTATTAATAACATCCCCTTTCACTCTGAAACCATCCTGGTTTGGACAGTGAATAACACAGTCACCTAATTTGCTGAGCTGCCCAGCTGTGTTAGGGACAAATGAGATGTCACTAAACCTTGTCAACACTCCAGGAGTAGGGGTTATGCTCCCCACTTACAGAGTAGGCAACTGAGGTTCAGAGAGGGTATGTACTTGCCCAAGGGCACACAGCAGGCAAGTGACTGAGCGAGGTGCAGGCTAATCCCAGGTCTGCGTGGCCCCGCTGTACTGCCCACATTATCCATTCTCCTGAGCTCTATTGGGACATGTAGGAGAAGGCTCAAGGATTGAAAGTTGGTGCTCCTGGGGGCAGACAGAGGCCTTGGGACAAAAGTCCCTCCTGCAGCTGTCTATACATGTACACACAGCCCCTCACCTCTCCACAGGGAGGTTACAGAGAGCGGACCCAGCTACCTGGAGAGCTTCCCCCAGCCATGCACACAAGTCAGCCTGACCCAGGATAACAAGCTGTGAAGATCTTATCAGGCCCCTGATGGCTGATGCTGATGTTAGCAGGCTGTCCCCTGCCCACCATGGCCTCCTCCTCCTCCTCCCAGGCTGGGGGATCCTGTTTTCTTTCCTAAGTGGAACATCAGATTACTCAGGTCTGATTTCACTGCTGATTGTGGGTGGGAGGAATGGGGGGTGGTGGTGGTGGGAGGAACACTTAACACCCAGACAGTTCTCAGGACAGGGTGAGGCCGCCGGAGGGGGCTGCCTATCCATCACCTGTTGACAGTGGCCCGTCCACACTTGGGACCATGGTTTCACTCCATTGTCCCTTCCACCCCAGGGAGGGAGTTTCTGAGTAAGCAAAAGACCAATTTGTCTCCAACTTTCAGGATGGACAGGGGAGTTACCTGAGAGGACCAAGAGAAATATTCTCCTTGTTTCCTTCTTTCACTCATTCACCCATTCAACAGATCCACCCCAGCGTCTGTCTATGATGGGATAGCCTTGCCTCCAGGTATTGCCAGGGCAGTGGTGGGGATGGTGACAAATCAGTGTGATGAGGGCTGGGGCATATGGGGAGTACCTGGAGGAGGCAGGGCGGGCCCGGCAGAGGTCAACAGTCCAGGAGTAGGGGTTATGCTCCCCACTTACGGGGCAGGGCAATGGCAGAGGCTTCCAGGGGGATGACCACAGAGCTGGGTCTTATAGGATGAGCACAGTTTTTCTGACAAAGGGGAGGGAAAGCTATTCTTTCTTGGTGGAGGGGACCGTGTGGACAGGGGCATAGAGGCAAGAATGAGAGTTGAGTGTCCAGGGAAAGTGAGAATTGGGAGAACCGGGCATCTGGGGATGGTGCCTGAGGGGTATGTGGGAAGAAAGCCGTGAACAACCTTGGCACCTGGCATCCAGACTGGCATCTCTCCTGAAGGTGCCAGAAGATCTTAGAATGGCTGTGAGGAGAGGTCTGAGCATGGCCTTTGGGGCTTCACTCACTCATGCACTCATTTGTTCAATAGTCTTTCTGGGATCCAGGGTGTTCCAGGCCCCGTTGCAGCAGGAGACAGACTATGAGCAGGACAGTCGTAGTCCCTGCACTGTCGGGCCCTCTGGGCTGGCTGGGGACACACATATGAACATAAACTGCCATGGCATTAGGTGGCATGAGGGGTAATACAACTGTTCTAGTTGCGGGGGAATGTCAAGGGGAAGCTTTGAGTGTCACTATGACCCTAGCAGGAATGTGTGCGCTGAGTCTCAGCTTCCACATCTGGAACATGGGGACGGCCGAGCTCCCTACCTCATGGAGTTGTTGAGAGCATGTGTGTAAAGTGCTCACCCACGGCCTGGCCTGGGAGCGTGAGCCGTTACCACAACTACTCATATTTGAGTGGGTAAGGAGCTGCTGGGACAGGTCCTGAGAACAGCAGCCATGTGGAAAGTGGATTTCCACAGCAGAAGCCTGGGAAACATGGCGGGGTGAGAATCCCCCAGAAGATGGAAAGGCTGGCCATTCCTTTCCAAAAGATGCAAAATTCCCTTCAAAACAGAAGCCAGCCGCTGTGGCTAAGCCAGCAGCCTGGTAGGTTATGTGGTGGACTGGCTCAGGGACAGAAACTGGGGCCAATGACACTGAGGAAGGGGAGGACAAGGGAAGGAGAGGGTGTCCCAGCTCAGGATTGACTGTCTCTCTCTGGGCAGGCCAAGCCCAGCCCCACCCTGGGAAGACCATACTGTCACGGTTAAGAGCAGGGCCTCTGAAGCTATACACACCCTCATTCAAGGCCTGGCCCTCCGTTAGCCATGACCCGAGGCACCTGTTGTGAAACTCTCAGAGCCTCAGTCTGTGACACAGGGATGATGATGTACCTATGCTTCCTGACGATGCAACAAGATAATGTGTACAAGGCGTTTAGCATGCTGCTGAGCTAAGGGTGAGCGTCCAGCAAAGGGCACTTTGAATTACTTCTGCATCCCCAGAGTCCTGGACTCCAGGCTCCATTGTGTTCAGGAGGGGTGAACTTCCAAACCAGAACTCGGCGCCTGTAGGCCCTGGGGAGCCTGGACAGACCCTCCCCGGAAGGCCTGAAGAGAAGCTCCCTCTTGCACCCCACGCCAGGCTGTCTGGGGGAGCCCTGGGATTCAGGACAGCGGGATCCAGTCTGCCTGCCTTAAACCATTTTCCCTGCTCACTTCCAGGTAGGCCACTTGGAAGAGTTTCCTGAGTCTTTCCGGACTCCTCCCCCCAGAAGATGTTTTAGAAAATCCACAACAACTGCTGGTTGTTGGGCCCAAACTGTCTTGCCGTGGGCGGGCAGGTCCTGAGAGCAGGCTCTCCAAGTGTCCCCTGTGTCCCCACCCTGCTAACCAAGGGTGGAGACCACTCCCGATTGGCTGCCTGGCCTGTGCTTCCACGCTCAGGGAAGAAGGTGGCCCAGCTCAGTGGAGCTGCCCTAAGGAGGTGGGGGACCTCCACCTTGCTCTGTGGACTTTGGCTCCCTCTCTGCTCTAGTCTAGCCTAGAAAAGCACCAGCACAGCCTCTAGAAATCCAGGTCTGGGATACAGAGCAGCCAAGGCCTGTCCTGGTCATGCCCCCACACTTGGGCTTTCCAAGTAGGCCAGAAAGGGCAGGAGAGGTACAGGCAGAGGAGCAGTGGGGACATCCCCGACCTGAGAGTGGACACATTTGGTGAATGCGGCGGAGGCCCCACAAGGACTTGTCACAGATGACAGGCATGTCACCGCCGGTCTCAAAGGCCCAAAACTGATGTGGCCCCTGCCCTCAGATGCAGGCAACGAAACCCAGTGGCAGTGCAAATGCTGGCCTCCCTGATTCTGCAGCTGCTCAAAACAGGACAGGGCAGTGACCTAAAAGCCACTTGAAGACATCCTGTGACAAGGCCTACAGGCCACAGAGCTCAAGACTGTGGGAGGAAAGGACTGTCTGCTGGCTTCTCTGCCTAGTGCCCTGGCTCCCACAATCGGCTTCCCCACACCTCGGCCCTAGCTCCTACCCCAACCCGGAGGCGGGAAGGCAGGCACCTGGGCTCCACAGCTCAGAGGAAGATCTCCCTTCAACGGACATCTCCTTAAATTTGTACAAGGGTGTGTTCTTTTTCCTCCCTTCTTCTTTCTATACATTGGGTTCTAAAATCTGGGCCATCCCACCACCCACATTAACTGCGTTAAGGAGGAATTATAAAAAGAAATCAAATTTCCCATAGCATTTGAACGCCATTAAAATGCCAAACAATAAACTACCAGGCTGAAAATTAGATCAGTGGAAATATCAAACACATTGAGGTATAAAATCCATAATTGCATTTAGTGGCAGCCGTCCCTGGAGAGGCCCTGCTAAAGATCATCACAGCCCCACATATGAGAAGCTATTGACAGAGGAATAAAAATCGACAGGCCAACCAAATAAACCGTGCAGGCTTCATTAAATATTCAGCAACGGAAATTTGACTATCCCAGGCCTCTCCCCTTGGTCCCATCCTGAGCCCTTCTCTGCCCAGCTGGGGGCTCAGTCCCTGGCCCTCCCCAGCCACCGACAGCTTGCACAGGCAGGACCAGAGGAGAGGGTCAGGCAAGGGTGGTGGGAATGGGGGGGGACAAGGCTGCTGCAATAACAGGGGGGCTCCACTGGGTTATTATTGTTGGGCGGGTGTTATTAGCTTTCACCCTGGAGTAGGTGGCCCTGAAGTCTTTAATTAGGTCATTACGGGGGTAATTTCCAGGGAGGTTTTAACTCCTTAACAGCTGAAGAGCCTCCAGCCAGAGCCCAGATGCCCGGTGGGGCTAGGGCCTGGCCTGGTGGGTGGGTAAAGGGGCCAGGAATGGTCCCTAAGCAGGGGGAGGGGGGCAAGGCTTTGTTGGAGGCCCCCGCCCACCCCACAACCCACCCCGCCACCCCCCCACCCCCCCGCAAGGATCAGGCATCAGGCTCACCTGCCCCAGGACGATGATGACAATGATGGAGGGGCAGGCTGGCCCCCATTCAGTGCAACCCCAGCCCATGGGTATCTCACTCTATGCAGGGTAGCTGCTGGCTCTGGTCCCTTGCCCCACCCAGCTGGCCCCCTGCTCATCCCTAAGCTCCTTTCCTTGCCCCCCCCCCATTCCTTTCCTCTCCAGTTCTCCTTCCCACCTCTTCCCCTCCCTTCCCTCCCCTCCCTCCTCACCTAGGAGCCCCGCTGCCATGTATAATGCATGCAGTGGAAGCACCCAATAGGATTAGGCACCTCCGCCCGTCTTTGCGAGAGAAAGTTTATGTAAATGACTGATGACAGCACTATTGTGTGAGGAATATCAATGGAGTAATTACAGTTACATCGGGCGCCCGCGCCGCCGGCCCGTGTTAATTTTTCACCGGCTCCCCCGGGAGAGATCGGAGCGCGCTCCGAAGAGCACAGCTAATAATGGGAGCTCGGAGCCGCCGCTGCGCCACGCGCCCCGAGGTCTTTCTGAGCAGACTGCTAAGCACTGGCTGTCTCCCCGGAGAGCCGAGAACAGAGATAAAATGATTAAAAACTGCCAAGCGGGCCTGGCAATCACTCGCTCCGCTGTCAGCCCGAGACAAGACAAATCTCTGCGATTTTTCTCTTCCCTCCTCTCTCTTTGTGAGCCCCCAAGCTGGGACGTAGGGGGCCAGGTGGGGTCAAGGTCAGCTCCCCAGGGTGGCAGGGCCCCCTGGCAGGGCAGCAGTGGTGGCGGGAGGGCACTGGCCTCCGGGCTGGGGGGTGAGTGCAGTCTGCAGGGAGCCCTCAGAAACCCTGGAGGCCCAGCCACTCACCCCTGTTGGGCCCAGCGAGCCAGCTCTGTTCATTCCTCCCAGAAAAACTGGCACACCTGTTGGGGGCTGTGGGTTGGGGCACACCTGTGAGGTCGTACCAGCCGGGGCACACCCACTGGAGCACACCTGTCCTGACCCACCTGCCAGGGACACCAGCAGGGGCTCACCTGGGCTGTGGCCTCCTCGGGCTTCCAGGAACCCGCCCCCTGACCCACCAATGTGCCCTCTTGGCCCCTCTCCGTGAGCTTTCAGGCCCTGAGACCCCAGCCTGGGCACCCTGGTGAGGCTCCAGGACCACAGGCCCGAAGTAGACCCCCTTCGTAGCGGTCACGGAAGAGGAGGGGGAGTGTCTGTCTCCTCCCAGGGTCTGGATACAAGCTGGGGGGGGACAGCATCCCAAGTATACACACCTTCAGCCTTAAAACTAAGCCTGGGCCCAGCACCTTGGAAGACAGAGAGGAGGAAGAGGAAGGGGTAGAGAAGGGAAGAGGGGAAGGGAGGGGCAGGGAGGGGAGGGGAGCCGCTGTCGCCTGCTCCTACCTCTGAGAGAGAATGGGGAGGGGGCTGGCCTGCCTGCTGCCGCCCCACCCCAGAGCAGCCATCCTTCATACACCCCACCCTCCATCTACCACTCCAAGAAAGGTGAGAGGAAATTCCTGCTGGGTTCTTGGAGCTGTGGCCACAGACGTCACAGTCCAGGGAGAGCCATGTGCAGCTCCACTCGTCCTACCCAACCCCACGTCCACACACACGTAGCATGCCTTCCCACGCCGACACGCACAGATCCAGGCAGACAGGTACAAACATGCGTGTGCACCGAGACACAAACTCACTGACAAGCAGGTGCACTCTGTCTTAGGCACGGGGGACGCTGTGTGGACAAAGACGCACCCACAGTGCAGCACGCCCAGGCACGCAGCAGCACATGCGGAGACACACGCACGGACACAGGCACCGTCCCTCCCCACCATCAGCCCTCTAACGTCTGCACTGGCATTCAAATGCACGAGGATGAGCCATGGTCCCCCAAGGAGGCGCCAAACCTGCCTCTCCAGATGCTGCCTGTTCCACAGCGCTGTGCCGACCACCCGCCTGCCATCAGCTCAGCCGCAGTGAGCCGGGCAGGTACCGTGGCGATTAAAGTGTTGGGGACGATTTACAGCAGTGATAACCCCCTGACGGCATGGCACGAAAGCTAGGCAGAGGCGAGGATGGCAGCCTCCGGCTGTGGATGGGGTGTCAGGACCAGGTGGTATCTACACCAGATTGGGCTGGTCCAGCTGAGGCCAGCGGCTTCCTGCCCTCTTGCCCAAGGCTCCCTGGGCTTCTCCTGGGCAGCACAGCTGTGGACAGAGAGCTGTCATCTCGTACCTTGCCATGTGCACACGTGTGCACACGTGCGCGCATGCACACACACACACACACACACACACACACACACACACACACCCTTGAAAACACAGAGGCACATAGGGACACAGCACCATCACTGATGGACACACACAAAGATGCGTGCTCACGTGCTCACACAGAGACACAGACGTGGATGCCTGGTGAGCACCGACATGAGACCCATACATATTCACCGAGTCCCCACATTGGCTGGGCCCTCGCAGAGCTCAGGTCTGTTGACACCCACCCCCGATACGCATGCGATAAGCATGTACTTATAGATATCTGCCCTCGGATGCACACACCTCAACATGGCCTTGCAGGACCCCTTCCTCTCTGGTCCTGTCCTGCTTCCCCTGCAATCTGCCCAGCTAAGTGAATTTCATGCTCGAAACTGACCTTAACAGTCTCCTCCTTAGAATCTTTCCATGGCTTCCAATGGCCTCTAGAATAAAGGCCAGACTCCCCAGCACAGCCTTCAAGGCCCTGTATGATCTGACCTCCCCTCGCACCCCCCCACGGCCCACTTCCAGGCCTTGCACATGCCGGTCCCTCTGCCCAAAAGCTGCTCCACTCCCTTTTCACCAGGGTAATCCCTCTGTCCTCAGCGTGGACAGCTCTTCCTCCAGGAAGTCCTCCTCCACGCCACTCAGTCTGGGAGAGGAGCCCCGTTCCTGGGGTCTACAATGCTCCATGCTTTCTCCATCAGAGCCTTTACCAAATACTGCCAGGCACATGCCTCTCTGGACACTGAGCGCTTTGGGGACAGGGCTTGTCTGACTTGTGTCCTTAGTACCTGAGACAAGGACACAGTGGTCTCACAGTAAACACCAGAAAGAAGGGAGGAACCCCCAAGTGTGATCCTAGCTTCTATGTGAGACCGAGGCCTGAGAAGGGCTGGGGGGTGAAAGGAGTGCTGGAGAAAGTGCTGGCAAGAAGGACACCCAGAGACTCCTGCGGCCGTCATCAGGCTGCCCCCACTGTCCACCATTGAAGAGCTGGCAGCCCACAGGGCAGGCTCTGGCTCAGACTCCCTGGGTTCAGATCAGGCCTCGGGCTCTCCCCTCCTTTCCCCTAGGAGGCAGCAGCCCACGACACCAAATGATTCAGCCCCTGAGCAGTGGGGCCTGAGTCTAAACCTGCCACTTCCCAGCTAAGTGACCTCAGAGGAGCCTCTCTGTGCTCCAGTGTCCTCAGACACAATCTCATTAGACTTTAATAACAGTGATAGCAAAAATAACAAATGGCAGCTTCCATTTCTTCATTTGCTGGCAATCTTGATTTGGGTTTTTAGGCCGCCCAATTTATAGGTGAAGAAATCGAGGTTAAGTGGCAGAAAGTGACAGGAGCAAGTTTGGGACCACCAGCCTCTGAATCACACACTTATTCCTTTGGACCTCCAAGGTCATGGGCGTGACTGCGTTTTGTCACCAGTCAGGTGTAGAGAATGACTAGGACCGCTGGGCTCATCAGCCTCTAAGCCTGGAGCATCCTGGCCACAGCATCTCCTCCCATTACAAATGGTTTTCAAAATCTTCTCATGCCCACCTCCTCTTTGTACGCGTGCCCAGTCTCCCCAGGCCCCCGCAGTCCACCCCTCTTGTCTGTGTGTGAGCCCCAGGATGCTCTGCCTGCTCCCCATGTGACATGTGGGCAATGGGCTAATGGGTGACAAGCAGTTGCCTGGAAGGGGAGTGTGGGGGCACTGGAGAGGGGCCGGGGCTACAGTCAGACCTGGCTGTGATGTGCTGTGTGGCCTTGGGCAAGTTGCCTCCCACTTCTGAGCCTCAGTCTCATTACCTGTAAATGGGAATGATAATCACATCTACCTCTCAGGCTTGTCATGGGGCTTCACACGGTGCGGTGCGTGTGACAAGCTTAGCCAGAGCCTGGCATGTAGCAGGTGCCAGGACTCTGAATAAGTCTGCTGAACTGCAGTGACCTGAGGAGAGTACAGCCGGGGCCAGAGCTGGGAGGGGAGGGAATACTGTTCCTCTGAGCAGGCCACTGTCTTCCATGTCTCTGGGCCTAGTCTACACCCTCGTTCTCACCTTCCCCAACTCTGTCCAAACATCCCCTACCTGGTGGAAGCTTTTCTGCCTTCCCAGGCAGCCTTCATTACCCCTTCCTCCAGGAAGCCCTCCCCAAGGCTCTTCCCTCCATCACAGCCCTCCACCCACAGGATTATGCTCACCACTCCTGCCTTTCCCTGTTTCTGTTCACTGTGAGGCTGGAGCTCCAGCAAGATAGGACCAGCTGCATCACCTCCGTTCCCTGCTCCCTGTAAAGTGGGTGGAGGAGGGGGCAGAGGTGGGGGCTGGCTCCAAGGAGGTGGGTGAGAGGGGAGAGAAGGGGGCAAGTCAGGCTGTGGAGGCCCAGAGGGGGGTCGACTGGCCTTCCTAAGGTTTATTCTGTTAGAATGCTTTTCAATAACAAAAATACTAATGACCGCTACAGTAACAATAGCTGTATAGGACACATTTCTCTCCCTTGCTTTCTCTCTGTATTCTCAGCAACGAGCTTTGTGCTAAATGCTTTACACCCTCCTACCGGTAATCCTTCCAATGACCTGGAGAGGAGAAATAGTTGTACCCATTTTACAGATGAGGAAACTGAGAATCAGAGAGGTCAAGGGACTCATCCAAGACAGCAGCTCACAGACATGGCATTAGGGTGGGATGAGCCCGCACTCTGGGGTGCTGATGAACAAGGGACTGCTACAGCAGGTAGGCAACTGGAGATTGTGATGGGGATAGTCCCTGAGCCCCTACTAGGTGCCTGCTCCTGGCATCTGTCTTCCCTTGGCTAGACCCCATGCAGCTCAGCACCCCGGGGCCCATGTGGTTGCGTCTCCTCCACACCGCCTGCCCCCTTCATCATGAGCTCCAAGGGAAGGCCCAATCCACCTTGTTTCCCAGGCCTCCCTAATGGCCGCACAGGACCCAACATGCAGGGGGCTCCACACATAACTCTGGAACGCCACCTTCGGAGACTGGCTCATCTAGGTTTCTTGACAGAACTCCATCACCACTGGGCAAGGAGGCATTCCTGGACTCCACCATGGAACTTTCTGGATGCCCCTTCACAGTCCATTCTGCCAGGGTCAGCAGCTTCTCCTCTGAGGTCCCCTGCCTGCTCTTCATCCCCAGACACACAGGGCTGTGACAGTCCTGTTCACTTTGGCCTCTCAGTGGCAGCCCAACACTGCTTGGAGAAGGGGTCCTTCTGGTTGCATGGGTGGGCTGGGCTTCCTTCTTCCCTCCCTCCCTGCCTTCAGCACATATTGAACACTTACTTACCTGCGGCATTGTGAGCAGGAGCCACGGGAGGATAAGCATCTCGGAGGCCAGGGGGTGGAGTGGTCGAGCTAAGCTACGTGACCTTGGACAGCCGATTTCCCTTTCTGTGCCTCACTTTCCACATCTCTGAAATAGGGATAATAACAGAGCCTGCCTGGCCGACTTGTATGGGCTTAATGAGATCATTCCAGTCCTTAACTCAGTGCCTACACAGTACAAAGAAATAAAAAATAAAACCCTTTACTTCCATCATGCTGTTGTAATTGTGTGCAGGGAGGACCACATTGGGAGCAGGCAGCCCTTTAGGAGCAGAGGGAGGGAGGGAAAGCGCTGGAGGGAAAATGTGCCGGTGGACCCCACGACCTTTGCCCACTTCCTGCCTCCCAGAGGGTACTAATTTTGCCCCCCATCCCAACCCATTCTGGCCCCCATCGTAGACAGCCCAACCCCTACATCCTGGGGGTTCAGGGAGTGAAGAATCCTGGTCCAGCCACAGTCCACACATGCTGTAATCCTGCCATCCATCCAGTAACCTCCCCCCCTCCCCCTGATGCCACTCCATGCCAGACAAAGTGCCAGGCTGCAGGAAGGCTGCGTGCGTCAAGACTGACAGACAGACAACCGCAGCTCATTCATTCATTCAGTACGTGCATGCCAAGCACCGACCAAGTACGAGAGCCTGTTCCAGTCCTGTGTACTCTGGGCAGAAGTTCTCAGACCTCAGTGTACACAGATACCCCTGGAGGGGGGCAGCTAGGAATGAGGATTCATAGGCTTCACCCTAAGAGTTTGAGTCCTTCCACAGAGCTAGGAATCTGCATGTTTAATAAGCATTGCAAGACAGACTCAGGCTGGGAGGGGTGTGTAGTGAGTGGGGGAATACAGAACCAGAGAGATTTCATGAAACTGATGACTCTTAACGCCAAACTTCAGAGGAAGAAGACTTTTCCAGAAGAAAGGATGATGGCATCCTGCGAATACATCCTGCACAACTGCCACGGCCTGAATAAGACCCAGACGTGGACAAATGTCTGAGCGTGTGGGGAACAGCAGATGAGCTGGCGTCTGAGTGCAGAGGACAAGGAGGCAGGGCCTGACTGAGGAAGCCCTGGAAGGCCAAGCTGAGAGCCAGGAGAAAGAAGCCATTTGAGAACAAGCCTCAGGCCAATGGTAGAGGGGGGAGGTCTCCTTAGCCCAGCAGGCCTGGTTCTAGCTTAAGGCACCCAGGCCTCCATTCCAAGCCCAGGCCCAGAGCCAGAGACTCAGGGACTGGAGATGGCTACATGATTTGCAGGGCCCAGCACAAAATGAAAATGCAGGGTACTTGTTCAGACCATATTAAGAATTTCAAGAGGGCAACAGCAGAGTATTAAACGAAGCACAGGGCCCTCCTGAGTGTGCAGTCCTCTGGGACTGCACAGGTCTCATGCCCATGAAACGAGACCTGTCAACCATCCAGCCAAGGGGATCACCTTTGCTGGGACCAGCCCAGAGTGCTCAGGACCCCAAGGCCTTAGCCAGTCACCCCAGCTCCAATCCCCAGGTCTCTTGGACTCTCCCTTTGCCCCATCCCCTCCCCTCAACGCTCAGAGAACTGCTTCCTGACATTGCCTTGAACCTGTCCCCTCCCAGCCCCTCCACTGCCCTCACCTCTGAGGAGGCAGCAGAAGGACCCTCCTGCCAGTCTCCAGTCCCCAATCCCACACATGTGCTGCCACTTTCAGTTCCATAAAGTGCCTCTCCTGTCCTGTCACCCACCTGTACAATAATCGTCGATGGCTCCCTTCTGCCCACAGGATAAAAGCCAAACCCTGTTGCATAGCTACCAGCCCCTGCCCCCCTCTGCAACCCTGTATCCCAGCAGCCCCTAGGCAGCCTCTCCAGCCAGAATCACTGTCCCAGCCCACTTTCTCAGCCCACCAATTTAACCCCTAATATTCCTGCTTCCTGTGCCCCTACCTGGAATGCCCTCCCAAATCCTCTCAGCTCCCACCTCCCATCTCACAGACACCTGCCCAGGGAAACCCAGCACAGATTCTTGCTGTTCTGTGTTATTAACCAGATCCCTACCCACTGCCCTTCCCGTTAACAACAGCTCACAGCGACTGGTATGGCCCTTGTTCGTGCACCGTTTCATTTAATCCTCAGGACAACCCTAGAAGCTAGGTTCTTTGAGTACCTCTGTTTTACCAATGAGGGAACAGAGGCTCAGAGAGGCCGAGGAACTTGCAAAGGGTTGCCCAGCTAGACACAGGCTGAACCTGGTGTCTAGCCCAGCCAGTTGAGCCCCTCATCTATTTCTCTACACTTTTCTTTCAATACTAAGCAAGCATCTATGAGGTATCATGCCCTGTCCTGGCCAAGGCATGGCTCAAACACAGAACTCTAGCAAAGGTTCTGCCTGGCACATGTAACCAAAGCCAGACACAGGCTCGGGCCCAACACAAAGGACTACGGGAGCATCCACAACAACATCAGTAAGAACCAAACACCTAATCTGAAGACATTGCATCTGCTTTCTCTTTTCAACTCCATCATTGCCCTGAGGATGTTGTTGGTGGTCAACAGCCTTTGAGAGAAGTGTGGCACCGAGAGATAAAGCATCAAACCCAGGGTCACACAGCCAGATCAAACTCTGAACCCTGAGGTTCCAAAGCACCGGCATCTTTTCTCTGTCTACCTGGCTAAGAATCTTGGCCTCCCAAGTGATCAGTTCTTGGGCCACAAAATCAGAAAAGAGGTCAGCATATTCCAGGCATGGGGACTGAGCCGGCTTGATTTCTACTTAACTGTGCCCCCTCCCCCCACCTGCTTCGCCCAGGGGCTCTCTGAGGACAGGGTGGGCCTACCCCTTCCTAGCCCAGCTTAGCCAGGACCTGGCTGAGCAACTCCAAGTTCCCCAGCTGGGTTTCTGGTAATTAGCTGCTCAGAGATGCACCAGTCTCTTACCCAACACCGCTCGTGACCCCCTGCCACGAGCACTCACCAAGTAGAGCACAGGCTTGGTTCCACGGTACTCCCTACGCCCCAGGGCAAGTTGTTTCCATTTACAAGTTCTTGTTATTACTATCGTTGCTATCATTACCGTTATTTTAATTTAAATCTTCCACATTCAGGGAGATGTTTCTCTGCAGCCACGAGGGCATGTCTGTGGGAGGCTGGCACTTTGGTGACGGGCCTGAACTCTTGCCACGTGGGACGGCAGGACCAGTGGGCGGCCAGCTCCATCCTCCTTCAGGGGTCTGCCGCTGCTCACTTATCAGGCTGACATCCCACAGGGGGGCCGCCGCCCTGCCCGCCCCTCCGGCTCCAGGCCTGCCGACTGGAACCAGACCTGGACGGGTGGGCGGGCAGGGGCCTGTGGGAGGGGGCCAAGCCCTCACCACAGGCCCCTTTGCAGTTCAAAGTGACACACTGAGGCGCTGTCCCCTTCAAAGGGCAGACAGCGCCTGCCCTGAGCTGCTGTACCCGCAGGGCAGGGGTAAAGGTGGCCCTGTGAGGGCTGGTGAACTCCCGTCTACGGGTTGGGTCTGCTTCCCTGTGCCCTGTCCTGAGTAGGACACATACCAGCAGTATGCAATTGGGGGCGGGGGGAATCTCGTTCCCTCTCTGAACTTCCCTGCTGTCACTGTGTATTTGCAAAGCACTCAGAAGGCACTTGGGGACGGTCATGCATGATGCTGACAATGCTGACGATAGAGATGATGATTCAGTCTGAGAAACAACACCCCAAAGCCAGAACACCTGAGCATGATTCCCATCAGCTGCTCGCTAGCTGTGTGACCCAGGGCAAGTCACTTAAGTTCTCTGTGCTTTGGTTTCCCTACCTATAAAACAGGGTTAGGAGGGGAGGCTGCCTCGTGCCAAGTAGCCACAGGCACACTCATCCCCTCAATGCCACAGTATGCCCACCTGCTGTCAGGATAGTTGTTCGTTGTTCGGCCCAAGCGAGAGCCACGGAGAAGGTGATGGCATGGTTCAGGTGCTCCCCACCACCACCCCCGCTCCCAGGCTGAGGCTGAGAAGTCCTCAAGAGGACAAGTCTTCCCACCTACAGATGACAGCTCTGTGCTGGAGCAGCTCCCCCCACTAGCTGTGTGACTCTGGGTGTGTGGCTTTACCTCTCTGAGCCCCAGTTCTGTCACCTGGAAACCTAGGTAAACAATGGTCCTTTTGGGAGCACTCACTGCGATCTGGAGTGCCAAGGGCTTAGCCCCGAGCCTAGCCAAACATGTGCCCAATAGATGGTAGCTCTTATCATTGCTATCTTAAGCTATGTGACCTTGGGGAAATCAGGGCACGTCTCAGGTCAAGTTTCAATGCTGCAAAATGGGAAATGATACTAATAATGCCTGCCCCAGGGCAGTGAGAAAATTCAATGAGATAATTCCCATCAAACCCATAGGCAGCGTGCAATAAACACTGGCCGTGAATTATGAGGCATTCATTCAACAAATAACATTCAGCTCTGGTGCCTGGCCACCACAGGACCCCGAACCCAGAAAGGGGCTAAAATCTGCCCTCTTAAAGGATTGCTGGAAGTTTTCTCCTGACAGAATGCCTGGGCCCCAACTCTGGTTCCACTTACTAGCTGTGTGCCCTTGGGCAAGTCACTCAACTTCTCTGTGCCTCTGCTTCTCATCTAAGTAAATAATCACAACATCTATGTCACAGCGCCTTTAAAACCTGTGAAGTGCTGGGGATGCCTGGGTGGCTCAAGTCGGTTAAGCATCCGACTTCTGCTCAGGTCAAGATCTCGGGGTCGGTGGGTTCGAGCCCGGCATCGGGCTCTGTGCTGACGGTGTGGAGCCTGCTTCGGATTCTGTGTCTCCCTCTCTCTGCCCCTCTACCTCTTGCGCTCTGCCTCTCCCTCTCAAAAATAAATAAACATTAAAAAAAAAAAAACATTAAAAAAATTGTGAAGTGCTTAGAGCGGTGCCTGACAAACCATGAGCACTCAACGAGCATCAGCTGTGGTTATTATTGCCGCGGCTGCTGTTGTGTGTTCTCTGGGCTGGGCCTGCCCATCAGCAAGCCCCCTGCAGCCGGGCCCCCTTCTGCAGCTCAGAAACTCGGGAAGTGTTAGCTCCTGCGAGGCCGCCCGAGTATCCTGCAGAACGGAGGCTTCTGTGGGCTTCCTCTCTGGTCTGTTTCCCCAGCAGCTGGAACACTCAGAAAAAAGCTTCCAGCCTGCTGGGCTTGTCAAAGCAGGGCCAGCTTTACTAGAACCAGCTTTGGACGGTAATTTTGCGGTCATAACAACTATTTTCTTTACATACTGCTATAGAAAGGGGAACCCCCTGCTTTTTTTTTTTTTTTTTAACCTAATTGAAGACACCATCAAGCGTAAATATGCTGGAGTTTTTAATAAAAAACATGATGGAGGAAAACATTCAAAGCTCAATAATCAGAAGCCAGTCGAGTAGAGATGTCGCTCCCTCTCCCTACCCCCTTGGCTGTGCTCTGTGCGGGACTGGCTTTGGGGCTGGCAACTTTTAGACCTATGGCAAAAATAATGAACAGCAGTGAGGCTTGGAGATAGCCTGAAAAATATCCTGGAAAAGAAAAACATATGCCAAAGAGTGTGGTGTAAAAGTCATATTTCATGCCTGACTTTAGAGAATGTTAATAAGGATTAGAACCATACTCCAACAGAGCAACTATCAGTCAAGGCGGGGTAATTAATTTTGCTTCAGATCTCTGCTTGGGAAAATGAAAGCAGTAAGTGTTGTTTCACAGCACAGAGATTCCATCACACTAGAACAACCCAAAGAACTTCCAAAGCTGTGGCCTGATCCCAGCTGAAAGAAACCTGGCTGTTGCTGGCAGCCTCTGCTGGTCTGTCGCCGTGTAGATTTGGGGATCTTTTCCCAATGTTGACAATATCGAACTCTTTTTTTTTTTTTTTTTAAATTTCAGGATTGGCTAATAAATATGATTAAGATAACACATCCCAAACCACATGTCCTCTGCTCAGCCTCCAACATGTGCAGTACAGATGTGTCTTCCGTGTACAGATGACCCAGCCAGTTGCTCCCCTGAGGCAGGGACCCTGGGAGACAGAACCCCGAGGGGTCCTGGCAGCCCACTGGCCCTCTCTGGCCCTGGCCAGGCTGCTGGCCTCCCCGTGACCCACTTTAGAGAGGAAGGGCTGAGCCCAGGGAGTCTGGAAGTCAGACACTAGAAGGACAGAGGAATGGATGGTGGGATGTGGCACTGTGCTCACCTGGCTCTTGTCCCTGCATGTCCCAATTTAGAAGATAAAATTCCCAAATTCTGCTATCCAGAAAGCTTCCCAACTCATTCCATCATGGAGACATGCCTGTTACCCCCCTCAGGAACCAGGGTTGAAGGGCCTTCCCCTCCCAGTGACCTCAGACTAGGGAAAAAAGAGTAAGCCAGTGGCAAAGCCAGAGTCTGGCAGAGGGTTCTAGAAAGAATTGTGGAGTTGCCACACAGACCCCTAACTTGGCAGTGGGCAGACTGGGGTTCCCATCCCCCATTGTGCCACACAATCTGTGTGAGCTTTGAGGCAAATACTAGCCACACCTGGGCCTCAGTTTTCCCCTTTCTACAAGGATCCTGAAGAGCTCTTCATCTGGCACATGCTAAAGCAGTGCAAGGTATGGGTGGTGGGTATGTTCCTGGTGCGCCCACTCTGTGGTCACTGAGGAGGGCTCTTGGAGGTGGCAGAGAAAGCCAGGCCCTTGAAGCAGGGCAGGGAAGCCTGGGCCTGTTTGTGTCGACAGCCAGCCAGTTTCCACCTCTCGGGAGAGGGGGCAGCAGTCTCAGACACAAGAGCCCCTCCCAGCCTGACCAAGCAGGGCCTTGGGTTAAGTAGGAGTGAGCCTCCTTCTTAGCTTTCCCCTGGGGCTAGGAGGAAGAAAGGAGTCCCTCAGAGTTAGCCAGGCCAGGCAGAAGGGCTCAAGTGGGCAGAGAAGGGAAGGGCATTCTACCACAGTGGTAGAATGAATGAATGAATGAATGAATGAATGTAAGAGGGAGGTAGGGGTCTCCCACTTCCCTTACAGCAGGCAGGCTAGGGGTAGGGCACATCCCTGAGAAGAAGGTCACTAGGGGTCCCTGGAAGAGGGGTACTATGACCTGGCTGAGCCCCAGCTGCCTGCAGGGCAGAGGCTGGAGGGTCTCCTTTCTGGACCAGAGGCTACTCAGGGTAGACACGGAGGGTCAGCCTCCTCCTAAGCTGGGTGGGGTCAGGACCACCTAGTGGAGGAACTCTGTCACCGGCCCCTCACCTCCTTTCAGCTGGGATCGGCTGAGCATTGACTGCCGCGTTTGTGGCCCCCTGTTAAAGCTCAGGCACTGGTCTCCCCGGAATACCCCAGGCATCTTCCCTGCCTAGCAGCCCAGGCCGGCGGGCCCAGGGCTCGGCCAGGCCGGGCTGATATGAACCATCTGCGTTGTCTTAGGCCGCCCCTCTGCCCACTGTCCCTCTGAACTCGGCCGGTTCCCGCGGGCCGTTTGATGCCTCGTAGGGTCACAGACCCCCGCACACAAATCACCGCCGAGGGGCTGGGGGTGGGGTGGAGGCGCTGAAACCTAATCCGCAAAGTTTGCTCTGCCGCCGGCTCGCTCCTTCCCTCGCTCACTCGACCACCCCCCCTTTCCAAACAAGGCTTATTTTTCTTGCCAAAAAACCAAAGTTGGTATCAAGTGTTTCGAGGGAGAAAGTGTCTCCCCCGCCCCAGCTCGGGAGGAAGGGCCGGAGCTGATGGCTGAGCACGGGATTGCAGAGAGGGCTTCGGGAGGGAACCCTCAGGAGGTGAGGTCCCAGCTCCCGGGTCTGTCAGTCCCCATGCTTAATGGTCACAGACCCGACTGTCTCTGACCCTGCCCTGTCCCCTTGGTCCCCCGCCCAGATACTACTCTCTCCTTCGTGGCTCTCCATCCCTGCGCGGCCAGAGATGGAAGCATCACTTCCTGCCCCTTCTCCCTCCCCATAAAACAGCCCTTGCCTGTCGCTTTTACGAGGTGACACCCTGCTTTCAGCCCGATCCTCCCGCACCGGAGCCTGGGCTCGGGAGGGAGGAGACTGTGAGCAGTCAGGCGTCTCCAGAGAGCTCCCAGGGCACACTGGGGTCCTTGCGTGACTGCCCCAGAGCACAGACTGAGAGCTTTAAAAGGAGGCCAAGGAGCTGGGTATGTTAGAGACAAATTCCTCCAAAGTCTCCTCTCCAGCTCCATTGACTCTGGGGCCTTCGATCTGAGATGCTAGAAAACTGGCCAGGAGGTAGCCGGCCTGGTCCTCTGGAGGGGTGCAGAGCGGAGCCCCGGGAGCACACAGGTTTCGTTTGCTGGGTGTTGGTTTTGCTTTTGGTTTTTTCAGCGGGTGCAGCGACCCGGAACCACGCCCGGGCCGTTTCTCCGACGCCCGCAGCTTCCGACTGTGCCCGGAGGTGGATGCCGGCGGCTAAAGTCCGCGCCCCGTGGCGCCCGCTGTGCGGACTGGAGTTCTAGTTGTCGGAGCAGGCAGCCCGGTCGGGGCAAGGCAGAGACGTCGAGGGGGCCGGTCGGCACACCCGACTGGGTCTGTGCGGCCGGGGGTGGGGGGTGGGGGGCACAGGAAAGGTCTGTACACTGTGGGACAGGGGTGGCGGCAGCAGCGGTGGCGAGAATAAAGGCGCCACGGGCCCGGCGGAGAAGCGGGTTTCCGCGGGGGTCGAACAAAGGAATTCGCCCTCAGAAGAAAGGGGCCGAGCGAGCAGCCGGGAATGGTCAACCCCGGATACTCTCGCAGGAGTAAGAGCGTCTCGACATCAGTCCCAGGGATCCAACGAAATCTGCCCCGCGCAGGACCCCAGCCTGGCATCTCCATTCGGCCTCTCCCTTCTTGTCAATCCCGCTTTCATGGGGATGGTGGGTGTGCACCCCCCAGCGCCACCTTTCCTGGGAAGAGGGGACAGAGTGGCCCGTGCTTTCCGTCAGTGGAGGCAAAAAGTCTCCCCCCTCCCAATCGGCATCTTCTGGTCGTGGCGCCGTTGCCCCCATTTTCCAGAAGCTGACAATTGAGGCTCCCAAAAAGCAACCCCTTCCCCCACCCCAATTGCAACGCCTGGCCGGCTCGGGAGACCCAAGCGCCCTCGGAAACGAAAGTCGCCCCAGGGGCGACAGGCCGGAGCTCCCCTCCTCCCGCAGCCCTCGGAAGGGGTGGAGGGCACACGGTTGTAAGGTGCTCGGCTTCTTTTCTCTGCTTGACATGAATAAGGGGATTAGGACGGCAAGTTTCCGTCGTTCACTCCGTCGGACAAAGGGCCCCGCGGTTAGAGCGGCGCAGCCTCTGATTAAACAGACAGAGCCCTGTCACTCAGCACCATCCTAGGTACTTGTGTTCGTGACATAATCTTATTAGAAGATAAAACCAGCGAAATCCTTTTCATAATGAAAAGTTACATTTAATGGCTGGACTCACCCCCCAACCCCTCCCGACCCTTCCCCCCTCTTCCCGTTGCTGTTGGATATGGCTCGCCTGTAATTGGCATTTAAAGCACCAAGTCCGAGAGAAAAACGGGGTTTAGGGTTTTTGTAATCCCCCTAAACTGTCTTTGTTCGAAATCTCCACAGATACAAGTCTGTTAAGAGTAAATATTTGTGGATTGATACAACCACATTTCCCCCCTACAAACCAAATCTGAAAAACCTCTGCCCTCCCGCCGCGCACGAAGGCCAGGGCGCAGGAGGGAGGGGGCTGGGCTCGGCCGGAGCGTCTGTATCGGGAACTCTGCGTTTGGGGTCGCATCGCTGCCTCCAGGAGCTGAGGGACTTTGCACATTTCTCAGGCGGGAGAAAGGTCTTAGATTCTTTTTTCAATTTTCTGTGCTCTCGATAAACAAACCTCCCGAACCCGCTGCTTTTGGGCCTGCCCGAGGGGGTCGGCGGGAGGGTTTGGGGAGAGGCGAGGGCTTTGCTCAAATCCGAAAGAAAATGCAAACTCTCTCCACCGGCCTCGCTCCCTTCCAGCGGGTTTAAGTGCCTCCGAGAGGACTCGCTCCTCCTGGGTTGTGGAAGACCCCACCCGGCACGGCGCCCCAAGTCCAGCCTAGGAAAGCACCGGGAGCCACCAAGGGCCCCCGAAACACGAAGGAGTCCGAAGGTTGCAGCAGGGGCCCGGGTTCCCGGCTCCAGCCCAGCCCGTCCCAGGATCGGATTCCTTCATAAATCAGCAGCTGGGTGAAAGGGCTGCGCTTTAGAAAGGGCAGGACCGTGTGCACGTATTAGAGCGCGCGGTTCCCAAATCCGGGCTAAACCCCTGGTGACACCGAAATTCATCAACCGCTGCTGGCGCCCGCGGCTCAGCTGAGGAGCCCCAGAGCCTAGGAGCTTGTGCACCGCGCTGCCCGACTTGGGGAATGAGAAGAACGAGGGGCAGGAACCCTCCAAGAGGTGGGCCTGGAGGAGGGCAAGGGTGGAGACCTCGGGAAGCCGCCCCGCCCGTGCGCGCCTCTGGCGGGGAAGGAAGCTCACCACCGGGGAAAGGCAGTTATTCTAACCTTTTTCCTTCTCTGGCAAGGGCTGGCCCTACACGAACATTCTAGTGCGAAGAGGGCAGTGACCCCCAACCCCAAGCCCTTCCAACCCTGCGGCAGTAACCGCCCCCACCCCCACACCTTTCAGGCTGGGTGCTCTAAGGAGAATCACAGTTGCCCAGAGCAGAATCTGGGGCTTCAGGGAGAGTAGAACTTGAGGACTTAGGGATGCCATCAGCTTTGGGAGTTAGACCCACCTGGGAAAATTGTGCTACAGAGAAACTCTGGACCTGAGAGAAGTTACAACTCTCCCCACCTCAGTTTTCTCACCTATCCGGGGACCTAGAGCAATAAAGGTCAGTACACATCGCAGCACTCAAGAAATGTCCGTTCCTTTTCTTTCTAGATGTACTACTTCAGCCTGCCCCTCTGAGGTCAAGAAGGCTCTGCTCCTGGGAGTTCACAGCTACACTGGCCATGTTCAAGAGTAGGCTGGCTAAAGGCAGGAGGACCTATGTGCCTCAGTAGCAATGGGGAGCCATCCAGAGGCTGCTGCCTGCCTGCCTGCCTGCCTCCAAGGACCAGTTTCTGACAGCCAGACCTGTCCCATTACCTTTTCAAGGGAAAAATTCAAACCACAGGCCACAGACCTGGGTAAGGAGCAGGAGGAGGGTGGGCTAGGCCACTCTGGGAGGCCTGTTTAGGAGGCTACACTCTCTGGGCCTGCTCTGAAAGGCAGACAATGCATTCCTGCCAGGCAGGGCGTCTCCAGCTCACTTCCCAGGCAGGCAGGCAGGCAGGAAGGAAATATACATTGACTGAGTGCCCAATGCAGGCTGGCACCTTTGGGTTTGTTTCACTTTATCCCCAAAGGTTGATTCCCTTTATCCTGTAGATTGTAATTATCACCCCTGTTTCACAGAGGAGGAAACTGAGGCTCAAGACGAGCCTTACCTAAAGGTCTTTGGCTTGTGTCACAAGAACCAGAGACATTCTGGATCCCCGACCTGGACTTGCAATTTTGTACTTTCCTTTGAGAAAGTGTGAGAAAATGTGCCCCACCCAGGAGATTCTCCATTCTCAGGAGGTGGCTCCCAGAGCACCTTGGTCCTCTCCATCTCCACAGGCTCGGGCAGCTCCAGGCCTGGGCGGGCGCCCAGACCCCGACAGCCCCGTAACTATGGCGATTCAGGAATCACATGACAACAGTCACGGAGTCCCGGAGGAAACCAGGAGGTGGGAGAAGGGGGAAGAGCAGTCACACCCAGCTTGTCCTGACCCACGGCTCCTGCTTCTCTCCCGTCACTGCTTCGCCAGCACCCAACAGAGGTGCCTGGGGGTTGGGGTAAGGGGAATCCTGGGCATCCGGCAGTCCAGCATGCTATCTCAGCTTTCTGCATCTAGCTGGCAGCTCGGGGGTCTCCTCACGCCTGCCAGCCCCGGTGGGCACCTCTGTTGCTCCCAGCAGCCCTCAGAACCTTCCCCGGCTGGCAGCCACCTCACAGTTCCCAGGGAAACCTCTTAAGCACGGGGCCGCCAGGAAGCAAACATCTTTGTTTCTTCTGGAACCAAACTCCAGGAACTAGGTTTTTCCTTCAGCAACACTTCCCCCAGTTCACCAAGTGCAGGGCCAGCCAGGTGCTCTGCCATCAGCCAGCACACTCGGTCCGGGGGCCAGTCGGAGCCAGGCTCCGATGGAGACAAAGCCCCCACCCCCGGCCCCATGTACTCACATATCCCCCGGACCCCTGTACTCCCCACAACCCCCCTTCAGGGCCCCAGGGTTGACAGGGCAGGTCCAGTGGCTGCCAGTCAAGAAGCTGAACAGAAATGGATACAATATTGCCCCGGGAATAACAAAGGAAGGGCCCTCGCAGAAATTTATTTGTTCTGATCAGGCGAAGCAAAGGTAAAGGGCAGTGAGGAAGTGCTGTCAGCCAGGCCTGAAACCCAAGAAAGTTGCCATTCGGAGCACAGTGGCCCCTTATACCCCACTACTCCACAAGGCAGCAGTAGTTAAAGCAAACACAGGCCCTTCACTGCCCCGTCAGTTACACCTTCCCCCAAAATTACACAAACCTTGAAAGATTTTTCTGAGAGAAGATGGATGCTTCGGGAGACTTGAGGTCAAGGCTAGGCTGTTTAAAGTATATTATTAACAAATAAACATTTACTGCAAAAAAAAGAGAAAAACCCTATAGGCCACCGGGGAACCAAATCATGTTGCTTTTGGCTTCAAATGACAGGAGACATTTATGACATGAATGGAGAACACCAGCCGGTCGATGAAATGGCAAACGTCTGCCACTTTGCTTCCTCTGCCTTCATGAATCAACTTTTTCAAATATGGTTTTCAGCCTTACCCTCCCCTCACTACCACCGCCTCCCCACTTCTGACTGCAGTAGCAATAAATATATATAATTTTGGTTTTGCTCTCTGCTGCCATCAGCACAGAATCTGGGAGATGGAGAGGGCTGGGTCAGCCAGAAAGCCAAGAGTTTTGGGTCCTCCTGCACCCCCAACTGACTGACAGCTCACACGGGCTCCTTGGGTGAGTGGACCATCCCTTTCTTCCTCCCTCCCTTGAAGCTGAGGCCTGATTGCGGTGTCCAACGAATTGGAAGTTATAACTCATGTCGCTGAGTGTATCCTCCAGTCCTCAGCCTAACTAACGCCAAAGTAGGACTGGGATTTCCCCGCCCCCCCTTCTGTTTTAAAACCCTCATGGCCACAGGGCAGAGGAAATTCCCTGGGCAAGAACTGCCAGCCCATCATGGACAGAACAGACCTCTGTGGGCTGGAGGATCCTTCTGACCACCTGAGCTGGTGTTTCTCTACCTTTTAAACCTCATCTTCTGAGAAAGGTACAGATCCCTAGATCTCTTCCCCTCACGTTCCCCCCCCCCTGCCTTCTGAATCTCCCCCTCATCCTCAGAGATGTCAGCGCCCCCCCCCGCCATTTGAATCACAAAAAAACAGTAAGCGCGAAGGGTTTTCCAAATATGAAATTATACTTCTGTGTAGGATTTTCCAAGCTGTACTCAGACTCTAGAGATTCCAGTTGCTCCCCAGTGGAAAGATCTTCGCTCCGGACCAACTTCCACTCCCTCTCACGCACCCCTGCCCCAAAGAGAAACAGGCCAGAACACCAGGCTCATCCTGATACCTGCCCTGCCCGATCATGCACAGGTGGCATTTGTTCTGATCTCTACAATCAGTGTTTCTGCCTCTCTGGAGGTCACGAAGACGATACTGGATCCCGTGGAGTTTGGAACGCTTACTGCATCCTCACCAGATACCTCGTGCTATCCTTACAACCACCCCGGGATGTTGTATCATCACTCCTAATTTGCTGATGGAGAACCTGGGGCTCAGAGACAGGTCGGCACTTGGCTGAGATCACACGGCTGCTGAATGGTGGGGCTGGGAGGTGAATCCAGTTCTGTCTCAGAACCTAGAGTTCTTTTCATCACTGAAGGAGTGTTGGCCCTCACAGTGCCCCTCTCAGGCAAGGGAGCGATTTTCCCAGGGGTGCTCCTCACCTTCCCTGCACAGAGAGGTTCACGGCAAGCCTACCATGCCAGCTGCACCTTTCTCTGGCATGGAACACAGAGGCAGTTTGGTATGTCTTCGGCGACAAGACATTCTTGCCACACTGATGGTGATAATAGCGACAACAATAATTTCCAGAGTATTAACAACATGCCAGGCAAGATGCCAGGTCCTTTGGGGCATGTTATCTCGAATCCTTATTAGAATCCTTTCTCCCAGGTGGATATGTCCCCATTTTACAGAAGCGGCTCAGGTAGATGCCAGGACTGTGTGGCCCTAAGCCTGGCTCCAAGGGGCAGGACGGGAGGGAGCTGAGGGTCGACAGTCACATACCCCAGAGGAAATCCTCACAGCCTTCTTCTCCTACTCAAGAAAAATCCTGCAAATAAATTAGGCTGCGTTAGCCCAGAGCCTGGGGAATACAGGGTGAGCCAGGAGTCAGCTATGAATAATGCCTCCGTTCAGCAGCAGATGACCGCAGCTTCAGGAAGCCCTTTGCTTACTCTTCTACCTGCAACCAGGGTGCTGGTGGGGGGGGGGTTAAGTGGGGGGTGCCTTCCCAAGGGCCAGAGGGTCCCCACACTCGGGCTGACACGGTGAGCCCTTCGGCCCTTGAAGCCCCAGGAAGGACACTACGGAGGCCTTTTTATACGGCAAAGAGCAGACCCATTTCCAGGACAGGCCCTCTACCTCAGGGTGTGGGCTGGGATGTCTGCCCCTCCGGGTTAGATGCATGGGGGCCATGCCAGCTGGGATGCCTACTGGTAGAGGAGGTGCTGCTGGTAACTGGCACCCCGCAGTAAGGCCTATAGGAGTCCTTCCAAGCTGGGAGAAAGAGTAGGCAGAAAAGGCTGGAGCCTGACTTTGCTCTCCCTGGGCTGTGCCACACCCCTACTGTGCCAGTGCTGGGGCTCTGAGGAGAGGTGAGCCTCCCTGGAAGGCCTTTCCCGGTGTAAACACTTCCAAGGAGAGGAATGCGCTGGGAAGAGCCAGGTTGGGCCACTGGAGCTGCGGCGAGCTGGGGTGGATTTACCAAAAAACAAAACAAAACAAAACAACCCACCCCAGGACTCAGTTTTTTCTGAAACTCCAAGTCTCGCTGCTCCCCCTTCCGCGGGTGGGCGCATCCTACCTGGGCAGGGGAGCCCAAGGGGACCCTCGCAGGCTCAGCGGAGCCCTGTAACTCTGCGTGCCGAGAGGCGAGGCCGCCCGGGCAGGCCCGGCCGGCGGAAGGGCGCCGCCAGCCCAGGACGCCGAGGTGGGAGCGTGGCCCGAGCAGGAGCGCCGCGTCCTCCGGCGCGCGCAGGCTCCCGCTCGCACACCAACGAATCTCGGGTCGCCCGGCCTGGGAGCTGTCTTACAAGCGATTAGACTCCATTTTGTGACAGATTTTTGGACTCTCCCACCGACCCTCCCCCCTTCCGGAGCCTCCTCCAGGAATTCGCCACCTCCTCAGGATAGAAACGCTTTCCAGACGAGAGACAGACGGCAAGAAAGGGGACTTACATAATTCTACTTGGCCAAAGCCACCAAGAAAAAAAAATGGGGCGCGGGGGGGCATTATGTTGTCATTAAAAAAAAATTTTTTTTTCATGTGTTCTCAGGAGGAGGAAGGAGAGAGAGGTGTCCGTGATTTTGCGTTTGGAGGCCCCGTTTCCTCCCGGCTTCTAACCTGGTTTTCTGTTGGAGAAGGAGCTCCGGCTGCCGAGGGGCCAGAGCCTCGGGCGCAAAACGATCCGATGCCCCCCCCCCACCTTTTTTAAAGAAAGAGCCCTCCAGAAAACACGTACGGAGAAAAAGTAAACTTTTCGAGTTACGCGTGAAATTGCCCAAATGCCGTGGCCCGCGCGCTCTGTTGCATCCGTCCAGGACGTGCGGGTTCATTTTAGCAAATAGTATTAAATGTGCCCGAACGTCAATTAATCACCCCCGTGGTGCGTAAAATAACGTTGCGCTTCTGGGTGTCCCGGATCTTGAAAACAAATCGAAAGGAAGAAGAGACGCTTAATAAAAATAGCAACCTCTTTCTAAGGACCGAACCCCGCAGCTCCTCACCGGGCGAGGACATATTTTTCAAAAGTTACTGGGGGGCGGGGGATGGTGTGTTAATTTCCCTATACCGCTGACACACAGGCTGCACAAAATCGAGAAGGCACGTTTCTGCGCCCCCTTGCCTGGATTCTCGTCTTAAAAGCATTTACGCACAGATGCAATAAATACGCATCTGCGATCCTCAAAGGAAAAAAATAAATCGTGAAACACACTTTTATTGTGCAAAGAACATCGCTTCCCCAGTGAGCCCCTGCCTGCCTCGCTGCACTGGCTCTCCCTGAGAAACGCTGAGGCGAGACCCGCCCGGGGTATTTGTCCACGGGATTGTCTTGATAACAACCCCTCCTCAGCCCCCAACTGGCCGGCCTAGTGCAGATACCTAATTGGCCTTATTGGAAGAAAGAGGGGGCGAGGGAGGAGGAGGGCACCGTGAGGGGCGTGAATAATGCCCGCCTGGAGGCTGCCGCCTAGCTGGACCCAGGCTCGGAACTCCGGACCTGCGGTTCGCCCAGCACCAAAATTCCCCCGCAAACACATCCCGACTGCATTGAAGCATCCAGCTCTCCGGCGCCTTGTTTCTTTTTTAAACAAATATACTTTCAACAAAGCCATTGCAACTGTTTAATTGTTTTGTAAAATTAGGAGGTGGACCGCTCTGCTCTAAGGGAACATCCTGCTCAAATCTTGTGACTTTAGAGTTCTGTGCTCCGAAAAACCAGGGGGCATCATCTCCTTGTTTTAAACACAAGCTCCATAAAGGATTGAGGGGGAGCGGAAGAGACCTGGCAGATATGTGTAAGAGGCTGGAAAGGGTCCTTCCAGTATGTTAAAAAAAAAAAAAAAAAATCCCCCAAATCTGCACAAATGCCTTGGAGGGCCATTTCCAGTTTCCTCGGCCTCCTGCCCCCACATGTTGAGTCATCCAGGCCGGTGGCGGAGCTGGAAGAAGCACTAAGCACTGCCAGAGCTGAGCTAAGGGTCAGGTAGGAAGAGGTGCAGGCCAGCAGGACACGGGTAGGCTGGAGGCTGGTGAGCCCTGCCCCTCGCCCAGACCAGAGCCCCCAACCATCTCCACCTCAAACTACTTTCCCCATTTTATTTGTGCTGGTCTATGCCTGCCTGTGGTAGAGCTGACTGGCGGTCACACTTTCTCCCAGAACTGGAATCCTATCAGTCCAGGCACAGCACAAACCCGACCAACGGCAATGTGCCTGATTTGGGGTGCTCCAGACAGAGAGAGAGAGAGAGAGAGAGAGGTCTCGGCTGGACTCTGGGATCAGCAAAAAAAGTTGCCTCTCTGAAATGTACCCCAATTCCTGTCGGCAGAGCCCCCAGTGGACAAGAAGAGCAAGGTGCAAAGAGCAGGTCCTCTTGGCCCTCCAGACCAGGGGAGCACAGCCAGGTTAGGCACTGCTGTGGGACTCAGCCAGAACCTTTCAGAGTAAGAACCTAATACCTTCTTCAGGGCTCTGGCTTGCAGCCCGCTATTTCTAGGTCTCAGCCAAGCAGCTAGAGAGATGGAGAAGGGGCACCCCAGCCGCTCCACTTCCCATCGGGGCCTGGAATTAGGAACAGTCCTTGGGCAGCTAGGGAGGCTGCAATCATCACAGGCATTGGTTAGCCTAACCTTTTCCTGGAAGCTTGGGCACACACAGCCCCTTCTGAGCCCCGAACCATCTGAGAGCCTACCCATCCTGCACATCCATCTAAAAGGGTCTTCCAGGCCTCACTAGAAAGTTCTCGAAGGCACCCACACTGGTCTCCACAATGCCTCCCTGGGGATCCCCACACCCCCTTTTCCTCTGTTGCTCCTCTCTGCCTCCCTCCTAATCACACTGCCAGGCACAAAAACCAGAGGGTCAAAAGAAAAAGCCTGCTTTTACTCTTAACTGTCCCAGCACCTTGCGAGTCAAATCCACAGTCTCAGCTAAAAACAAAAGTCAGTAGGTAGGGCTCAACCCATAGTCTCTGGACTCAACCCCGAGGCTTAGGCTATGCCAGGGCAGAGCAGACCACCCCCTTCTCCAACACAAACACTCTGCAAGAAAGAAGGCCTGCTGGGGAAGGCTGACTTGGACAGTCCTTCACCATCTGCCCCCCCCCCAATCCCCGACCTTCCAGGAGCCCCAGATTGTGGTTTGCCACCTCTTGAGGTCCTCTTCCCAGACAGCTTCTTCAGCCAGCAGGAATTTTAAGTGAAAAATTCCCGCATGGAACGGTTTGAAAAGAATGGACACCCTTTTCTATCAGGGACTAAAAGTACAACAGGCAGCAAGGTAGGAAGGAGGCATCCCCAGCTGCTTGGGGAGTTCAGCACCCCCCTTCCCAACTCCACTTGCTTGCTCCAGGAATCCGAACCCCCCATAAAACCCTACTTTTGGGAAGCATACCGCCAAGGCCTGGCTCCCTAAAGCACTGTTTTCGTTTGGAAATCAATTCTTGGTCCCCAATTTAGGCCTTGGTGGGGTCAGGCCCTGTCCCTGGACGGAGGGATGGTATCCCCTAGTTGGCCAAGGGCCTTGTCCTGTACCCCAACCAGTACAGGCTTCCGGACAAAAGATGGCAACTAGGGACCGCCGCAAGCTCCCGGCCACCCCACCAGTGGCGGCCAGGCTGGGACCGTTCGTCCCTGCCGGGAGACGCGCAGCCCGCGCAGCCCTGGGAGCTGACGGGCCCAGCGGCGCGCAGAGCCAGCAGTTGGGCTGACACGGGCCTGGCCTGGCAGTGGGGGCGGCCGGGCTCCAGTGCCGGGCGGCGGCGGGGAAGGAGGAGGAAGAGAGGCGCTTACTGTTGGTAGTCTTGTTTGCAGTACAGTTTCCGATCCCGGAAGTAGCAGCTGGTGGTGAGGGCTTGCTGACACGCCGCGCACTGCAAACACTCCTCGTGCCAGGACGATTCGTTGACTCGCATCAGGAAGCGGTCGGAGATGGGCCGCTGGCAGCCCTCGCAGACGGCGGGATGCGGGCAGTCGGAGCCTGCAGCGCACAGGGCAAGAGCCGGGCCGTCAGCGCCGACCAGCCTGGCGTCCCGGCCGCGCGGTGCCCACAGCCAGGGCCCCAAGCGCGAAGGCAACCCGGGAGCGCCGCCCGCCGCCTGCGCTCCCCCGGCCGCCGCACCGGGGGCCGGGCAGCCTCCGCTGGTTCGTCCCAGCCCGCGGACTCCCTTGCGGAGAGGCCGCGGGTCTCGAGCCTTGGCTCGGCGCTGCAACTCTCCCTTCTTCCGGAGATCCAGCGCTTGGTGTTACTACATACGAGAACCCGGCAAGGCGCGGGGTAGCCGGCTGGGACCGAGGCAGGCGAAGTGAGGTTGGGGCGCTTGCTGGCTGACACGCCCCACGGTGGCATTCATGGTCTTCTGCCCCCAATCTCCCCAAAACCCAGGTGGCCCAAGGGACATTTTTCTTTTAGAGGCGCCTTCCATCAAGCAGCCTGGCACCACTCCCAAGCTTGCTAAGATGACTACTTGGGTCTTCCATCACCCTTGCCGTCCGCCTCCTGCCCCCTCGGGAGTGGCAGCTCCAGCACCAAGGCCCAGTGAGGATGGTGGGTGGCAGCTGGAGCTGTCCTGGCCTCCCTCCTCCTAGGTGGTGCTCCTGCAAATCTCTGTCCCTCCAGCATGCCTGTTTAGGGGTGCCTGTTGCCCCTCTAGCGATCACTGCAGGAGTCTAGTCTGTGTCCCCCGCACCCCCATGTCCTGCAAAACATTTCCTTATTCCGCTGGTCTAGATGCCTGTGTCCACCTCGGGAGGATGCCCCTGTCCCCTGCCCATGACCACTCGGGCGTTCTGACCCCGCACTCACCCAGCAGCACCCCCAGAGTGGCGGGCCCGGGGCGCAGGGCGTGCTCCTCCATCTTGATGCCGTCCAGCATCTTGGCGCAGTCCGTCTGCCCGCGGGGGAAGCACCTCTCCAGCGACTCGGGACCTGTTGCTATATCCATGGGACGCGGGGCGCGCCGCGGGCCCCGCCGGCCAGGGTGCTCGCCGGCCCGCCCGCCTGCCCGCTCGCCGCCGCCGCGGCCCCGGAGCCGGGGAGGCGCGGCCCCCGCGGGGTTGGGGCTGCGGCTGGGGCCGCCGGCCGCCCCCGGCGAGCGTGGAGCGCCGACGCGCTGGCCCCGGGCCCCGGCGTCGTGCGGGCGGGCCCGGGCGGCTGCAGTCCGCGCCGCGTTCTCCCGGGCACTCGCAGCCACGCGCGCCGGCTCCTCTGTCACCTGCTTGTCAGCCCCGGAGCCGGGCTGCGGCGGCGGCGGCAGACGGAGCCGCGGGGAGGAGACGGCGGCGGCGGCGGCGGCGGCGGAGGCGGCGGGCGGGGGAGGGGGCGGGGGTGCAGGGGCGGCCCCGCGGGCTGGGGGGGCGCGGGCGGCGCAGCGGGGTCCCGGGCGGGGCGCAGCGGGCCGCGGGGCTCCAGGCGCGCTCCCCGCACTACTCCAGTGCCATGGTGCGCCCGAGGAGCCGCTGGGTTTAGAGCTGGGGCAGGCGGCGGAGGGATACTACGGCCGGGAGCCGCCTCACCCCTCCTCAAACTTCCTGACATTTGAACTCATTGGTGCGCCTCGTATCCCTGCGCCGGGATGAGCCGGCGGCTCCACGTCAAATAGTGCCGTCGCCGCCCCCCCACCCCCCGCGGGAGGGCTCCCCGCGCCCCCAGCTTGCGCCCCGCTCCGCGCCTGGCCTGGAGCGCGGGCCCCCGGCGCCCCAGCCAGGCCGAGCGCCCGCTGGCCTTTTGCAGAAGTTTGGGTCACCTTCGAAACGAATCCTTCTGCCCCACCCCTTTGAAAAATTGATTTGGGAGTTGGGGAATGAAGGCTTTCTTTTTTTCTTTCTCGCTTTCCTTATTATTAATATTTTGTAAAGCTTCAGCGCTAAGCGGAGTGGCCCCATGCGAGGCCAGACTGCGCGGACGGCGGGGAGCGCAGCGGCTCCACCAGGGGAAGGCGCCGGCCGGGAGTGGCCGCCTGGGGACCCCGTCTGTCGGCCGAGGTAGGTCGCTCCGGGCTGAGTTGGCGTCCCCTGGGCGGCGGCGCCTTCCCAGGGCCGTTTTGGTCCGCGGAGGGGCTGGCTGCAGGATTGAGGGACGGAGACCGACAGGAGGGAAGGGCTGCTGGCCCAGGACTGACCAAACGGGGGGTCCTGGCCCAGGGAGAGGGGGATTGGGTCCCGGATTGGGGGTTGGGGGTGAGGGGTCCGGAAAAGATTCAGGCGTGGCAGGGATTAGGTGGAGGGGTAAGCGAAGGTCCTGAAAGTGTCCCGGAATCAAGGATGGGGAACACTGGGCAGGCGAGGAGGGTCAGGCCCGGGTTCAGGCAGGGAGAGTTTAGAGGACGATTAGGTCTGAGAGAGGGATCCTAGGCAGAGGCGGGGGCATTGAATGAGAACCTGGCCTCGCGGGATTTCTAGTTGCACGGGTAGAGGGTGGTGGCCCGGAGGTCGGTAACTGAAGGCCCAGGACGATGTGTGTTCGGTTGCTCGATGGAAACGGGATTGGCCGCTGGGATAGGCTACTTTTGGTGACGGAGGGGCCGGGCTAGGGGTCTGTAGGCCGCACCTGACAGGGACAGCGCCCTGGTCATATTGGGCAAAGTGGGCTTTGGCGCTGAGGAGTAAAAGGCCGGTAAGACCGAGCAGCCGACTCCCGCGCACGCTGGGCCTGGCACCCACCCCGCCTGGCACCGCGCTCGGTGCGCAGGCCGCTGCGTTTGGCTGCAGTGCATCGCGCCTAGGCTGGCCGTGTCTTCGGCTCCTGGGTCTCCACCAGAGGCGCGGCGCGCCCAGGAGCAAGGGGGGCAGGCGCGGGCTGACCCCTCGAGCCGCTGCGGGGCGGCCCCCGGCCCCTCCCGGAACGGAGCAGCGGTGCGGAGCGGGGCGGGGGCGGAGGGCATGGGAGGCGGGTCCCCTGACCCCGCTGGAGGCGAGAGGGCGGATCGGATTTGGAGCCTGCCAGAGGCTTGGTCAGAAGTGGCCCCCTATGCCGCGGGGCCCCGCGGAGGGGCCCGGCTTTGTGGAGAATTAGATAGCTCCCGCCCCACCCTAGTACCTGCGTGTGTGTCGGTGGGTATCTGTGTGTGTCTGTGCGTGTTGATGCTCCCGCCTCGGAGTCTGTTGCATGCCCGTGCACCGTGTCTCTGTGCAATGCAATATTTATGTGTGCCCGAGACTTTGTGGGTTTGGAGTGTGTGAATCTGTGCATCTGGGTGTGATTCCCACGTGTGGTGTCTGTGTGTGTGTGCGCGCGCGCATCTGCAGTTCCTAACATGCTTCTGTATTTTTTGTGTTTTTGTAGGTCTTTGTGTGTGTCCCCGGGTCGTTGTATGTGGGTGCCGACGTCTTTGTGTGTCTCTCAACCTCTGTATTGTGTCTGTGGGATACTTTTGTGTCTTCCGGTCACCTTTGTGTGTCTGAGTGTATCTACGAGTTTCTGGATGATTCTGTGTGTTTGCTTGTATCTCAGAGTTTTGGGGTTTTTTTGCGGGGGTGGGGGGCGGTTGTGTCCGTCTGTGTTTGCGAGCGCGGTTTCGTGTCTCCGTGTATTTCTCCGCGTCTTTGTGTGTCTCTATCCAGCACGGTGGATGAGTGGATGTGTAGCATCTTCCGCGCTCCCTTGGTCCCTTGTTCTTGAGCAGCCCGTAAGGCCCCGCGCCTCCGAGTTTGGGCCTGGGCCGCCTTCCTCGGGCATCTGGGGCGGGGGCGCAGCAGCTGCGGGAGAAGCCTGGCAGGCAAAACTCGGGCGTGCGGAGCCTGGTGCAGGACAAGCAGACCGACCGGGCGCATTCTGCCCTCTGCTGGCAGCGTTATGTCCCTGCACCCGATGCCTGTAGGCGAAAAGGGTCCTGGTTCCGGGCCCAGACCCTTGCCTTCTCCTTCAGAGCACACTTGGGAATACTTTCCGGTCTCAGGCCTGGCACACTCACCCCGGAACCACACTCTGGGAGCAGTGTTCCATCCTCCTCTCCCTGTCTCCCCACCTTCCCTGTGACGGCCTCTTCCTCTGCACAGTTCTCCCCTTAGGCCAAATGGGGGCCCTTGTGGCCCCACCTCGGAGGCTTCTCTGACCCTGAGGCTGGTCCAGGAAGAGTCAGAGCCCCGACTGAGGGGGGTGGCGTTCCCGGGGCCACCCAAAAGCCACGTCTCAGTGTAGGAGGACACGCCAGTCGCCCAGCTCTGGCACCCCGGCTGGTCTGTCCCGGGGCGCACAGAATCTTGGCACATCACGCTGGCACGCCCGCCTGAGTCACAGCCCACACCACCGGGGCCGACATCGGAAAGGCCAGGGATTGTGCTTAGAGCCACTCTCGGCTGCCAGGGTGCAGGCCAGACCCAGGCATGGGCTGCTCTTTCCGCTCTGGCAGTGGGGCTGCTCAGTCCACAAACTGGGGTCCCTCTCCATGTCCTCCCTCCCCAGTGACTATTCATCCCCTCACCACACCCCCCACAGTCTGGATCACCATGTAAGTCCTTTTCTTTGCCCTTTGTCCCTGCTCCCAGTGTCCTTCTTTCCCCCAGCTGAGTCTGCGGTCCCAGGTCCTTGGCACACAGATGCGCAGAGCACCCAGGTCTCTCTCAAGCACAATCTTGGGGCCTGCCCTTCCCACCGCTTGCCCTGTGGAAGTGGTTAGCTGGAAGGGAGTGGCCTAGGCCCTGAGGCCGGTACTGCCCTTAGGCAGTGAGCAGCACCTCGCTCAGAGCAATGGAGCCCACTCCTTCTGGCACCCACTGACACCCCCTAGGCGGTTCAGTACTCACAACGCCCGAGGCCGCCCGCACCCAGGCACTCCGGCTGATCCGGGATTCTCTGTGGCTTGGACTTCAGCCGTAGAAACAGCTTCGGATTTTCTCCACCTAAGGAAAGACCCAGCCGGCTGTTTGGAATCCCTTGGAAGGAAGCAAGAACCAAGAAGGAAGCTCTAGGTGGGAGTCCCAACTCCCCCAACCCTGCGGATGCTTCATCTCCACGGAGCCCTTCCTTACACCCCCTTGCTCCTCTCTTTAGGGGACTTGCACTTTCTGTGCCTGCCTGTGCTACTGGCCGTCCCCAACGCGGCCCTCTGACTACACCCTCCCTCCCCACGGTGGAATTCTGTCTGTCCTCCTTGGACTGTGCTTCTGACCAGAACTGAGTGGAGGGAGACGTCCCTTCCCAGTTTACAAACCCAGCTAGAAGCAAGGGCTGGGACTCAGTACAGGGCAAAGCCAGCGGAGTGCCGCGGAGCAGGAAGGCGCGCGGAGGGGGGAGCTGCACGGGATGCAGGATTCCAGCGTGCCAGGAGAGTCAGGGCTGTCCGGGAGGCCAGAGTGCTCAGACCTGTCCCACGCTGCCCCGGCACCACTGGCCCCAGCGATCCTCAGATATCCGGGAAGCACACTGGACCAGAGCCACCCCAAGACTCAGCCTGGGTTGGGGGCCGCTATTCCCTGGCGGCAGCTGGGATCCGGAGATCCGGGAGCTCTGGAAGTGGAGCAGGACAGCAACATCAGAGGTGGAGTGGCCTGGCCTTTGGAGCCAGTACTAACCACACTCTCTTCTGAGCTCTCTTCCGAGCACCGCAGCATGTTTGACCCTAGGACACGTGTGGCAAAGGCTCAGGCACTTCTCGGCTAGCAGAGAGAAGAATGCGTGTAATGGGCAACCCGGTCACCTTCCCACAGCCCAGAGGAAAGTGTCTATGATCTTCCTGTGCCTGCGGAGGGCTCACGGAGCCCCTGAGCCAGGTGGAAGGCCAAAAAGAGGAATGACTGGGGGCAGGGTCAAACTGGGGTCCCCCAGACTCAGGGCTGAGAATGGGTTCTCACTCTCCCACCTGGGGTTTTCTAGGCTAGTGAGAGGGAGGTGGCAGGGGACAGGATTTTAGGCAGAGTTTGCTGGTGAGACACAGGGTGTGTGGCTCTGAGACTGTGTGCTGGTACATGCCTGCATGCAACGTAGAGGACTGTCCGAGCCCCAGCAAAGTCTTTCTGTCCTCCTGCAGCCCAGCCCCTCCTCAACCAGCTGGTGGGGCCTCTGGCCACAGACCCACGACTTTTCAGTGCAAAGTCTGGGTCATTAGTCCTGGAATTCCTCCCGGAGGGTTAGGAGATCAGGCTCAGATCTAGAGGCTTCTGTCTGTCCTCAGGGCTTGGAGAAGGACAGTGCCCTGGCCAGGTGGTCCACAGCTAAGGTCTTCTACCTGCGGGCAGTGCTTCGGAGCGGTCAGAAGCAGGTCTCGGAGTTACCAAGGTCTGGTTCAGGATCTGGCTGTGGGACTCCGGAAAGTCCTGCCTTTTGTTTGCACCTCAGCTTCCTCATCTGTAAAGGGGGCATAGTAATAGCCTCTGTCCCACAGGAGTGTTGAGAGGATGAAATGTTAAGTTCTTACCACGGTGCCTGGCACATCGTAGGCCTCTAGAAGTATTTGGTGAATAATTGGATAAAAGGGAGTCCGCGGGACTTGGGGAAATCACAGCTGCCTCCTTCTCTCCCAACCAGGACCTGAGGGGGAAACAGACTTGCTGAGCTCAGCCATTTATCTTCCTTTAGGGCAGGTGAAACTCCCATCTAGGCAGCTGTGGGCGGGGCACAGGAGATTCCCCAGGCAGTGCCCAGATGCCCAGCACAGACAGCCTTCTCCAACTGCCCTGGCTGTGGGGCCTGGGCCTGAAGTGCCTTTGGAAGGCAACAGAATGAGGGGGTGCAGCCTAGTGCATCAAAACTGACCTGTAGGACTCTCGAGGTGCCATTTATATTTATTTTTTAAAAGGCACTTTCCTCAAGAATCTTTGCATTTCTTGCCAAATGGATGGGCTGGGTTATTTCAGCAGCCCATCTAGAACCAGGGGCTTCCCCTACCAAGGACCTGAGCCAGAACAAAGGAAAAGCCAAGGACTGAATTTGGAGCCATAAAAGCCCCATTAGGACACTAAGAATAACTTGCAGAGAAACATTTTATATGAATTGGACACAAATTCACAAAAGCAAGAAAGTTCATTGGTCTCCACCCTGAGGGTCCATGGCTGGGGAAGGGGGCTGGGTGTGATGCTGAGGCCAGCGCCCATCCTATTTGATCTTTATCTCAAATCCACTTCAAAACGCTGGGGATTGGCGGAGTTGGAGGTTTCCCTCTTCCTGTAATTATTTGGTGTCTAGTAAAGTTTTTATGAGTGTCTGTGCAAATAAATGCATTTGATGTGCATTTGTTTTGGCTAGTGCCGCTTTATATAGGAGGCGTGTGCGTCTTCTGTTGGCCCTCAGAAAAGAAAAGAATGAGAGTGAAAATAAAAATAAAGCCAAGATATCCGGACCAGGCAGAGGGGGCGGAGCAGGGGGCAGTCCCACGGCCAGCCACCGGCCCTCTCACGCAGGGGCTCGTGGGCACTGGGGCTGCTGCTTATTGGGTTTCTAGCTGTTGGGTTTGCTGCTGCTCGGGACTACGAGCCGCTCAGGGCTGGGGGGAAGGCTCGGTGAAGTCCACATTCTAGAAAGGTTTTTTTGGAAACAGAACTCTGCCTGCCTTTTGATTACTGTCCTCTGGGTATTCTTGGTGAAATAAAATGAATAATAAATCAGGGTGTTTGGCGGGGGGCATTGCTTGATCATTTAAGTGGCAGAGTATGCCTATTTCTCTAGAATTTGAGCTCAGCAGAATCTGGCTGAGAGGCAGGATGAACAGGGATGTGGCTTCCTGCTCTCTCCAGACAGGGCAGCTGGGCTGGGGCAGGATGGGTGTTCTCCTGGGTGGCTGGGAAAGCAGGGGTTCTCCGTCAGGGTGAGGAACCAGTTCAGGGTTTTCAGGTGCCCTTGTTCAGCTGGTGCCTGGGACGCAGCCTGCAGGTGCATCCAGTTTGGCCCCCGCTGTCTCTCCGCCCAAAACCACAGCCTTGATTTATTTGTTCTAAAATTATTTTAGCGTTTTTATTGAAGTGCAATATGCATATAAAGAAGCGCACAAAGCATGAGAGTAGAAAGCGGACACACTTGTGTCCCCAGCACCCAGATCAAGAGATTATTTCCAGCTCTCCGGAGTCTCTTCTTCTGCTCCCTCCCAGGAATGCCACACCCTTCTTCCCAAGGAAACCACTATCTGGGTTTCCACCACCGTATGTGAGTTTTGCCACTTTTTGAATTTTGCATAAATGGAATCATACAGAATGTGTCCCTTACCATACTCTAATCCTGAGATTTTAGATGAAAATACAGGTTTTTTTCTCCTGAAAAATCAGAGGTCTGATCATCTTGGGTGATTATTCCATTCCAGCAGGGTGACGACAATGAGGGGCTGAATTGTGTCTTTCCCCCTCCCCCTGCCACAGGACACCTGCCCTCTTCTGTTTACCAGGGGGCATTCATGTTGTAACCCCCGATGTAAGCCTATATAGCTCCTTTCCCATCTTCAATCCCTCCTCAAAAGGAATCGTTTTATGTATGCTGGGGAAGTGCATCCAGAATCTTCTCCCGTCCCAGTCCCCCCATCTGCATCCAATACTCTCTGAGGTAGAAATCCTGAGACCTCTTAACAGGTGAGGAAATCAGCACTGCAGAGAGGTGAAGTCACTTACCCGGGGTCACACAGCATTGAAGTGTCAGATTCTGGATTCAAACCTGGACTGGCCGGACTCCAAACCCCGGGCTCTTGTCACCTCCCCACACAGCTCCCCTGGGCATCCAGGCCCAGGCGTGAACAATCCCCTCCTGCCTCCTTCCAGCAGGGAGGAAGCTGGACTTTTTCCAAAGGAAACGCTGGGAAACACAAAACCCAAAACAGAAAACAGGGCAGGGATGGTTCCCAGGCCCCAGCAGCCTAACCTCGGGTGATGCAAGTCTAGTCTGGGATGAGCTGGTCTGGACTGGTGCGGCCTCCCCAGATGCGTCAAGGGAGGGCGGTGTCATGCCATCTGCTGGGAATCTACCACATGCCGGGCACTTCCTTTGTGTTGCTCCCGAATACTCACAATGCGCCCCACTTCACAGATGAGAAAACTGAGCTTCAGAGAGGTCAAATGTCTTGCCTGAAACCACAGGTGTACGAGTGGCCACGTTGGGTTTTGAATGCATTAATTGTGACTTCAGTGTCTTTGTTCTCCCCCATTGGTCTCACTCTGCTCCTTGGCTCAGGCCTCTTATCTGAGCCACCTTTACTTTGCTGTTATGATGGAGGCGTAACCTGGTGCTTCCTCTTGGGTGAGCAAAGATTCTGGAGTCTGGCTAGCATGGTTTGGGGCTTAGTTTCAGGAGCCACAGGGTGGTTCTCAGGGCCTCAGTTTCTTCAGATGGAAAGTGGGGAATGATATTACTACTTTCCATTATGATTTGGAGGTTCAACAAGATCTGTGGGCCTTTGAATCTGGAAGAATTGGCAGTGGCCTGGTAGAGAGGGCAAGAGGGTCATGGGGGTGCAAAGATCCTGAGGTAGGAAAGAACTTGGTCCATTGGAAGCATGTGTGACTGGGTGGGAATAAGGACGTGGTTGCGGGTGTGGGCAGGAGTCTGACCACATGGCATTGTTGGTCATGACGAGGAGTATAAACTTGAACCGAGGGCAGTGGGGAGACACGGGAGGGTTAAAGCAGCATGGTACCACGGTCAAGTTTGATTTCTTTTAGGAAGGTCTCTCTGGCTGTGATGAGGGGTGAGACCATAGGCAGGAGGCCGAATGACGAGGCCTTTGGGTCTCAATATCCCTTTTGTGTGGAATGAGGTTGGGCGGTCCACAGAGCAGACCTTATGCTCTGATTTCCCATAGAGGTTGTGTTTCCAGATTCAGGGTTTCATGTTACACAGTTATTCTTTCTGGAATGTGTCCCCCAAGCAACCCCGCTGGACCCTCCGTGGAAGGAGGGGCTCTCCTCAGTGCAATTTGCACATTTATGCAAAAAGGAGAGCTTATCAGTCTCAGGGCTTGGCAGTATTTGGTCTGAGACAGTCCAGCAACCAACAGACAGAACAGCTTTTCAGGAATTGGGACAGGCCGCGAACATCGGTCATAACACTCATAGCAGTGACGATAGCAATTCACCCTTATCGGTGACTCACTGTACCGGGCCCTTGGTGAAGCCTGCCACACCTGTGATCTCATGGAAGCCTAAAACAAGCCTGTGAGGCAGCTGGTATTGGTGCCCATTGTGCGGATGGGGAAAGCGAGGCTCAGAGTGGGGGAAATGCCTTGCTCAAGGTCATTGAGCGGCCGAGCCAGGCCAGTAGCTACTGCCCTTATGCCCAGCAGGCGCCGGGCAGCCTTAGAAGTGTGGTGAGCTTGGCATGCTGTTGAGTTCTGTTCCAGACAGCCCTAAAACTGTTCCCAGTGTACAGAAAAGCCCGAAAATTCCATCCCTGCGTTCTGGCTTCCGCCTACACTTCAGCCCACGCAATCTGCCTGGCAGAGCTATTCTCCCTGGAAGAGGTTTTCCAAACCCAGGAAAAGCTTCCAAGTCTAGAATCCTCCCAGGGGCCTCCAAGGCCTCCTGGCCTGTGTCCACTTCCCTGGCTTCATCTCTACCTCCTTCCCTGTTACTCTCTGTTACTCACCAAGCACATTGTCCTTGTTTTAGCTTCTCAAACAGCACACACCCTCTCCTGCCTGCAGGGTCTGAACAGGCTGTTCCTTTTGTCTGGAAGGCTCTCTCTGCTCCCTTTTCCTAGCTTCCTCCTGTTCACCCTTCCTGCCTCAGTGTAGACATCACCAGAAACCTTCTTTTGCTTCCTGGACCAGCTTGGGTTTGTTTACCTCTTCAATGTTTTCAGCAACATGTATTTCTCCTTCGTGGTGAGGTGGAAATATCTGTCTCCCCGCCCTCCCCCCTCCCCCATGCCCCCTGAAGTCGCAGGGAGAAACCCAGGAAGGGTCAGGAGGGAGTGATGCAGAGGGCACCACTCAGTGTCAAAGCAGTGGAAGCAGAGAGGGGACAAGTGCCCTTGAAATATAACATGGTTCACATTGTGTTCGCTCGGTGCTTGGGGGTCTGCCTCTCCTGTGTAGACCAGCTGAGGACTTGAGGCAAGAAATGAGTTCCCAAGGCATGGGATGAGTCTCATTGTTGGTACTGAATGATCCTCTCAGTTCCTCTGTCCCCCTCACTGCCTTCCCTTCTACCCAAGAGCACTAAGGATGGGATTGGAAATGCTTGGACTCACAGCCCATGCTAGAGAAGACGCAAAGGAAGACTTGGGCCTGCTAGATTCTAGGGGAGGGTGTAACAGTCTGGGGAAACTGAGGCAGCAGGGAGTTGGGGATGGAGAAGAGCTAAGAGGCCTGGGGGATCAGAATGAGAGAGGGTGAGAAAAAGAGAGACTGGTCTCTGGGGATTCTTTTTTTTTTTTCCAACGTTTATTTATTTTTGGGACAGAGAGAGACAGAGCATGAACGGGGGAGGGGCAGAGAGAGAGGGAGACACAGAATCGGAAACAGGCTCCAGGCTCTGAGCCATCAGCCCAGAGCCCGACGCGGGGCTCGAACTCACGGACCGCGAGATAGTGACCTGGCTGAAGTCGGACGCTTAACCGACTGCGCCACCCAGGCGCCCCAGGGGATTCTTGATGACAGCCATAAAGGCAGCTCCTGGGGGCCTTGTGATGGCCTCACACAATGCAAAGCGACAAGTGGATGTGGCCAGGGGACTGGTCCCAGTCATAAGCACCCAGTGCCTGGCGGTGACTGTCAGAATCCACCCTCAAGGCCTCCTTGTCTGCCACTTATGAGTAGAGGCCCCACAGGCCAGCTTCCCATGGTAGGAGCTCATCGTGGGGCTAACTGGAAGGTGACAGCCCCAAGGGGACCCTGCAAAAGGAAAACTGTTTTCAGGGCATTGGGGTGGAGGAACAATTTTAAAAATCTGGATTTATTTCTTGGAATTTCTGTTATGTATATGTATACATTATGTATATGTATCTTATCACAATTAAAAATAATAACAAAAAGAAAGTAATGCAAGAATTTGAAATTAAGTAGTCTCAGAAATTCCAAGAAATAAATCCTAATGGGTGTGAGGAGGTATCTCACTGCAGTTTTGATTTGCATTTCCCTAATGAATAGTGACACCGAGCATTTTTCATGTGTTCACTGGCCATTTGTGTATCTTCTTTGGAGAAATGTCTATTCCAGTCTTTTGCCCGTGTTTGGTTCTTTGTATTGTTGAGTTGTAGGAATTCTTTTTTTTTTTTTAATGTTTTTATTTATTTTTGAGAGAGAGAGCGTGAGCAGGGTAGGGGCTGAGAGGGGGCGGACAGAGAACCCCAAGCTCGCTCCGTGCTGACAGCAGAGAGCCCGAACTGGGGCTCGAACTCACAAACCATGAGATCATGACCTGAGCCAAAGTTGGATGCTTAACTGACTGAGCCATCCCAGTGCCCTGAGTTGGAGGAATTCTTTATATATTCTGGATATGAACCCCTTATCAAGTATATGATTTGCAAATAATTTCTCCCATATGGTTGGGTTGCCTTTTCATTCTGTTGATTGTGCACTTTGGTGAGCAGACGTTTTAAATCTTGAAATCTGATTTATCTATTTTTTGCTTGTGTTGCCTGCGTTTTGCCTGCATTTTTGAGTCTGTCTCCGCTGTCTTTACTAAACCACTTTTAAAGATGTCCAGCATCATTTCCCAAAGCACTTGTCCCCATTGCTCTCTTAAGTTGTTTGACATGCAAATTCATGTGTGGTGCTGAAATTATCTACACCACAAATACCTATTTGCCAAACATTATACCATTAGGTTATACTAGTCGGTATAAATTCATAATCTGTACAGTTTCTATAATGCTTTATTAAGTGGACCGTAAAAGGCTTGTTTGCAACAGTATCCAACCCCTGCCTATGCAAGGCCACACCCACAGGAGAAATTCCAAAGCTACACAAAATTATTTTATCTCTTTTAGCCCATTGGTCAGGTTACTGTGATTAACATCCAGAATGAGCACGAATTGCAGCCGTGTTTTAGGATTATGCATCTTTTCCAAATGGCATTGCATTGGTCAAAATGAAATAATTGAGCGAGTGCCCCATAGGGGCGCCTGGGTGGCTCAGTCAGTTAAGTGTCTGACTTTGACTCAGGTCATGATCTCATGGTTCATGAGTCTGAGCCCTGCGTTGGCCTCTGTGCTGACAGCTTGGAGCCTGGAGCCTGGTTTGGATTCTGTGTCTCCTTCAATCCCTGCCCCTCTCCAACTCATGCTCTGTCTGTCTGTCTGTCTCTCTCTCTCAAAAATAAAATAATAAAATAAAAAAAGGAAGTGCCCCATAATACAAGCTAGTCTGTAAAGAAGCAAATATAAGGAATAATTTTGGGGGAAAGGCCCTACTTTATATTCTGGCTATATAATAATGAACACAGCAGCGGGAGCAACGACAGCCACTGTGTGTCGAGTACCACTCCAGCCCGGACCTGAGCTCAGGGCTTCACACACATACCCTGAATCCACACAACAGCCTTATGAGGAAGGTACTCGTATTGTTCTCAGTCTACAGATGGGGAAACTGAGGCTCAGACAGATGAAGGCACATGCTGGGAGAGCTGGGATTTGAACCAATGTCTTTCAGAGCCCAGACTCTTAATCATTACATGACCCTGCTTTTATCCACCTGGCTCGTACCTGGCCGTGAGCACCCAGTGCTGCACATGACCCAGAAAGGAGCCTGTCCTGAAAGGTTGGGTTTATAATGTTCCTACTTCACTCTTGCAAAGTTTGGCTCCAGTGCTGGGGCCCAAACCCAGCTTGGTGCCCTCTACCCAGTGGTTGGCGGTTATTCCCAGGGTGCAGGCTGATGGGGGGAGAGGGCGTCACCCGGGCGCACCTCTGCTCCAGCAGGTTAGAACCAACTCATCAACAGACACTTAGAAGGAAGAAGGAGGATTGGAAAGAAAGTAGCCACTCAGGCCACAGTTAAGGTGACCACATAAAAACATCAGAGGCACAAGAGGTCCTGCCTCTGCCTCGGTTGAGAGGTGCTTTTTTATTTTTGGTATGTTTTTTTTTGTTCTGGAAAATCTCAAACATATATAAAAATCGAGAGAATAATGTGCCAATGGATTGTTTGGCAAATCTTCGACTCTATGATATTTCAATCATAACTATTTTGGTATATCTTTCCGAATGATAAGGATATCTGAAAAAAAGATTGTGGTTATAATGTCATTATCACACCTGGAGGAATTGTTGTCATTTCACACATCTCGTCGATGTTTACATTTCCCTGATTGTCTCATAAATGTTTTTACACCTTATTAAAAAGACCATATATGTCTCTTAAGTCTCTTTTAATCTGTAGTCTCTCTCTCTCTCTCTCTCTCTCTCTCTCTCTCTCTCTCCCTTGCCCTCTTTCTGTCCTCACATCTGTACCCTTTTCATTTATTTGTTGAAGGGATCTGGTTGTTTGTCCTGTAGGGTCGTCCCCGCCACCCCCACCCAATGTGGGTTGTGCTGCTTGCGCAGTTCTCTAACGTGGTCCTCTGTCCTCTGTGTTCCCTGTAACTACATCCAGAGGCTTTATCAGATTCAGGTTAAATTTTTGACCATAATACTTCACAGGAGGTGTTGTGTCCTTCGGTCAGGAGGCCCATAGTGTCTGTGATCTCCCTTTTTGTGACATTAGCGGTTGTTGATAGTCACTGCCTAGGGTCACTATTTCATTAGGGATGGCACAATGATGATCTTCTAATTCTATCTTCCTTCTTCATTTATTCATTGGAATGCTTGTAAAAGGGGACTTGTCACCAACACTTTCATTACCCTGAGGTACATGACACCCTGCATATCACTCAGTGTGTACAATGCCTTGATTCTTTAATAGTTTTCAAGTAATGATTTTCTTTTATAACATCCTTGGAGTTATTTTCTTATTAAGCTTTTAAAGTATCATTATGGATTTAAGGATTCAATGTCATTTGCTCTTTTCCATCCTTTGCAATTCTTCTTCTTATTGATGCCTGAATGATCTCATGTGGCCAGAGAAAGCCTCTTGGGTTGGCCCCGAGGCCTTTTGACGTCAGAAGACTTTTTTTTTTTTTTCTTTTTTAAGTAATCTCCACATCCAGCATGGAGCCCAACTCAGGGCTTGTACCCATGACCCTGAGATCAAGACTTGAGCCGAGATCAAGAGTCAGGCGCTTAACCGACTGAGCCACCCAGGCACCCCCGACCCCAGAAGACTTTGATAACTTCCTTGCTTTTTTGGAATAGCAAGATGCCCCAGACTCATCTTGTATATTTTCCACCTGGACCAGCTATTTCTCCAAGGAGCCCCAGCTCCTTTGAATGGGGAGTGGTATTTAGAGATCATAATTGAGGTTTAAGTGATGCTCATTGCTATTGGGTTGGTCATTGTTTCTGGGCATTTTTAGTGGACAGAGCTAGGAAATACGTTTTTTTTTAAAGATAGAATATATTTTGAGTCATAATTGGCAAACCACGAAAGCAACCAAGATGCCTTTCAGTAGGTGTACAGATAAACTGTGATACGTCCATACGGTGGAATGTTAGTGCTAAAAAGAAATGAGTTATCAAGCCATGAAAAGACAGAGAGAATTAAATGCATATTGCTAGGTGAAAGAAGCCAATCTGAAAAGGCCACATACTGTATGATTCCAGCTACATGACCTCCTGGAAAAGGCAAAACTATGAAGATGGTAAAAATACCAGTGACTGCCCAGAGTTGGGAAGATGGGGAAGGAGAAAGGGACGAATAAGCAGAGCACAGAGGATTTTAGGGCAATAAAACTATTCTGTGCCATGCTATAGTGGTGGCAACATGTCCTTATACATTTGTCCAAACCCACAGGAGGTACAAGGCAAAGTGAAACCCGATGTAAACTGTGGACTTTAGTTAATAATAATGTATCAATATTGGCTCATCAATTGTAACAAATGTATCTCACAATGCAAGATGTTAATAAAAGGGGAACCTGGGGAGAGAGGGAGATGAAGGGGGATATGGGAACTCTCTGTACTTTCTGTAAACCTAAAACTGCTCAAAAATATATTGCTTTATTAAAAATATGTCATGCGTTCATGTTGATTTTAATCTTTTAATGTTTATTTATTTTTGAGAGAGAGAGAGAGAGAGAGAGAGAGCGTGCACACATGCACAAGTCAGGGAGGGGCAGAGAGAGAGGGGGACAGAGGATCTGAAGCCGGATCTGTGCTGACAGCAGAGAGCCTGATGTGGGGCTCAAACTCATGAATCATGAGATCATGGCCTGAGCCGAAGTCAGATGCTTAACCAACTGAGCCACCCAGGCGCCCCCATATTGATACTTCTAATTTAAATTCAGGACTACAGTGTTTCTGCTTAGCCTCATTCATTTTATATCTGTATATCCTTTCTCCAGGCTGGGTGTCCTTTTCTCCAGTTCCCAGTGAAAGCTATACTGACTCACTGAGCCCCACTTCTGCATAACATTCTCAGATAAAAACTCCCAGTACCACCAACAATATAATTGTTGATTTTTTTCATTTGCAGTTTGTTTATTTATTTTTGCTTTGCCTTAAGGGAATATCTAATTAGGGATAGACAGTCAAAATTACTGTGCTTTAGTCCTGGAGTCATTCCTCTGCATGTGGTTATCACAACTTACCATAAGTTAGCTTTTTGTTTTGTTTGTTTTGCTTTTGATACTTGGAGTTTCTTTTTGAAATAGTTGACATTAAGACAGTGCATGAGTGTGAGCGGGGGGGTGGGGGGGCAGAGAGAGAGAGAGTGAGAGAGAGAATCCCAAGCAGGCTCCACAGTGTCAGCATGGAGCCCAAGGTGGGGCCCAAACTCAAGAACTTCAAGATCACGACCAGAGCCCAAATCAAGAGTTGGACACTTAACTGACTGAATCACCTAGGTGCCCCCCCCCATTGTTTTGTGATCATGTGAAATATTTGCCTGGTTTCCAAGTCAGATCTACAAATATGGATTATTATGAGAAGCCTAGTTTCTATCTCTGCCTCTCTTTCTTTCCTCTGCCTTTAGGTAACTTTTCTCCTCCAAATTTTAAATCAAATTACTTTCTAGTCAAGCTCCAGATACTTGCAGAGGAAGGCCTGACCCCAGACTTTACACACTGTCATAATCTACCCAATTTGAAATAAACTGTTTCTGTTCTCTGTTGAGGGCCTAGTACTACTTCTAGGCATTGCATAGAACACTTTTCACATGCGAATCGAGCCTTCAGACAACCCCATGAGGTAGGTATTATCTTCCCCTGCCCCCCCCCCCCCATTTTGCAGAAGCGGGAACAGGAACTCTGTGAGCTGGGACTTGAACTCATGTCTCCGTGGATTCCACCCACTTTTTCATAAGTATTTCTGGAGTACCTAACTTTATTTTGGACCCCATCCCAGGGACTGGGGTGCAGAGATGAACCACAATTATGGTATAGGACTGCCTGTCTGTCCATCTGTACGTACCTGCTGCACTGGGAGCTCCTCAAGGGAATCTGGATCTGATTCACTCTGAGCATGAGCCCAGGACAGCAGAAGCCAGTGGATGTTTGTTGAATGAGTAAATAAATGAAGAAAGAAAGTTAAAAGAAAAACAAAGCGTCAGGTTGTTATGGAAGTCTAATGACTCTTATACTCAGAAACCTTTGTAAAAAATTCAATAATTTCAATAATTTCTAAATTATGGATACAATCTACTTCATTATAGAAAATTTGGAACATATAAAAAACATAAATGGGAAAATAAAAATAATCCATAATACTAGAGCCCAGGGTTAGCCTTTTAATTCCTTTGGTCTTTTTTTATGTATGGCTATCTATTTTTAAAGAAACAACATTTAGATCTTGAGATATATATATATATATATTTATATATATATATATTTATATATATACATACATATATGCCATATATAGTATATATATCTATATCTATATATATCTGTAGTTTGCATTTAAAAACATCAATAACAATGTATCATGAAACTTCTCCTTTTTTTTATTGTTTATTTTTGAGAGAGAGAGAGTGTGAGAAGGGGAAGGGCAGAGAGAGAAGGAGACACAGAATCTGAAGCAGGTTCCAGGCTCTGAGCTGTCAGCACAGAGCCCCACGCAGGGGTCCAACTCACAAACTGCGAGATCATGACCTGAGCTGAAGTCAGATGCTTAACTGACTGAGTCACCCAGGCGCCCCGTCATGAACCTTCTCCTAATTGAACGTCCTTTTAAACTAAGGGTCTACTTAGAGGTTGGATTTATTTTCACTGGTAATGACTTCCTTTACCATATAAAATAATTATAAACTCATGATTAAGGCTGAAATCACAACCAAAAGAATGTTTAGCAGGTTTCTAGGCTGTATGCTGCGCCTCAGCCCCAACTGCACAATCTTTCCCTGGCAAATGCCCAGGGAGATGCCATGAGGACGTCAACCGCAGGCATTAGCCTCACCTGGCTCTTTTCGTACTCAGAGTTAAGTTATCATTTGTAGTTTACAGTTCTGATCTCTGCAGGTAAAATTCTCTCTTGGTTGCAGAGGTGCCATGATAGGCATCAGAACATGTGACTAAGGGTTGGCTTTGGAGTCGGACTCGACCTAAGCCTGGCATCACCTGAGAGGCTGGGTGACCGTGACGAGGAACTTCCCCTCTCTGTGCTTCAGTTCCCTCATCTATAACACAGGGCAGCAACTGTTCCCATTTCCACAGGTGGTCACAAAGAACCAAGAGCACAATGCCTGTCACATGATAAGCCACCAATAAATATCAGATACTGTTATTATAACTTGTGTGTTTGGAGCATCTTCTCTTTTTTTCTGAATTGGCACTTGCCATTTGCTGGTGTCAGGGCTGCTCTTGGCAACTTGTCTTGATGGAAAGACACGAAGCAACCGGATGGTCACCATCTTGGAAGGAAGTGTTGGCACAAGCATTTCAGGCATGCTGTGACCCCGCCTGCACCTTTAACCAGCCAGGTACTCTAAAACCACCGCCAGGAGCTTATGGTTTTGTTTCGTTTCTGAATTAATCAAAAGAATAGACGAGCAATCACAGAAGGCAGTAACACATAGTAAACAAGTTTAGGGTCTTTCAAGTTAGACAGTGAGGGTTCAAGTCGTCCTCCCCCTCCCCCCCTTACTTACTATCCATGTGACTCTGAACAAACTATTTCCCATCTATGAACTCCAGTTTCCTCATCAGGAGGTTTGAGATGATAATTGTGGCGGATGGCCGCTGTTTATTTGTTTTGTTTTGTTTTGTTTTGACCTCCAGCCAGCATCCATTAACCCGCTTCTGCTTTAGGGCAACCAGGTCTTGCCCACTCTGAAGCACGATTTCACTCCCGGGCTCGGTGCGTCCGGGCATGTGACTTGGGCTTAAGCCAATCAGTGCATCCATCACCTGAGCAGCGATTGGCTGGTGGGAGGTCATGTGACCCAAGCCAGTCCAATGGAGTCCTCCTTAGGGCTTCCGTGAACCACTTCTTTTCCATAGCCTTGCGGCTGTGAGGGTGGCCCGGTCCCTGCTGCAAAGGTTTTTTTGCTACGCAACGAGAACGCTCTCCGGAAGAGTAGAGCCAAGAGAAACCAGTTGTGGTGGACAACTTTTGAGCCCTTCGTGGTGATGCCAGTCATGATTTTCCACTGACACAAGGTAACGAATCCTCTTTCTTTGCTTGAATCAGCTGGAGGTGGGTATTCCGTCGCTTTTGATGGAAAGAATCCTGCCTACAAAGCAGTACCACCTGTGTTCCGGGGGTGTTGTGAAGATTAGATAAGGAAATGTATCGAAAGCCCTCCGTACAGTGCTTGGCACAAACTATGTGCTTCATAAATGGTAGTTGTTTGTACTGTTGTTATAATTTTCGCTATTGAAAAGCAAGAAAATGCAGATGAGACAAAAAGGAAAATCAGGGGGGAAACGTGCCCATTATTCTTTATTTCACCTCTTAGGGATAATCAGGTAAATATTTGAAATACTTTTCTTCTAGACATTTTCCTATATGTATGTATTTATAAAATCCAAAATGAGATTATTCTTTAGTACTATATTGTACCTTCTTTCACTCGGATACACAGCAAACGCATCATGAAGATGTATCTGCACAGCACTGTTGTTTGTAGGGGCCGCGTAGCATTTTATGGTTTTGCTGAGTACTCAGATTGTCTCCAAGTTATTTTTGAGTAAATGGTGGTGTGGTGGCATGCTCCATTATCTGTCAATCGATCGCTCTGTATCTCTATGCATTTCATAAGTTTGTAATGATCAGTGTCTAAGACTAGCATTGCAGAGTCAGTTTTCCAGACTGAAAAACTTACACTTGTAGATTTTATTGAAATGCTTGTTTTGAATAAAACACATATCTTACTTAGTCTTTTTAGGCTGCTGTAACAGAATACCAGAGACTGAGGGGCTTATAAACAATAGAAATTTATCTCTCATGGTTCTGGAGGCTGAAAAGTCCAAGATCAAGGCATCAGCAGGTTCGGTGTCTGGCAAGGACTTGCTTCCTGGTTCATAAACACCTGTATCCTCAAAAGGTGGGAGGGGTAGGAAACTCTCTAGTGTCTCTTTTATAAGGACACTAATCCATACATGAGGGCCTCCCTCATGGCCTAATCACCACCCCTAGGCCCCCCAAATACCATCACATTGGGAGTTAGCCTTCAACATATGAATATTGGGGGGGGGCACATTCAGTCCGTAGCAATCCATTATCAAACATCTTTAAAATTTTTTTTTAATGTTTGTTTATTTATTTTTGAGAGAGACAGAGCGTGAGCTGGGGAGGGATAGAAAGAGGGAGGGGTCACAGAGCCTGACGTCAGGCTGGAACTCATGAACTGTGAGATCATACCTGAGCCAAAGTCCGACGCTTAACTGACTGAGCCACCTAGGCACCCCTCAAACATTTAAATGTCTGTTCCAGACAATAGGGAGCACAGTTCTGTGGGCTCCAAATTCTGCTCTGCATCAGACACTTGACAGTTCTCATGTCATGAATTATCACAATCCCCGCCCACCCCCCAAGGGGAGGGACTGTGATCTCCATAACTGACTTCATCAGCCTATGATGACAATAAGCGGAATCCTGCTAGCTCTGAGCACCAGCCTCTTTAGTCAGGAGACCTAACACTTTGCAGAGCCCCATTTCTGTAGGTATTTCAGGGAAACCCCAAGGGGTGTGTAACATGCACCCACAGGTAAGTCCTGGTTGTCATTTTATTTCAGAAGGAAAAAGTAGACTTGCATTTGCACATGACACGATCATCTATGCAGAAAATCCAACATAATCTACAAAAAGCTGCTAAAACTAATAGGTGAGTTTAGTAAGTTTTCAAGTACAAGATCGAAAGATGAAAATCAGTTGTATTTCTATAAACCAGCAACGAACAATCACAAATTAAATTTTTGAGGGGCGCCTGGGTGGCTCAGTCAGTTAAATGTCTGACTCTTGGTTTCAGCTCAGGTCATGATCTCATGGTCTGTGAGTTTGAGCCCCACATCGGGCTCCGTGCTGACAGTGTGGAGCCTGCTTGACATTCTCTCTCCCTCTCTCTCTGCCCCTCCCCCGCTCACTCTCTCCGTTTCTCTCTCTCAAAAATAAATAAATAAACTTAAAAAAAATTAAAAAAACAAATTAAGTTAAAATTTTTTTAATGTTTTTTATTTTTGAGAGAGACAGAGCAGGAGCTGGGGAAGGGGCAGAGAGAGGGAGACACAGAATCCGAAGCAGGCTCCAGGCTCCAACCTGCCAGCACAGAGCCCGACGCGGGGCTCGAACCCACAAGCCGTGAGATCATGACCTGAGCCGAAGCTGGACGCTTAACCGACTGAGCCACCCAGGCACCCCAAAACAAATTAAGTTTTTGAAACAGCATTATCGAGCTATAATTCACATAAATCCTGGTGATCATTTGACAACGCCTGCCTGCTCCCTCACTGCCTGTGCCACTGTCCTGCTGAACAAAGTTCACCACCATGGCCCTTGGCCATGTCAGAACTCTAACCGTGGCCCAGTGTCCACACAGAGATGCTCCTACCTGTGGGCTTCCTGTGCTCTGATGGGCCTGGAGCGGAAAGAGAGGTTGCTCCTCTGGGTTTTGCTTGGTTAGGGGACCCACGGCAGGTCTGCTTGGGCACACAAAAGGCTAGGGTCTAGTAAAGCAGGGCTTTCTTCCCCACGGCCCCCGTCCACCTCAGGGAGCAGTCACACTGCACACTGGCAGGAGAGCTGGGTCCATACCGGTGTCAAGACTGCCACACTGCCCTCCAGACCAGCCCCATCCTGCCCTCGCTCGCCTCTGCTTTTTTTTTTTTTTTTTTTTTTTAATTTTTAATGTTTATTTATTTTTGAGAGACAGAGTGTGAGTGGGGGAGGGGCAGAGAGAGAGGGAGACACAGAATCCGAAGCAGGCTCCAGGCCCCGAGCTGTCGGCACAGAGCCCGATGCGGGGCTCGAACTCACAAGCGGTGAGATCATGACCCGAGCCAAAGTCGGGTGCCCAACCGGCCGAGTCACCCAGGCGCCCCTCGCCTCCGCTTCTCAAGCCCCGGGCTGAGTCTGGCTCTTTTTCCCTTGGGGGCCCTCGGTCCTATCACTGCTCCTCCCTGCCCCTGTGCTCCCATTGCCCAGCTCCCTTGTTCCCTCAGGTTGTCACGTGTTTGAACCGACCACAGGTGTGCCTCACCTCCACCCTCGGGTGCTGGCTGGTCCTCAGTGGGCACAAATAGCTGCTGAACGGAAGTGTGTTGCTGAACTTGGATGTGGCTACCGCTCAGCTCCAGCCGGATGCTCCATTCTTGACGCAGATGCAGAGCGGGGAGTCAGGGCGAACCTTACCTGCCCGGGGTCTCATGGCAAGTTATAATGGAGCCGGAATTGTGCCGTTTCTCTCTGACACCAAGTTTTGTGCTGGTTTCTGCTGTGTCTTCCAGGACCAGCCGTTTCCCTTCAGTTCCTGACACCCCAGGTCTGAGAGGCTCTGAACTGGGAGGCTGGGGGGTGAAGGGGTGTTCGGTGGGTGAGTGCTCAGTGCTCTGCAAGATGGGGAGTGGCGGCTTCTCCCATCCACATGCCTGGATTCCGGTCCCCGCACACTCTGTCCCCAGGGCCAGCCGGGGGGTGGGGGTGGGGGGGAATCCTCTCTCCCTTAAATCCTACTACCAGACCCAGCTTTCTGCCTCGGGGCTCCTGAGTTTGGAGGCCCTTCACCTGCCTCAGCCCCGGGGTGGTGTCAGGATGGGGTTGGATGGGAGGGAGACTGGGTTTTGACAGGCAGCTGGGCTCCCTGGGCTGCAGGCCTGGCCCCCTCCTCCCCGCCCCTCCCCAATCCCAGCTGGCTCCAGAAGGGAAGCGGGGGTGGGGGCAACTTCACAGGGAAACTTTTGTTCTTGCCCAGAACAGACACAGGCTGGGGACCTGGCTTCCCCTTGGCTGCCACGGAGACTGGGGCCACTTGAGTTCATGTTTATTTTCACAGCGTGGATTCCATGGAGATAATCGGCCCTGACAGGGAAACCCTGGTAGAGGGCTCGGGCCCCTGTGGAGTGCCTACTATGTGCTAGGCCCAATAGGCAGGGGCCGTTGAAATCCACAAAGCAGCCCCGGGCATTAGACACTGACCCACACGTGACTGAGGAGGAGGCCGCCAAGGTACAGAGAGGGAAGCCGCTCAGCCAGGGTCACGCAGCCAGTTAGCAGAGAAGCGGAAGGGGAGGCTGCTGCTCCCTGGGCTCTTTGTACCTTGCGCCTGTGTTACAGGCAGAGGATCTCCATCTCCCTGGGGCTTCCTGGAGTAAGTACTGCCTGGGGCTCCACACAGGCCAGGGTCTGGGAAACAGGGTGGATAAGAGCGGGGGTGTCTCTTCGGAGGGGCTCCCGTCCAAGCTGAGGTCTTGCGCAAGCAGCATTCCGTGGGCCTCAGTGTTCGCCTCTGCGTAATGGGGTTAATAACAGTGTCTGTCTCGTCAGAGGTCTGTGCATATCCTTGAGGAGTAAAAACTCACTAATAACCACTCTTAATGCTATTATTTGGCTAGTCTTCCATGTCACCCCGTTCTAAGCCCTCGGGCTCACCGTGGGCCCCAGGAGTCTTCTGTAAGACTGTTAGTGCCTCTCGCAAATGGAAGCTTTTTTCTACCCAGGCCGTAAGGGATGTAAGGGGAGGGCTGACCCGTGTGTGCTGTTCTCTATTCACTTTTCCTGTTAGTTTATTTCACTTCTGAAATACATCTCGAAGCCACAAATAGATCCAATTCGCCAGGCCAGTTATGAGCACGCCAGTAAGGCCGGTGTCTGACGTGCGAGGACCCGAGGAAACAGCCAAATCAAAAACCAAACATGGAACCAATAAAATCTTTAACCTGACACTACAAACTTCCCACAGACTTCAGAGAAATACCTCCAGAAGTGCACGACCTTTTAGTTTCTCCCCAAGGCTACCTCCTCCTCCAGCGGGGTCTTTCTAAAATACAGATTTGACCTTGTCACTTCCCGGCTTTAAAACCCTTCGATAGCTCCTCATTATTTATTATTCTTATTCGCTAACATTTATCGCGGTCCTCTGCCCGCCAGGGTCCTGTGCCGAATGCCTTTCGTGCATTTGTTCCCGCGGGGCAGGGACCGTTGCTATCCTGGTCTCAGGGATGAGGGAACAGCCACGTGGGGGGACTGCAGGGTCACACAGCTGGTGAGTGGTGGGGCTGGGATGCAAACCCAGGTCAGTCTGAACGCAGAGCCTCTGCCTCCCCACCTCTCGGCTACATGCACCGCAGGATTCCTCCGCCTGCCCTTGACGAGCCGCACAGCCTGGTGCTGACATCCATCCCTCCGTCTCTTGCTGGGTTGACCCTCCCCTCTCGTCACTTCAGTCCCTGTCTCCATGCAGAAGCCCTACCACCCCCATGGGTGCCAGACCTCCACCTGGCGTTCTCTTCAGGGACCTCCTTGCCTCCAGGAACCCACCAGCTCCTGTGATTTGAACTTCTGAGTTGATAGCAGTTCTTCAAGTGTCCCGTTTTGAAATAAAAATCCTCCTTGACCTTGAGCCTCCTGCTAGCTTCCATCTTCTGTCTCTCTTTCCATTTCCTGCCAAGCTTTTAAAAGACCAGTGTATGCATTCAAAAAAGATGGGGGGTGGGGCACCTGGGTGGCTCAGTTGGTTAAGCGTCTGATTCTTGGTCTCGGCTCAGGTCATGATCTCACAGTTCGTGGGTTCGAGCCCAGCATCAGGCTCTGCGCCGATGGTGCGGGGCCTGCTCGGGATTCTTTGTCTCCCCCCTCCCCTGCCCCACCCCCACCCCGGTCCCCTGCTTGCTTTCTCTCTCTCTCTCTCTTTCTCAAAATAAGTAAACATTAAAAAAATACCAGGGTATGGCCCTCGTCCCTGCCCACCTCCTCACTCACACCAGCCTCTCAGCTCTTGGCGCTCTGACACTTATCCCCATGCCTCCCCTGCAGTGACTTGTGGCCTCCACGTTGTCTAGCACATTTCTCAGGTCCTCACCTCACATCCTTAGCACATCTCTTCTCCGGTCACCGCCTTCTGGCTGCTCCTTCTCTATTTCTTGGCATCTCTTCCTTTGCTCCAAGTCCTAAATACTGGCATGCCCAAGTGTTCCAGACCAGGCCTACCACATTCCCTGCACTGCTCCGTCCCCCCTGGGAAATGTCAGCCACTGTGACCTTGGGGGGGATGGCCAAGCCTCCACCCCAGCTCCGGCTTCTCTCCAGAAAGGCATAGCCGACTGCCCGCTGGTGTCCTGGTGAGGACGTTTGCCCCACAGACTGAGGGCATCCCCGTCGGAGTTCCTCATGAGCTCTCCTCTCGGGCTGCCCCCTCACCAGGAGGTGAAATTAGAGCGTCTTCGAGACTTCTCCATCCTCTTCATTCTCTACTCCTCTGGCCCCACACTGGGCCCCAAGTCCTGTTGATTCTACCTTGTGCCCATCCTGGGTGGCCCCTTGTCCTCAGCATCCCCCCACCACTGCCCCGCTTCAGGCCACCGTATTCTCTGGCCCATCTCCAGCCTTTGCCTCTTCTCCTCACTGCACGCAGAGTGATCTTTCCCAAATGCAAATGTGATCTGGTTATATCCCTTCCGTGGCTCCCTGTGGCTCTCCCAGTGAAACTCACTTCCATCAAGCCCATCATGATGTGGCCCCTGGCAGCTTCTCCATCTCGGTTTCTCATTGGGGAATCTGGGATCAGTTCACTACCCTCTCTTGCCAATCTCCCACACTCGATATCCACATGAACTATGTGTACACCCCCATCACTCGAGGCTTTCCTGCCTCCATGCCCTTGTAGAGCTGTTCCTTCTGTCTTCAACACCCTTCCTCTCTGGGCTTCCAGGCAGATTACTATTCATACCCAAGCGCCTTTTCCCTTTGATCCCCCGGGAGACACAGGTACCTCCTCTCTCACAGTCCCGCTGGAGCCTCTGCAGGCATCAATGAAAGTGAGTACTTATTATATTATAATAGCCTTGTTGTATCTGTTTATCTCCCCCAGCCTCATGCTTCCACTAGGATTGGGAGGTACTTGAGGCCTAGATTCAGGGAGGATTTAACTCTGGGTCTGTAGTGCTCAGCCCAGGGTCTGGCATGAAGAAGGAGCTCAACAATATTTGTTGGGTTGCCTTCCATTCACAAAAGAAAAAAAAAGAAAAGAAAACTGGAGTGGAAGTTTGGAGGACCACCTGGGTAGAGCTGGGAGGGCCAACAACCAGGGGCCTCATGCCAGAAGCAAATTCAGGGGTCTCTTGGGAGGTATAATCTAACACCCCCCCCTTCTCATTCCAGGGTGTGGAGAGTCCCACAGAATCTTGGACTAGAACTGGGGCTCCAGCTTCCTGGATGAGTTCAGGAATCATCCCTCTTGGAGCCAGACGGTCCCTGGTCACAGCTTTATGACCTTGGGCGAGTCTCTTCACCTTTCCAAACCTGTTTCCCCACTTACAGCTGGAGGATGGTAATTGCCACAGACCCGCACGGATTCCAATAAGGCAGCTAGACTAGTACCGACACCCAGTGGGTTCTCTTTCACATAGTCGTGTAGTCTTGGGCCCCCCCCCCCGGGGGGGGGGGAAATCTGTCCTGACAGAGGGTAATCATCAGTAATGGCAGCCACTTTTATTTACCACTTGTACCAGCCACTACGCTCAGTGTTCTACCCGAATTATCCCATGCCCTCCTCCCATTTGCCAATGAGGAAACTCAGGTTCAGAGAGGTCAGGCTATTTGCCCAAGGTCACACAGGCAGTGGCGGATGCTGGGACTTGAAAGCTGGCCAGGCTCTTAACAGCTGATCTGGTCTGTGTGTCCTTCCAGGCCAGGCTCGCCCAGACGGCTCCTGGTCCTGGTGAGGTTCAGCTTTCCTCCTAGTTCCCCCCAGCCAGGCAGCCTTTGCCCGCTCCCCCTCCCCACCTCCCCTCTGCCCACTGCTAGATCTGTTTAAACTAGCTGAGCAGGGTGAGGTGGGGAGGCCGCGGAGAAGGTACGGAGATGTTTGTTTTCCTTGGGGGTTTATATCAACATTGGTCTTGACATTTCGCCTGTTATTATGTGTGGTTCTTTAGAGGGTGAAATAATATTTTCTTTTGCTTGAGAAAAGGACAAAGTTCAGACAGAGCTCTTGGCCCCAAATGGATTTTCCTCCTTCTCTGCTTTCCATGTGCCATAGCTGCTCCGAGTCCTTGGAGTCGTCTCCGCGGGGAGGCATCCTCCCTGGGCTGTGGATATCCCCGGCTTGCTGTGGACACCCGGGAGTGTCCCGGATTCGCTCCATGCTGCACACGCCATTCAGGGATGCCGTTTGGGGGTCACACCTGCTGTGCTCTCCACACACACATGTGGTCGAGGCTTCTGTGTGCCGTGGCTGTCCCGCGGTCTGTGTCCTTCCACATTTGTTCGCCTTTCTTCCGATGTGTCACTACACTCGCCATGTCACCCCGGACTCACCCCGGGGGTGGTGCACACAGGTGTTGCTGACGGTGCGTGCGGCATATTGTAGGTGGACCCCAGAGGCTCAAGGGAGCCTCCTTGGATCTCACAGATGGTGCGCCTTCACTGTGCCTGGAGACGTAGACATGCTCCCTGACGTCTGGAAAAAACCCCTGAGCTCCAGACACATCCTGGGCGTTTGAGCTGTGTGCAGCATGCTGGAGGGCAAACGTGTGCAGACACTGTCAGGGTCCCGGAGACCTCGTGTTGCTGGGTGTACTCCCTCAGTGTGCCATGGGTAGATGGCTGTGATGAGGAGCACAGCCACGGTAGGGCCACCGCCCTGGATTGGCTTGCCACGGCCGCTGGGAGATAGTATACCCCGAACTAGGTGGCTTAAAATAGCAGAAATTTATCACAGTTTTTGGAGACCAGAGGTCTGAAATCAAGGTGTCGTCAAGATCGGTTCCTCCTCCTCCTCCTCCTCCTCCTCCTCCTCCTCCTCCTCCTCCTCCTCCTTCTCCTTCTTCTTCTTCTTCTTTTTTTTTTTTTTTTAAGTTTTATTTTCAAGTAATCTCTGCATCCAACGTGGGGCTCGAGCTCAAAACCCCAAGATCAAGAGTTGCATGTTCCTCGGATGGAGCCAGCCAGGCGCCCCAGGATTGGTTCCCTCTGAGGCCCCAGGGATCTGTTTCATGCCTCTCTCCTTGGGGTTGCCAGTAATTCTCAGCGCTCCTGGGCTCGTAGCTGCACCATTCTGGTCTCTGCCCCTGTCTGCACATGGCCCTCTCTCTCCGTGTGTCTTTTCTGGGTCTTTGCCCCTCTCCTTTTCTACAAAGACACCAGTCATTGGATTCAGTGTGTCCTCGGCTTAAGTAATCACATCTGCAAAAACCCTGTTTCCAAATAAAGTCACAGGCTATTGGACATGAGTTTGGGGTTCTAGTCACCCCAGCACGGTCCCCCCCCATTCCTTGATCTCTCTTTGCAAAGAAAAGAGTTGTTTAAAAAATTTTTTTCTTTAATGTTTACTTTTGAAAGAGAGAGAGAGAGAGAGAGAGAGAGAAAACGCGAGGCAGGGAGGAGCAGAGAGAGAGGGAGACACAGAAGCTGAAGCAGGCTCCAGGCTCTGAGCTGTCAGCCCAGAGCCTGACACGGGTCTCGAACTCACGAACCACGGGATCATGATGTGAGCTGAAGTTGGATGCTTAACTGAGCCACCCAGGTGCCCCAGGAAGAATAGAGTTAAACCCTTTTTGTACATTACCTCCTTTAGTCCTCTGGAAATCCAAAGAGGTCAGTGTTGCCCTCTATTTTGTAGTCGAGACAGGTGAGGCTCAGAAGGGGAGCTTCACTTTTCCTGGGATACACAGCCTCTCTAAGGGGGTCTGGACTTCAAACCCAGGATGGCTGGGGTCCTGCCGCCACACTGCCTATACAGCAGGAGGCTGAGGACACATTCCATACATACTCCACATCCTCTAACTCAGGGCTTCTCTACTGTGGCTGCATTGACATTCGGGATGGAGTAGTTCTTTATTGTGAGGAACTGTCCTATGCATTGGAGGATGAAGCATCCCTGGCCCGTACCCATTAGATGCCCGTAGAACCTCCCTCTAGCTGTGGTCACCAGAAATGCCTCTGGACATTGCCACATGTGCCCTGGGGGAGGGGGCGGGGGGGCATTGCCCTCAGTAAGGAACCACTGTTCTGGATTTACTCCTTTTGGGACAGATGTGGTCTGTCTGAGGGGACTGGGACCTGCCTCTTAGGTGTGACAGTAAAGGTTCAGGGTCATAAGTAGGGAAAACAACGAAGATGGTGGTGATGACAAAGCATGTGACAGGCGCCCCTGCGTGTGGCATCTTTTTTGGTCCCCACCCCCACCCTGAGGAGCAAGCTGCCAGGCCAGCGGATGAGATCACAGAAGCTCAGCACCTGCAGTAACTGAGAAGCTTACCTTTGCCACTTTGCGAAAGAAAGTGTTGTCATCTCCTCCAGGCTCCTCCCTGGGACCTGGTGACACTTCCTAATAACCCAGCTGTTTGGAAGCTCCAGGCTCCAGGGGGGGATTATCTGCACCCAGAATCGCTCAAAGTGCTCTGTGACTGGTGGATTTTAATACTTCTTTGTTGTTGACCTTTATCACCTTCAAGGGCAAGGTGCCTGCCTGGGTGGGTCCAAAAGGTAATATCTTATTTTTAAGAAGGGTGACATCTTTTTTCCCCAGCATAAAGGCCCATTAGCTTACTAGATGTTCTACTAAATGTGCCTGGTTCGCAGCGGGCAAACGGAGAGTCTGGATTTCCCAGTCTACTGCTCTGAGAGGAGCAGGCAGTCTTGGTCAGGGCCTTTCCTTTCAATCAACAAACATTTACCGAGCACCAAGTATGCACTAGGCCCGGTTTCAGGTTTGGGGCCCATGGAGAGTGAGCATGATCAGAGAGGCATAGAAGATGCTGCAAAAAGAGTTGTGGGGACTTGGGGACTGGGGCTGGGAGGGCCACTCTGGAACGGACAGCCAGCAGGGAGCCTCTGTCCTAGCCTGGACTCCCCAGAAAGCAGGGTCTGAGACTAGGCTTCAGTGAGAGTACTTTATGGGAGGGAGGGACGCAGAGTGAATCAGGGAGGAGGGAGAGCCAGCATGACGATGTGTCATCCACTTGGCCAGTGCTGTCAAGGGACAATGCGTCCTCAATCCCGTAGGACGGGTGGAGGCTTCGTGTATGTGTCCGCCATATCAGCCCCCCACCATTGGTCAAAGGCTTACCCCACTGGGTGTTACCCCTTCCTACACATTTGGGTTGCAAGTGTGTGAGTTCCCAGTGGGTTTCCACTGTGGAGTGTGCAGGGAGAAGCCCTTATGTAGAAAGTGAACAACATGTGACCCACCCTGAGTGAAGCATTGTCTTGTCACCCCTGTGTGCCCCTGGAATAGAGGCTATGGAGCCCACTGGCATCTGAAGTGCTTCAGGGTATCCAGACAGCATCTCTGAAGAGGTGACATTAGGGGCCAGGACCCAAGGTGAGAGTGAATTAGCCTGTGCCTGAGCCTCTGAGCCACTTGTGAGGAAACCTTCTAGAAAGAACATATGGTTGTAGGTTTTTTTTTTCTTTTAGTACAGAAAGAAATGAAAGTGTTATTTTCTTATTAGCCATAAGTTTCAGAAAGATGAGAGTGTTTTATTTTTTATTTTTCAATTATTGGAGTATAGTTGACGTACAATGTTATATTATTTTCAGGCGTACAACATAACGATTCTGTATGTTAGGCAGTGCTCACCACTAGGGGTGTGGTTACCATCAGAAAGAACACGTGGTTGGGGCGCCCGGGGGGGGGGGGGGGGAAGTCAGTTAAGCTTCTGACTCTCCATCTTGGCTCAGGTCACGATCTTGTGGTTTGTGAGTTCAAGCCCCATGTCGGGCTCTGTGCTGGTGGTGTGGAGCCTGCTTGGGCGTCTGTCTCTTCTTCTCTCTGCCCTTCCCCAGCTTGTGCGTGCTCTCTCAAAAATAAATAAGTTAAAAAAAAAAAAAAAAGGAAAGTACACGGGTTGTGGCTTTTACTGGTCTTGACCTCTGGGGAGACCTTGGGCCAAGCCTCGTGAGCCTAGCTGGTTTCTGATACCACACAGAACCAGATCTGGGTCCTGCAGAGATACAGCCAGCAGGGAGTGCCCCTTGGGAAGTCAGAAAAGACATCAGTGACATAAACCAGGAGTGAGTTCCAGTTGGAACCTTCGTGATTTGATGATACTTGTAGATCCTCTGGTTGCTCTCCAGGAGTGCCGTCCAATAGAAATGCATAAAATGTTTGTGCTTTAAAGTTTTCCAGGAGTCATTTAAAAAAGAAACAGACGAAAGTCATCTTAATAAAATATATTACTTAATCTAATATATAAAAATGCTATCATTTCAACATATAGTCCATATAAAAAATTAATGAGACCGTCTACATTCTTTCGTTCATATTATGTGCTCGAAATCTGGTGAGTCTGGCAGCACATGTCAGTAGGTACTGGCTGTATTTCTTTCAAGTGCTCAGCAGCTATATGTGGCTAGTGGCTCCTGTTGGACACCCTAGCTCTAGACAGAAGTAGAGTTTATTTTGTGTATTCAGTTAATGTGTTTCCGTTGTAAGCTTTCAGTCTCTTAGTGGCCCCTCGCCCATAGGCAATGACTAGCCCAGGAGTAAATAGCCAGGGTGTTGTCTTTGGCGGACATCTCGTGATTGTTTTTAATACTTAAACATTTTATTTTGAGATAAGTGTAGATCCACACAAGTTGTAAGAGATAATGAAGAGATACCACTCTATGCCCTTTACCCAGTTTTAGTCCAATGGTAACGTCTCCTAAAATGTGGTACAACAGCCCCACCAGGAAATTGACATTGATACAATCCACAGGGCTTATTCAGATTCCCCTGTTTTACTTGTGCTCATTTGTGTGTGTGTGTGTGTGTGTGTGTGTGTGTGTGTGTGTGTGTGTGTGTCTGGTTCTGTGCAATTTTTTCTTTTAATTTTTTAACGTTTATTTATGTTTGAGAGACAGAGACAGAGACAGTGCACGAGCAGAGGAGGGGCAGAGAGAGACAAGAGACCAAATCTGAAGCAGGCTCCAGGCTCTGAGCTGTCAGCACAGAGCCCGACGCGGGGCTCGAACTCACCAGCCATGAGATCATGACCTGAGCCGAAGTCAGACACTCAACTGACTGAGCCACCCAGGCACCCCTGGTTCTGTGCAATTTTATCATGTATATAGATTCATGTATCCACCACCATGGTCAACGTACAGAACAGTTCTCTCCCCACAGGACTCGCCTGGTGTCCTTTTATAACCACACCCGCTCCTTCCTCACCCCCCCCCCATTTTAACTTCTAGCAATCTCTAATCTATTTTTCATTTCTAAAATGTTGTGATTTCAAAAATGTCATATCAATGGAATCATATGATACATGATTGTGGGACTTCCCCGCCCCCCCCCTCCCCAGCACAATTCCCTGGTGATTCATCTAAGTGATTGTCAGTATTGAGAGCTCCTTACTTTTTATTGCTGAGTAGTATTCCACATCCTGTGACATTTAACTAATAGCCTCAAGCAGCTTGGGGTTGTATATGAGTCCACAGTCTGCCCTTCATAGCCATTCTACCTCTGATGGTTGAATAGAAGTCACATGGTTCATAGCCAGACAGGCTCTGACTGCTTTACAGTGATTTGTATTTAAATGACAGAGGGTTAAAGGTTCAGGTTAGGATAAGGGTTAAACAAGATAATTCAGAGTGTTTACCAGAATGACTGGTGAGTTAATATGTACCTGCTAAACATTAACCGAGGTAAAATTATTTACAAAAGTGAATTTGGGTTTGCTGTAATGCACAGAAAGAAGAGAATTGAGAGCTCCCCCTGAACAATCACTGAGCACGGAACTTTTATCCTGTAGATGTTTCAGACTAGGCTGCCCAGGCTTGCCCGCTGGGATGCAGAAGGGCAGGATTCAAATATGGTCTAACTCGGGGCGCCTGGGTGGCGCAGTCGGTTAAGCGTCCGGCTTCAGCCAGGTCACGATCTCGCGGTCCGTGAGTTCGAGCCCCGCGTCGGGCTCTGGGCTGATGGCTCAGAGCCTGGAGCCTGTTTCCGATTCTGTGTCTCCCCCTCTCTCTCCCCCTCCCCTGTTCATGCTCTGTCTCTCTCTGTCCCCCAAAAAATAAATAAAAAAAAAAACGTTGAAAAAAAAAAACAAATATGGTCTAACTCTAGGTTCTTCATTTATCTCGACGTCAGAGGCTGTGGAGGACCTACACGCTGGCCTGGTGGGTTCCAGGACTCTCAAAGGAGTACAGTGAGGCCACCTTCTCCACCCTCACGCCTACCCTGCTGGCTCTACCCACCCCACCCAGCCTCTGGTCTGCGCCGCGCTGTCTCCTGCCCCTCTGGGTGATCAGATGCTAACACCTGCTGTGCCAAGAGCTGCTCTCCATCTGCCTGTGTTCTGAGGTCCAGCCCCTCTGCTGTGCTGCGTTGCCCAAGCTGCCCACACGCAGACAGTGGCATTTCTGCAACCACTGCAGACTGTCACCCACGGCACCCACCTGCTCCTCTGTGCACGAAGTTAAAGATCAGCGTGGAACCTCCGCCCCCACCTGGTCGTTCCACAGCCTCCCCATCTCTAGGAAGGGGATTCCCTCCTCCTTCTTGCTCAGGCCAAAGACCTGTCTTCTTTCCCTCAGTCCTTCAGAAACCTTCTCAGCTCTCCCTTGCGAGTATATCCTGACTCTAAGCACTTCACTTGTATCTGGTCGAGGGCACCATCACCTTTTGCTCAAATGACGGCAATGGCCTTCTAAGTCACCTCCCTGCTTGTAACTTCTTTGAAATGCACTCCCTGCCCCGACCCCTGCCCAGTCCTCCTCACTTCCTTCCCTGTTCTGTTTTTCCTGGAGCACTCAGCACCATCTAACCTGTGGTATTCTTTGCTTATTAATTTTGGTTAGTGCCCATCCCTGCCTTACTAGAACACGAGTGCCACGAGGACAGGGATATGGGCCTGTGTTGCTCTCTGCCGTAGCTCTGGAACAGTGCCTGCCGCATTGCAGGGCTGGGGAAATGCTTCCTGAAGGCCTGCATCCCGCTGCACGCACAGCTTGGGCGCAAGCTGTGTTTGCGGCACAAATGAAACCCCTGACCCACACTGGATTCACTGGCTAAGATTTAGGTCCTCACCTGCTCCATGCACTGGGCTCATTCCCTGCATCATCATCATGGTTACCAAAAGTCCAGAGTGGCCCTAGACGTGGGTGGTGCAGCAAAGGGCTCGACCAGGGGCACCTGGGTGGCTCAGTCGGTTAAGTGTCTGATTTTGGCTCAAGTCATGATCTCACGCTTTGTGAATTCCAGCCCTGCGTTGGGCTCTCTACTGTCAGCACAGAACCCGCGTCGGATCCTCTGTCCCACTCTTTCTCTGCCCCTCCCCTCCCCCACTCGTGCATCAACGCTGTCTCTCTCTTTCAAAAATCAACAAACATTAAAAAAAAGGGGGGCATGACTAGTGCCACAGGGACACAGATGGGGAGAGGTTGGGATCACGTGGCGGCTAGGGACGCAAGGGACAGTACTGGGCATACCCCTGAATAGAGGGCATAATTCTCAACTGGACAGAGGGACACAGTAGACCATGGTGGGGGACAGCAAGACAGGACAAGAGACATAGTGGGGGCAGCCCTAGAGGACACAGTGGTGTTGACAGGGCTCTGGGGAGCCCTGTCTAGAGCTGCCCCTGGGCCTCCCGTCCCCTCCCCTCCCCTCCTCAGGACTCTCAGAATTCCCCACCCACCCACCCCTGCCTCACCCCGTCCAGGCGCTGCTCTGTGCTCTGCCGCTGCCGCTGCCACCGTCCGACGCGCCTTTGAAATCTTATCTCTCATCTTGTTCTCTGTTTCCTCCCTGTCCAGGCCTCATCTGTCTCCTGCCTCCCACCCACCCCCCACCTGCTTCCCATCTGTGGCCCCTCCCCCTCTCCCTGCCCGTTGGCCACTGCCTCGTCCTGTCCTGTCCTGTCAGCCTGGCTGCGGCTCCAGCCCTTCCCTGCCTCTCCAGGGGAAGATTTCAGAGCTGTGGGTGAGGACCCTGCCTGCTCCCTCCTGCAAGCCCTGAGCCCCCCTCCCCAGCCCCCTTCCTTGGTCCTCCTTCCCTCCACTGGCTCGGCCCCAGCCCTCGACCCCTCAAGGCTCCCCGGTGAACAGCTTGAGGTCCCTGAGGGCCAGATCCCAGGGCCCCTTCTCCAGGTCTTCTGACCCTCTCAGAAAAGGCCGCCCTTCTCCTCCTTGAACTTGCCCAGCCCAGCCTTTGCCTGTATCATGCGAGTCACCGATGCCTGCCGTTCTCTCTTCAGTCTGTGACCTCCTCTAGGGCAGGGAGAATTCCACCTGCAGTGCCCCAGGTGCCCCGACTGTGTCCGGCTCCCTGCCCCTCACCAAAACCAGGAGTCCGTGGCTCTGCCCCCGTCCCAGGGGCCCCAGCTGCCTCCAGGAGCCTCTGTCCTATGGAATCAAACTCAGAGTGTAGACCCACCCAGCCTGCTTGGATTAAGATCCCAGCCCTACCACTTAGTAGCTGAGTGATTGCAGGCAGGTTCCTTCTCTCTGGGTGTCAGCGCTGTACCTGTAAATTGCCAAGGAGGGTGATGAGGGTGCCTCTCTTGGGGTTGTTGTGAGAATTACATGAGTTAATGTCTGTAAGAACCAGCAGCAGGACCCAGCACACAGTAAGTGCTCAATAAATAGCCCTCCTTGCTCCCAGGTGCCACGGTGGCAGCAAAACTGTAGTAGCAAATCACGTACTTGAACATGAGGATAATGTCACTGGATGTCAGTGGTGGTAACTGTTATCAGCCTTTTCAGTTGCCGTGATCCCATCCCTCCTGAATGCTTTACAGACTCCATCTCTTTGGAGTCCTCTAAACACACTTGGAGGTATGGGCTCCTGCTCCCGTCTTCCAGATGAGCAGCCAAGACAGAGGGCAGAGAAGCCACCCAAGTCCCACCTCAAGTCTGCAGGAGGTAGCATCTGGAGGCCAACAGTGGGGCTTTGAGGCTGTAGGATCCTGGGTCTGATCTGGCTCAGGCGCTTCCGCCCACGTGACCTGGGATGAGTCCTGTTGTCTCTCAGCCTTAGCTTATCCACCTATAAAACGGGGATAATTGGTCTTACCTCGCCAAGCCACAGTGGGAGTCCAGTGATGTCTATGGGCTTACTCAGTGGTCCCTCAGTGCATGGCGGCTGATGGGAGAAGCTCAGGGCTGGGGTTTGTCCCCAGCCTATCAACCCTGAGCCTGAGCCTGAGCCTTCCCTTCCCACTCCGTGGCCCTGCCTTCCAGGAGCACATGCGGCCCCATCCTGCCCTGCTAGGGACGCTCAGGCATCTGAAACCATGTGTACGTCAACCACAGTTTCTGGGGAGGTGAGGTCTCCTGCCCCATTTGGAAGCAATTGGGGCCCGAGTCTCTTGGGCCTCCAGCCCATGTTGAACTTATTTGAGGCATTTGTGTCTTCAAAGTCGAAACCTAAACAAGGAAGGGAGCGTAACAGGGTGTTTTGCTGTTCGTTCAGATTGTCCGCCTCTGAAGTGTATCACTGGCTGACACCTCAATGACTGCACAGCACAGGCCTGCCTGGGTGGGCAGTGAGCTCTCGGGCATGAGCCTGCCACTGCCTCGAACCTTCCATGGCTCTCGCTGTCCATGGGGATCGGCCAGGTGCCTTAGTCAAAGGACAGCTCTGAAGCCCCTTCCTGGCTGTGGGACCCTGAGCAAGTGCGTATCTACTCTGAGCCTCAGTTTCCTCACCTGGAACACGTGGAAAATATTCTTACCTTACAGGTTTGCCCAGAACCGAGGGATTTCCTGGGATGCAGGACTTTGAGTGCTAGAATCCGGAAAGGTCCAGACATACCAGGATGAGCCGGTCACTTAGGGGGTTGTCGTGAGGATGAAAAGTGCCTCACACGCTGCTCGGAAAGGAGCACGGAGAGCTGGGGCCTGGGTGGCTCAGTCGGTTAAGCGTCCGACTTTGGCTCAGGTCATGATCTCCCTCACAGTCTGTGAGTTCGAGCTCCGCGTCGCGCTCTGTGCTGACAGCCTGGAGCCTGCTTCCGATTCTGTGTCTCCCTCTCTCTCTGCCCCTCCCCTGCTTGCACTCTCTGTCTTTCAAAAATGAATAAATGTTAAAAAAAAAATTGAAAAAAGGAAAGAAGCAAGGATAGCTGGGGCCTGTGTGCACGGTACTTCACGGTTTCTGTCACCTTTACCTCTGTACTTCACAAGCTTCCCAGTGATCCTGCTCATTCCCCGCCCCCCCCCCCCCTACTTTAGAGATGAGAAAACTTGAGGCCGGAGAGAAGGGGCAGAATATCCAGGGTCGGACGGGGTGGCTTAGAGTGAATGACCAGGTTGCATGGATACAGGAAGTCGCCCCTGCATCTGGAGCGTGGCACTGTGTGGGGGAGAGTCCTACTCAACGGGTGGTGTTTCCCTGAGTCGTGGAGGTGGGAGCCCAGCCAGCCGTGGGGGAGGTCCTTCCTTCTTCTCCCGCCGTCTCACCTCAGGGTGGTGAAGCCCCAAGGGTAGTGCAGGTGACCTACTCTGGAGGAGGGCCAGAAACTCAGCCTCCCGCTGACAGCCTTGTCCCCAGACTCTCACCCAAGCCCCTGTGCTGCCACTGTCCTGCGTGTCCTTGGGCTGTAAGTGGTGAATCATCACAGTACCTACAGAGCAGGGGGTGTTGTTGGTTTTTTTAAAGGAATTCACTGAAGTAATTTACCAAAGAGTTTAGCAGAGTTCCTTAGTAGGTGCATAACAAGTGTTAACTGACAATCGGATTATAATGGATAAGAATAACGCAGTTCACAAAATGTTTTCCCCTCCAGGATCTCACTGAATGCACCCAACAGCACTGATTTGAGACGTGGCTGTGATTCTCCCCATATTCCAGATGAGGAAATTGAGTCTTGGGTCAGGGGAGGAAGTTGCCCAGAGCTGCTCAGGAAGTGGGGGCGGGGCTGAGGAGCCAGGCCGATGGGACCAGAGAAGCCGCAGAGCTCTACCCCGTGTCCCACCCCATGTCCCTCTGCCTGACTGCCTCCCAGCCTGTCACCCTCCTGACCCTGCCCCAGAATGGACTTTGCCCTTCTGGCTCCACTGAGGGCCCACTGGCTCTATTCCCCGCCTTTTGCCTTTTTGTTTTCTTCTTTTCATTGTGCTTATCACCAGCGGAAATCAAACTGTTGGTTTTCTTGCTTATTATCCATTTCTCCCACAAAAATTGCAGTTCCAAGAGGGACCATGAGGTCCCCAGTGCCTGCACAGAGCCTGCCCTCTGTAAACTGTCAAATGATTTGATTATCTTCTTCTTATTAGAACAAATGAAAATTGGTGTCCAGCAATGCCACTTGGGTGCAGTGCCTGATTCATGCCAGCAGATGGCAGCAGAGAACAAGGTACCTGATGGGTGGAGCCCAGGTAAAGTTCATAGGTTTGACTTGAGATAGAGAGAGAGAGAGTGTGTGTGTGTTTTGCATGTACCATCTTCTGCCTCCTCCCTCTAACCATTCTTCAGGCCTGCAGATCCCACCCTGATAGAAGGAGACCTTTTACAATAATTGTATAATAACAGCTATCATTGATTAAGTACAGGAGCACATTATGCCAGGCACCTATATGCATTGTCTCATTGGACTCTTCACAATAGCCCTATTATTAACCTTACTCTGCAACCAAGGAAACTGGGGTGCAATAACATGCCCCAGGTTACATAGCCAGTGGACTGTTAGCCAGGACTAATAGCCAGGACTATTAGACCGGGATCATTCTTTCAACCACTGTGAGGTAAGCTCTCTGGGCTTCAGCTACCTGTTAGCAGACTCGAGGCCACCCCAGGAGGACAAGGACCACCCTTGTCTCTGGAGGTGTGCAAGCTGTGCCAGATAAAAATCCACCAGAGAGGGTGTGGGGCATCAGATGTCCAAAGCCACTCCCGGCCAGGTACGGCTGAGTATATCATTTTCAGAACGCAGCACAAAATGAAAATGTGGGGCCTTGGCTCAAAAGTTATTACGAGTTTCAAGGCAGCAACAGCAGAACATTAAGCCAAGCATGAGGCCCTTCTCAGTACAAGGTTCTGCGTGACTGTACAGGCCACGTGTCCTCTGGGTCTGGGGAAGACGTGGGTCAGGAGCCCCTGGGACCATCACCAGTCCAGCTCTGCAGGAGCTCAGGGAAAAAGTCCCCCTCAGCACATTGTTTCTCATAAGACGGACCCTGCATCCCAGCACCTTTTATCTTCCTTCTCTAGCGGTGATTTATCTCCGTGTGAAGGACTGGGGCAGCCTTGGAGGCACTCCCATTGATGGTTCATGAATCTTTCTTTTGCGGATCCTCCGGCCACTCTCTGCATGGCCTGGCAGACCCACCGCTTCCTTTCTGCCAAGTGAAGATTAGAAAACCATAAAACAAGGAACCCAAACCTCTGGCCGAGGGAGCACACACATGGGCGTCAGATGCGTTAGCTGGCTGGCAGGGGATGGATGGGGCTGTAGGTCCCCAGAGGGAGAGCCCTTTCCTTGGGGCCACTGTTTCCAGTCCCCTGTCCAATGTGGAGGGGACTTCCTAGCCACACCTGGTGCCAGATCTGTTCAGGGCTACCCCCAGAGGGAGAGATCTCGGTTGAAGCCAGAGCTAGAGGTGGTCCCGGTGTGGGTCAGGGAGTGAGGATGCTCAGGCTGAGCTGAGTGTGAGGGCCCTGGTCAAGTTCAGGTGGGAAGAACTGAGTACTTACTACGTGCTGGGCACTTAATACATATTGTTCTCATTTCTCAAAGGATTGCTCCCATCTGAACAGTGTAGACGAAGAACCTGGGGCTCAGAGAGGTGAGGCCACTTGCTAGGGTCACACAGCCAGGAAGTGATGGGTTTAGGATTTGAATCCAGGTGAATGGATAGCAAAGCTTTGTCCCAAAGAGAAGTTTTTAGGGGCACCTGGGCAGCTCAGTCTGTTGAGTGTCCAGCTCTTGATTTTGTCTCAGGTCATAATCTCACAGTTCAAGCCTTGCATCGGGCTCTCTGCTATGAGCACAGAGCCTGCTTGGGATTCTCTCCCTCCCTCTCTGATCCTCCCCCACTCATGGTCTCTCTGTCCCTCTCCTTCTCTCTGAAAATAAATGAATAAGCATTGAAAAAGAGAAAATTCTAAATCATAATATTTGAAAAACACGTTAGTTATTTCTTGAATGTAATCTATTTTTTAAAAATTCGTAGATGTAAAAGGCATGTGGAACAACATTCAGAAGTTTGAGTTTTCTTCTCTCTTCCCTTGTTTCGCTTTGCCTTCCTACTTTCAGTTCTTTTGAGTGTATTTATTCCCAGAATGAAATTGCTCGATCATGTAGTTTCACTTCATTCTTTTGCAAGCAGATATCTAGTTTTCTTTCCACTATTTGTTGAAGAGTGTCTTTTCCCCATTGACTTGTCTTGGCATTCTTGTCAAAAGTCATTTGACCATACACATGAGGGTTTATTTATGGACCCTCTCTTCTACCTCATTGGCTTTTGTGCCAGTACCACATGGTTTTGATTAATTGATTAAACTAAGTTTTGAAATCAGGAAGTGTGAATCCAACTTTGTTCTTTTTCAGGATTGTTTTGGCTATTTGCTGTCCCTTGAGATACCATATGAATTTTAGTTTTGGGGATGAGTTTTTGTATGTCTGAAAAAAAGTTGTTGGGATGGCAGTAAGTATGTAGATTGTCTTGGGTGGTATTGATATCTTAGAAATATTAGTTATTCTTATCCATGAACATGGGATGTCTTTCCATCTATTTGTCATTTTTAATTTATTTTCAGAAATGTTTTGTAGTTTTTGTTGTACAAGTTTTTAACCTTCTTAGTTAATTCCTAAATATTTTATTCTTTTATTAATACTTTTGTAAATGGAATTGCTTTCTTAATTTCCTTTAAAAAAATTTTTTTTTCAACGTTTATTTATTTTTGGGACAGAGAGAGACAGAGCATGAACGGGGGAGGGGCAGAGAGAGAGGGAGACACAGAATCGGAAACAGGCTCCAGGCTCTGAGCCATCAGCCCAGAGCCTGACGCGGGGCTCGAACTCACGGACCGCGAGATCGTGACCTGGCTGAAGTCGGACGCTTAACCGACTGCGCCACCCAGGCGCCCCTCTTAATTTCCTTTTTAGATTGTTCATTGTTAATGTACAGAAATGCAACTGATTTTTGTGGGTTGACTTTGTATCCTGCTACTTTGCTGAATTTATTAGTCCTAACTATGTTTTTGCCTGTGTGTGTGTGTGCACGTGTGCATGTGTGTGTGTATGTGTGTGTGTAATTTCGGTGTTTTCAACATATAAGATCATATCATCTGTGAGCAGAGATAATTTTACTTCTTCTGTTCTAGTTTGGATGCCTTCTAGTTCTTTTTCTTGTCTAATTGCTCTGGCTAGAATGTCCAGTACTATCTTGAATAGAAATGACAAAAGCCAGCTTCCTCGCCTTATTCCTGATCTTAGGGAAGAGCTTTCAGTCTTTCACCATTGAGTATGGTGTTTGCTGTGGGTTTTTCATATATGGTTTCTCTTATATTGAGATAGTTGTATTTTATTCCAAGTTTTTTGAGTGTTTTTTAAAATCATTAAATGGTGATGAATTTTGTCAAATGCTGTTTCTGCATCAACTGAGATGATCCTGTGTTTTTTCCCCCTTCATTATGTTAATATGGTACATTACGTTGATCAGTTTTCAGTCAATCTACCCTTGCATTCCAGGAATAAATCCCATTTGGTCATGGTGTATAATCCTTTAAATATGTGGTGCAGCACATTTTACTCTTGAGATTCAATGTTATAGATGTGCTTGTCTGTTTAATAAGCTCTCATTGGGTTGAGCTCATTGAGGGCAGTGACCAGGTCCGTCTTATTCACAACATTTCCCCCCAGTATCATGTGCAAGGCGTGTCACAGAGTAGGGGCTAACTAAGTAATGAATGAGTGAATGAGCCAACAATAAAATTACAGACAGAAGTTAACCCAAATAGATAACAGTATAGGATTACATGTGATTTATTTACTTATTTTAATTAATTTTTTTTTTTAAGAGAGAGAGAATGAGTGGGCAGGAGAGGGACAGAGAGAGAGAGGAGGAGAGAGAATCTCCATGCTGAGCATGGAACCTGACTCAGAGCTCAATCTCACTAGATTATGACCTGAGCTGAAATTCAGAGTCAGAAGCTTAATAGACTGAGCCACCTAGGCGACCTGGATTACATGTGATTTAGATTTTCTTTTTATACTTTTCTGTCTTTATACGTATTTGTCCTGATTTTATTTTATAATCAAGTAAAAATCAAATATGCATTATTTTAATGGTAGAATGAGAGATAGCTCGGGGTGCCCAGAGGAGACAGGATTGAAAGGCATGAAATCAGGACAGGAAACCTGATAAGGAGGCTGCTGGGATGTCCAGATGTGAGGTGATGTCAGGGGAGTGTGTACAAGGGACTATGGGGACCAGAGCCTCAGTTTCCCCTTTGGAAAATGGGGCTAATGGCTACTCCTGTACTTAAATTACAAAGGCCAAATGAAAACCATCATTTATTGAAACTTGTTCCACGCTCTTCACTGTCCTATATAATGCCCCCATTCCCAGTTGAGGATTGTTATCTCTATTTTCCAGGTGGGGAAATCGAGGCAGTCATCCATTCAAATCCTAGCTCAGCCGTAATATAAGCTGTGTGACCCACAATAGTTTGTTTCTGAGCCTCAGTTTCCCTACCTGTATACGGGGATAACAACGGTCCCTACTTCTGGGTGTTGTGTAAGGTCAACAGCATTGTGCACATAAAGCTTGTAGATTACCTACCACGATGATCCAGCAAATAGAAGCTGCCCATCATCACCATTACCAAAAGCGGTAAAGTTACCACCCTAGAGTCCCACGGCAAACAAGTGGCCAAGCCAGGATTCAGCCCAGGGTTCTCTGACCCGAGAGCCCAGCTCCTCCCAGTTCCTGGTGTGAGGGGCTCCCCTACTCAGCAGGAGCTCGGAGTGGCAGGTGCCTGCCTGGAGCTTACTGGGGCTGAGTGTGAGAGGGCTCTGTCCAGGAGCTTGTCCCTGGTGGTACAGTGTGGACAGGGGAGGGAGGGGTCAGTGATCATGGCCCTGTGGGAGGATTTTGCAGGGCCTGTGTGTCCAATGCAGCATGCGGTTTCCCAGCAACCCACGAGCCACTAATGGGCCTCCCTTCATACAACAATACACTGAGATAACAGACAGATTTAATTAAAAAGAACACACATCCTCCTCTGCCGGGCGGCTGCAGCCAGGGTGTGGGGCCCGCAATTAAAACTTAGCTCTATAAAGTCAGCGCATAGGCGTGGGTGCCCAGTGCTGCCGGGTTTTCTAAAAAGAACACCCCCACCCCCACGTGCCCACATTATTTATCGAGTTAATTTTGTCCTCTGGCCACAGTGTGAACCAACTCCAAGCCCCAACCCTGACTTGCCTCCCGCTCCCGGGCTGTGCGAGGCATGCACTTGTCTCCTTTGGGGAGGAGCCAGGCTGACATGGCCAGCTTTAAATGAGGAAGCCCTGGGCAGGACTCTCCCTGGCTTTGTGGGACCAGGCGAGTGACTCACTCTTCTGTCACGAAATGGGGCAGAGGCTGAATCTGCCCCCTGAGGCTGGGCGGTGGGGGGGGGGGCCCTGGATGAGGTGCACAGTGGGCTCTCAGAAAGTCTTGGCTGTTAGTAATGTCAGTATTGTGACCACTAGTGGTGGGAGCTTCTGGAAGGAGACCAGGAGGCCTTTGGCAAGAGGGAGGTTGGGACGGTTAGGGAGGCCCAAGCTGGGGAGATGCGGCAATTGAGTGGCGACTTTGGAGTCAGAAGGATCCAGGTTTGAATCCTGGTTCTGCCGCATTCGAGCTGTGTGGACCTGGGTGAGTGACTTCCCCCCCCCCCCCCCGGGGCTCTGTTTTCTCTTCTGTCAAATGGGAATGATAACAGAACCTTCCTTTTGAGTTGCAGCCTGAGGAACCTGCAGGCGGGGTACCACACCTAGCACTGAGTAAAAGCTCGAGGGGTGTGGGCTTGGGCACTGTGGCCCAGAGAGGTGGCTTTGAAGGCTGAGTAGGGGGATTGGAGATGCCTGGTTTCCTGCCTGGCTCCGGGTGCTTTCCTTGGAGGCCAGTCAGTACCTTGCAGAGGGGGCCTTTCCACGTATTTACCCTCCAGGTGCCTGCCGCTGTCAGGCTGGGGACAGGGGTGCCCGCCTTGCGACCAGATAGGTGGCCTGATAGCAGGGTCTGCGAGACAAAGCTATCAGAGACATTGACAGGATACTGAATGGGCTTCTCTGGGCGGCGGGTACAGGATTGCATTTGGCTCCGATTTAATTAAAAAGACTCAAATCTTTCTGATAATTCTCCCAGCAACGGTTGGAGCAGGGCCCGAGGCAGGTTCCCTGGCAACGTCGCATCCTGCTGATAAAGAACTTTGGGGGGAGGACACAGTGAGCCCCCCTCAGCTGGCCCAGCGGTGCCGCTATCAGCCCTGTGCATCGCCCGGCTAGAGAGGGACAGCAGCTGCCTCCGCCCCCACCCCCACCAGCGCCCTCCTGCTCTGTGCCCCTCACCGCTGCAGCGCACATTGGTGAGCTGCTCTGTTCACGGGTCTGAGCCCTCTGCCCTGCCTTCACACGCCTGCTGGCCCCATCCAGTCGCCCAGCTCCTGCTTTTCTCCTGCCCCTCCCCTAGGGCGCCGGCATGGAGCCCGGGGTTTCCAATTTGGGGTGTTCATGGATTGGGCGGGTCTCCGGCTCTGTCTGGAGGCTGAATCAAGAGTGGAAGGGTGAGGCTGGGCACCCATGCCTGCGTCCCCGGTGGTACCGCGCCCCTCCCGCCTCCCAGGCTTTGCTGGTACTTCTTCCCTCTGCCCAGTGTCCCATCCATGGATTCTGATGAGTCGTTCAAATCCCAGCCCTAGGTGTCTCTCCTCGCCCTCTTGCGATTTAAATATGAGTCCCCAGAATCCAGTGCAGAGTCCGGCAGAGAGCAGGGGCTCAAGGGTTATCTGAGAATGAATGAATGAATGAATGAATGAATGAGTGAGTGAAGTAGATGAATAATCCTGAACTTGGTACAGGAGTTCCTGTACCAGTTTGACTTCATTCCTAGGCCAGGGACCCGGCAGGCAAATGTCTTGCTTCCTGTGTGCCTCAGTTTCCTCCCCTGCACATCAGGGGCATCCAACAGGAGGGTAGCCTGCCCTTGTGCAGGGGAGAGGTGTGATCCCTGCCGGTTCATCACCTCCTGCCCCCACCCCAGTCACCCCTCAGTAGGGGCCTGAGGGGCTCTCCGTGGTGCATCCAGCGCCGCACGCATGGCCTTGGCTTTGGCTCCTCGAAGCCAGAAAGCAGGGCTGAGGTCAGTCTTCATCTTTACCCTCTTCTCCCTGGACCCTGCCTCAACCCTGGAACCCATCACAAAATATTTTAAATTTAATTATTTTGATACGTAACCATCCATGTGGCTCGAAGTTTTTTGTAGACAGAAGGGTGAGGTCCCCAGTTCCTACCTCCACCTGCCACAGAGAGCCACGGCTGTCAGCGTTTCTCAAGCTTCTCTATGCGCACGGATGTTTCGTATGATTGTAAGATGCGAACATACAAACTCTGCACCGTGACCTCTCCCTCGCCCTTTTCACTTACTGGGTCCTGAACATCTTTCCGCGTCGCCGTGGAAAGGTGCTCTTCTTTTTACAGTATTCCACTGAGTATATGGCCTTGATTTATTTAACCAGCCCACTACGATGACATTTTGACCGTGGTCTGTCTTTTGTTGTTATTAACAAAGGTGTGTGGAAGAACCTCGTACACACGTCATTCCCGGAAGAGAACCTGTCGGGTTGAAGGTGTAATCCATTTCAATGTGGCAACCTCATTCATTCATTCTTTCATTCATTTATCCATCACTAGTTTGCCTACCATGTGCCAGGCACTCAGCAGGTGCAGAGGGATGAATGGTTGGATAAGCCAGGCCTGAGCCTTGTCCTCTTACAGGATAAACTTCTGCTCCATGGACATAGTGTCTTCCGCCTACCTCGCCCACCGATCCTGGAGGGCTTCCCTCACTCAAGAACCTGCTCTGGCTCCCTGTGGCCACTGGCTCACATTCAGACTCCCAGACTGGAGTGTGAAGTTCTCTGTCCTTTCTCATCTAGCCTGTTAGGTCCTTACTTTCCAGCCAAAGCCTTCACCTCTGTGGGCTTCCTTACTGACCTCACCTCTAGGCAACCCCTGAGAATAAGCCCCCGAGCTGGGTAGACACCTTCACTACTGGAGCACCTGTGTTGTGCTGGGCTGCTGGGCTGTGTTTGGGAGCACTGGCTTTGGGGTCAGAGCATTTGGGTTCAGATCCCATCCCCATCACTCTTGAATCGAACCCTGTGGTCCTGAGCAAACCACATAACCTCTCTGGCCTTGGCTTTCTCATCTGAAAAATGGGGACACTAATCTGACCTTCCAGGCTTGTGGTGAGAAGGAGATGATCTCAGGCACCTAAAGCAAGCACCAGCCAGGAGCGAACTGGCATCATACACTTGCTTAATCCTCCTAAATGCCTTCTGAGGGGGGTTATTAGCCCCACTTTATAGATGAGGAAGTGGAGGCAGAGTCAGCGTTAGAATCCAGTGTGTTTGGCTCCGTGGTCCTTACCTTCAATCACTAGTGTCTCCAGCCTCCTGCGGGTCCCTATCTGCACAGTGACGCCCGCTCTGCCCATCATGATGGCCTCTCCTGCCTCGCTCTGTCTTTGTGGCTTTCTCAATCCCTTTCCCTCCCACCGGGGTCTGGCTTCTCTCTGTTTATTCATTCAGTTGTGCTCAGGACTCAGCAAGGAGCAAGATGCATGTTGCTTGTGAAGACCAGAGAGTTGGTGGGGGGCAGGGTGTGGAGGGAGAGAGAAGCCAAGAGAAGGAAGAATCTCAAAGGAAGGCTGGCTCAAGAAGCCAGGACAGGACAGAGATGTGCCTGGAGGTGGGGGTGGGCGAGGAGGCGTGGGCAGAACCTGGGCAGATGTGAGGAGCAGGGGTGCCGAGGACCCTCCTGGGAGTGTGCCTGCGCAGGGGTAAGCAAGAGGGCCCAGATGCTGCTGGAAGGAGTCCAAGGACTTTTCCCTTAAGTGTGGAGACCAGAGCAGGGTTAGGGCCACAGGAATATGGAGAGAGAGATAAGAGGCCTGGAGGGAGAGCCCAGCAGAAGGCGTCGGCCACAGGCTAGGCAGGGCCTGTAGTGGGGGGGACTTGTTTGGGGCCCTAAGAAGTCAAGGGCGCTTCCCACCTGAAGGCCCCATCTGCCTTTGGCACCAGCCAGTGGGTGAGGGCCTGGAGTCGGGGGCCCAAGGAGAGGACCAGATGGCCCTGGCGAGGTCTCCCCACCACCAGGTGAGTGCTCACTCAGAGCCAGTGCTGGGCTGAGCGTTTACGTGGACATTCTCGTTTCGTCCACACAGCCACCCAGTGATGAGGCAGGAGCATTATGCCCATTTAACGAGGAGGAAAGTGAGGTTAGAGAGGATGGGAGTTTGCCTGAAGCCACACAGCTGAGGAGCCAGTCAAGGGTAGTGGTGGGATTTGATGTCTAGGGGCCAGGCCTTTGGCAGGGCTCACGTCGCCCAGGACAGAATCCCGCTGGGCTCAACACCACTTGCTCTGTCTTTCCTTCTCTCCTAGCCTGTGTTCATCTGGGGCGGGTGCTGGGGTCTTGCAAGGAATCAGGTTCAGGTTCACCCCAGGGGCTCGCTGCGCTCTTCTGCTGTGGGCGTGCGTCACCGGGGTGGCTTCGCTGCCCACTGTGGCCCTGCCCGCTGCCGAGGTCTGCTCTCTGTCATGCCGAGTGCTCCAGGACACCCTTCCAACCAAGTGGCTGGGCCCGGGGCCACCAGATTCACTGAGATCCAAACCAGAGAGACGGCGAGAGAAGCTGGCCCACCAGAAACAGGTCCAGTGTCACCCCGTTTACCTCACCCCGTCCCCAGCATCCAGGGCCCTTCAGTTTCTCCTCCCAACAAATGGCGTTCATCCTTCCAGTCCTGCACGAGGACATCCAGGGCTCGGCCCTCACCGGCTGGGGGGTGAGATGTGGGGAAGAGGACACAGGAATCTTGGGTGTTCGGTGCTGTGCCCAGCTGGAGAGGCTCGGGGTAGGTGTTGGGCTGGGTGAGGGGCAAGGGAGGACGGCTGGAACCCCCCATGGGCCAGGACCAAGCCAGGGCCCCACCCCCAATTCCAGGATGAGACCCCTGAGCCAGCAGAGATTCTGTGCAGATCAGGAAGCCCTCACTCCACCCACGACGCACTGATTGAAAGATTGGTGTTTTCTTTTAAATGCAGCTTTCTAAAAGTATTTTTTAAATGTGTATTTATTTTTGAGAGTGGGGGAGGGGCAGAGAGAGAAGGAGACACAGAATCCGAAGCAGGCTCCAGGCTCTGAGCTGTCAGCACAGAACCCGACGTGGGGCTCGAACTCATGAACCGTGAGATCATGACCTGAACTGAAGTCGGACGCTTAACTGAGCCACCCAGAGGCCCCAAGATTGGTGTTTTCTGGCAGGGTGTTTGTTGCTTATTAATGTGTGAGAATTGTCTAGGAGCCAGCAGTTGTGGTGGGTGAGGGGGTGGTCGGGATAGCGCCAGCCTCCCTGGGCGTCAGTAACCACATCTGTAAGAGAGGAGGGTTCTAGGGCGTTGTGCCTGAGCATCCTGTCCCCAGGATGGACGCGGCATGCCGGCCGCAGTTTCAGAGCTGCAGGCCATCTATCTGCCCAGAATTGGGTTGGGAGGGGTGATCGGAGTCCCGGGAAGGTGAGCTGTTCTGGAGACCCTGGGACTCTGGATGCAATGTGGCTGCTGGCTATTTCCAGACCCCCTTTGTCAACCCCCTTTGCAATGCAATCTCTGAATCGCATTCAAGATCGGCTTCCGTGGTTAGCAGTGTGCCAGGAGGCAAAGTGGGGGCCACATCCCAGATCGGGAAGTTGTCCGTGTGAAGGTGTGAGGGGCAGGGCCTATTTCAGGAAGAGTGACAGGTTTAATGGGGGTCGAGGGGAATGTGGTTCAAGGGAGACAGGGTGCCATTTGACTTTGGAGTGGTAAACTGAGGCCAGGTCATGAGAGGCCTTGAATGTGGGATGTCAGTAAAGCAGTAGTATCCAACCCCGATGGTCAGGCTAGCCTGTGCCCTGGCATCACACTTGGTTCTGGAAGCTCCAGACCACAGTGCCCTTGGCCATCTCCAGAGAGCTGGCCGGTTTGGGCCCGGGCTTGGCAGTGTGACTGTTTTTATAGCTTCCAGGTGAGTGTGATGCTTGTTTGGGATGGAAATCAGGACAGCGGGGAAGGGATCTTTATTGGACTGTGCCCTGGGCAGACTATGCCAGGATGTCTGGCCTCTCCAGTCCCCATATTCCACAGTGGCCCCAGACCTCGACCACTTGGCCCATTGACCAGCCTGTTATCAATTTTCTAGAGTAATGGTTAGCTTCTATTTTTGAATCAAAAAAGTTATGAAAGTAATGCACACAATACCTATTAAACTTTAGGGGAAAACAACAAATAGAATAAAAATTATTCATAGTTCCATCACCCAGGAACCGGCACCATTTAAAATAGGAACATATATCTTCCAGAAATATAAATTTTGATTTGTTCAGCAAATGTTTATTAAGCCCCAACTTTGTGCCCAACAGTGAGATGAAGTAATGAATAAGCCAGATACATACAACACACACACACACACACACACACACACACACACACACACACTCTTTTTTAAAAAGATGGTATCATGTTATTTGTGCTTTAGTAAACTGATAATTTTTGACAGCTTTCTCGTGAAAATGCACACACACATATTTGGCATAGCTTTCTCATTTTATTTTTGTATATTAAAAAAATCACAAGATAAAAAATTTGGAAGTACAAATGGCTTATATCCCACCCCCCACAACAATCCACTGTTAACAATTTGGGGGACATCTTTTTAGAACGTTTGTGCTTATACATGTATGCGTGTGTGTATACATAGACGTATACATATACATTTACATATACATATACATACACATTTTTTCACAACTACAAACATCCTGTATACACTGCTTGGCATTTACTTTTCATGTTTAACGATAGTCTTGTAGGTGGTTCCATATCAGCACACAAAGGTCTCCCTCATTCTTTTTTTTTTTTTTTTTTTTAATTTTTTTTTTTCAACGTTTATTTATTTTTGGGACAGAGAGAGACAGAGCATGAACGGGGGAGGGGCAGAGAGAGAGGGAGACACAGAATCGGAAACAGGCTCCAGGCTCTGAGCCATCAGTCCAGAGCCTGACGCGGGGCTCGAACTCACGGACTGCGAGATCGTGACCTGGCTGAAGTCGGACGCTTAACCGACTGCGCCACCCAGGCGCCCCTCCCTCATTCTTTTTAATGCTGCTTAGGATGCATGTGTAACTATTTAGCCTTTTCTCTAAACTTTGAGTTTGTATCTGATTTTTCACTGTTTATAAACAGTGCTTCACTGAACACTCTTGTGCATGGAGCTTGTCTGTTTCTTCATGATAAAGTCCTAGAAGGCCAGTTAATTAGTGTATGTTGCCTCCTCTAGAAGGCTGCACCAGTCGACTCTCCCACCAGCTGTGCACGAGACTGTCTCTTTCCCTGCATCCTCATCAGCACTGGGTGTTATCATTCTTTTGAATTTTAACCAATCTGACGAGCAAAACCTGCTATCTCGACGTTATATTGATTTGCCGTTTTTGAGCATGGCTGAGGTTGGCACTTTTTCTTACATACACAGACCATTTTAATTTCTTTTTATGTGAATTGTTTCTATCATATGTTTGGATTTGTAAGAGATTCTTATATGTAAGTTTGTTTACTTCTTTCTGTTATATATGTAGCAAATATTTTATAATTTTATGTAGCTAAATACAGCAATTTAAAAAAAGTTTTTCGGTCTTTTGAGTCATATTGGAAAGATCTCCCCCACACTCAAGATTATAAAAATTCTTGGGGCGCCTGGGTGGCTCAGTCGGTTGGGCATCCGACTTCGGCTCAGGTCATGGTCTCGCGGTCTGTGAGTTCGAGCCCCACGTCAGGCTCTGTGCTGACAGCTCGGAGCCTGGAGCCCGTTTCAGATTCTGTGTCTCCCTCTCTCTCTGACTTTCCCCTATTCATGCTCTGTCTCTCTCTGTCTCAAAAATGAATAAACGTTAAAAAAAAAGATTATAAAAATGCTCAGCAATATTTTCTTGTGGTAATTAAATAAGTTCCTTTCTAAAGTAAGTCTTAAATCCTTAGTAAATCTGGGATTTATTTTCATGGAAGGTAGGAATTGAATTTATTTTTTTCCCAATGGTTCCCTAATGTTTTCACTTATTTATTAAAAGTTCCATTATTGGGGCGCCTGGGTGGCACAGTCGGTTAAGCGTCCGACTTCAGCCAGGTCACGATCTCGTGGTCCGTGAGTTCGAGCCTCGCGTCGGGCTCTGGGCTGATGGCTCAGAGCCTGGAGCCTGTTTCCGATTCTGTGTCTCCCTCTCTCTCTGCCCCTCCCCCATTCATGCTCTGTCTCTCTCTGTCCCAAAAATAAATAAAAACGTTGAAAAAAAAATTAAAAAAAAAAAGTTCCATTATTTCCTTATGGATTTGAATGATATGTTTCGCCCTGTTTACTTCTCATTGTTTTTGGATCGGTCTCATTGACATGCTTGTCTCTTCCTCTGCCAGTGTCTTCTTGATTTATTTTATTTAAATTTTTTTTTTGTTTATTTTTGAGAGAGAGAGAGAGCGCAAGTGAGCATGAGCTGGGGGACTGGCAGAGAGAGAGAGGCGAGAGAGAATCCCTAGCAGGCTCTGCGCTGTCGGCACGGAGCCTAATGCAGGGCTCAAACTCACAAACCATGAGATCATGACCTGAGCCTAAATCAAGAGGAGGATGCTTAACTGACTGAGCCACCCAGGTGCACCCTGACTTATTTACTATAGTTTTACAATATATTTTGTTATTGTATAAGCAAACCTTCCTCATAAATCTTTCTTTCAAAAAATTTTTGGTAATTCTAATACATTTGTAGTTCCAGATTTATTTAATTAAAAAAAATTCCTGATTTTTGTTTGTATATGGGTTAAATTCATAGATTACTTTGGAGAAGATAAGCATTTTGTAGATTTTTATGGTAAACAATCTTCCCATCCAGTTATTCAAGAGTACTATGTCCCTTGATAAAGGTTTTTAGTTTTATTTGTATAGGTCTTATACATTTCTGGTTATATTTATTTGTAGCCATTTGCTACTTTTTATGGCTTCTATAAATGGGATTTTTTTCCATGATTTTTTCTAACTGCTTGTCACTGAAATATAGAAAGCTATTTCTGCTTATCTAACCACTAGCTGTTTTACCAGACTCTGTTTTTAGTTCTAATAATTTTTTATTTAAGTGTCGAGTTTATAGCAAACAGCATCTTCATTTGAAAATGGTGATACTGGGGCATCTAGGTGGCTCAGTTGGTTGAGTGTCTGACTTGATTTCAGCTCAGGTCATGATCTCAGGGTTGTGGGGTTGAGCCCCATGTTGGACTCTGCACTGGGCATGGAGCCTGCCTCGGATTCTCTCTTCTCTCCCTCTGCCCCTCTCCCCTGCTTGGCTTTCTCTAAAATAAAAAAAAATTTTTTTTAATTAAAAAAAAAAAAAAGAAAACGGTCATACTTTCTTTCCCAGTATTTATATTTCCCATTAGCTCCCTGGCATGTCATGATTATTTGGAGTGGATGGTTTAAATCTGTGGTCTGGGAATCACGAATAACTTCAGGTGAGGATTAGTAAGCTGAGTACCACTTTCAACACCTGGGGGTGACCATGAAGAGAAAGGGTGAGTGTGTCTGTGTCGTGAAGACAAAAGGAGGAAGACTCCTGAGCCAGGATGATGTCACAGATGCATCCTTGTCAGCAACCTGGTGTTTCATTTTTAAGCATGAAGTCTCCGCAATATTTAAATTGAGAATGGGCATTGAATGTAATGGACACTGTAAGTAGCTTCTCCTCAGGTCGACCATCCATTCTCGGACGTGCATTCCTAGAATAAATGCTATTTGATCATGGTGTATTATACTTTTAATGTTCTACTAGATTCTCTTTGAGAGTGTTGGATTTCATATTTCCCCATCAATATTTCAAAGGTGTTTTAAGTTCATTTATTCTTGAGAGAGAGAGAGAGAGAGAGAGGGAGAGAGAGAGCATGAGTGAGGGAGGGGCAGAGTGAGAGAGGGAGAGAGTTAGACCCTCAAGCAGGCTCTGCACCTACAGTGTGGAGCCCGATGCAGGGCTTGAACCCATGAACCACAAGATTATGACCTGAGCCAAAGTCAGACACTTGACTGAGCCACCCAGGCGCCCTTCCCCATCAACATTTCAGATGACATTGATCCATAGGGCTTATGTGCTGTCTTTGTTGGATTATGGTATCCGATTAGTATTAGCTTCACAGGATTATAAGTGAAACTTTCCATCTTTTCCTATTCTCCGGAAGGTATTAATTGCATGTGAAGTATCTATTCTTTGTGAAAGCTCATAAAGCCATCTGGGCCTGGTGCCATTTTAGGGTCATCTTTCCAGAACTGAAATTTGGCTAGTCCACATGCTTTCAACAGCTTCTCATTGCTTACAGGATAAAGTACAAATTCTTTAGCCTATGCAGTATGATTTAACTTTGCATCAGCTGTCACCCTTCCCCCTCCCTCTCTTCAACTCTGGCCATACCTACCTTCTGGAAGTTCTCCAGACCCTAGAGTGGGAGACTCAAAAGGGTAGGAACATGTTTGTTTGTTCAGTGCAAGATCTCTGGAAGCCTGTAGAAGATTCCTTTTATTTTTTTAGATGTTGAGAGAGAGAGAGAGAGAGAGAGAGAGAGGAGAGAGAGAGAGAGAACACACATGGGGGAGGCGCAGAGAGAAAAGGAGAGAGAATCCCAAGCAGGCTCCTCATTCTCAGAGCAGTGGGGCTCAATCTCATGAACCACGAGATCACGACCTGAGCTGAAATCAATTGTGGGATGCTTAACTGACCGACTGAGCCACCCAGGTGCTCCGAAGCTTCCCTTTAAAAGGTATTCTTTGAGTTTTTGCTGAATGGCATTCGCTCTGTTAATATTGTTGTATCTTTTAGTTTATGTCAACACATGTTCACTAAGTATCTCCTTTGGGCTTGGTTGTATGCTGGCCCTGTGGTGAAAGAATCCCAGGCCCTGTACTTAATTAAGTTGCTGTTTGGCTGTTGGGGAAACAGGTGAGGAGAGAGACCTTACAAACAGTGAGGTAACTGCAGTGAGGGGGATATGAATGGGCATCAGGAGAACATGGGAAAGGGCTACCTGACCCAACCCAGGGAGAGAAATCAAAGAGGCTTCCTGGAAGAGGTGGCCCTGGATTTAGACTTAACTTGATAAGGAGAAGTGGGGACCGGCCATTCCAGGCTGACAGGATACCGTGAGCCAAGGTACAGAAGGAGGAGCCAGCATAGCCCCCGTCATCTCCTCAGGACACCTGAACTTGCCTCCTAGTGCATCCTGTGACTCACCTGCTGAAAATCTGCTAATGGCTTCTTAGCTAACTCTGGATGAATTCCAAGTCCTTGGCCCAAACAAGGCCTGATGTGATATGAGCCCTGTGTTTCTCTGAATTTACCTGATCACTCTATTCTAACCATTGCTGTTCCTTGCATAGCCCTAATGGTCCTGACCCAGGGCCTTTGCACTTTCTCCTGGTCTCTGCCCAAATGTCACCAATTGGCGAGACTGTCCTCTACCCCTATAGGAAATAACCCCTTCTATTACTCTCTGTTCTCATCCTGCTTTATTTTCCTCTATGCTAGCAAAGCCACCTGATAGTATACATACACATACATATGTACACATATACACATATATATGCACACATATATATATGTGTGTGCGTATATATCCTAACACATACGATATATATATGATTTAAAATTTTTTTTAATGTTTATTATTTTGAGAGAGAGACAGAGCATGAACAGGGGAGGGGCAGGGAGAGGGAGGGAGACAGAGAATCCAAAGTAGGCTCCAGGCTCTGAGCTGTTAGCGCAGAGCCCGAGGGGGGCTCAAACCCACAGACTTCAAGATTATGACCTGAGCCAAAGTTGGATGCTTAACTGACTGAGCCACCCGGGTGTCCCGATATATATATATGATTTTTAACTTTTTTTTTTTGTCTGCTAAAGTGTGAGTTTCAGACTTTGCCTTGTTCACTCTTGTAGCCCCAGTACTCAACGCCATCCAGAAGAATGTGCTCAATAAATATAAGTGGTTTGGCATCGCAGGGAGCAGAATGTACCAAGGGAGGAGGTGGGAGATGAGGACCTGTAGTTAGCAGCAGGAGGCTGGAGCAAGCCTTAGGTGATAGGGAGGAGCTTGGACCTTCTTCTGCAGGTGATTGGGTAATAGGGTTAGACTTATGCCCATTGGAAGGGTGTGGACTGGAGGAAGTGAGATCGGCAAACACTGATGGTGAGTTACCCCAGTGTAGGCAAGAGGTAGTGGTGAAGGGCTGGTGGTGGGGATTGGCAGACAGGGTGGAGGCAAGAGGGATGGCCTGGCCACTGGGGGGCGAAGATGCCATTCACTGAGCTGGGGAGTCCTGGGGGTGGGTCACAGATTCCATTCTGGACGTGTCAACTCCCAGGAGCTCCTGAGCATGCTAATGGAGGTGTCCAGGAAGCTGGGGCGAGGTGGGTCTGGAGCTCAGGGGACAGAACTGGGGTGGAGAGAGGTTTGGGGGGTGGCACATGGGGAGCATGACATGGTTGGCATTGTTGCCATGACCACCACTCATAAACTTCAAACCAACTTTTAACTGGGTGCCCAATAGGTACCAGGCCCTGTGCTCAGGGCTCTAGTTAGATTCTTTATTGACTCTTCTCTAGAATCTGGTGGTATGTTTGTACACGTCTTACCAGCGGCTCTCTGGAGAACAAGTCAACCAACCCTGACTTGTACCGTTTGCCAATTTCCATGGTACAAAGTTTGACCCCATGGCTGATTTCAAGCTACCAACATGATGTCATCAAACGTGGAGCTGGGAAGGGACGTTCAGTTACCACCATATGGTAGTTTTACAACACAGAGACAATGGGCAGAGACAATGTCAAGAGCATCGGTGAGAGTAAAATGAAGTGAATTTATAGGAATCGATGGGTTTGGAATATTTATTACCTTTGATTTTCATATCACTTATTTAATTATAAGTTTATATCATTTAATTTCTTAAAAAAATTTTTTTAAATGTTTTTATTTATTTATTTATTTATTTTTTAATTTTTTTTTCAACGTTTATTTATTTTTGGGACAGAGAGAGACAGAGCATGAACGGGGGAGGGGCAGAGAGAGAGGGAGACACAGAATCGGAAACAGGCTCCAGGCTCTGAGCCATCAGCCCAGAGCCTGACGCGGGGCTCGAACTCACGGACCGCGAGATCGCGACCTGGCTGAAGTCGGACGCTTAACTGACTGCGCCACCCAGGCGCCCCATGTTTTTATTTATTTTTGAGACAGAGAGGGAGAGAGTGCAAGTGGGGGAGGGGCAGAGAGAGAGGGAGGCACAGAATCGGAAGCAGGCTCCAGGCTCTGAGCTGTCAGCACAGAGCCCGATGCGGGGCTCAAACTCGCAGACTGAGAGATCATGACCTGAGCGGAAGTCGGATGCTTAACCGACTGAGCCACCCAGGCGCCCCTATATAATTTAATTTCTAACAGCGGCTGCTTTTAACAACCAGCTCACAAAATGAATTCCTGAAAATAAACAAGCAGCACTTCCAAGCTGGTATCGATCAATTCCAGCATACCGCTGCTACAGTCCCATGATGTCGATGGGGGAGGGGAAGTGAGGTCTGGTAAATGAGAGAGCTGGGTATCCTAGGGCAAGGGATTTCTTGTCCTTGAGCTTCAGTTTCTTCATCTGTAAAATGGGGACAATTACTGTATTTCCCAGGGTACTGTGGAAGCTCAATGAGCTAATGCTCATAAAGCACCCGGCATACGGTAAATGGTGGACAAGGGGAACAACTAGTGTGTTACAGTTATTTTGATAATAACAATGAACATGGACCCTGCCCTCAGGATATTCATGGTCTAGTGGACAGAGGGAGCCAATGATAAGACATACCCACATCCATAGGATTCTGACTCAGGCAGAAAAGGAAGGCTTCCTGGAGGAGGCTGCATTTGAACTGGGTCTGGCAGGTTTGAGAGAAGGTCGGGGGGTGCCCATGGGGATAAAGGAGAGGCATTCCTGGCTTATGGTTCACAACAAGCAGAGGATGGGCACAGGATGCAGGAAGATGAGAGTGACAGATGAGGCTGGAGACAACAGAAGCAACGTCGAATGCCGACACAAAGTCTGAACTTTCCTCTGAGGGCAGTGGGGAGCCCCAGCGGCTGTTCAGCAGGACCTGAGAGGATCTGATTGGCCTTTTGGAACATCAGTGTGACTGCAATGGGGAGGAGGACCAGGAGGGGGCCGGAGGGGAGATGGCAGGGGGGGTGGGTTGGAATGAATAGAAGCTCACCCATCTGGGTTCCTTCTCTGTGCCTGGGTGGGGCTGGGTGTCCCACAGTCTCCCTTGACCCCTTCTCTCCCGTAGCTACTGGGGGCGGGGGAGCAGCAGGGTTCGCTCCCTCAGCCGCTATCTTCCCCAGCCCTGCCCAGGCCCAGGTCCAGCTCCAGCAGCTAATCCTGGTCACCCTGGGTCCCAAGGCCGGGGCGGGGCAGCCGGGCAGCTGGCCTCAATTAGCCGGGGAGCCGGGTCTGGACAGTGTCATTAGGAGAAAACCAGAGCCCGGCCATAAACTCTAATGAATGCATTAATGGAAGGCTTGTGCGCCTCAAAGGGAAAAAAAAAAGCGGGTCTAAATAAAGTTATTAACACAGCCCACCTGTGTTCGGCTCTTGGCCTGTATTGTTCAAATAGCCCATTAACTCCTGAAGCATCCAGTCTTGAAAGTGAGCCCTGCCTCTCTGAAGCAGACGTTTAACTGCGTTCATATAATTCAATTAGATTCCGCAGTCATGGTCCAAAGGCATTCTCTGGGCTTTCATCTTGGTAATGGCCTGCAGGCCGGAGTGGGGAACAGGGGGTTAAAAAGAGGGGTTTGGAACCTGCCTTTTGGCCTGACTCACCCCATCACCTGGAGGGGCCTCCAAATGAGTTTCCTGGGGCCGAATGCATTCCTCATGCACCCGGCTCTCAGATGGTCTTTGTTGCCTAGAATTCGAACCCAGAACCTTCTTGTGCGTTCTCTGTCCAGTCTCCAGGCCCTCGGCCCCCCGTTTGTCTCCATCCCCCTTGTCCAGCGGTCCAAGGACCCCGACTCCACTCAGCTGACCCTATTAATAAAGAGTTAAGAAAATTCATTAGGAAGTCGGCCTTTTATGGATTCCGTTAAAGCCTTCTTCCTACTTCTGTCACCGAAAAAGGATAAAAATCCTTTTATCACTGTACAACTTGTTAATGTTCCACCCCGGGAGCACTTCATCTGTAATAAACATCTTCACAAAATATGCATCCCCAGGGAGGAGCCGTTAATTTCCTCAAGGCCTCACACATGTAAGGGGTTTTATTGCCTGCAGGTGCTCCATGATATTGCGTGGGCTTCTAATAAACGTCCAGTAAACCGCAGGTAGCGCCTCGGAGAGGGATGGGCCCGTGCACCTGTCCACAAAGGGCCTCCACACGCCGCACCTCCACCTTCTGTCGCCCAGCCCTGGCACAGCCAGCTTCGGAGACGAGCCTGCCCCTCGGGACGCCCGCAGGTAAGTTCTTACGGCTCTAAACTCCATCCAGCCCACTTGCAGAGCCTGGGGGGAGCCAGGGACTCGCTGCCATTTGACGCCAGGAAAATTCCGCCCTGGAACTGACACACCTTGGCAGGAATGGCAAACACACACAGACATTGAAGGCATGTGTTCTGGTTTATTTCTTGGTTTCCCTTCCTTGGTTGCTGTGGGGGAGCCACCCCCAGTAGGATCTGTTGCGGACATGTGATTATCGACAAATTTGACTTCCCATTTTCTTAATAACTGAGACGGAGGGAAAAGAGAGCTTGTCTCTCTTAAGTGCGATTCGTACGAAATGTGTTTTGCATATCTTCGGGGCAACTTTGGGGGGATGTTAAAAATAATTGCTAGAAAAATACGTTGCGGCTCAGTCACTAGAAAAAAAGATTACTTAAGGAGCAGTTTCATCGGCATTCCGCGAAGTAATTAGAAGTTCGCATTTAATAAATAGCGTTCTAGTCTCCGGGATCCTTTCCAAGTTGTGATCACCAAATTAATCGTGAGGTATGTGCTGGGTGCAGAGCTGTGCCTGCAGATGCGACGGTATGTAGCGGGGGAGCTGGGGACGTTGCCAGTGGCTCTTTCCTAACCTCGACGAGAGCTGGAGAGCAAGCCCCAAGCTCCTGGCTCCCAAGCCTCACAGAGGCCCCAGGGAGACGGTGCGGGTAGGGCGTGGCTCTGCAGCCCCTTCCAGGACGAACCACCCCTGAGGACCAGAGGGCTCATTCCTAAATCGGACAGCTTATGCCACTTCTGGACCCTGAACAACTGGCGTTTCTGGGACCCTTATATAGTGTTGGGTCTCCTGAGGGACATGAACCCGAGGTCCGTACGGAGGCCAGAAACTCTGTGAGCTTTTTTGTTCAAGTCTGTAAATGCTAAGCATTGGAGTTCAGCAGCACTGACCTTGCCGGCTCGGTGCCCATGCTGGCTTGGGGCACATACACTTCACCCCAAGGGAGGGAAGGGACAGGACCACCAGATTCAGCCATTCTCTGACCCTCAGGGCCTGTAGAGGCACCTCACTGAGGCCACGGAAACTTTTGGAAAGGGGAGATTCCTCAAGTCTTTCTGGGAGCACTGAGGCGGGAAAGCTAACTCCACTGTGTTTGCAGACCCCTGCTTCCCAGCCAGGGGCGGCAGCAGAATCCGACAGACCCGCAACCAAGGACTGTGAAGGGAGGCAGGGCTGGGCCTCTGGGATGTGCACGCTTCTGGTCTGGGATGACAAATAATGATACTGTCGCTGCTCACAGCACCCACCAACGACACACATCCTAACATTTCTGAGCTCTTGCTGTGGGGGCAGGGCCAAGAACGTTGCAGGTTTATCTCCAGAATTTCCTAACTGCTCCTTTCATAGGTGAGGAAGCTCAGGTTTGAGAGGCAAAGTTACTGGCCCCAAATCACCCAACAGAGGAAGAGGAGTTCAGGATGGCCTGGAACAGAAGGAAAGGGCTCTACCCATATGCCCTGCTGGTGTCCTCCCACCAAACCTTCGAGGGAGATCATAGGGTCCCCAATTTCTAGACGAAAAAATTTGGCTCACCTGGCAGTGGGAGAACCTGGCATGGCCCTGACCTCTGCCTCCTTCCCCTAGACACAGCTGCCCCTCCACCCCCCCCCCCCCAACTTCTCTGGGCTGGGAGGAGAGCGGGGGTCATTCACCCCCTGACCCAGCCCTAGCCGGTCAGCCTGGCCTGGCCCAGCAGAAGCCGTAGGAGGGCTAAGGAGCCTGGAGGGGCATCAGAGGCCGCACTGGACATGATGAAAGCCCTGGGGCTCGGGACCCAGCCAAAAGGTTAGAGGAAGCGGGATTATTCCGCCCGGGGAGCGGAAGGCCCAGGGGGCAGGGGCCCTGGCTAATGGAGAGCACCAGATGCTGACCAGCTGTTCTCTGTCCCCCTGGAGGCTCAGCAGGACCAGAAGAGCTTCTACAGCAGGAGGGAATTAGGGGGGATAGGAGAAAGAACTGGCTGAGGGAATAGTTGGACCGAAGGGAGGGCAGTCCTCTGAGGCGCTGTCAGAAGAAACAGGACAGCAGCTCCTAAGTGGGGCCTGGGGCCAGAGAGAGAGAGAGAATGTGGAAGGTTGGCCTTGAAGAACCGTACCCTCTTCCCCTACGGACATGATTTGCATTGATCACCCCAGCAGGGCTGGCATTCTCAGATCGCAAGCCTCCAACAGGAGCCTCTGAGGTCACTTCCCGAAGCTCACTGAGCAGTGAGGGGTCTAGGGGAACCCCTTCAAGAACCCCTGTATCTTGAAGGCCTGGACCCACATAGGCCAGGGACTGCCAGACCCAGAAGTCAAGACCTTCAGCTGTCAAAACCCCTAAACTGTCATGTTTGCACCCCCCCCCCCCCCAACTCCCATAGTTTATCAAAATAAAACGGCACCGGACTGTGAAGTGTTATGAAGGCCTACAAAGTGCCAGGTCTCCCCACAATGAGTACATTGGTGCTTTAAAACAGTTCAGCTAAAATTCCTGGGTGTCCGTGTTCAGCTGGTGCCCTAAGCAAAGGCTTTGTCTTCTCACTGGGTGATCAGCAGCCTGGTGCTTCCTCCCTCTGATCAGGGACACGGGGGCTTGTGTAGGGAGGGCTAGGCGAGATGCTACCAAGCCCCCTGAGGGCTGGCATAGAGCTAGTAGCTTCCTTCCTGCAAACCTCAGACCTCACTCCAACCCCCAACTCCTGGATGAGAAAACCGGGGTACTGAGACAGGTCCGTGGGAGTCACACGGCAGGATGATGGCAGCCAAGCATTGTTCCCGACGCAACCCTAAACAGGGTTTTCTCGATGGACGCAATTCTGCTTCTGGGTGGGAAAACTCAGATGTCCCTGCTCTACTTCCTGTATCCCATTTGGAACCCAGGGCTGGGGTTGTTAGATGAAATGCAGAGTGCTCTTTGCAAATGGGATTTCAGAAAACAAGGAATGATTTTTTAGTATAAGTATGTCCAATGTAATATTTGGGACACATTTATACTAAAAAAATTTCTAATTTATCTGAAATACTAATTGGTGCTTTTTTTTTTTTTTTTTTTTTTGGTATGTATTTGCATCTTGTTAAATCTGACAACTCTAGGGCCCTTTCCCCAGCTTGGGGTGCCTGTTCCCTCCTAGGCAGAACCTTCCAGGGCCTTTTAAGGCAGCAGGAACCCGGGTTAGAAGCACTTGCTGTTAGCATTTGGAAACGCCAGAGACCGTAATCACCCCTTTACTGTTGCAAAGAGTAGAAAATGTGTTTCCGTGTGCTATTTGTCTTTCAGTATATATTTTTGTAGGGGGCTTCTTCACAATGAAAATTACTTGGGAAACGAGTCATTTTTGAGTTTGTTGTTTGTAGAGAACGCGGCAGTGCCGACAGGCTGCCTCTGTGATTTCTGGGTCCTCTGAGAATATGGAAAACAGCTGCCTTAAGGGAAACTTTTCCCTCTGATGCTCTGGGAGTTCATCTCCTTGATTAAAAATTTGCTGGGACACAGGTGGATTTTTAAGGGATAATATGGAAGGTAAGAAAAGGGTAAAGGACCACCACAAGTTCTTGGGGCAGCCCTTAGGATGTGATTCCTTGAGTCCATGGTATTTCATTTTTCAAATTATTGAGGGCTTTTTCAAAAAATTATTTCCAGGAGGGCCATTGTATTGGCATATAAATATTTAGGTCTTTTTCTTTCTCCCTTTCTCTTAACCTAAGACAAAGATGTTCAAGACAAATTATTTGAAGTAAGCAGTCGGGGGAAAAAATATTTGCAGAGTCCAGAAAGACCGACAGACCTGAAAAGAAGGAATAGTGAAAAAGTAAAAGAAATACGTGCTAGGAAAAGTCTTCATATTTTCTTTAAAATTTTTTAGCATTTGACTTTATACCTCGGCATACTATCCTAATCACGTTTAGGGTCAAATTGCCATAACTAAAACTTCAAATCTTGATGACTTTTTCTCACCTTTCCAAAATATTTGATGGCTTTCTCCCTTTTTAACCTCTTTCTGGACAAGAAGAAATATCCTGATGTGGGAAAATAACATGTTGAGTGTATTCAGTGTCTGTATCTTAAGATGGCAAACTATGCAAAGACCCAATCCTAGCCCAAATTCACACCAGAGTGACAGCAGAGGAGTTTACCAGCGTTCAGCCAAGTCTGAATAATGGAGAGTCCTTCATCACTGAGTGAATGTGGCAGCCAGGCTCTAAGGGACCCAAACCTCAGCCTTTACCCCCTTTCTATCTTCCATCCATCTTCTTTCCTGTAGGAGCATAGACTCCAGATCAGAACCTTGGCCCCCAGCCTGGAGCCTGGAGGTGCAGCTTGATGTCAATTACGGCCCAATTCCAGAGGTGCCATCAAAGAGTTAACTAGGATGTCCCAGTGCGCAAATGTGGGATAATTGGGAAACAAATTCTACAAACATCCTGAAAGGGGCAAAAGACCTTTGATCTTTCCATAGAAAGGCAGACATTACAGACGTTACTGCTTTTTGGGGCCTGCACACATCTCATACCAGGTTAGAGGATGGCATCTTTCTGAGAAATCAGCCGACACCTAATTCCATCGTACCTTAATTATCCTAACTGGTTTCGTATGTCTCAGGGCATTTTCCCCAAAGATTAGAGGAGAAAGAGGGACTGACAAAATAATTAAATATGCAATTTGCCAAGCGTGGGCAATATGGCTTTGAAATCACCTTTTCAGGAAGTTTTACCGCTTGTTCATGGACATGTATATTGCAGGCTTCAGACTTTTATTTAAGCTCTTTTGATTGCCTTAATGGATTAATACCTGAGTGCCATCAGCGAGGGGCTGAGACCCAAGGCTGTTTCCAATTTTGCAAATATTGCGCCTGCTTCCTCTGGTGTTATGACAAAAGTATCTAGAATTTGCCTTCTCACTTAAAGCAACATGCGGATCCCCTCCAATAATTGCCCGATGTCAGAATCTGCGTCTCACAAGTGGAGTCATCGATTACAGGAAACTTCCATGGTGCCAGGGGCCTGGGCTATGGGCGGCAGCGTTGGCAGGACTGGGCAGGCCCGTGTTGCGTGGCCTGGATCTGTTTTGGGGGGGGCATTCCCAAAACGAGCCCGCGTCTCCGGACGGCACGACGCCTCTCAAACTAAGGCCCCGGCAGCGTCCAGGGGTGCGGAGGAACGTGTTACTGTCCCTGCTTATGCCTCCTGACGTGGGTAAGAAACATTCCACAGGCAAGGGGCGGGGGAGGTGCTCTTCGGGATTTGGAGAAGAATCTCGGCTTAGACTGCAGCATCGGAGGGAGGCATCCGGAAACCAGAGCCGGGAGTTTGCTGTGGGGGAATAGTTTGCATTCTGTACTCATGATGGGGGAGCTGCAGCAGAAGGAACTGGCCAGAGAGCTGGCGTGGTTCCCATCTCTTGGCCGCGCTGGGTGTCTCAGGGCGGCGTCCTGGGGCCTGTTCCGAGGACATGCGGGCAAAACCTCCCCGGGGAGGTTTTGCCAGGTCTGGGACCTCTGGGGGTGTCCCGGGGGTCGGAGACGGGGCTGCTGGGACATGCACGGAGCCGGCGCTGATGGGGGCGAAACCCGAGAAGAGAAAAACAGCCAAAAGGCACTAAAGCAAGAAGACACGCACATCCCCGCCCACGCACACCCATACGCGCCCACGCACACCCATACGCGCCCACGCACACGGCGCTCGCCTTTGAAGGCCCAGGGACGGTCCTAATTGTCCCGGGACGCGCGGCGGCCAGGTCATTTCAACGTTCCCAGAACTCTCTAATGAGGCTGTGGCCTCTCCCGGTGGGGACGCTGCTCCCTGGAATCAGCTTTGATAAAGCGGACGGACCGTCTGGGACGAGTTACCAGGTTTTCCTTTTGAACCCTGCGGTGGTTTTGCTCTTTCGTGGCAAACAGCAAGGCCAAGTCTCTGGCCTGCGTCCTTGGGGGGGGGGGGGGGGACACGGGCCATCCTATCTCCTGGTCGGGGCTGGGGGGGGGGGTGGGGAGGAGGGAGATGGCAGCCCCTGGACTGGGAATGCTGACCTCGGACACAGGCAGCGGGTGAGGAGGGGGCTTTGGATGCAGTGTTGAGACCTACTTGCCGTCACGCTGTGTCCGCCGGCCCTGGGGATCAGCGTTGTGTAAAGTGCATCTCTGCAAATCCCAGCAGCCACAGAGCTCGCTGGCATGGGGAGCGCACACGGCCCGCAATAACAGCGGCCGTGATAATAACACTCACCCCTCACTGAGCGCTCACTCTGGGCCAGGCACTGTGCCAGGTCTTTTGACAAGGACCACTGACTACAGTAGCACTGTTGTGCCCCTTTCACAGAAGAGCAAAGGGAGGCTCCGGGAGCTAGGTGGCTTGCTGCTGGTCGGGGTCAGCACAGGACTGAATCTGTTATCCCACAGTCCAGCTTTTAACTCTTGGCCTTGTGAAAGGGGCAGGGGCTGCAGCTGGCCCTCTCGCATGCCCGTGGACAAACCAGTTTTCTACCTGCACAGTTCCTCCTTCATTTTTTCTTACCCGTGATGGGCTTTCTGTAAGGCCACAGCCACAAAGTCAGCAAGTCCCCAGTTCAGAGGTCCCTGCCACCTCCAGGTGTCCAGAGGTCTCCCTGAGCCTTGACTGCCCTGGGCAGCATCTCTGGAAGGGAAGGGAGCATTGAACCTGGCACCCTAGGTCCCTCTTGGCTGCCTGCTGGCCACCCGGGGCCCCAGGAGGCCCACCCCCAGCCCAGCGTGCTTCTCTGTGATCTCTAATGGTTATAAAATACACCCTCTTAGGTGGTTCCTCCTTGTCAGAGAGGGAGCCCCCCCCCTCTTCCGGTCCCCCTTACCGGCTGGCAGACGTTGAGTGGCCAGAGGAAGGCTGTCCCACCCCAGGGCCTTCACATGGGAGAGTGCTTGGTTTCAGAGGCTGCTCTGGGGAGGCTCACCTGGATCCCCAGTTCTGACCAGGTCACATCTGTCGCTGATCTAGCGGCTGGTCTGCCACCAGCCCTATCTTCTGGCCTCACCTGTGTTTCTCCTCCCCTGATCCCAGCTGTCTGCTCTTTAGGCGTTCCGGTCGAGACTCTTCGGGCCTGCCGCCTGCTTACCTTCCACAGCAGCTGCCAGAAAGATGGGCAGCAGGTGTGCCCAATGCCCACCCTCCCAGCCCCTCACCACCGTCTGTGGTCAGCTGTGAGGAAGGCCCTCAACTTTATTGTAACTTGTGAAAAGAGAACCTCAGTCGTAAGCTTTAGTTCATTTCATCAGGCACCCGGTTTGTGCCGGGCTCTGGGCTGGAGACCGCGGCGAGTGAGGTGGGTGTGGTGCCTGCGCTCGTAGAGAGGTTTCTGAGTCCGATGAGCAACAGGTTCTGTGTCACACACTTCAGACGATGGGGACAGCCCAGAGTGTGGCCACACCGCGGGGAGAGAAAACTGTGGACATGACCTCTTACTTGGTGTCCGATGACAGCCCTGGCCATCGTCCTTATGAGTTCCTAGGCATGGTGTATGATGGGAGAGTCCCCCTGCCGCGGCTTCAGGCTCCCATATGAACCACCTCTTTGGGCAGCTCGTGGGCAGGGCCACGTGACGCCTCCATTACAAGATGGAAGGTTGGGCATACCTGCTCGTCTACCTCGCAGAATGTTCTTTTCGTGTCCCATCATTGACCTTTGGGTCACATTTGTGGGAAGTGAGTGCAGCGGGACATAGTAAAGGGAGAGGATTTTCCCCCAGACTTTTTATTATGAAAACACCCAAACACACAGAAGAGTTGAAAGAGGAGTATACAGATGCCCGTATACCGGCCTTCTGGATTCACCACATGTAAACATTTTGCCCTACTTGCCTCGTCTGGGATCCACAGATCTACAAGTATTTTTTGCTCTAACTTTGAAAGTAAGTTTCCTGTGGTAGCCCTAAATATTTCCAGTGTGCATCTTCTGAGATGACAGTAGTTTCCTCTGTAACCGGAACACCCTTCCCGTTTGATGAAAATTAGTGGTAGTTTGAGAGGGTGGGATTTTGATAATTAGACATAAGGACCGTATGGTACCTCAGAAGAACAAAAGGCATGGCAGAACAGGATTATTTCAAAAGCTTCCTTTGATTTCGATCCCGTTCGGGGCAGCTAGGAGGAGGATGGAATGACGTGCGGTGACAGAGGCAGTGAGCTCTCAGAGAGCGGACTGCTGGCACACAGTAGGTGCTTGGGAGCGATTTGATTGACTGCATTGGAGGCCACCGCGCCTCCCATCCCAGGCCCTTCCCCCGGAGCGCAGGGGAGCCTGTTCCGGCCCTGCCCCTGCTCAGAGGACAGAGGCATGTGAGGACAGTAGGGGCTTGGCAGGCAGACTGGTGCTGAGTTTGAATCTTTGTGAGACCTGGGCTGACTGGGGTACCCCCAGATCCCCAGCTCCCCTCAGGGCCGTCAAAGCGGGGCTGGGGTAGGGGTGAGATGGGGTGTCTTCCTGGGCGCTGTGTGGCCCCTTTGAAGGGGAGCATTGTAATGTGCATCTGTGAAAGTGATCATTTACTTGCGTACGTCGCTGAGTAGCTGTGGGATGTCAGAAATAGGGTTTTGGTACAACGGGATGGTATTGAGCTTTAAAGAGGCAGGAGTTCTGGTGCATGCCCTAACACGTTTGAACCTGAAGGACAGCGAGCGAAATAAGCCAGTCACAAGAAGGCAGATGCTGTATGATGCCACATACAGGAGGTACCTAGAGAATTCAGATTGATTCGTAGACAAAGGTAGACTAGTGGTCGCTGGGGGGACAGGGCGGGGGATATGGGGAGTTGTGTAACGGGTATGGAATTTTAGTTTTGCAAGATGAAAAGAGTCGTGGAGATGGATGGTTGCACAGCAACGTGAACGTACTTAAGGCCAGGGAACTGCACGCTTAACAATGGTTAGATGGTGCATTTTATATTGCGTGAGTTTTACCACAGGAAAGAAAAGTAGGGTTTTGGTGCCCGCGACTGGCTGCGTTGTGAGGTTCTGTTTTATGACCGTGGGGCTCCCCACCCGGCCGCCCCTTCCCTGGGTATCAGGCCTGCTTATTGTTGCTCACTAAGAAAGCCAGGATGTTGTCAGAGAAAGTCTAATGGAGCCAGAGATTCTTGGGAGTATCAGGCCCAAGACCCGTTTCTGGAAACGGTGCCTCATTGGAAGTGAATCTCACCAGCCAGGAATGAAAAACCGAGGCATTTTGTCAAAGGAAAGGACTTGATGAAAAATTGTTTTATGAAACCAGAATTTTGGCATGTTTTCACGTTTCGGTTTGTCAGAAGGCGGACTAATAAATGTTAAACATGTTGTTTATTATTATGTACGGTTGATTTCTTTATGATGACAATTTTATTTTCAAAGTCCGTCCTAGAGCCGTGGGACGGGTGGGGGAAATCTAGAAGAGAAGGGCCGAGGGACAGTTTACAGTTTATTCCTGCAGGACTATTGGGAGAGCACTTCTCATTAAAAGACCAGAAAAGGAGGAGGCAGCCCAGTCCCAAAGCCCGTGCCGGTGCCTGCGCTGGGGGCCCTGGTTCGTGCGCTCCTGACCCCTGACCCCGATGGTCACCGCTGGCTCCTGCAGGCCCCGGCTTGCCAAGCCCTCCGGCCCAGCCGCTCCTGTGGTCTTTGTTCCTTCGGCGATATCCCGTATCAGAGCTGCTGGTTTGCGGCTCTAAGTGGAGGGTGCCGGGGCCAAGAGCCGGTGTGCCAGCCTTTCTTCCTGCAGGGGGGAAGGACGGGCCCGGCAAACCAGCAGCAGCCACGGAAGCTGTCCTGAGGGGGAGAGGTTCCAATTGCCTGAGTTTCCTTTACTCTCGCCTGGTCTTTACCGTCAGTGGCTGGAGAAGGAGTCAGATTCCAGCCCCTCCGTGAGCTGAGGGCAGAGGAACTTAAGAGGCCACTGAGGTCGCGCGGCTAGTCCTGCCGGCAGGGCAGCGTACCTTCCCTCCAAAAGCCTCCGTTTCCTCGGCTGTGAAATCGGTCTCCGCCTCTCAGAGCTGTGAGCTCTCCTTTTGCAGGCGCTCACCCTGGGCTGGGTGCTTCAGAGGCAGTATTCCACCCAGACCCCAGGACAGCCCTGTGTCCAGTTCTACTCCCTATTTTCAGATGAGGAATCTGGGAGCAGAGAGGGAGTCCTGTTACCCAAATTGCCCAGTAGTGAACGTGGGGCTGGGCCGGGGTCTGGAGTCTGTCTGCTTAAACCTGTGCGGGAAGTAGGGTGACTGCCCTGCCCTGGCTAGCTGAGGCTGGGTGCTTGGTAGCCGTGAGGTGGGTGACCTGGCACACGGCCTCAGGCTGAGGAGGAAGGGCAGGTTTTCACTGATGCAGGGAGCCCAGCTCCATGCAGGGCCCAAGGGTTGTGGCCAAACGTGGGCAGCTTTAGGCCCCCGAGGGTCTCTCCCTTGCTGGAGCTAGGAGCCTTGGGCTTCTGGGTCTGTGCTCTTTGCCCAAGTCTGGGCAGCTGGTACAGGGACTGTCTGGGTGAATCCCCACTTCTGCTTGGGTGGTGGAGCCCTCTTTGGTGAGTTTTGGGCTGGGAAGCCGAAGTGGGGGGCAGCAGGCTTGGGGAGCCCTCCCAGGAAGAGAGGCACAGGACTCGCTGCCATCCAGAGGAGCTTCCACGCAGGTCCTGAGAGAAGGGCACAGAGATACTGTGGCTCTGGTGTGCTGTCACACAGCACTCTGGCAGAGGGCCACCTGCCCATCCCTTCCTGAGGTCACTGGGGAGGGGACTGAGGCTGGGGCCAGCTAATACTCCCACCTTGGACCGCCATATCCTCTGCTTCCTTTGGCGTGTTTCAGGGGCAGGGGTTGGGAGGGAGGAAGTGTGTCCCCCATACCCGTCCCCACAAAGGCCTTGTCAGCATTCTACTTTAACACCTGGGCCCGGGCCAGTGCATTTGAACGCAGATATTGGTCAAGACAAACTGAGTGGGGCCAGTCAGGGGGCTAGTTTGGGCTCTTTTCCCTAGATTTGGCCTAGAAACCCTTGCAGCCACCTTCTAGGGCCCTTGATCACCACCCCTGCTGTAGAAAACCCTTTTAAGAAGGTCGAGGTGGGGGGATCTGAGTGTTGACCAGGAGTGAAGTGCTCTGGCCGCTGGCAGAGGGGGAGCAGCCTCTGCTCCTTCTGACCCGAAGCTTCTTCAGCGGCTGGCTGGCGGGGCCTCCAGCAAGGCAGCCTGATCCTCCATAAAAGGATAAGGATCTCATTCTTCACTTTTTAAGCCGCACAAAAGCTGTATGCATAATTAATGTGCAATAAACGTGAGCGGCTGGAAATTAACTAAATGAAAAAAAATATATACTTAATTGTAAAAATTTAATTTTGCTTTTATTCTTTTCTTTCTTTCTCTCCCCCCACCCCCCTGCCCTTTTACAACTTGTTATATCTTGGAGCCCCTCAGATCTCGCCGGAGATCCTATTTTGAAAGAGTCGCCTCCTGACCTCTTGCCAGGGAGCCGTGGACAAGATTAGTTTTAAGCTGCAGCCCAGCTAGTTCCTTTCAGCAGAGGGTCTGAGTGTGCCCACGAGTGGGGTGCACTGCGTCACACGAAGGAATGTTGTAATCATCCCCCAAGACCTTCCTTGGGGGACCTCTGTGCCTGATTTTAAGGGCTTTGGTAGATGTAATTTTGAGAGTTGCCTTTTGAAACTCGGAGAGAGCCCATCATGGTATTTAAAATTCCTAAACATGAAATCAGTGGTTAAAAAGCCAAAGGACTCAATGCATTTACATATATTCAAACAAAGTATCTGAAGCAATACCATCTAAGGCTTCTTTTCTTCCAATTTTTTAAAGGACGGGACCTTTTCTAGATGATAAGATTGGGTGGTAAAATTTCCCAGAGGAAAAATTTATTGACACGTTCCTATTGTCACATCTCTTAATAAAACCCAAGGATTCAGCCTCTCAAAACAACCCATCCACTTGAAAGAATTTTTTTAATTATTTTTTTTTTTCGGAAAACACTCTATTAACAGATGCTTTAAAATATGATTTATTGCACACACACACACACACACACACAACAATAACTTAAAATATCAGATCCTTGGAAGTAAATCACTGCTGATCCCATCTCCCTTATGTGCCAGCTGTTTTCCTGTTTTCTGCCGTCTCTCTCTGCCTGGTCTGTATCAGCAGATAATTTTAAAAGAGGCAGAAAAATCGGGAGAGGCGACCCAGAGGCATCTAGACCGTTGGGGCAACAATCGTGTTTTCAGAACATCCTCGTTTGTCCTGGACGGTGTGTACCTGGCCCTTCCCAAAGTCTTTGCAAACCGTAACCAACTCAGGGTGGCTCTTTGAGTCCCTCTGTTACCAGATTAATTTACAGCCAGGAGTCCGGTCAGTACGGTCGCTCGCGCTCGCTGCCACCTTTGCCTGGGGAACCTGGGCTTGTTTAAGGCCAATTGCCGTCATCCCAGGGATGCCCAGTCACCCGAGACCACCGGCAAGCCGTAAATAACCAGGTCTGTGGCTGCAGATATCTCTGGCCGGCCGGCCAGCCTCACCGGCTCCACTGCAGCCCAGCTGGCAAACTCGGCTGCCTTCGTGAACAGGTGGCCCGAGGGGGCTGAGGCCAGGCAGCGGGCCGGGACAGCCGGCTGGTTTTCGCAGCAGCCTTTAAGAACCAGTCTGTTTCCAGCCCGAGACACCCACCCAGCGCTCGGCTGGTCCTCAGTCACAGACCTCTGCATTTAAACAGGTTCTGACACTAAAAATCAAGGTCTGTCGGCTGTTGTCATAGGAATGCAATATCCTCTGGAGGTCCCCTTATTAAAAAACCAAGTCTTGCTGTTGCTGCCTGGGATAGATTTCTATCCCATTTGTATTGATCACAGGGAAATGTCTCATTCCCTGGCTGACAAATACAGTCAGCAGGGAGGGAGTTAGTGTTTGGTGGAAAACATTTGTTGCCACAGTGATTTGGGGGACCCTGAGCCATGGATGTGTTCCACGAGGTGGTGGTGGGTAATCGCTGTGATGTGGCATTACAGAGGTGGGGATTACAGTCTTCCAGAACAATAGGGCCTGGGGGGGGGGGGCTTCAGAAATTATCCGGTATGGCAGCTTCGTCTCGGAGACTTCAGGCCCAGGGAAGGGACTTGCTGAGCCCACATCACAGGGAAGTCGTGTTCCCAGGAATCTGTCCTACAGATGATACTTAAGCACAGCGGTTTGTAGGTGCACAAGGTGGGAAACCACCTCAACGTGCATCACAGGAAACCAGGGGGAAACATATTAAGCAGAACCACGTTGAGTTACCATTTTTGCTGGTCACAACTGGCTGAATATGGACAATTTCATGGTTGAGTCTATTACATCTATTGAACGGAATGGAATGCTGTCTCAGGAATGAGATGGTGAACTCCCCAAGACCCATTACGAGAGGAAAAAAGCAAGCTGCAGCGTGGTGTACCTGTTGTGCTCCATATGCGTTTTTTTTAAAAAAAGGATATATACACATACTTGCTGGGATAAGCCTCAACTCTGGAAGGGGACACTGGGAATTGCCCTCAGTGGCAGCCTTGGGGAGCGGAGCAGGGGGCGCTGAGGAAGGGAAAGCACGAGACTGACGTTTGCCTTCATGTCCCCTATACCTTTTACGTTGTACCCTGTGTGTGTGTGTGTGTGTGTGTGTGTGTGTGTATGGCAGATATAAAATAAATTAAAACTCAAAGAGAAATATGTCCGTGAAGCCCTCTTTACTAGGGGTTAAGAGCTCAGACTCTGGTCTGAGAATTCTGGGCTTCTGGTCCCTTCAGGCCTGAGAATTCTGAGCCTCAGTTTTCTCATCTGCCAAGTGGGGGTAATGAGTGGCGTTTCCTTCATAAAAGGGAAATGAAGATTTCCCGGAGACCTGAATGGGGAAGGCTCGGCACAGTGGCACAGAGAATCCAGTAGATGCTATATGTTATTGTAAATGACCTATAAATCCTAGCACACGCAGAAGTCCTTCTAATGACTTGCTTGGCATTTTCATTTTCTTGGAAGAGAGATTAAAAATAGCTGTGTATGTTTGGAGTCGGGAGTTGCGACTCCAGAGTGCTGTGCGGACCTCTGTTTGGGGGACCGTTTGGTGATGCAGTGACGGCCCATGCTGCATTTACAGGGTGGGTCTGATGATTTTTTCTGAACCAGTAAATGGTCTTTCTGCATCTCTGTGTACACAGGCAGGTGAACTAATAGAATTAAGCTTATTGGTTTAATTCCTCTGGGCCCCCTTGGTGAGGGGAGAGCAGCTGGATGAATATTTTAATTAAGCTCTGACACCCAGAAGTCAAAGTCCCCGAGTGGTCCCATTGGGCAAGGTCTTGCAGTTTGGGGTTTAATCAAGTTCGGTTTCAGAGTTCAGATTTCTTCCTGGACAGAAATATGTCATTAGGCGTCCAAGATTTCCACTGGAAAAAAAAATACAACTTGACTGTATTTTCTCTAGAGAATGACACCATGATTCGATTAGCCCCTTTTCCTTGACATTTTGCCCACTTTATTAACTTCTGCTTTGCTTTTAAGCAGGCAACTACTGTTTTACTTCCCTGAAGAAGCTCATAATATTATAATTCAAGTGTCAGGACAGATTAGGTTAAATGAACTGTGTAATTCCCGAAGGAAAACAAACTTCAAAACGGACGCGGTTTGCCTTGTAACATGTCATGGATTGCATTAGCGTTGAACGGGCGATTCTATCACCTAATGTGCTAAAGTTGGCTCAAATGTTCCCCACTCTGCAAGGTGAGAAATTACTTAGCTAACAAAACATTTCGTTTTCCTCTCTTTGCATTCTTTCTTTATGAGATCCTGAATGTGACATTTTCACCAAAAAATCCCTGCGCTTATTTGTGAAAAATGTATATTAAAACCAAAACCCATCAAATGGAAAGAAATCACAGATGGTTTTATTCACGAGCAGTAGAATTAATGGCCTCTCTTCTCTTTATAAATATTAGAAGCAGATGAGTTCATTACGATTTCACCCTAATAAAGAAAACCTGCTTGATTTTGACAAGACACCGACTTATCTAATACATCTCTTAAATAACAAAGCTACTTCCCGCCCGTAAAACACGGCTCGCAAACACCAGCTTTACCTGGACTGCTCCTAAATTAATGAAAAACACTCAAATCCAAAGAGAGCAAAAGGGGGGGGGGGCAGTGCAGAGAGATGGAATTCAAGGGATTTTTGAAAATGTGACTGATTTTGAAAAGAGCGAGTTTTGAAATGTTTACTTTGTGGTGGTTTGAAATTTTTACATCTTTCAACAAAGCGCGCGGAGAAGTGAAACCATCTGAAAGGGCTTTTGAAAAGCGCGAATCAGCACAAGTTGGGTGAAGCTGTGGTTCCTTTATCTCGGGCAATCTGTGCCCATCGTGCGGGAGGGAGGCCCGGCCCTTGCCCCCCCTCCGCTCGTCGGAGCGCCGGAGCTCGGCCGGCAGGCCTGGCCTTCAAAGCCCTGTTGGCGGAGCATCCTGGGAGGGAACCGGACTCCTCACTCCGGGGACGCTCGGCCGGCTCGCTCTTATCCCCCAGCGCGGCCGCCTGATGTGGTCATCTTGTTAGTCATGGAAAGCTGGGGCTCTTTCTGTTTGTGCCGCTTTCAGCACTTATTAAGTGAGAAGTGGGAGGCTTTACTCGAAACTGCAAAAGATGTTTCTTCTCCCCAGGGCCACAGCAGTTGGGGCCGTGGCTTATCCATCATTTTCGCAAAGATCTCCGTCTGAGAAATGGAACGAGTCAGCCCTGCCCAGCGGGGGAGGAAAATGAGCGGCATATGGGGCCCGCTGTCCCAGGACCTTCTTGGCGTGGCTCCCGTGGAAGGGTGTGGGCTCCTTCATCTGAAAAATGCTGAGGGACCGCCTTGGGGGAGGCAAGCCACACAGCTTAAGAAAAATGGCACGTCTCCGTGGCTTCGGTGTCTCATTCTACCCATCGGGATTCTCCGATTCCTTCCCAGACTTCCCCCAGCTCCAGGACCAACGGGGACTTACACCGCAGAGATCCAGACACCTGTCCGAACGTGCCCCTGCAGGGGTAGGGGGTGGCGGTGAAGGTGGAGTTATTTCTAAGCAGCTCCTTAGGAGTGAACGGATTCCCGCACCTCTGCATGGTCTCCGGAACCTGCGTCTTTCTTGCTCTTCTGTGCTCCCTTCCTCCAAGTGAGGGGCTGGGAGATGTCTGACAGGCCCGGGTAGAATTCCGAGTTCTGAGGTCATCAGAGTCCCTCCTTCAAGCCTTGGTTCCACAAGCATCAGGCTCCTGTGGGGAGATTTTGGGGGAAGCAACGTGTTTGAGCCAAGAACCCATGATTGAAATTCTCCAGTAAATCCCTCCCAGCTGAGCCCGAAGGGTCTGTAGTTGGTTCAGCAAGCAGGGCCAGCAGGAAGGGGGGTGGGAGGGGTTGCAAACTTCAAACAGGTCCTGGGCTTGGGGGAGAGACCGTGCTGAGGGGGGAGGCCACCGACAGAGGGCTGGGAGTTAATTAAAGAGGCTGCGTTGTGGTTCCTATAAACTCAGCCCTCTCCATATTAAAGCTCCAGCAACTTAGTTCTGGGCAGGGATGCCCTCTTGCCCGGGGCTAAGCCTGGAAGGGGGAGGAGGCTCGAGCCACACGTACGGTAGACATTTGCAGCCCCCTGGAAGGCCCCAGCCAGGAGTACTTTGCCTTTCCACCAGGAGTTCCAAGGGGGGCCGGGACTGTGCAAAAGCCTCCTTCAGCATCTAGGGTCTGCCGCCTTCTAGTTGCTGGGTTGGGCACATGACTCGAAAGATGGGGGCCAACCTCCCTCCCATTTTACAGAGGAGGAAAGTAAGGTTCAGAGAGGTCAAGTCACTAGCTCCAGTATGTATGGCTGGTCGAGGGGCGGGCGGGGTTGGAGCCAGATCCTCTGGCTTCTGCCACTGGCTAGGGCTGGGGACAGGGCAGAGACCAGCAAAGGACAGGTAATCACTGCTTATGTCCCGCCCCTCACCTCAGCCCTGCCCCCTTGCACTGTCCTTGACATTCAATCAGGTGCCGGTGATGTCTGGCCCAGCAGTTGGGGCTGGGCCTCCCCAGCTTCCCGGCGACAAATGGTTCTCATTTGAAAGAGAGGTTATAAAAACACATGCCCAAAGACACTGTCGGAGAACTGAGGATTAATCTCATTTCAGTCAAAGACCATTCCAAATATTTTGGGGGGGGGGTGGAAATGGGGGCAGGCGGCAGCCCTAGTTGGGAAGGAAGTCTGGGTTCTCCGCATGCCCGTCAGGTTGGGGCCAGTTTGGAAGCATGTTGTGATGTGGGCTGGTGGGGGTCAGGGGTCACCCCCTGCCTGGCCTGGCAGAGTGTGAGCCAAGGCGTTGCTTTGCTCCCCAAGTCCCAAGGCTGGCTTTGCGGGAGGCCATGACTCCAGGATGGACCCCCGCGCTGCACCCAGTACCTCGGTTATGTGTCGGGGCAGTTTCAGTTGCCAAAAGGAAGGGAAGGATTAGACGCCTGGGACATTTTCATTTTCTGGATGGTGTCAAAAAAGCAGAGTGTTTCTGCCTGGCGACTCACCCAGGGAGGGCCCAGAGACCCGCTCAGACGCCTGTGGGCTGCACGGGAGCACCCCGTTTGAGGTAGGCGCGAGAGGGAGCACCACCTGTGCCTTAAGCCAGCAGCTCCCCAGCTGAGTGGCCTGGGTCCCTACATGACAACCTGTGGGCTTCTGGAGCGCAGGCACGCGGCCAGACTGGGGGGCTGCTGAGCTTCCAGAACAACCCCAGGAGCTGCTTTTCCTGAGAACCGAGGGGTGCCAGGCAGCTGCTGCCATCCCCTCTCTACAGGGGCCTTGTAAGGACTTCTGGTATCCCCATTTTGTGGCCAGGGAAACTGAGGACGAGGGAGGGAGGTGCAGGTGGCTTGCCTAAGGCCAGGAAGGTGGGCGACGGTGATACAACTCCTTAACCTTCTCGGCAACTTTTCAAAGCAGGGACTGTGGACTTTCCCATTTTAGGGATGTGGCAATCGAGGCTCCGAGTGGAGGCTCTGTGACGTGACTTGTCTGAGCCCACCCGCAAGGGAGGGTGGGGCCGGGGGCTTCCCGTCCCACAGCCCTGGCTCAGACCCCGGATTCCGGGGTAGGGCAAGCGCTGCGGGGTCGGGCGAGTCCTCCATCCGGGTGATTCAGAATCTACGCGGGCCGCTCCCCGCGAGGCGGGTGGGACCCCTGAGGGGTGCAGACGAGGCTGGCACTGCGGGCTGGCCGCCACCCAACCAAACGTCTGCGGCGCGAAGACGATGGATCGGTTTTCCTTCTGGCAGTCAGGCCAACTCCCGCAGCTCCGCTTTCTTTCTGGAAGGGTGGGAAGCGTCAGCAAGGCGGAGGGGGCCGGCCCGATGCGGCGGAGCGCCCCCGCGCGGCCGGACTCGGGTGTGCGCACCGGCGGCCCGACTCCGCCCCGGGGCTGCGGGCAGAGGGGGCCTTCCAGGCTAGGCCCTTTGCTGAGACCCTGCCCAGCGGCCTTGAGAGGGAGCCTCGAGGGCGGCCCTAATTTTACAGGGGAGAAAGCGGGCTCGAGAAAAGTGCAAGAGACTTCCTGGGTTCTTCAGCCGGGCAGTGGAACTCAGAGGGGGGTTTGCCTCCCCGCAAAGTGCCGCCTCCCCGGGAGCTGCTGCTAGAGGCCGTCCTAGCTCCTGCAGGAGGCCCCTCCAGGGAGCGCGTCTAGTCTGTGCGGCGGGGTGGTGGGGGTCCAGCCCTGCAGCTCTGGACAAGGCTGCGGTAGCTCATTATCCACCAGGAAGCTGAGATGGATAGAGCGAGGCCAGTACTGAGCCTGGAAGCCAGCTCCAGAGTACCTGGGCCTTCTGGCAAGGTTCAGCCACGGAACACCGAGAGGGGGAGGGGCACCGGTGTGTACTAAGCTGGAGGCTCCCACACTAGGTGGACAGGTCTGGGGTGGGCCACGGTCATCCGGCCCCCTTTCTTGCCTTGTGGGGCCTCCCCGTGGCCAAATGCCTTTGGCTCCTTCCACTGCCCCTGGCACTGTGCCCTGCCCTGGGCCAAGCAAGTTCTGGGTCTGAGTTCTTTTTCCTCGGGAAAGCGCTGGGTGGCTAGTTGCTGTTATCCCCGAGCCCCAGGGTCACATTCAGGGGAGGTGGCAGAGCTGCGTGCCGAGTGGGGCCCCTCTGACCTCCGAGGGCGGTATCCCTGCTGTAACCACCACTTGATGGGACGCTTCCCTCTGGGAGGACTCCATCCAGGCTGCGTGCCGGCACAGCGCTGGAGTTGGGCATTCTCTGATCGGGCACCCCGAGCTGGCCCTGGTTTGCTTGCGTGCTTCCCAGCACTGTCTGGAGCCTCAGTCTCCCCACTTGCCAGATGGGGGAATCCTGAGTGCAGGATTGTGGTGATGACGCATGTGAAGTGTGGTGCCGGCCCGTGGGTGTTTGTGATGCTGTGTGGACAGATGTGATCGCCCCCACCGCCCACTTGCTTCCCCGTCACTGGGAACATCCTCCAACCCAGGCCCCACCCCCCACCCCATGTATACTCAGCACCCACGTCATCTCCCCCAGGGGCTTGTCCTCTCCCGTCTTTGAGGGCTCTTCTCCAAGGGAAGGTACTGGCAGGAAATAAAAGCCATTTTTGAGTCCGCTTGTGAGGATAGGCAGCTTCTCAAGACCCATATGAGGAAAAGATTGATAATTGGACTATATTGATGTCTTAAAATTTTTATAGTTCTTAAAATTGAGGTATATTTGACATATATCAGTTTCAGGTATACAGCAGAGTGATTCTGTATTTGTATGTATTGTGAAATGATCACAATAGGGCTATACGTGATCACCATAGGGCTAGGGGACATCTGTCACTATACGTAGTCATAAAAGTTTTTTTTTCTTATGATGAAAACTTTTAAGATTTAGTCTCCTTAGCAACTTTGAAACGTGCAACACGGTGTTACTAACTGTAGTTAGCATGTTGTACATTGTATCCACATAACTTGCTTACTTTACAACTAGAAATTGGTACCTTTTGACCCCTTGCCCCCACTGCCTCTGGTAACTACCAATTTCTGTATCTATGAACTGGGTTTTTGTTTGCTTTTTAAGATTCCACATGATAAGTGACGTCATATGGTACTTGTCTTTGTCTGGCTTATTTCGCTTAGCATAATGTCCTTAAGTTCCATCTGTGTTGTCCCAAATAGCAAGATTTCATTCCTTTGTATGGCCGGATAGTATTCCATTATGTGTGTGTGTGTGTGTGTGTGTGTGTGTGTAACATATATTACGTATACATATTTGTGTATAACACACATAACACATTTCCTTTATCCATTCATCCATCAGTGAACACTTGGGTTGTTTTCACGTCTTGGATATTACAAATAATGCTGTACTGAACGTGAGGGTGCAGATATCTTCTCGAGTTAGTGTTTTCATTTTCTTCAGATAAATACCCAGAAGGGGGATGACTGGATCATACGGTAATTCTATTTTTAACTTCTGAGGAACCTCCGTACTGTTTTCCATAATGGCTGTACCAATTTACATTCTCACCAGCAGCGCACAGGCGTTCCCTTTTCTTTCTGTCCTCTTTAACACCTGCTCTTTCTGTCTTTTCGATAATAACCATCTTAACAGGTGTGAGGTGATATCTCATTGTGGTTTTGACTTGCATTTCCCGGGTGATGAGTGATGTTGGGCATCCTTTCATGTATGTGTTGGCCATCTGTATGTCGTCTTTGGAAAAACGTCTATTCAGATCCTCTGCCCATTTTCAAATCAGATGTTTAGGTTTTTTGCTCTTGATTTGTAGGAGAATAACTTCGGTTCGTCAATAGACACCATTAGAAGGGAGGAAAGGCAAGCCATAGTTGGGAGAAGATATTTGCAAATATATGTGTGTGTGTGTGTGTGTGTGTATATATATATACACATATATACACACACATATATGTATATTTTAAAGGATTCATTTTGCGAACATATGAAGAACTTAAGAAATAAACTAAGAAAAAGACAATACAGTAGAAAATGGGCAAGAGACTAGGTCTTCACAAAAGATACTCAAGTGACCAATAAACACATGAACGTGCGCTCAACCTCATTCGTCAACAGGAAAAGCAAATTTCAAATGCCGTCAGATAGTACTTCATATCTACCGAGATGGCTAATTTTGCAAAGTCTTAAGTGTTGTTAAGGGCGCGGAGCAACTAGAATTTCTGCGCATGGCTGGTGTGAGCGTAAATCGCTACTCCATCTTAGAATTCCGCTCCTGGCGATTCTGATCCCCACAGCGATGAGTCTGCACGTACCAGATGTACGTGCCCAGTGTCCACGGTGCTGCTCGCGGCAGGCCCCGATCTAAAACAACTCAGGAGCCCACTGGCGCTGGGGTGGGGAAACCGGTGCATTCACACCGCGGACCTACTACCTGCCGAAGAGAGTGAATGAACCCCCGCCACGTGTTGCACGGGTGAGCCTCACGATATCCTGCCGAGGGTGAGGGGCCAGGGACAAAAGAGCCAGGCGCCCTAGGATTCCATTTACGTAGGCGTCAAAAACAAAACTGATCTGTGGGCTTAGAAGTCAGGATAGTGCTCCTCTGCCTCTGAGGGATGGTAGCTGGGTGGGCGCCGGGGGGTCCTCGAAGGCAGGTGGAGTCTGTTTCTTGGTCTGGGCTGCTTACATGGGTGTGTTCAGTTTGTGAGTATTCATCAGGTAGTACACTTATGACTTGGGCACTTGTTTGGTATGAATGTTACCCTTCAGTAAAAACAAAACATGTGAAAGAAAGCAACGGAATGATGGCAACACAGCACCATAAAGCCGTTGACCTTAGTGAAGTCATCCACCCCCTGATGAGTGAGAACCGGTAAGACACCCCCGTGCACTCAGTGTCCTCCACAAGCGGGCTTCCGCTTCTCCGGTGATGGGGCGCTCACTGTCTGTGAGGGAGCCCCTGCATGGCTGGACGACTCCGGGCACACGGAGATGTGCTTTCCTGCTGCGTCCACTCGTGGATCCAAACCCTGTCCCCTGAAGTCACATCCAGTGAGACTTCTCCCTCTTGCTCAGCACAGCCACACGCTCACCAGGGTTTGGAATTGACGTTCTAATGTTTGTCCTTTGATTGGGGTGAAGTCGTATCTCAGTTTCTCCCAGAAATTCTCTCTCTCTCTCTCTCTTTTGTTTATTTTTGAGAGAGAGAGAGCACAGGCAGAAAAGGGGCAGACGGGGGGACAGAGGATCTGAAGGGGGCTCCGTGCTGACAGCAGAGAGCCCGAGGTGGGGCTTGAACCCACAGACTGAGATCATGACCTGAGCCGAAGTCGGGCGCTTAACCCACTGAGCCACCCAGGCGCCCCCAGGCATTCTCTTTTTAAGTTGATATATAATTGACATATTTTTTTTCTAGAATTCTTATGTCACTTTGGCATCTTACATTTTTTCAGATATGTAACATAGGGTTCCTAATAAAAAAACTTGTGAATCTGTTATGTCCATGGTTATTTCTTGTTTTGATATTTATTTGTATCGTCTCTCTTTCCAGAAATTTGTCTTTTGCTCTTTTCAGAGAAAACACTGTTCAGATTTCTGTATGTTTTCTCTATTTCGTTGATTCTACCCTCACTAGTCATTACTTTCTGTTTCTTGGCCTTGACTGACTTCTCTTTTCCTACCTTCTTCAGTGGACAGTTGAGGTTGTTTGTTTTCGATCTTTCTTGGTTTGGGATAAATTTAGACTAAGTTTTGTTCTATTTACCGCTTCAGCTGTGTCCTGAAGGTTCTGACCTGGGTAGGTATTTCATTATCGTTCCATGATGAGATCTCAGTAATTTCCCTTATGGTTTTCTCTTACTCAGTTGTGTGTGTTGTGTCATAGGTGATGTTCAGGAGCTCCCATTTTGCACACTTCTAATCCTATCACCCAAATCAGAGATGATCTTAGGTATGATGTTGGTGCTTTGGAATTTGTTGAGACTTCTCCAGTGGCTTAGTACATAGCACATTTTTTTTTAATTTTTTTTTTCAACGTTTATTTATTTTTGGGACAGAGAGAGACAGAGTATGAACGGGGGAGGGGCAGAGAGAGAGGGAGACACAGAATCGGAAACAGGCTCCAGGCTCTGAGCCATCAGCCCAGAGCCCGACACGGGGCTCGAACTCACGGACCGCGAGATCGTGACCTGGCTGAAGTCGGACGCTTAACCGACTGCGCCACCCAGGCGCCCCAGTACATAGCACATTTTAAGGGGATATGGACTCTCTGTTGGGGTGAAAGTGCTGTGCTTCTTAATTAGGCTATTTGAATTTTTTATCCGTCTGCTCATGTGTATTTGGGAAAAAATTTTTTTTTTGAGAGATGGTGTGAGGGGGAGGGGCGGGGGGAGAGAGAGAAGAGAATGAATGAATGAATGAATGAATGAATCAGTGAATCCATCCCAAGCAGGCTCTGCATGGGCAGTCTAGAGCCCAGTGCCAGGCTTGAACTCACAAACCATGAGATCATGACCTGAACTGAAACTAGGAGTCGGAGGTTTAACTGACTGAGCTACCCAGGTGCCCTGCTCATGTGTATTTTTTAATTGAGGTATAATTGGCATATAGCGTTAGTTTCAGGTTTACAATATGATTCAATAGCTGTATATCTTGCGAAATAGTCACCACAATAAATCTAGTTAATATCCATCACCCATACATAATTAACAATTTTTTTTTCTTGTAAGAGGACCCTTAAGATCTATTCTCTTAGCCACTTTCAAGAGGCAAAACGGTATTATTAACTGTAGTCACCATGCTGTCTGTATACGACATCCCCGCGATTAACTCTGTTATCACTACAAGTGTGTACTTTTGACCCGTTTTCTCCTACTCCCACCCCCCTGCCTCTAGCATGTGCCAACGTGTTCCCTGTATCTGTGAACTTTTTTCTTTTTTTTAAATATTGTGCCTATAAATGAGATCATACAGTGTTTGTCTTTGTCTGGCTTATTTCACTTAGCACAGTGCTCTCAAGTTCCATCCGTACTGTCACAAATGGCAAGATTTTCTTCTTTACGGTGGCATACTATTAAGGTGTATTTACACACCGCGTCTTTATCCATCCATCCGCTGATGGAAACTTAGGCTGTTGCCATGGCTTGCCCATTGTAAATGATGCTGCAATAAATCTAGGGGTGCAGGTATCTTCCCACGTTAGTGTTTTCATTGTCTTCAGATAAATACCCCGAAGCGGAATTGATGGGTCACAAGGGAGTTCTATTTTTAATTTTTTGAGGAATCCCCTTACTGTTTTCCATAGCGGCTGCGCCAATTTACATTCTCATCAACAGTGCACGGGGCTTTTCCTACCCCTCTCTAACACTTGTTATGTCTTGTCTTTTTGACACTAGCCATTCTAACAGGTGTCAGGTGGTATCTCATTGTGGTTTTGACTTGCATTTCCCTCTCGAGGGCGATGTTGAGCATCTTTTCATGTGTCTGTTGACCATCTGGATGCCTTCTCTAGAAAAATGTCTATTCAGGTCCTCTATTTTTTAATCAGATCGTTTCATTTATGTTTTTGCCTTTGAGTTGTATGAGGTATGTGTTCTTTATATATTTAGGATATTAGCACCTTAGGAGATATAGGACTTGCAAACATTTCCTCCCGCTTAGCAGGTGGCCTCTTCATTTTGTTGATGATTTCTTCTGCTGTGCATGAGCTTCTTAGTTTATGTAGTCCCGCCTGTTTATTTTTGCTTTTGTGGCCTTTGCTTTTGGAGTCAGATCAAAAACCTTGCTAAGATTGATGTCCAGGTGCTTACCGCCTTTGCTGTATTCTAGAAGTTTCGTGGTTTCAGGTCTTACACTTAAGTCTTTAATTCAGCATGGTGTAAGAAAGTGGTCCGGGTTCATTCTTTTGCATGGGGCTGACGAGTTTTCCCAACACCATTTATCGAAAAGACTGTACATTCCCCATTGTATGTTATTGGTCCTTTGACCTAAGTGAATTGGTCATTGTATGCATGGGTTTATTTCTGGGTTTTCTCTTCTGTTCTGTTGATCTATATATCTGGTTTGTGTCAATATCATGCTGTTTGGATTACTATAGATTTTTAATATAGTTTGAAATCAGGGAGCGTGATGCCTTCAACTTTGTTCTTTTTTCTCAATATTGCTGTGGCTACTTGGGTCTTTTGTGGTTCCATCCAAATTTTAGGATCCTTTCTTCTAGTTCTATGAAAAATGCCATTGGAATTTTGGTAGGGGGTGCATTAAATCTGGAGATTGCTTTGGGAAACAGAGACATTTTAATATTATTAATTCTTCCAATCCATGAACATGCAGTATCTTTCCATTTATTTGTGTCTTCTTCAATTTCTTTTATCAGTGTCTTATAGTTTTCGGTGTATTGGTCTTTCACCTCTTTGGTTAAATTTATTCCTAGGTATTTTATTCTTCTTGATGTAATTACAAATTGGATTGCTTTCTTAATTTCTCATTGCGATAGCTCATCATTAGTGTATAGAAATGCAACTGATTTTTGTATTCTGCTACTTCACTCAATTCATTTATTCTAACCACGTTTTGGTGGAGTATTTAGGATTTTCTCTATATCCTATCACGTTGTGTGCAAATATGACAACTTCTTTCTTCCGAATTTGGATGTATTTTATTTTTATTGCCTAACTGCCCTGGCTAGGACTTCTGATACTATGGAATAAAAGTGGTGAGAGGGTGGGAATCCTTGTCTGATTCCTGATCTTAAAAGCTTTCCCTCGGGGCGCCTGGGTGGCGCAGTCGGTTAAGCGCCCGACTTCGGCTCAGGTCACGATCTCGCGGTCTGTGAGTTCGAGCCCCGCGTCAGGCTCTGGGCTGATGGCTCAGAGCCTGGAGCCTGTTTCCGATTCTGTGTCTCCCTCTCTCTCTGCCCCTCCCCCGTTCATGCTCTGTCTCTCTCTGTCTCAAAAATAAATAAAAACGTTAAAAAAAAAATTAAAAAAAAAAAAAAAGCTTTCCCTCTAAGCTGAAAGCTTTTCACCATTGAGTATGTTAGCTGTGGGCTTGTCCTGTAAAGCCTTTATTATATTATAGAGAATATACAGGTACAGGAACAGGAACATGTAGGTACGTTCCCTTTATACCCACTTTAAAAGCTTTTTATCACAAATGGATGTCGAATTTTGTCAAATGCTTTCTCTGCATATGTTTTAGCCTGATTTCATTGATGTGGTGTAGCATGGGTTGCTTTGCAGATGTCGAACCATCTCTGCATTCCTAGAATAAATTCCACTCGATCACAGTCTATGATTCTTTTAGTGCACTATCGAAATCAGCTTGCTAATATTTTATTAAGGATTTTTTGCATCTGTGTTGACCAGGGATATTGGCCTGTAACTTTCTTGTGGTGTCTTTGCCTGGTTTTTGTATCAGGATCATGCTGGCCTCGTATTGGCTTGTGTTATATGAACTTGGCTGGTTTCTGGGAGAGGTGTAGTAAACTCTTCAAGTGCAATTGCTGATATATCGGTTTCTTTTCCTCTTTGGCCTGTCAGCATTTCAGGACTGATGGGCAGAAGCAAGTTGTTTTGAATGAGCCCCTAATGTTTCCAGTGTCCTCTTCTCCTGGGGGCTAGTTTTTGTTTATACTAAACGCATGTTCTCTCCGGTCTGTTCGTTCTTCTTCTGTTTTTGGTTGGTCAGCTTCTTGTGTTCCTTTTGGTGGACCAGCTCTTCTGGGCTCTGTTTCTCTCCTGTGGATTTATTCCTTCGGACTCTAAGCCCCATCGCTGGTAACGTGTATTTGAGGGAAGCAACATGCATCTGGGAAAGCCCAGAATTTAGCTTGGTGATTCTTAAACTCGGCTGCACACTGGCATCACCCGGGGAGACTGAAAAATGACAGACTCATGCGTCCCTCCATCGGAGATTCTGATTTCACTGATCTGGGTGTGGTCTGGGCACAGGAAGTCTTAAAAACTCTCTAGGTGGTTCCGTTGTGCAGTTAAGGTTGTGAGTCCTGTGCCCCCTCCCGAGAGTGACGAGGGAGGAGGGACGGATGTGTCTTGGCTATTCAACTGTGCCCACGTCTACCTGCGTGCCCTTCCCCTTCAGGAGATCCAGACCCAAAGGGAAAGGGCCAAGACCTCTGCCTGGCACCACTCTCCCCAAGACCCGTGTCTCTGGTTGCACTTACTTGGCCCAAGGTGTGGGGAGAAGGGAGGAGGGAGCTTAGGGGTCAGCCAGGCTGCTGTTTTGGTAGTGAAGGGATGACATGAGCCACCCGGGGCAACGTGCGTGCATGTGTGTGTGTGTGGGGGGGGGGTGGGGGGAGATGAACGAGCACAGCCAGCAAATTGCCCCCCGCCCCCACACTGCCTCTCGTCGGTGGCAGCGGCCATCTTGCCCTCTGCTCTGCTTTCCCCTAGACCCAAGCCCCCCTAGCTTTAGTGTTGGCTCCTGTGACCTATGGATTGTTTTTCTCTGGCAGCCCCTTGAGTTGGGCTTCAGGGGGACATCTAGCAGCCCGTGGCCGTTACTTGCCTGCTGCACCCCCATCATGGATCTTGTTGGGTGCCGTGGCTTCAGAGGTGGGCCAGGTGAGGGCCCAGTTCTCTTGTCTCTGGTCGCTTTGGGGCCAGCATCGGGACTTGTCCAGGGAGGGCTGCTGCTGGTCATCACAGTCCTTGGGGTGGTCACAAACCTCGCGGCAAGGGCCACCGGGGCCCATTCTTCTTGGGCTGCTCAGCAGTGGAGTCCAGCCCACCTGTCGCCCTACCCACTTTGAGTTAGTCGTTCACTGAGCATTTGCTCTTGCCTGTTTTTATTCAAGGCCTGTGTTGGGTGCGTATACATGGGGCTACGGAGGAAGGTGCCATAAATGAGACCTGTTCCCCCTCCTTTAGGAGCAGGTCGTCTAAGGAAAGGACTGGAGGGCTGCAGTGTTGCCCATGGGTCAGTGGTTCCGGTGTGCAAGGTATGGAGTGGCTTGAAGGGGAGGAATGTTAGCTTTGCCTCCAGGAGGTCAAGCAGGACATCACAGAGGAGGTGTCTGAGCAGAGGCTTCGAGGATGAACAAGATTTGACCAGACAGAAAAATGAGGGACAAGCATCCTGGATAGGGGGCACAGCATACGCAAAAGCAAGGAAGTAGAGAGTTTAGGGTGTGAAGAACCATGCAAAATCCATCAGGGAGGTTTGCAGGAGGTGAGGCTGGGACAGGAGGCAGGGTCAGACCTGGAAGGATGGTGTTGGAAACCTGAGGGACTCTGATTTCATTCTTGGGGGGCGGGCACTGTACGTGGAGGCATCCCGACAGATGGCTATGAGGAAGGTGGCTGGGAGGGGAAGATGCTGGGGGCAGGGGACCGGCTAAGGGGCTGATGCTGTAATCCAGGTGAAAAGCGTCAAGGGGCAGAATTTAAAAAGGAGCAGCAGGAAGAGGAAACAGTGGCTGAGTTTGAATGCACGTGTAGGCGGGGAGCTGTCCAGCTGGAAACGGGGTGATCACAGGCGGCTCCAGCTGGTGGTGGCAGCGGGGGCCTCCAGGTGTGGGAGATGGCGGGGCCTGTTCCAGGACCGGGAGTCAGGAGAAGGGGAGCAGCTTGGGGCTTGTGGGGAGATGGTAGGCTCTGCTTGGGATGTGCCGACATCAAGGGGTAACACCCGGGTGGGGCCTCGCAGGCGGGGCCGGCAGCAAAGCTGAGCACAGTTAAAGACACGGGCTGCCCCAGCAGCCTGGGGGGGGGGGTGCAGAAGGGGAGAGAAAGGTCAGGGTGGGGCTCAGGGAGCCCAGAGCTTTAGGGATGAGCCAGGGTGGCTAGGAGACAACGACAACAGGCAGAAGCAGGGGGAGAAGTGGGAGAGACATGGCAGGGGGTAAGCGGGATGGATCCAGGAGGGGGACCTCTGTGGTGTTGGGTCACTGCTGACTGCCCGGTGCCCACACTCTCGCCTACGTGTGGAAGGTGCTCTTACAATGTGGTTTGAGAGAACAGACAGACAGACGGACAGGTGGATGCATGCCCCTCCACCCACCTCAGCGTCTTCTCCCCGTGGCACAGAGCTGCTGATGGAGTGCTTTTCCGTCTCCCCGGGGAAGAGGTGCTACCGCTCCCCGCACAGCCTCGGGCTCCCCTGCAGCAGATGCCTGATGAGGGTCTAAATAAATTAGACCTGCTCCAGATACTTTGTGATCACACACTCCCTCCCCGCCCCAGGCCAGAGTCGCTGGGGCAGAAAGGGTCACGTACCCAGGTTGGCCAATCAGAGTCTGTCCTGGGACTCTTGCCTCTGAATCTTCTGAACAGAGACACGTAAGCTGGAGTGGCTGTGTCTACACACAAAGACGCATGTGCCGTGCACACTGGTGGACAGAGCACGTGAGAAGGAGGGCCCGAGTGTGAGAGAACTAGAAGCGGATGCTCAGATGAGGCAGAAACAGGTGCCGCCTGGCTGCATCCTGCTCTGGGTTCCAAGTTTCCTCTGGGTCTGGCCACTCACCCCTCCCTGGCCTAGGCTGTCGTGTGTAGGTGTTGGTTTCTTGCTGCCCTGAGGTCTGTGAGCTGCCTCCCCCTCCCGGCTCTGGGGAATCCGTCTGAGCAGTGCATGAGGTCTCTTGCAAACAGACTCTGTGCCCTGGATGTCAGTCCGAGGCCACCACTCGAACTTCCTGGGTGACCTAGCACTAGGCTGTGGATGGCAACACCCAACCCTGGCCCTGAAGAGAGACCTGGCAAGTCACGTGGTCTCTGCTGACGCTAAGAGCCCTTCCTCCCATCTTCCCAGGGTAAGCCAGGAGGGACGGACCCTCTCCTTCTGCAGGTGCTGGGTAACCAGTGACGTCCACGTGGTCAGGGAGTGGCAGAGCCAGAATCGGAGTCCAGCTCTTCAGACCCTGCCTTGAGTGTTCCTTGTGGATTTCTCGTGGAATTCTCTGGGCTGCTTTTCCTCGCTCTTGCGAGATGCCAGAGGTGGGGGTCCTAGGCTGGAGGCACGGACACTTGGGGGACTCTCATGGCCCTGATGAGAGGTGAGCTAAAGGTGGGCCCCACTCTGAGTCTGGCGTAAACAGGGCTGGAGGCAGTGACAGCTCAGGTTGTCACGTCAAGCCCAAAAATGCAAAGGTCACTTACAAAGGAGGGAAAGAGCTTTGATAGTGAGATCTGAAGCTACGGCCCTCGCACGGAGCCCTGGGCCGTGTCCCGCGGGCCTCTGGTCCCCTCGCCGGCGTTCGCAGTGGCGTCTCGCCAGCAGGTGAGCCGTCGGGACAGGACCGAAACCACGGGGGCCGCGTGTCCTCTCGAGCAGCCCGGCCGCCCCGAACCCCTCGCAGACGGGGCCCCGGGCAAGCCGCACATGAAAGCGCATTCTTGTTGGCGACCTGTTGACGCGCACGGGTTTCAGGTGCTTTTGTGGCAACTGGGGTTTTTGCCTCCAAGGAGCATTCCTGAGGGTTGTTCCCAGAGAACGGCAGGGCTTTCTAGGCCCTCGTGAATTCCTCCGGTTCGTAACCAGGTCTCTAAACTAAACGGGCAGAGAAGCCCATGGCTTCTTTCTAGCGGGTGGGAAGGCCGGGCGGTGGCTGTCTGCCCCCCCGCCCCCCTCCAGCCAGCATCTGGAAGGAGCCGGGGAAGATGCTGGAGCCTCCCCGAGGGACGCCGACCTCGCTCAGGTAGCGCCACAGCAGCAAGCCCGGGAAAAGGTTAAAACGTTTATTTAACAAATTATATTAAGACAGACAATCACACAGTGAAACTTCCCTTCGCCAAGTACAGAGTCACCTCAAATAAATACGGTAAGGACGTCGTTCCCATGGCGAGGGCACAGCGGCCCGGCCGTGGCCCCAGCGTCCCATGGCAGCCCACACACCTGTCGCGGGGAGAACAGAAGCCCCGTCTCCTGGCGGTGACGGCCGCTGTGGGGCGGCATCCGGACGGGCGAAGGAGGAGGGGCCGCCGCCTCCAGGCCCCGGCGGCAGGGCGGGCAGTGGGCGGAGTCAGAGCTCGGCCCCGCACCCCCGTGGGCACGCGGCTGCCGGGTCGAGGCCCTGCTTTGCTCTCGGGCTCCCGGGATCTCAGGGGAGCCCTCGTCGTCGGGGTGGAGCGAGGGGGCAGCTGGGCTCTCGCCCCCTGCCGAGCACCATGGCGCAGCGGCGACGCTGTCGCGCGGGAACCAGCGTGGCTGGCGGCGCTGGGAGGTCCGTTACGGGACCGGAACCAAAAGGGGCTGTGAGGCGTGTGCTTATGCTGGACCAGCCGGCACAGTGGCTCTGGGGTCCGACGAGCCTCGGGCCCAAATCCGGTCTCTGCCACCTGCCAGCTTTGTGCCGCGGACTGGTCTCCGCTTCTTCGTCTCTAACCGGGAGCAACGAACATCCATTTCTGGGTGTTTTTCAAGGGAGAAAAACGGGAGAAAATGTGCTTAAAGAGGAGAAATGTGCCACTGCCTGGCACGGAGCAGGTGCTTAGTATGTGTTAGTCCTTGTCGCCTGCCGCGCTGCCGTTCTGAACAGCACGGGGGGTGGGGGGTGGGGAAGCAAATGTCAGGGGCTCCTGGTGGCCAACTGTGCAGAGGTCAGAACTGCCAGCAAGGAAGCCGGGGCGGGCGGGGGTCCTGACCTGGTCCCAGCTCTCCAGGTGGCAGGGGCATGTGGCCCATATTGGTTCCGGGACTCGGGGCAGGAAAAGCCTTGATAAAAATTTGCAAATGAACACGTCGCAATCTACTTACCCCCTATTACCACTATGCCCTTTCCAAGGGTTTTGGAGAGAGAGTGGATTTTCAGATGGAAGAGAGAAGGCAGCAGGGAAGCCTGTGCTCTCGTTGGTCTCTGGGGGAGCGGCGGGGAGTGCTGGGGGACGGAGGGCCTGGCCCCTGCCCTTCACACTTCCGAGAACCCTTGTCCTTCCCTGCCTGGGTGGTCACAGGGTTTGTGAGGCAATGCGCCCTCCCAGAAAGAAAAAGTCCCTCTGTTCCAGTGGTGTGCCAGGGGTCCAGGCTGTCCTGCTGTCTGCACGCGCCCCCCCCCCTATCCCCCCAAGAGGCAAAGAGGGCTGGGAGCAGCCTAAAATCTACCACAGACGTCAACCTTTCCCTAACACGGTTACTGCCTAATTGTCCTAATGGTTTAGGGTGACGTTCAGTCACCGTTACACGTAGCTTATGTCTACCATGCAGTGGAGGTCGTCACCCCAGGCCGCCTGCATCCACACCGGTCTGGCCTCTTCCTGGTGGCCCCGCAGCCCCATCCCGTAACTGCAGGATGGCCCCGGAGTTGGGGGGGGGGACAGTCACCCTCCCTGCCCAGCTCCGCCTTCTTGCACCCATGCTTGGCCTCCCACGTGGTCGTCTTTGGCCCTGAGAGCCGCTAAAACCCCTGGCTGTCGGTCAAGGGAGAAGGGCTGCTGGGTGCCGCCTGTCAGAGGGTAATCTTCCAGTCAGGCCGTGAACAAAGCGCAGGCACCAAGTGAACGGTACAGAAGGGATTGGTCGCCCCTCTGTGTTGGGCTTGGGGTCACGCAGGTCACTTGGTTTTGGACCGGCCACCCGTCCAAAAGGCAGCAGGAGACACAGGTTCTCTGGGCCCCACGGGACTTCTCCAGTTTCCCCAGAAACGCAACTAGCTGATCTCGGCGTGTACATCTGAGACCAGTTCGAAGCTCTCTCCTTCCTGGGTGAGCACCATAGCCCTTGGCTTCCTGGACCCCGGGGGTTCCACACACTGCCTGCATTTTCCTGCCGCTTTGCTGTGTGGGAGGCACAGGAAGGCCAGCTCCACCAGGGACGTCCCGGGTCTGGGCGGAGGGAGGGAGAGGTGCCCACTTCTCTAATGCACAGAAATCAGGAGGTATCGCCTTGAAGATCCGGGGCGACAGCGGTGAGGGTAGAGGTTCTGGAGCTGGCGTTGCTGAGGGCAGGTACAGGAGGTATTTTTGCCCCACCCCCACCTCTGAGCCGGCGGCCACCATCCACACTGTTGGCCAGTTCTGCCCCAGCCACCATGTGCCATCCCAGGAGCTACGGGCAGGCAGGGAGCGTCCTTGGCTGTGGCTCTCCTGTGCTACCTTCATGGGGGGGGGGGCACCTCCCTGCTCTCCAGGCCTCAGCCTGCTCCCACCACTCCCTCCCTCGCCCCCCCCCCCCCCATGCACGTCAAGCCTCCCGTCCAAAGCTCCTGCCCTCTAGTGACCTCCGAGGTGGGAGATCCCAACATTCTGTAGAATCGAGACAGACCCTGGTAACTAGACCAGGCAGGCCGTCGAGGTGGGGGCCTGAGCCCCCCAGGGGTGGCTGCAGCCCTGTTCTCATGGCAAACCGTGTGGGGCTGAACTTGGCAGCCGGCATTGTGGGAGATGCCAGTGTGGCCACTGGCCAGTCATGGCCCCAGTTCGGTGACCTGGCTCAGACGGACTTTTACAAACGACTCCTGCTGTGGGCAGACCCCATCGAGATGCAGCCTGGCTCTGCGAAGCTGGGTGACCACGTTCCCGCGTCCCTCTGCGGCTGGACACCAGCCCACGGGGTCTCTTTCCCGCAGCCCAGGGAGGGGCCGTCTCTGGGTCAGGGCACGTGGGCGTTGCAGAGATGAGCCCTTTGGGAGGAACAGGGCGGGTGGTGGGTGAGCACAGTGTCCCGGGCAGCAAAACTCCCCTCCAAGCAAGCACCAGGTCCCTCGGCCTTCTCGCCCAGCGGGGACGTCCTCTGTGGGGGCAGCCGGGCGGCTGCGCCCCGACCTCTGCGTGTCCAGTGTGTCGGTTGGGGGCCGAGTGTGAAGGGGTGGCCACCGGTGGGGCCTGGGGCCGCTCGGGGGCCGCCGGCTCCTTCCTCCCTCGAGTCCTCAGGGTTGCCGTGAAACGCTCAGGGCGCTTGTCGCTGCCAGTTCTGGGGCGCGGGGGGCTGTGCCCCGCTGCCACCCGCCTCAGGCTTCCAGGAGGAACGTGCGAGCTTAGCGGCAGGCAACAGTCAGGAGGACAGGGAGCCAGCGGGTCACCGGGAAGCTCCGCAATTGCGCGGGGCCCTCGGGTGGCTCCCGCGGTGGGTGGGGTCGCGTGTAGGAGGCTGGTCGTCACACAGACACGCCAGGAGCTGCTGGTCACTACAGCAAACACAGATTAGTCGAGATTATGAACAGTGTCCCCGGGGAGGCGGGGGTGTCCCGTCAGGCAAGCCGATGGCCGAGGAGGTAACCGCTCAGCCGCCCGGAGTCTCCCAGGCGAGCCCCCGGGGGGTGGGGGGGCGGTGAGGGCGGGCAGGAGGGACTGGACTGGGCGAGGGAGGGGCGCTCAGTAGTCGGGCGGCTGCGTCTTCTCCCCGAGGGGGCGGGGTGGCGGCCGGGCCTCAGGACTGGGGGATCTGCTGACACCGCGTGGGGCTGGGCGGGAGCCGGGCCGCGGCGCTCTGCTCCGTGCGGAAGCTGTACTCATACTGCGGGAGGGAGCGGACAGAGAAGCGTGGTCAGTGCGCGAGGAGGCCGCAGGGAGGCCTCGGCCCAGCCCGCGGAGGCCCCGGTGCCACCTTGCCGAGCGTGCGCCCACGCGTGGTGCCAGCGTGCGTGCGTGTGCGCAGACCGCGCTCTGGCCGCCCAGGGTGTGAGGACGGAGTCCTGGTCCAGGGGCTGCAGCGCCCGAAGCCACGCGCTGCCCCCGGGCCAGGCTGCCTGCAGGAGAGGGTCGCGCGAGGTACACCCCATCCCGCAACTGCCCAGGGGCCCTCTGACTCCGTGTTCTCCGGGCACGGCTGCTGACACACCCAAGCGGTGCCGGGAAGGGGCAGCACCCCACACGTCCGTGTACCTCTCTGAGTTCCCAGAGCTGCTCCCTGGAGGGTGGGTGACTGTCCTGGTTAGCTGATGAAAGCCGAGGCTCCCGGGGGGCAGCGCCCACACCGGCGACCCAGCCTGGGCCAGGGTGGCACCCGGAGGGGCACATCTGTGCCCTGTGCCACCTCATGCTTAAGACGGAAGCTTACCTGACCCTAGATCCCAGGAGCACGTATAGGTGGGCTCGGAGTCTAATGGAGACTCAGAGAGGCAAGAACTTCTGCTGGGGGATGGGGAGCCCCCATGGTTCCCCCGAAGACCTGGTGGGCATCGAAATGGGGGGGGGTGTGCCAGGCAGAAGAGCAGACACAGGTGAGGAGTGCCCTCCAGCAGACACGGGCCTGCCGGCCTGAGCTTCAGAGGCTGGGAGTGGGCCTGTGGCGAGCGGCCCGGCCCGTTATGTGCCAAGGCAGCCGTGTGGTCCTAGGAGTTTAGGAGTGAGGAGTTTGGATCAGGTCAGTGGTCGTTAAACATTTTATTTTTTAAATGTTTATTTTTGAGAGAGCAAGCAGGGGAGGGCCAGAGAGAGAGAGGAAGACAGAGGATCTGAAGCAGGTTCCATGCTGACAGCAGAGAGCCCTATGCGGGGCTCGAACTCAAAAACTGTGAGCTTATGACCTGAGCTGAGGATGGGGCTTAACTGAGCCACCCAGGCGCCCCTGTTAAACATTTTAAATAACATCTAAACACTTCTGAGCAGAACTGCCCTAAAAAAGGGCTTGTCTGTGTAAAACAGAGCAAAGTGGAGTTGTCCTGGCTGAACTTGGCCACCAGCTGAGGCTATTTCCTCGGGGACACTGGGGAGGCTGACAGGAAGCCTGGCCTGGCCCCCTGCCCCCAAGTGACTGCCCACTGCACAGAGAACAGCTAAGTGCTGACGGCTTTAGGCGTCAGTCCTGAATGAGGGGGAGCAGACCTCTGAGGCTTTTTCCCTCAAGTAGAAATGGTGGGTAGGCAGTCCAGCAGGCCACCCCTGCCGAAGGGCCCCCAAGGCTGACCCAGGACAGACGGACACAGATCTGCACTGGCCCCATCCTATCCCTGTGTTGAATAGCCTCGAGTGGCTCCTGAGCCCGGAGCCACAGGGCCTATGCCGCAGCTGTGACTGTGGTCCCTACAAAGGTCTGTTGCCAGAAGGGGCGAGAGGGAAGGGCTTTGGAGGGTGACCTCAGGCAGGTCTCTGCCCCTCTCTGAACCTTAGTGAACCTGTCTCTAAAGTGGGGTCACGTTAAGAAATAAGTGCTGGGGTGCTTGGGTGGCTCGGTCGGTTGAGGCTCCTCTGACTCTTGATTTCGGCTCAGACGGTATCTCACGGTTTGCCGGTTCGAGCCCCGCGTCGGGCTCTGTGCGGAGGGCGCGGGGCCTGCTCGGGATTCTCTCTCTCCCGTTGTCCCCAAAATAAATATTAAAAAGAAAGAGCTGGCGAGGCTGTGGAGAAAAGGGAACCCTTGTGCCCTGCTGGGAACACAAACTGGTGCCGCCACCTGGAAGACCCCGAGAACCCTGAACCTAGGACTCCCCTAGGCCTCGGCGATCCCACTTCACTCTAACTCAGCGAGATACCTGCAGCACCACGTCCACGGCAGCACCATCTAGAGCAGCCACGCCAGAGACCGCCTCCGTGGCCGCTGACAGATGAAGGGATACGGATGTGGCGTATATGTGCCACGGGATAGGATTCAGCCGTAAAAAAAAAAAAAAACAAAAAAAAAAAAACGAAATCTTGCCGTTTGCAACAGCAGGGCTGGACCCTGGGGGCATCGTGTGAAGTGAAATAAGTCAGAGAAAGATACCATGTGACCTCACTGATCTGTGCAATCTAGAAAACAAAACGAAACAAAACACAACACCCCATACTTAACAGGTACAGAGAACGGACCGGTACTCGCCAGGGGAGGGCGTGTGGATGGGCGAAGGGGGTCAAAAGGTACAAATTCCAGTTGTAAGATAAGTCAAGGAGATGTGACACACAGCATGGCGACTATGGTTGATCCTGTGTTGCTTATTTGGAAGTTGCTAAGAATAAATCTTAAAGGTTCTCATCACAAAAATTTGTCACCATGGTGACAGATGTTGACTCATTGTGATTATTTTGCCGTCTATATAAATATGGGTTCGTTATGTTGGACACCTGAAGCTCGTGGTATATATGTCAGTTAAACCTCACAAAAGTCAGTGGGGTCACAATCTACTCCCAGGGCCAACTGGGAAGACGGCGTGAGCTACAGCAGGTTAGGGGCCTGTACGGCCCTGGCACCAAGCAGGCACTCACTACACATCTGTTGGCTACTTTGAAAAACCTATTAAAGCAGCTCCCAACCCGCTCGCGTTTGGGCTCCCTGATGACCAGGGCCCAGGCCGTGGCTGGACTCCTGCCCCAGGAGGCTGGCCCAGCAGAGCAGCCCGGGACAAGGCCGCCTTTGGGCGAAGCCTGGGACAATACCGCCACCTGGTGGCTGCTCGCGTGCATCACAACAGGGAAGGTTCCCTCCTCGACTCCACCAGCACCCACCACCTCCGCCCGGTGCTGGGCACGGGGCCAGAGCATGTGCGTGCCAGCGCCATTAACCAAAGGGGGCAACACAGGAGGAGGGGCAGGAGTGCATTTCGGCCAGTGGCCGAGGGTGGTCCCCAGCAGCACCGAAGGGAAGGAGCCCGGCTGGGGAGACGTGGAACCAGGGATAAAAGGTCGGGGATTAGAAGCACTCGGGGGGAAGGGCAGCTGGAGTGACAGATGTGGAGATGCTTCAAGAGAAGCACACAGGGTCAGAAGATGAGGACGGGCCCTGCACGTGGGGGTGGGGGACCCGGAGGTGTGGGTCCGCGAGGGGAGCAGAGGGCAGGCATGAGCGCCAGAGCGGCACGGGCCGGGGCTGGGGTGGTTGAAAACACCTAGTGGCCTCCGTAGGAGCAGTTCTGGGTGGGCCAAGGTGCCAGTGTGGACTGGCCAGCGTGGTTACCCCTCAGGGGCGGGGAGAGAGGGCACCCAGAGCAAGAGACTAGCAGGCTGATGAACCCTGAACACATGTAGATCCCCTGGAGGTCCTGGTAGAACGCATGTCCTGACTCTGAAGGTCCGGGGTGGAGCCCAGGATCCTACATTGTCACCCAACTGCCAGGCGGCCTGCTGCTGTTCTGGGGACTAGCTCAGGCAATTCTGTGACCCAAAAGCGGGACGTGGGAATGGGTGTGGGTGCGGGTAGGCAGAGGGCCGAGATGGCAAGGCTCAGGAGAGGCCTCACTCTAGCCGCTCTAGGGCCACGCCTGGGAGGTGTCCGCCTGGGGCAGCGGACGGAAGGCACCTCGAGAACGAAGACGTCGTCCCGGGTGCACACACTGCCTTTTCCTGATTCACAACCCGCGCGCGCCCCTCCCCTCAGCAGCGGGCCAGGGCTCCTGGCACAGCGCACAGATTGCTGTCCCCGCACCCCCCCCACCCCCCCACCCCAATCCTACCCTTGGGAGCTTTCCCTTTTTAGGTTATCTTGGCTGGAGAAAAGCATTACTCCCCCCCACCTCTTGTTTTCTCTAACTCCCCAAATGAAATTTCAACATATGTCCCCAGACATAATCCCCCTTAGGCTGCGGATAACCCTTCCCACAGACACTGTCTTCTGCCGGGGATTGCTGGCCCCAAAGTGTTTGCCCAAGAGACTAGGGCCGCTTCTGGAAGGTCTTTCACTCCCTTGGGCAAACAGCGAGTACCTTTGAAGGTGGATTTGGGCCCGGATCTGTTTACTCAAGACATTAGTCTCCTGCATAAGGAAAACCTGCACTCGCGTACAAACAGCAAATCCTTTTTGAATTAAAAAAATTTTCAATTAAAAAGCATTTGGGTTCGCAGAGCAGAGAGCCCAGCTGAGCAGCGCCAGGTCATGGCGCCCTCTGGTGGACACAGGCCATCACAGCACCCGGGCCTGTCGGTCTCTCCAGGAAAAGAGACGTCACTGTCAGGGGCTCTCTTTGGGGCTTTCTGGGGGCCCAGGCACCGTGTGCCTCTGTCTGGGAGACCTTGCAGCTGAGGCATCGGGCCTCTCTAGCTACAGTGCGTGCGCCCCAGCTTCCAAAAGCCTTTTGCCATAGCAAGGGCATCATCCTGGTAAATGGGACATGCCGACCTTGGCTTCTAGCTGCAGCCTCGCTGGCAGAAAGGAGGCGATCAAACCCTCACCTGGTCACAGAGATGTGAGAAGCACCAGGGACAATTCGTGTGAAAGCACGCTGAGAATGAAAAAACCAGTCCTCCTGATGCATCAGAATCAAGAAGGTTTTTAACCAAAGCCACCGATCCCCGGGCCCTGCCCCCGGTGGGGCGGTTCTGGTTTAACTGGCCTGGCCTGACAGCATCAGCATTTTCCAGAAGCACCAGGAGATCTTACTGGTTAGGCAGGTGGAGAATCACTGCCTGAAAACTTTTACCGAATATAATACAGTCCCCGCTTTATGATGTCGATGTTTCGACTTGGATGTTTTTGACGTTAAGAAGGCACAAAAGCCAGTGATGTGCTGAACGAAACTCCTCCCAAGCCCGTCCTGGCGTCTGATGTTTGGCAGCTAGAGCTCCCCGGCAGCCCCCTCAGCCACGGGGCTCAGCAACCGATACGCTGACGGCCATGCTGTCCCCATACAACCATCTTGCGTGTCACTTTCAGTACAGTATCCAACAAATTGCAGGAGATCGTCAACAGCTTATTGCAACACAGGCTTTGTGTTAGATGCTTCTGCCCAACTGTGGGCTACTGTGTGTGTCCTGGGAGTTTAAGGTAGGCCAGGCTAAGCCAGGATGTTCGGTAAGTGAAGCGTACTAAGTGCATTTTCCACGCACGGTGTTTTCAGCTCACAACGGATTTACTGGGAGGAAAGCCCCATTGTAAGTTGAGGAAGATCTGCGGAGGGAAAAAAGGGCAAGTATATACCCTTCCTCCCGGAATCCAGTAATGACCAAATCAGAGGCTCCAGAGGAGAAAAGATAGTAAGGGATTATTTCTAGTGCCTGAGTAGTGCAGATATGGAAGCTGAGGCCCAGGGGAGGATCAGACTTCCCAAAGGTCCAGAGAGAGACAGGGCAAAGCTGGACCAGGCCCCCAGTGGCCCCTACGGACAGGTGCAGGGCTGGTGGGGCAACTGGCGTCAGACAAGCGTCTGCACCCTCCTCTCGTGCAGGTGCAGTTCGGAGGTGGGGGCAGACTGGCGAATGTGAACCGACGAGCCAGTGTAAGTTGGCACTGGGGTGGATCGTGGAAGAGCTGGAAGGGTGCACCGAGAACAGGCCCGGAGGGGCCAGGCTGGGCCTCGGAGGCCTGGCCAGGTGAAGGCGGGTGGAGGAGAAGTGCAGGGGCCAAGATTCAGGCCAACAGGAAGTCCGGTTCACTTAAGGCTCGTTCACACGGGCCTGGCCCCGTACGGACAGGAAGGTGGATGAGGTTCTTAGTGGCCCTGCCCTCCCAAGCCTGTCCTGGCATCTGCTCTCGTTCCTCACAGCCCAGGCCTTCGCTCTTGGTGCCCACGGTTCAACCCCTCTTAGAACATCAGCGATGGAAGCCTCTACCCCTCACTGAAGGGCTTGAGTCTCCTTCTGTCTCCAGAAGCCTGGCTGCTGGCACCCAGCCCCCCGTGCGAGGTCAAAGCCAGTGCCCCTGTGAGGAGCGGGCACAGAAGGGCCTCACGTCCCCATAGGGCAGCTGGTCTGGGTACCGGGGAGGCCTGTCCAGCTAATCCGAATATGTCCACCCCTTCGAGCTCCTGAAGGAGAGACTGAGAACCAAGCCCAAGGCTTGTGACACTTTGTGGTCTCTTATTTTTCCTCCCGTGGGAGTCCTTGTTTTGCACTCAGACTATGGTTCTACAGAGATCTCCGAAAAACTGGGGGAAGGCAGGGGAAGCGCTGGGGTCTCGACAAGCACGTGGAACTGCTTTACCTGGAGGAGGGCTGTCCTCGTGCGGCCTGAGGGCACAGGGGAGGGTGGGGATACCAGGACTTCCCTCCCCATTCTTGAGGTTCTAGAACACCCTAGAGCTGGAGAACGGGCCTGGAGCTCAGGGCTCATGGATTACAACCGTGACCCCTGTGGTCACTAGTAAGGTGATGGGTGCGGCAAGAGCTACCACGTCCCGAGTCAGCGAGCTGGGACCAAATCCTTGTGTCCCAGGAAGCTGGTATTGCTGTCTTTCCAGTAAAGGTGAGCAAACAGGGGCTCTGAGAGGCTGAGCAGCCTTTCTGATGCCACCAGGGCTTGGGGTGCTGCAGGGAGGCATTTTTAACCACCACCATGGTCGGGTATAGATGCTCTGGTCCCACATCAACTCCACAGAGGGGTCCGCGCGGCTCCCACAAGCCCTTGGGGAAGCCACTTCTGTGTCTGTTCTGGCTTTCCTGTTGGGTTCCTGGGCTCTGAGAGAGGAGCAGCCCCAAGTCGGGGCCCTGAGCCCACCCAGGCCCATTGCTGCGTCTCTCCTAAATGATGGTCTGAAGAAGAACCCCTCCAAGATGCACCTGCTCCAGCAGGAGCCATGTCTGCCTGGGCACTGTACCCGGCACAGTACCAGCCCGAGGGGGGCTCTGAAAGCAGCTGCTGAATTCATTAATGTACAGCCTTCCACTGATTCAGCCCTTGCATCTTTCCACTCTGGGGCATCCAGATCCCTTTCATCCTCCGCACCCAGACCTCCCCCCTTTCCCGCTCTAAGCCTGGGACTCCCAGGAGGGGATGGTGGTATCCACTCACTGCCCTAAGCAGCCTGCCTCCCTGGGCTCAGTGCCAGGAGAGCCCCCCACTCCAGAGGCACCCTCAGCTCACAAAGCACCTTCCGGCTGGACGCCGACGGAGGAGGAGGAGCGCCGGAGAGCCCTGAAGAGTGGAACATTAACTCCCATATCCCTGCCCCATCACACAGCCCCAGGATCCCCCCTCTTTCGGAGTGAGGTTTGAATGGTTTCTGCTGAGACCTTTCCCCATGAAAGCTCTTGGACCTCTCCTCCCCCACTGCCCAGCAGCAAGTCCTGAATGGGCCGGGGCCCAGTCATACCTTTGTGCCTTTCTGAACATTGGGACACTGTCTCCCGTGAACAGCTAAACCCTACTGTCCTTAAGGGCCCAGCTAAAGGGGCACTTGTTCTGAGACATGTTCCCTTCTCCCCTGGGGAGAATTCATCACAACCCCTGGGCCTCCACAACACTTCCCATATCTCTCGGTGCACGGTCAGGACGGGCCAGAGCCATTTCTGTAGCCTCAGAGCCTGGGGAGGTTGTGGCCCAGAAGAGGTGGGTGGGTGGATGGATGGGTGGCTGGGTGGGTGGATGAAGAATGGATAGATGGGTGGATGGATGGAATAGGATGGGTGAGTAAAGGGACAGAGCAGGTCTCTGGGAACAGCCTAGGGCAAAGGAGAGAAGGTAGGTAGCTTAGGGGCTATATTCTCAGGCAGGTCAGAGGTCATTCTGATTTTCAGTCCTTTGTGGAAGCAGCAGTCAGTCCAGTGTGGGTTTTCTGAATTCCTACAGCTCTCTGAGCAGGATGGTGGGATGCACCCTATCATGTGGTATTTAACTCATGCGTGTAAAGTCCTGAGCCTGGTGCTTGTCCACACCACCCCTGTGAACGCAAGATTATGAGTCTAAGTGTGATTTGTGTTGGTATCTCTGTGCGCACACTGTGTACAAGCTGGAGGTTCACACATTATTGGCTCGTGGGGTGTTTAAAAATAAACACTGAGAAGTTGAGAGAATGCATAAAATGCCAACATTTTCCACCTTTTACTAGACAAACGGGGGCTACGGCAACTCTGGATGTTCGTTTTTGTGACTGCAGGCTGCTGCTTTTCAAGAAACATGCATTTTCCGGTTTGCCACACTCCCCACCCCTCCCTACAAACTGCCCAGCCAGGCAGTGACAACTGCTGTGTTATCGCTGTGATTGATTTTGTGAGTGTGTGGGGGTGATGGGGACAAAGGAAGCAAGAAAGTGAAATAATTCTTGTAGCCATGACTATTACAAGTATGAAAATGAAAGACTGAGAAGGCCATGCGATTTTCAGGAAAATGGGGGAAGAGCACATTTTGTGGTGGAACCGAGGGTTGCTGTGTGATTAACAAGGACACAGAAGGCGTCTTACGTCCCTGCCCCTTCCCTGCCTCACCGCAGGGCTGGTGGCCTGGTGGGCGCCTGTGTGACCAGCCTGTCTGCTCTGCCGTGGAAGGACCGTGCCTTTGCTGCTGAAAATGCCATTTCTGTGTCTGCGGGCAGCCGTGGGGACTTCCCCCTCACTGGGCCAGCATTTCAGGGTTCACCCGTATCTTACCTAAAAAAGCAGCTATTTGCGTTTTCCCTCCCCAGGCTTTCTCCCCTCCTAAGTGACTCGTAGGAAGTATTTAAAACAATACCACTTTCTAGCACTGGAAAACGAGAGGCTGTGCGGTCGCTCTGGGAAAGTGCTCTCCCTGATCTTTCTGTCTTCATGCTTTTTACCTACATGACGGGCAACCTTGTAAGAGTTCGGTTTGGGGGGAGGGGGAGATTACTTTAAAACGTGGGGGATGAGAGTTCTCAAACCATGGAGAGGAAAATCCTTTCGTGAAGGACTTGGCAGGAGACCACGTATTCACCTTGACCTCAGTTTGAACAAGCATACACCCCACGGGGGCAACCGGGACAGGTGATTCTGTCTGCTGAACGCTCTCTCCGCGTCAGCTTCATTTCCATGGGCTCAGCCTGCTTCTCTTACTTCTGCGATGAATGCCTCGGGCCCCTGTGGGAGCAGTCTGGGTCGTGGCTGCTGCTAGGTGGGCTGGGGTGGGGGTGGGGGAAATGCTATGGGAGAGGACGCTGCTGTGGGGGGCGGGGCGGGGGGACAACGCTGCCTGCGGAACCAAAGGGGCGGTGGCGGCTGGGGGCGCGGAGACTCTCAGAATTAGGAACTCTATGAACATAATCCAGCATATTAATATGCTGTAGAGAAAATATATGATCATCTCAATAGATGATTAAAAGACATTTATCAAAAGCCACCATCCATTCCTGGTAAAAAACATTGAGAAAAGCAGAAATAGACGGCTAATTCTTTAACAAGATTAAAAAAAAAAAAAAAGACGTCTATACGAGCAAGCCACAGCAAGCAGCATTATGGGTTGTTGAAATTAGAAACTTCTGTTAACCCACAGGTAAGACAAGGAGGCCCGGTGGCCGAGGTCCCTAGCAGAGGCCTGCAGGAGAAGGGACAGACCCAGGGAAGGAGGCCTCATGGGTATTCGCAGGTGACAACTGCCTGCCAGGGACAGGGACACCAGAGGAAAGCAGCTGAAAAACCAGCAGAGACAACAGAAGAAGCTGGTGAGAAGCCAGCAGCTTCTTGATACACAAATGTCGGGGAAATAAAATGTAAGGAAAGAGCCATTCACAAGAGCCACAAAAACGTAAAACACCTGGAATGACCCAGAAAGAAGCGTGCAGGATCTCTACAAAGAACAACTGTTCTACTCTGCTCTCTGGATGGAGCCTCTTCATCTAAAACGCCAATCACTCCTCCGTTCATCTACGTAGTGAATTCAGTTAAACACTAGAACAGAGTTTTTGGAACCTCCCCCGCCCCACCAAAGATTCTAAAGTTAAGTTGGAAGAACAAGCACGTGAATATAATTAGGACCATTTGGGGGTCATAAAGGGAAAACTCTATCATATATTAAAGCTTATTATAAAGTTATAAGATTCAGAACACGGGTGGCAATAATATAAAAAGAACGGAGTCAAAAGGAAGGTCCACTGATCCGCTTACATAACGAAACAACAGGAGGAAGCCAGGATTTAAAATTCACTGGAGTGGGGGGGGGGGGGGGGGCGCGCCTGGGTCGCTCAGTTGGTTAAGCATCTGACTCTTGATTTTAGCTCAGGTCAGGATCTCATGGTTGTGAGATCGAGCCCTGTGTCCGGCTCTGCCAGCACAGAGCCTGCTTAAGATTCTTGAGATTCTCTCTCTTCCTCTCCCTCTGTCCCTCTCCCCTGCTTGCATTCTCTTTTGCTCGCTCGCTCGCTCACTCTCTCAAAAAAAAAATTCACCGAAGAAAGCAATCAGTATTCAGAAAATTGGCTAATGCTATAGGAGAAAATAAAGCTGGTCCTTATTCTTATCTTCTGATAAATTTCAGATGGATTAAGTTGTTGAAAAGAATTTAGTATTTTAATATATTAAAATACGAGAGTGGAAGAAAATAGGACTGATTATTTTTATAATCTGACTATGACACAAAACCCAAAATAAATAAAACATTAAAACAAAGACAAAAGTGCCCATGAAAAATGAAAACTATTATGTGGCAGAGCACATCATTAACAAGAAGAAAAACCACCAGTTAAACTGTGTGTTTGAACATATGACAGAAAGTGGTTATAAAGAACACGAAGAATTCCTTATTTTTTAATTTTATTTGAGAGAGAGGGAGAGGGAGAGACTCCCAAGCAGGCTCTGTGCGGAGCCTGATGTGGGGCTCGATCCCACAACCCTGGGATCAAGACCTGAGCTGAAATCAAGAGTTGGACACTCAACTGACTGAGCCGCCCCGGTGTCCCAAGGGCATAAAGAATTCTTAAAAACTAATGAAAAAAAAAAATTAAGCCAACAGAAAAAAATTGGGCAAGGGCACAAACAGAAGAGATTCACAAAATAACTACAAATACGCAATAACCATACGAAAGAATGTTCACCTTTAAATCCTGGTACTGCTCAGCTATAGTTAGAGAATGTGGGGGGGGGCAGGTACCCCCTGATACACTACGGGGTGGAGTGGGGAGGTTTCAATGCGCACACCCTTTTTGGAAGACAAATTGGTAATATATATTCTTCTAAAGAAAGACCCAGGGGAGAAAAGACACACGTACAAAGAAATATACTGCAGCAGCGTAAGAGTGAATAATTGGAAACAACTCAAAAGTCAATCAATAGTGGATTGCTTAAATAAATTATGGCATAATCATAAAAGGGAACCACATGTAGTCATTAAAAAGAATGAGGTAGGTCTGTGCAGAATGATGTGGAAGGTTGTGCCAAGTACAAAGCCAGGTACCGAGGATCACGCACGGTGTGAGCCTACCTCACGCGTGTGCGTCCACCTTTTACTTTACGTGTTTCTGTGATGTTTGCAGTTTTATAAACATGTACGACCTACCTTTGAACTCAAGGGGAACACCCTAAACATTAAAAAACGGATTCTGACTGGCAGGGTAGCTGCTTAAGATGATCAACTGTCCAAGACATCTGCTACAATTAATGGGGGAGGGAACTAATCTCGTCTGTGGCCTCAAACTGGTTCTTAAGCTTTGTGGTCAGACTCCTGGAGAGTCTATGAAGTGGCGGTCCCCAAGCTACGTCCCATATTTCAGAAGAAGCCTAACACTTCTCGTGAGCCTTCAGAAAAGCCAACCATTAAACTAATTTATTAGGTTTCTTTGTTTGGGGCTGGAATTATCTCAACTCAGTAAGAATGTGGGTGGCAGCTCTGTGCAATAATGAAAAAGGGAGGAAGAACAGGCTAACTTCTGTTTATTTAACTAAATTTTATTTAATAAGTAAATCAGGAAAATTTCTTTCCCAAAACGTATCCGCTTCCTCACGGAGAAATAAAAAGATTCTGGGGGGTGAAAACCTTCCATCTAGACAGAAGGCAGCTTATTTCCTGTTGCAGTTCCAGACCTGACCACTAGATGGTGCAAAGGGACCACACCACAGAGTTTGCAACCTCTCCCTCCACAAAATCCTTTACCGTTAATAAGCACAATGAAAGCTTTCCAAAAGTAGAAAGAATGAACAATTGTGCTGGGACATGAACATTTTGCTTTTATAAAATTGGGACTCTGCCATTTCATTATTGACACAAAAATCTTCCGCCTCGCTTTCTTCCCACGTACGCAGGTCCCAAATCTACTCGAAGGGGCCTCAAGAAGCCCGTGCAAAGTGGATGCCCAAAAGTTGAATTCGAAAATTCTTTTTACCTTGCGCTGCCACACGTGTTTCCATTAATTTCACCTCAATGTCGTGACGTAAATGCTAGTGGAATCGGCCCCAAGCTAAATAAGCAATGAGCCCCATTTTTCAACACACAAACACATAAAGATGTCAGCTCAAACTGTTTACTAATTAACACTTAAAAAGACACAAATTAGATATGCGTGGCTAAGAGCAATTATAATCAAGACGAATTTCTCTAGTCATTTGGGAACTGAGAAAAATGCCTAATTGCTGGAACCAATGTTTTAAAAACTGAAATGACGCCAGTTAGCAAATATGTTCATTTAAAGAACATTCCACGTGACTACACTCTTGAGGGTTGACTACAAACATGAGAACAAGGAAAATATTTAGGTATAAAATTAAAATTTTAAGCTCCCTTAGATTTATAACTTCTTCATTAAATACGTCTGCAGACAGCAGCCCATAAAAACCTGTAGCAATTAAGTGGTTAAATGAACTGCCTCCCTTGTCAATTTTAAGGGAGTGATTAATATTAGATCGTCCCTTTACTAATTAGACTCTCCCGTGTCTTTCAGCTTTAAAGTCGGGTGAAAATGGAGGCTGTGCGCCCTACAAGGAAGCACGGTGGGCTGATAAAGCTTCCCTCGTGCTCAGTTTTCAGTGTGGCGCCCACTGAAGGGAGGGTGAGCATCGTGGTTTCCTGCGGGATGTCGGCGGCAGGTGGGGAAATGGCTTTGCACTGAGCTGGAAGGCAGGATGGGTGCTGGATGCCACTTCATCATAGGAATTGCTGGCTCCTAGTTGTCAAAGGCTTGCAGGTTGTTATGCATGCAGCGTGAAATGTACAATCAAGGCCACTGTCTCTTGGCCGTTATTCCTTGAGATGAGGGCTGGAGGGTCTGCTGGAGGGGCGAGACTGGGGATGGCCAGGGCCACGGGGCAGGTGGGGCAGTGGGTGGGGAGGAAGGATGCAGAGTAATGGTAAGGGGAACAGAGACACCGGGATCATTTTAGGGGCTGCTGCCTGGACTGTGGAGCTGGGACGCATCTGCCTGGCTGTGACGGGGAATCCATCAGATGGTGAGGTGGGTCAACTGCTTACAAGGGACATAAAGAGCAGCAGAGACGGAGAATATTTATATGTCCATCTTCTCCGAGAGAAGATGCTTCATCACAGGGATTGGCTGCAAAATTACACTTTTCCTGACTCCTGAACAGAGACAACCTTTTGTCCGGGCAGCAGGAAGGACAGTAAGGCTTTCACTGGGACACGGTCCCCCGGGGCCACCACCACTCTCCTGCTGCTCAGCCCCATGGGGGAGGGGCCTGGGCCAGAAAACCTCCCCATCACTGCCACCGATCACCTCCTGTGGCTGAGGGGAGAGGAGCAACAACTCACTTTCTCATGCTTTGGACTAATTTACACGGCAGAGGTCCTGCTCCCGGCCGGGGACGGATGTGGACGGCAGGGAATATGGCTGCTGGACAACAGGCTGGGCAGGAAGGAGGCTGGTGTCACCACTGAGCACCAGGAGAGTGATGGCACTCAAGTGAGAATTTCTTTAGTAAGCACCACTTTGTCCACTGTCAACACCCACAGCTGAGAGTAGTTCTGAGTCGTGCAGGTTTCCTGTTTGCGAAGAATTCCGCCCCCTCCCCCCCCCCATTTCTGCTCGATGGCATCTACACAGGTTTTAGCCACGACCTTAAACATGACCATTCTTGGGGGTCTTTCAAGAAACTTAACCAAGTGCTGCATACGCCACAATCACCACGGACGCGGGACCAGAGCTCGGGCTGGGGTGGGGGAAGCCAGGGGACCTGCCCCAGGGTCACGTTGATGCAAAGATTTGGCATGCTACCCCAGGTATCCAAACTCACAAACTGTGCCCTCTCCACCCTACCATGTTGCCTCCACCGTGTACACGGTCCACATACGTCCCTGCAAACACCCGGTATCTGCCCACCAACGTGGCGGGTGGCTCTAGTCCACACTGTTAGCCACACTGCCGGGGGGGGCCTCATGCGTCTTCCTGCTGGCCTGGCCAGGGCCCAGCGTCACACTTTCCCTGAAGCTCGCCTGCTTCTGGGGGGAGGGGGGGCTGGAGGTGCACTGCCCACTCACAACTGGGGTGACACCTGGTCTCTCTCCATCGCTTACTGGGGTGCTTCTCGGGTGTGGCAGGCTGGGGCGCACTGCGGGTCCCTGCTTGCGCTGGCTGCTGGGGTATTCCCTTTGGTCCCTAACCACCCAGCTCAAAGCTGACAGGGTGAGGGGGGTCCTTCATGGAGTGAACTATCCCTGCGGCCAAATGATGGCGATAGGGCACAGGCTTAAATTCAGAAACACCCCCAGGCAGAGCAGGGTACGTAAAGTTAAGGTCAGCAGGAAAGCAGACCCACCCCGGTTCTGGACAGACAGAACGACGTGTTGCCATCAGGGACTGCACTGGAACTTCCTTTACGGCTGGGACCACCGAGCCCAGGTTTCAGCTCTGCACGGGGGCAACAGCACCTGTCTGCACGGGGTGTGGAGAGTGAAGGAGGACAGCACACGGCAGCCTCCATGGATGCCGGCCTCTCCCTGCTGCTTAGGAGCCCAAGGGATCGGGGAGGTATTCAGGATGGGCAGAGAGGCGGCTCGGGTCACGTGTCCGCCCCGAACCCAAAGGGTGTCTCCTGGCTTTCTGTGGGCAAGGGGTGTGGCTTACCAGTGTAAAGTATGACACAACGAGCAAAGCCAAGTCCTCTGCCAGGCAGCCCCCACCCTGCAGCCCCCAGGGGCAGCCAGGTGTGCCAGGAATGGGAAGCTGCAAAATCATCCTGACCAAAGGGACACCCAGCGACGCAGGCCCAACCCTCGGAGCCGAGAGCCGGGGCCAGGGGGCTGTGGGCCCAGCTTCTCTCCTCGGCCTCCGACTCCGTGAGCTATGCTTAGTTCAGGGGCGAAGAGCAGCAAGTTCATGATTGTTTATGGAGAAAAGTCTCTGCCATTGTTGCCAAAGCAGCAGCCCGTTCACCAGAGTGTGATATCAACATACTAATCACCATGAAATGCACGCGGATGGCCTGGGTTAAGTAACTTCTAAATCCTCAGATTAAACGAAAAAAACCACAGCATTCTTGACTGTGGTGGTGTTTGCGACGGTTTTATATCCTATTTAACGTTTCCAACCTCCCCCATCTCCCCTCATTTTAACTCCACTTTAATCTCCTTCAACGCAGAACACAGACGAGTATTTTTAACCCATCACTTAAACAAGAAATCAAGCTTGGCGTGGTCACGCGGGACGTCACTGCTTAGCCTCCAGCGGCAGAGCGGCGTGCCGTGCTGACACGGGATGGATTTACGCTGCTCGCCCCCCCTTCCTGTGGACGCTAATAGGGAAGAGTCACAACCAGCGTGACTGAGGCCACGGCAGCCGCATGCTGGGCATCGTCCTAAGCCCTGTACACGACTATCTCGGTCAAACCCCGTAAGTGCTGGCAGTGAGGATTTTTTATTACTCTCCCAGTTTACAGGGGGGAAGACGGAGGTTGAGAACAGCTAAGTGGCGCTGCTCAGATCTAAGCCCGGGGCGGCAGAGTCCAGAACTCTTTCTTCCCCCGCCAGCCTCTGCTCAGAGCACCGGACATCAAGACAACGCCTTCTAACAAGACACATGTTTGGGTCAGATTTTCGTCCTCAGCATGAGAATTCAGGTTTCTGGTGGTTTCTGCCACCCGCACCGAGCCTCACACAGGCTCCGCCTACTTGACCCCTTCCCGGTGACTCACGGGCCCAGCCAGGGTCAGGTCGACCGGCCTCCCTTGCGCCGTTGTCCCCATCAGCCCCTTCAAGGGATGTGAAACCACAGACTTTAAGTCATAAGGGGCAGGGTTTGGAGTGTAACTGCTGGGTCTCAATCTTGGGCAAGACCCTTCACCTCCAGAGTCTCAATTTCTGGGGGTGGGAACCAGTGGGAATGTACGTACAGCCCCGAGCTGAAGGTGAGCACAGAGCAGGTGCTGAAATAAAGGGGGCTATGGCTGTGGCACAGGAGGCCCGAGGCAGGAGAAAACACGACATTCAGACGCTGCCTCCTTGGTCCAGCACACAACACCTCTGCACCCTCAGCCCCGTCCGTGGTGCCAGGTGCTTGCGTTCGCATAGATTCGTGAAGTGTTCCTGAAAACCCCATGACGTGCCTTCTACTGTTATCCCAGCTTCAAACAGAGAGGGGACCGCTTGCCCCGGGTCAGCGTGGAGCCGGGTGAGACGTCTGTGTGACCTTGTCCGTCCTAAAGGGGTCACAGGCCGTGCCCCTGATTTATCCCTGCAGCCAGAGTGAGCCACCTTGAAAGCCACCTTGAAAGAGTGAGCCACCTTCTGCACACGCTCACCGGTGCCACCCTGCGCAGGGCCCCAGGCGAAGGCGGTTTGCGAACAGGCGGCGGGCAGAACCGTCTGGGGGCTGCTTGCTTTTGAGAAGGGGGTGCACGGGGCCCCACGTATATACACGGAGCCTGTGTATCTCCAATGTGGTGGCCAGCCATTCTTTTCCCCAAGTTCACTGCCCAGCACCCGCCCCCTCCCCCCAAATCTATAGATGACAATCAGGTTGGTTTTTATGATTTAGTGAGAATCAAAGACAAAGGGGGACTTTTTTTGTCTTGTTTTTGCTATGACAGCTTTAGAAATTTGTTGTACTACATTGATTCAATTTTCCTTGATTTCAGCCATCTTTCAATAATGCAACCTGCTTCTGCTAGCTGGGTATACAGGAGAAAACCCAAAGGAACTGAGAATATTGAAATGGTTCTACCATTTCCATCTTGGAGACAAATGTGCCTCTCAGAGGAGAGCCGGATGCAAGCATGTGACTCTGCCTAACGACCGTCTACACATAAGAGACGACACACACGCTCCAGTGATGTCTTACGCAAACAGGGAAAACACTGACCGGCGGGTCTGACCCCAGGCTCCTTCCCTCCTCTCGGCTCTCATTCCTCAGAGTTGTCACGTGGGCTGGAGTCTTGGATTTCTTTCTTTTTTATTAGGAAAACATCCAAACCATGTGGAACCAGGCGGCCAAATGGGGCCTCGCTTATCAGGCACAACGGAATGTATCCTGATCCTTGCTCTAAACCTGGAAGAGGCTCCTTGGATGTTTCCCCAAACCCCTCCTCATGACAAATAAGCAGGAGGAGGAGAGGGAAAGGAGACTCCGGGCCTATCCCCCAACCTCCACCTTTTAAAAACGGAAGCATTTTAAAACATTGAGGCCCGAATGGTTTCATCTGTCACTTAAAACCTTCCGGCTTAGAGAACACAAGGAGGTGTTGGTCATATGTGATTTGAAGCAAAAAACACGTTAAAAGTGAGTTTCTTTTTCTAAGGAATAAATCTGAGCGACACGGAAGTGTTTTCCTTGGAGGCCCCCCCACACCTGGGTACCCCCCCCACCCCCGCCAGATCCTGGGACCGCAGACCCGGGCCCCACCTGCCCCCAACTCTGGCAGCTTGCTTACCTCTTTTTCAATTTCTGCCAGAGATTTGATGGTGATTCCCAAGAGATCAAAGGGCTGCATCTGTAAACACAGATCAAGGCATCCTTTTAAACGGCTGGAAAATGCTGTTTCACATTCGCTTTTATGCATGACGACGGTGACATCTCAAACCACCCTATGTGATCTAGCGTTTTCTCTATTCTCTTTCAGTGGAAACCCACCAGGACTCTAGTGATCACTGAGGGTACAGGGGTGAGCGACGGGAGTACATATTGCAGAAAACCTGGTCGACAACAGGGCTGGCCCCTGCTGGCAGGGACCCTGCCTGGTCATCTGTCGACAGCACCCAGCAAGGTCACAGCCCTCCTAAAAGACAGTGACTGTCACTGATCACTTCTGCCTCTTCTCCACGCCCGTGTCAAAAGCCGGTTTGCTCCTTCCACAGCTGGGGGGCCGGAGGGGCACAGGGCTTCACCACATGCCACCCTGACTGCTCCATCTACGTGGTGGGATGGGTCTAAGCAGTTCCAGGAGGCAGGATGGTCAGTCTCTTGTCTGAGACTCCTTGACATCCAGGGAAGGAGCCGGAGGGAGTTCTAGGCCTCTGGAAATGCAAGGGGAATGAAGGACGTGCCCGTCAATTATCATTTGAGAAATGAGAAATGACCAGTCGTGGTGAAAACTGGTAACACTGCATTTTAATGGGCGTTTCTAGAAGTTCATGAAGATGGGAACTTTTTCTGAGAACGCTGGCTTTTCAACAGACAACATGAAAAATCAAATGCACATGGCAACAAGAGTCAGCTGGAAGCCTGGAGAAGTCTGGGCTGAACGCATGGTGAGAAGGGACCTGGTCCCTGGGGCCCCTGCTCTGAGCCCTCTCTGGGCACATCGGGCATTTCATATTCCCAAGGGGGTGGGGGCCGAAAACAGGCAGCTGGGACTAACAGGTGAAACCGGAGTCTCAGACAAAAGCCCAGGCCTTCGTGGTTCCCAGCCACAGCCCAGAGGTGGGGCTTCCTCTCCTGTTCGGAGCAGGGTGGCGGGGCCGTCCTGGCTGGGCTGCCGGGGGAGGTTAAAGGACAGAGCACAGGGGGTGTGTGGCACGGGGCTTGGCCCAAGCCACCGGGCCTCGGGCACGTGCTGAGTCGGCAGCGCCGGGCAGCAGCGAGCTGGCGAGGGCGATCTTGGGGCAGGGCCACGGAAGTCGGCACTCCGCTCCCGGGGCTGTGCTGCCAGTAGCCACAAAACAGCCTGGCTCTCTCCCGCTGCCAGCCCGAGTGGCAAGAACGGGGCTGCTTGCCCGCCATCCAGCAGAGGTCCAGCTGTTGCATCATTAGGCTCTAACTGCCCCACTAAACTTTCCCGATTGGAGCCGGTGCGCAGGACAGAACAGCCTCTCCGAGGGAGCGGGGCGGGAGAGGCGCCAGCGTTGCCATGGCAACGCGGCCAAGTGGCGTCGGCTGAAGTTACTCATGCTCCGCATGTCACGTCACGAGCATTTTTCAAGATTAAGCTGCTTACCAGAAGGGTTCAGAGGAGGCCTATTATATTTCATGAAAATGGAAACTACAGAGCAGGTCAAATCGCAAGCCGGGTGGTTTTAAGCTGGATCCAAGAAATACACTGAAGGATTCTTTAGCTGGTGCCCAAACTGGGGCCCTCACGGTTATTAGCTGCTCGAAGCAAAGTTCTGCAAAACGGATTTTAAAAGCCCTGAAACAAGTCTATCGAGCCTGCACGGGCCAGGCCTGTAACAGTTGAGGGCGGGGCTCTGCACCCAACGTGGGGGGCACCATCTGACAGGGTCCCAGGAGTGCCAGATGGGGTGGGCTCCTCAGTCTGGGATCGGGCCTTCAGGCCCCCAACCAGCCCCCTCAGGCCCCCTGTCATCAGAGATAGCTCAGGGGCCCCAGCTGGCCGGTGCATAGCATGGGGTTCCTGGGGGCCCACAGTGAGCGGGAGAGCACAGCCGCAGGCACACACACTAGCCGGCCGGCCCTGCCATTCCGAGGCCTCCCTCCAATCCAGAGCAGAGAGTGTGGTTATCGCAGCATCCGGCAATGACCATGAAAAAACCAGGCAGTCTTCTTTCTGTAAAATGTCGTCACGGTTAAATAAAAAAAACCAAAAATGAAGTCGAACCTGGGGGCGCCTGGGTGGCTCAGTCGGTTAAGCATCCGACTTCAGCTCAGGTCGTGATCTCCTAGTTTCCGAGTTTGAGCTCCACATCGGGCTCTGCGCTGTCCTGACCTTCGGACCCTCTGTCCCTCCCTCTCTCAAAAATGAATAAACGTTTTAAAAAAAATTTAAGAAGTTGAGCTTGGAAACCAAGAACATTCACAATGAGCCCAATTTATGGTCACATTTGGGGGGAAAAAAAAAAAAAAAAGGCTTGGCCATGGCCGAATCTGAGTTTTTCCGCTTGTCTGCCTCACTCCTTCCCCGCCCCTCGTGCCTGCTTTTCCCTAACTCTCTGAGCACCTGCTACGTGCAGCCGTAGCTGAAGGGGCCCAGAGAGGGAGTTGGGACAACACGAGGGAGGACCGGGGTGTGAGGGCTGCCGGGGGGGGGGCCCTGTGTGATGAGCAGAGGGAACGCAGGCGGGCTGGGGGTGACAGGACAGAAGGGAGATCATGCAGAACACTTACACTTTCTGGAACACAAGAAAACTTCTCTGAGATCATAAAAGGCACACCATCCATTGCTGCAAAAGAAGAGAGGAAACGGCATTGCAGACACCGGTGACGTTCAGGGACTTGAGATGCTGACGAAGTACAAGCTGACGCGGGCACAGGTACCACCCCTGCACCTAGGACACACACCCGGTGCAGAAGGCCAACACCTCACACACCCCCGGAGCACCACACAGAGGCACAGACCAGAGCCGTGGGGGCAAAGAAGGGCCTAGAGGCCACCTAGGAGTCAGGCCTCTGATCTATAAGCAGCGGGGGCCACCAAGGGGCTGGCAGCAGGAACAGAGGCTCAGGCAGGCAGGGAGGGGACACAGCTGTGCTCTGCGAGGTGGGCAGCGGACGTTCTCTCAGCTGAGAGTGACACAACCGTCCAGGCTGCCGGGCCCACGGGAAAGGTCCAGCTTGGAGGAAAGAGTGACTTAGGCATCAGAAAGACTAGGTTTGAATCCTGCCTGTGGGTTTCAGGGAGCTTAAGTTACATTTTAAAAGGAGGATGGCAGGGCCTGTGAGGAAGGGTGCGTGTGCACTGAAGGCATGTGTGGTGCCCGGCATGGAGAAGGGTGGGGGCAGCGTGGCCACCATGGTTCAGCCTCCGTCCCCTGGGCCTGGGCTTTTTTATTTTTTTATTTTTATTTTTATTTTTATTTATTTATTTATTTATTAAACTTTTTTTTTTTTTTTTTTTAACGTTTATTTATTTTTGAGACAGAGAGAGACAGAGCATGAACGGGGGAGGGTCAGAGAGAGGGAGACACAGAACCCAAAACAGGCTCCAGGCTCTGAGCTGTCAGCACAGAGCCCGACGCGGGGCTCGAACTCACGGACTGTGAGATCATGACCTGAGCCGAAGTCGGCCGCTTAACCGACTGAGCCACCCAGGCGCCCCGGGCCTGGGCTTTTTTAGATGGACTGCTGTCTTCAGGGGACAGCAGAATGGGAATGGGTCCCAAGCAAACAGAAACACCAGGGTCTGTGGTGCGGTTCCCTCCCCCCGGCCCTGCCGGCAATGGCCCTGAGGCACACTGTGGCCGAGGAGGAGGACGTGGAGAAGACGTGGTGAGTGGGCTCCCTGGGAAGCGGCTTCCCCCAGCATCCAAATGGGGCTTCCCTGGCATACAGGTGGCAGTTTCTTTCAGACCTAAGGAGGAAGAGTCGCGGGAGCGGAAAGAAGAAAAGCAGGAGAAAAAGAGAGAAGTCTGGGACAGAGTCAAAGAGGTCTGATCGCCAAGAGGATCATTTTACTCTATGTTCGTAATTTATTTTGGAGAGGAAAAGAATGAAGCCTTCTCTGGGAAGTCTGAAGAAAAGGAAATAGCACAGCTGGCCCCAGCTGCCGCACCGCCGGAAGCTTCCTTTCTTTCTAAGGTTGCTGTGCGAGACTTGTTCCCCTGCCCCCTGGCTCAGATAGAGACTTCCATGGTCGGGGCGGGGGGGGCTTGTCCCATTGTGGGGTCCCCGCAAGCCGCTGGGGCTGCCTGGAGGAGCTCCAGCTAAGGGCCAAGAGCAGTGTGACACTTTCCCAGAAAGGGTGATGGGAAGAAGCCCACAGTCATCTTCCGCAGTACGTCACACATTCGGACGTGACAGGTGACATCGGCGCACATATGCGTGCATGCTTGTGTATAGCCGCGAAAACCCATCAGTGAACAGATGACCCCTGAAAGGCCACGTACTTTCTAGAGGACAGGACGGGGTCCCACCCAAAATCTAAGAAGAGGCCACGATCCCTACCCAGCAACTGCCACCATCTTCCCAACTCCGGCTGTGAGCCAAGGTTCACCCCCGATGGCTCTCTGACCCCTGACCCCCTGCCCCCTCCTCAGTGCCACAGAGGCGGGTGGGCACGTAGCACTTAGCACTTGCCATCATGTCACAGACTGCGTCCTGCTGAGGGTACACAGGTAGCAAGCAGTGACTCAAAGCCTCTGACCCTTCCATTAGGCTTAAATGGAATTTCTGAGAACACATCTGCCTCTTCCAGACCAGGGCCTCTTCAAGGTTTTGACGACCATTATCATGCTCTCCCTAAGTCTCCAGGTGGCCCTTCTACGAGCTCCTCCTGATCGACCCCGGGCCAGGAAGTGGGTGTGTGCGAGAATAGTTCAGTCAGACCCGCCCTTCCCCAGGCCTCCCTGCTCACTGGCCATCCCAAGTCAAGGTGAAAGCCACGGTCTATTTTGCCTCTCCTTTAAATTCCCCAAGCCCACTGCTGTCCCCCGCCAGGGCCACGTCACTCTGCTCTCTGTACACACGTCTGCACACACACACCTCTTGCCGTTTCTTTCCGCCTGTTAGGCAGTGGGGCCCAAGGCCGAGCTCCCTTTGCTCGCCCCACGCACCCCACGCAGGAAGCACGCTGACCCAGGGCCCGGTGTAGTCTTCAGCGAGCCCATCTTCAGCACACATCCCCGAGTGGAGAAGCCCTGATCATTCATTCACGAGGCTTATTGGCGTGTGGGGGCTTCCGAGAAGCCAGGCGAAGAACTCCCCCTCGCTGATGACAGTGCCTGCATCTGAAGGCCCATGTGTGTTTAGAGAACGTGTGTTCTGGAGATGGGGTGACGTGCGATGGCCTGATCACCCCCGGAAACGAGAGGCCTGGGGAGCAGTGGGCGCAGGGGCGAGGCAGGGAGGTCCCAAGCTGGGAGCACATCAGCTCCCCAAACGGGGGGATTCCTAAGGTGGGGGTCCTCACTGGCACGTGAGGGCCTGCGAGCCCGTCACAGAACGCCCTCTCCCCTCCCCTCTCGTGCTGACCCCTGGCTGCCCTTCTGAGTGCCCCTCCAGCGGTGAGCCGTCCCAGGGGCGCTCCCCCTCCTCCCCGGGGACCTGGCCGGGGCCACATCTCCTCTCCGGGCAGTCCACGAGAGTCCCCTCTGCATCCCCGCATCCCCGGCACAGGGCAGGGCCCGGAGGGGCTCGGTGGCTGGCCCCACAGGGCACGTACCTAAGCCCCTGGGGGCTTGGTGAGCTGTTGACTGCCATCTTCCCCTAGTAACTGGGAAGATTTAAGCAGGGAGGAGGAGTACTTGGGTTTTTAAAGAAATTTTAGCACATTAGTAAAAATTCAGTAAATTTTGTGGAGGTGAAATTCACAGAATATAAAATTAATCATTTTAGAGGGAACAATCAGCAGCATCTGGTCCATTCACAATGTTGAGCAGCCACCACCTGTCTCTTCTTCCAAAGCACTTCCCCCCTCCAGAGTCATCCCCCAGCACTCAGCACTTTCCCTCTATTCCCCACAGCAGTGTGTTTTTCTCTCTCCTTCCAACTGACGGTCATGCCTTTGAAAAGAAAGATCTAGAAGATCTGGCTCTCCGGACCATGGTGGCCTGGCCTCCTGGAATGTCGCATTACTCCTTCTCAGGTTAGGACAGGGAGGCACACACGCACGCACAGCATTTCCAAAAGGCCCGTCTTAGCTTCTGAGACAGACCGGAGGAAGTGGGTAGGTCTCTCAGCTGCCTGGAGGGAGTTTCATTCAGAGGCGCCTCCCCCACCACGCTCTCAGGCCCTTCCCCCACCACGCCCTTCCCCAGGTGGAGACCTTACTTCCAGACCTGGAGAATGGGGGGGATATGTTGGGGCCATGGGCCAGTCCCCCACGTGAACATCATGGTGTTTGATGAAGGTACTCCTTCTGGTCCTCGATTAGAGTCAAAGGCAATTTCCTCACAGAGCAAATTTCTCTAGGAGGCTGAAGGCAGAAGACCAGAAGCGACATCTTTATGGGGCCACACTACAGGAAGCCCTTGTGGACAGAAGAAAGGGAAGAGGCACCCCGCGACTGTGTGAGAAGAGGCAGCCGTAGCCTTCAGAGCTATGCTGGCCTGGCTCGCCCCATGGCTGGTGCCCTGCTGATGGGCTCGGCAGCGGAGGAGATGGTGGGGAGGACCACTCAGATCCAGTCTGACTGCCAAGGGGAGCTGACTGGTGAAGGGAGAGAGATGGGAACTTTGGGATAAATTTCCACTTTAGAGTTCACGATAGAAAGATGGGCACGGCTGGATGCTTCTCATGTTCTAGAAAATAGACTTTTAACGGGCTTGCAGGAAAAAGAAAGCAAGTTGATAGGATCCTGTGGGCTGAAGTTCCTGGACGGAACTGGCGAGAGGAACAGGATGCTGTTGCCATGAGGGGAGCCCCTTAAAAGGGGAGCCAATAAAACTTTGCTAAATGGTCTGCCAGCCAAATTTCATTTATTTAAAAAATCTAGTATATCAAAGGTTTGAGTAGGCTGAAAGAATGTGGATTTTAGCAAAGTACTTGGCAAAATTTCTCACGTTACCTGTGTGGACAAGACAGATAAATATGGCTGGACAACGTTAAGGGGAGGGGAATCCATAACTAGCTGGACTAGATGTTCAAGAAGCTGATTAATAGATTGACACCGACCTCAACTGACCTCTCCGGAGGGTGCCCAGGGCGTTATCAATTAGTTCAGTGAAGACATGCCTAGTAGGCTTATCTAGGATGTGGCTGATGGAGAGATCTGGGAGGAGAGTCTATGAACTGGGTAACAGAGAGAAATCCAATAAAGATCTCAAAAAATTGGGATCCTGGGCTAAATTTAACGATGGAATTTACTGAAGGTCAATGCTAGTAAGTCCTGTACTTTAGGTCTAAAAAACCTACTGTGTTAGATGGGATGAAGGACATGTGAAATAACAACAGAAGACATGAAAAGAGACCGGTTCGTAGCTGAACAAGTCGGTAACGTGGTTTGGTATTTAACCAGGCAGGAGGGGTGCCATGGGTAAGTTATGGTGCGACAGTCCTGGTGCTGGTGAGAGAGCCGCCATCTTGGTCTGCTCTGGGCTTGACTGTGAGTTCAGTATGGGGACTGATCTCTCAAAGGGTCCTCTCAGGTGGCCTACAAGGAGTCCCAGGATGGTGAGGGACCTGAAGTCAGACCACGTAAGGAGAGGGGAGGAAACCATCAGGTCTCATGCTCCAGGAAGGTGTCATCCCTGTCCATTTTTGTTCACCCTCTAGAACCCAGCACTGTGCCAGCACATGGGGAAGGGCAGAAAGATGGGGATCCTGGTCCAGAGAAGACTCGAAGGTGATCGTAACCAAATGTCTGCGCGTATTTTCAGAGCTACCACAGGGCGAGGGCTAGAGGGATGGGGCAAGGACGAAAGGGAGGAACAGCAGAGCTGGCTGACCAGGGTCCAGGCAGAGGCCACGTGCTGGGGAGTGAGGGCGGGATTTTATGTGTTGGGGAGAAAGCTGATCTGTGGGACTGCTGAATCCCCTTCTAATTCCATAACATCCATTTCTACTCTTTATCTGGGCAGCCATTCCATATTTTAAAATATCTAGAGATTTGCCAAACATAATTCTTAAAATCAATGGCACACATTTTTCATGTGTTCCAAAAGAGTGTTCATAAATCATCTCCATCCTGGCTACTCATGGGGGAGCCACGTTACTTCCTTCCTTTCTTTCTCCCCTAGCTGAAGCCAGTGTTTTGTCTTCACTTTTCTTTAGTGCTCAGAGACTGTGACGCTCGCTCAGTCTATTGCTGAATCTACTCAGAGAGACACGTGGGGGAGCTGGAGTGAGAGCTGTGAGCGAGGGGGTCCCTGCTCTCATAGAGCCCCTGTTCGGATCCCCCAGGCTGCCCTCCCAGGCAGCCGGGGTCTGGGTGGGGGATCTCAGGCAGGCACCGCCTGGCCAGTCCGTGGCCACAACCCAGAAGCAGGGACAACGCCTGTCCTTTTCTTGCTGGCGCCAAAGGTGGCATTCCTGGGGCACACGGCAGTCCCCTCTCTAGGCCCCTTGGCTCCCAGGGACACGACAAAGCCCCCTTCCCCACCCACCGCCAAACCCTGGAGGTAACAGAACTGCTCCCAGTTCTACAAACCAGGCAAGAGGATAGGAACCTCCGCCATATTGGGTGGTGAACACGTAGCAAGTAACTTAAGCCTCAACACGGATCGCTTGCAAGTTATACTCAAGGAAGCCGCCGGGCGCCTGGAGGCTCAGTCGGTTGAGCACCTGACTTCGCCTTAGGTCATGATCTTGCAGTTCATGAGTCCGAGCCCCCATCGGGGTCTGTGCCGACATCTTCGGATCCTCTGTCTCCCTCTCTCTGCCCTTCCCCCCACTCTCTCTCTCAAAAATAAACAATTAAAACATTGCAAAGAAAAAAAAAGGAAGCCGAGGCCGAGAGCAGTCAGGTGCCAGGATTCGAGTACAGAGTCCAGCTTACAGTGGCTGTGTCAGTGTAGGGCTGCGGTGGGAGGGTGGGCCTGGCAGTTCAACGGCCTGGGTCTCACCCCCAACTCAGCAGGTGCGGACGTGTGGCCCGGCAGCCCGCCCCACCACTCTGAGCCTCGGCTACCCTGTGAGATGGGGGGAAAGACGCGGCTCTCAGGAGGCTGTGTGAGGGTCACAAGAGAAGCGAGGCCCCCGGCCCGCAAATGGTGGTTTCCGCCCCGACCTACAGCCACGCGCCAGACAGGCTTCCTTTTAGTACCAGGACTGTGTTTCCTTCTTCTTTTTTTTTTTTTTTTTTTAATTTTATTTTTGGTGGCAGTTTTAACAAAATGCTGATCCACGGCACGGAGCAGCATACAGCACATGAAAGCCAGGATGTGCCGCGGGCTCCGTAGTGCAATTAGCATTCTCCTAAACAAACGAGCTTCAACAGAGCTGTAATTAAGCAGGCCTGTAATTAAGTATATGCCCTTTATCATAACGATCATGCTTAAAAATGGCATGATGCACGGAACTCTGTTATTAATGCTGTAATCCCAGACTGAAGTGCGAGTACATAGAAATCAGCGTGTCAGGCCTGTCACCGGAGTGTTTGTAAAATACATTAAAGAAAAAAACCCAGGAAACAATGAGCTCATTCAACTGTTCTTTTTAAAATCAGGCACTACAAGTCAAGAGGATTGTGAATGCTCACAGAATCTGCAAGGTTTAAACAAATAAAGCTCTAATCTGCTGCCACTCCCTATTCTAAAGAAGGAGAGGGGGGGAATTTCCCCCCCCCCCCCCCAACTGACCCGAATACCTGACTTTGCTATTCTTGGGGGAAGTAAGTCCAATTTGCACACCGTATTTGTTTGGACGAAGAATCAGACTCCTGCTTACACAGACAGCCTAGCTAGGACCCTGCAGGAGCTCTGGCTGGGGATGGGACAGGCTTAGAGTTCCTGGACCTTCCCTTCGCACGGGGACTATCACTTTACTCGAGAAGGCACTCCCTCAGAGCCATCCCTTGACTCTCTCCTCCAAACACACACCATCGGACTTCTGCAGGCTCTACGCAAACCCACCGCCGACCAGTTCCCGAGGGCTCCAGAACCACGGCCACCCCGTTGCCTTGGGGTACCCACAGCTGCTCAGGGCTGCCCACCCCTTCCCTCACAGACATCTCACCGAGGAAGTGCTCTAATCAATGCATGTTTTAATTTCACCATGCTTGACAAAGGGTCATAAAATCATGTGGCAAAAAATGTGATATTTAAAGGAAAAGACTCCATTCCCAGCATCTCAAGTATCGTCCGCTTATAGGTAAAGCCCTGTAACGTGAACTGGAGTCACAACAGCTCAGAAGTACTTGCACAGACGATGGCGAACGAGGTGGCTTATTGGCAGGTGGTCATTTTCCGAATAAAGGTAAATGCAGCTGGAATGGTGCAAGGCCTTTAATCCCGGGTACCTGCTTGTAAGTAATCAGCAACCTGACCCTTTCTTCTCTCCTTCCCAGTGGATTCAAGAGTCCTTTACAATTTGTGACGGGAAAGATGCCAACGCCTCAAGATCTCAAGGCCGGTCCTCAAAATTCATTTGCACACCCAAACACCAAGCCTGTTCTGTTTTCTTGGTGATTTCACTTTGGGGATATTCCCTGGAAGATATCTGTAGACACCTCCAGGACTGTCTGCTCAGTGACATTCCAAGTGAGTCCACATAAGGCCAACCACTTCATTCTGGATCCCCAAAGCAATTTGTTTTTCCAGTTATTCATAAGCCCAAAGAACTGACTTATTAGCCACAGTGCCCTCCTGAGGGAGGAGGGAGTGGGTGCCAGAGTCAGACATGTGTGAGCACTGAGCTGGGCTCAGCCACTTGCTGGCTGTGGGATGCGTGGGGCAAGTCACTGGGCCCAAGTCACATGGGAGAGGACTAACCACGCCCACTCTGCAGCACTGCTCCGGGGACGAACCCGCAGGGGAGAGGGGGCAGAGCACGGCCCCGCCTGCAGCGGGCACGGAGGTAGTTACCAGTGATTCGCAGATACCAACAGCCCCCCCTTCTGCAGAGGCGTGATTCAGGCCGGGTCCACCTCGGACTCAGGACAAGGGTTTAATCTCTCTGTGCCTCTCTTTCCTCAACTGTAGAAGGAAAGGATCATACCTGGATTGCTGTGAAGCTTAAAGGAGATAAAAGCCCCAGGCACAAAGTACGTGCTCGGTAACGGTCACCATGACCATCATCGCCACTGCAGTTGGGGAGAATGCCCTTCCAAGAGAGTAGACCTCTGTGGTTTTCGACCTTTTACATCAACACGTTACGTGCAGCCACATTAAGTTCTGTAATCCGGGGGTGTGAGTCCCAATCCAGAGGCTTCTGGAGGTGCCGAAGCAGTGCCTGCCCCGGAGTACCTCAGTGCCCCCCACCACCCGACCATGGCTCTCCCTGGGGTCTGCCATCTCTGGCATTATAGGTCAAGCTCAAGTAGGAGCAAGGCCCAAGCTGGGCCCAGGCTGCTTCATGTCCCCCAGGAAAGAGTCCCAAAAGTGAAGTAAAGAAAACTGCCCCTGGGTGCCAGGTCCATGAGAAATAGCATATTCTTCAACATAAAGGTGGCTTCACCTGACAAATGAATATTCTCTGAGGTTCTACTGAGTGGGGGCAATTAGGAAGTCTCCCTGCTTCATTTCTTGGCCTCCCTGTCCCCCACACAGAACAACACCTGCCAGTAAGTGCCACTTTAGTCATGTGGCCCACTTCATCCCCCACATCCCTGGGAGGAAAGTGAGAGCCCTCCAACATCTGCCCCCCACCCCCCACTTCCAGAGCTGCCCTCAGGGGCCCGGGAGCTGGGGCCTGAGCAGAGGGAGCCTAGAGGGCAGGAGTCCAGAGAGGTTGGGCCACGCGCGCTCCACAGCCACGGGAAACTCTAGGCCTGTGCACAAGGACATCTTCCTCCCTCTGCTGCAGAAATGCTTTTTAATTTTTTAAGTTTATTTATTTAGAGAGAGACAGAGAGAGTGAGCGGGGGAGGAGCAGGGAGAGGGGGAGAAAGAGAGAGGGAGAAAGAGAGAGAGAGAGAGAGAGAGAGAATGAATGAATGAATGAATGAATGAATATCCCAAGCCGGCTCTGCACTGCCAGCTCGGAGCCTGATTTGGGGCTCCAACCCACGAACCATGAGATCATGACCTGAGCTGAAACCAAGAGTCTGACACTCTACCGACTGAGCCACCCAGGCGCCCCCAGAAACGCTTTTTAAATTTTCACAAGTATTTAGTAGCTTGGGCAGAGACCTACTAGGTTTTGCTCAAGGTAAAGATAAAATCCAACTAAGTGACACTTTTCCCCATGAGCAAAAGGCTCCTGGACTGTTGAGGAGCCACGGGGTAAATGTCCCCAGTGCGGGACAGAAAGTCCTAAGCGAGCTGGAGCGTAACAAAAGGGGCTCTGTAAAGGCAGGGTAAGAAGCAGACGGAGGGCCAGAGAAGGTCTGCTGCCCCTGGGAGCGACCACAGTCCTCCGGAACACAGGCACGGTCCGAACAAGCAGTTCAGGCCACGGCGAGTTGGGGATGGGGGCGAAGTGCGGATGCGAGGCAGCCTGGCCTCTAACTGCTGAGCGCCGAACGTCAGGTGCGGGGCGTGCGGGCAGGGCTCGGCCGCATGGGCAGGAACACACGCCTCCCCATCTTCTCAAGACCGACTTGTACACGGGCAGTCCCGACTTAAGACGGTTCCACTTACGAGTTTTCCACTTTATGATGGTACAAAAGGGACGTGCTTTTGGTGGAGGCCACATTTCAAATGTTGAATTTTGATCCTATCCTGAGCTAGCGCTGAGCGGAACGGTCCCTTCGCGGTGCAGGGCGGCAGGTCCCAGGCAGCCAGGTGACCACGAGCCGATGGCCATGCTGTCCCCGAATAGCCATCCTGTTTGTCACTTTCAGTACAGTATTCAACACACTTGAGATAGCCAACACTTTAGCAGCATATAGTAGGTTTTTAGACCCTCTTGCCCAACTGTAGGCCACCTTAAGTGTTCTGAGCATGTCTCAGGTAGGCTAGGCTAGGCTATGACGCCGGTAGGGCAGGTATAGTAAATGCATTTTCAGCCCGCGATGGGTTTATTGGGACGTAACCCCACAGGGAGACGAGGAAGACCTGTATCTTTTGAAGTTGTATTTTTTTAACCCCCTCAATAAAGGAATACATTTTAATTTCGAGAGAGAGAGCGCGAGCAAGTGGGGGAGGAGAAGAGGGAAGGAGCAGAGAGAGAATCTTAAGCAGGCTCCACGCTCGGCGTGGGGCTCCAGGCAGGGCTGCATCTCACAACCCTGAGATCACAACCTGAGCTGAAGCCAAGAATCAGATCCTTAACCAACCGCACAGAGCACGCAGGCACCCCAGATGAATACATTTCCTGAACAAACAGTTCCAAAAGTATAGCTGAGTTGAAGCGCCCCTTGAATTCAGAGCCCTGATCCCACACCCTCCTCAGGGCTAGCCCTGGGTGTGGTCTATGCACGGCCCATGGGGTCTTCCCGGCCTGTTTGCATGTGCGGAATACATGCACGTACGGACCCGTTTGCATACGTAGAGAAGAAATACAGAATTTTGTCTTGTATGTGCCTGTGTTTTTCATACAAACAGTATCACCGCAGAGCTAACTGCTCTGAATTTTGCTTTTTTTCAATAGCTGTCAGCGTTCCCATGTTGGTAGTGACAGACGTATCTCGGTCTTTTTAACAGCTGAACAGGAGAGTGGAGAGACCAGCAATGGCCAGCTCATAAGGAGCCCTGACTGCCATTTTAAGTGGCCTGCATGTCACCACGAGGTCCCTGGGGAGCCACTGAAGGGTTTTTGAGCTGGAGAGGGACATGGTCATGTTTTGTTTTAGGAAAGTCTTTTTTGAGTGTGGAGAGAAGCATGGATTAGAGGGAGTGAGGCTGGAGGCAGGACCTTGAGGGAGGAGGTTCTTGGCAGGAAAAGAGGTACGGAACGCCAGTGGTGGCATCTAGGACTGTGACAGCAAGAAGGGAGTAGTGGGGACGGATCGAGAGGTATTCAGATGCAGGGCCAAGAGACTTGGCAACTGGCTGCAGCAGTGAAAGGGGGAGGAGCAGGGGGAGGAGGCGAGGGTGACCCCGAGATTCCGGCTTGGCCATCGGGAGAATAGGGGGCCGGGGGACCGGGAGAGGAGTGCAGGGTAAGCTGGTGGGGGCCCTTTTGGCTGTATTGGGTTTGAGAGGCTTGCAAGACAACCCAAGAGGGAAACTGGTGAACGTGGTTGGGACGTCACGAGCGAGATGCAACATTGGTCGGTAAGGACCGCCCAGATGGAAATACAGAAGTGAGGGCTGGGCAGGACTGGGGGGTTCCAGCCCGCTGGTGACTGAGGCACGAGAGAAGATGAGACATTCTGGGAAAAACACACGGTGGGACGAGGGCAGGCCCACGACAGGGCACTGAGGACTGCTGACATCGATGCTCTGGCTGAGGAAGATAAATTGGCCAGGGGGTTAGAATGGTGCTAATGGATCAAATCCGGAGGTGACAGCATAAGCTTGATGTTAAGAAGTAGATATAGATACATAAACATACACAGTTACATATGTGTTTATACACTTGTGCACTTAGACGTATGCACACGCACTCCCAACACACACAACTGTAGGTATATCTCTATCCGCTGACAGCCCAGGAGCCGTGAGCCACATCTAGTGCCCAGATTTTGGGTTCTAGTGTTCTCCTCCAGAAGAAACAGGGGCTCTTTGTGGAGAAGTGGCTGATGGAAGGGGGGCGGGGAAGGGACAAGTCTGGGACATGCTGTTGTACCAGAAAGAAAGGCATCCTCAAAGAATCACGGAAAGTCCGCAGAAGGATCCAGGAGCCAGTGGGAAGGGGCTCCCGCTGGCCAGTCGGAACAATTTGAGTGTCAAAGTAATGATGACAATGAATAAGAACGCACCAGTGCACACCCAACACGCACAAACTGGGGGTGAGGGGAAGCTCTTCCTTACAATAAAACGCCAACTCCTATCGAAGGAATGACGGAGTTACGAAAATCGGTGGATAATCTGATGGGGAGGGAGCTATTCACGTAGCCCCCAAATACTTCCCACTAATTACATATCTGCCACAAAAGGAAACACGCTAATTTTACCGTAAAGAAACCCGGCGAACAGCACCATAGGCAGGGGATCCCAGCTGGGTCATGCCAACATCGCAAACCTCCTGACGGGATGCCCTGAGAGGGGGACAGCGTCTGTTGACGCAGTGACAGTGAAAAGAAAACCAGCCTTGTAGTGAGGAGGCCCACGTGCGTGGCGGTCACATCTCGGTGTCCTCATCGGAGACTGAACGGGCTGGGCCAGATGTCTCAGCCGGTGCTCATCTGCGACTTTAAAAAAAAAAATGCCACCTACTGTTCCTCCCCCAGGAGGTTCTGATTTGCTCGCTCTGAGCTGTGGGCCCCGGGTAGCAGTTTTTCAACGCTCCCAGGTGAGTGTGAGGTGTAGCCCTGGGCTAGATGAAGTCTAAAATCCCTCCTAGCTGGACATTCTTCCGTCACAGAAGCATCATATTAAATACGTATCGGTGATTTGACACCGGGATGAAGCCCCAGAAGATGCAGTTCTCAACCCCCCTGGAGGTAACAGCTGGTTTCTTGCTGACTTCTCCAGCCCTCGACCAGATTCTACTCACAAAGCCTTGTAACAGGTTCTGGTCAGATGCCTCCCCTTCCCTTTGCTGGAACCAAAGAGCAAGGAGAGAAGGTGTCCCAGGTTTCCGTACGTCTGAAGCCGCTCTGGACCCACCACTCTCTGGAGAGCGCTGCCCCAGGTGTGCCCGCCCAGGGGGCAGAGGAGTGGGCCAGGGCATTGCACACAGCCCCGTTTAAACCTCCGGATGGCCCTGTGAGGTGTTGCCATGCCCACCCTGCCAAAGCGACCTGGAACGCGGAAGGGAAGGGACTTATCAGGGCCACACAGCTGGTGAATGGCAGGGCTGGGGCAGGAACGGGGATGCTCGCTCCAAGTCCGCCGCCTTCCTGCTGTGCGAAGGATGAGGTGGGGATGTCCTCCAAGAAATGAAAACGTGACCTACAAATGGAAGTGGACTGTAATCCAGAAGGGGAGAGAGCGGGTGGCAGGCGTGTGGAGGTGGAAGAGGTCTGGGGGCCACCGCCCGCGGCATCTTTGGGGCACTCTCCCAGGGGACACTCTTACATCCAAGACAGATAGACTCGCCTCTGCCGTTCGTTCTCTGATGTCATGATTCCACTTCGTAGGTAAGCTTTTAATGGTCTGAGCGCCCACGCACTTTATCAACAGGATAGTGGGCTCGAATATCCCCCAAAGAGGACAGGTAGGACCCCATTAGACATTTTAAGATTTGAGAGGCGCCTGGGTGGCGCAGTCGGTTAAGCGTCTGACTTCAGCCAGGTCACGATCTCGCGGTCCGTGAGTTCGAGCCCCGCGTCAGGCTCTGGGCTGATGGCTCGGAGCCTGGAGCCTGTTTCCGATTCTGTGTCTCCCTCTCTCTCTGCCCCTCCCCCGTTCATGCTCTGTCTCTCTCTGTCCCAAAAATAAATAAACGTTGGGAAAAAAAAAAAAAAAAAAGATTTGAAAAGAGCTTGCCCATAGGTTAAAGAGAAATGGCGCAAAATGTGGCATTTTGGTACCACCGCACCGAGCTCTTCTGACCTTGATTAGCGGGATCAAATTCCCCAGGGCCTGGGCATCCCCCAGGGAAGGAGAGACTCTGGGACGAGGGCCCCGAGGCGCAGCCACCGTGGGAGAGGCTGCCTGAGCGGCTCCAGGCTTCAGCCTCCCTAAACTGCTGGGTGGTTCCGAAACCAGGCACCGTGGCAGACAGGGACGGGCCCAATAAAACGGGACCTCCACGCAGAGCCTGATGGCAGTCTAAACCCAACTTGAACTTACACAAGACCGCGCTGCTTGCGTGCATTCAGACCAGGCCAGAACTTAGCTGGAAGGGAAAAAAGGGGCACTTTTAGGTCTTGCATTTTTCTCCCTCAACAGAAAGCTCAAATCCTGAACTTCCCAGTTCAGCAGCCAAGGCCTGGCCGTCGTCCGCCTCACGTAGCTAGACCTCTACCATCTGGTGGAGGTGGGCAGGCTCCGCCGGCCCCCACGGCAGGGCGTGGAATGACAGGAGACTAGAAATGAACGCCCGTGGCTGGGATGGGGCGCAGGAGCGCGCACACTGGATCTACACCGCGGTGCGTTTCCAAACAGCATCGTTTTCGAGAAACTTCGCCCCAGGAAACGGCTTCTCTTGAAAGCAGTTTACCACCTTCCACAAACTCCCGTCCTGCGGACGGGCTCTCTGGACAGCGGTGATCTGAAGAGGAAGTTCTGAGAAACGATGCCTGCGCGGACACCCGCCTTGACGTGGAAATCCCAGGGAGTGTGCTCCCTTCCGTTAAACCTGGCGTGTCTGTGAAGTACAATGCCATAAATTACCCAGATCTCAGATTTAATATTAACCTTTAAAGGGCATGTCACAAAAATGTATTCTCTAAATATTGGTTGTTAGTTCACTTTGTAAGTCTATCACGGAGATAGGTATAAGGCTGCCACCCGTCTCTGACTACACCTGTCACAGACGTCTCCCGCCACCTGACAGTAATTCCAACCGAACCCAGCAGCCCCACGAGCGAACAATTCAACCATCCACTCTAACCACGACCCAAGCTCAGCCTTGAGATTTAATAATAGAGCCTGCTAATAGGACTCTAATTTCTAGAGCTGATGAACTTTCAGAGGCAACATGGGTTGAAATAGCGAGCGCAGAGATGACAAAGAATTTTAATCCAGGGTCCTTTGAACTATCCGGTGTAATAAGCACTTGTTCCTTTCCACAATGGGCATATAAAAGAGAAATCTCAATAATAATTGCTGTAATTATCTTGAAAAATATGCAGAGATTAATGGTGATTATGAAAATCTGTGTAATTGTTCTCTGAAATCATCACTGATCAAGCGGGATCCTGAGATGGCCGCTGCCAGAGAACTTTTAACGCCGAACAACATGTGGGCGCTGAAATGTGACATTTTGGCTTTCTCCTTGTAAAATATTACCCTGTGTTTACGAAGTTGTTTTTCATCATTTCCGAGACCCTGGCCTGCATTTTAACTCTTCATACCAGTGCCCTGAAAAGGTTCCAAGACGCCCTTAATGGGATGCGTATGTCATTGTGGTTCAAAGCCCCAAGTTCAACTTGTTATTTATTCAAATAATTAATTACTCTTGTATCCATCGAGCAGTTTGTCATGACACATTAATGACTTGATAGACTTCTATGAACTGGCGAACACAGAACAGCAGAGCGTTTTTATCGTCATTTAATTTTAAAACGATCCTGTGTGAAATTATCTAGTCGTGAGTGATGGTAGCATAAAGAACAGACTCAGCAAAGCCCCTTTTGGATCATCGCTTTATTAATGGTAACGTCAGGGAAATGAAAAATGCTAACATTGTCATATTCCGCTGCTGGGTGGAGATGAATGGCTGGGGGACGGGGCGAGGGCTCCCAGCACTCACTGCCAAGAGCACGGAGCCCCTCCTGGCGCCCGGCCGGCGGGGACCCCAGCCTCACACACCCACAAGCTCCTCGAAACCACCTCCATGCCCGGGCTCCCTTTCCAGTTTATGGCTCTCGATGTCTATTACTTTGTGTGTGTGGTCTTTTTAAAAAAAATTTTTTTCCCCACTTGAATTTTCCACTAGCGATCTAAAGCACCCTCACGAAAACATTTCACTTTATTGCTTTGAACATTAAATGTTATTAATCCAATAGAAAAACGTTAAAGATATTGCTGTCACCTTTAAATGTGAAATGATATTGGGCGCTAAAAAACGCTGGGTTAGTAGAAAAGATGTTCCCTTAGTTTTCAAGTCTTGAGATAACCGTTTTGGGTTGATGATAAAATAATATTTCTACATGGCTCACAGCACAACATCTGCTTAAAAGACACTTCCTGTTCAGCTTTTTTTTTTTTTTTTTTTTTTATATAGCGAAAATTGTTTCTCAATTGTTTTAATTACAAACTTGGGACTTTATGCAAACTACTCCGTGGCAGTGTGATTGGAAGACAATAGACGCAGTCCCTGATGAGCCCCGAACCAGCCAGCGAGCGGAATCGCGGGGGACTCTCTGCCGGCCACGTGCATTGGCGCGTCCACTGGGGACGCAACACAACAGGCAGTGAGGCATTGTTCCCGCCGCCCACCCCCCCCCCCCACCCCCAACAGAGAAGAAAGAGTGGATCTCTGCCCTTACAAGCTTCCTGCTTCTATTTCCCGGATCCCAGTGAAAAGCTCTACCACCCACCTGGATGTCTGATCCCGGGGCCTGGGACAGTAGGGACTTGTCCCCTATCCCCTCCTGCACCTGTCATCAGTACTTTAAATCCCAAAGAGGGGGGTGGTGGTGGCGGCTCACAGTTAGTTGAACTCCTACTCTGTGCCAGGCCCTGGTCTAGGGGCTTTCTGTGTCTTGATGGATTTCTCATGACAATCCTGAGTTATGTATTCTTGTTACTCATTCTCGTCACCCCCAGCCCCCTCCAATTTTACACAGGACGCTCTGGCTAAGGGCACTGAGGCAACCTGCCAGGAGCACACGGCAGCAAGACGCAGAAGCAGAAGTGAACCGAGGAGCTGCCTCCCTCCCACGACACCACAGAGCCTCTCGATCCTCTCTGGACCACAGTCCTGGACACGGGGGATGCCCGCCCCTCTGGCCCTGACATCGGCTGCTCCGCGTCACTCTAATCTACTAACCGGCACAACTATCAGTGTGGTCTGCGTTGAGATGGGGTGCGTTGAGATTTGATAAACAAATCCAAGGACCCGGGAAGGTCCAAGCCAGAGGTTTAGTTTGGTGCCTATTCTCTGGAATGCTTTCCTTTTCCAGGTGGAGACACTGGGGCCCAAGCGCTCACGACTTCCACGGGGACATTTCCAGCAAAGTGGGAGCTGAAGCCCTGGTCGCCGGAGGCCCCAGGCTGCCTCCACCCAGGACCTGCCTCATGTGCAGGGAGCCCTTGCAGGAGCACAGCCTCACTTTGCCCCCTCAGGGAGGTGTGAACAGAGCCACGGAGAGCACACGCAGCGAGGTGGGGGCGTGCCAGGGTGAGAGACCGTGCGGTGGCAGATTCGTTTGGGGGACTGCTGGGGCCTCTCAGAGAGACTGGCAGGCATCCTCTAGAGCAGCTGAGACGCGCATATGACACTGTAGATGCCACAGGCAGGAAGAAAAAAAAACATAGTGGTTTCAAATAGGAGCCCCCAAGTGGAAAGTCCAGACAGGTAACGCAAATGGCAGGAGACCCTGCTTCTCAGGCAGGGCACCTCCACCTGGGGAGCCAGCCCACGGAAAACAAGCCCTGAGCACAGGAGCCCTCTCTCTGGAGAGCAATCACGTCTCTGGAGATGGTGCCCCTGTGGGAGAGGGGCCAGTCCAGACAAGCGAGGGGGGGTAAGGCAGGCACTGGTAAGCGTGGCCTTTGTTGGCACTCTGAAGACGGTGTCTTCACCTGAATGTGAGACAGGAAAGCATCAAAACCTTTGAGGAGAAAGCAGGAAAAAACCTTTTTGACCTCAGCCGCAGCAATTTCTTACTCAACACATCTCCAAAGGCAAGGGAATTAAAAGCAAAAATGAACTATTGGGACCTCATCAAGATAAAAAGCTTCTGCACTGCAAAGGAAACAATCAACAAAACTAAAAGGCAACCGACGGAATGGGAAAAGATATTTGCAAATGACATATTGGATAAAGGGCTAGTATCCAAAACCCTTATAAGGAACTCACCAAACTCTACCCCCGAAAAACAAATAATCCAGTGAAGAAATGGGCAGAAGACATGAATAGACACTTTTCCAAAGAAGACATCCAGATGGCCAACAGACACATGAAAAGATGCTCAACGTCACTCCTCATCAGGGAAATATAAATCAAAACAACACTGAGATACCACCTCACACCGGTCAGAGTGGCTACAATGAACACATCAGGAGACTATAGATGCTGGGGAGGATGTGGAGAAATGGGAACCCTCTTGCACTCTCGGTGGGAATGCAAACTGGTGCAGTCGCTCTGGAAAAGTGTGGAGGTTCCTCAAAAAATTAAAAATATAATTAACTTATGACCCAGAAATAGCACTACTAGGAATTTACCCAAGGGATACAGGAGTGCTGATGCATAGGGGCACATGTACCCCAATGTTTATAGCAGCACTTTCAACAATAGCCAAATTATGGAAAAGAGCCTAAATGTCCATCAACTGATGAATGGATAAAGAAGATGTGGTTTATATATACCATGGAATACTACTTGGCAATGAGAAAGAATGAAATCCAGCCATTTGCAGCAATGTGGATGGAACTGGAGGGTATTATGCTAAGTGAAATAAGTCAGAGAAAGATACCATATGTTTTCACTCATATGCGGATCTTGAGAAACTTAACAGAAGACCATATGGGAAGGGAAGGGAGGAAAAAAGTTACAGAGAGGGATGGAGGCAAACCATAAGAGATTCTTGGATACTGAGAACAAACTAAGAGCTGATGGGGGGTGGGGAAGAGGGGAAAGTGGGTGATGGGCATTGAGGAGGGCACTTGTTGGGATGAGCACTGGGTATTGTATGGAAACCAGGTCAACAGTAAGTAATATTAAAAAAATAAATAAAAATAAAGATGGTGTCTTCAAAGCTGGCCCCCACATTCCAGAAGACACATCCTCTCTCTCCAAACCACAGGTCGTCAGACTTCCAAATGTGTCAGAATGACCTGGGATGCTCCTGAAAAATGCAAAAATCCCTAGCCCCCAACCTCGAGACTCTGGCTCAATGGCACCATGAGAAGCCCCAGCCTGTGCTTGGAGCCAGAGAGTGCTTCCGTGAGGGTCTCAGGGCTACAGTTTCCTGAAGATTTATGCACAAACAGGTCTCTGTTTACCCATAAGGACTAACTGTGGCAGGGCCAGGCAGTACCGCAGTACTGGTCACTGCTGTCACTTGGCAAAAGCCAGGCACTGTGCTAGACCACATCACAACCCAGAGAGGCAAATGGGGGTCACCCTGTCTCATGGCGGTGAGAGCCAAGGGAGCCATGCTTCCAGTCCAAAGGGAGGCCAGCAACGTCTAGCTTAGAAGGTCAGGATCTTGACACTCCTACATAATTTAAGACAAGATGTCAAGAAATACCAATGCCAAAGCACAACCAGGCTCTCCACTAAGTGATTATTAATCACGTATTATGTAACCCAACCACAGGTATCTCTTTGTTTAGATCTTCCATGGGCAAGATACCCAGAAAGGTCGTTGGTCTATCTTTATATCTGCGGTGAGTTTCTGGAGTCCTCAGGGTTCGTTCGTTCGTTCTTTCTTTCTTTCTTTCTTCCTTCCTTTCTTTAATGTCTTTTATTTTTGAGAAAGAGAGAGAGAGAGAGAGAACGAGAATGAACAGGGGAGGGGCAGAAAGAGAGGGAGACACACAATACCGAGCAAGTTCCAGGCTCTGAGCTGTCAGCACAGAGCCCGACACGGGGCTCAAACCCATGAACGGCGAGATCATGACCTGAGCCAAAGTCAGACACTCAACTGACTAAGCCACCCAAGTGCCCCTGGAGTCCTCAGGGTTTTGAATCGCTTTTACCCTCAACAGTAGGAAAGAAAGGTAATTTTCAACTAGCTTATGATGGTCTTTTCTGGAATCCAGACAGAAGGCTTTCTTTTTTTCCTCTCTCTACCTAACTCAAATTGAGCTCTTTATATTTTGAAGCTAAGGAACCCATTTCTAACTTGTACTGGATCCTTCAACCTTTCTGGGCTTCCCTGGGTAATGACTTCCAGCCACTTGAAAATCTGCCCTGAGTTTTTCAAAAGGACCCTTTGGTCAGAACAAAGTACGAAAGGATACACTTCAGTGGAACCTAACAGCTTAAAAAGACATGCGTAAGTGATTTCTCCACCACGAGGCTTTCAGAGCCACTGCAGCTGCTGGGGAGGAAGCAATGCAGGCAGGAATTAGGGGCCACCTTATGAAACGCAAGGTTCAACGGGAAAGCAGGGGCGTGTTCTTAAAAATACTTTAAAGCCCCAGGAAAGGGGAAATATTACATGAATTTAAAAACCCCAAACCAAAAACCAGAAGGGGAAACAGAAACCCTGCAGGTAGACAAAGCTATCGGCCAGTGTGGAGTGAGGGCAGCTTAGAAAGGAGAGCACTCACACTCCCCAAGTTGGAAGACCTGTGGAGTAACTTTCCTTCTGGATCGCACACCCATTATCTCCTTTATCCTAGTTTCTACCCTGTGCCCCAGAGGCTGACCCTGTTCTGCGGTCGCCATGACGACACTGGAGCTCAGAGAGGTTTATGGGCCTGCTCTATGCAGCCCAGTGGGCCTGTAACAGAGCCAGGTGTTGACTATGGGCCTCCTGACTGCTGTGTAATCATTTACTGGGTCAATGGAAAAACCATTTCAGCAGAGGCCTGGAAGGGACCCCTGATGCCAAAGTCAAAGGCTGCCTCTCAGGGAGAGAATGTTTAGGGCTGCTGGTGGGGGGGGAGTATGGGGGTCCAGAGGACAAGTGTCATTAATAGTCTGCTCAGTCTTTATTATGAAAGAGTTTCCAAATTGTCTCTGGCAGGAACACCTTGAAAGCACACCTTTTTTTGGTTTGTTTTTCTCCTTTAGTTTTTGGTAGAGAGAGGGGCTAGCCTGCTGACTGGCGCTCTCAGCTTGATTCTGGCCAGGCTGTTGGACAAACACCAAACTGTGACTTCATGTTCACCTAAGGTTGAGAAAACACAAGGTGGCTTTAAATGCCCCGCTTGTAAAATCCCAAATGGCCAGGAGCTAGGGGAGCTGTTCCAGCACACCTTTTTCCCCCCCACCGTCTAGGAGACGTGACACTTCTCTATTTTCACGAAGACCCCCAGGGGGCCATCTGAGGTGTGATAAACACAGAGAAGGCACACACAGAGGGAGCTGCATCCTTACCCCTGCAGCAGGCCCTCCCCTGTACTTGAGAACGCAACATTCGTGGTGCCCACTGTTGGTGGAAATCCTGAAGATCAGGACATGAACTACCTTGTCATTTTGCTCAAGGACAAAGTGCGATTCCAGGTGTGGGGCGTTCGGCCAGCAAGTAGGCCCAACTGACACCCAACACCTGAATTTCAGCCCAGCTGGGCTGCTCTCTGCTTTTTTCCTGAAAAAGCGGGAACCTTCTGGAGGTGATGGTTTCTTACTCTTCAAAATGGACTCCACCAAGGAGGCCAGTGCTGGTGATGGAACGGAAGAGGGCGTGAGAAAGGAGGAAGAAAATGAAGGGGCGAGGGGAGAGTGTGGACGGCCGAGAGGGAGCCCCCTGCACTTGAGGTATGGAAGGAAGGAAGGAAGAAGGACTGGAGGAAGGAAGGGAGGGAGGAAGGGAAGAAGGGAAGGAGGAAGGAAGGAAGGAAGGAAGGAAGGAAGGAAGGAAGGGGGGGAGGGGACTCTGGATGGAGCAGCCTGCAGGGAAGCTGCTGATGAAACAACCACTAACACAGCTTTAAAGACTCGTGTTTGGACAGCACTGGTGATCAATGCTGAGCAAACTGGCCTCTGCTGAAAGAAAAAGCCTTCTCAGACAGAGGCGAGGTGGCCTGAACAGAGCTGATCTGTTTCCTTCCTGGTTCTGAAGGTGTCTTTATATTCAGCCAGGTTCCTGCCAACGTTTTGAACATCCTGAGGTGGGGGGCGGGATGGGGTGGTTTGCAGGGGCAAAAATGGGAACCTCAGCCAAGCACACTGACAGCCTGCTTAGAAAAACCTTGGGTCCTGGCCCAATTCTTTTCTACATAAACAGAACTCACGGTTAAAATTATTATTAACGGTGATGTCATATACGGAGGAATTTATTTTAGTGACAACATTTATTTAAATAACTTTATAAATGACGTCAGTTCTTATTTATAGAATCATTAGTTCTCAAAGTTCACCCAAATGTTTCACTTTTTATGTCCCTACATTTCGTGGGAGAATTGTGTGCTGAAGAGCGGTTTTTAAACTTGGGCACTTGGGAATATGGTGGGGAATTATCCTACAAAAACACTTATGGTCTAATTATTGTGTTCGGAAGAGACGTTCAAGATGACCTGTCCAAGTTTATTGTTCTAGAATCACCCATGACCCCAGAGCCGTAACACAGTGCACTCGAAGTTCAAAAATGCCCCCCATTCCAATGATTCAGTTGGGTTTTTTGTGGGACGGAAGACATGAAGAGGTTGAAAACCCACCACGGCCACACCGCCAGCCACTGAAGACTCATCTTTACTCTGGAATGGGAAATTCTTTTGGCCAGGGCCCAGCATTCCACTGGCCCAGCCTGGGGCCACAGTGGCCTCCAGTTAGAGACTGGAGTTCCTGGGGCCAGCTGAAGAGCTGTGAACAGTGCCCAAATAGGGAAGGTCTCCTCCAGCGATCAGAGGGACGGGGGCGGGGTGGGGGTGAGGGGTGGGGGTGGGGTGGGGGGGGGGACGGGGAGACTAAAGGCCAATTTTGCCCCGCCAGGCTCTACTGAATAAGACTTGGAGGGGCTGAAGGGAAGAGACCAAAGCGGCCTGCTTGCGGGGTGGCGAGGCGAGCTGGTAGAATATTTAAGAGAACAAAGTGGAGGCAGCTGCAGGGCTTTTGTGGTTAAGGGGACCACGGGGCAGAGGAAACACATTTTAACAGCCAGACCCCTCCTTTCACACATGTGTAAAACCTTTGGAATTTTACTGGAAAACTTTATTTCAAAAGTCATCTTTGAAGTTTGGAAATAAAAGCAGAGAGGCTATTTTTCAGGACAGAAAGATGGTTTCCAACTGAAGGGACCAAAGGAAAGTGCTAGTGGGTGGGAAGTCATACCGATTCAGGGGGATGTGTTCTACGTGTTTGTCTCCGGAAGCTTTCCTCTGTGTTACCGCATTTCTTTCTCAGATGGTCCCTAACGGGACCTGAGATGTTTGTTTTCTCTCTCTCACTCGCTCTGCCCTGTCGGGCCTCATAAGCCTTCACCCCAGGCCTGGATGGCATCCAGGTTGATAACGTTGATGTTCCAGAAGGAAAGGGAGGCCGTGTGTGCATGTGTGTATAGAAAGCAACCACAGGAGCCTCGTAGCAGAGAAGATGCCAAGCCTGTGTGACTAACTACCTCTTCCATGAAGCACCAAGGGACCCAGAGGGCCAGCGCTGTAGGTAACAGAGTTCCTTCCCAGTCCGTGTGAGCAGAGAAGAAACGGTCACTGATATGTCCAACCTTGGAGTTAAAAATAAAACTCTAAACTTAAGAACACTTCATGGGCAAACGATGACTGCCACCCCACCTATGAGCCCCCAGAGTCCCTGTCCTGCCCTCACCAGGCAGGCCCACCCCCGCTCAGCTGGCTTCTCATTCACCAGGGACGAGCTGGCTCATGGGCAGGGATGCTGAGGACCAGTTGTTCGAGGAGAGCTCACAGGGAGGTGGCACCTTCATGGGTGGGATTGTGTCCATGACACCAGCACAGGCAAAATAGATGCTCAATAAAAACTTCCTGCGTTAAAGAAATCAGGATTTTATCATCCTTGTGTATCTCACAGCTGAGAAGAAAAGATGCACTACAAGTGCCTTAATTAGTCCTTCCTACAATCCCCACTTAACAGAGACTGACCTGAAGCTCAAAGGGAGTGAGGGGCTTGTCTTAGGGGCAGAGCTGTTATGTGGGTCCAGCACTTTAAAACGAAACCATCTGATCTGAGAGTCACCATCCCACGCCCCACAACAGGCCACTTGTCCCAGAGAAAGGACCAGATGACAAGTTGCAGAGCCAGAAGTTGCTAAGCATCCCGCAGCTCCTTTGTTTTTGGTATCAATCAGCAACTACCCTTGAACATCCTTTCCTCCTTCTTAAGAGATTCCAATTACTTTTCGAGTGATTTCGGCCAAAACACTCACCAAACTCAAATCACATCCTCTCACAGACACACACATCTGAGGGCAAAGGCATGGGCATAGCTTCTGAAAGCTGTCCCCTTCCTCTGCCGGTTGGAACACTTTCTACCTATTAACCTAGCACAGAGAGGCTGGACAGCTGCCCCATTATTTCCAGCAACATTCAGAAGAGAACCAATGTCTTGTACCAACAAGCCAGAGGCCCCGTGGAATCTGTTAACGCTGGCTGCCCCCAAGTCACCAAACAGACTGTGCTTTAACGGGGAGCACACTTCCCTGGCTCTCAGGCCAACTCCAAGGACCTTCAGGCTTATGCACACCCGAAGCTGAGTCCTGGCCTTGTACATGGAAGGAGAGCGCCCTGGGCCAAAGGCAGGACCTGTCTTCTGTGCCTTTTATGGCCCCGAATGAAGCAGAGTGACTGGCAGGAAGTGGGGCCTCAGGGTTTAATAAATGGCTCGCTGAGAGGCCTACACTCAACTCTGGGCATTAAGCTGGGTCTGCGTTTTCACAATGCAAATTCTAGTTGGAAGCCCGCTGTAAGTGCACGTATGTGCACACGCGTGTGGTGCACATGTGTGTGCACACCTGCAAGCCGGCACACACACAAAAGGAAGATCCTCCACAGCACCCAGTAACGTCTTCCCTCTTCGCAGGCACCGGAGCAGAAGAAGGTGCCTCTGCTGGTCACGGACACCTCCAAAGTATGAACGAGGCTGGAACAAGTTGACCCCCTGCCTCCCCCCCACCCCCCCACAGGGGGCTGCTCGGAAAGGAGCTGCCCATAACCCATAAGGGGGACTGAGGAATGAAACGGTGCGACTTTCATAGCCACCGAGCTCACGACATTCCAGGTGTCCTCAATCAAACCAACCCACACGGAATTTACACAGAGACACTGCCAACAGCTCGGGCTCGATCCCATGGATCGCCTAATCTGCTCTTTGTATTCTGCCTGGCTTTTCATTGCTTACCTGTGCCCGCAGGCGGTGAGTTCTGGGGCATCTTTAAAGCTAAATCAGAAAGATAAGTAAATGCTTTCAAAGGACACGTGTCCTGGGCACCCAGCCCAGGCCCCTGAGCGTTGTCTCTCTTCCTCTCTCTGGAAGCCGAGACGAAGGCAGCCCCACCGCGGAGCTCCCTCTGCTTCTGTCACCCTCATTTGAACTCCTGCTGCTTGTGGGGTTTCACGGAATCCACTCCTCTCCAGGCGATGCTCTGGTCTCCCGGGGCTGCTCCTGACTGCGGGTGGGTGGGGCTCTCAGGACCCCTCTCTCAACGAGTGCCCCCCGGCCTGTCCCGACCACTCCTCCACCCACAGGTACACCAGAGGGTGGACCTTTCCAAACCAGTCTCCTCTCCCTGCCTCCCCAGCCCCTTCCACGGCATCTCAGGCTGTATCTCACTGAATCTTCACTGTGTTCTTGGAGGAAGCTTTTCACGCCTCCATTTCTGTTTCTACAACTGAGGGAACCGAGCGTGGAGGTTAAGAGCAGGTGCAGAGCCACCCCACCTAAGCTGTGTGACTTGGGTAAGTGAACTCAGTTGTCTGTGCCTTGGTTTCTGGAGCTGTAGGTGGGATTAAGGACGCCCCCACCTCTTCTGTCAGGGCAGAAGAGACAGTTTAGGTAAAGTGCTCAGAACAGGGGCTGATGCTCTAAATGCTGGGTAAGTGTTTGCTATGAGCATCATTCACTTCCCTAAGGCAAAAGAAAATGACCAGTGTCCATATTCTGGAAACGCTCCGTCACTGTGCACCACCCCCCCCCCAACCCTATAAAAATCAGTTTCCTGTAAATAATCCTCACACGGGGGAGGGAGCAGGGCAGGCAGGGAGGGTGCCCTTGATCCACAAGGCTGCCATGACATGACAAATAAGCTGCAGGCTGACAGTGTCTCCAAGACATATTGGAGTTTACTTTGTCGTTTGGGCTTGCCATCTGTGCCACCCCAAAGGGGGCTGGCTTCCCAGGCTGCTCTGGGAGCAAGCTGGAGGGTCCACCAGTCCCTGGACAGATCTGCAGGCTCAGCCGGCCATCAGTTCGGCTGCCTAATGAGAGGCAATGGAATTTGCCTGCCGCCTTCGTGGGAGCCAGGTCTTCCTTCCCAGGGATGGCCCGCGTCTACGCCCCACGTGGCACAGGTAACCGGCAGTGCTCAGCACCTAATGAGCCTTCCTGCCTCTGCCTCTCTGCAGCCGCTGCCATGGCCCAGGCCCAGGCTGTTGGCCAGAGCGGAGACCAGACCGCAAGATGAGTTTGACTGCAGAGCCCTCAGTCAACTCTGACGCTATACATCAGGGAGCTGGGATGCAAAGACCGAAAAAGCCAAGCACTTCCCCCGTGGAGCATCCAGGCTAGGAAATAAGAAAGCTAAGAGCAGAGCATGAAAGGCTATGACGGAATTCTGCGGAACTGTTGTGATTTACTGTGTGGCCTTGGGAAACTCACTTACCCTCTCTGAACCTCGGTTCCTCCCTTATAAAATGGGGATCTAACAGTAATCCCACGTGCCTCCCAGGGTGGTTGCATAGATTAAGCAAGTTCACCCATGAAGGCGATTTTAACTCAGTAAAGATGGACTATTCTCCCCGAAACCAGGCACTCATAGGCAAGGCTGTGCCTCCAAGGCAAGGCTCCTCCAAGGCAAGGCTCCTCCAAGGCAAGGCTGGTCAAGAGAGGACAGAAACCAGTCATTCTCACTATGGGTAATGATTCAACGGTCATCCCAGCCTGAGGACAGCTGCCCATGGGACTCGGGGCCTACCAGGCCAGGCCTTCCAGGTTCAGAAATACTCCTCGTTCTCCGGGCAGGAAAGGTAGGAAGTGGCTAAATTTGCCCAAATTATAGGCTGTCCTTACTTCTGACCATGAAGAATGACTTTCTGTCTTCCTCTGGAAATGAGCCTTAGCAAGGAGGTGCTGTGGGCATATTCGCTGTCATCCGAAAGAAACCACGCTAATGACAGGAAACCAGGGAGGCCGTGCTGTCTGTCAGGCAGACAGCCCGAGAGCAAAAGGGCCTGCGGATCTCTGGGGCCCAGGATCGCCCTGTGAAGCGCCTGTACCACATGCACCTGTGGCCACCGGGCCTTCTGCTGAGACCCACCTCAACGCACCAAAGAGCAATCTGCTTTCCACGGTTTGTACTGCACGGTGTTGGTGGCAGGTCACAGCAAACTGGTGAGGGGCCCTGTGCTTTTTGAGTCCCCGACCACCGTCCCCAGGCTCTCTGCTGGCACTGTGGATGTTATCAAGCGGACTTGGAGCTGGGCTGGCACGCGGGAGTTGCTCAGTGGCTGCTGACTGAATTGTTGATCCTCGCAGCCCTGTGCGCAGGAGGGACAAGGAGCCTGCCACAGACAGGTGACCGGGATGGTGCCCACCCGGAAGGAGGGGGTCTCCAAAGTCCCTGCTGCCTTTTCTACACCATGCTGTCTAGTGTTCTTGTGCGTGTCCCTGGAGAATCACCAGGGGACACGGGAAAGCTTTCAATGGCACTAATGAGCAAAATTTTGGAGTAAGGCTCTTGAAGTAATTTAAAAAAGTGAATTAGACAGTATTTCATGATGAGCTCTTAAAAACAGAATAGTCTAGTAGCAGCAATCAATTCCTTTATAACAAAGTGACTAAGTGGGAGAGAAAGCCGGAGCGGGCCTTGGTCCCACGTTCCAGTCCGGGTAAGGGAATTCTGGAAGGGGGCTCCTGCCCACAGGAGGGGGTTCGGGGCTGCTGATGTGCATATGGAGGGCACTTGAGAGAGATGTGCTTATGCTTGGGTACAAAGGCAGGCTGGAGCCACTCACACAAGGAGGATAGGAGTCACCAGGGATGGCTTCCAGGAAGGGCGTGGCTACAGTGCAGGCTGGAGGCTGGTGGGGATGTGGACGGGGGAACAGAAAGGCTCTCTGTGATGCGCGAGGAAAACCAAGCAAAGGCCTATGTGGGCAGTAGCCTCAGGAGGAGCTGCACTTGGCCAGAGAAGAGGGGAGTGTGACAGAGCTCACAGCCAGGCTGTGGGGCCCGCAAAACACCTGATAGCCAATATGCGACAAGGACCGCCTAGAACTTAAGGCACAAAACACAAATGGAACAGAAAGGGGGGATTTTATTCTGATGAAAGGTCACATATACAGTCCTAACCTTCATGGCCTGAATGGTACTATGGTGAAATATACAAAATAAAATGATTAAAAATGATTAAGACATAAGAAATTTACAAAACAAGAAAAGCTATCGTTTTTTGGCCAAGCAGGATGGATGGAGATAAAGATACGGATATATCCATCCATCCTATCTGAAGAGTTGTGTGTATAACTCAAACACTGTGCCTTACAGAAAGATGATATATTTTCAAGTGTCAATGGAACAATTACTAAAACAGCTAATATATTAGATGACAAAGACTCTATAGACTTGAAAAAATAGAACATTACAGAGACCATATTCTCTGACCAGTGTGCAATAAAATTAGAAACAAGTTAAAATCTCAATCACTCAGAGAAAGTATTAACACCTGAGTCAGAGAGGCAATCAAAACTAAAATGATTGTGTATTTATAAATGTAATTACTATAATTTTTAAAAAACGTTTATTCATTTTTTGAGAGAGAGAGAGAGAGAACAAACATGAGTGAGACACAGAATCTGAAGCAGGTTCCAGGCCCTGAGCTGTCAGCCCAGAGCCTGGCGCAGGGCTTAAACCTAAGAACAGTGAGATCGTGATCTGAGCCGAAGTTGGATGCTTAACGACTGAGCCACCCAGGTGCCCCTATAAATGTAATTACTATATATCAGCCTTCCATCAAAGTGATACACAAAGATATTTCCACAGCTTTGAACATTTTTGTTAAAAGTCAAACCAAAACAACAGATGTTGGCGAGGATGTGGAGAAACGGGAACCCTCTTGCACTGTTGGTGGGAATGCAAACTGGTGCAGCCGCTCTGGAAAAGTGTGGAGGTTCCTCAAAAAATTTAAAATAGAACTACCTATGACCCAGCAATAGCACTGCTAGGAATTTATCCAAAGGATACAGGAGTGCTGATTCATAGAGGCACTTGTACCCCAATGTTTATAGCAGCACTTTCAACAATAGCCAAATTATGGAACGAGCCCAAACGTTCATCATCTGACGAATGGATAAAGAAGATGTGGCTTATATATACAATGGAATATTACTTGGCAACTAGAAAGAATGAAATCTTGCCATCTGCAACAACGTAGATGGAACTGGAAGGTATTATGCTAAGTGAGATACGTCAATCAGAGAAAGACAGGTATCATGCTTTCACTTATATGTGGATTTTGAGAAACTTAACAGAAGACCATGAGGAAAGGAAAGGGGGAAAAATACTTTCAAACAGAGAGGGAGGCAAACCATAAGAGACTCTTAAATGCAGGGAACAGTGTTGATGGGGAGGGGGCAGCGGGGGAGAGGGGAAAATGGGTGGATGGGCATTGAGAAGGGCACTTGTTGGGATGAGCACTGGGTGTTGTATATAAGTGATGAATCATGGGAATCTACTCCAGAAACCAAGAGCACACTGTATACACTCTATGTTAGATAACTCAACAATAAATTATATTAAAAAATGAAACAAAACCAAAACAAATGAAGTGACCATTCAACTCAAGCAGCTATAAAAAAAAAACCCAAAAGAAAGTAGAAAAAAGGAACTAATAAAGATAAAATTAAATAATGAAACAGAAAAGCCTAATGCCTTTATAAATAGATCAAAAACTAGTTATTTGAAAAGATAAATATAGCAAATAAATCCTTAACAAGACCAAGGGAAAAAAATTAGGAATACCTATGACTGCAGGCATATTAATTTTAAAATCAAGATAAACTCTTAGGCACAATTTTATACCACAAAACTTTAAAATTCAGGCAAAAGGGCTGGTTTTTCTTTCAAAGAAAATATAAATGACAAAACTGACTCAAGAAAAAGCAGAAAGCCTGAAAAAAAACACTGTGAAAGAAATCGAAATTATTGTCCCTCCTCCCAAAGTCCTTGCTAGCTCGCCAGGTCCATTTAGTTTTTACAAGGAAATTTTTTTCATTTTCCTTTTCTTCCCCCCCCAAGGAACAGAAATTACAATATTTTAAAAATACTCTCATATTTAAAAGAAAAAATTCTGATTCTTGGATCACTCAAAAATAATATCTTAATAAGCATTAAGCCCAATCTCATATAAATACCAAAATCCTAATTTAAATAAGAGCAGCTCAAATCTAGCATTAATAATAATGCACTGTGGTAAGGAAGGATTTACTGTAGAAATATAGCAATATTCTAAATGCCATATCACCAAAATAAAATGATTTGTAACAGTAAGTCAAATGAGAAAAAAAATACAGTACTGTAATGGAGAGATTTTGAAGTTATTTTTATTTGAAATTGAAATTAGTGCCTGAATTAAAAAAAAAAAAACTCCCAGGAAAATGGGAATAGAAGAATTGTTCCTTTAACATGATCAAATTCTCTCTCCCTACCTCAGACTTGAAACGCTAGAAACATCCATCCCCACTGAAGCCAGGAACCAGGTCAGAATGCAAACAATTTCCACTATCATTTACTGCTTTGGACGTTCTGGCCAACAATATAAAGCAAGAAAAAGAAATGAAGCGTAAATGTTATCAAAGAAACAAACTTGTATTTGCAGGTGATATTGGTGTCTATTGAGAAAACCCAAGGAAATCCGTTGGAAGCTACTGGAAATAATACACATACAAGAGAGGTAGCTAGTTAAAAATTCAATAACCAACAGTATTTTAAAATATATAAATAAGCAACCCCCGGTTAGAACCAAGTGGGCAAAGCAACCACAACAAAAACTTGTAACCTAGACATTAGATCAACAGAAAGTAAATTCTGATATTCTACTTAAATGACATAAAAGGACATTCAAATAAATGGAGAGTCATATTACATTTCTAGAAGGAAAGATCAAGTATTTTAAAGGTGACTATTCTCCCAAAATTAATTTACAGCTTCAATATTTTCCCAAACAAAATCTTGAAAATATTTTCCTTGGAACTTAAAAGTGATTCTGAATTTTAACTGGGTAAAAATTTGAGCTAGGATTACTAGGAATATTTTGAAACCAACTACAAAGGATAATAAGACAGAATACCAAACGCATACATTTATAAGAGTTAAAAGAATGGTCCTTTCATCAGAATATGCATTCAGTCAACAAAATATAACAGGATACAAGCTGCAAAATTATTATAGTACTTAATAGGTTTATATAAAATTGTTTTCAAATGAGTTGGTTAAAAAAAAGATAATTTTATAAGTGATGCTAGGACAATGATGATTTGGAAAAACATAGATCCTTACTCATGCTAAGATAGATATATATATATATAGATATATATATATATACACATACACATATATATATACATATATATATACACACACACATATACATACACACATATATACATATATGTATAAAATATATAATATATAATAAATATATTTATATTTCTATAATTGTACATAAATATATAATTTATGTACATATATATGTTATATATAATTATATATTATTATTAGAGAGCAAGCATGTGCATGTGAGCAGGGAAGGGGCAAAAGAAGAAAGGGCTCAGCGTGGAGTCTGATGGGGGGCTGGATCCCACGACCCTGGGATCATCATGACCTGAGCTAGAATTAGGAGTCAGACACTCAGCCACCGACACACCCCCTCATGTCACATATCAAAACAAATCACAGATGGATTTTAGATTAAAAAAAAAAAAAGGTAACAATATACCATGAGACAGAGAAGTCCTTTCTAAAATATGATGGCAAAGGTACAGAACATAAAGGGGGGGGGGGTGGGGAAGCAAAATTAAAGGAGAAACCACAAACTGGAAAAAAGAAGTAGTAACATGAGAGCAAAAAAAGAACTTGCTCCATAAGGAGCCGTGACAGCTCGATAAACAAAAGCCGGACGTCGAGAGAAAAGAAACAAGGGCATGAACAGGAAAGGACTAGGAAAGAACAGCCACCAATCAGCACAGGGAAATGAGCCCTTCACCAGGAATCCTGGGAACATCAACTCACAGTGAGATGCCGTGTCCTCTTTCAAACCGATAAGGATTTTGGAAAGTAAAGCCCAGCTCTTTCACACATGTGTAAGTATAAATGGATTAAACCATTTTGGTGGGCAATGTGGCATTATATATTAAAATGCCTAAAAATGCACACCTACCCTAAGGAACAGAGATTTATCCAAAGGAAAGCTCACCAAAGTACTTCAGAAGTGAAGACAATGTAAATATCCAGCCTTAGAGGACCCGTTAGATCAAGTGCACTCTGCAGCCATGAGGAAGATTACACAAGCATTAAATCTGCCCTGAGGCCGACGACTGAAAGGCAAGGAGGAAGTCTGTGACCAGGTTTCAAAACGGACCAGACATTCTCAGGAACAAAAAGGAGCAAGCTACCCATATATGCAGCATGGGTGAATCTCAAAAACGTGACGCTGAGCAACACATAAAGCTACATCCTGTATGACTCTATTTATGATACATGAAACATGGGTGATTGACATGGACTGGGGGTGGGGCAGAAAATGACCCGCAAGAGGAACCAGAGAACTTTTTGGTGTGAAGGAAAAATTCTGTATCTTGTTTCTGATGGTGGTTACATGACATTTAGCATGTCATTGGATGTTTGTCAAAACTCCTAGAACTATACGTATTAAAGGGGTGAATTTTACTGTATGTAAATTATATCTCAATAAATCTGACAAAAAACCAGAATGGACAATTAGGTAGAAATATTTATATAAAGATATATATGGCATGGAAAAAAAGGTTAAAAGATATATCCTAAAATACTGCCTGAATTTACAATTCACAGAAGTTTGTGTCTGTTTTTGATTAAAAAAGTGTATATATATATATATATGTATATATCAGTGTATGTATATATATATGTATATATGTGTATATATGTGTGTGTATATGTGTATGTACATTTATGTATATATATTATATACATACATATATATTATATATACATATATATTATATATATACATATACATATATATATATATATATATATATATATATATATATAATACATATATCAATGAGCTGTTGTAACAACAAACTTCTTAAGGTTCTTATAGGAATTGCTGAGTCCCACAAGCCCTGTGGCAGCATTTTCTGGAACACCTCTGTTCCAGCCCCTGCAAAGTGCCTGGCTTTCAACAGGTGCTCAGAGGGGTGCTGGGAGGGCAGAGCAGTAAGAAGGACCACCACCTAGTCTAACAGCTTCATTTTGCAGCTGGGAAAACTGAATCCCAAAGAAGTGACCTTCTCAGGTTTGGAAGAGGTCAAAATGAGCCTTAAACCCCAGAGGGCAACGCTATTTCCACCACACTGGAACACCTGTGAAAATCCCGTGCTAATACCTAACTATGCCAGGAGAATCAAGCTCCAGACTGTTGAAATAAGCTACAGAAACCATAGGCCAATGTTTCCCAAACTTTAGCAAGTTTGGACATGTCTCATGTCCCGCTTCACTTATTTTTTCCAGCATAATAACTAACTTTATATTTTTCATTACATCTGAAAACTCACTTTAAAAATTTTTACATTAACATTTTGATTTTATTTTGTATTACTTTTTTTTCCTGAAACTTTTTTGGTTGAAACTCACTTTTTAAAAATTGAAGTATAAACGACATGCAATATCTTATTAGTCTCAGGTGTATATCACAGTGATTGGATATTTTTATACATTTTGAAATGATCCCTATAAGTCTAGTTACCATCTGTCACCAAAGTTTTTACAATATTATGGACTATCTTCCCTCTCCTATACATTACATCCCCATGACTTGTTTTATTATTTATTTATTTATTTTTAAATTTATTTATTTTGAGAAAGAGCAAGGGGCGGGGGGGGAAGGCAGAGAGAAAGTGAGAATCCCAAGCAGGCTCTGCACTGGCAGCGCGGAGCCTGATGCGGGGCTCAAACCCACGAACTGTGAGATCATGACCTGAACCAAAGTCAGACACTTAACCTACTGAGCCACCCAGGTACTGCCCCCATCCGTGACTTATTTTATAACTGCAAGTTTGTACCTCTTAGTCCCCTTTATCTATTTCCCCTACTGCCTCTCCCCTCCCCCCTCCCCCCCCCCACAGTCCTCTCTGGTAACCAACAGTTTGCCTTGTATATTTACGAGTCATTTTCTGTTTTGTTTGTTCCCTTTTTTTTTGGTTTAGATTCCACATATAAGTGAAATCACATATTTATCTTTGTCTGACTTATTTCACTTAGGATAATACCCTCAAGGCCCATCCATGTTGTTGCAAATGGCTAGATTTTATTCTTCTTTATGGCCGAGTAATAGTCCATTGTATGTATATACCACATGTTCTTTGTCCATTCATCCATCGATGGACGCTTGGCCTGCTTCCATATCTTGGTTATTGTGAATAATGCTGCAATCAGCATAGGAGTGCATAGATCCCTTCAACTTGGTGTTTTCATTTTCTTCAGATAAATACCCAGAAGTGGAATGGCAGAATCCTATGGTAGTTCTATTTTTAATTTTTTGAGGGACTTCCAGATTTTCTATAGCAGCTGCCCTAATTTACATTCCTCCTAACAGTGCACTAGAGTTCCGTTTTCTCCACACCCTTGCCAACACTTGTGATTTTTTTGTCTTTTTGATAATAGCCAATTTGACAGGTGTGAGATGATATCACACTGTGGTTTTGATTCGCATTTCCCTGAAGAGGAGTTGAACATCCTTTCATGTACCTGTTGGCCATCTGTATGTCTTCTATAAAAAATGTCTATCATGTCCTCTGCCCGGTTTTTAAACTGGATTGTATTTTTGATATTAATTGTATACCTTCTTTATATATTTTAGAGGTTAACCCCCATCAGATGTATGATTTGCAAGTATCTTCTCCCATTCAGTAGGTTGCCTTTTCATTTTGTTGATGGCTTTCTTTCTGTATAAAAGCTTTTTAGTTTGGTGTTCAAGTTTTTGTTGCCCTTGCTTGAGGAGAGTGGCCCCAGAAAGTGTTGCTAAAACCAATGTCAAAGAGCTTACTGCCTATGTTTTCTTCTAGGAGTTCAGGTCTTAAATTCAAAGCTTTTAATCCATTTTAAATGTGTTTTTGTATATGATGTAAGATGGTGGTCCAGTTTCACTGTTTTACATGTAGCTGTCTAGTTTTCTCAACACCACTTATTAAAGACACTGTCCTTTCCCCATTGTATGTTCTTGCCTCCTTTGTCATAGATTAATTGACCTTATGTGGGTGGGTTTACTTCCGGTATCTGTTATTTTATTCCACTGATCTGTGTGTCTGTTTTCATGCCAGTACCATACGTTCTTGATTACTAGAGCTTTGTAGTAGTCTGAAATCAGAGCATGATACCTTCAACTTCATTCTTCTTTCCCAATATTGCTTTGGCTATTAGGAGTCTTTTGTGACTGCATGAACACTTTTATGATTCTTTGTTCTAATTCTATGAAAAATGCCATTGGAATTTTGATGGAGATTGCATTTGAATCCATAGATTGCTTTGGGTAGAATGGACATTTTAACAATATTAACTCTTCCAATCCATGATCATGAAATATCTTTCCATTAATTTGTGTCTTCTTCAATCTCTTTCATCAGTGTCTTACAGTTTTCAGCGTACAGGTCTTTCACCTTGGTTAAATTTATTACTAGGCATTTTACTCTTTTTGATGCAATTGTAAATAGGATTTTCTTGATTTCTCTTATAGATCATTATTAGTGTGTACAAGCATAATCAAGTTCTGTGTGTTAATTTTGTATCCTGTGACTTTACTGAATTTATTTACTAACTCCTAACGTTTTTGTGTGTGGAGTCTTCAGGGTTTTCTGTATATAATATCACGTCATCTGCAAATAGTGACAATTTTACTTTCTCCTTTCCAATTTGAATTCCTTTCATTTCTTTCTATTGCTCAATTACTGTGGCTAGGATTTTCAACACTATGTTGAACAAGAGTGGTGAGGGTGGGCATCCTTGTCTTGTTCCTGATGTTAGAGGAAAATCTTTTGTCTTTTCACCACGGAATAGGATGTCAGCTCCGGGCCTGTCATATATGGCCTTTATTCTGTTGAGATAATTTCCTTCTACATCCACTTTCTTGAGAGTTTTTTTTTAAATCATAAATGGATGTTGCATTTTATCAAATGCCTTTTCTGCATCTACTGAGATGATTTTTTTCATCCTTCATTTTGTTAATGTGATGTTATCACTGATTTATTGCATTCCTGGAATAAACCCCACTTAATGATGGTGTATGATCCTTTTAATGTATGGCTGAATTAAGTCTGCCAATATTTTGTTAGAGAATTTTGCATCTATATTCATCAGGAATGCTGGCCTGTAGTTTTCTTTTTGTGTGTCGTACTTTTGTCTGGTTTTGGTATCAGGGTAATGCTGATCTCATAAAATGAGTTTGGAAGCATTCCTCCTTCTTCAATCTTTTGGAATTATTTGAGAAGGATATGTACTAACTCTTCTTTAAATGTTTGGTAGAATTCACCCAGACTGTCTTGTCCTGGACTTCTGTTTTTTGGGAGTTTCAAAACTACTGACTCAATTCATTACTTGTAATTAGTCTATTCAGATTTTCCGTTTCTTCACAATTCAGTGTTGGAAGGTTGGGCATTTCTAGGAAATTATACATTTCTTCTAGGTTTTCTAATTTGTTGGCATATGATTGTTTGTAGTAGTCTCTTATGATCTCTTGTGTTTCTGTGGTAGCAGTTGTAACTTTTCATTTCTGATTTTATTTGGGACTCTATCTTGCTAAGTCTGGCTAGAAGCTTATAAGTTTTGTTTCTCTTTCCAAAGAACCAGCTTTTAGTTTCATTGGTATTTTCTATTTTGTGGTTGTTGTTGTTGTAGTTTCTATTCCATTTCTCTCCACTCAGATCTTTATCATTTTTTCCTTCTACTAACTTTGGGCTTTGTTTATTCTTCTTTGTCTAATTCCTTTAGGTATAAAGTTAGATTGTTTATTTGGGATTTTTCTTGTTTCTTGAGGTAGGCTCTGTACAGCTATGAACTTCTCTCTGGAACAGCTTTTACTATGTCCCATAGATTTTGGAAAACTGTATTTCCATTTTCACTTGTCTCAGGATACATTTTGATTTCCTTTCATTTCTTTGTTACCCATTGCTTGTTTTGTCTCCACATGTTTGTGTTTTTCCCAGTGTTCTTCTTTTTTTTTTTTTTTATTTAAAAAAAAAATTTTTTTTTTCAACGTTTATTTTTGGGACAGAGAGAGACAGAGCATGAACGGGGGAGGGGCAGAGAGAGAGGGAGACACAGAATCGGAAACAGGCTCCAGGCTCTGAGCCATCAGCCCAGAGCCTGACACGGGGCTCGAACTCACGGACCGCGAGATCGTGACCTGGCTGAAGTCGGACGCTTAACCGACTGCGCCACCCAGGCGTCCCTTTCCCAGTGTTCTTCTTATAACTGATTTCTAGTTTCATACCACTGTGGTTGATAAAGATGTCTGATATAATTTCATTCTTTAAAAAATATTTTTTTATAGTTTATTTTTTTACTTGAGAGAGAGTAGGCATGAGTGGGGGAGGGGCAGAGAGAGAGGACCCCAAGCAGGGTCCACTTTGTCAGCATGGAGCCCGATATGGGGCTCGAACCCATAACCATGAGATCATGACCTGAGCCAAAGTCAGAGACCTAACTGACTGAGCCACCCAGGTGCCCCTATAATTTCATAATCTTGAGTTTATTTAGACTTGTTTTGTGGCCTAACGTGTGATGTATCCTGGAGAACGTTCCATGTGCACTTGAAAATAACGTGTACTCTGCAGGTTTGGGATGGAATGCTCTGTGTACATCTATTTCATCCATCTGGTCTAATTTCTTGTTTAAGGCCAGTATTTCCTTATTGATTTTCTGTCTGGATGATCTGTCCGTTGATGTAAGTGGGGTATTAAAGTCCCCTATAATTCTATTACTGTCAATGTCCCCCTTTATGTCTGTTAATATTTGCTTTATATATTTAGGTGTCTGTCCCTATGTTAGGGTACATAAATATTTATGAATGTTGCCTCCTCTTCTTCCATTGACCCCTTTACCATTATGTAATGACCTTCTCTGTCTTTTGTTCAGTCTTTGTTTTAAAGTCTATTTCATCTGATGTGAGTATCATACTCCAGCTTTCTTCTCATTTCCATTTGTGTGGCATAGCTTTTTCCATCCCTTCACTTTCAGTGTGTGTGGGTCTTCAGATATGAAATGAGCTTCTTGTAGGTAGCACATAGATGAGTCTTCTTTTTTATCTTTTCAGTCACCCTATGTCTTTTGATTAAATGTAAATGGACTAAAAGCTCCAAAGTAATTACTGACAGGTGTGTACTTATTGCCATCTTATTGTTTTTTTTGAAACATTTTTTAAAACTCAAAACCACCACCCTTATGTAAGCGCTCCCACTTTCCTGTGAGAGTCTGACCATCCCCACCCAGAGCCATGGGAAGGTCAGGGCCTCCTGGGGAAGACGACACACCCCTGCACACTGATGCTGACTGGACTAGATGCCTTGCCGTGCCTGACCAGAAGCTTCTAGAGCCACTGGGTGTTACTTCTGGGGCTCCTGCTCTTTCCCCTCTTCTCTAACAACAGCATGTTGCAGATTGAGGCTGCCTTCAGCCTAGGTCCCAGAACAAGAAGACCTATGGAGCAGGACCCCAACCAACCCACAGTCTCCAACTTAGAACCTGAGTGACATACAAATGGCAGTGTTGTACTCCACTGCGATTTGGGGGCCTGTTACTGCAGCCTAACCCAAAGACTCATTAATATACCTACTTTACTCTCATTCTAAACAATGATCTTCACTGATATGCTATTATGGGTGAAATAAAAGGTTAAAGAAGCCATTCACATCTCATTCTCCCTCATGGGTACCCACCCCATCTTTCGAGAAACACGGCTACAGCCTGAAGGAGGGAAGTGGATGGGTACCAGAGGATACGTAGCTCAAGCAGCATCTCTGACTCAAGGACCATGCAGATGGAATTCAGAAGGCTTGGAATTTCCCCCAAGAACTGTAAGCTCCACTGTCAATTTCATAACTTGCTGTGCTCGCATGTGTGTATAACTGCTTTAAAAGTACATGTCAGTCAGAAGATAGACCCAATATTCAGAAATGCTCACGTACGTAAGGAAGGTACATCTGGGATTCAAGGCATGTTGGGAAGCATGCGGAAATCGAAGTCAAGGAGAGGACCATGTGGCCAGCTCTTTCCCGAAGTAGTTGGATTCATTATTTAACCCTCCAGCTACTGATTCTTCTTAAACTCTGACCTTCCAAATACAAAAGGTCCATACCTGCTCTATCACTTTGTAATTTAGATACTTGGCATAACGGATACCATTCAGCTCTCTAAAACTTTCAGTCGGCTCTATCACACTCCCATCATTAATGGTCCACTTGCTTGGTTCAGGTAAATTACATTTGCATATGCAAATTATGCCTAAATACTCTATACTATTAATGTTATCTCTAATTACATAATAATAGTTACCAATTTCCACACGGATCAAACTTACAGTTTTGTAGCTATTAGGGAAATTGTGCTTTGTAATTAAGATAATCCTCATTTCCAGATGCTAATTAACTATATAATAATTAGTCTCATTCGCTAATGCAAATTAAGGATTTTCATCTTTATTGATAAAGGAATGGCTTCTTATCGGTTAAGGAAAGATAGCCCCAGAAATCTTGCAGAGAAATACTTTTCCCCCCTCTAAAGGTTAAAAGGTAAATCCATTTTTATCAGTCTCATTTGAGAATGCAAATTAGGTCTGATTAATCAAGTCAGAGATAAATGTGCTAGTCTTATTTCAGGACAGAATGTATAGCTTCCTGAGTTCATCTCTTTTCCCCTTATAAATACTCAGATAAACAGAGTCCACGAAGCAGAAGCCCTCGTAACGGGAGCAATCCATCTATGGGCGGAGGAAAGCGTGGTGATACGAGTGTCTGTTACGGTACCTCGTTTCCCCTTCAAGTGTCAGGGAAGCATCTTGAAACGGCTGTGTCTTCATGGTTCGGCCGCAATGGAAACGGGCGAGTGGAGAATTTTGTGAGTAAATTGAGGAAAAAGGGAGAGCCACATTTGCTTGGATTATTAAGTTTTCTGTGCTCCAAACAGAATACAAACTGGCACCTCCCATCGTGACTAATGAGGGCTGCCTCGGTGAGAACAGAAGGGCTGACAGCCAGCGAGGCCTAGTTGGCAGGCCCCAGCCCGGGCCTCCCCGCATTCATCATCCGCTAAACCAATCCACCAATTCCGGACCACCATTTGTCATTAATTATGCTAATCAGCACACCATTACTCTCTGATGACACTGTAGCTGTTATTAGCTAGTTATGGCTTTTCAAAAGCACAACTTATTGTGCATGCACGGGCTGTGCGTGCATTAGCCTACAGGGAAGAAATGTCCAATTATGAAAAGAAGAAATTTGCTATTATCTTTTTATAACAAACCAATTTAGTAATTAGAAAAGTCTCTGAACTCATAGGTTCTTTCTTTCCCTCCCTCTCCCTTAAAATAATGGAAACAAAAAAAAAAAAAAGTGCTTTTCAATATTTCTCTGAAAGAAAAGGAAATACCGACACAGATTTTTTTTTTTGCGACACGTTTGAAAGTAGGGCCCGGGGAACGGTCACGCATGAGCATGGGGCACACAGAGATTGCTGTCGGGCTGGGTTTTTCCTTTCCAATTTTGAATTAGCAGGACTGCTTTATTAGGTATATTTCAGTCACTACGAATGCCTCAAAGATGAGAGCACACCCCTGTGACCTTTTACAGTTCACTTATGGCAGATCGAAGCTGTTCACATAACGATGCCAGACTGCTCACACCTTACCTGGCAGATGCTTACACGGGAAGCACGGCAAAGACCTCCCTTAACCCTCCCGTGCCCCAGCAACACCGCTAAGAGCGTCAATGGCGCTCAAATGACCTTGAAGATGTACAATTTGGCCAAATTAGCACGTGTCTTGTGCACAGTTTCTGGGGAAAAGGAGGACTGCTTTCAGACATGCGGAAGAACGGGAGTGCCCTGGGGTCAACAGCCAGAACAAAGCAGGAAGAGCAGACTCTTTTCCAGAACTCAGGGCTCATCAGAGGGGCTTGTGCTGACCCAGGAATGTTAGCAGGGCTAACCTGTGGGCGACTGTCCACACCAGGCACCAATTCCAAGTTGTTGTGTTCAGGCTGGAGTCTTTACCACTAGTTTTGGAAGCTTAGTCTGTATTAAGAGCTCATTAATATCATCAGAGTAAATGGGCCTATTAAAACATCTTTAAGCAATATCTGAACATAAATCTCCCTAAACTATATTTAATGACTGTACTTAAGATACATTATATGCAAGTCTTAATGAGACATTAGATAGCATTTTGAAGATTAAAATTAGAGAATCCATATAAAGTCTGTCCACTTAATGTAGCCTTAAGCTATACTGATGAAAGCATTACTACCAAATTATTACTGCATTAGAACAAATATTTTTAATCATGTCTGATTTATGCATTCTCTTTTTCATATAATTTTCATTCTCACAAAAATATATTTTGAGTTTACCAAAGAGGGTGTGTGAAAGGTTTCAAGTTTTGGAAGTACTTAAGGAGGTCAAGTGAAGGCAGAATTTCACCAGCGCTGCCTTTCTGAAGTGCACTGGGCTGTGGATCACATTTATGTTTGGTTTAACTAGTCATTGTGGAACTACAGGTAGCCAAATATACAGCACATATCCCTTCAAGACTGGACTAGATACAGAACAGGATTTAATCAAAGGTGTCCCGAAGGCCAAGGTACACAGTACATACTACAGGACCCTGGTGGTGGTAACACCTGGGCATCCAACTGAATCTTTTTCTCGACTGGTCGGGGGAGATCTCAAACTCCCAGAGAGCGACTGCCATCCTGCACTCCATGCCTCAGTGCCCACAGACCCAGACGGACAGCTACCCTCTGAGTCCTGAGGTTCACGGATTTATGTCTGTCTGTTTCATGGAGGTATCAGTGAGGTCCTGCTTCCACTCCAGGGACCCCTCTGGTGAAGAGCCATCAGCATTGCTGTAGATTAAAAAAAAAAAAAAAAAAAAAAAAAAAAAAGTTTGACACCCCAGGGGCCTAGGGGAATGAAACTCTGTAAACAGACCCAGATCCACCTCAAGTTCAAGCGATGAAAAGTTCTCAAGGCCTGTGGACGACCAATGTGGGTAATGGGCCAGGACTGTGCTACCTGGAGCAAGCAGCTGGGCCGGCCACAGAACGGTCTTTGTCAGTGTGTCTGCATATGGGATGTGACTCCAAAATAGAAATCTATATCCAGAGTCTCTAAAAGTTCCTCTAAGACTTAATACGCAGAGGTCTGTTTTGAAAACAAGTTAAACTTCAGATTACATACATAGAAATACTGTCCTTTATCTGCTATATATAAAATACCGCACACCCAGGCAGGATTGTTGGGGCAACAGGAAAATCTATCGCCTCCCACCCCCTTGGAAACTGCATCCGCCCCTGCATCGAGGTAACAGCTCTACAATCCCATTTTGGGGGTGAATCTGCTCAGTCTTTCAAATCCCACCACCAGCTGAACTGTAGAGAGAATGTTATCTGAGAGCCTGGACACGGATAAGCCTAGATCCATGTCACCTGCGATCCGGACGCCGCTCTGACACTGGCACAAGACGCTTTGCGACGATCAACACTTTGGGAAATGTGAGAGAGACGAATTATCATTGAGGCTTTTTGGACTTTTTTTTTTTTTTTTTGATACTTTATCCCACCTTTTATAAATGCTATTCAATTATGAAAGGCTTCTGGGATTATGTAAATCAAGACAAGTCAACTGATGACACCTCTCTTAATAGAATGAGATTATCTGGCCCCCTTTCTTCCCCCCCTTCAAAGAAAAAGCAAGTAGCACAATTTAAACAGTCTGCTCATTAAAGAGGACCCCTCCTTCAGCATGTAAAGTCTGTAGCGGCGTGCCTATGGCCATTTCCTTCTCTCAGATATTCTCTCCCCAAAAGGAACTACTTCATAGTACAATTTTGCGTTTTTAACCGTATGAATTAGGCATTCTTCATAAATAACAGCTATGTTCTATACACAGGAGCTCCTTTTTATTAGGGACACAGTAATGAACAATGAGCAATGTGTTCTATTATTCTTTGTCAAATCACAAAATGCTACATTAGAATGACTGTGCTGGTCAATGTAATATAGTAGATTAAATTCAACTTCTGTGGAAAAACCACTGTAAAACAGCATGATAAGAAGGCTATAAAAAATTTAATTTTACTCCAAACTCCATCACAAAAAAAATGGTGTGAAAAGTAATTTTGCATAATCAGTACACGCCATCTGGAACAATTAACCGATTTCTATAGAACTATGAGGATCAGTCATATCTGCTTATTAAAGATCAGAAATTATACAAGTAATAAATCCTTGAAAAAACTAAGCGTACTCCCGCCTGTCAACGCTATTTTAACTTCAAATACTGAAGAAGGCCTGATAAGGCTGAAAAGAAGAGATTAATATATGCAAATTACATCCAGCATTTAAAATCCCCACAACTGTCTCCGGTTTTCTGTCCCTTATTGCTGCCTTTATGTTTTATTCATACACCAACTCACCTGTCACTTCATAAGCTATAATATTATGGGGGTATTATTAAACAGCATAAAGCCGTGCTTTAATTGGAAAGCTTCATTGCATTTTCCAATTATTTGGAGTAAATTAAAAGCAGATGCACATAGTTTAATAAGGAGTCTAATATCAGTTCCGGGAAATCAAAATTCATTGTCATTACTATGCCGTGATAGTTTTGCAAACTGTACTCAATTTCAGAGGTTTTCAAAAGAAAATCTGTCTATGCAATCTGTTAATTGTCATTCGGTTAATAACTGTTTAAATATCCAAACTACACAGCAGCTTCCTATTAAAAAAAATTAAACTATGGGGTTGATGCGAGCAAACAAATGCGGCGGGTGCCACTCCTGGGCTGGACTTTTCCAGACTTGCCCGTTCACCTTAAAACAATGGAGGCTGGGAGAAACCCACCCACGCGGCAGCTTCGCCCAGAGGGGAGGACAAAGAACAACGGTTCCGTACTTCCAGGAGCACCGGAGGCTGCGGCATTATCAGACGGCTCTTGCTGGAAAAGGGCAGAAGCCATGTTATAAATTGTGTTTTTCAGAGGTCTGCGCTGCTCAGCAAAAAATTAGCTTCCAAAGTTTTAATTGGTCCTCCTAAAATAAATCCTTTTAATGAGTGAATTAACTGATTCAGGACACAAACACGGAACAATCAAAGAAAGCAAATGTCATGAGCAATTTGTTTTTGAAAAAATTGACTCCCGAAGGGCCATTCCCTTACTGGTTCCATGACCCAGGAGCGGAGCGTTCCCCAGGCTCCAGAGGGGCTGGCCTCGGTGCCTACAAGTAGATTGCACCGCAAGACAAAGGACGATAGTCTAAGCCATTATGGATTTAAAGGAGCTAACTCTTAAAGGTTACTCCTCATAAGGAGTCGCGCTCACAGATGTAGCTATATTATAGCCGTGCAGCTACAAGTTGCCTACCTACAAATATATGTCGCTAAAGCATTTACACGTGAAAAGACACAGGTATACTCAAACTAGTAACATAACCTTTTCACTTTCACACTAAGTGACAGACTTTTTCAAATCTTAGGTGTGTAAATTAGAATAGGACAAGCAGTAATTGACTTTTAAACTCCACCCACTGTGAGGGCTACAATTAATCTGTTTTCAGTACCGCGGCTGCTGTTCTGCCAAGTTCATAACTTGTAGGCTCTTTTCCCCAATCCAATTAAAACCCCAGAGGCTTTCTAAAAGGTAACAGCACAGAATTTACTCTTCCTCTCCCGTTTCAAAGGGCGGAGTGGCTAACACCCCAATCATCCAAGGGCAAGCCTCTCCAGACCAGAGAGGGCACCAAATGCTTGAACAGGAGAGCCTTCTGGCAAAGCAATGAGAAACTATGCTCAAAGATGAAGATAGAAGCAATTCTTGTGCAGTGATCCAAAAAATAGCATCTCTTTTTTTCAAAATTACCTGTTTTAATAAAGTAGACACACTGTGCCAACTGAACCATTTAATTATCTGCAAAAATGATGAATCAAAACAATAGTTTGCAAAAATAAATGACTAACCTCTGATTAAAATGTCTGTCCTCATTAAATCCAAGTAAAAGGTACAATATCTTTAAAAAAAAACAAAAAAAAAACATGGCCTGAAGAAAGGAACAGTTCCTCACCATCGATAGATAGGCCTCGTGACCTCTCGTAAGATGGGGACATCAAGGAAAGTTGTTTGATCTACTCTCAAATGCAGAGCAAGGATGCCTTGGATGCCTGGTGTGGCCGTGTCGCCAGGCTGTGGTGCCTTAGAGCCTGGGGGCCCCTGGGTCCGGCCGTGAGCTTTGGAGCAGGGGACTTGGAGATCAGCTCAGTGGGTGGTAGGACTATATACCCTGAAATCAAGCTCTGGCTCACAGCTTTGTAAGGATTCTGGGGACCTTTTTCCCAAAGGGTTCTGGGATAGGAGGGGCAGGAAAGAAAGCCACAAACCAAATGGCAAAGACAAAGTCAAACCATTTCAAGGGTTGAACACAGCTATGATCCTTTCTCAATCAGAGCTAACTGGATGAGAAGGGATAGGGAAAATCAGAGGCCGATTTCAATGCTGAGAAATTTCTTTAAAATTGTTTTACCCAGTAGCAAACTAACATTTCAAGCAATTACTGATTTCTGAACTGGGATGGAAGTTTTGCTTTATGTTCCACCGAGAAGTCCCCCGTATTTGGCAGGGTCCCTGAAGGTGTGAATTCCCTTCTGGTTCTTCCTTAGTGAAGCAGCTGTTCCCTCCGACAACTTCATTTTTAGGTTGGGCGGGGGGGGGGGGGGGGGGGGGGGCTGTTGTGGGATGTCAAACTGCAGGGTGAGTAAAACCAGTGCTTCCTGAATAATGAGTAGCACTTTGCTGGAATGACAGTGTTTATGACAGTCATACCTGCTACAATTTCTGGGTGCCCAACCAGTACCAGGTACTTCACATACATTAGCTGATCCTCAAAATACAGAAAATGAACTGAAATGTCACATAAAATGTCCAAAGTCACACAGTCAATGCAGCTGGAAAGGGTGAATCTCGAGAACTGATCCAACAACAAATATCATTGAGTGCCTCCTGGCCCCCAGGCCCTGGGCTGGGCATTAGACCCATCCCAGTGAATGAGGGGCACCATTGTGTCAGCATCCCAGAAGGGACCCTGAATTCCAGCAGAGAACTCAGCACCGAATGAGCTGTTACGACCAAAGCTGGATCAACGCTCTTGGAATTGAGAAACCAATCAGACAGCCAAAGTTTTGTAAGAAGCATAAATAGCCAAGAGGCTTCTGACCAAAGAAGCTGCTCATTTGGGCCTACAAAAGGCACAACCATCTTTGGCAGAATAAGGGTGAATGAGGACTCTGTAATTCATGAGCCAAAGGACCTTCCGACAGGATTGACACGGGTGTTTTGTTAGCACGGGGCGCACTTAAGGTAAACATGCAGGGCAGTGGAACATCAAGATGGGTGCGTTTACTGCCTCTAGGTAGCAAGCGATTAAGTACCTCTAAGTGTCTCACCAGAAACGATGCTTAGGGCCGACGAGGCAAGCTTTACTCTCTCATTCAAAATTATGGATGTTGTCTGGCCAGTGGATCATGAGATCGTTCACGCTATAAAACAAGTCAGGCGTGAGAAACCTCTCTCTGACAAAGGATCTCAGCCTTGAACTAGAGTTCCGCATCACTCATTGTCTTAGAGACAATCGAAAGACAAATCTGGGAAATAAGGGGCCTCCTTCTCTGGGATATGTGACAAGTATATTCCATCCAAATGTAGGCTGGAGCACGGAGATTTTTTTTTTTTTTTTTTTTTTTTTTGAAAATACAACAGGTGAGGACCATTGTTGGCCATTAATAAAAAGAGAGGGAAAATGCAGTGGATATGCAGGACACAAAACTCCAAATGCACCACAACGAATAGATTGAGGTATTCTGTCCACAGGAAAGGTGGCTTCCTTGTTCTAAAAGAGATCAGAATTTCTTTTGTCCTAACGTGAGCAAGCGAATGCATTCATTCTGCCACAAAAGTGAGGATGCTCACATTGTGTGATGAAGGATAACTTCTGATCTCACCCCCAAATCCTCCGCGGCTGTCCAACTTCTCCCCAGTTTCTTCCAAATGCCCCCAACTTCACTCATGAAGCCGTCAGGAGTTTAAATGCACTCAACCTGGAGTCTGACCCCGTGGTTGCTGTCTAAGTCGGCAAGGTCAAAGCTCGGGTGCTTGGTGGCAGCAGCAGAGCTCGGGGAGCCGGACCCGGGCAGGAGGGAAACACGGGCTGGGCGCCGACAGGGACCCACAGGGTCAGTCACCTCGGGCTTGGATGCATCCTAGGAGGCCCGAGCCAGAAAATGAAGCTGCAAGGCAGGGGAGGCACGGACAGGTGACTGTCACTTCAAACAAACGTCCTATTGTGGGCCTGGTCCAGGATCGCTGGGGCAGAAGGGGAGAACAGCTAAAGCTCAGTCCTAGTTAAGTGAAGGGGTGGGTCTGGGCCACCCTCTCTCACCACAGGGCTAAGAAAAGACCACGGCAAGGGAGAATCCAGTGCCCAGAGCTCCCCAGACAAAGGTCACCAACAGCAAGAGCAGTGGTAGAGCCACCTACTGATGGGGGAGGAGGTTCCTGGAATATTCCCTTTCCTGGTCTGGAAAGATCCGAGAAGCAGGGGGAACAAGGGGCTATGGAATAATTACAATCACAGCAACACATCTATGGGCACTTTCTGTGCACCAGCTATGGTTCTAAGCCTCACCCCAAACCACGGTCATCCCCATTGAACAGATTAGGAAATTTAGGGACAAAAAAGTTAAGCTCCTTGACTCAGGCCGCTTAGCTTGAGTGAGGGAGCTGCACCTTATCCTTTCACCGTTCTGCCCAGCAACAGCCAACGGGGGGCCACAGCCACCATTCAGTTGCTCTGTGGATTCAGGAGGGGTCATCCGCCCAGTGTCAAGGGCCTCGCTCTGATGAGGTTTCAGAGAGGACAATCCAGGGAATCACCTGAGATTTGAACAATGCCGAGACCTAATATCCCAAGTCAGTCCCAGAGTGATTCGCTCTAGGGGTGGGTGCCATTTTCAGCTTCAGTTTGGCACAGGGAGCAAATGGCCACACACATCCTGGAGCACCTCTCCGGTGTGGGGATTTGGAACTTAGTGGCTGGATCAGAGGGACCTGGGGGTGAATCTCGGCCCTGCCCCTTACTAGCAGTATAACTGTGGAGAGATCACAAGTTCTCAAAACCTGTTTCCCCCATCTGTAAAATAAAAATGTTTATAAAGATAAAATAAAGCTATTTATGAGAGAGATGTGTCTTACAAGGTTTGAGCATGGGAGCTTGGCAACACGGGCAGTTGGGCCTAGGCCTACAAACCAGAGATAATGGGGGTGCCTGGGTGGCTCAGTCGGTTGAGTGTCCAACTTCGGCTCAGGTCATGATCTCACGGTTTGTGGGTTCGAGCCCCACGTCGGGCTCTGTGCGGACAGCTTGGAGCCTGGAGCCTGCTTCGGATGCCGGGTGTCCCTCTCTCTCTCTGCCCCTCCCCCACTTGTGCTCGGTCTCTCCTTCAAAGATAAACTTAAAAAAAAAACATAAAATAAAATAAAATAAGATACTAGTAATGGTACAAGCCCTAAAGGTTTTCTTGGTAAGGATTGTTGGGGTGACATGACAGAACGTGCACAGGGTGCTTACACAGAGCCTTGTACGGGCTAAGTGCTCGAGGAGGGTTAGGTATTATTAAAGTAAATTAATATAATCCATTTTAATAAAAGCAAAAACAACCTCAGCTCCCTAAATGTGTTTAAATTAAAGAAGTTGCCTTAATTATGGCATTTCCCCCTCCTAGCCAACAGCCTATTACCGTGAGGGAGACAGAGCTAGAAAAAGACAGAAAGGCTGCCCTGGTATCAGCTGTCCTGAGGCAGGACTGTGCGTTGGGCCAACTAGGCTACTTCATTTGCCCCAGAGAAACCCTCTGAAGAAAGGCAAAGGGCAGACGAAGAGAGGGGCTCAAGACGCTCCCTTGGTTTTCCAGCATTTCTGGGACTAGGCCTGCAGAGAGGACCCTGTGGGCTCCCAGGCATGCTGCCCACCAGGAGGAGACGTAGGACGGCAAAAGGGAGGCACGTTCCTGCTTGACAACCAGACACGGGACATGGACACACAGGGACAGAGGTCTCAGAGAGCCGGTTTTTCTCCACGTGTTCCTGCGTTCGGGGACGTCCCAGTCAAAGCAGTGTTTGGATGGTCTGGGGGCAACAACCGCACATGCTTGCCGGTGACACAGTGGGCACCGAATCCATAAACCCCGCAAGGCTCCTTCCCACGGCGTCCTCGACCCTGGGGGGTGGGGGCGACCGCTGCCACCCCGGAGACGAGACCACGTCTGAGGCCCAGGAAGCTTCCAGGAAACACGAGCCGAGACACCGTTCTACTTAAATTATTGATGCTGTTGTTGCAACGACGGAGACAGGAGAGATCTGGGATTTCAGATCCAGGAAGGCCTGGTGCTGTGCCTGCCATTTCGGGGCTCATCAGAGGGAGAACGGGGCCCAAGTCTGGCTTTTCTGGCTCCTGCCCTGGTTCTTCCCGCTGCCCCTTGGCTGCTTTGCTCTTGGCTTGAAGCAGGGGATGCGGGCCATTAAACCAACGCCTGCCTGAGCTCGGCCTTGCTTAAAAACCAGAGAGAGAATGAAAGCACAGTGGGAGGGTGGGGCTAGCCCTTCAAGGGCACCGGAGTATCTGTCACCTAATAATTTTTAAATTTTTTTTCACAATGACGAAACTGGAAAAAGTCTTCAACTTTCTCCTGCTCGTGGAGCACAGGAAAGGCAGAAATGAAAGCCTGAAGTAGACAGCAGCCCCCTGGGCGGCCCCGCTGCCCCACGTACTTTTCTTCCAAAAAAAAACCCCAAAGCCACATTGGGCGATTTTATAGAAGTTGCTGGCTCACTCTGCCAACCACTTCTCTCCTTCCTGCCCCAAGCCATCATTCCGTCACCCTCCTGAGAAAGGGCTCGTGGGCTGCCAGCCACAGAAAATAGCCCACTTCTAAGTGACGATGCGTGACAGAATGTCTCCGTTTCCAGGGGGTGCCGAGCAGAGCCATGCCAGAGAGCCTTTATTGCAACTTTGTTCGGACTGACGACGAGATTTTCTCCGAGCGCTGTGATTACGGAGAAGTAATCTTACATACAAAATCATAGAAGAGAGGGTTAAGACGACAAAGACCGGGCTGGGCAGGAGCCAGGGTGTCCCGAGTGGTAACTCTCAACAAGTCTTTGGGCTCCTGCTCTGCTCACAGCCCTGCAGGGGAGGCGGGGATAGAGAGAAGGGACACTCCTGTACTGCTTCCCGATTTCTAAAATGTTCTTCTACCCCCCAGTTCCTCACGCCGATGCTGGGAAGGTGGCAGTCCTTACTGAATCGTTTCACAGGTAGGAGCACCCAGCGTGGAGTGAGTTGCCCAAGGTAACTTAGTGTATGCCCGTGCACTGGCACAACTCTGGTGGGGAGCCATCCACACGTGTTGTGTGGTGCACAACCTGTGTGGTCATTCGCAGTGGCTCTGTGTGATGGCCACATGTGCTTCTGACTCCAAATGTCCCCTCAGTCACCTGCTGAACCTTCTTCCACAGGCTTCCTATGGTCCTCGGAGGGAGCATGGGGCTGGGCACACGGAGCTCTCAGGGTCTGCTAAACAAATAAAGGAGTTAACAACCTTCCTTTTCACCTTAGTTTAATTACAACCTCCTTGATTCAGGAAGCATGGAAGGCATGGCGTGCCTGGGTGGCTCAGTCGGTTAAGCGTCCGACTTTGGCTCAGGTCAGGATCTCGTGGTTCTTGGGTGCAAGCCCCACGTCGGGCTCTGTGCTGACAGCTTGGAGCCTGCTTCGGAGTCAGTGTCTCCCTCTCTCTCTCTCTGCTCCTTCCCTGCTCGTGCTCTGTCTCGCTCTCAAAAATAGGCATTTAAAAAAATTAAAAAAAAAAAAAAAATGGAAGGCAGCCTCCTTCCTCACTGCCCATAAACCTTTGTTGTCTCCAAGTGCTCACAGGCGAAATCTCTCCAACGCAAAACAGTGTGGGAGTACATAAACCAGGAAGAGAGCAGTCCCAGATGGAAGAGAATCAGAAAAGCTTAGTGGCAGTTTGGGGACAGGCCTTCAAAGATGGGTCCACAGAGAAGGTAGGTCAATCTGAGCCATTTGACCGGCAGGGGCAAATGCAGAGAGAGACAAAGCTGAGGACACGGGAGTGACACAGGTTGGGGAGCATAGGTGAAGAGAAATGGAGAGAAGGCACCGGCAAAGTGGAGGCTGGCCACCAGACAGCCTCAATGCTGGGCAAGCGAGGCGTGAATTCACACGGTGGAATGGGGCAGGCATGAAGGTTTTGCTCTGCAGAGTTCTACTTGGGGAGAGGAGTCTGTGACCTGGGCAACCGGACTGAGGGTAGACGAGCCAGGCAAAGGAAGACAGACAAGTAAGTGCGAGGCACCAACGCCTGGTCCTGCCGGCCCGAGCCTGGCCAGCCCCAAGCGGGGAGGCAGGAAAGTCAGGAGAGGACCACCCTTGATGCTTAGCTCTAGGAGACTAGCTGGGGCCACTCACCATGGCTGTAGATCCATACTTAATCCCAAGTAAGATGATCCCGAGCCCAGCTGAGGGGTTTCAGGGTCTCTCTGTGAAATCCTAGAGGAGGCACTTGCCGAGCGGAACACCTCCAGGAGGCGAGAGTTCCCCAAGCACCCCGTGTGCCTGCCCGCACACGCTGTTCATTAACTTCGGTGACACAGCCATCACGGTGGGTGTATAAAAGCACATCCAATTAGCCAGGCCTACATGAATATTTGCACTCTTAAATCTTTTGCATTTCGAAAGGGTTAAAGCTTATTATTAGCATATAATTTATAGTCCTTTCTCCCAGGAAAGGAATAATGCACAGTAAATGCCACATTCATTTTAATAATACATGTTACAGTCTGTGCCCAACATCTGCACAAAGGTAAAGGAGGCAGATTTTTTTGACATGTCCCACTCTGCCATCTAAACACAGGCTTTTTGTTTCTTAAGTGACGGAAGGTTTAATCAAGAAAGCAGGCAATTCATCAATCGAAACAAGGCAGCGTGCGTGCGCGTGACAGCACACACATGGTTGTGTACAGAGCAAACCTGGCCACCTGTCAACTGCACCTTTTACATCAGGATATACAAATACACTATGCGATCAATTCCCCATCCACTCCCATTCATTTCTTCTTTTTCTTATTATATTTTTCTTTGTGCTCGATTTTGTTGTCAGTCAGGGCAAGAATAGATGGATAGACAAGGGACGCATGGCTGTTAGGGGCGATGATAAAAATTTATTTGCCTTTAAAATGACTTATTTCCTCCTTGATTTGAGCACCCTTATTATAAATATTTCTTTCGCTTCATTCAGGAATCTCCCCCGTCTGCTATTATCTATGGCTGTGTCAAACGGAGGCTTCTCTCCTGGGTCCTGGCCACCCTCCCCTCCACGTTCTCCCCCACCCTGCCCCCACCTTCTCCAGCCAGTCCTTGGTGGTTCTGCAAATCCTCGGTGGAGGATGAAGGAAAGCGGGGGTCTGAATACAAGGCCACATAAGGCACACGAGTACGTCCATGACGGCCAAAGGCCATGGGGGACGTTTGCGAACACAGAGGTTGCCTGGCGTTCTTAGGTGGGGGCTTCCCCTGGAAGACAGTGGTGTTCCCTCAATTGTGGTTACTGGTAACATCGTCCCTCAACCCACGCACGGCTGACACGCACCCAAACACAGGGGAAGAGGAGAACCAGGGGCATGCACACGGGAGATGCGGACACAAATCCTGCAGAATACCAGCAACGCTGGGCGCGAAGCAGTTGTTGGTTAGAACGTCTCACACAGAAACCAAATCAAACCGTCTTTCTCGAGCACCCCTATTGTTTTGGTCTCTTAGCTTCATTGTCCAGCCCGACCATACTTTATGGTTGTTAAAGGATTAGGTTTACGTTCAATTTTCCAGGTGAGATTTTTTTTTTTTTTTTCCCTAAAAGACAGAAATAATGTAATCACTGCAAATGAAAGGAAAAATGTGTGTATAATTGTTTGGTATGGGGCAGAGGAGTTTTTAAATGATCACACTGTAAAACATACAGATTTTTTTTTTTTTTTTGGAAGAAGATGAGCTGGTAGCAGAAATTTTATCCAATTGGATGAAATATATAAATCATGAATTTCATAATGCTGATAATTAAATGTCCATCTTCCAATTTAAATGAGGACTAGATTAAAACTGCATGGAGAAGGCTGATATTCAGAAATCATTAATTATTTTTAATTGCTTTGTGCTTTCCTGGTCTGATGTCAGAGTTACACAGCTCATACACGGTTCTGTTTCAGATGAAATCCTTCTCCTCTCTGTGCAAGTCTTGTGAGTCAAGGCGATGAGTCGATGGACTCAGATTATCCGTGCTCACAGGCTTCCTGGCCCAACATCTTGAAAGGGGGCTGGGATTTTAAGAGGGCACAGCTGTAGAGGGCAATAGCAGGGCTTTTCCAGCCATCAGAAAGAACTCTGGAAAAAATGAGAAGACCCAAGAACACTAAAGGTGGGGGGAAACTCCCCCCCCCCCCACCCTGCCCATCTGCTGGGACAGTTCCAGGTTACAGCTTTTGTCCGGGTGCAAGTGGGGACCTCTTCTACTCTCAAAAGTGATGGCGTGGGCAATCAATTCTGTGGTCAGCCCCATGCTGATGGACAAATGAAGAGATCAACAAGGCCAACTGCCTATGTACCAAAGGGAAGAGAAGCCGGGCCCCTCGGCCCCCCATGCGGTGAGGCTTCTGGGTATTTCTGCATTGTGGCTCATCCGGAATTCATGGACTGTTTGAGATTTTGGTCTTTCTTGCATGCCAGTTCCTATATGCATTTGCATAGTTTTACTATTTTACACTACTATGTCAATTTTTTTTTTCCGAAGGGAGACAAATGAGTTCTTTGGGGAAAAATTTGCACTTGGAGGTCTAAATCAGTTGATAACAACAGAACAAAAGGGTAGCGCAGCGTGGTTCCCCATACCTATTGCCTCCTGTTCATTAAGCCAAACTGCCCTAAGTCAGATAGCAGACATTCCTTGGTTAGAAAAAGTGATCGCGGGCATGTCGTGGCAGAACCGCTGGGTATGGGAGCCTATGGCCCAGGTGCGCTGTCCAGGGTGGACAGGAGGTCAGGGAGCTCCTCATTCCTGACACTCCCCACGGCTCCAGTCCCTAAGGCACGGGATGCCCCACACAAGAACATTTTGAAAACGTCTCCTTCAACCACCAAGCATGTTAGGGGTTCAAACACGAGCAGATCCCCCAGTACACAGGCCTCCAGTCTGTCCTTCTCAAACTCCCTGAGCAGGGGCTGTTCTGCTGTCCACAGACAGCATCGTATAGGGCCCTCTTAATGAGGAAGAATTCCGTAAAAGGAATAGTTAGGCTCTTCCCAAGCAACCAGCTTATTTTTATTCTTATCCATACAGAGCTTGTCCTGATTTAGAGCCAAACCCAGAATCCCCTTTGTGAAAAACCTCGCCCACAGCCGCACCCCCTCTTTTCCAATCTATATTTTTGTTCATGCTTCCGTTTTCACTTCCACCTTGATTTGGTTATGTGTTATTTTTGGAGCTGCCTTCTATCTGTCTGGAACAGGTGGAATATAAATAAATCAGACATCTAGACATCTAAAACAGCTCTAAGGGGGAAAAGGAAGGGTCGGAGGCTATTGTTTCGGGACTAAAACAGAAGACCTCCCAGGAGAGAGAAGATATTCCTAAAAAGAAAACCAGCATCGAGAGACAGAACGAGGACACTCAGGAGCAGGGATGCGGGATGGAATCTAGAAAAATCAATGTGGCCCTGAGGAGAGCCCTCTCTGGACGGAAGGTCTTAGAGGCACCTAACTGAGGGGAACACACAGGTTAGAACGTCGCCAGGAGAGCGCGAGCCCACGAGCTGCCATTCGTCAAATGTAAGAATTAAACAAAAGTGGGATGCCAGCTCTCACATACACGGATAGTCAAGTGGGCCACACCAGGCACCCACCATTTCATTTCTAGCTCCTCTTTCCAGGAAAATCATCCTCAAGCCCTAATGAATAGAGGGACATGGGGATGTGGGGAGATGGCCCAAGCTGCCAGGCTCTCATGCTCAGTCTGCCTCTGTACCACCAGTGGAACAGGCCAGATGCTGTCAGCCTTGCAGTCAGCAGTCTTTGGGAGATATCGGCGGACAGGAGATTCCGGGGACTGGACAATAGAAAAAACCCACATATTCTCAAAAGGGGACCATAAGAAGATAATTGACCTGTGGCCTGCGAGTGATCTCCAGTAGAATTTAGAAGCCCGTTCTGAGTCAGGAGGCTGGTGAGCTCTCAGAAAGGACAAGGCACTTACGGGGGCCAGTGGGGCCAAGAGCATGCCAAATGAACTCTGGGTCTAAGCTTTTTATTATAAAAGCAACACTTGCCAACATAGAAAAATGAGACACTACAAAGAAGGAAAAAAGAAAAAAAGAGCAGGCAAGGCTGGTGAAAGCCACTGGAAACACCCTGGCAGGTACCTTCCCAGACCTTTCCAGACTTCACATATTTTTTTTTTTAATGCAATCACATTGCACACTCTGGTTGCCACTTACCATCCATGCTCACTTTTTTATCCACATCATTTTTTCATGCCTGACAAGGCCATTGTAAGAACGTTTCATAATTTAACCCTTTGCTTTTGTTTTGGATATTTACGAGATCCATCCCCCAACCCCTTTTCCCGAGTGTTATCATTTTTAAGAAGCGGCGTTGCTCATCCCTGTGGATGAATCTCTTCGTACACCGCTAAGTATTTCTCTGAAGTTCTTACTGGCAGAAGCGGGAGGATCAAAGGTGTGCTTTGTGGCCGTGTGAGGAGCGTACAGGGTGTCTGAGCAAGGGGACAGGAGCCTCTCAGGATTTCAGCACTGAGTCAGCAGAAGCCCCTCATCCCACTTCCGTGGGCAAGACAGAACTATTGGCGGAACAGTTGGCACGTGTTGGCTGACGGATTGCATCTGGACCCCCAAATGGCTGAATGAACATGAACATGTGGAAAGACAGGGCCCAGCTGAACAAGGGAGGGCCCCACAGAGACAGAACAGGCTGGCCGGAGGTAATGGGCACAGATGCCAGAGGCATTCGAACGGCCAATCGGGATGATCGCCTGCCCCAGGGGTCAGAGAGAGGATTCCCGAGCAGGGCAGATACCAGGCTAAAGGCTTTCCTTCCTCCCTCCCATAAACAGTTCACGAACACGTCCGTGTGCTCAGGCCAGGGCTCCGTACTCTCTCCTCCCCTTCCTCTAGCAGCTCAGAGCACCGTCTCTTCCCCTGAAGGCCTGACACACACGAACCGTCTCAGTGGAAGGTACAGGAAAGAGGACAGATTAACAGGTGTGCCTTTGAGAAAAGGTGTAAGAGTAAATATTACTTTAGTAACGACGCATACGAGAGTTACAAGTGGGCGGCTCGCTTTTCTGATTACTTAGTTTGGAAACCTCCTTTGGAAGGGCCTACGAACGAAGGGAGCCATGATTCAATGTTTTCAGGAAGGAACCAGAGTGCACCAGGGGTGTGTGCCAAAGGCCTGGCCCCTGGAGTCTGTGGTGAACGTGCACCAGAGAGCCGGTCCAGAAGAACAGGATGATCCATTCATTTGGTTACCAGCAGAGCTCCGATGACCATGCATTGGGCACGCTTTGCCTTGAGTGTCTTTGGAATAAACCATCGAAACCTTAACTTTGCGATACCAAACTGAGATGTGCCACTCAGCGCCAGATCCTGTTCATACGGAGCGGGGGGTGTGGGGGTGGGGGTGGTCCCTGTTCCCTTCTACCAGAACGGCTCGCAGGCAGGCAGCTGGTGGGTGGGCGGGCAGGCTTCCCAGCTGCACCACGGTTGCCCAGTGCTGAGCTTGCAGGCCTTATGGAGGCAGCGGGCCCTGCGGACTCTTCCTGGCAGCATTACAACAAAGCCGTCCCGGACCCGGGTGGAGCGATTTGGTGCCCGCAGCCGCCGACGAGACCGGGGCTGCCCGCGGCCCGGCCGTAGCCTCGACGGTAGATGTTTGGAAGATAAAACCCAACAGACTGCCACTTACATAAATGTAACAGGAAGTTTCTGAATGGCTTCCCCTGTGTCTTGAGGCCGTTACCTCGGTATTGCTAAACTAACAACACCTCATCAAAGCCTCGGGGCGAGGAAGCAGTGGTCCAGAGGCAGACAGGAACATTCCTGCCAAACCAGGGGAGATTTCACTCTGTAGGCCCTTTTCTGCAGAAATGTCAACAGCTGGGAAAGCCATCAGAGAACCCAGGTAAGGTGGGGGGAGCTGAACACCGTGGCTGGAAAAAGATTTGCAAGCTGGAGGGAAAAAGTCATCTGCTTTGATTGAGCTTTCCTCATGTGCATTCGGAACGGGGTCGCCCTGCTGGATTTCACAGACCTGTTTTGCACCACCATGCCACGAAGCATCTGGGGAAATATTCAGCTTTTCTACAAAATAGGTCATCTTTCCACACTCGTTATGCTCCTTGTCGACTTTGCTGAAATAGCCACAGCACAAAAGAAATCCTCTCTGGAGGTGCTTTTCTGAGACAACGTGCTCCCTCTACGCTTTGGGGCGACCAGGGCTTTCAGAACATCCCTGGCCTTCCCTTTCCCCACCCAGAAATCGAACAACTGGCTTTTGCTTCTACTTCCAAACCTATTAGGGAGTGATCATAACAAGAGAAACTGATACTGACATGAATTATACCATTGTTCTATTTCATCTATTTAGTAACCCCAAGTTGCAATTTTTAGAAAAAAGATTACCTTTTAAATAACGGATTCATTATGGTACATGAATGAATGCCATGTTCCCGTGTTCAAAACGTCACTCACCATTAAGGGTGTGCGCTGGTAAGTGGCACCGATTTGCTACTTCCCCTGATACACAAACGCCCCTGACTGGAGGCCGAGGATAAGCGGAGGTGAGCCTGCGGGTTTCCTCCGCTCTTAGCGGGTCACCTGTGCTGCCAGGCACCTAATGAATCTCCACTCTGTAATAAGGGTTGCAGGAGTCCCCCTCCCCGGGTGAAGGTGAAAAGGGAGACTCACGCCGCTGACGTTCCTGCCAAAGTAACACCAGCAGTTTCAAGGCCGGGTTCAGAAATCGCAGACCCCCACGATGGTGGTTGGGAGGGGAGACCGCCGGTGTCCCTTCGGGCCACAAATCTGGCTTTGGGAAGTGAGAGGTGCGGACAGACCTGGATGTGGGCTGGTGAGCAGACCGGGCCTGGGCTCTGTGCTGCTCCCAAGACCCCAGGGGCAATCTGCCCTGGCCCTGGCAGGTGAATAATACAGGGACTATTCTCAGGAAGCCTCCCTTCAAGCTTGTGAAATCCACACATTGTTTTTCATCATTAGTCTCAAAACACACGGAGTATCTGGCCCTCCTCTAAGTGCTGAGGTGACACAAAGGAAGGAAAGGGCTGATCTCTGCAGGGAACAGGCCCCTTGCAGGGTGAAAGAGAGAGGGAAGACAGATGCCATTCGAAGCCAGGAGACACGCAGAGGGAGGTGGTGCCCGGGACACAGACACGGTAGCTGGCCAGTAGCAGAGGCCCCACGTACCTGATATGGCATACAGATTGGAGTGCTGGTACTCATAGTCAGCCCGAGTGCTGTTCCTGCCTCGGAAGGTAGCAGGGAGCGTTAGAGAGATGTGCCTAAGAAAGAGACGGAGGAGAAAGGAGGTTACAGGGCGCGCAGAGCACTCCCCAAGGCCCAGAAAGCCCCCACACCACCAACGGCCCGCAGCAGCACAGAGCATGAGGTGGGGGTGCCCTGGTGAGCAGGGCCCCCAACGGCTCGAATTCTAAGGAATTCTGAAGTTTCCAGGCATCAGAAGTCACCTTTTTTTCTAATTCCTAAAAGAACATCCAAGTGGAGGAAAGGGTTTTCCAAGCCTCATGGCATGTTCAACCCAAGGTGCTTGAAGGAGGTGGGCAACTTAGTCTCGACCTCTGCCCACGGGGCAAGATATACCAGCAGGAGCAAATACTTAGGCTCTGGACAGGCGTCTCGGTTTGTTCTGCCATCTTGGCTCATTATCTACCCAATGGCTTTCATACCTGTCCCATGGAGCCACTGAGGATAACAGTGCAGGAAGCCCTTTGTGAACAAAGGTGTTGAGCATTATTATTACCATGTGAGTCCAGGAAAACTAACAACCACTGAGAATCAGAATGGCATGCTCTTTTGAATGGCTATGCCTGCATGTTCCCCCCTCTGGCAGAAGCACACAGTAGGTGCTTAGGAAAGCACCTTTGATTGATTCAACACTGTCTTTTATGGCACAGGTGTTGGCCATTAAAGCTCACAGTGCGCACAGAGCAGAAGCGAGTATTCAATCAAAGTAGATAAGCCATTTAGTGTGGTCATCAGCTGCCTTTAGCAAATGCAAAAAAGATGAAAACGATAGGAAATATATTTCAAACCCACCAGGTCTGCATAGAAAAAACAAACAAACAAACAAACAAACAATAAAGCCTCTTCCTGGTATGACTGGGAGGTGGCCTGAAATAGCTCAGGAGCCAGAGTTTTGGCCACACTCAGTCATTCCCAAAAGGGAAAAGACGGAGGAAGGGAACGTTTATTACATCAAGCAAGCTTTACGTTGTACATGTTGCCTTTTTCACACAACAAATGTGTGACCTCCAGGAATGACTGTTGTACATCCAGGCTCCTAGGAGGGAAGGTTCTCTGGGCAAGACCTGTTTCCGCAGAGCCAGGAGCGAGCAGAAGCCTCTTGGCTACAAGATGAGCGCCTAAGGCTGTAGAGGCATTCGGTTTGCTGGGCTGCAGGGTTAAGCACGGAGGCAAACACCTATGTCACGGAACAGCCCGGCTGAACCAAGACGGGAGGGCGGGGGGAGGAGGAGGGCTTTGCCGAGCACAGGCTGCACTTAGCAGTGTAGGGCCACCAGCAGGCAGAAACACAGGGAGACCCTGACGTGTGTGTGTAGTCCATCTGAATGTCTGCTCATTACTGATGCTAACTAAGGATGCAGAGGGGCGGGGGAGCTCCTCCCTGAAGGAGCTCCCAGGCTACAGGGTGTTGAGGTACAGAAGCAAGCCACTGTGGAACAGGACGTGCGCCCGGGTGCTGAGTGAGCACAAGAGTTCCGACAAAGGGGATGGGCTTCTAGTGACCCCTTCTCAGAGGAGGACGTGGGTCTCGACACAGTACACCCTTGTACTCTCAGTGGAGAGTCAGGGAAAGCCAACACTGGCACAGGGTCAGGGAACACGTGGAAACGGCGCTGGAAAGGACACTGAATGCCTTACCGCAAGGTTTCTATCCCCTAGGATGAAGGTTCCCGATTCTGTTCCGCCTGTCACAGCACAAATGAAGGCATTAGAGCCACCTGGGAGCTTGCTAACACTACAGAGTCACAGCCACGCCCCTGGGGAGTCGGGTTCAGCGGGCCTGGGGTGCAGCCAGAAATCTATTTTTAACAAGCTCCAGCAGTGACTCTGAAGGCTGGCCAGGTTTGGGACCCTGAGACGATGAAGAGCAGCTGCAGAAGGGTTTTACACAGTTGATCGGCGCCTCTGACCACAGCACTTAGTCAATGAAGCTGAGCAAACAGAAGAATGAATTATTGACTGTGGTTGTGGTTGAGCGGAGCAGAAATGATGACAGGTGAGCCTGCAGAGGGTGCTCGCCGTGTGCCAGGCCTCGGGGTGTGCAGATCTCACGCACTCTCTCCTGGCTCCTCGTGCCGCCCCTGGGAGGCGAGTGCAGGGCCCGGTGCAGGATGGGAGGCCCCGGTTCAAACACTGGAAATTTCAAGATGGGGACAGCAGAGCACTGTGCCAAGCGTGGGGCCCTTCGAGGCTGGGCCCCGGTGCACCGGTCCCGGCGGCACATCCACGAAGCTGGCCGAGGCAGACGCGGATATTGCACCAGTGAGGGGATTTCCAGAAGCCAGGGAAGGACTACACTTCAGGGCTGCCATTCCTTAAGATTTCCAAGCCTTGAAAGCACTTGCAAGAGCTACATGCAAGCAAACTAAGGACATCACACATCTGTGCAGTGCGGTGGCTACTCTAGGGCCTGGAGGCCTTCAAGGAAGGCTCATGGAGGAGGTGGGTGTTAGCGGGACTTCAGGAGACCGGCGGACCTGGACGGTGGCAAAGAAGTCAATCAGCAGCCAGAAGAGAAGACAGGGCCAGCACAGCCGTTCAGTGGTTAGAGACGGGCCAAGGGGTCTGGAGCGAGAACACATAGATGGGGCCCAGGGCAGGGGTGCAGGACAGGCAGGGCCCCTGTGTGGGCAGAGGTCACCCTAGAGCAGGCAGGGAGGGGACATGAAAATGCCCACCAAGTTACAGGAACGCTTGCTTACAAATGTGATTGCACATGGAAAACAGGAAGTGCTCTGTTGGGGGGGGGGGGGCAGGGAATGAAGGACAGACAGGCAGAAAGGCGAAACTAGCCTCCTAACTGGCAGGAGGCTGGAGTGGTCAGAGCCTGAAGGCCGGGTGAGGGTGTGGGACCAGGCTGAAGACGGCTACGGGGCCACAGCACAGCAGGGCCCTGCATGAGCTCGGACTGTATCCAGGAGGACTTTGAAGCAGAGATGTGACAAGATCCAATTTGCAATTTTAAAAGAATGCCCGCCTGTGGGAAAGTGAGGAAATAAAGCTGAGACACCACGGTACGGGAACAGAGCAGCAAATTACAACGGAGATTATCACGAAATTGCAATTATTCAGCACTTACTGTGTGTAGACCCTTAACAATTCCTGCCAAAGGGTCCTGCTGCAGCCCTCTAAATGAATGGTTTGGGGGCACTTCTAGAATACAAAGGACTTAAACATGAAGGATGTGCTAGAGAAATCAGGTGTGGGGCTCCTCAGCTGCCCCACTCAACGTGGACTCCCTGGTCTGAACCTTCCTGCTTCCCTGGGGCATCAGGCTGTGCCCGGCTGATAGGCTCTGCAGCCCTCCCTCCCTTGGCCAGCCTCCCTTCCTTGCAGATGGTCCTTTCTGGCTCCTCCTCCAACTTTTTAAAAAGTTGCCATTTGTAAGGGTTCTGGTTTAGCACGCGCCCCATTCTGCATGATTTCCCTGGGCAACCTAACCTGCATCCATACCCTGATTCAAGCTGCCCTCACACACCAGCCTGCCTTTCCCAACTCTGTCTCCTGTCACTCACTTTTCCCTCTACCAGGAAGAGGGAAAGTCCTGTAAACCTCTGAATATGCCACGTTTTTTTTTTTCATGCTTTAGTCTGACTCTTTATCCATGCTGCTCTCCTTCCTAGAATCTCCATTTCTTCCTTACCTACCCTCCAAACTCCTATCCATCCCTCAAGACCCCACCTAATCATATCTTCTTTGTCAGAACCTTCCCTGGGCTTGTTCCGGGATCACAGAGGTCCCCCCCCCACCACCCGCCGCCGTCTCCAGTTCTCACAATATACTTGAAGCATCTGATACGAGTCTGCCTTCCTAACATGACCGTGACCTCAAGAGCAGGGCCAAAGCTCATCAGTTTTGTACTCCGTTTTCTAGGAGGATTTCTGACCTAGGGTAGACAACTGCTGAACATACATTGACCACATCAAGTGCTCAACCGACTCCACTAAAACCTTTGGATCTTTTTGACATAAATGGCTATAGCATCTATTATTTTGTTTCTGTGCATGCGTGTTTGCCAATTAGACTCCAGCAGTCTCCTCTGAGACCACGCATCCCACTCCTCTGTGCTCTGAGGAAAACAGGCATGATGGAAGAAGAAATCAGTACTGGTGGTGGTCGGGAATCTATGGGAGGTGGAGGGCGGGGGGAGGATAGAGAAAAGGTTTCTGATCTCCCACTCTAGACAATGTACGGTTTTCACAGTGCATGTGAAATTAAAACAGCATTCAAGTTGCAGACCCAGCTGTGCCTCTTACAGAGTCATTGCTCCATAGCAATGTGTTGAACTGAAATGAAGTTACCCAAAACTCCGGCTACAGTGGTTCCTGCAAGAGTATGATGCGGCATTCAGAGGGCGGGAAGAGAGGCCCCGGACCAGAGACAGCTCTGGGGAGAAGAGTTCCCTACGCTGCAAATAGAGGCTTTTCGCTTCTGTTGTTTGGCCACAGGAAGGAGGGGACGTGGGAACAAACAGGAGGTTGAAAAGGCTCAGCAAGGCCTCCCTTAATGAGGATGGACAGTTGGGGCTGAGGGGACAGATAACCTGTGGTTAAAGAGGAAGAAAAAGTCACCTGCTGAAGGAGAAGTGGCCCAGGGGCGCTGCGGTGTCAGATTAGCCTGAAAATGACAGACGACAGGAACCAGGGAGGCTCTGCATTCAGTGGCGTCTCAGAGCAAAAGGAAATTCTACGTCCCCCGGGGTCGGGGGGGACCCCACGCCAGGCACTGGGCTGAGTTTCTTTACATATACCCCTCGCCTAACCTTCCCAGCAACCTTTTCACATAAGAATAGTTAACTCTATTCAATAGAACAGGGGACTGGGGCTTTTGAGGTAAAGCTGACAAACAGAAAGCTGGGAATTAATGAAAAGGTTAGTTTATGTGTCCTCCGGAGATTATTACCGTTACCCTAAAGTCGCCCTGATGTATCGTCTTGACTACCGGCTACACAGAGTGAGGACTGCACGGTCCATCCCTAGGCCCCCCTTGAAAGTGATGTCAAGGACGCAACGTCTCTGCCACTTGCTAGCTTGAGGACCCTGGAAGGCCACAGTCCCTCTAATACCACCTCACAAAGGGAAAAACAACAGCGTGGGACAACCCACGGCCCAACCACAAGCCCAGGGAGGCAGAGCGGTGGCGGTGGTGAACGGTATTGACCCTGTAGTCAGCCTGACGCGGGTTCAAACCCCAGCACCGCCCTAGGCGCTGGGTGCCCTTCAGTGAGGGCATGTTGCCTGCTGGTGCACATCTCGCTACGAGGCAGAGCAGACAGTGTCGGTGACAATTTCACATACAGATCCTATTCTGATTCTTCCTGCTCCTGCCATTGTTTTAGAGTCCTGTTCATGAGGGCCTCAGCCCAGGACCATTACAGAACCCACTGGTGTCCTCTCTCTGCGGGAGAATGAAATCCCACTGCCCCACCATTGGGACATCCTGCCAGCTCCAGCCCGTCCCTCCTCTCTGAACTTGTCCTGTTCACGGTCCCTGCACTCACCTCCTCCAACCTCACCAGCAACCTGAACTCTCATTCCTGCCTCAGGGCCTCTGTACTTGCTGTTCCCTCTGCCTTAAACACACTTCCCCCAGCTCTCCAGAAGCTGGCTTCTCCCCCCCGCAGGCCACCCCCTAGATGTCTGCTGGGGCACCTCTCCTCCAGCCACTTGCTCTTATGACACTCCACTTTCTTCTCTGCAGACCCCTCCCACTCTGCAGGACTGTCCGATTTGCTTCCAAGTCACCAGAACATGATCTCCACTACACTTTCTCTTTCCGCCAAAGCCCTAGTGCCTAGAACAGTGCCCTGCACACAGTGGGCACTTGAAAATATGAGAGCCTTGTAAGATTACCTAATGCCTGAACGAAAGGGTGAATCTGATTCTGACCTGTACTTAGAGACAATGTGGGGAAACTTACGGGAAAACTTCCCATTTGTCTCTTTCTCATCCCCAGGACAGAGTCGGTTAAGTGTTTGGAAAATGCAACTATTTCTGCTTCATGAATATTTTTACATAAACATAAACACATTCATCACGGCATTGCTTAAAATGCAAAAAAATGGAATAAAATATCAAATAATAGGGGACTGGTTAAAAAATTATGGTACAACTGTCTGACCAAATAATTTTACAGCCATTTAAAACATTTTAGAAGACTGTAACAGCCAGGGCCCGTGCCTGTTACTATAGCATCTGGTGGGAAGATACAAAGGCCTAATTTTCAAACTTGAAGTTGTGATTGGTTAACTCAATACCTTGGCTTCTTTCCCATAACCTCATGGTCTAAAGAGATTAAGGGGACGCACCATTCATGATGCTGGATGTTGCTGGCAGAGGAAAGAAGGAAGCAGCCAGGTGCTCCAGCAGACCGTGGACACTAGATGCTCTTCTGAAACACCCAATCCAGAGGGGTTAGAAGAACGAGTACTCCATGGCATCCAACAAAACTGAAAAGTGATGGCTGCTGGTGCCCCCAAAGACACCAAGTTCAGTGAAGTCACTTCAAGGGGCCCCAAAGTAGTTGATTACTCTGTAAGCAGAGCAATGTGTTTTAGATTTTAAGAGTGTTCATAAAGATCACTAGCAGGCCAGAAAGACCCAAAGACTCAGGAAACCCGCTCTACCTAGGAGGGCACCTAGAGATGAAGACCTTCTAGAACCATCCCTAGTAGGCCTCGGACCACTGGAACAAGGGATCGACCATCAGAGGCCAACAATCTCTGCCACTTGACTCAAATGATGTCTCATTATTCCCAAATCTGTTTGGTAACTGGAGAATTCCAACTAGAAGAGCCCCTAAATCCTAGGGGAGCTTTATCTAATGTTCCTCCCCATTCCCTACCGGGGAACAGCCTGGAGGAGACAGGCACACCCTGCTGAGTGATCACCTCTCTCCGCAGGAGGGGCTGGCGGTTCTGTAACAAATAGGTCAGCATCACACATGCTGCTGACAAGGGCTCTGGCTAAATAGATGCTGAGGGAAATTTCATTTTTTTCCTCCAAGTCAGTTTTAGGCACCTTATTCAATTAACATGGCCACTAAGCTGCAGACAGCTCCATATAAAAGCCCCTCAGTTATAGAATACATTTTATTATGTGACAATAGTTGCCAGCACGATTTATTTCCTTTGATGGGATTCTGCTTTTTCCTTGTTAATTTAAATCTGTATTTTCTAGTGCTGATTCCAGGTCTGTGTGAATTTTTAAAATGTTACCATTAATCTTCTGGACCCAGTGGCCACATATAATGAAGATGGCTCTGCCCAGGCGGCCGTAATGCCTGCTGTCCTCTCAAACTGTCAGAGGGCAGCATGGAGGGAACGGTGGCTGGTGAGGCAGAGGCAGACTCAAGGTTGGAGACAGACGTCACTTTTATCTCTCACCTCTTATATACGCATGGGTGCACACATGTTCACGCACATATGCAGAACAAACTTTGTGGTGTGAAATTACAACTCCCATTCCGTTTTTCCGGGGCTGACAGCTGTATTAGACCCACCTTCGGGGGGGGGGGGGCAGGAGATCTCAGTGTGTGCTCCAGGGACCTCTGGACACTTTCAGGGAGTCCATAGGGTCACAACTATTTTCATAATCATACCAAGACACCGGGATGCCTGGGTGGCTCAGTCGATTAAGCATCAGACTTCAGCCCAGGTCATGATCTCACAGTTTGTGAGTTCAAGCCCCATACCGGGCTCTGTGCTGACAGCTCAGAGACTGGAGCTTGCTTTGGATTCTGTCTCCCTCTCTCTCTTTGCCCCTCCCCTGCTTGCACGCTGTCTCTCTCTCTCTCAAAAATAAACATTAAAAAAAATAGTAATACCAAGACACCCCTCCTCTTACAAGCAGAAAGAAGTTTTCAGAAGCTGCGGGACTTCTGAGGTCATCGCTCGCTCTGATGTCTCCTTGCATATTCTTGTGTTTCACATGTTTCTCAGTTTTAATTTCTAATAAGGTAATTATAGATAAACATAAGCCACTTAAAAAGCTCTTTGGAATCCCCAATTTTTAAAACTATGAAAGTCTTAGACCAACCAGCTTAAAGACCACTATTGTAGGACAATGTGTTGGAACTCCGCAAAAGCCTGAGGTCTGACGTTGGTGGGGTGGGGTTTAGAAGAGTAGTAAGAAAAAGAACAAAGGCTTGGTCTTAGTATTCTTCATTAAAGAAAAAGGTGCTCGTGGCAAAAAGTTAAAAAATGTTCACAAGCGGAAAAAAGACAGAGGACAAGACTTACTTGCTAAGGCCAAGCAAGTAACTATTTCCAAGAATTTAGTTCCTAATAAAGTAATCTAGGGGCACCTGGGTGGCTCATTCAGTTAAGCATCCGACTTCGGCTCAGGTCATGATCTCACAGTTCCTGAGTTTGAGCCCCGCATCGGGCTCTGTGCTGACAGCTCAGAGCCTGGGGCCTGCTTCGAATTCTGTGTCTCCCTTTCTCTCTGCCCCTCCCCTGCTCATGCTCTGTCTCTTTCTCCTTCAAAAATAAATAAAAACATTTAAAAAAATTAAAAAAAAAGAATAAAGTAGTCTAAAATATTTGAAGGTTTTGCTTTAACCTATTATTCATTTACCTGAATCCTGCAAGGGGGAATGACAGAGCTAGAACATGTTTGTCAAAAAAAAAAAAAATTATATACATACATATAGAAAGGAAAAGAGACACAGCAGGAATAAAAATAGGAAATGACCCAAGAGATTCACAGTAACTATTCTAGAGAAGATGAGAGGAAGGGACAAAATTATGAAGTCCAGAAGGCCTAGGGTTTGATACACTCTGATTAAATGCATCTTGATTTAACAGCCTCAGCAGGGTGGCAAGGGGACAGTGCCTAGACGGCCAGCCAGTAAAGAGGAGTCAGGTGTCTGGTTATAGTAACTGGATCATGACACTCGTCACATGAGAGCTACCTCACAGTTCCCCGATGAGCCTGTGAATCCCTTTTCTGAATGGTAGTGAGCAAACACTTAGAGAATATAAACTTGTATTTGGGGGACAAGGCCAGAAGTGGCAGACCGCTCTGGATGGAAACAGATCTTCAAAATACCGGGGGAATAACAGTTGTTTATTCATTCACACTGGGACAAAGAATTGACACTTGAAAAAAAAGTCAAATCAGGGGGATGAAAGCGTACGTGCCCTAGAAAAACCAGGACTGTAGGGTTTGTAGGGCCAGTGATGGCTCTGGCCAGTCTCCTCTCACAGAGACTCTACAAAAACTAAAGAAAACAGAGAAAGGTAATGAAGATTCATTACCTTAGGATGTCTCCTAAGTAATGAGCACTTAAATGAGATGTGAGGAGAAGTCATACATCCTGCCATTTGGTCAACACCCAGTCTAGAAATACATACCCTCATACCTAGGTCTATAAAAAAGGTCACACAACAAGAAATTCGCTCTAAAAAAAGAATTTACTGTAGGATACAGAGAAAGTTACCTGCATTAGAAATACAGAAATAAGGGGCGCCTGGGTGGCGCAGTCGGTTAAGCGTCCGACTTCAGCCAGGTCACGATCTCGCGGTCCGTGAGTTCGAGCCCCGCGTCAGGCTCTGGGCTGATGGCTCGGAGCCTGGAGCCTGTTTCCGATTCTGTGTCTCCCTCTCTCTCTGCACCTCCCCCATTCATGCTCTGTCTCTCTCTGTCCCAAAAATAAATAAACATTGAAAAAAAAAAAATGAAAAAAAAAAAAAAAGAAATACAGAAATAAAATTAAAAAAAAAAAAACCTGTATCAGTAATATCATGGAAATTCCCCCAAATTTTCCAGAATGTAGAGAGAGAAAGAATACAGAGATGATGAGGAAAACTATGATAAACACAGAAAACCAATCTAAACATTCTCAGTGTTAGAAAGAAATCAGAATAATTAAAAGTAACAACCATAAAAAAAAAAAAAAAAGTTTAAAGCTTGCCTAATCAAAAGAAAAAAATACCCAACCAAATATAGAAGTCAACAGGGCTTCCAGCATTCCAAGCAAAAATCAATAAAGACTCATGGCTAAATAAATCCTGACTTCCAGACTCCCTAATTTCAAGACTTAGTATAAAGCTACAATAATCAATACAGTGTGGTATTAGGGCATAAAGATAGACACATAGATCAATGCAACAGAGTGGAGAGTCCAGACATAGCCCCACACATATATGATCCATGGATTTTCAGCAAAGGTGCCTAGACAATTCAATGAAGAAAGGGTAATCTTTTCAACAAATGGTGTCGGAACTAGATAGCCACATGTAAATAAATGAATCTTGAGGTTTTCCTCACACCATTGATAAGATGACCCGAGATTCACAGAACTGTTCTTAGAAAAAAGGAAAGAGAAGGGGCAAATTGTTAAGTCTAGAAGTCCTAGGGTTTGATACTATTTAAATGCATCTTGATTTCATAGGCATAGCATGGCCTCTTTTAGAGGAAAACGACGGGGAACACTTTTGCGACCCTAGGTGTGGCAAAAATTTCTTAAATAAGACACAGAAAAGCACAAACTATACAAGAAAAAAAAAATCAATCAACTTCAACATCTAAAACTCTTTTTAATGTTTATTTATTTATTGGGAGGGAAGGGGCAGAGAGAGAATCCCAAGCAGGCTCCCTGAGGTCAGCACAGAGCCCGATGCCAGGCTTGAACTCACAAATTGAGTCGAAATCAAGAGTCAGACACTTAACCAACTGAGCCGCCTAGGCGCCCCAAAACTCTTATTCTTTAAAAGATGTGTTACGGGGTGCCTGGGTGGCTCAGTTGGTTAAGCGTCCGACTTCAGCTCAGGTCATGATCTCATAGTCTGTGAGTTTGAGCCCCGCATCAGGCTCTGTGCTGACAGCTCAGAGCCTGGAGCCTGCTTCAGATTCTGTGTCTCCCTCTCTCTCTGCCCCTTCCCCGCTCATGCTGTGTCTCTGTCTCAAAAATAAATAAAAACATTTTTTTAATTAAAAAAAATAAAAGATGTGTTACAAAAATGAAAAGACAAGCCACAGACCTGAAGAAGATAACTGCAAAACACATATCCAATTTATAGCCAGTATTTATACTGAACTCTTACAACTTAATACAAGACAAATAATCCAGTTAAAAAAAAAAATGGTCAAAAGATCGGAACAGACACTTCACTAGAGAAAATGTGCAATCAGCACATGAAAAGATGTTCAACCTCACTGATCATTAGGAAGTGCAGATTGAGGCCTCAGTGCAATACTACCGCACATCTTCTAGAATGGCAAACATTAAATAGGCTAAAAATATCAATCTGTTGGCAAGGTCGAGGAGCAACTGGAACTCGTATGTGTTGTTGGTGGGAATGTAAAATGGTACAACTGCAGGAAAGAGCTTGCAGTTTCTTAGAAAGTTTAACATACCCCACCATACAAGCCAGCCATTACACTTCTTGATTTTTACCCAAGAGAAATGAAAGGGTAAGTCTGTACAAAAAATCGGACACAGGGGGCGCCTGGGTGGCTCAGTCAGTTAAGTGTCGGACTCTTGATTTTGGCTCAGGTCGTGATCTCACAGTTCTTGAGTTTGAGCCCTGCATGGGGCTCGGCGCGGACAGTGTGGAGCCTTCCTGGGATTCTCCGTCTCTCCTCTCCGCACCTCCCCCCCGCCGCCCTTCCCCTGCTCACTCTCTCTCAAAATAAACATTAAAAAAAAGATTTATACACAAATGTACTAAACAGCTATTTATCTGTAGTAATAAAAACTAAAACAAGCTAAATGTCCAGTGATTTGTAACTATATCACAGTATGTATATCCATGCCATGGATACTACTCAACAATAAAAAAGAAACTGCTGACAAACCCAAGGTGGGTAAATATCAAGATAATTATGCCAAGTCAAAAATAAAGTAAAAAGTCCAGGTGGGATCATTCCGTGATATTATGCAAAGTTCTAGAAAATGCAAACTAACCCATAGGGATAGAAAGCAGATCAGCGGCTGCCTGAGGAGGGAGGGTGTACTATGAAGGAGGACAAGGAGGTTTTGGGGGTGGTGGGTATATTCCAGGATGTTGATTTTGGTGATGGCAGCATATGCCAAAGCTCATCAAATTCTACTTTAAATAGGTGCAGTTTATCCTAGATTGAGTATACTTTAGTGAAGCTGAAAATACTTCCCTGATCTAAAAAAGAAGACAAAAACACCTAAAGAAAGAAGCCAACCGGGCTGACGGTCCTCCAGAAATGGCAGCGAAGAGAGACCCACTGCGAGACGAATCCTGGCAGACACCGACAGTGACTTCAGACTTTTCCTCTGTCATACTACTTGCCTCAAGACAAAGGAGCCACAGAGGTTCTGAAGGAAGACAGAGCTGAATTCCAGCAATTTCTTATTCCCTCAAGCTGTCTTTCACAGGTGAAGACGCTGACAAAGTAAGACCATTCACGTCCCTTTCTCTGAAAGAAATACATTCAAACATGCGCCAAAGGATTGGAAGTTAAGACTTAAGAGTGGGGAAGAAAGCAGAACAAAGGACCTGCGTTTTTTCTTTCCCTCTAGAAATGGAGCCTGAGGAAATAACTGGAAATGTGGGAAAAGACTTACTGAAGATAAAAACAGGCAAATAACCTTAGCGACATTTTCGGAGGGCTTCCCCTTCACATGCATCACGTAACCCCCACCCGAATCCTACAACTGGGCGCTGAGATCATCTCTGTTTGACAGATGGCCTCGGAAAGGCTCAGCAGCTTGCCTGGGGGGTTGGGGGGACACAGCTTGGATTTGAACCCTGACGGGGAAAACTACAAAATTCAGCTCAGAATCGTGACGCTCTACTCAAACACCAGAACGTTAGGTTATAAATATGACATAATTTATGGAACATTATAAAGTCTCTGATTCAAAATACTTTGCAGATATAAAATGATGTTTACAGGTTTTCTGGGTGGAACTGGGGGAGGGTGCTGACCATGTTATTGGGAGCGTGAACTCAGCTGCAGGAGAGGCGTGGATGCATCCTTGCAGCTGTGTTTGTCAGAGCAGTGAATTGGGAAAATGTTCATTTTAATACCGAACTAGGACAGAAGAAGGAAAATGCCAGACTTTTTCTATCACCACAGCCAAATCTCAAAGACTCAGTTGTTTGATCAAAATGAAACACAACAAACCCTGAGTAGGAAACAACCCTACACGCATTATTTCTGTGGGTACCCATATACGTAACAGGCACCCAAGAACCAAAGGGACCTGAAAGGACACATCAGATCACAGCAGAGATGGCCCTGGGCTGGTGGCAGGGCTGGGATCACAGTGTGGACCACGGACGTCTGAGCTGCGAGTGTGGATCCCCCTCTCCGTTCATATATTTTTATGTGTTAATTTTTTCTAATGGGAAGTTCTTCTTCTTTTTATCAGTAAAAGGAAGACGGCAGAGACCAGAAGTTGCCGGGAGTGTTAGCTGAGCAAACGTATACGAAAGCAAACAGCACAGCCCTCTGTGCTAAAGGAACATCTTGTTTTCCAGCTAACCTGCCTGCTGGTGGACAAGGACCAGAGGTAACGTGCAAAAGAAAGTAACACAATGGGGAGGGGGGAGGAGGAATAGAATATGCAAAAGCCACAATAATTGAGTGGAGGTGGTCGGGGGAGAAAGAACACGGCAAATGGCTAAATGAAATTCCACTTTATTCCTGCAAAACACCATTGGGAAGAAGTCATCTGTGACACACAGCTTCTGTGCCAGGTGTAAGGACGTGCTTAATGAATGCCATTTAATGAAGAAAAAGGCTCTTATAAAACACCTGGCACAAGCAGGGTGAGGGAGTCACAGGAAAGGGGACCCTCGCTGCACCTGCTGGCATTTTAATAAGCACCTTCTAGAGCGTCCGCTCTCCAAGGCTGGTCAACGGTGTCAGAATGAGGTCCCTGACCATTGCCCACACTCGCTGACAGTTTGGGCAAGCTTATTTCTTAAGGACCATATGCTCAGGTATCAGATCGCCCTGGATGGTAATTAAAATGAATCATTTTCAGCTGGAAAGCCCAACCAGCACCGGCATCCTCAAAAACTTTGCAGAGGATTCCCACTCCAGGTCCCCTGTGCTTCCAAACTGAGTTCTGAGTTAGATTTAGATCTGTGAAGACCCAGAGATAATGAGAGATAATGTTGCGATTTTTTTCTTGCAATTTCATTCCACTGAGACTGAAAGTCTTGAGGACTTTAAGGACTCTAGGTCCTAAAATAATTTTCGGTCTGGGGAGTTTTCTTTTTTTGTTGATTTTGGAACCAACCTCAGAAAGAAATAACCACGTGCAAGTTTCACTACCATTTTTAAGGGCTGATGAGACATTTTTCCTTTTGTTTTGTGGCTGACACCAGCAGAGTCAAGTGAGGTTTTGTAAAACCTCAAAGACCTATTTCCTCTACGATGATCTTCACGATCTCACAAACTTTCTATGCTCAGACTTGAAACTTGACTCCAAATATACCCAAGGAATTGATGCTGCCCAAGGGCAGACGGACTGAGGTATCGGTAGGCACACAAGGCTGCCATAGTCATATGTTGTGACTGACTCGGTCCACCAGTTTTGTTTTTTTTTTTTTTTTTTTTTAAATTTTTTTTTTCAATGTTTATTTATTTTTGGGACAGAGAGAGACAGAGCATGAATGGGGGAGGGGCAGAGAGAGAGGGAGACACAGAATCGGAAACAGGCTCCAGGCTCTGAGCCATCAGCCCAGAGCCCGACGCGGGGCTCGAACTCCCGGACCGCGAGATCGTGACCTGGCTGAAGTCGGACGCTTAACCGACTGCGCCACCCAGGCGCCCCTGGTCCACCAGTTTTTAACTGAGCTCCTACTATATGCCAAGCACAGGTTTGGCACAGAGATCGTTTGAAAACCCAAATGATAAATGCGTATTACTAAGTGAAAGATGCCAATCTGAGAAGGCTACATGCTACTGGATTCCAATTCTAGGACATTCTGGAAAAGACAAAACTGTGGAGACAGTAAAAAGATGACTAGTTTCCAGGGGCTGGGAGAGAGGTGAATGGGCAGAACAGAGGATTTTCAAGGCAGTGAGGATACTCTGAATGATTTTATGACGACGGACATAGGTCATTATACATCTGTCCAAACCCACAGAATGTCCAACACCAAGAGCAAACCCAAACTATGGACTTGAGGGGATTACAATGTGTCAGTGTAGTTTCATCCCTGGTTTAAAAACAAACAAAGTACCACTCTGGTGAGGAACGTTGACAACAGGGAAGCTACCTACATGTGAGGACAGGGGATATATGAAAAATCTCTTCCCCTCAATTTTAGAGTGAGCTTACAACTGTGCTAAAAGAATAGAGTTTAAAAAAAAAAAATGAAAAGAGCCACATGAGACTTCTATCTCTCCTCTTTAGGAATTTATCTATAAGTAAATTGAAACACATAAATTGCCTATATTGCAAAGTAAAAAAAGCTCTAAATAGAAGGTATACAAGTAAGGTTCTAGGTTTTAATTTTAAAGCAATGGCATAAAACAAACAAACATCTGTTGAGTGCCTACCCGGCACCAGGCACTCTGCTAAACCCTAGGAAGTGTCCAGTGCAGGGTCGTTCAGGAAAGTGGGAGGTGGTTTCAGACTCCTGATGGTCAGGAGGTGGGGAAGGGGGGTGCATGACATGAAGCCTTTGTTCCTGCAATCATCTATTATTAGGACAGTTACCACTTACTGAGCACCTCAATTACTCTTCACGATTCACACTCATCCCTAATTGGCCCAACCCGGCAAGGTAAGTATTATTCTACTGACCAGGGGAAAGGAGGTTCAGAGAGGTTAAGGGACTTGCCCAAGGTCACAGAGCTAAAGAAACTGGCCGAGCTGGCATCTGACCTGTTCCTTTTTTCCACTAGAACATGCTGTTTTGCCGAAATCATGCAAAGCACCAACCAAATGTACGGATTTGTTCATTTTCCATTCAAGCAACTCGTGTGCCATGATCAATACAACTTCAGCCTACCAACTTGACTATATAATGAGTTTTCCTCATGGGCAACACAGACACCACGTTCTCCCAACCAAATCACTCTGCATTGGACAGGAAAACTGCCACTGGAAGGCTAAGGAAATCACAATTCCAAACTCCCCAAGTTCCTCAACGTGCAGCTTGAAAGTATGTGCAGCTCGACAGCATATGGCAAATCAATTACTAGTTTAAATCTTAAAACAAAAACATGGCAAGTGTGGTGCAGAAATAATCAAGAACAACGGTTCAGTTTAGATTACAGTGGGCCACTAGAGTTTTGAATACAATTAATCATCATTCCAGGCAATGGGAAGCCATATTGACACTTATTCCTAATTTGAATATTTAATTAGGGTGAAGTTCTTCATCAAATTATCGCAGAACTGGGAGAAAGCCTGGAAGACTTACACAATTACTATCTTAACCCCTCACCAGCTGCTCACCTGTGAGCACAGCGATCCCCGCCCCAGCCCTGCGGGGCCCCCGCGCCCACAGTCTGGCTCCGTGAGAGCTGGGCCGGAGAGGGGGGTGTGACTGAAGCTACGGCTGGGGCCGACGGGAGCCAAGTGGTGGCAACAGAGAGGTCTCAGGGAATGAGGTGCTCACGCTCCGACCGGACTCGGAAAGAAACCCTGGACCAAGACAGGGGGCCACGTGCACGAGGGCCCGCGGTGTGTCTGGTGGGGCACTTTCATGTGGCCCCCATTTAGTCCCCAGAACAATCTCCAAGGGAGATAGTCTTATCCCCACCTTCACAGAAGAGGTAACGGAGGCTCAGAGTAGCAAGGGAACACTGCTTGTGAGTGGTGTAAAGAAAGCCAAGTCACTCATTACACACACCCGCCCTTGTACTCACCAGAAATAAGGACAAAGAGAACACGGAGGTTAAAAAAAAAAGTACAAATGTATTCAAAGCTGTATTTTAGATATCCAGCATTGGGTGTGTAAATAAGGGGGTGGGGGCTGGGGGGGGGTGCATTCCAAACCCAGGTGCACTCAACAAGCATTCTCCAATTTAACTCTTGGATTCAAAACGTACCACCGGGCTCCCCACACTGGGGAGTCCTAAGGATGCTGTGGCCAGCTGCTCAGGAGGATGGGGCGTGGGGAGGGGCAGCAGAGCTCAAGGAAACGTCCTCGTACAGCCGGCTGGAGGCCTGGTGTAGCCGTCCAGCCCCTGCGCGGGGAGGCCTCGCAGAGGTGAGCGCTGCAGGGGTCCAAGGGGAGGGAAGTCAGTAACAGCCTAAGAAAATGTGGACTTTTCTTCTTTCAAGACGGCGACAGCTCCACAATCGCATCTGTAACTACCTATCGGTTTAGGCAAGAAATATCCTTTCCTTCGAGTACGGTCTTTCACTCTGGCACAAGACTTTTGACATTTCACAGATGCCCTGGGGTTCTGCGGGACCCAAAGTAAATTTTCGCGGGAAGTCTCCCTCAAGGCCCCCAGGACAGGACCAAAGGCTGACTTCACACACTGCACATGGCCACGGGAGGTCTTGAGTTCCTTCGGCTGAGCCGGCTGCCAGACGCCACAGGTGCTGTGGACGAGGGACATCCTCCTCGTTGCAGATCAGCAGTTTTCTCTTAAAGGCTTGAGATGGGTTCATTTACCCTCTTGTGGAAATCGTCCAAACTCCATTTGCACTGGCCACTTCAGCAGGAGGCCGATTATCCAGACGGAGGGATGGGCTGCCCCAGGCAGAGTCTGCACGGCTCCCCTCCAGCCACAGCCGCCGCTCGGCCCCCTGCCTCGGCCAGGCCGGTGGCAGCAGCAGACCCAGGATCCATCACAGCCCCGCTCTGAGCTTGCCTCCTTGCGGGAGCAAACGGCGTCGGGAACTTTGAAACTTTCCTTTGTATATTACATTAATCCATATAAGAAAATCTCTTTTAATGAGGAGTGATGTAGTTACAAACTCTCCAGAGCCATAATTAGAGCAAACTAATTGAAGTTGTGTTTTGACACACTTTCCAAATTCACGGGTGCCGGATGACATATTCACAACACTGGTGCCGCACAACCATGGCGACGGCAAAATCATTAGGCTAATAACACTTATTTGCATTCTTATCACGCTGCAGCTCTCCTTTAAATACTGTTTCTACTATTGCTCCTTTACTGTAAGTTTCCACTGGAAGATATTAACAGTAATTATTACTACTTTAGTGGAATTTTAATGTTAAAGAATAACAATGTGCATTAACATACACCGAATGCCAATTCTTTTTAACCACTTTCAGAAGGTTTGGGGGTTCTTCCCGGCCAGCACCCCACAGCCTGAGGTGAGGGAGATGCTATTTTCAGCTTCCTTTTAGGACAACCACTCAAAGCCCACACCCAGAGAGATCTGAAGCCAGGGTTCCAGAACTATTTTGTTTCAAATGTTTGACGAGGAAAATCTTTCTCCCCCACCCCCCCCTTTTTTTTTTTTTTACTCTTAAAGCACATTAAAATGAAATAGTTGAGAAATTTTTTCCAAGCAGTTAAAAAAAAAAAAAATCAACAATTTACAACACGGTCTTTGGTAATAATACTAATGAATTCCAGGAGGACATGCTTTAACCACTCGGCCGCCACTCTCTCGGTGATTAAAGACAGACTTGGAAAAACTAGAACGTGAGAAAGACCAGTGGGGGTGGGGCAGTCCTGATCTGTCAATACTGAGGCCCTGTTTGCCACCAACAAGGCCAATTTTTTGGATGCTTAACTCAGACACTCACACACAGAGAGGAAGGCTCGACAGTTCTCAATAATGGTTATTAATGACTCCCTCCTCTAAAGTGACAAATTACTCTTGAAATTTAGAAATCCAAGAGGTATGAAGAGTGAATGAACATGACAGGAAATGCAGGGAGCACAAAGTTCCCGCTTAATCTAGGTGGAGAAGGGCGGGGCCCTGGAAGACAATTAAGGTCAAGGTCCCTCCTCTCTGGGTATTCAGAGGTTCTACCAGGGTGGTGACCACAGCCCTTCCTCAGCCAGGTTTCTCCCAGGACCTCGTGTGGGGTCACCAAGGGCAGCACAGTGCTGTCTGTCACACCTCACAGCCCGAAGTATAAAATGCTAGTTGGACCATAACTGGAGGGGAGACCTGGTCCCAGCCCCCCTGCCTCTCTCCACGTGCGTGGCATTAAGTCTCCTCCAAGGGCCCCTCATTTGGAAACTTGGGGTTGGGGTAGGCAGTTGCTCAGACTGTGGGCTTCTACAGATACCTCGGGATCAAGAAAAACCACCACCACATCACTTACCAAGAGGGTACGAGGACAAAGGATGGCATGGGTTTAACAAGACGCACCACTGTGTTCAATTTCAGAGTACTCAAATAGACATTTCAGGAGCGAGGCTTAATCTCAACCTGCAAAGATTTAACTGGGTGAAGAGCATGCTTCCTTAGAAAAATGCCAAAGACTCGACTTTGGAGTTTGGAGTTATATCCAGCATTGTGTATATAAATTAGGGGGTGGAGGCAGGGGGGGATGGGGGTGGGGGTACAGTCCAAACCCAGGTGCACTCAACAAGCATTCTCAAATTTAAGCCTTTGGAGTTTTCAGTTAAGTTACCATCCTTGTACTAAACTGTTATTTTTCAAGTCACTGATGACTTAAAAAAAAAAAAAGAAAGAAAGAAAGAAAGAAAAAGAAAGGAAACTAACTTCATAGCTGCTGCAACACTCCAAATCATGGTATTTATTCACTACATTTAAGTTTTATTACACTTGAACCCTGCAATGCCAAAACACCTACCTCCCATATAAAAGAAATGAAGAAAAAAGTGAAGTCTGGGACCCAGGGCACCACACTTCCATTCCAGATGATCTAGTCTAATCTTATAAACTGAAATATTTAAAGAGTCTCTAAACCTCACTGACCCTACTTTTAAAAACAAGGAACATATGGGCACTTCTAGCTTTTCATCTTCTTCCAGCCTACTAAAATATCCGCTTTTCCAAAATTCAAGAGCAGCGAGACTGCCAAACTCAGATTCATAAAAGGCTACGTGCGTGAGAGTGCAGGGCGGGCAGGGGAACAGTCCGAGCCGAAAATAACAAACCCTAACAAAGAATCAAAGGCGCATTCTTCTCCCCCTTGCTCAATCAATCTCAGAAGCTGTGGAAAACAATTTGCTGAGCAAAATGAAGCAATGACTAAGAAGGAGGTACAATGTGAACCATGGGCTGAAATGGCTTGTGGCTGTGTCTGGTCCTGGTCGAGGCCGCAGGAGACACTGAGGCAAGAGTCTTAACACTCAGGCAGGGGTGGTGGGACTGGGCTCCAGCCCTGGCTCCTCTGAGCCCTGATGATCTGCCTTTGGGTCAGCCGCCACCTCTCCTGGCTGCAGCTTGCTCGTTTCTTAAAAGCTTTGCTCGTTTCCATTATGCACCTCACTGCGTGGTTAGAAAGATTTAAACAATATCTGTAAAGTGTTTGCACAGTGCCCGGCACAAGATGCTCAAAAAATTGTAGCTGAAATAATGATGATGATAATTTCGTTTATTCGATTGTTAATATTATTATTCAACTGGAAACAAAACATCTGCTCAAGAAAGATATTCAAGTTGAATGCTACCCGACCCACGGGCAAAAACCCGACCCGAATAAAATTCAAGGGGACTTTTAAAAGTTCCTGCAAGCAAGGGATTTTATTAAATATCCAAATTAATAATTGAAACCCTGCCTTGAAATAGAACAGCCCGGGGGTGGGGGTTGGGGTGGGTAAAATCACGGGAAATTTCGCTTAACGCCCATTTTTACTTTGTTTGGCGGCTAGATTTACACTGAAAGATCCAGGTGAAATATTCCATAGAGCTACCTGCAAATAGACTGTCAGCTTCCACTCTGATAAAAGGTAAAATATCCTCTTCTAAATGGTCTGGTTCACAAAACCGACCCTAAAGTGAACTGATAAATCTGTTCTGACACACGGAAAACTATTTTCATAATCCTGAAAAAGGCCTTTCTCCAAACCCTGGAGCTTTAAACCAACTGCACAAAGAGCCCCATGCACTTGCGAACCAGGCACAGGAGGAAATCATTTCACATTTACAGCCCTGCTTCCGGGACCACAAGAAGCACGCAGAACCATCATAACCACCAAGAAAAATAAGACACTCACAGAGTCACAAAAATTACAAAGATACCACATTTACAAGCAGCAAATGCCTTGTCAAAATCTGATGTGGAAGAGTGAGAGCAAAGAAGGCCGGCTCAGAGGCAGGAGCTGTATTGACTAATAGTCAATTCTTCATTAAACAGAAGCTCTGACTTCCCAAGAAGCCATATTAAAAATTAATATCAAAAAGTGTATTGCTCAGCCTAAACCCATCATTCATATCCAACAATACCAAACTGCATTCTAATGAAATTTCCCCTTCAAAATTACTGACACCAAAGCGAAGTTTGATACTGTTGCAAGAGCAGTCACAGCTCGGTGACACCGGCACTTGAGAGAGATTCAGAGAACCCTCCCCGGTAGGTCTCTTTCGCAGGGCTCTCATCATCGCCAGAATAAATCAAACTGCTTGTAACCCCGCTTCATCGCGGGCTCGGGAGCCATTTGAGCTGTGACGCCAGGACCCTCTCGTGTATGGCGTCCACATGTTCTCCTCGGCCACCATCTATGGCACCAGCGGACTGGACCCCGGCCAACATCCGTGTGTCTCCTGAGAGGGTGTGAGTGCAGACTGCGAGGGCAGCTTCCGACCAGAGGAGCCCAGGAAGACAACGGGCTCCCCCAGCCCCACGTGCACACTCTGGGAAGCCCCCAGCTCCCAGCTGCTGGTCAGGAGCCTGGAGAGGCCGCACGTGAAGACGGCTGGGACACCTGGCTGGCTGCTCCACAGCCAGTGACCCGGGCACAGGCGGCCTGTAAGCCACAGGCAGCTCACCTGCTCAGGTCCAAATCCGAGCTCTGTGTGACCTTGGGAAAGGAATTTAAGCTCCTGGGTCTCAGCTTCTTCATCTTGAAGTGGATATGAATAACAGTACCCTAATTCACAGAGCTGTTATTAGGATTAAGTGAGTTCTTATTTGCAAAAGCACTTGCAAAGTGTTGGAGACCCAGCAAATGCAAAGGCAAGTCTGTACTGGCTGGCTGGCTGGCAGAATAAATGGAAGGTGGAGAAGGATAATACAGGATACCTGGTCCTGTGTATCTAAACCAGCTCACTTTATACATTTAATACACATTCTGAGTGCTTACCATGTGCCAGGCACCTGGTGTTCAAAAGTCCCTGCCATTTGGGGGCCACACATTTTTCACTGACGCTTAACTGAATTGAGTTGACACGGCCAAAAGAACTTGCTAGATTTCCATACACGGTAGTACATTATCATCTGTATTTCTGTGTGACTAACCTTTTCCGAAGCTTTAGCAGAGAAGGAAACAGGAGAATCCCTGTTATCAATAAGCCAGCAGATCTAGTCATAAGAGCAAACATAAATATACGTAGCAATGACAGGGAAATGTGAAATGCCAAATTGTCTGGTGTGAGAAACTGGAGGAGGGGAAGGGGGAAAGCAGCCCGGGCCGGACTTTCTAGAAGAGGCAAAGGCTACCCTAGGCCGGAAGGTGGACAGGACCAAGCCTCAGTATTCTGGAGTCTGGCCTGCCTCTTCCAGGAGGGCCTGGGGCAGGCACGAGGGGAGATACACAGCAATGGCCGGAGCAGAGATGGTTCTGGAATGAGGCTGAGATGCTCGGGAGTCAAGAGATTCACCTGGATTGATGCAAGATGATATGGGAGATAGGTCAGATAACAGGAAGCCAGTGAAAGTTCCAGAAGGAAAAAAAGAACATGTGCGAGTCTAAAAACCTCAATGGGACAGCAGGCAACCCAGGACTTTGAAGTTCCAGGCAGAGAATATAAAGGTGAACCATTGAAATGAAGTAATACCTGAGCCCCAGGAAGCTCAGGGTCTAATCTCACTTTGATTTGGTGTTCAGGTCTTGCCCCTGCGGACGGCTCTCCTCCGAGACGCCCCGGCTGTTGGTTCTGTTGAACGGAGTGGGTGGAAGGTACCAGGAGCAGAGGAGCACTCAAATACACGGTGAATGCCCATGCTTGTGCTCTACGTGCGAGAAACATCTGCCTTAAGTCTTCATCTTCAAAGGGGTGACACGGCACGGAAGGATATGAAAATGTGTATCCCATCTTCACAGTTAAACCAACAAAAATGTGTGTGGTTTTCGTGTGAAGGAAAAGGAAGTCTAATGATCCCAAGTGAAGCCAGACCCACAGTTCTGCCTGGGCACGCCCTGCTGAGGTGCAAGGTTCTGAGGGCCCTGCTGGACCGGCCAGCCCCAAGCCCTCCTTCAGGGGGACCAAGCCAGGGTGCTCCCCCGGGGCTCATGGGCCCCCAGACGGTCCTGCTCCTGTGGAAGGGAGCTCGGAATCCAGGCCATACGGTTTACTATTATGGGGGAAGAAGAGAACCAACAGAATGCATCTTTGGTCTTGCCTTCTCATCTCACCTTGATGCAGGACACAGGCAGCCCTTCTCATAAGTGAGGAACCTTAAAGAACAGCTTTCAACTCTGAAAACCCATCCCGTCCCGTCCCCTCCCCTCCCCTCAGCTGAGCCTCCCGCATCAAACCTATAAACCAGGCAAGCCTGCTGGGCCTCCCGATAGGCAGGATCTCCAGTGCCGGTGGCAAACACCTCAACAGGGAAACTCGGCCTCCCTGATCGGTGCCAGCCTGGACCCCCCGTTCAAGTCCGGCAACAGCAGGGCAGGTGACACATGTCATCTACAGCACAAAAACCATCTCATAACTGACCACCGACAGAGGCGGCCTGCGGAGTTTAAGCTGTCAGTTTCGACAACAGGATGCCAGCCCATGAGCCGAGGCTCCGTCCGGGTTGCTGGCTTATTCTGCGGCTTGATCAACCGGCGGAGCTGATCCCACATCCCCAGGAAGGCGGGGTCAGGGAAGCCGGACAGAGTGTGGTGGCTCAGGGGCCTCTGACAACGGCTGTGATGGGGGGGTTGGGCCTGGGCGTGCACGGCCTGAATTCCAGATCCTCGAAGTGCGATTTTCTCTCTCCTTTAGGAAGAGCCATTAACCTTTCCGATGACAGCCCTGGGATCGGAGTGACGGAACGATTTTTGAGGTCAGCAAGGATCTATGTTCTCAAAACCTGACATCGACAAGCAAAAGTTGTGACTGAATCCTGGTGTCCCTGAGAGGAAGACTAAATGCGTGTGACAGACCTTCTGCAATCAAAATGCCCCATTTCCCAGAGTATCTGTCACAGATTGATAACATCCACGCAAAAAGTTAAGTACAATTATGTCTGTCACTAAGAAACATACTTTGGAACCTGTGACTGACAACTCGCTGGGAGCTGACAAATCACCGGAAGATTACCGGAACAACTCAGGGCAGTGACACGCGCCTTATGAGGGAAGCTCAGCCCCGCCTGGCACCTGGGAGAGGCTCCCCAGAGGCCGCACCTCGCAGGCGAGGGCTGCAGGGCAGGACTCAACAGCTGGCAGAGGAGCGTGTGCTCTGCGGCTCCCTCTCCCAGGGAGGGACAATGTCAGCGGAGGATCGTAGGACGTGCCCACGGCCTGAGGTGGCAGCTTGTCCTTCAGAAACACGACATGTAAGACTCGGGCCGGCGGGAAGGGCAGACAGGAGCTCCTGGAACCACACACTCCACCTTTCCCAGGACAGCCCAAGCCCGGTGTCCACATAAGCTAGAAATTCTAGCACCTGGGAGTCCAGACTACTTCTTTCAGACGAACTTGGAAAGGGACAAAATCCATGCCAAGGCCGGGACACAGACACCAGGTCAGCACTGCAGAGGGCCCTCTGTGCCCTCCATCCCAGGGAGGGTGCCACACGGCCCTCCACAGCTCTCCGAGCCTCCTCCCCAGACACCAGCACTGGTGAGGGGAAGGGGACAACGGCCACAAATCAGACAATGAGGAAGCACTAAAAGCCACACACAGAGCAGACCACGGCGACAAACACCCACTGCTCTGTGCCCTCTCCACCTGCCACAGCTCCCTGGAGTCACCTCTGGCAAGGAGTCTGAATCTGAGGGTGGGGATGGGATATACTTTTTTTTTTTTAATTTTTTTTTAACGTTTATTTATTTTTGAGACAGAGAGAGACAGAGCATGAACGGGGGAGGGTCAGAGAGAGGGAGACACAGAATCGGAAACAGGCTCCAGGCTCTGAGCTATCAGCACAGAGCCCGACGTGGGGCTCGAACTCATGGGCCGCGAGATCATGACCTGAGCCGAAGTCGGCCGCTTAACCGACTGAGCCACCCAGGCGCCCGGGATATACTTTTTAAATTTTTTTTTTTTTTTAACATTTATTTATTTTTGAGACAGAGAGAGACAGAGCATGAACGGGGGAGGGGCAGAGAGAGAGGGAGACACAGAATCGGAAACAGGCTCCAGGCTCTGAGCCATCAGCCCAGAGCCCCACGTGGGGCTCGAACTCACGGACCGCGAGATCGTGACCTGGCTGAAGTCGGACGCTTAACCGACTGCGCCACCCAGGCGCCCCAAGGGATATACTTTTTAAATAAGGCTTATGAAGAACCCTGCAGGTCCGAAAAGTCTCGATTTTTTTGTCTTCTGGGATTGCCCACGACCCATCCCCACCTGGAAACACTTCTCTGCCTTGTACCCACTGACCATTCAAACACCTGAAGCCAATTGCCAGGTCTCTACTCAGGTCAAAACAGCAGTTCCTCATACTCTAATTCGGTGCTCAATTTGGGTAACTTTCACAAGGAGGTGTGTGGCAATGGACGTGACCCTCCCAACGAACCCGACAGGTGTGGGGCGCCACCTTCTGGGACACGCCCCACTGGGCACACCAGGCCGCATTCCACACAACCCCAGTTCGTGCCCAGCCTGGTCACTGCACACGAATCACTGCTAAGCCGGGTCTCCTCAGTTTGGTCCTTGTGCAACTGACTTTTTTAACCTGGGGAGGGGGGTGATATGCCGTCCGTTTTCACCCATCACCTTTCATCTCCTGGTTCCAGCAGGGTGTTCTAGCTGTAGAGGAGATGCAGAGTATTGATTCTGTCGTTCAGCACATCAGCACTCCCTAATGACTCTGTGTCATCTGCAAATTTGATAAGCATGCCTCTGATGTCTTTATCAAGCCACTGGTTCTACCGTTCAGCAAGCCAGGGGGCAGCAGTCCACCAGGGGCCCCCACCCGGGACAACACGGAACCGTTCATTTATCCACACTCTGGGGCCGCCGGTGCTCCATCAGTTGTGAACCCACCTGCCTCCCAGAGCTTTTCTAAACCTCGGGGCCGGGGGCAGCAGAACCACATGTAAGAACCCGGCGTGAGAGGGAGCAGCGGGGGCTGCTCTGGTTGAAGCAGGAAGGCGCTTCCTCCTGCCCTAAGGCAGTGGCATGTAAGAGAACCAGAAAAGCCTGGATCCACAGACCGATCGTCTGCTTGTATGTATCAGGCGGACTCGCAGAGCCGTGGCCGCCTCGGAGGACGGATGGGGAGATGGGACTGTGTCTCAGCCCCAAGGCCGAACCACCCTGACCGGGGTGCATGGAATGGACAGGCCGAAGGTGGAGCCACACTGATGCCCGGAGAGAACATAGGCTCCATGCTCCTGGAAGAGGAGGCAGGTCCTTCTTTGCTTGGAATTGGTTGGCAAATGTGTGCAGCGATGTATGTGTGTGAGATAAAGGTTTCCTGAATGAGGAAAAAGAGCACTGCCAACACGCCTCATCCTGCCTTTTGCCGTGAACTTTACCAAACACTGTGTCCATTCACTGGATACAACCGAGGGGCTCCCTCGTCTCTGCAGGGGCCTGACCATTCCGAAAGGAAAAGACTATCATTCTCTGCAACAACAGGAAGGAAACAGGCAGGAAGTGCTTGCTCCCGGGGCCAGGAACTGCCTCTGGAAAGAGAAGGCAGTTCTGCCAGAACCATGAGGTCCTCAGGTGATGACCCATCAACTCTGGAAAAGTCCACCAACCGCTCCTTTTGTCTGAAATAAGCTGGGGATAACAGTGCTCCAAAAAGACAGCATGGGATTCTTTGAAACATGAGGGACAACATAAGAAATGGGAGGCAGAGCACACATTTTTAGCTTCTGAGGCAAAAGCCTGAGCTCAAGCAGGCAACAGGGTCTTTACCGGCCCCTCCCTCGGTCCCTTCCAGTCCCCTCAGTGAGATTTGCTGGGAAAAACGGCCTGCTGCCCCTTGCTCGGACCGGCCTGCCGGTCCTCCGGGCCACCTCCAGATCTGGTCAGTAGAGGGCGCTGCACCACCGCACACTCTCTCTAGCCTGGCTTTGCCACCTGATCCCTGTGTCCACACAAAGACCGTACTTGGAAGTATTTCTTAAGCTTGGGCTAGAATCAGAAAAGGGTCCAAGAAGTGCTCAGGGACTCAGGAGTCGTCAGGGACAGGAGGTGGGGGGGGGGGGGGTACTGCAGCACAGGGTCCTAGGCTGTGAGAGAAGCATTTGTTGCAAAACTGAGTACATGTCTAGATCTGTGCGGAGCGCTAGAGATAACAGATACCGGACATGGTTCCTGCCCTCAAGGAGTTCACAACATGACCACAACCCAAAGTGAAGGCATGATGACCAAGAAGAAGCACTCAGAGAGAAAAGCCCAGCCCAGGCCCAGCCCCAGGGCATTCAGGGAAGGCTTCCTGGCAGAGGAAGCATTTGAGCGGACATCTAAAGCAGGGGAATCTAAGACACACCTGTTGCACACAGGCTTCCACGTGAGCAAAGGCATAGAAGCCTGAAAAAGGAAGGGAAGACAAGAGTACTATTTTAGCTTAAAGTTTGAAGCTTCGGGATGGGAGAGAGTTCACAGGAACTGGATTTGGAGGCCTTCACCCCATGGGCCCCATGCAGACCCCCACATGGGAAAACTAGCATCGCCCACAGAGATAAAGCTATCACATTCCTCTGCTGGAGACCCGACAGACCTGAAGCCTCCAGGAAAATACTCATCATTTCATAAATCTTCAGTGGACATTTTGAGTGAATCATCAGCATTTCATTTTTTAAAAGTCAAAGGTACTAGTTAGGGAAACAATACAAAAAGCAAAGACGCCAAAACCGCCCCCGTGCATTAGGAGGCTCCCAGAAATGTGCATGCCACCTAGGAAGTGCTGCCCAGTGCCGGAGGAGAGCTTGGGACAGACAGTGGCTTTTACTGGGAAGCATTAATGTAACATTCGATTATCCTACTGCACAGTGGCAGACTTAACTCAGTCATATGACAATACCTTTTATATGGACTATTCTGACATCTGCTTCATTTGGCAAGTAAAACAAAACTGATCCAAATTCCTTGGAGTCATTGCAAACCACAACAAGAGTTTCTGTATAAAATATACAAGCCTTGTGAACCCTTCGTTCTGATACAAAGAATCTCCAATTCTACCTGGTTCCCCGTGGCCAGTGTTCCCGGGCCCCCTTGCTTCCATCGCTGGTGACCGTGCTCTCTGGCTGACTGGCAAGCTTCTGTCGGGGGAGCTCTTCGTGCTTTAACTGAGAGAACCAGTGCTCTTTATCCAACAGAAACTTAGAACCTGCCCGGAGGTGCTGCCCATATCTAGCCCCTTCCAGACCCTGTGATGTCAATAGGTAGCAGCTGTGACCACTCCCGGGCCATGGGTTTCAGCTGACCTGAGCACAGGTGATGGGCCTGGGCTGTCCCCCAGTGCAGCTGACAGTGACCACAGCCATGCAGGTGCCCTGGGCACTGAGAAAGTGCTGAACTGAACTGAGCTGCGCTGGCCTGGTACTCCTAAACCAGAGACATCCACTGTTCAGTGTACAACTCTGGGAAGCTCACTGGTTATTCCTGTCTCTTCATGCCAGAGGGAGGCTGAAAACTACTTGCAAAGTTTCAGGCGATTCCAGGTGGTCAAGTTTAAGTATCGCTCAGGGTTTGTGAAACTGTCATGAAGAAAGACCAGATTGGCTTTATGGGGGATGTCCCGAGAGACAGAGTCCTCGGAGCTGCTGGCTCACGCCAGTGGTGTTCTGCCAAGGTCGGGGTGAGGCGCTCAGCTAGAGGAGCAGCGCGTGGAGAACCGGTGGCTACACCAGGCCCTCCTCTGCACCTCCTGGAGGGCAGGGTGTGGTCTGTGGGGCCCAGGAGGAGCCCCACAATCTGTTCCCGACAGACGCTGTTCATCTCTATTCACCCATGTGGAAGCTCTTAGATTCCTCATTTGTGCTACATCAATCCCCAAACAGCACTGCCTCGCCAATTCTTACTTGTTTTATTTATTTTTGTAATCCCTTTCTCAAATTTAATCCCTCACAGCTGTTTGTTCCTTGCCCTCAAATAATTCACTACTAGTAAAGCAGAGGGGTTTTTTGTTTGTTTGTTTGTTTGTTTTTATTGAACTATGGTTGACTTACAACGTTCTATTAGTTTCAGGTGCACAGCACACGAAATTGACAATTCTCTGCGTTAGGCAATCCTCACCACGGTAAATTTAAGGGCTGAGAGGGAAGAGTTTTTATTTGACAGGATTCTTTTCACCATCTACTTTTTGCTGAAAGTGTAGAGACCATTACTACGTCTATTACAACTGAAATCAGGTACAGAGTGACCAGTTTGCTCACTTAAGTTTCTCTGCAGGATTACTGAAACCAACATGCCCTGAAAACCTTCTCACTATTCTCTCATACCCAAACTACCCATTTCTTAGTTTGTGGCTCACTGGGAAAAGAAATGATACGAAAATGAACAAAATTACTTACCAACCCTCAAATGAGTTGTTGGCCGAGGCAGAGAAGGAATTCTACCTTCTTATGGCCAGTGTTCCCAACCACGTGGCTATAAATCACGCGTTTGTGTGTAGGTATGAGCTCTTTAGAATAGCAAGCCAATTTAAAGTTGCATATTCTGCTATTTTAGGAGCCTGCAGAATACGTACAAAACAGAATACAGAATGGCCTTTACATTCGTGTAATGCAAACATTTCTAATTGGGTTTTTAAAAATCTCCTCTAACGGTTTATGGCTTCTGCAGTTTTCAGCACACACTAAGTGGAGCTGTTCTGAGACCCGAGACCACAAGACTGTAACGCGTGTAACAGCATAGGATACCATTGACAAGGCCTCACCTGGGAAGGTTGGGGGCCGGGGTGGAAGCAGCGGATGACTGGGAAGGCGTTGTGGGTTGAGATGAGTCATGATTCCTGGGGACTTTGCCCATTCGATACCAGATCCCCATGCTGTTCAGTTCCCTTTAGGAGAAAAGAGAAATCTTCATGGTGTGGTTTAGCACAAAGCATTTACCTGAGAAACAAAGTGAACCAATTCATTGAAAAGAATCATAGCCTCAAATACCAAGGAGTCCACTCTTGCCCACAATGATCACTTATGTCACCTCCCTTTGTGCTCCAGATGTCACAGTTCAGAGCCTAATGTGAAGTCAACTGTCCCAACAAGGCAGGTTTCTCTGACATGCCATCTTTAGCCACCCCGGAGCTGCTTCCTGGTTATAGTATGGACATTTTCCTTAGTTCTCGGTCTTCAAAATTCTTTTCATTTTGCCATTTCACTGTAGGTAATTATGTAATGATCCACTTGAAGTCCTTTACCTGGTTAGCATGAGACAGATGGGGCAACAATGGGTGAATGGATGTGTGTGCCTGGCTTTTTAACAACGGGCAGGGTGGGAGGGTGGGGGGTGGAATTAACCCCACCCTGCTCAAGGACACATCCCAACTTCTCGATAAAGCTCCTACTGCCTGGATGTCACCAGCAGTTGGCCTCATTCTCGTGGTCAGTTTGGGAGATCTCTTCAAGCCACAAAGCCTGAGGCGTGTGCCCCACAGACCACTACAACCAAGAGTGGTCCCAAAAGGGCTTGACAAATGCCACATCAGGTTTCTTGTTCCGGGATCCGCACACCCACTGCAGTCCACCCCCACAACACCCAGTTAGGAGTGGTTATGAGACTGGTTCGGTCTTCGGAGCTGGAATGGGATTATTTTAGCCACATCCAATTTATAACTTCTCAGCTACCCCATAGAACTGCATCTCGTCAAACCATGACAGGCTTCTGCAGTGGATACTTCTAGTACCTCCTCACTACACTATAGGAACTCTTCTAAACCACAAACAGGTCTTATTAGACGGATGATTTTCATCACATCTTGGCAACGGCCTTGGAGGAGCTGTTGTCATGCCGAGGTGTGTCTACCCCAGACAACAACCTCAAACTCTTGCAAAGTAATGCATGTGCTCATTTTTAAGAAGGGGACTCAGAGTGCTAGACACTGTTCTCCTTCTTTCCTTAACAACAGCACTGGGGGCACCTGGCTGGCTCAATTGGTGCAGCATGTGACTCTTGATCTTGGGGTTGTTAAGTTCAAGCCCCACGTTGAGTACAGAGATCACGTAAAAATAAATATTTTAAAAAACAACGTGGGAATTGTCATCTTATGGAAAAGAATTTTTGCTCCAAGATGATACCAAATATGCTAATTTAGCAATCTTTTCAAAATGATATAAAAGAAAGAAGATTCTAGTTTTGATTATCAAGATACATATGGTAACACTCTATTCTTTAGAATTATTTAAACTGGTTAAAAATGGAGTCTTTTAAAGCACTATAGCTTGTAATTTAAAATACACATAGTAACTGAAATTAGACTTTAAAAGTTCATTATTGGGGCATCTGGCTGGCTCAGTCGGTTGAGCATCTGACTTCGGTTTGGGTCATGATCTCACGGTTCGTGGGTTCAAGCCCCACGTCGGGCTCTGTGCTGACAGCTCAGAGCCTGGAGCCTGATTCGGATTCTGTGTCTCCCACCCTCCCCCACTCGTGCTCTCAGAAATGAATAAATATTAAAAAAAAAAGTTCATTATTAAATGACTTTTTATTTGTATGTAAATAGCTGCTCCTAAAATACCTAAAGTATGGTCATTCTCTTAACTATTTCCTCCTCCTGTAATCCTGTTTATATTATTAGTTTAAACCATGTTGCAAAACAGGACTTTTCAGTGTGTAGAAGAGGATGATCATAGAATCCTTCTTAGGGACCACAAAATCCTGAATCAGGGCATTCAGATTCCACAGCCGAGAGTCTAATTGTGCACCAAGATGAAAATCAGGTGTTCCTGAGACACTTGCTCCCCAGGTGCTCCATGCAAACACCACATTCCCAGCCACTGCCCATGGGAGAGCTCCGCGGAGAAAGGCTCGGCTTGTAGAGTGAAGACCTGGGCTCAAGTGAACAAGAAGCAAAACAGAGCACAACCCGGATATAGAGGTCACTGCAAAAGCCAAGTAAGAGAGTGCACCCGTGGGGGCCCACGGGGACGGGCATGGTACCTGCGAAGTTGGACAGGGAGAGAGGCCCGTGGCCGGGGGCACCAAAAATGATCTATGGGACTCACTGGTTGGAGAGACCTGAATTTCACTTGACTGAATACAATGAACACCTGTCATCTTTTGGACATCCAGCATCCATTCGTCCCTCTTTCTGACTCTTTGCTTTCCCTCCATAACTGGGGGGCAGCTGTCTCCTCAGTCGTAGCCCCTGGGTTCCAACAGAACCAATCCTGCCTCCGGTTCAGGCCTGGTTTCTCAGAGAATGACATGTTCCAGGGAGCAGTGATGAGTTCAGGGTGCACAGGACCCCAGTGAGATCAATCAGGACCACTGAGACTGAATTCTAGAACTTGTTTGAATGATCAAGAACACAGACTTGCTCTCTGCCTCAGAACTTGAACCTGGAGGATGAGTAGGCGGAGCTCCCACACCACCATGAGTCCACTGGGGAAGAGCATGTGGAAGAAAGGCATCTACCCCAAGGAATCTGGGAAAGGAGGTAAACATGGCAGAAACCAGGTCCTAGGGATGTCCTCTGAGCACCTACTTCCAGCCACACCTGAAGCCATCCTGCCCTCTGATCTCTGCTGTTACGTCGGCCAACGAATTCTTCCTTTTGCTTAAGCCAGCCTGGGTTGGGTTTCTTGTCACTTACAATCTAGAGCCCAGAGTGAAATCCTGAGATTCTTTGTACTTAGTATTTATAAAACAGCTACAGAGCTGGGCCCACGTCTGGTACTGAGGCTACTGGGTGAATAGGACACAGTGGGCCAAGCCCTCAGCAGTCCTCTGCTTATCAGGGAGGATGAGCATCAGACTAAAGAATTGCACAAGGAATTATCATGTAGTCATGCAATATTCATGTTTCTTCCCGACTCTAAACCCTCTGATGGCTCTCCATCGCTCTTGGAATAAAATCCAAACTTCCGCCACGATTGTGTGAGGTCCTGCTAACCGCTCACTCCAAACCCTGGCTCATCCTCACTTGCCCGTGCCGGCCACACTGGGCTGGTTTCTGCTCCTGAACACGCCACACCCATTCCCACCTTTACACTCGCTCTTCTCCTGGGCCTAGAAGGCTCTGCCTTCAAGTCTCTGCAGAGCTGCCTTCTTCTTGACATTTACATCTCTGCCAAATGTCACCCTCCTGACACCCTCACTGAAGTAGCCTCCGTTCATTGCTGTTTCATTTTCACCATTAACTGAAACGGTCTCGTTTATTTCTTGTTTGCTGCTTGTCTCCCCTTTTAGAAGACCAGCTCCATGACAGCAGGTCTTTGCTTGCTCCCTCAGCACCACAGCCGGGGTCTTTGGCCCTGAGGGACAAAACGGGTGCTCCTTAAACTCTGGTGGGGCGAATACACAATGTAGAGGGTTGAGGCCAAGTGGTCAAAAAGGAGTGAATATCTGGGCTTTCAGGTATGTGGAAAGGCCCCCGAGAAGCCTGAAGGACGAACACACAGGAGGACAAGGGAAGGAAAGTCCCTTAGATGGAGCAGGAAGTGTGAGGAGAGGTCAAGGGCTTTGCGTCTGGACTGGCAGCAGCGTAAGCAGGAAGGGCAGCAATGAGAGCTCAGGCTAGAGAGGCAGGTGGCCGAGAGTCCCCGGGTCACACACTGTCTCGGCACCTCAGCCCTGGGAGTGACCTGAGCACTCCTGGCAGAGAGAAGAGAGGAGATCAGCGTTCCTGAGACTTACCCAATAAACGTGTACTGAGGGGGGGCCTGCTTCGTCCGGCCCATGATCCGAATGTCACAAATCGCAGCTTCAGTTGAATCCCGTGGGATAAATTTAATGCACAGCCTCTTTTTTCTAAAAGCCACTTCCTCTGAAGAAAAGGACAAGAAAAGGTATGAGTCTACCAGAGATGCCAACACCTCTGTTCTGAACGCCGTGTCTCCTGTCACGCTCCCTTCTTGGCAGCAAAAGCGACCGGTCATCCCAGCCACTGGGCTGCGTCCCTTCTGCCCTCCACAGGCTGGGACTGCAGGGTGGGCACCAGGAGCCCTGCCCTGCATTCGGGACCTGACCCCAGACAACCCTGCTGGGAAGGGCTTCCAGGGGTGCACACACCTCTGCAAGGAGAAGCAGCTTGGAATAAACCCATGGAGCTGGCTTCACAGCCACATAAATGCCACAACCATCATCTGCTCACTGCTCAAGCCATCAGGGACATACTCACGGACACCCTGAGTATTAATGCTTTTTGCCACTGGGGCTTTTCTTCTTTCTTTTTATTATGGAAAATTTCAAACATTCCCCAAAGTAGGGAGAACAACAGGATGAATGAATCCACCTGTTCTCATCATCCAGTTTCAACACTGTCAACAATGGACAAGCTGCTGTCACCTCTTTCTTTCCCCCACTCCCTGGTAGTTTTGCTGGAGGATTTAAAATGAATCCCCACCCCGTGTCATATCGCCCATCAATATCTCAGTAGGCATCCAAGGCAAATGATCAGTTTTCATATGACCCGCGTGCCATTATCACGGCTAACAAAATGAACAATGACTCCTAACTATCACGAACAGACAGTCTATATTTAAGTTTTCTCTATTATTCTCAAAAAATATCATTTAACGATTGCTTTCCCTGGATCAAGATCCAAACAATGTCTATGCACCAGCTCTGGTTGTTAGGACTCTTAGGTTCCTTTTATTCTGTAACAACCTCTCTACCCTCCCCTCTTCTTCAGGGCACTGACAAGTTGGTAAGATTGGGTCATTCCCCTGTATTTCCTGTAAGGTGGCAGTTAGAGTGGAAGGCTTGATTAGAGTCAGGTTAGATTTTGTTTGTTTGTTTGGTTGTTTTTTTAGGTAGGAATGCTTCACAAGTGGTGCATCTATGTCCAACGGTGTCCTATCTTGAGGTATGGCATCCGGCTGTGCCACCCTGGGTTCCCATGGTGTCGGCCCGGAACTTGGGTTATAAAGTCCCCAACAACCTTCCTTCGCGCAGTGTTTTCATCCACTGAGGACTGTTACCTAGATCCATAATCTCATTAAAGCTTTCAAAATGGCCGTTTTCTAATTCTGGGATTCCTTCTGCATTTATTAGCTGGAATTCTTCTCCATAAAAAATAACTTTTCTTCGTCAACTACTTGGTCTCCCTGAAAAAGGCGTGGTACAGGAAAGGAAAGAAAAACACATGATTCTTTGCTCTTACCTATTAAATCTTAGAGCAATGAGTTGGTGATATAGCAACCTCCAATGGTGACCAACCAGGTGTTTTTTGGTTTGTTCATTTGTGGCTTTTATTCTTTTAAGTTTTATTTATTTATTTTGAGAGAGACAGAGAGAGCCAGCTGGGGAGGGGCAGAGAGACAGGGAGAGAGAGAATCTCAAGCGGGCTCTGTGCTGTCAGCACACAGCCTGACTCGGGGCTCAAAGTCACGAACCATGAGATCATGACCTGAGCTGGAACCAAGAGCTGGATGCTTAACCGACTGGGCTACCCAGGTGCCCCCATTTGTGGTTTTAAAAAATGAATTTCAATCCATTGCAGCCACTCAATACATGAGTCTGATGTATCCGGGTTGAAGTCCCAATTCTGCCGTCAGCTCTATGATCTTAGGCGAGTGACTTAATTTCTCTGAGCCTGGGTTTCATTATCTGCAAAAGGGAGTTAATGGAACCCCACCCCAAAGGGACACTGGGTGGATGAAATCTGATACCACATCATATGCTTCACTTAGCCCAGTGCCTGGCACATAGTAAGTGCTCGATAAAGCACAGCCATGAATGTTCTTATCGTCATTATTACCAGTAAACCTCTAGCACACAATTTATGTCAGTGTTTGGCATTGACTTTCAGGACCTTTCAGTTCTGGGGCAGAAAGTACGCACTTTCAAATCAGACAACAGAACGGGGAGGGAAGGGCAGTCCCGCCGCTGGTCTTGGCTTGACCGAGGGGGGATCGCCATCAGTGGTGGTGCCTTGTAGACTTGGGAGTGGGGAGGGAAGGAAACTCAGGAACTTGGTGGGTTCTTTTCCCAGGCAAGGGAACTGAGGGCTAGATCCGATCTATGAGCTAGGAGTAGTAACGTCCTCAATCCAGACCCCAGACATCATACCTCACAAGGCAGGGACGGTTACCCCCGGCGGGAAAACACCCGTAGCGACCCTGCCCCTTCAGAAACTATTAGCCGGTAAGATGGGACCTTTGAATGTGTGAAGAAGGTGAGACCTTTCCTCCAATAAACGAAAAGGCCGGCATATTACTTGCCTTTGCCACCTTGCTCTTTGCTCCATTCCTCCATCTACAGCAACTCGGGGTAAGAGACGGAGCCACTAATTACACATGCTTAAACAGGCCTGATTCTAAGTAAACACATTATACAGAGTCAATAGAAATGTGTTCAGTCATGCTAATGAACACAGAGGAAGGATACAGCACTTTACTAAAACAAACAGTCTTCCAGTTTTTAAGTACTGTGTGGATAGCAACAAACTATTTTAAATTCATTACAAGAGTCTCATTTCTTTTTTTTTGTTTTTTTGGCTGACTTCATAAAATCGGGGCCTTAAAGGCGCTGCAAACTGCACAGAGCTGACCACAGGTCTTTCCGGTCGGTCTGGGCTCACCTGGCCCCTGGGAAGAGGCTCTAGGAAACGACATCTAACCCGAAATGAAGAGGCTACCCTAAGCCCACCCCCTCTCCGTGTGTGGTGAGACACTTGTTGGTGATGCGAGGACCCGCCCTCAGGATGTCCACGGGCAGCCAAGTGACAGACCCCCAGTCACGGGGAAGAGGCTTCCCACCCAGATCACGGGGGCTGCACCGCAGCCAGACCACAGGCCCAGACAGGACGCAGCCCTGGGCCTCCTCACTTAACTGGTTCAACAAATCAGGAGGAAAATGCAGAATGGGAAATCCCTCGTGGCTCTCCAGTGTATCGATATAAAGACATCACAAGTCAATTAGTTGTCAAAAACGAACACCAAGGCAAATTTTGAAACTAAGAAAAACACGGGGGAAAAGTGGGAAATGAATACAAGTCCACGAGGCAATTTTAGTTCCTAAACAGACGAGTCACATAAGAATAAGCAAAAGCAGCAAGTGAACACGTGTGAAAATGTTCAGGTATTGCTAATAAATGATGACGAGAAAATTAAATAAAATTAGAATAGTAAAACTGAATAAAAATTTAAAGCCTACGCCGACAGGCCTCTGGAAAACAGGAACAAGCCTGTATCATTAGTGGCACCGTGAACTGGTATTTCTGGAAGTTAATTTGGCAACAGAGAGTACTAAAGCTTATCTTTATGAAGCCCATCCTCTGAGCAAGGTGCTGTGTATGGTAGGTGCCTTAGGTGATTCGACGATGAATTAAACATGAATCTCACCCTCAGAGAAAAAGGTTTGTAGCAAAGACGCGCAAAAGACATAGACGCGGCTAAGATCCAAGCTAAAAACATTATGAGGTATCTAATATTCCCCCCTCCATTTTACAGATGAGGATACTGAGGCCCAGAAGGGTGAAGTCATGTGCTTGGGGTGCTAAAGCGGTAAGTGGCAGAGCCAGACCCTGTATCAGTGAGTCTGACCCCGGAGCCCATGTGCCTCCCCCACGCCAAGCCGCAGCGTGTCCTGACAGAGAACAGGGGGCCACTGAGAGGCAAACCCGATCGCTTCCTTTGGCTTCCGACCGCTGCACCACAGTGCTTACTTTGCTCCCTCCCTCCACTAAACATGTGCTGTGCTGGCTGTGATGAAAAGTGGAAAGGAGGCAGCTGGCCCCTGCTCTCTGACGGATGACAGTTCCGTCTGGTTACGTTGTAACGCAAGACCTTGTTTTCAGGGCCAGGTCACCCACCAGACTGAGCTCCTGGAGGGAAGGGCCAGTATCTTAGTCAGTCACCTTCTCTCGCAAAGCCTGTGGTGCCTACGGAGGCGTTCATCAATCTTCGCTGACCGTGGAGGAGAGCGAACTTACTTGAAACTGGTACCTCGGGGTCAGAGACGATTTCACGCAGGGGGCAGAATTAAAGCTCACCCTTCAAAGATAAGGGGTGTGGGCGCTCAGAATTGAGGGAAAGGGCATTTCAGGCAAGGAAAACAACACAGCAAATAAGTAGAGTCAGGAAGGAAACAGGAGTGAAGAGTGTAGAGTGAGTACCTCAGTGTGGGTCAAGTATAGAGTGCTTGAAGAGAAGGAAAATGTTTGTAGAAGAAGGCTGGAGCAGACCAGAGCGGACCTAAGACCCTGCAGCCTCAAGTACTCGGAAACTCATCACAAGAAAATCATTCAAAATCTTACCCATACCCAAACCGATCTATAGATTCAACACCACTCCTATCAAAACCTAGCTAGCTTCTGTGCAGACACGGACTAATCCTAAAATTCATGGAAATTCAAAGGACCCAGCATAGCCAAAATAACCCTGAAAAAGAAGAATGAAGTTGGGAGACTCATACTTCCTGGTTTCAAAACTTGCCACAAAGCTACGGTAATCAAGACTGTGTGCTATTGGCATGAGGAAAGACGTACAGATCAATGGAAGAGAACTCAAGAGTCCGGAAACAAACTCACATTTATGGTCAACTGATCTTCAACAAGGATGCTGAGACAAGTCAGCGGGGGCAAGAATAGTCTTTTCAACACATCGTGCTAGAACATGACATCCACATGTGAAAGAATAAAGTTAGACCCCTATCTCACACCATACACAGAAGTTAACTCAAAATGGATCAAAGGCATAAACGTAAGAGCTGAAACAATAAACCCTCAGAAAAAAACACAGGCATAAATCTTGGTAATCTTGAGTTAAGCAATGCTTTCTTAGGTATGACACCAAAAACATAAGCAACAAAGGAAAAAAGTAAATGAACCGAGCTCCGTCAAAATAAAAAGCTTGTGCATTTCAAAGGATGTCAAGAAAGTGAAAAGAAAACCCAAAGAAAGAAAATTTTGCAAACCATATAACTGATAAAGGACTTGTATCTGGAATATCTGAAAATATTCTTACAACTCAACAATAAAAAGACAATCCAATTTAAAATGCCAAAGGATCAGAAGAGACATTTCTCCAGAGAAGATATACAAATGGCCAGCAAGCACGTGAAAAGCTGTTCAATACCGTTAACCATCAGGAAATGCAAATCAAAACCACATGGAGAGACCATTCCACACCCACTAAGATGGCCAGAATGGTAATAACGAGTGCTGGTGAAGATGTGGAGAAACTGGAACCCTTAAACACTGTTGGTGGGAATGCAAAATCGTGCTGCTCCCCTGAAACACAGTTTGGTGGTTTCCTCAAAAAGTTAAATACAGGGTTACCATATGACGCTGGAAATCCCACTCCTAGGTGTGCACCCAAGAGCAAGAAAAACATAGTCCACACCACACAACAACTTGTAATGAATGCCCACAGCAGCATCAATCCTAATAGCCAAAAGTGCAAATGTCCACCAACTGAATGGATAAGCAAAATGTGGGACCTTTAGATAACGAAATATTATCCGGCAATAAAAAGGCATAAAGTACTGACACATGCTACAACGTGGACCTTGAAAAGGTTATGCGTAGTGAAAAAAGTCCATCACAAAAGACCACATGTTGGAGGATCCTGTTTACATGAAGTGTCCAGAATAGGCAAGTCTGTACAGAAAGTAGGTTAGTGGTTGCCCAGGGCTGGGAAGCGGTGGCAAGGTGAGGGCTGGAGAGAAATGGAGAGTGACTGCTAATGAGTGGAGGGTTTTCTTGATGATGAAATGTTTCCAAATTAATTGTGGTAATAGTTGCACAACTCTGTGACTATTCTAAAAACCACTGAAATGGATACTTCAAATGGGTGAATTATATGGTAGGTGAATTATATCTCAATAGAACCGTTACCAGAAAACCCTGATGCATAAATATATAAAACCCTTCTGTAAAAGGCACTTAACCACAGGCTGTTACAGGGCGGCTCTGTGGCTAACAGTATGGCTGGAGTCTGACTTGCGTGTGTTTTCCAGTTACTCCCCCACTTGGATCTTGGATAAGTTCTTCAAACCCTCAGTAGTTCCTGTGCCTCATTTTTCTCACATGTGATGGGTTTAATAATGCTCATCTCTAAATAGGGGTCTTTTGAAGATTCAGTGAAGTCAGGAACCATTTATCACAGGGGTTAGCATCTGTTAGGTTACAACATGTCCGCTCTCGTGATTATTAGCTAATACGTATATAACAAGGAAAAATAAAATGGCCAAAAGTGAGAGGACAATTAAGAAAATAAAAATATGCTATACGATGGAATATCCTCGTTTCATTAAAATAATGGCCACGGGTGGCGGGGTGGGGGGGTGCCTGGGTGGCTCAGATGTGGGTTGAGCGGCTGACTCTCGATATTGGCTCAGATCATGACCCCAGGATTAAGCTCCGTGGCGGGCTCTACACTGAGTGTGGAGCCTGCTTAAGATTCTCTCTCTCCCTCCCTTCCTCTCTCACTCTCTCTGTCCTTCTGTCACTCTCCCCCGCTATGTGCTCTCTCTCTACAATAAAGAAATTAAAAAAAAAAATGGCTATGTGGCGTCTGTGTAGATATGCAAAGTCTGGTCTGTATGAAATGCTAGCAAGAAAACAGCAAAAAAATTGTGGGCCCAAAATGGGACTAACTATGGAAAAATCAAGCATGTATGACAAAGAATGAGATCCAGAATTTCATAAATGAATCATATGTAATAAAGAAAGGATTCTTTGTTTTCCCTTTGCTGCTTCGCTGTTGGGGACATCCTGAAGTTGGGATCAGTAGTTAAAAATAAAACAAGTTAAGTTGTATCAAAATGGGGAGGCTCAAATATCCAGAGGTTTTCCAGCATTATTTAATAACTGACGTGCCTGACAAGAACCTCAAAGCACTCCAGGATCCTGAAGAAGCTTCTATTTGGTCGGGGACGCGCTTCTGCTCGCTGTGGCTCAGGGGTCAGAGTATTCACTCACACTTGAACCCTGTGTCCTCTAGCGCAGGCTTTCTGGTTCCGACTTTCCTTGTGTGCTCCAAGAGCCAAAAATAAGGACATTATTGCACCTGTATTCCCCGGGCGTCTTTGATTTTTTTCCTGATGCTTCTGGGTCTTGCGCCAAGGTTGGCTTCCGTTAACACCAGAGGATGGACTAACCACGAACCACGAGCAATTTCACCGTTGTGTTCCTGAGGGGGCCGATTCAGCAGGGAGCCCGTTGTAAGAGAAAAGGACATTCTGCTCATTTACACGCTGCTCCCCAGAACACCACAAACTCCTCGGAGAACCAAGTCAGACACGCATCAGAAGCAGCAGGGTTTATTCACGGGCATGCAGCAAGGCCTCCTAAAATGTTCCCAAAGAAAAATGCCCATGCAAAACCTCTAAAAATACACCTGCAGGAAGAAAAGTCCCGTTGTAATGAGTGGTGCTAAAGGGAGACTCACGTGTGTCCACCGTCTCCTGAATCGGGATGAAGCCCACAGGCAGAGTGTCCTTGATGTCAATGAGCTTCATATCCACTAACACGTTCCCTAAATGACTCTTGGGAAGAAAGAAAAGAGATACAGACTATTAATCTGAACACCCCTGTGGTGGGTTTGCCATTTTGGCTTCGAGATGCATATTTAACACAATGACTGGTGCAGCTTTACGACAGCAGGTTAATTAGAGTAGGTGCCACTTAATGTTCCCCAGCGGTTACACGGGGACGCGTGTGGCCCCCGGGAAGGAGTTTCATCTGCGGCACCTCAAAGCCACTCACTCAGCCACGGCTTCGGTTAGTTGGCTAGACAGCAACCCGGGAGACGCTCGACACATAACCCAGCAGAGGGCAGCTGTGCGCACGCGTCCTGGGACCAGGCTGCCACTCAGCCTGGAGCCTCAGCTCTTGGGGGGGGGCGGCCAGCGGGTTTTAGAAAGAGCACGTTCCCGGGGCAGTCTCGGCTGCATCGGAGCCTAACGGAGAACCAGTCACACTCCTGCGGGATGGCCGGTCTGCATATTGACACGTTTTGGCTGCTAGATGCATTCCGTAAAATCCCAAGAATCATAAACTGATACCGAGTGAAAAGCCCTGCGGCCTCAGTATTACACATCTCCTAAAATGACATGCCCAAGGGCCTCTTAAAGTTTCTGTTCAGTGGCAGTACATGGTGGTCCACAGTGCGCAGTTTCCGTAACCAGTGCAAAAATACCTCCTGCAGACAGCACATCCCATTCTGGAACTGCAAGAGGGGATCGTCTGCAAACATACTGGTGCCTGCAGCCCACACTTCCGGTGGAAACGCTCAGTGCCAACAAGACCTCAGAAAACCAGTCAGGGGATTCTTACCATCTAAACTCTACACTATGTTCTCTCTTGGTCACTCTCTATTTTCACCCGTATCAATTTGTAATGGCATCTTTGTGAGGTTAGTCGTTTAACGTCTGTCTCACCACTGGGGTTCAAGAACCACGAGGACCCAAACCATCTGTCATTACTCTAAACCCAAGCTTAGCACGGTTCTTGGCACACAGCAGGTGCTCAATAATGATCTGAACAATTTAACGTTTGGGGGGCACCTTTTCAACGGGGTGGGCCAGAGTCAGCAACGAGATTGGATCTGCTTGGATGACAAATCAAAACTGTATCAGCGGGGTGCCTGGGTGGCTCAGTCGGTTAAGCGGCCGACTTTGGCTCAGGTCACAATCTCACGGTCCGTGAGTTCGAGCCCCGCGTCGGGCTCTGTGCTGACAGCTCAGAGCCTGGAGCCTGTTTCCGATTCTGTGTCTCCCTCTCTCTGACCCTCCCCCGTTCATGCTCTGTCTCTCTCTGTCTCAAAAATAAATAAACGTTAAAAAAAATTTTTTAAAAACTGTATCAGCAAAAACAAAAGTAACAATAAAAATAAACATAAAAATGAAAGTATATTCGATAAACCCATCATACCCCAAAAGTGCACAAATGAAATACATTCTCCAGATTTAATCATGAAGGTCGGCATGTCAAGTGCAAACTGTGACCAGTGCTTTCATGGCCCTGTTGTCGCAAAACCGTTTCTTTCTCCCTGAACTATCGTGTTTGAGGACCATTTTATATTATTACATTTCAGGTAGCTGGGTCTCAGGGAAACAATGCCCAGTGCAGTGCAGCAAGTGGAAAGGGGAACCTTACTAATGCAGAATAAATCTCTGACCGTGTAGAAAAGGTTTGAACCGTTAACCTAACTCGAAAACATCAGCTGCTTTCAGAATTGCCTGATCTAATCTATCATAATTTTTTTTCCCCTGGCAGTTGCTTTTCCATGTCATCACTGCTTTCTGCATTGAGAAATTAACAACTGGCTGTGTTTTCCTGCCCCGTAGATGGATGGGCATTCATCAATATCCTTCTCAAATGTCTTCTACTTGACAAGTTGGGTTTCACAGAAGTCAACTGCAAACCACTTAGCGACCTCACCCTCCACACTCTACAAATGTCCCTGATCATAAAACCAGAACATCAGTGGTGTGGCCATTAAAAAAAGCATCAAAAACCCTCCCATGCATACAAAACGGGAGGCTGCACTGTCAAAGCTGCCTGCAGCCCAAGTGTGGTCCCTCCGTGCACGGGGCTGCTGCTGTACCGGGTTTAATACAGTAGGTCTGCGACACCATTAATTTTGCTTGTTCCTCTCCCCTCCCCCATCCCGTGCTCTCTTTCATTTCCTCCTCATAAATATGAAGAACGTATTCCCAATCCTTGTTGAGCAAATGATTCATGCCAAAAGCCCAATATGCACTGACTCAGGGTATTTATATTGTCTCTGGTAGCCAGTATTTGCTAGTATACTGTAATTATTTTTGACAACCTTGCATTTAAGGTAGCCACAGATAACCAACTTAATATTCAAATGTTCATAAATCCTTCTGTTTAATATCCTCCCTACCTAATCTATGTACATTATTATTACAGGTAATGCAGAAAGTACAGGGCATGAAAAGTGCAATTAATCTCGATCCTTCCCCAGGAAGCAATGTCACTCCAAAGCCAGGTTTCTGTATTAATAGCGTTATTGGGGGAAAGGAATTTAGGTTCCAAAGGAGTGTCCCAAAACTCCTACATTGGGAGTCTCGAGCCGCCTAATTAAGAATCTGTCCAGTCTTGAGATCCCACATCCCTCCTCTACAGTTGTAAAAAATGACACTATGCAAAGTCCTGGTGGTGACAGCACAACCAGGACAGACTGGCTGTATGGGATTAAAACACACCCCACTCCTCCTGTGCTCCTGAGCTGGCAAGTGGGTCCCTGCCAACCCCCCCTCGTCTGGATCCCTTTGGATCTCACTCCCGGACTCAGTCATTCTTCCTCGGAAAAGAAAATGCACCGATTTCCTATACTCCTTCAGAGGGGAAGCGAGATTTCTCCCCCAGCCCTTTGCTAACACCCTACCGCCCCCCCACGCCTGGCCCTCCTGGAGTGAGGCCTGCAAGGCAGGCACTCAGTAAGATCTCTTTAATGTTCAACAAAGGCTGATAAACTCGATGCATCTTCTATAATATGAAATACACTTACCCGGGACACCCAAAATTAACAAGCGTTGGTGACTTCTGTCATTTTTTGACTTGTCACCATCCCCAGCTCCAAGGGATCCAGGACTCTTCTGGCCTAGACTACAACACCCCACAGCCTTCAGGGCAAATGCAAAAACAAACAAAGAATCAAACAAAATAACCCTAGAAATCAAAAACTATCAAAGACATCGTAGCTGTCCTCTGAGGCTACGGTTTGGAGCTGCAGCCTCTTCGGTCAGGAGAAGAGGCTGAGCAGAGATCAGTGACGAGCCGAGAGACCAGGCCACAGTGAGTTGTTCAACTCCTCGGGGAGTTCGTCCATCCCGCCGTAAGTGGCAGGAATGAGCTGACCTGAGGAAAGTGGCAGCCAGCAGACAGGACGGAGGTGACAAAAGCTAAAAATATCAATCATTTCAAAAGCGGGTTTAGGTCAACTTCAGGGACAAAGGGGGCGGGAGAGTGTACCGAGTGGGGACACGGACGCAGGGAGGAGGAATGGGGCCACGCACCCCTAACTGCAGGAGCCTACGTCCGTCCGGAAAGGCAACCCAGCCTCCAGTGTCTCCCAGGGCGGCACCCGGGGACCTGCTCAGACTCCTTACAGCCTTAGCTGCCACCTTCCCACATGCACGAGAAGGACTTCCAGTGTTTAGTGCCGGGACTGTCCCTGCCCCATTAGGAACTCTGTCCTTTACAACCAGCATATGTTACTCTCGTAATCAGGGGGAGAAAATTAAAGCAATGATTTCTGCCCCACTCCTGGATACATGAGGAAATGATTTTCCTAACAAAGACTTATCAATAAACAACAGGACGGCCGGTGGGAGAGTGTGCAAGCCACAGAACCACGTGACTGTCTACTTCCAGACATCACTGAGGGACACCCGAGGACCCAGGGATGGGACCACAGGCCGTGTGGTATGTGATGGCGAGAAAGACCGACTGTTCCCCTTTCCCACTTCTGAATGAGGATGTTTGAAAAAAATCGTTTTTCTTTCTAAACCATGAGCTTCTGTTACTGTTACAATAAAATTTATAAAAATAAATTAATAACCCCCCCTTTTTTTTTTTGCGTTAGAAAGAGACAATGACATCTAGGCCAAAAATACAATGTCACCCCTGAAAATCAAAGTCTGACAGCTCCCTGTTTGGGGCGAGGGAAGACAGGTGACCTTAGATAAGCACAGAAACTCTCTGATCTCGGGAAAGGAGCTAATACTCGCAGAGACTGTCTGAGGATGGAAAAGGTTTATTTGCAGTGCCTCTAAGAGGCCTCACTCAGAGTAGCTCTGGGTAGATACGAAAGCTACTTCCCTTTTTTCTAAGCCACTCATTAAAACACTCTATTGGAAGAGCCTTAATGGATAGCTTTAAAATTTCCTAATTTACGGGCCCAAGAATTAAGAACACCACACCGAAAGACATCTACACACGTGGTAGACACCTACCTGCAGACACAATGAAATGTCAAACGTCACAGAGACTCAGGGAGAAAGTCATTTGGGAAACAAGGCCGTGTCTGGGAGAAGAGGTGATCATGGAGTGTCCTTCCAGCCATGCTTCCATTTATCGGCCGGCTTTAAATCCAGCTGCACTAGCAAACTCTCATGTCCACACTACCCTGTGATTTGTGACTTACAGGAAAGGTAGGCAAATGATGGCTGGGGGAGAAATTTCCTGGTTCCCTTTTGAGAACACATTTTAATGGAGTTCACGGTACACCTGGGTATGTGGCTAATAATACCGTTAATAAATGAAACACAGCGCTAGCTGCTGGTTTCTACCCAGTTCACTAAAACCACAGATTAATATGGCAATGAAAATAAACCACAACAACAACAGCAAAAAAAAAAAAAAAGAGGAAATTTCAGCCAGGCACGTAAATGCCTTGTGCTCACTCAGCAAACGGACACCACTACTAGACTTACATTTTCTTTGGAAAATGATCTCGTGAAACACAGGTATCTGGTAACCTTGGATTTAAATAAGCCATCTTTCCAGAGGTCAGCATCCACACCGTCTGCTGTCTGTGCAACCTACACCAAAGAGACAGAGAAAAAGAGCACAGGTAAGGCAGGCTGGAAAAGGAGGCGTGTGTGAGCATCTTCTCCATACCTGCGCCAATTAACACTGGCCCGAACTCTCATGGCATCTCATTAGTTCATTTCACTAGGCACCGGGAAGAGATTTTCCAAAAGGGGAAAAGGGAGAATGTGAAAAATACAACTTCTAAAAATATTGTCCCCAGGGAAGCCATTGATTAAAGACACCCTGACAAAAATGGTTCTAATGAGAAAAGAGCAACTTTTGTTGCAATGGACCAAGAAGGGATTGGAGAAGTCAGCACATTAAGTTCCTCATTACCACTTACTCGGGGGACATACAGGGTGCAGAAAAAAGTCCAATGGGGTGTGAAATGCCACCTGAGAGGAGCACCGCCTGCTCCAGGGCCCTGGGGCCAGCCAGGATGCTTCATCAAGGGGACCCTAGTGGGGGCTGGGGGGCGGGGTACCAGGGAAGCCCGCTCCTCTCTGTCTCCTCCGGACGCAGGCTCCACGAGTGGTACTCAAGGTCGGAAACTGTATCATGATGGAAAAATAAAAAAGATTCAGCTCCTTGTTTATGGCCTCACTAAGAAGCCATTTCCCCGTCCACAGCTACAGAGGTGTTCCTCTCAGAAGCACTCAAGCATGAAGCCAGCCTTGATCTGAGTCCTAAAGGACTTGTGTACTGGGCCGGGGCGGGGGGCTTAGCGTGAAAGCCCCTGCTTTGGGACAACCTGCTGACGATGAGATTGGAGAGCAGGAGAGGAATGGCTGGATGAGGACAGCATTTCGCCTCCCCCCCCCCCCCCCATTTCTTTCCAGACTGTTCTATTCACGGACCGCCGGGGCTTGCTCTGCTGTCTCACTCGGTAGCCCCAGAGGACAGCATCCCGAGGGGGCACATCCAGGAAGACTGAGGGGGCAGCACCCTGTTTCAGACTGAGCTCCAAGACGATCTGTTCTCTGCTGTCTCCCTGGTCGTCCTGTTGGGCCTTAGACTTCGGGGGGCAGTTCTCGATCTGACAAATCCCTGAAAGCACCTCCATTCTTTGCACAAAAACTGCCTGGTCTCAGCCCCATCCCGTGGACTCTCCACACAGCACGCCAACGGCCTCTGGTGGTCACATGAGCAGGGCGGGGGCATGGGGGGCATCCCCAGGGCCCCCCACAGCCACATTCTCGGAGGCTGCCTCAGAGAGGCCCAAAGGCCAACTGGCAAAAGAAAAATGCCTTCCCCCCCCCCCCCAAACTGAACAATCGTAAATTAGCAAGTGCAACACGAGAAAAAGAAAGGTCCTTATGCTACATGTGCAAATATGTTTGACCTGAAATGTGGGGGAGGAATGGTATGGGGATAATTTCAGGAACCGTTTACTCCAAGTATGTCACCCCCACAGAAAGAGACGACCTGGAACAGCATCAGGCCTCATCAGCACTTTCCCCCACAATGGTCTTACATAAAGTTTCTTGGAAAACATGAGCTATAAAGCAGGGGCCCTAACTCTCCACCACCAAGCATCTCTTTTGTTTGTTTTCTCCTGTGGATTCCATGAGAATGGAGTGGTTCTAACGAGAAAAGAGCAACCTTTGTTGCAATGGACCAAGAAAGGATTGGAGAAGTCAGCACATTAAGTTTTGAAAGATTTTTATTTCCCAAACTGTACTTTTCTGGTACTTCCTCAATTCTAGGATGTAGTCACTTGGGGATCACTCAAGGATGGAAAGAATAACCCTTTAGGAAAAAAGGAAATCAAATATCAAACTGTACGGATCTATTTTAAGATGCATCCCAATTTCAGAGCCATGAAGATGTGAAAATAAAAGATGCTAGAGGAACAAAGAAATAAGGGAACTTATACAAACCGTGGTTTCTCGATAATAAATGCCTTATTTTTGATACATTAAAAAAATAGTCTGCAGAACACTGGAAGGTTGTGGAATCCCAGGCTGGGACCTCAGAAAACAGAGCTGTCTTTAACCTCCCACCAGAAAGGGAATGGAGTTCAGAAGGGCTCTCCTGGATATTTAGTAATTCCACTGGAGGGCGGGTATACCCTAAATCAAGGCTATTGTTTCCAGGACTTGAAAAGGATGGTTCCCCCTCTGCCTGAATTTTCTTTTTTCTGGGTGGGAAAGACACCTCACTATGATAAAGAGGCCAGTGCAAGTGTGTAAAGAGAACAGGTGTGCAGCGGAATTGCCCCTTACCTGGGAGGCCCAGGCGGTACAGCCCTCCAACCTGCACTGGAAAGGCATTAAAAATGCACAACCAAAGGCCTGGCTTTGCCCTGAGGCCACAACTCATTTGCAATGAAGTAAAAATGTGTAATGCCCTCCAACTCCAACCAAGGGGAGGTGATGAGGGTGGTGAGAGAGAGAGAGAGAGAGGGAGACAGAGAGAGTGCAAGCACATATATGTGTGTATGCGTGTGTGTGTGTGTGTGTGTGTGTGTGCGTGCGTGCGTGTCTGGGCAGAACACAGAGGTGCCCAGAGCCCGGACCCACACGGAGGGTGGACTAGAACAAGGAGCAAGAAGGTCCCGGGTCCCAGCTCATCAGAAGCACTGAGCAAGTGGCCCCGGGGTAACAAGGCCGGGCATTCCCAGCCTCGCCTTCCCTGTAATAATAAGATGTACCCAGAAGCTTCTTTCTAATCCAGTCACATAAAGGTGTTTATGAGCCTTAATGCTTGTGTCGCAAATTAGAGGAGCTAACGAGCTACACGATAAGTTACGTGTGAGGCGGGAGGCTGCGCAGGCCCCCCTGCAGAAATTCACGTTTCAACTCTGACCGTGAGAACTCAGTGGCCAGCCTCTGAATCTCGGGATGGGAGAAGCCATGGGGAGGTGGGCTGAGGGCTGCAGGAAGAGGTGCAGCGCAGCCCGTGAAATTAAGAGGCAGACCTGAACTTGACACTGGATGGCTTAAGCAAACCCCCTTCTCCTGGGGACGCCGTGGTTAGAGATGACGTACATGCAAAGCGTCTGCCTCAGTGCTCAGCAGGGGGCACCCAGAGAGCCAGCACTAACACGTCTAAACCGAAAATGAGGACAGCTGGTCTGACATCGAACCACACCTTTAAAGTGACGTTGTGCTACGTCAAGATTCAAAAAGTCCTAAACTGCCACACTGGGGTTCAGCTGGTCCTCTGGGATTCCTTCCCCATCTCTGGGACTAGATTTGGTCTTCAAACACAAATTATGTACACGTGCACTTAATGTTTACCTGCCCCCTACTATCCTGCCCCTGGACTACAAGCTTCACAAGGAAAATGGCAATCGCCATCCATCCCCTGCGCTGCGCATAGTGCCTGATACATACGGGCTCAATCAAAGCTTGTTGAAGGAATGAACGAACCTGCCACTCAGTCAGGGTCGAAATGTGAAAAGCCACACACCTTGCTAGCTACCCAAGTAAGGTAATCAAAAAATTTTAAATGAAGTTTCCAGGATGCAATCCCTTGAGCTGAGTATATCCCCTTCAAAATCCCCACTCTGTGAGGCCACATACCCATTTCAACAATGAGGTCCCTTATTGTTTCACTTATCTTGTTTGTACCCTGCCCTGTTCCCCAAATCACTGGAGTTGCTGCTGCTGAGTGCATTGCTCAGAGTATTTATTACAGGGCTTCACACGTGTCACACACACGTGCGCACACACACACACACACACACTCTCTCTCTCATACACGCTCTTTAATTACACACTCAAATATACACATTCTTCTCTCCTATACACACTCACCCTTTCATGCCCTCCCTGTCTTTCCAGCATTTCCCTGGGTATAGGAGCTGCCTGTGGAGAGGAGTAGGTGGGCAGTGACAGACTGAACACATGGGGGTGTTTCCCTTCTCTGCCGATGTTCTTCTCAAATGACAACCACGTGGAGAAGGCATGAACCCACTAAAATACAGAGCAGGAGAAGAGCACGATGCAAGAGAGATGTCAACAACCGTCTGTGCAAAGAGATGTGTAAAGTGAAAGGCTGGGATTTAGCAGAGTGGAGGGTCTAATGACTTGCACCCCGGGACACCGTCCCAGAGCCACCAGATACCACTGGGGATGAGGGTGAAACAGGAAGATTGGAACAAGGTCTATAAACACAGCAGTCACGCTCCCAGATCCCCATCCCCATTTCAGATGTATCTTCTGCATAAATGGAACCAGTAAGGCTCAGGACTCCAGAACATAAGGAGGATGTAGACTCCAGACTGAAAACTGTGCATACTGAATGGTGGGCCCCCCTCCCCTGCCACCACCACGCTTATCCTCCTTCCTGGTTCTGGTGTCTCAGCAGCTGTGTGTATCCCCTAAGCACTGGATACCAAAGGATTCGTTTCTGGAGATACTAAAGAGTGCCAGAGAATAGACCAGCACGCATAGACTCTCGGGGTCTCCTGCTACAAAAGCTACTTCCCTGCTACATCACCCTGTGCACCACCCACCAGCCCACAGGCCCCACCCCCACCCAGGCACTCCACCCCCACTAACTAGTGCCCCACTCTTAAACATAAACTGACAGCAAAGGATCACCAGGTGCTGAAGGTAAGTCCCAAATATGAAAGACAGGGTCCAAATTAGAAAAACAGGCATTTAGGGGCACCTGGGTGGCTCAGTAGGTTAAGCAGCTGACTTTGCCTCAGGTCATGATCTCGGGTTTCATAAGTTAGAGCCCTGCGTCGGGCTCTGTGCTGACAGCTTAGAGCCTGGAGCCTGCTTCAGATTGTATGTCTCTCTCTGCCCTTCTCCCAATCGCTCTCCATCTCTCTCTCTCAAAAATAAACATTAAAAAAAAAAAAGAAACAAAATTGAATCCTTTCTTAAAAAAAAAAAAAAAAAGAAAAAAGAACAACGGGCATTTGAGGGTAGCAGAGACAGTATGAGGAAACAATTAAAATTAAGAAACAGGCAGCCAAACCTATAATTTGTATCTTCAAAGGGATTAATAAATATATTGCAACCACCAAAGAATGGAATATTGTGAAAACAATTTTAAAGGATCAATTTAAGAGTAATATAGAGAACCTAGAAATAAAAAAGTTATAGCTTGGGCGCCTGGGTGGCGCAGTCGGTTAAGTGTCCGACTTCAGCCAGGTCACGATCTCACGGTCCGTGCCCACGTCAGGCTCTGGGCTGATGGCTCAGAGCCTGGAGCCTGTTTCCGATGTGTCTCCCTCTCTCTCTGCCACTCCCCCGTTCATGCTCTGTCTCTCTCTGTCCCAAAAATAAATAAACTTTGAAAAAAAAAAGTTATAGCTAAAATTAAAAATTTAAAAAAATATATTGGAAGAGAAAATTGAGGATCACTTCCAGAAAGCAGAATACCAAGATGAGATAAGCTATAGGAAAGTCAAACAAAAAAGGCTGAGGGATCAGGACAACATCCAAATGATGAAATCTCCAGAAAGAGAAACAAAAAATGGAAGAGAAGGTGAGTGTCCATACTAAGGAGGACGTGAGTGTTCCAGCACAGTGAATGAAAAAGTCCCACCCCAAAGCAAAACAAGAGAGAATCCCACCAAATCTGGGAGAAATAAACCATCTTTAAAACTTCCAGAGAGGGGCGCCTGGGTGGCGCAGTCGGTTAAGCGTCCGACTTCAGCCAGGTCACGATCTCGCGGTCTGTGAGTTCGAGCCCCGCGTCGGGCTCTGGGCTGATGGCTCAGAGCCTGGAGCCTGTTTCCGATTCTGTGTCTCCCTCTCTCTCTGCCCCTCTCCTGTTCATGCTCTGTCTCTCTCTGTCCCAAAAAAATAAATAAACGTTGAAAAAAAAAATTATAAAAAAAAAAAAAAAACTTCCAGAGAGAAGTACCTTGTCACATAAAAAGGAATGGGAATCAGAACACATCAGACTTCTCGACAGCAACACCGAGTGCTAAATAAGACAAGGGAAAAAAATGTCTTTAAGATTCTGGGGAATTCTTGAATTCTCCACTCAAACCAATTAAATGTGAGGGCAGAATAAAGACATTTGCAGACATACAAGGATTTAAGAAGTTAATCTTCCAGCAGCCCTCTCTTAGGAACCTACTGGAGAATGCATCAGCAAAACTGGGGATGAAATCAATGAAGAGGAAACCATGAACCCCAGGAAACAGATCCTACATGGGACGGTGACGACAGGGGTGCCCAGGCCTAGATGTGAGGAAAAGGAGAGAAAGCCATGGTGGGACATCTGGAGGAAGAGTGGCTAGGACAGTTTCTGGAACTGTACTTAAACCCTGGGAAGAAATATGGATGGGTGTGTGACAGATGTACTGGAGCACTTGGAAAAATAAAAACACAGGCATAAAGCAGTTTGAAAACATAATTTATTAATTTAAAAATTAAAAAAAATTTTTTTAATCTGTATGTAAAAATCAATAGGCACTTAGTATGGAGGTTCTTTAAAAAGAAAACTATCCTATGATCCAGTAATCACACCCCCAAAATACAAAAATACTAATTCAAAAGGACACAGTCAGAGAAAGACAAATACCGTGATTTCACTCATATGTGAAATTAAGAAACAAAACAAGTGAGCAAGGTGGAAAAAAAAGAGAGAGAGAGAGGCAAACCAAGAAACAAACTCTTAACTACAGAGAAGAAACTGATGGTTACCAGAGGGGAGGTTGGTAGGGGGGTTGGGGGAATAGGTCACAGGGCTTAAGGAGTGCCATGCCACGATGTATGTTAGTGCTGAATGTCATTATACACCTGAAACTACCAGAACACTGTATGTTAACTATACTGGAAATAAAATAACAAAACACAACACAGCAAAATAAAATAAAAATGATAGCTGGGAAAACATTAAAAAGAAAATTTAAAAATTAGAATATAAAAGAAATAGGCACCTAGACAGTTAAGCAAAATGAAAGAAACAAGTCAATAACTGACTCCAAGAAAATGAGAAGGATGCATGAGAAAGAAAAACTACCCATAGTACATTACCTGACTGAGCGGTACCCAGAGTCTGCCTTGTCATAATACGAAAACACTGACCACCAAATCACCAAAAATTGGGAGGCTGCCTGCTGGGGGAGATTTTAAGAGAACTGAATGTGTAGGATAGGTAAATTAAGAAATAAGTAGTTCATTCAAACTATTTAGAAACGTGGAGATAAAGTACCGGAAGTGAAGAAATCTAAGGGTTGAAAGTGCCTCTGGGGAGTAAAAAAGGAAGAGACAGGCTGGGGGCTGCTGCATGTTCTTCTGAGCCTTTCAGTACTCTTCGATTTTTTTTTTTTTTTTTACCTATGTATCCTTTTGTTGAAAGAAAAGTAAACTTTAACTTTAAAAGAATCAGAGAGCGGGGAAATGTATCATGGGAGACACTATGGGAATGGACGATTCCTTTTAGGGAAACCCCCACCATCAGGGATGTTCCTCCAGGTGCAACATGACCTCAATGCCAGTCACCTCCTCAGTGGGTTCCCAAGAGTGTGACAATGTCCAAAGCTGCGTGCACAGAGGATTCTGGCCTCCTCTGCTGCTCGAATCCGCCTAGAGTTACCCTGGGGGTCCCTGTGAGTGATAGTCCCAGCCCTGCAGAACCAACCACAAGACCTTAGAGGAAGCTGCCTGACCAGGATCCGGACTCAGCCTCTGTCTCTCGGCCCAGGCCTCTGAATCCTTCTCTGGCCCAAGTTCAGAGGTCACACTCTGGACCACTGCGCAGCAGTTACGGAAAAAATGTGTACACGGGAAGCCCGAACAGCCACTATGCGGTGTGACTGGCTCCCCACAGCTGGCCTATGGGGCACGGGTGCTGTAACAGAACCGTGAAGTCAAATGTAAGAAATCCTCCTGGTTTCAGGACAGGCAGTGGGGCTGGAACCCTTGCAGAGGATTTCCTGTCTGCCTGGCACGGGTCTAAGCAAGTCACGTGCACTTCTTATTGAAGCCTCCCAACAACCCAATGACATACGTACTGTTGGCTCCACAGATGACACGTGAGAAAATGAGGCTCAGAGAAGTGAGGTAAACTTAGCAACGTCAACTCAGTAAACCAAGATGGGGGGACCTCCCGGGTCACCAGCCCAACTGCGCACTCCTGTATCTCCACCTCAACACTCAGGAAGCAGTCACCCTTCACCGCCCAGGGAAGGACAGTCAACCTGCTAGGTCAAAACCAGGACACCTATGGGCCCTGCCTTTGACAAGCCACAGGGGGGCATACCTGGAATATACCAGAAGAACATCATCCAAACTGAAAGACCCACTCAGGGCCACTTCAGAGACCCACCAGTATCACCACAGTGAAAGGAGCCTGGGAACCTACTGCTTCAGCTCAGTACCAAATGCCGCAGAAAAGGTAACGCTTGTGAACACTTCTGGAAGCATGTAGGTTTGGAGGGTTTTGCTTTGGTGCTGGAAGTATGGAAGAAAATGGTGATTTTAATTTTAATGCTGAAACGCCTTCCTTATCTTGTAAGACTTAAGTCTAAGCTATTGACTCTAATGGTTTTATTTTTTTTTATTATTTATTTTTGTTTTAATTTAAGTCCAAGTTAGTTAACATATAGTGATTTCAGGAATAGAATTTAGTGATTCATCACTTATATGTAATACCCAGTGCTCATCCCAACAAGTCTCCTCCTTAATGCCCCTCACCCCTTTAGGTCTTCCCCCCCACCCAACACTCTGCCAGCAACCCTCAGTTTGCTCTCTGTATTTAAGAGTCTCTTATGGTTTGTCTCCCTCTCTGTTTTATATTATTTTTTCTTCCCTTCCCTCACATCCATCTGTCTTGTATCTTAAATTTCACATATGAGTGAAGTCATATGATATTTGTCTTTCTCTGAATGGCTTATTTTGCTTAGCATAGTACACTCTAGTTCCATCCACGCTGTTGTAAATGGCAATATTTCATTCTTTTTTGACCGTTGAGTAATATTCCATTGTATATATAAACCACATATTCTTTATCCCATCATCTGTCAATGGACATTTGGGCTCTTTCCATATTTTGGCTATTGTCGATAGTGCTGCTATAAACATTGGGGTACATGTGTTCCTTCGAAACAGCACACCTGTAACTTTTGGATAAATACCTAGTAGTGCAATTGCTGGGTCGTAGGGTAGTTCTATTTTTAATTTTTAAGGAACCTCCATACTGTTTTCCAGAGTAGCCACACCAGTTTGCATTCCCACCAGCAGTGCAAAAAGGTTCCTCCTTCTCCACATCCTCGCCAACATCTGTTGTTGCCTGAGTTGTTAATGTTAGCCATTCTGACAGGTGTGAGGTGGTATCTCATTGTGGTTTTGATTTGTATTTCCCTGATGCTGAGTGATGCTGAACATTTTTTCATGTGTCTGTTAGCCATCTGGAGGTCTTCTTGGGAAAAGTGCCTATTCATGTCTTTTGCCCATTTCTTCACTGGATTATTTGTTTTTTGGGTGTTGAGTTTGATAAGTTCTTTATAGATTTTGGGATACTAACCCTTTATCTGATATGTCATTTGCATATATCTTCTCTCATTCTGTCGGTTGCCTTTTAGTTTTGCTGATTGTTTCCTTCACTGTGCATAAGCTTTTTTATCTTAGTGAGGTCCCAATAGTTCATTTTTGCTTTTGTTTCCCTTGTCTCTGGAGACATGTCAAGTAAGAAGTTGCTGTGGCCAAGGTCAAAGAGGTTGTTGCCTGCTTTCTCTTCTAGAATTTTGACGGCTTCCTGTCTTATGTTTAGGTCTGTCATCTATTTTGAGTTTATTTTTGTGTATGGTGTAAGAAAGTGGTCCAGGTTCATTCGTCTGCATGTCGCTGTCCAGTTTTCCCAACACCATTTGCTGAAGAGACTGTCTTTTTTCCATTGGATATTCTTTCCTGCTTTTGTCAAAGATTAGTTGGCCATATGATTGTGGGTCCATTTTTGGGTTCTCTATTCTGTTCCATTGATCTATGTGTCTGTTCTTGTGCCAGTACCATACTGTCTTGATGATTATAGCTTTGTAATACAGCTTGAGGTCTGGAATTGTGATGCCTCCAGTTTTGGTTTTCTTTTTCAGGATTGCTGTAGCTATTCAGGGTCTTTTCTGGTTCCATATTTATTTTAGGATTGCTTGTTCTAGCTCTGTGAAGAATGCTGGTGTTATTTTGATAGGTATTGCATTGAATATGTAGATTGCCTTGGGTAATATCGACATTTTAACAATATTTATTCTTCCAAGCCATGAGCATGGAATCTTTTTCCATTTTTTTGTGTGTCTTCTTCAATTTCTTTCATAAGCTTTCTATAGTTTTTAGTGTATAGATTTTTTACCTCTTTGGTTAGGTTTATTCCTAGGTAGTTTATGGGTTTTGGTGCAATTGTACATGGGATCAATTCCTTGATTTCCCTTTCTGCTGCTTCATTATTGGTGTATAGAAATGCAACTGATTTCTGTACATTGATTTCATATTCTGCAACTTTGCTGAATTCATGTATCAGTTCTAGCAGTTTTTTGGTGGAGTCTGGGTTTTCCACATAGAGTATCCTGTCGTCTGCGAAGGGTGAAAGTTTGACTTCCTCCTTGCCAATTTGGATGCCTTTTATTTCTTTGTGTCGTCTGATTGCTGAGGCTAAGACTTCTGACACTATGTTGAATAAGTGGTGAGAGGGAGACATCCTTGTCATGTTCCTGACCTTAGGGGGAGAGCTCTCAGTTTTTTCCCACTGAGGATAATATTAGCGGTGGGTCTTTCATATATGGCCTTTATGATCCTTTTATCCCTACTTTCTTGAGGGTTTTTCTCAAGAAACGATGCTGTATTTTGTCAAATGCTTTTTCAGTATCTCTTAAGAGGATCATGTGGTTCCACTGGTTTTAAAAGGGTGTCTACACTCAGGCAAGGCCCCGTGTTTTCACTGCATTCCTCTGCTTGCGAGACACAGAGGTCCTGGAGCTCACCTGTGTAAGGGGGAGGGTAGGCAAATGCAACCAAAACTAGTACACAAGCACACAGAAACCAAGACAAGTCTGAGCAAGCTGACCTCAGTGAAAGATAGCGCTTTTGCTTCTCTGGAGGGCCGACACCCAGCTCAGGCCTCCCCGGGGTGGGGGGCACGCTGGACTTTTACCTGATGCCGCACCTGTCCGTCTGCTCCACTGCGTCCCCCACGTGTTGTGGGTAAAAACACCACACTCACTAACATTCATGGTGTACATCCTGTGTGCCAGGAGCCTAAGTGCAGTATTTTATTCGCCCTAGATCATTAGAGTAAGCAATGCATTTATACAACAACACTACAAGTTACGATGATGATAATGAGTTACTATCTATTTCATAGATGAGGAAACTGAGGAATGAAAGGGTCTTGGCTCAATCAATCATGGTATGCTTATGCCATAGAATATTTACTCGCTTCTTAAAAAGGATGTGGTAGGGGCGGCTGGGTGGCTCAGTGGGCTGAGCGTCCGACTTTGGCTCAGGTCATGATCTCGCGGTCTGGTCCGTGAGTTCGAGCCCCGCGTCGGGCTCTGTGCTGACAGCTAACAGCCTGGAGCCTGTTTCAGATTCTGTGTCTCCCTCTCTCTCTGCCCCTCCCCCATTCATGCTCTGTCTCTCTCTGTCTCAAAAGTAAATAAACGTTAGGAAAGAAATTTGAAAAAAAAAAGGATGCAGTATATTTATAATTGTGTCCATGGTATATTAAGTGTGGGGAAAAATCTTCTTACCAAGAAGCTTAAGAGAGAACCTATCTACACAGCTCTTAGAAAGCCGCAGGGACAAGACGAACACTCTGGTCAAGGAACAGGCTGTGGCCATGAGCCAGCGGTTCACAGAAGCAAGACGAATGGCCAACGAACACGAAAATATGTTCCACCTACGTACTTATTAAATTCAAGTGCCAACAAGATGCCACTTTTCTTTACCAAATACACGTTTCAAAGAGGGGAGATGGCAACAGTCAAGGGAGGCTATGGGGGAAAGAGGCACCCCAACTGCTACTGGCGTGAGTATAAAGTCATATAACTTTAAATTAGATTAATTTGGTGCTGCATATCAAATGCCTTAGAAATAGACATGCACATGGGTCACAGTGTGACCAAAGAATTCCACTCCTGGGCAGAGAGCCTCAGGAAGAGATCAGATGTGAACACAAGAATACACACATCATTTGTTCATTCACATTGAACTTCTGAGCACCTAGTTCTGATCACGGTGCAGATGATAGGCAGTTGAACACGCCGGACCTGGTCACTGACCCCCAGGGTCACAGTCTCGATGGGGGAAGACACACAATAAACAGATATGTAAGATAATTTTAGGGAATGCTAAGTGTCTTTATAAAATAGGGGAACGGGGACAGTGACTGAAGAGGGGGGTGACCAGGGAAGCTCTCTCTGATAAGGTGCCTCAGTGTTGATACCTGGATGACAAGAAGAAACGGTCATGTGAGATGTGGAGGAACAGCCTTGCAGGGCAAGGGAACAGCTACCATGAAGACAGGGTAGAAACCAGGCAGATGGATCAAAGGGACAGAAAGGGGGGCTCTGTGACTGGAGTGGGGTCAGACGGGAGGAGTGTTATCTATATATCCGTTGGGGCACAGTGTTTAAAGGCAAAAGTTGGGGGGGGGGGTGCCTGGGTGGCTCAGGCGGTTAAACATCCAACTTTGGCTCAGGTCATGATCTCACAGGTAATGATTTTGAGGCCTGAGTCAGGCTCTGCACTGACAGCTCGGAGCCTAGAACCTGCTTCAGATTCTGTGTCTCCCTCTCTCTCTGCCCCTCCCCCACTTGCACTCTGTCTCTCTCTCTCTCTCTCTCTCTGTCTCAAGAATAAATGAGAATAACAAAACAAAGGCAAAAGGGGAGAATGATAAATTTCTAATGGTTAAAGAACATCCTTACAGTAGATGGATGACTCAGCACCACTGGAAATGATTTTGAGGACACGTATCTAGGCTCATGGAAAGTTCAGGGGAAAAGACGAAGTTACAAAATAATTTACGTAGTACAATGTCATATTTTGTTTCTTAAAAATCATCTGTGTACAAAAAGATCGAGACAAATATCAAGCAAAGCATTAACCACCGTCTGGTTGTGAGCAGTTGAGATTTCTGGGTATTTTCTGGTGTTCTCTTTCTTAATTGAAGCATAATGGACATACAGCGTTATATTAATTTCAGGTGTACAATACAGTGGTTCGATATTTGTCTATACTATGAAATATCACCACAGTAAGTACAGCTAACATCCATCACCACACATAGTTACGGAATTTTTTTTAATTCTGAGATTTAGCCTCCCAAATATGCAACACGGTATTATTAACTATAGTTGCCATGCTGGACATCATTCCCCATGAACACCGTATTTTATAACTGGAAGTTTGTACCTTTTGACTCTACGCAGCTTTTATAATAAAAACAACAATCTAAAAGACTTCGTTTGATGGGGTGAGAAATGACGATCTGTCGGATTTAAACTTGAGAAACACTTTGTAAATCAGCTACCCAACCAGGCTGCCCGCAGAGGGGCTGTGCAGTAAATCCTCGCAGCCATCAACAGTTCTTCGATGTCAGCATCAAGTTCGCCTTGCCTAACGAGGGGTTCTCAAAAGACACCACGGCACACCACCAGGCTAACTAGCAGACTGGCCAACCCGTTCACACCCTGGTGTTTTAAGGGAGCCCACCCACAATTCAAAGATGTATCTGGCAGACACAAAACAATCAAAGGGGCCGGGAAACTCTGCAGACATTCCAAAGGAAATATCTGGCTGACACTATGAATAAGAATGAAGTTCAAAGGGCTCTTGACGTGTTAGATCATCCACTGTGGAAACACAGACACTTGGCCCAGGTCGGACAGTGGCCAACCGTGAAGCCATTTCACCTCTTCCTCAGAGCAGTTTAGGCACAGCACGAATGGGAGCCCAAGTGGCCTTCCTTCTGACTCCCTAACAGGCTGTGTGCCCAAAAGGCTTTCTAAAACTCTACAGTGGAAAGAGCCATCTGACTGAGGACGAGTCCAGAAACTCTTGGTTGTTGTTTGGTTTTGATTCCATTTGCACTATTTTATCATTTTGTATCCTGAACAGCCGGCTCAGGTCTGCCACAGACTTACAGCTGGGATGTCTAACATTTTTTAGTGAAAGAAATGAATGCACACCTCTGTCCCTGAGGCTGCCCCATCTCCCTTAGTCTCTGCGATTTCCTGCCTCCCTGGCTTCGCTCCTGGGGCTCCCTCTGGAACCTCGTTGTGTGGAACGTTCTCCTCACTTAGGGCCTGGCTGAAGGACCCCTGGCCCTGGAAAGCCCCCCTGATGATACACAATCAGGTATTTGCCAACTGGCTGAATGAGTAAGGAAAAGAGTGGGCAATGAGAAAATGCACAAACTACAGCTGGCACGAGGGGCTACGCAGAACACCCTTCTTCATTCTACCTGCCGCACAGCTGCCGTGACTCCAGCAGGCACAGAGAAGACTGCTTCTTGAGGCGGGGCAGGGTGGAAGAAAGCAGAGGCCCCCGGGGACACCCCCAGAAATCAGGAGCCCTGCTTCTGCACCTGCTGGGGGGGGGAAAGACAGACACACAGAGGAGTCAGTTCTTGGGGACTGCACAGCCATAAGCGGGGAAATGGGATGTAAACACGGGCAGGGTGCTCGGCTAGAGCAAAGTGGAAATGTCCGCTCCATTCTGGGTCATTGGGAAAGATGGGGCCACAGTGCTCCTGCCTCTGCCACGCCCAGATGGCCGGCCAGGACACAGCCCTGGGTCTCCACTCGGAGGCCTGCACCGAGAACAGCAACAGGTTTCCTTGCGGCTGGTTGGCAGCCACACAGAGGCGGGTTCCTCTCCACCACAACCTATGACAGAACTGCAGATGACATAGCAGTGGTCAAGCATGAACTCTTCAATCAATACCACTCAGACATCCTGTGAAACCAAAAATGCAATTAGAGCCCTACCTCACATAAAAACAAATTCCGGGTGGGTTAAAGATTAAAGGTGGAAAGCAAGATTTTAAAGCCTTTCAAAAAAATGTTAAAAAATCTTTATGATTTCAATAGAGGAAATTGTTAAAGAAATGGATGCATGTGTAGGAAAAATCCGTGAGAGAGGAGATTGATGAATTTTACGACCCTGAAACTTAAAACCTCAGTACCGCAAAGGACACTAAAAACAGTAAAAAGACAAGCCTCAGACAGTGAGCGATGCAGGACTCACAGTGGATTAATATCCAAAATAAATAAAGAACTCCTACAAATCAATGAGAAAAAGAGATAAGCCAAAAGAAAAATGATATACAATATGGAGAAACCATGGGAGGGAATGTTCAACCTCTCTAGGAAATGCAAATTAAAAATGACAGTGTTACATCATTCAAAGCAAACCACTGACTAACCTGTAAATATCTGACAAAAACGAGTAGGGCACAAACTGGCACAGCCACTTTGGAAAACACATTTACTAAATTCAGTAAGGTGAAAATGACCCAGCAATTCCACGCTGTAAGTGTTCCCTAGAGAAATTCTTAGCACAAAGATATGAAGGTATTAGGTGCAACACTGTTTATGATGGTAAATTATCAGAAATAACCCAAATCCTTATCAACAAAAGGATGAATAAATATGTCATAGTATATTCATGCAACAGATTTTTATACAGCCTTGAAAATACATTGACTAGAGCTGTATGTATCACCAAGGATAAATCTCGAAAACAATGCTTAGCGAAAGAACAAGTTGAAAAATATGCACAATATGATAATGGATTCCACATGGAAGTCATCTATACAAAGTCTGAAAACAGGAAGAATGTATAGGAATGAAAAATACCAAACTCAGTAGTTACTCTGGGTAAAGAAGGATGCATGGTCTGAAGGGTACACAGGCACCAGTAAGGTTTTCTCTCTCTCTTATTGAAAAAAACAAAGATCCCACATAAACTTAGTGAAATACTAATATCTGAAGAAGCTGTATGATAGTTACATGGATATTTGTTACATTACTCTGTATACTTTTCTATATACAGCTGACCCTTGAACAACACCGGTTTGTGTGGATGCACTTCTTTGTGAATTGTGTGTGTGTGTGTGTGTGTGTGTGTGTGATAAATACAGTTTGGTACTATGAATGTATTTTTTTTTTCTCACTGTTTTCTTAATAACATTTTTTCCCCTCTAGCTTACTTTATTGTAAGAATACAGTACGTAATACATATAACAAAAAAAGATGTTAATTGACTGTTTATGTTATCAGCAAAGCTTCTGGTCCACAGTAGGCTATTAGTAGTCAAGTTTTTGGGGAGTCAGTGGTTATATATGGATCTTCAATTGTGCCAGTGGTGGGGGGTTTCAGTGCCCCCAAACCCCCTTATTCAAGAACTGTATATGAAATATTTAGTAATACAATTTTTATTTAAAAAAAAAACAGATCAGGGCACCAGGGTGGCTTAGTTGGCTAAGCATTTGACTTTGGCCCAGGTCATGATCTCAGGGTTTGTGAGTTCAAGCCCCATGTTGGGCTCTGTGCTGACAGCTCAGAGCCTGGGGCCTGCTTCAGATTCTGTGTCTCCCTCTCTTTCTGCCCCTTCCCTACTTGCACTCTGTCTCTCTCTCTCAAAAATAAATAAACATTTAAAAAAATCAGATATCGTAGACACCTTAAAAAAAAAAGGAGTAGTGCCTTCAAATACTCATAAATGTAAAAGGCGAAGAGTTGCGAGAGGAAACACAGGACGCCCGATTGAATTAAATGTGAATTTCAGATACACAAGAAACAGTGAATAATTTTTTTCAAATTTAAAAAATTTTCAAATTTTTCAGATTTCATTGGGCATCCGATCAGTTTTATTTGCTAAATCTGGCAACGCAAACAAGGGGGTGTGCCCTGAGGCTCTTTGCAGTGAAAAACTGGACAGAGATGACGCTGGGCATCAGGAGAATGCTCGTGTAGAGCGTTCAGCCTGCCACGGAACATCACACTCCGGGGAATGAGAACGCGTTAGTCCTATTCGCATTAATCTAGAAAGATCTAACTGGCGTACGCATCGTTCGGGAAAAATAAAGCAAGAGCTTGTTGCGTGATCTAATTTATATTAAAAAGTCAAGTTACAGCAACATAGTTCTGTAAGTCATTTAAACACGTAAGTGCCGAGGGAAAAGGAAAAAAGAAAAAACTGATCAGAGTGGCTAACAGAAATTAGGGGCGTGGTAGAGAGTGACTTGAGCTTTCGGCTGTACTATTTGATTTTTTTAAATAAGAAGATTTTTTTGTATCCCTTATTTAATTAAAAATAAATACTTTTTTGGGGCGCCTGGGTGGCGCAGTCGGTTAAGCGTCCGACTTCAGCCAGGTCACGATCTCGCGGTCCGGGAGTTCGAGCCCCACGTCAGGCTCTGGGCTGATGGCTCAGAGCCTGGAGCCTGTTTCCGATTCTGTGTCTCCCTCTCTCTCTGCCCCTCCCCCATTCATGCTCTGTCTCTCTCTGTCCCAAAAATAAATAAACGTTGAAAAAAAAAAAAACTTAAAAAAAAAAAAATAAATACTTTTTTCTTTTTGCAAAAAAGGGGGGGAAAAAAAAACAAGCCTAGAAGGATACTTCCAAACTGCTAATAATAAGTGTAGGATTAAGAAGAAAAGAAAGGTAATATTCTCATTCTTCAGTTCATATAATTCTCTATGATTTGGATTTTCTGAAATGAGCTTTTATAATTTTTTAAATGTCATGAAGATATTTTTAATTTAAAAAAAGGGGGCAGGGTTCACTAATCCTCTCTCTACCACAGGATCCAGAGAGTAAGAGAGAATTATTATGGAGGATGCGTCTGCTGAATGAAGAGAAGAGAGAAGAAAACAGGAGCTGCTCCTAAGGCCAGTTCCTCTCTGTCTTTGCTAACCATGGCCCAGTATTTCAAAGCCCTTTCCTCACGGGACCCTGGGATAACAACCTATGCCTCACACCACCCAATCCCTACTCTCCTGGGCCAGGAGAGCAGGAGAACGTAGCAGTTTAGAACACGGGCTTTGGTACTGGACAGATGTGAGTTCAAATCGTGGCTTCACCACTTAGTAGCTGTGTGACCTTGGCTGAGTTCCTCAACCTCTCTGAGCCCCAGCTTGTGCCTCTGTAAAGGGAAACAATAGATTCTATCTCAGACAGTTGTGTAATTATTAAAAGAGACAGTGCAAATTAAGTGCTCTGCCCGGCGGCTAGAACACAGTAATCCCTTAGTCAGTGGCAAATACTGGTGCTGATGTAGCAGAAACACTCCTTCCCACACTCAGGTAGGCAGGCTGATCTGGCTTTAAACGGGGACCCCTACCTGCCTATGTAGTCGTCACTAGGGTGCAATTCACGTCTTTACTTTTCCTTCCGCAGATATTTACTAAGCGCTCAGACACGCGAGGCATTGCACGATGCTCTTCCGCACACGCAAATATGAGTAGACATGGTCCCTTCCTCAGAGGAAGGCCGACAGGTAAGCTGAATAAGCAGTGAGGGTACAGTGTGTACACGGAGGAGACCAAGGTTTGATCTCCGCTCATCCACACCTGTTGTGTGATCTCAGGAAGAGCCCTCGAGCTCTCCTGGGCTTCGTTTTCCTCTTGTAAAAGAAGATTATAACAGTAACTTCACAGGGTCATTGCGTGAAGGAAATACTGTCTATGGAAACAACTAGCACAGGCCCAGACATAGCAGGGATATTTGGAGTTACCGGAAGAGCAAGGAGAGCTCCCTTAGTACTACAATGGAGGGAAGTGCTCGGAAGGACGAGAAAGCACATCAGGGTGCAGGGAGGGGGGCGGCGTGGAAAAAGTTAGAGGAGCAGCATCAGGCGGGATGCACTGAGGAGCAGAGGTGGGAGGAGCCAGAACCTGGGGGAGCAGAGCAGGTGCAGGAGTTAGGACTCGCCCCAATGCTTCAAGGACAAACCCTGAAGTTGAGAAGAGAGGGACGAGTCCTCTTGGAAGAGGCCACCTGGGACCTGAATAGTGAAGGCTGACCTTGGTGACAGTAGAGACAGAAAGGGATAGTGTAAAAGATGACACGGGGGTAGAATCCAAGAACCTGCTTGCCAGGGGTGGGGGCCGTGACCGGGGGCGGGGGAGTCCAGGAAGAGTCTGGTCTCCACCTGGTAGAAGGAGTTGGCAGGAGGGGCGGTTGTGGTTTGGGGGGCTGGGTGGGCAGTGGTAAGGAAACAGAAGACGGTTCATTCTGGGAATACTCACGTTGAGTGCCACCACTGCAACACGTGGACGAGTCTGGCAGGCAGATGGAAACATGGGTCTGGCCAATGACAGCGGCCAGAGCACAGGCTGCCCACGTGCGGATGCGGCTCGGCTCCGGGTGGCTGGGACCCAGGCTGGAGGAGAGCGCACCGTGATGGAGGCTGGGACACAACCCGGGGATGTCGTAGTGCTGGGGAGGGACTACACGGGAGGGGAAACCAGAGAAGAATGACGTAGAAAGCAGCTGAAATCACATTCCAGGGATAAGAGTGTTTCAAGAAAGAAGGGCTATAGAAGAATATCTGATGCCCTAAGAAAATAGTACAATAATACACTAAAACCACACAATGCGATAATAAGCTCAGTGTGTGGTACAGGTACATCAGAAACAGAATAGAGAGCAGAATCCCATTACTGTTGACCCCCCTCACACACACACATGCCGAAGAAAAAACTGAGAAATACAGGTCACAATGTTACTGGCATTGTTCCTCTGAGTGTAGGATTACAAACCCCTTTTTTCCCTCCTTGTACTTTCTATCTTCCAAACGGTCCACAGGGAGCATAGGCCAGTTCTGCTTTCAGAAAACGGATATGTTCAGGAAGGAAGGAACTGGCCAACGGTGTCCAAAGTTGAGATGAGATCAAGGAGAGTAAGAATTAGGAAAAAGCCATCGAGGGAGACAATTCAGAAGTAAGGGTGAGTGGAGACCATGAAGAAGAGGAGAGGCAGAAACTACCTTCGAGGGAAAGGACTATTAAGACAGCAGCTGGAAGGGACGGTAAGGTGAAGGAAGGTGATGGGGGTGGTGCTGCATCAGTTTCTAGGAACAGAGGGGACTGCAGTAGGTTTGTGTGGAGGGAAAAGAGGGAGAAGAGGGAGGGAGAATGAGAGGGATTCACAAGCAAGAACCCAGGCAGGAAGGAGAGGGAATGAGGATTCTCCTGGGAAGATTAATCTCGGGAAGGAAGAGGGCTACCCAAGGATACGCACCTCTTCCCTCTTGCTCAGGTCTGTAAATTGCGCGCAGGCAGGGACCACATCTGACATTCACGATTCCCAGGACCCAGCACAGGACCTACACTCGTTGGGGCCCAATACATGTCTGCCAGTCAGCGGACGCTTCCTCTCCCCTTCAGCTCCATCTCTAAAGTTTCAGAAAGCCTCTGAGCCCACGAGAGCAGGCTTATACAAAGAAGCATGCCCAGTTGATGTAGGGAGGCCATATGAATGCTCATTAACAAGCAACTGCACGGTCTGAAAGATTCTGGAGACTCCCACCTTGACACTCCAAGACATCTAAGTGCCTTCTCAAATACAAGAAGGAAGTTTCTCTCTCTGGCCAATTCAACTGACCTCAAGGTAGGTCCATTTATAAGATGCGGTTTCTGCATGCAATTCAATAAAGTCAAAAAAACCCAAAATGGGTCTGAGATCAGGAGGCAATGTCTTTGGTAAGCTGTACTGTTTTTGCCTTAGCTGGGGCCCTAGCAGATATGGTTAAGAAAAGAGCAAAAACTAGTAATTCTGGGATCGACAGAAAATCCAGTGACTCCACACGGCTTCCCCCAGGCCTTCAGGAAGGAGGCTGGCCTGCACCCCGGCCCAGGCTCCCCTGCTCCCTGCTGCTGACTCCACCTCTGCCCCAGCTCTCGGGTGACACCTGCAGTGGGGAGGACAGCCTCCTGCTGGAGACAACCACCTGCGACCCCAGGGCCTGGCTCTGGGCCTCTGGCCGGTTTTGACAAAGGGGCCCTTGGAAGAGAGCCAAGAAGACCAGGAGGACGGAAAGAGTTAAAGCGCTGGGGTATAAGGGAGGACACTTGAACTCGTGCTGCTCATGCATGCGTCACACTCAGTGACAGGAGGCAGGAAAGCAAAGGAGATGAACTGGCACTTGCGGCTAAGTCACCCTTCTTATTTACTCTGCTGCTCGGCTCTCAAACCACACTGCCAGCTGTAATTGCATTTCAATTCATGTTTAACACAAACATAACTTAGCTGGATGTTGGCATCCGATATCCCAGGCATGGAAAGGCAGAACAAAGGAGCCAGCTAATTCAATTCAATAAACGTTCTTTGCGTGCCTGGTGGGGTACGTATACTCTCATGCACTGTGCAGGGAACTGGGGGTGCAGCCACATGAAAGACACTGTTCCACAGCCTCCAGGGGCCTCACAGGAAGGTGCGCATGGGCAGACCTCTGCAATCAGACTGGTAAGAGCTGCAAGAGAGGAAAGTATCAAAACACAAAGAGTTCCAACACAGTTCCCCAGGGAGAGGAATGGCGTGCACGCACAAGGGCACACAGGTAAGAATGGGAACAGCACATTTGGAGAAGCACACAGAGCTGAAGGGGGCAGGATGGGGGTGGAAAGGCAGTGAAGGGGCAAATCAAGAAAAAGGCCTGAGATCCCAGTGAAGCTCATCCATTTGATAAACACCTACCCAGGGTTAATTGCCGGGTATCTAAGTAAAACAATGAATTGGCCTCTGAATCTAGGAACAGAGAGCTGGAGAAGAATTCTGAGCAGGAGTAGTCTGCTTCTTTTAGAAAGTTTCCATCTGCAATTACATAGGGAAGACTGGAGGTCAGAATGGAGTTAGGGAGATGGGTGGGGAGACAATTCAACAGGTCTTAGCAAAGGAGAGTAGAGATGCTGTTAATGGATATCTGCTTAGTCAGCAGGCCAATGCTTTCTTAAACTCTTCCCCCTCACAACACAGTGGAATTTGCAATCATATCATTTCCTACTGCATAAACCTTACAAACTTGTCATCTGCTTACATGGTCCAAAGGGTCATGGGGGCAGCCAAGGAATAGAAAGGGAAATCAAAAGCAATAAAATAATTCAATGAGGTTGTTGGATACAAGATAAATGTATTTACAATTTTTTTTTCTTGGGGCTCCTGGGTGGCTCAGTTGGTTGGGTGTCCGACTTTGGCTCAGGTCATGATCTCACGGCTCATGGGTTTGAGCCCCACATCGGGCTCTGTGCGGACAGTTCAGAGCCTGGAGCCTACTTCTGCCTCTGTGTCTCCCTCTCTCTCTGCTCCTCCCCTGCTCACACTCTGTGTCTCTCTCTCAAAAATAAATAAACATTTAAAAATTTTTATTTTTTATGAGAGAGAGAAAGAGCACACGCACACATGAGCAGGGGCGGGGTAAAGAGAGAGGGAGACAGAATCCGAAGCAGACTCCAGGGTCTGAGCTGTCAGCACAGAGCCCAACAGGAGCTCGAACTCACAAAACTGTGAGATCATGACCTGAGCCGAAGTCGGGCACTTAACCAACTGAGCCATTCAGGCATCTCATGATAAATGTATTTTAAAAGTTAGTTTTCCTTTATACAAACTATGCAAGCCAAAACTAATAATCGTTTGAAGAAAACAATGGGAAAAAATAGTACCATGCACAATAGCAATATCAATTATCAATTAAATTAGCTCTGTAAAACAAAAGGAGAAGCTTCCCCCTCTGTTTTGAAAGCTCTAAGATAGTTTGAAGATGTGGGAATTACCCGTTCCTTGACAATTTTAGGGAATGCTACCTTAAAACAATTTGGGTCTGATGCTTTTGTTAGAAATAACTATCTAATGACTTTTCCAATTTCTTCCTTCAATGCACGTTTGCGATAGGATTTCTTCTCCCTAAATAGCAGTGGAAATGATCTAACTCATCAAGATTTTTAATTTTAGTCGCATAAGACTGCATATAATAGTTACGCATCATATCCTCTTACAATTTTCAAATCTCTTTATACTCTTACTTTCCTTCTCTCAACCAAAATTCTGCTTATCTTCATTTTATTTCCATTTACTGCCATATTTGCTACAAGTTTATCTATTCTGCTTTTTACAAAGAATCAATTCTCAATTAACAATTCTTTCTTCCTTTACTTCTAATTTCTGATCTCATTTTTGTTATTTCCTTCTAGGATTTGTCTACCTACTTGAACTTTGGGACAATATCAAGTAGACAAATATACATGTAATTAGAGCCCCCACAAAAGGGAGAGGTGAAGAAGAACTATTTTAACAATTATCAAAAACTTTCCAACTGCAACAACAGCAGAATATATACTTTCTCAGGTATACATACAACATTTACTAAGACAGATCATCTAGGCCTGAACCACAGCCCACAGGCTAAATCTAGCCAGTAGCCTGTTTGTGTACAGTCTATGAATTACAAATGGTTCTATATTTTTTAAGGGTTAAAAAAAAATCAATATACATATTTGGTCCACAAAGCTTAAAATATTTACTATCTGGACTTTTACAGAAAAAGTTTGCTGACTCTTGCACCAGGCCAAAAAACTAAATTTATTCTCTGATGGCCTAGAATGAAGTAAGTTATCACTAACAGAAATATATCTAGAAAATTCACAATACATGGGAGTGAGACAACACACATCTAAATAGCTTATGGTTCAAAGAAGAAACCAAAAGGTGAATTAGACAGTACTGTGAATGGAATTAAAATTAAACACAACATATCAACATTTGAGGGATGCAGCTAGTGCAAGGTGTAGAGGGAAATTCATAGTACTAAAAATGCTCATACTAATAATGATGAAACGTCTTAAATCAATGACTATAACTTTCACCTTAAGAAACTAGAACATTAAATCTAAAGTAAGCAGAAGAAAGAAAATAATAAAGAGAAAACAATAACATAGAAAAGAAAAAATAATAGAGAAAATCAATAAAACCAGAAGCTGGTTCTTTCAAGATGGATGAAATTGATAAAACTCTAGGTAGCCTGAGCAAGAAAAGAGAGAGATGACACCAACTGCCATTATAGGAAATGAAAGAGAAGACATCCTATGGATCTTGAAGATATTAAAAAGACGATAAGGAAATATTATGAACAAGTTTATGCCCAAGCACTGGAAACCTTCAGTCAATCGGAAAAATTCCCTCATACAAATTACCAAAGCTCATTCAAGAAGAGATAAACAGCATTATATCTACTTAAAAACTTGAGTTTATAAAACCTTCCCATGACCAAGTCCAGATAGCTTCACTGGTAAATCCCATAAACATTTGAAGAAGAAATAATACCAATTCTAGGGGTGCCTGGGTGGCTCAGTCAATTAAGCATCCAACTTCAGCTCAGGTCATGATCTCATGGTTCATGAGTTCAAGCCCCACGTCGGGCTCTGTGCTGACAGCTCAGAGCCTAGAGCCTGCTTCAGATTCTGTGTCTTCTCTCTCTCTCTCTCTCTCTCTCTCTCTCTCTCTCTCTCTGCTTTTCCCCCCACTCATGCTCGCTCTCTCTCCCTCTCTCTCTCTCAAATAAACATTAAGAGAAAAAATTTTTTAAAGAAATAATACCAATTCTACATCAAATATTCCAGAAGATATATGAGGAACTTATATGAGAAAGACATATTTCCCAACTTATTATATGAGACCAGCATTACCCTAATATCAAAATCAGACAGAGATACGATAAGAAAAGAAAACTGCAGGCCAACAAATATTTCTCATGCATATGTACATAAACTGTTCTAACAAAATTTAGGAAATTGAATCTAACAATATGTTAAAAGGACAACATATTATGTCCATGTGATGTTGATCCCCAAAAAAGCAAGTTTGGTTTAACATCCCAAAAGCAACCAGTATATTTCATCATATTAAAAGATTAAAAAGCAAACACTACATGATCATCTCAATATAGATAAAGCATTTGACAAAATTCAATATCCACGTATGATAAAAGCTTTCTGGAAGGGTACTTCCTAAGCCTATGAAACAGTACCTACAAAAAGTCTACGGCTAACACTATATTTAAGTGAGACACTGTATGCTGTTCCCCCTGAGACATGGAACGAGGCAAGTGAGTCTGCCTTCACCAGGTTAACTTAGGTGTACTGAGTACTAGCCAAGTGTACTGGAAGTTCTAGCCAGTGTGGTAAGGTAGAGATAAACAAACAAATAACAGGGCATACAGACTGGACAGGAGGAAGGAAAATTGTTTTTACTCACAGACAACATGACTGTCTATGTAGAAAAGTTGTAAGGAATATTCAAAGAAGCTATAAAGACTAATCAAAGTTGCAGAATATCTGATGGATATACAAAAAGCAATTGTATTTCTATAAATTAAAATGGAATTAGGGGCGCCTGGGTGGCTCAGTCAGTTAAGCATCTGACTTCAGGTCAGGTCACGGTCTCAGGTTTGTGAGTTTGAGCCCCCCATCAGGCTCTGCTGACAGCTCAGAGCTTGGAGCCTTCTTTGGATTCTATGTCCCTCTCTCTCTCTGCCACTCCCCAACTCATGCTCTGTCTCTCTCTCCTTCAAAAGAAAATAAACATTAAAAAAATGAAAAAAGAAAAACTAAAATGGAATTAAAATGAAAATAAATGACATTGACAATAGCATCAAAAGTATGAAATTCTTTTTTTCAAAAATTTTTAATGTTTTTTTTTTTTTTTTTTGAGAGAGAGACAGTGCATGAATGCAGGAGGGGCAGAGAGAGGGAGACACAGAACCTGAAGCAGGCTCAAGGCTCTGAGCCATCAGCACAGAGCCCGACCCCAGGGTTGAACTCAGGGAATGGTGACATCATGATCTGAGCAGAAGTCAGACGCTTAACTGACTGAACCACTCAGGTACCCCAAAAAGTATGAAATTCTTAAGGATAAATGTGGCAAAAGATCTGCATGAGTTGTACACTGAAAACCAAAAAGGATCTACCAGAGAAACGAAGGAGGACTTAAATAAAGAGATGAACCATGTTAATAAATCTGAAGGTTCAATATTGTTAAGATGATGATTCTATGCAAATGGGTCCATACATTGAGTACAACCCCAATCACAAGTCCTAGCAGGCCTTTTCTTTAGAAACTGACATGCTGATTCTAAAATTTATATTAAAATTCAAAGGACATTTTTGATATCCCAGAATAACCAAAATAGCTAGAAAAGAATAAAGTTTGAGGATTGCCTGATTTTAAGAATTATCATAAAACTACAGTAATCTAAGGGTGCAGTTTTAGCATGTAGACAGATATATGCATCATGGAATAGAATATGGAGCCCAGCAATATACCTATAAATACATGATCATTTGATATTTCACAAAGGTGCCAAAGCAATTCAGTGAAGAAAGGATAATCTTCACTTCAGCTATTTGTAAAGATGACCCTTGATCCCTGTATCTTATCATATATAAAAATTAACTTCAAGTAAGTTTGGCCTAAATGTAACAGCTAAAAATTTAAAACTTCTCAAAGGGATTATGGACAAAAATCTTGACCTTTGGCTTGGCAAGGATTTCTTAAGTGTTACACAAAAAGCATTAACTATATAAAAAAAGAAATTAATAACCTTGACTTCATCAAACATTAGCTTTTCAAATACACTGAAAGGAAAGCTACAAACTGGGAGAAAATATTTTTAAAACATATAACCAACAAAGGACTTGTATTTAAAATATACAAAGAACTCTTCAAACTGAGATAACAAGCCCAATAAAAAATGGGCAAAAAATTGGAACGGACACTTCACCAACATAGACACATACTAATGGCAAAAAAGCACAAGGTAAGGTACTCAAAGCCATTCGTTACCAGAGAAATGCAAGCTAAAACCATAATTAACGGCCATTACACACCCAGTAGAATGGCTACAATTCAAAAAAGCGAGCAAATCAAATGTTGACAAGGATATGGAACACTGGCAATTTCTTAAAATGTTAAATGTACATTACCATTCAATCCAGCATCCAGTCCTACATTTTTTACTCAAGAGAAATGAAGGCATACGTCCCCACAAAGATTTGTATCTGAATGTTCATAGTAGCTTTATTTTTCACTAGCCCAAACTGGAAATAACCCAAATAGTCACCAACAAATAAACTGTCATAGAAGTATTCAACAAAGTACTTACTACTCGTTTAACAATCACACAAAAACTACTCATACAGTCGACAGGGTGAATGAATCTTGAAAGAATTATTCTGAGAGAAGAAAGTCAGACAAAGAATTCTGAGAAAAAAAGACCAGACCAAAGGAAAAAAAAAAAGAATTTATAAAAAGTTCCAAAAAATGCTACCTAGCCTACAGTGACAGAAAGTAGACCAGTGGCTTTCTAGGGATGGGGCTGGGATAGTGAGGGATGTGTTACTGAAGGGCCTCTGGGGGTGATGGACACACTCATGATCTTGACTGTGACCGTTTCATAGGTGTAAACATACACATGTCAAGACTCGTCAAACTGAATACTTTAAATTTATGCAGTATTTTGTAGGTCAAGTATGCCTCACTAAAGCTATACAAAAAAAGAACCTATGCACAACAAACAGAAAAGCACATACAGAAATGACAAGACACAGGAGGAACGCTATAAAACTTTACTGGACATAAGACAAGACCTCAATAAAGAGAATGCACACCATATTCCTAGACGGGAAAACTCAGTATTGTAAATATGCGGATTCCCCTCAAATCGACATGCTAACTCAGTGCAACTGTACTGAGAATCAAAACATAATATTTTGTGGAACGTGACAAGCTGATTCTCAAGTTCTTTTAGAAAAGATAAGGCGCGGGGCGCCCGGGTAGCTCAGTCGATTAAGTGTCCAGCTTTAGATCAGGTCACGATCTCACCTTTTGCAGGTTTGAGGCCTGCGTCAGGCTCTGTGCTGACAGTGCGGAGCCTGGAGCCTGTTTCGAGTTCTGTGTCTCCCTCTCTCTCTGACCCTCCCCTACTCACGCACTCTCTGTCTCTGTCTCTGCTTCTCTGTCTCTGTCTCTCTCTCCCCCCCTCCTCTCAAAAATAAATAAACATTAAAACTTTTTTTAAAAAAGATAAGATGCTGTAAATACCCACAATTTTTTTGAAAAAAAGAACATGAAGGAAGGAAATGGCTCTATCAGATATCAAAATGTGCTATGGAAATCTTGAAAACATCATGCTGAGTGAAAGAAGCCAAATAAAAAAGGTTGTATAGTATAGGATTCTATTTATACAAAATATCCAGAACAGGTAAATCCATGGAAACAGAACCCAGACTGGTGATTGCTGGGGGCTGGGGGCTGGGAGAGGCGAGAAAGGCCTGCAACTTCTTGATGACTGCTGGGTTTCCTTTTCAGATGATGAAATAAATGTTCTGGAACTAGAGAGAGGTGATGGTTGCACAACTGTGCGAATATACTAAATGCTGCTTAATCGTTCACTCTAAACTGGTTGATTTTATGTTATGGGAACTTCACCTTAATTTTCAGAAAATCAAAGAATTACTAACTTCAAAAAACCCCACATGCTCTAAAGTTTCGAAAACAGAAACAGTGTGTTGTTGTAGAAGAATAGGTTAAATGGATAAATGGTAAGGAACAGAACCTAGAAATAGCCTGGAAAATTCCTGCCTTTGGGGCTCAAGCAAATGCCACCTGGCAACAAGATTTCTCCCTGTGGTCACCAGACTGCTTTCTAAATCCGTTGAGGCCTGCGGGCCTTAAGTGAACAGCAAGATGCTGCAACACTGTCATGATGCCATAGTTCTAGATTTACTCCCAAAAGCTAAGGATGAATTTTAAGGGCATGATTTGCTGTTAGTGGTATAGTCTTACCTAACTGGAGAGTTTTTAAACCCCCCAGCCTGGGCCTGCTGTATAGAGCTGCTGTCGTATCTACTGGCAACACACAGGAGCCTCACATCCCAACCCTGAAGGCAAGGCCTACCCAGGATTCTCTGCAGACCCCTAGGATCAGGTCTTCCCCTCCTCCCCTCCCCCATCCCTCTAATCCCAGGGGGCTGGCTAGGGGTCAGGGGGGTCGGAAGGCGACAGCAACACAGCTTATTTTTGTTTGCCTCATGCCTTCCACTCTGCATAAGGGCCCTGTCCCTAAGGGAAAAGAAGCTGCTGAATTCCATCTTTGGGACCAGAAATGAGCTTTCAACCAGTCTAAAGCTCCAACCTGTAAATATGCAGGGGTCTGGTTTATGACAACAGCAGTACATCAAACCAACAGGTAGAAGACAGTGCTCAGAAAGCGTTAAGATAAAAAATGTTAAGACTCTACGTTATACTATAACCCAAAACAAAAATCTGGATGTTTAAAAAGCCCAATCAACAAAACAACATGAAGTATTAGCTAAAAATACAGGATAATATTTCTACAATCCTGGGGTAGATAGGCATTTTTGCGTCTCTTTAATTTTTTTAAATTTTTCTTTTGAAGTAATTTAAGATTTAGAGATGTCACAAAAATAATACAAATAATTCCTGTATACCCTTCACCTAGATTCCCTAAAATGTTAACATTTTACGACATTTGTTTTTTCTCTTCCTCTCTCTCTCTCTATATGTGCGATATATATATATATTTACATATTTATTCATATGCCGTGTCCTTCACAGTGTATCATATCAAGAGGCACATGATATCTATTTGTGTCACTACTGGTAATGTTAACTTGGATCACCTATTTACGCTGGTATCTGTTTGGTTTCCCCACTTTTGTTCTTTTGTAATTAATAAATATTTTGTGAGCAATACTTTGAGACTATTTAAATGTACTGTTTCTCAGACATTTTTCATTTACTAGTTTTATGATCCAGACAAATCTTTTAAAGCATTAAGACAAAAAAAAAAAAAAAAAAAAAAAAAACCTGACAGATGTTGACTACATAAAAACCAAAAGCTGATAACATGAACAAACAATAAAACTTGATACTGTGAACACACTTGAAAGACAATGATAGTCTGAGAGAAAAATACTTGTAACACATGCAATAGGCAAAGAATTGGTAAATAGAATATATGAGGGAATCCCACAAATCAATAAGAAGCTAACCAAATGAGTCAATGTCTATAAAACAGGAAATTAACAGAAAAAATACAAATGGCCAATCGACAGGAAAAGATACTCAACCTAAATACAAACAATACTACAAATCCACACAGTGAGCTCCTAATTTGGGAAAATAAAAGTAAGAAGACTGACGATAAAGATAAAGACTGCTAATAAAGAGTGATCGAAAAGATGAGGACAAATAGAAACTTCCGTATGTCATTTACTGGAATATATATAAATTGGTAAAGCATTTTTGAAAAGCTATTGGAAAGAACTCCTAAAATTTAAAGTGTACCTATCCTTTGATCCATTAGCACACACCCAGACATGTATTACTTATCACAGCATTGTCTTTCAAAGACTGACTGACTGACTGACTGACTAAATAAATACATAAATAAATTTTCACCCACAGGACAGTGGTTAACAAGTTACTACACAGTGGGAAAACAGTAATTAAAAGGAATGAGGTTGACATACAGGTCATGACATAGAAAGATTTCCTACAAACATAGCTAAGAAAAGAGAAAAGTCAAAGAATATTATGTATAGCATATGTATATTAATAATAATATAGTAACAGCTACATAGCTTAAGACAAGTTACTATTTTCATCACTTTTACAAACATTAGCCCACTTAATCCCCACACAATTCTATGAGGAAAGCTGTTATTAATCCCCACTTTAGAGTCAAGGAAACTGAGGCACTAAGAGGCACAGTACCTTGACCAAGATCACACAGCTAATAAATGGCAGAGCCAAGATTTGAACCCAGGTAGGAGGGTTCCAGAGTCTATGCTTTTACCACTAAACTATACACCTTCCCTCTTTATATATAAGTACAGCTGACCCTTGAACAATGTGGGGGTTAGGGGCACCAACACCCCCTGTGTGCAGCAGAAAATCCATGTATAACTTACGACCCTCCCAAAAACTATCAATAGTCTACTATTGACTGGAAGCCTTACTGATAACATAAACAGATGATTAACATATATTTTGTATGTTATATGTATCTTATACCGTATTCTTATAATAAAGTAAGCTAGAGAAAGAAACTGCTATTAAGAAAATCATAAGGAAGAGAAAACACATTTATGGCACTTCACTGTACTTGTTGAAAAAAATCCACACGAGTGGGCCTGCACTTTTCAAGCCCATGGTGTTCAAAGATCAACTGTATTTCTAAAAATATTTTTTAAAGTTTATTTATTTTGAGAGAGAGAGAGAGAGAACACACAGGAGGGGCAGAGAGAGAGGGAGAGAGAGAGAATCTCAAGCAGTCTCCACACTGTAACAGTGTGGAGCCTGATGTAGGGCTTGAACTCACAAACTGTGAGATCATGACCTGAGCTGAAACCAAGAGTTGATCGCTTAACTGACTGAGCTACTCAGGTGCCCAGGATCAACTGTATATTCAAATTCACAGAAAAGGGATTTGAAGGATAGAGACCAAACTATTAATAGTTACCTGCTATTAAAACAAAGCAAGACTTTACAAATAACTACTTAATAAATACAACTGGTTGCTAGAACCCCTGGGTGTCTACCCACTTCAAGAATCAGAACAGATGCTGCCTTCCACTGTCACCTCCCCTACTTGGAGACATTTCATGGACTCTTCCTCCCCTCCAGTAATCCTCAATCTTTCAATAACATAGCTCATCACCCACAATTCTCAACTTCAACCACATGTTCTCCTCCAAATATGCACCATCCCTCATGCAAACAGTCTCTTAATACTTTAATGTGGGCCACAAAAATTAGAAAGGTGGCCCTGAACCATTTCGAGTCTTGTCGACATTAAGGAGTAACTGGCAAGTATTTTGCAAGCTCCCAGTAGCATATTTCTTGCCTATAAACATAATAAGGCTGAAACATAAATGTTTTAGAAAGATTTCTGACAGGCGTAGAAACAAACAGATTCTCTGGTTAACCCTGAATTAACATAAAATTAAAGCAAGCCAGGACTTCCACTTCCAGGAAAATGGGATGCATATGCTTTTCCCTATTCTTCCCACTAAGTACAACTAAAAACCCTGGACATTATACAAAACAAACATAAGTAAACCCTGGAAGGTGACAGAAGAAGGCAGATGGCTAGGGACCTCAGGACCCAAAGAACAACATGATGGTGAGTTCTGTGGGTTTCTTTTTGCCCTACATATCCCAGTCTTAAAGAAGCCAGCAACCCAGAAAGAGCAACAGACACAGACCAAAAAAGCCCCAACAAAAGTCTGCTTTCTCCAGCCAAAGGGGCATCCTAGCAAGACAGAAACTTTTAGACATTAACAGATCTACTCCAGACACGATATAAAATACTGTGCCCACTCCCACTCATGCCAGCAATGTCAGAGTAGAGAATCTAGACTCCCACCCTCACCAGGCTGTCATGGTGCATCCTAACGTCTCTGCCAAGATGGTGTCAGGGAAGGCCAAATAGGGAGCCAGGACTTTCATCCCCACCAGATGGTAATGTGGTACCCCTCCCCACATCTCTCCCTCTCCCCTAGGGGGTGATGTTGAAGAGGTCTAACAGACAGGCAGGACCTCTCTGTTAGATATCACCATGATATCTAACAAGGACACCTTCCCAACCATGTGATGTCACTAGAAGCCACAGGGTAGTTGTAATGAGGCACTCCTATCAGGGAGGTATAAGTGGGGGGTAAGTAGGGAGTTAGAACTCCTACCTCTGTCCAGCAATAACAAGGAGCCCTACCTCTCGGGTGTCAACAGAGGCCAAGTGGGGAAACTGGAATTCTATTTCCTTCTGGCAGTAAAGAGGTAGTTTCCTCCCGTTTTCCTACCAGAATTGTGTCAAAAGAAGCCAGCTAAAACAGAAGGTTTAAATGAGATCCAGCATCTCACAACATAATACCCAAAATTTCCAAGTTTTAATCAAAACTCACTCATCAAAAACATCACAAAGAAACAGAGATCTCAAACTGAATAAAAATAATTAATAGACACCCAAATCAGGATGACAGACATGTTAGAATTATCTGAAAAAAACAATTTAAAGCAGCCATCATGAAAATGCTTCACTGAGCAACTATGCACATGCTTAAAGCAAATGAAAAAAAAAAATAGAAAGTCTTAGCAAAGAAACAGCAAGTCTCAGAAAGAAATAGGAAATACAAAAAACTGAATTGAAATTTTAGAACTGAAAAATACAGTAACTGAAATAAAGTTAATGGGTGGGCTCAGTATCAGCATGGAAGAGAGAAGAAAGAATCAGTGAACTGGGAGACAGACCAGAAATTACCCAACAGAGAGAAAACAGACTGCACAAATCATAAACAGAGCTTCAGGGACCTGTGGCACTATAACAAAAAGATCTAACATTTCTGCCATCAGAGTTCCATGACAAGAGAAGAAGGGTAAGTTTGAAAAAGTATCTGAAGAAATAATGGCGAAAAACTCTAAATTTAGCAACAGACATAAAGCTACAGAGTCAAAAAAGGTAAGCAAAGTCCAAATATATCCAAAAAAATGCCCACCAAGAAACATCACAGTCAAACTTCTGAAAAATTAGGGAAAAAAACATTTTTTTTGAAGAAGTGAGAAAGAGACAATTCTTTACCTATTAAGGGAAGAGCAATTTGAATGACAGCAGATTTCTCATTAGAAATCACAGTAGCCAGAAGGAAATGGCACATCATTTTTCAAGTGCTAAAAGAACTGTCAACCCAGAATCCTATATCCAGTGAAATATCCTTTAGGAATGAACAGGAAATAGAGACATTCTCAGATTTAAAAAAACTAAGAGAATTTGTCATAAGCAGAAATACTATAAAATAATGGCTAAAGGAAGTCCTCTAAACAGAAATGATAAAAGCGGAAACTCTGAAACATCAGGAAGGAAGAAAAAAAATATGGTAAGCAAAAATGCAGGTAAATAGACTTTCCTTCTCTTGAATTTCTAGTTATGTTTGATGGTGGAAGCAAAAATCACAACACTGACAAGGTTCTAAATATATGTAGAGAAAATATTTAAGATAATTATATTATAAATGAGGGAAAGTCAAGGGACATAAAAGAGAGTAAGGGTTATACACTTCACCTGAAGTAAGTAAAATGAGGTTACCAGTAGATTGTTATAAGACACACACACACACACACACACACACACACACACATACACACACACACACACACACACACACACACACACACACTGTAATACCTAGAGAAGCCACTAAAAAATCTATTAAAGGGACACTCAAAAACAATTAGATAAGCAAAAATGAAATTCTAACAGATGTTCAAGTGACCCATGGGAAGATGGGAGAAAGAACACAGAAACAAACAAACAAAAACAGAAAATCAAAAATAAAATGTCAGGTTTAGCCCCAAAATATCAATAATTACATTAAATATAAGTGGTCTAAATACACCAATTAAAAGACAGAGATTGGCAGAGTAGATTTAAAATCATGATCTAGGGGCGCCTGGGTGGCGCAGTCGGTTAAGCGTCCGACTTCAGCCAGGTCACGATCTCGCGGTCCGTGAGTTCGAGCCCCGCGTCGGGCTCTGGGCTGATGGCTTGGAGCCTGTTTCCGATTCTGTGTCTCCCTCTCTCTCTGCCCCTCCCCCGTTCATGCTCTGTCTCTCTCTGTCCCAAAAATAAATAAACGTTGAAAAAAAAAAATTTTTAAATAAAAAAAAAATAAATAAATAAAATAAAATCATGATCTAACTATATGCAGCCTACAAAAGGCTTATTTCAAATATAATGCTACAGGTAGGCTCAAGTAAAAGTATAGAAAAAGTTACTAAATATTAATTAAAAGGAAGCAGGAATAACTATATTAATACCAGATAAAATAAGACTTCAGAGCTAAGAAAATTATGAGACAGAAAGGGACATTATATAATAATGGGTCAGTACACCAAAAAGACAGCAATCCTAAATGTGTATGTACCAGAAAACAGTGCTGTAAAATACATATGAAGCTAAAACTATAGAACTGAAAGGAAAAACAGAAAATTTCAAAATTGTAGTTGGAGACTTCAATATCCTGATCTCAAAAACTGATAGAATAACTAGACAGAAAATCAGCAAGGATACAGAAGAGCACAACAACACTATCAACCAAGAGGATCTAATCCTCTTTTAAAGAAAATTCCTCTCAGTAACAAATACACAGTCTTTCAAGTGACCATAGACTGTATGCCAAAATAGACCATTTCATGGGCTATGAAACAAACCTCAACAAATTTAAAATAACTGAAATCACACAGAGTGCGTTCTCCAACCACAATCAAATCAAACTAGAAATCAATAACAGAAAAATTCCAGGAAAATCATTAAATGCTGGTAAACTAAATAACACAATTCTAAATAATCCATGGGTAAAAGAATTTAAAGGTAAATTTAAAAATACATTGAACAGAATGAAAACTTTTTAAAAATGTATGAAAATTTGTGGGACGTAGCTAAAGCATTATTGACAGGGAAATTCATAGAACTAAATGCATACATGAGAAATGAGGAAAAGTCTCAAATCAATAATCCAAGCTCCTTCCTCCAGAATCTAGAAAAAGAGCAAAATAAACCGACAGTCAGCAAAGGAAGGAAATAATGAAGATAAAAGCAGAAATCAATAAAATTGAGAAGGCAAATACAGAGAAAAACCAATGAAATGAAGAGCTGGGGTTTTTTTAAAAGGTTAATAAAATTGGCAAACTTTTACGCAGACTGACAAAGAGAAAAAGAAGGAAGACACAAATTACCAATATCATAAATGGAGAGTATTATTACAGACTCTGCAGACATTAAAAGGATAATAATGGAATGCTATGAACAATTCTACATTCATAAATTGGATAACTTAGATGAAAAGGATCAATTCCTCAAAAAACATAAACTACCATAACTTACCCAATATGAAATAAATTATTTGAATAACCCTATAACTAGTAAGGATACTGAAGTCATCATTTTAGAATATACAAAAAGTAAATGTCCAGGTCCAGACTATCTCATTAGAGATTAGAGAATTCTACCTAACATTAAAATCCAACATTTTATTAACACCAATTCTACACAATCCCCTCCAGAAAACAGAAAAGGAGGAAACACTTTCCAATTCCTTTTATGAATCTAGTATTGCCAAACCAGATAGAAATGGTACCAAAAGAAAATTAATATCAAGATATCAGATCAATATCTCTCATGAATACTGATATATATTAGCAAAAAATGTCTTAGCAAAAAGAATTCAACAATAAGTAAAAAGAATTATACACCACAACTAAGTGGAATCTATTCAAGGTTTGCAAGGCTGGTTCATTATTCAAACATCCATCAATGTAATACACCCATTAACAGGCTAAACAAAAAAAAAACACATGATCTTATCAATCAATGCAGAGAAGGCATCTGACAATATTTAACACCCATTCACGATAAAAATACTCAGAAAAACAGGAATAGAAGGGAACTTCTTCAACTTGATAAAGAGCATCTATAAAAAAAACCTACAGCAGGGAGCCTGGGTGGCTCAGTTGGTTAAGTGTCCGACTCTTAGTTTTGGCTCAGGTCATGATCTCATGGTTTCGTGAGTTCAAGCCCCACATGGGGCTGTGTGATGACAGCACAAAGCCTGTTTGGGATTTTTTCTCTCTCCCTCTCTCTTTCTGCCCTCCCCCATTCGTACTGTCTCTGTCACTCTTAAACTAAATAAACAGACAAAAAATTAAAAAAAAAACCCTTACAGATAATATTATACTTAATGGTGAAAGACTGAATGCTTTCTCCCTGTGATCAGGAATAAGGCAAGGATGTCCTACTGCCACCACTTCTATGCAACACAGTGCTAGAAGTTCCAGCCATTGCAATACGGCAAGAAAAAGAAATAAAAGACATATAGGTTAAAAAGGAAGAAAAACTGATGTGATGGTCTACACTGAAAATCCCAAGGAATATACACTAATAAGTAAGTTCAGCAAGGTCTCAAAAGTTCAGCAAAGATAAACATACAACAGTGAGTTCAGCAGAGATAACCATACAAAAACCAATTCTATTTCTATATAATAGCAATGAGGGCACAGACATCAAAATTAAAAATAGAGAGCACCTGGGTGGCTCAGTAAGTTAAGTGTCCAACTCTTGATTTTGGCCCAGGTCATGATCTCATGGTTTGTGAGTCTGAGCTCCACATCAGGCTCTACACTGACAGTGGGAAGCCTCCTTGGGATTTTCCCTCTTGCTCTCTCTCTCTCTCTCAAATAAATAAACTTGAAAATAAACAAATAAATAAATAAAAATACAACTCCATTTACAATTGCTCAAAATTAAAAATGAAGTACTTAAGTTTAATTATATCAAACGTATATAGCTTATCTGCTGAAACCTAAAAAATGCTGGTGAAAGTAATCAAAATACTAAATAAATGGAGACAATATTATGCTCACAAATTGGGAAATTCAACATAGTAAAGATGTGAATCTCCTCAAATTGATATAGATTTAATATTGTGATGCCGTAATTTAAAATTTTTTAATGTTTATTTATTTTTGAGTGAGAGAAAGAGAGAGAGAGACAGAATTCGAAGCAGGCTCCAGGCTTCAAGCTGTCAGCACAGAGCCCTATGCAGGGCTCGAACTCACAAACTGTGAGATCATGACTTGAGCCGAAGCTGGATGCTTAAGCGACTGAGGCACCCAGGTGCCCCCTGACACTGTGATTTATAATAATAAATACATATTTGGTAGCGTGCCTGGGTGGCTCAGTTGGCTCTGCATCCGACGTTGGCTCAGGTTGTGATCTCAGGGTTTGTGGTTTCAAGTCCCATGTCAGGCTCTTTGCGGTCAGCACAGAGCCTACTTTGGATCCTTTGCCCCTCCCCTACTCTTGCGCTCCCTCGCTCGCTCTCTCTCAAAAAATAAATAAACATTAAAAAAAAAAAAAAAAAAGACATACATATTTGGTCTTCACTCACGGTTTCTAGTTCATAGCTCCCCAAACCCTTGGAATTTCCTGAGCAGTAAGAGTAATGGGAACATCTTTTGTTATAATATTTGGCCTCTTGTCCTCAGTTCCTGAAATTGTTTCAGAGCCATAAAGGTCAGAGAGGTGTCTTACTGTTTATAACAAGCCCCTTTCCACCACAACTGGGTTTATGTTAATCAGGTGACTTTGGAGAAGCACCTAAGATGGGGGCTGCCCAGGGAACCAACCATGAATAAAAGGTGGGAACTTGTAGTCCCACCCCTTGATTTCTGGGAGGGAAGAGGAGCTGGAGGTTGAATCAATCAGCAACGGCCAATGATTTAATCAATCATGCCTATGGAACGAAGCCTCCATAGAAATCCAAAAGGATGGGGATTAGAGAGCTTCCAAGTTCAAGTTGGTGAGCACGTGGAGATGTGGGGAGAATGGTGCACTGGAAGAAAGAGCACAGGAGTCCCACGCCCTCTCCCCACACCTTGGCCTAGGCCTCTCTTCCTTCTGGCTGTTCTGGGTTATATCCTTTGTTTTATGTAATGTTTTATTTACCTTTGAGAGAGAGAGAGCATGTGCGGGAATGGGGGAGGGACAGAGAGAGGGGAACAGAAGATCCAAAGCAGGCTCTGGGCTGACAGCAGTGAGCCCGATGCGGGGCTCCAACTCACACATGAGATCATGACCTGAGCCGACATCGGACACTTAGATGACTGAGCCACCCAGGCACCCCCCCCGGGTTATATCCTTTTATAATAAACTGGTGATCTCATAAGTAAAATGTTTCTCTGAGCTCTGTGAGCCACTCTAGCAAATTAATTGAAGCCAAGGAAGCAGTAGTTGGAACCTCTGATCTGTAACTGGTAGGTCAGAAGCACAGGTGACAGCCCAGCCTGTGGTGGTCATTTGAAGTGGGGGAGGGGGAAGTCTTGCGGGACTGAGCCTTCAACCTGTAGGACGTGATGCTATCTCTGGGCAGACAGTGTCAGGGTTGATCTGGAGTACACCTACTGCTGGGGTCAGAACGGCTTGCTGTTGGGGTGGAGAACCACCCCCCCCCCGCCCGCCATGTTGGAACTGGGTCAGAACCCCTTTTAAATGTTAGTTCCCATCTAAATTCCAGCATATTTCTTATAGATATGGACAAGATTATGCTAGAATTTATATGGAAAGACAAAGGACTTGAACAACTGAAACCATTTTTAAAAAGAAGAATCAAGTGGGAGGAATCATTCTACCCAATTTCGAGACTTATTACAGAGATGCAGTAATCAATACTGTGTGGTATTGGTGGAGGGCTATACACACAGAATGGAACCTAAGAGAGAGCCACACAAATATGCCCAATTGATTTTTTTCTAAAGGCTCAAAAGCAATTCAAGAGGAAAGGAAAGGTTGCCTCTCCAACAAATGGTACTGGAGCAGCCATTCATCCACAGCAGAAAACAAAGAGGACTCAGACCTAAGTCCACACCTTATACAAAATCTAAGTCAAAATGTATCACTTAGATGTAAAACTACACATCTTGTAGGAAAAAAAAAAAAAAAATAGGAGAAATCTTCAGGATCTAAGGCCAGGCTAACAGTTCTCAGACTTGGCACCAACAACATGATTGATAAATGGAAAAATTGGTAGGTGGGGCTTTGTCAAAATTTAAAACGTTTGCTCGTCCGAGACCCTGTTAAAATAAAAAGACAAGTATGGACCAGAAGAAAATATCTCTAAACCACATAACCAACAAAAGACTCGTACCTAAAATATACATAGACTCTTCAAACAGGAAAACACCCCGAACAACCTAGTTAGGAAAGGAGTGCGAGATGAAGTGGCATTTCACGGAAGAGACAGATGTGATATGGCAAATAAGTGAAAAGGTGTCTGACGTCATCAGCCACTAGCATAATACAAATGAAACCAAGTGACGTATCACTACACGCCTATCGGAATGTCTAATACTAAAAAAAAGGACAATAATAAATGTCAGAAAGGAGGTAGAGAAACTGGGTCATTTATACATTACCAGCGGGAATGTAAAAGGTTACAGTCGCCCAGGAAAAGAATCTGGCATTTTCTTAAAAGAGCTAAACATGCACCTCTCATATGACCAGCGGCCGCACGCCTGGGCCTTTATCCCAGAGGAACCAGAACTTACGTTAACACAAAAACGTGTACGCAAGTATTTACAGCAGCTTTCTTCACGACAGCTCCGAACTGGAAACAACCAAGATGTCCTTCAATAGGTAAACAGCTAAATAAAGGGTGGTGCAGCCGCGCCAATTAATGTGATTTGGCTATGAAAAGCGCAATAGATGAATCTCCAGAGATTTATGCCGAGTTTTTGAAAAACAACAATAAAAAAGCCAATCTCAAAAGGTTACATGCTGCAGGATTCCATTTACAGAACGTTCCTGAAATGACAAAATTATAGAAACAGAGAACAAATTAGTGGTTGTCAGCGCTTAAGGAAGAGGTTAGTTAACTGCTAGAGATTGTATACAACTTGCCTATGAGCACAGCGTTTACACGCAACCTTGAGTTGCACAGACCAACCCCGAGTCTATACCCCCATCCACCTCCTTTTACCAGGCTCCTTCCACTGTTCCCCTGGCCTAAGTCACCCCAGGGCCAGGTATCTGACAACTGGAGACCAGCCCTCCAGCCCAGAGCCCACGGAAACGATTTCAACCAGACGGTCCTAAGTCTGCTCACCTGACCTGCCTTGCCTTTCGCACAGACACCACAGTAAAGACTCCTGCCCCTGCTTCCTCCCTCTGCCTCCTGCCCCTTGCTGGGGCTCCCCTGGGTGGCCCTGCAGTGGTGGCATGGCCTGTCTCCTCCCCCTGGGAGCTGGGAATAGAACAAACTACATTTTCAGCGGCACTTGTCGCCTGATCCTTTGGCCTCATCACACCTGGGTAAAAATAAAATCCCAGGTCCATTTGAAAACAGAGGCTTTGTGTCTTGACTGTTTCAGGGTCACTATCCTGGTTGTGACGTGGTACTTGAATTTGCAAGATGTTACTATAAGGGGAACTTGAGTAAAAACGGGATCTTTCCGTATTACTCGTTACAACTGCATGTGAATCTACAGTGATCTCCAAATAAAAAGCTGAACTGAAAAAAAAAAAAAAGGAAAATTAAAGCAGGTCCCTCTTTTCCCTTAACCCAACTAACTGGGGTTTCTTTATCAGAAGCCCTTCTAAGTGGTGAACAGGAAGGTGAGCAAACAAGAGGAGGCACCAGAATGCCGCACTGTCAAGTTCTCCCCGCTGTCTAGAAGAATCAGCTGCAGAGAAAGTCACTAGTGAGAAGAAAGTCTTTGTGTCAGAACCAAAATGCAGAGTTGGTGGGACAGAAGTCTAGAAGTAGACAATTCAAGCTACTATTTCTTTTCTTTTTCTTTTCTTTTTTTATTTTTTGAGAGAGAGAGAGAGAGAGAGAGAGAGAGCGAGCGAGCATATGAACTGGGGAGGGGCAGAGAGAGAGAAAGGAATCCCAAGCAGGCTTCGTGCGGTCAGTGTGGAGCCCGATGTGAGGCTCGAACTCATGAACCATGAGATCATGACCTGAGCTGAAACCAGGAGTCGGACACTTAACAGACCGAGCCACTATTTCTGACAGGCTCATGCTAAGAGCAGACAAGGCATGCTTCTCGCACACCTCCTGGATGTCCGAGGCCAGGCAGGGCTCTGCAGGGCACAGGCGAACGAGCAGGGAGGAGGCCAGCGTTGCACAAAGTTGGCTAATCCAAGCCACAGGAAACAAAGGCTCAGGGGCCGGTCATAAAACCGCTATCCGTGTTTTTAGTAATTCTCCGTTTAATGTATTTTCTCACAAAACAAAAGGGAGGAACACCTGGTGCTTTTTCTCAAAACAAGCTCGGGTTCTGAAAATAAACCCGTGTGTGAGGCAGGTCTCGGCCTGCAGTGGTTTCCGCTCTGGACAGCAGAGCGGTGGGGAGGGGACCAGAGGCAGCAGGAAGAAGCTGTTACCCCTTGCTTCTGCTTTTGCTCCGTGGAGGCAGAGAGTTTGGGGGGGGGCAGCTCCTCAAGGCCATGGGCTCTGGTCAGGAGACCACTTTCTGGTCACAAGTAGCACCTCAGATTTCTGGAGGGCTGCGTGTCAGCTGGGATCAGACTAGGCATATGACTACACCCCACATTTCCCATGTGATGTCCCCGCTATGTTTCTTTTTTTTTTTTAATGTTTATTTATTTTGAGAGAGAGAGAGAGAGAGAGAGAGAGGAGGGGCAGAGGGAAAAGGATAGAGAGGATCCCAAGCAGGCTCCACGTTCTCAGCACAGAGGCTGACACGGGGCTCAATCTCATGTAACAGTGAGAATATGACCTGAGCCGAAACCAAAAGTCAGATGTTCAACCCACTGAGCCACCCAGGGTCCCCCACCATAGGTTTCTAATAAGATATTGTTAGCATCTTCACATGCTTTTCATGTGACTTTTTCAGAATTCCCTGGGCGCTACCTAAGAAGACCAGCTTATTGGAACCTGCTTCAGCACCTAGCAGATTACCTCTTTCTTTCACCGCTGTGCTAAGTAGGACCTCATTTGCGGGCATAGGACTTTAAACGTACCCCTCTCTGTGCCCCCTCGACACAGCCCACCGGCCCAGAGGGAAGCCGGTCTCGCCTAGGCCCCCCAGTGCCACTCACGTTTGACAGTTCAAGCATTCGAAACTTCTAATTATTTAGAAAATCCCACATACATTTAGGGCATATATAAATTATTCAGGTCCAGCAGTTTTTAAGAAAGGTTTTGTCGTCTAATTAGTTTCAGAAGTAAGCAGCTGTGCTGAGAGAAAGGGGACGGAGGAAGCGCAGGCTTAAGGCACGAGTGGCCCATGTCTGCCCGCGAGGCCCACTCGCCGGTCGTGGCCGTGACCAAGGCTGGCTTCCCAGCTCACGGTGCCAGGAGGAAGCAGCAGCCACGCAAAAGCATCCCTTCCTGGCTCTTCTCCGGGGGGCCCTGGACGCCCAGTCCTCTGCCCCTCGTGGGCCCTGCTTCCTCAGACAGCCCCTCTCCCCGGGTTCCTCCCCACTGGGCGTGCTCAAACATGCTCCCGCCTGTAAACAAAGGAAAAAAGATTCCTGATCCCATGCCACCCTCCCGTTGTCATCTCCCTCTCCCTCCCTGCCTTCAAGGTCCCCTCCCACTTCAGGTGGGCTTTTCAGGTCCACTCCAGTCTTGCTTCTGAGTCTACCCCGCTTCCTTGGCATTAACCCAACAGAAACCTTTCAGCTGAAGGTTACTTAACCTTTAGGCCACTGTGAACGCTACCCTTCTTCTAGACAGACTCAGTTTCCCCTCAGTTGCCTACTAGTTCCCACCTACTTCTCTGGACGCTCAGCCCCAGTCCCCTCTGCAGGGCCCCCTTCATACCCAGTACTCAGCGATACTCCGGGGGGCCTCGGACAGGGACCCTGATGCGACAGGACCACGTCCCAGGAACACTTCAGTCACACCGTGGTCTCCACCATGTGACGACAACCCCCAGACCTCTATCTAGACCTGCAGACCGAGGGCCCCTCAACAGCTCCACCCGGACGTCACACAAGCCCCTCACTGAGCGTGCCCCAAACTGAGGCATCACCTTGCTCCACGCGCACCCCACCCGCACCCCCCCCCCCCCCACCGGCCGTCCACGTTCCCATTTCAGCGACAGCATAAGCATCCACCAGCTGCCCAGCAAGACAGCCACATGTCATCCTGGCCCTTCCGTTCCTCGCCTCTGCGCCTGCCTCCCCACACTCGAATCCATTTTTTTCTGTGGAAGAATATGTCTTTGGGTGCCCACGTCCCACGTTCCCATGTCCCTCAGATCCACCCACTTCTTCCGTTTCCACGGCTGGGGTTAGGTCACCAGTCTCTCACCCCGCGCTAGCACACGGCCTCCAAATCCATCCCCCCTTACCCTGGTACCTACATCTTCCAATTATTCTCCTTGCTGCACACGCCAGGTGAACTTGTGCAAACACAAATCTAAGAATCTCTTCCTCCTGGAGCCCTTTGACGACCCTCACCACCCTCAGAAGAGAGGCCGGCTCTTTTGTGTCGTGATCCGGCCTCATCCACCCTCCCAGGCTCACCTCTCACCTTTCACCAGACCTCGGATTCCCAGGGCCTCACGTGACAGCAGGTGATCGACAATATTCGTGAAACCGATGCATGCATAAATACACGAACGAGTAATGTCAGGTAAAGTTTCACTAAGGAGCTACTCAAACGGGGTTTGGAAGGAAAAGTCAAATTCTACCCCAGAAAGGTGGGGGAGAGGTACAGGAATTCTGGAATTATGGAAAAAGTACACTTGGAGGTACGACAGTATAAAGTTTCTGCTTATTCTGAACACGAGGAAGTGAGAGGTTCGATGAGGCCAAAGAAGTGACTAGAAGGACGTGAGGCTGGAAGATACGCTGAAATCACGTGCAATTAAAGTTGGATTTCTGTCCTATACAGAATCTGCTTCTCAGGGATGACAGACCCCTTGGGGAGAAGATCCACAGGTAGCACTGCGACAAGGGTCATAGAATCACAAGGCCCTCCCTCCTGGCGGTGTGCCAGCACCACCGGAAGTTGGGCACAGAGCCTGGGGGAGGGGGAGACTCAGTCCTTTCATTCCCCTGCACCCTCACCCCCCCAAATTCATTTTATTCACATTCACCTTAATGAGAATAGAAACTGACAGAATGTCACAGCCTTTCTGGAAGGCAATCAGTAATGTTAATCAAATTAAAATGTGAATATCCTGACCCAGTAATTCCAACCTATGGAATTATTCTAGGGAGCTAATAGGACAGTCACAGCAAGATACATATACAAGGATTTTGTTTAGTGTATTACAAACAAAAATGGGAGGGGCGCCTGGGTGGCTCAGTCGGTTGAGCGTCCGACTTCAGCTCAGGTCACGATCTCACAGTCCGTGAGTTCGAGCCCCGCGTCGGGCTCTGGGCTGATGGCTCGGAGCCTGGAGCCTGTTTCCGATTCTGTGTCTCCCTCTCTCTCTGCCCCTCCCCCGTTCATGCTCTGTCTCTCTCTGTCTCAAAAATAAATAAAAAAAACGTTAAAAAAAATTAAAAAAAAAAAAAGGGAAACAAACTAAGTGCCCTTCAACGTGGGATTAGCTAAATGTTGGCATAGCCAGACAATACAATATTCCTCATTAAAAAGATGAGATAAAAAAAAGATAAAAAAAAAAAAGATGAGATATACCTACATGGACTGATAGAGAGCTATCTATGCCCACAATATACTATTTTTTTAGAAGCTGAGAAAATATCAATAGTACCATTTTATATTTTTAAAATATATTTCAAAAAAAAAAAAACCCACATACACACACATCCCCAGAGACTTCTGGAACTCTAAATCAGGAGAGGCTGAAAAACAACAGAAAAAGTTAGCACAGCCCTCCCTGAGGTAGATGTGTGGTGGCCACATGTGGAGACTGTTTAAGAATGACTTGATTTAGGGGCACCTGGGTGGCTCAGTTGGTTAAGTGGCCAACTTCGGCTCAGGTCATGATCTCACAGTCCGTGGGTTCTGTGCTGACAGCTCGGAGCCTGGAGCCTGCTTTGGATTCTGTGTCTCCCTCTCTCTCTGCCCCTCCTTCTCCTTCTCCTTCTCTCTCTCTCTCTCTCTCACTCTCAAATAAAAAAAAATAATAAAAAGAATGATTTGATTTAGATCAGTGGTTCTCAAAGTGTGGCCCCTGGACCAGCAGCATCTACGTCACCTGGGAATTGGTCAACATGAAATTCTCCGGCCCTGCCCAGACCTACTCCAGCGGAATCTGGGGCCTGGGGTCCTCCAGAGGATTGAGACTCACAAAATCTTGAGACTCCTCCACCTGGACATCTGAAAATACTCACTGAGCTAGGGGATAATCTGTCACTTTGGGGTCACTGTGCCACAAAGACTCTTGTGTGTAGGGTGAGGATTTTCAGGAAGAGAATGGAGGCGGTGTTAGATTGCCGTGAGGAAAAAGAAAAATATCTCCTACTCTCTCCGAGGCTGGGACTCAACCCTAAAAGCTGCTGGGAGGTGGGCGGAATAAAAGAAGAGTCTGGGCAAGTAGGGGTCAAAGGACACTGTGCCTCAGTAGCAGGCGTCCATATTCTCTGAATTTTACTCTCTCACTCTCCTTCCCCCTAAAGTTCCAGGTAAGTTTCATTAAAAGTGACTCTTGGGGCACCTGGGTAGCTGAGTCCATTAAGCCTCTGACTCTTGGTTTTGGCTCAGGTCATGATCTCATGGTTCATGAGATCGAGTCCCAGTTTTGGCTCTGCACTCACAGTGTAGAACCTGCTTGGAATTCTCTCTCTCTCTCTCTCTCTCTCTCTGCCCCTCTTGCTCTTTCTTGCTCTCTCTCAAAATAAATAAATAAACTGAAAAAAAAAAGTGACTCTGGTAGAGGAGAAGGCACACTGTCCGACCCGACTCAGGCAGAAGGTGGGAGCAGTCACTCACTGACAGGTTAGCAAGGAGCTGTATGTACCCAGCCAAGGGCAACCCCACAGGTCACCAGGAAAAATGGCACAGTGCAGAGGCAGGGGAGAGAGCCAGAGCTAAGAACCCCAAGCACACCTGAGGTGGCGCCCTGGGAGGGTCTCAGAAAAAGCTAGGGGGCAGACAGGTCTCAGAGTAGAGAAGAAAAGGAGGGATTTCTAGAAACTGAAGCAGGTTCATGCTGTCATAACCTGGAATTTAGCAAGAAAGGTAGACTGATCTGGAAAGCTAGATCTGATCAATACAACAGTCTGTTAGGACTTCCCTGCCAAGCACTTAGCACAATTTTATTTTACATTTATTTGTGTGGTCATTTGATTGTCTTCCTCTCCCTCTGGACCGTAAGTTTTGTGAAGGTAGGAACACGGGATGTTTTCATGCATCAGCATATGCCCAGTTCCTAGCCGGCACATAGTATTTACTCACAAAACAGGTTGGATAAATAAACAATTTAAATTAAAACACTCCAGGGGCGCCTGAGTAGCTCAGTCGGTTGAGGGTCCAACTCCTGATTTCGGCTCAGGTCATGATCCCAGGGTCGTGGGATCGAGCTCCACGTTGGGCTCTGCGCTAAGCGTGGAGCCTGCTTAAGATTCTCTCTCTCTCTCTCTCTCTCTCTCTTGATCTCTCTCCCTCTCTCTCTCCCTCTTGTCCCTCTTGCTCGCTTGCTCTCTCTCTCTCTCAAAAAAAATAAAATAAATTAACACACTCTAGAGTGTTTGATTATTCTTTGTCTGTATTGTTGACTTTTCGTTTCATTAGTTTTTGCCAAAGCAGTATGTTATCATATGAAAGTATATTACCTGTCAACAGCGTATTGTCAAAGGAAGCTATTTCCTTTTTGGAAAGAGTCGCCCCATAAATACGGTGTTGAGGCATTAGTCTCCGAGTTGTAAACACTCGTTTAGAAAGGCCAAAGAATGTAAGTAAAAGGTAGGACGTATTAGGACGTATTTCAGCGGAAATACATGAGAAATACACCCACAGTGGTCATCAGCTACGGCCAGCCTGATGCCCTCAGATTGCTACATCCCAGATTGACTTGGAAATCAGAGGTTAATTCTGCACAGGAGAGTTTTAGCACGAAGTGCGTCTCTGGCATCCCGAGTCACGGAAAACTGACCACCCAAAGATGATACAACAGCATGTACTACCTTCAGCAAATGCCAGGCACCGACAACAGACTCGGGACGCAGATGCCGTGGCGTCAGACGTGCAACCCGCCCGCCCTGTGACGCCAGGGAACATCCGCACCAGTTGCTCTAAGATCTGAGAGTGCGGCGGTGGGACAGAAAGGGCAGGGGGGCAGGTGATCTCCCAGAGGGCTGCAGAAATAGGGACAATAAACTGAGAAGCTTCACAAATAATCCCCAGCCCCTTAGCCTAAGAAGCTTCCCCTGCCCTGGAGGAAAGAGAAGTTACAAAATCAAATTTTTATAAACACACAATTGGCATCTTTTACTTCAAGCAAGCCACAAGGCCTGTGCTCACTTTAAAGTGAGCATGCTACCCAGGGCCAGTAGCCCATCGGTGCCAAACTCTCAGGGCTTCGTGGTCACGGCACTTCACGTACTCTGTGCACTGGAGGGACTAATCCTACAGCAGATGTGACGGGCAGAGAGGGGTCTCGCCACAGATCTACAGCAAGGCTTCCTCGGCCACTGACGTTGGGTCTAAGCAACTCTGAACCCACCACCATAAAACGCCTTATATTTCGGTTTGGAGGCTGAGTTTCTGTGAAACTCTAGATAAAAGGAATGGGCCTCCCCGCCATTCCCCTTGAACTCAGGGTCGGACCTCTCGGGAACCAGATCTTACCTGAGGACGATCCAGTGGTCAGCACAAAGAGAGGACTCCCACCCCTCTCCCTGGAAGGGCTTTCAGAGGGAGCCCGGACACTCTCCATCTGCGCGTGCGGAGGCTGGGTAATTGCCAGGCTGACCCTCGGGGGCCTCTTGCCCTGCTCACCTTTTACTATAATGCGTGGTACGGCATAATCATGAAATGTGCTTATTAATTTTACTCATTTGACACTGCGCTCTTCTGCCCTGAGCTAGATGTTAGGAGAAAATGATAGGGATAGATTCTGCTCCTGTCAGACTTCCCAAGACTTTCAGAAAACCAGACTATCAAAGGCCATCCGCCACCCACCAGCCAAGCTTTCCAGATGACCCCAAAGGTACAAGCCGAATGTTAAAGACACAGATCAACAGAGGAGAATAACAAGAAGGCGCAGAGACCCATGCCCTGGGGGTGAGCCCCCCGCATGAGCCCTCCCAGGAGAGCGACCCCCGAGCCAGTCCTCCCAGAGAGCGTGAGCGCTGAGCCCCTGCCCTGATTCATGACTTGCTGCTTCATATCTAATTCATCAAAAGACACTTTGGCTTCTCAAATCAGGAACATTTTTATTAGCTTCCCAAGAGTTTTATGGCACAGAGCCATATCTAATGATTCTATTTTATGGTAAGTTATACATTCAAACAGTGCTTTGAAGTCAGACAGCAGGTAAGACTCAAATCTTTGTCAGAAAAGATTCCCTCGCCCTTTCACTTTTAAAATGTTTATAAGCTTTCAAACAGTTGGGGAAGTGATGGGGAGCATTTTAACAGGCTGCTGCTGCCTTGCACAGGACCCAGCACTGGCTGGCCCGATACATACTGTGGTGTTCCCAGCATGGCTTGCTTTTGCCCCTCTATCCCTTCCACCCGGGGACACCAGCAATGTCTGGACACAGTTTGGGCTGTCACAACTGCGCGGGGGTGGGGGGGTGCTACTGGCATCTAGTAGGTAGAGGTCAGGCGTGCTGCTAAGCATCCTATATATGTGGCATGGGACAGTCCCACAACACAGAAGTCTCTGATTATCTGGCCCAAAATGTCAACAGTGTCAAGGCAGAGAAAGCATGCCTTAGGGCTTCTTCTGGGCCCGGCTGTGGTAGCCCTCCCACCCCTGGGACATCAGATGCTAACATAATCATGGCGGCAGGTTTTCAGTGCTGGCTAAGGAGACCCATAATCTTCTACTCGTATGTATTCTTGGTGCACGCTTCCAATAAACAGGAATAAAACACTGTCTTCAACAAAACGAGGAAAGTAAAAATAAGGCCACCTGAGAATCTCAGAACATGTGACCACAGTCGCTGTTAACAAAACCCTCCTCGTGTTACTCAGCACTTTTTAAGCTCGAGCCAAATCACGACGTATGTAACGAAACAACAAAATAACCAATTCCAGCCATCTACTGAACACCACCACAGACACCTGCTGAAAAGCACAGCAAGTTCTCTGCTAAACTGTAGTGGTGTAATCAGGCAGAGCATTGGACTCGGAAGGGGGTCTGGTCCTGAGTCACCACTCCCAAGGACTGGGGCTCTGTCACTCCACTTATCGGAGCCTGGGTTCTCTTAATCAGCAAAGGGAAGATAAAGCTACTTATCCTCCGAGCCTTCCAGAGAACCGTGACAGCCAAATGAGTTCCCAGGTAGGAAACTGCTCTGCAAACTGCAAAGAGCTATACAAACATAGGGCAACACACTGATGACATTAACACATGCGGGACCACCAATGCCAACCGCCACGGCTCTTTTAGGCTCTTGGACACTTTCCATGAAATGTCACAACTAGCAGTGACTTTAGAAATCAACAGGGCCAACCCTTCAGTTTTATAGAAGGTGAAATTGACCATCACAGAAGTCAAGTGATTTAGCCAAGGCCAGGAAACAGCCCAGATGGACTCAGCTTCTCGGACTCCCAAACTAGGACACTCCCCGTACTTCCCACTGGTGATGCTTTCCCCCTCTGTTTAAGTTCCTAGAGGGAAGAAGCACATTTATGTACAAGGTTCAGAGGGGCTTGAACACAGGAGGCAAATATCGGTTGAATCAGTGGATGTTGACTTACTACATCATAGCCTGTTGGGGCTCGGTTCCGAGAAGCCACCACTCCCACTCCCGTGATGGGATCCATCGACGTCTCTGGCAAAGCTTCCGAAAGGTCTTTGACTTCAGGCATGGTGGACTGGTCCTGGTTCCAAGAAGGAAAAAGAAAGCACAAAATTCAAACTGACCATTTAAAGTGAACGATACAAAGTCTCAAACACTTAGAGCCAGAATCTTGGGGCAAATATCCGGAGCGAAGCTCTGTCTACCTGAACCAGCTATAGGAGCCCTGACCTTACCTGACCCTTTCCTCAGATCAAGAACTCAAGTTATCTCTGACCCCTGATCTTCTCAAGTTGGCTTTGAACTCTGGGCTAACAGAGTTAGGGAGGGCCTCCCTGAAGTGACTTTGACTCCAACGCAAAAGCAAACCATTCTTGACTCTCGACAAGCTGCCTGATTTCTGAACAGATGCCAGTAGCTTCTCTGAGGATAAATCAGACGCAGCTAAATCTAACAGCATTGTTCACCTCTCTCCCGTACATCATCTCCTTGGGGAGGTGCAGACTTCCAAATCCACAGCCTCTACCACAACCGAGCGTGGACTGTGGAGCAGGCAGGCTTCCAGACACATGGAAGAAAGTGTTCTGGGCACGGAGGCAAAGGAATGACATTCACGTCCAGGCTCCATGGCTTACTGGCTCATGACTCTGAGCGAGCAAGAGGTCAATGTACTGACAGTCAAAGAGCTGCCATGAGATCTAAGGGAGTCCTATAAATGAAGAGCCCAGAGGGGTCCCTAGCACACAGTAGGCACTCAATAAAATGCAGACGAGACTGGCAGGCTTGGGGCACACAGGTCCAGCATAACTGGCTAGAAACGTGGTAGGTGCCGTTCCTGGGAGGGCTGGCAGGTGCCTCTGTTGTGTTTAATCCTGCAGGTCATGTGGGCACTTACTCAAAGCTAAACACTAACAATGACCATAATTCTTGCCGGGCACTTTGGGAGACAGGGAGGGGAAATGGCATTATTATTCTGCTGCTGACTGCCTCCTGATGTGACCAGAGGAGACAAGTAGGATATAGAGAGCACTGGGTCTGGGCAGCTCCAGAGGCAGTACACCAGCAAGCAAATAAAAGAGGTAACACCTTATGTAAATGACTTTTAGTTCTTTTAAAAGGACAAGCAGTGAAAAAGAGCAAGTTAAATTCCACCTCCTTCTGCAGCAATTAAATCCCACTGGTTGTAGGTCTACCAGATCTCTCAAAGCTGGTTACTGCTTCTAAAGCAAACCAAACAGGCAGGGAGAAGAAATACTCTTAGTTCTCAGCCTAGAATCAGAAAAGGCGGAGGCCATTAAAAAGGACTGCAGCCTTTTAAATAGGAACAATCAGAATGCTATATGCAAGTCACCCAAGTAATCAGTGTCCCCCGAAGCCCACAAAAGTTCCGGAAAACAGACCTGCCAATGAAATCGAGCCAAGTCTCCAATCAACGCTAGGAAGCACCTGGCAGCAGCCACACTCTCAATTCTGTTTATGACAAAAGCTAAACTAAGTTATGCTTTACTTAATTCTACTGAAAATAAGCTTCTAGAGCCCGGGGCAGGGGGTAGCATACCATGCCACATTTTCTATTTTCAAATTTCATTTACCAGCCAGGTTTATATAAAGCACAGGGCTTGGTGCTTCTGGCACACAGTAGGCATGAAGTAAATACTTACTGAACGAGTAGATATGCATGTCCCAGTAAAGAAGGTGTAGAGGTAAATAAGTGTACCAGCCCAATCTGAAGCAAACACTAATCAAAAAAGTATCTTCACTTGGAAAATCCCATAGTATGGTAGCACGAAAATAACCTTGCTGAGGTTCGAAAAATACGGGTACCTGCTGTTGGTTACCAAAACGCTTTGCAATTAACAACTCATTAGCAGAATGTACAAATTCTGCCAGTGCTACAATACCATGCTGTGAATTTAATAAAGAACATCCGAGGTAAGTCTTTTATTATTATTATTATTATTATTATTATTATTATTATTATTAAGCTAGTACCGCCTCTACCACGAGAGACAGAGAGAGCGAGGCAGAGAGAGAGAGAGACAGGAGGCGAACATGGGAATAAATACGAAAGGCTTTATTTGTTGATAGAGTCCCGGCCCCGGGTCACGACGTCGGCCCCGGACGCCCACGACCAGGCCTCTCCCTTCCCGAAGCCCTCCGTCAAGGGCGGTGGGGAAACTCGCCTCGGGAGCCCCGCCGCTCCCACAATGCACCGGGGAGGCAGCCCAGCGGCAGGTTCCAAGATGGCCGCGGGCTGCCTCCGGCTGAGGCAGACAAAGGAGCCGGCGGCCCGTGCCCATGCGTGCACGGTCCCAGCCCGGCCTGCAGACGGGAGGATGCGACAGCAGAGCATGAGCACAGAGCATCTCGGATGCACGCCTCTTTCTTCCCTTTCCCCCCAGTTGCTGTACCCTGGGGATCAAGGCAGCCTTTGTGAAATACAGACAAATGACTCCTCGCGGCGCGGGGCCTCGGCCGGCTCGGCGGTGGAGGAAGCCCCACCACCGGCAAAGGAAGCTTTTAATGAGAAACGCCCAAGATATCCATGGCAGAGGCAATCACTCAAAGCAGCTTGCCCTGAATTACATATTTTCTGACTGCAAATTACTTTTAACAGCGTCTCTACCGTCACTTCAATTGACCTTCCTAACAAAAGGCCATTTATTAACTGGCACTCCACGTTTCCCGGGCTGTGTGGAGCCTCGAGCCAGAAGGGATGGCACCGCCGAGTACTCGGCCGCCCAGGGTCACAGGCCAGGCCTCTGAGAGGGGAGAAGAGGCCATTAATGCAAGCCTGCGGAGCAGATCTGCCCGAGAGGGGGGAGCGGGCTGTTTAAGACCAACATTAACCTGTCTGGCAAGAGGTAATGCGGGTCTGAAACGTAAAATACCAAGGCCTACTTGCAACAACCCCCTGGTTTCGTCCTCAGCAGCTACGCAGCAGAGAGAGACCCACCCCTATCTCAAAACCCTAACTGCACACAAAACACACCGACACCCCTCTACCGCATAGTATGGTGCTTTGCGTTTCTCAGAAAGCTTTCTCGGGCTCCTTCTCCACCGATGATCACACCAAACCTGGGAGGTGGCTGGGTCTTATCACCCCTATTTTAGAGAAGACAAAACTGAGGCCCACGGCTGTCGGAAGCCAGGCACCTGGCAGCTGGCAGACCTAAACAGGACCCTTAGTCCTCCCTCCCAGGTCTGGTCTGCTTTCCGTGACACTGTGCCGAGGGAGACCAACACCCCGTCCAACAGATCGAGAAGGCAGTTTCAACACTAATTATCTTTAAAAATGCCAAAGCTCTTCTTTCTCCAGCCATAGCGCAATAAGTGAAGCAAGGGGGAGAAAAGTACAGAAAGATAAAAGTAACATGGGATTAATTTTCCTCACACCTCAGTTTCGAGATTCAACATTTCCCTCATAAATAATTTACAACAATAAAAATGAGCTAAGGCCATGTTTGTGTAGGACGGAGGTAAATTTAGGCCTAATGAGGGAGATCCGAGCACTGCACAGGAGGGAATAGGTTGATGTATAGCACCGTGCGAGCGCAATCGACAGCACACAGGGGCTCCATTACCAACTGGAAGTCGCGAGGCCAACCGAGAGGAGGTGGGGGGGGAGCAATTTGGGGAAACTTCTACCATCCCAGCTGTGGCTGCAAGGAAGGTCTCCAGGGGGAAAGCCGAAAGTTGACCAGTGTTTTAGATGACAAGACGACAGAGGTGGAGATTTCTCAGAGCCCTAAGACTGAACCAACCTGAAACTAAGTCGGTTCTCGGTAAATGCCACGTGAGGAATGCGGGTCGTGATGCCCCCCGGGAGTCACGTCTGCGTGTGGGCACAGGGAGAGTGCAGTGGCAACACTGGACTTGGCTAGTCATCCCAATTTAACCTTGCAGGTCATTTGGCCCCAATACCCATCCCAATCTTTACCCCGAGTGCGTGGCCAGCCTCCACTACGTCATTTCCAAGGCCAGGGGCTGCAGAGCTTTATTCTGGGCAGCTATTCCTGTGTCTACCCCGAGAGGATTTCCCCGCCAGACAGAAGAATATGTGTAAATGTGTTGTGGGGTGTGTGTGTGTGTGTGTGTGTGTTGCCTGTACATACGGGGGCTACATGGGATCAGTTGGAGTAAGGTGTGTTTTCCGGAGGAAAATCCAGGAGGATTTTTTCCATGCCGTGCCTGATGAATACGATGCAACAAGGGTGGGTAGGAGAAAATCCGCCTCCTGCTTCTGCCCGCAATGCTGCAAACAGTGCCTGGGGAAGGCCCCGGCGCCCAGCCCTGCAGCACCCTGGCAATGCCATCATCCCAGGTTCACAGAGAAATGAACTTTAACTATAAAGCCTCTCATACAGACAGCACACTGCTCCCTTGTAGCTGATCAAAGAATTACTACAACAGTGTGCTTAATCCCTGAAAGTCAGCAGTGCTGGGCTTAACTGATGCTGAATATTGTTTCAGAATCAAAGGCGCGCCTCCCGGCCCCAGTCTGGGAGAAAACTAAGCTACTGTATCACAGTTGAAAACTCAGGGGAACTTTGATATCATCTCTGTTTAATTTCCCCGGCCCTTCGAGCCTGGGGTTTATCTCGTTTTATCAACTCCTGTACTGAAATCAAAACCCAACTAACAGAGCTCAGACCTCTCTCCACCGAGGCCCTTCTAGAGGCGGGGTGGGGTGGGGGGCAATAACCGCAGAGGGGGAAGGGGCGCTGCCATCAAAGGAGGCACAGCGGGAACCCCAACTCGGCCTCCCTGCCGCGGTGAGGAAGGCTGGCTCAGAAGCAGCACCAGCACTGCCCGCCAAGGGCTGAAGGCATGACTTGCACACAACTTTTGAGGAGAATAATTTCAAAGTATTGGGGGGGGGGGGGCAGGTTAAACTGGGCTACCGTAATTGAAATGACAAAACCCGTGGATTAATTAAATCCCCACAGAAGGATGAACTTGCAATCAGCTTGCTTGAAATCCAAAGTCAAGGGCACAAAAGACATAAACTGTCTGCCCACATCCACCAGCTTGCAGGGTTGGGGAAGAGAAGTGGATAAATATTTCACTTGCCGTGGGAACCTGACCAACAGCAGGGTGGAGACTGAGAATGGGCTGTCTCCCAATAAAAGCTGCTGCTGTGCCCACATCGGGCAGCTCTTTGCCTGTTGCCCAGTGGCAGTAGTGGTCTACAGGAACTGAGGCCCTCTTGTTGCCCCGATTACTGGCATCTTGCTGCTAACAAATCTTCAGCAGGTGCAGAAGGACACGGCCCCATTCCCATGGGAGGGAGCCCATGGCCAGGCTTCACCAACGCACACCACAACACAAACAAACACGCAAACTGGGTGGTCTCCATGCAGCTAAGGTGCAGAGACCTACCTCCTTAGGAGATGGCAGGCTGAGGCCTGGGTCCATGCAGCACCCAAGCAAATGGCCAGCCAGCTCTTGGACTATTCCTGGACGACAGCACACAGGCTGAGAGGCGTCCACGGTGGAAGCCCAGAATGGCATCCCTGTGCCTCCTGCACTCTGGTCTGGACCACTTACCTGGTCAGAAGCCAAATCACTCTGACAAACACTGTTAAGTATGGTCAGGTGGCAATAGGCCACAAGCTGCTGGGAAGGCTGCTAAGATATTAGGAAACTAAGGCAAATATTTTTCTAAGCTCTCCTAGATCGCAAAGAATTTCCCAGCCAGGGAAACTAACAATGGCGAGCACTTCCTTTTCCCCAGTAAAGGCCCCAGTTACTTCTAATAAAAGAGTCCCCTGTATAAATGTATCCATTCTATCGGACCTATGCCTAGATTTATGTTAACCGTTTGTATACCAAACAGATTTTCTACAAACCATGTGATGCGGGCCTGGGGTTCAGGGTGCTGCAGCTCACACGGTGCAATGTTAGATCCTGGAATTCTCGCTCCAAAAATAAATCCGGGATCAAGTTCTCCAGCACTGCTGTGGCCAAAGCCCTGCCTCTTACAGGCCCAACTCTGCAAAACCAGGGAGCCTGGTGCTGGGGGCAGTCTCCAGTGTACTGTGAGCCCCACTCCGACCTGCCCACAAACACTGCAAATGAGGGTCAGCCCTGCCCACTCCCATCAAGTTTTGGTGCCCTATTGTCCCCTGGAGAGAAGGAAGAGGGAGGACCCCCAACAGAAGGCAGATGCTCTACAGATGAAGCCATCCCAGGAGGACCCAAGAGAAATGCTCTCTTGCTATTCAGGGACATAAGGTCAGGTGTACCCTTACCCTGATGGCCAGTGTCTAGGGTAAAAATGCCAATGTGTCACCTCAACACCCAGCAAATGGGCTCTCGGGCCAGAATCAGAACACCCAGCTTCAGGTCAACCAGGCATGTCCCATCACTACCAACCCCTTTCTGACTTTCAGACATTTGGTCATCTAATCATTCTACCTGTGCGCCGATGACTTCCAAAATACTTCAACCGCCCGGACTTTTCTCCTGAGACTCAGTGGTAGGTGTCTAGTGTCCTGCTGGCTGTCATCACCGTATGTCCTGGCTGAACATGCCATCCTCCCCCTGAAGCATCTCTCACATTCCCAGTACCCAGCAGCACTGGCACACAGCAGTAAGCCCACAAACATTTATGGGGAGCCTTTGTGCTAAGCACTGAGGGAGGGTATGCAATGATGACGGTTGGAAATCCAACATTCTGGAGCAGGGATTCTCAAACTCTGGCCTGAGTCACCTGGTGAGTTGATTAAAACAGACACTCTTGGAGCCCACTCCCGGAGATATTGATCCAATAAGCGTAGGATGGGGCCTGAGAAGCTGCATTTCTAACAAGCTCCAGGTGACAAATAGCTGCTGGTCCACAATCTGAACTTTGTACAAGACAGCAGGTATTCATGAGATGTTTGACGAATGAATGAACAGAAAAACACCTGAAGGTAATTATCCATGAGGAACAGCCTCGGAATGAGCCCCTCGGTCTCTCCCTCCCCAGAGAGTCAGCCAAGAGCACCCAGCTCTCCCCCTATGGCACCCACCCCACCATTCAAAACCTAGGTCACATCTCCCGTTCTTCCCAAACCTTCCTCGATTGCCCCTACACACAGCTGCTGTCACTGAGAACGCCGATGCTCACCAAGAACACGGTCTCAGCACACACGCATGTATGCACACACAGAAACACACAGCCTTGCCTCTCAGAAGGTTTAGTACACTTTCCCTAGCAGAACATTAGTTGCTCAAAGGTGTTATGTCACGGTGGGTGCTCAATAAATGGATTATGGGTGAGTGGGTGTGTGAGTGGATGCATGGATGAATCAAGTTCCTATCCTCCCAAACTGCCCACGTTTCGCTGAATTAAGGTGGGCACATAAAACAGCAAGGGCAGCGGCAAGAGCAGACCTGCGGGCCCCTTCCAATTAGAACGCCAGGCTGGGCGTCAGTGAGCCCAGGACAAACACCACGCTTCCAGGGACAGGCAGGCTGCAGAGGAAGGGAGGCGGGACTGCAGAGCTCCCAGCAGCTAGCTCCAGAAGTGATTGTGACCCAGCCCAAGCAGGCTGGATGAGGGCCTGGCAGGGGCCAGGGTGTCTCCAGGCTGGTCGCCCAGAAGACTCCCCTAAGGGGTTTGTAAAAACCACGGCTGCCCCTTCCAACCCCCAGGTTCTGACTTAATTGGGTTGGGCTGGGCCCAAGACTGGATAATGCACAGCCCAGGTGAAATGCCACTGTGCTGGGTGGTACAGCGATGAAACAGACGTGGCCACCACCCACGGAGCTCACACGCCAGAGGAAACATCCCAAAAGAAAGAGACTGCAAATGAGGGGCCATTTCCTTCTGCCTGGTGAGTCAGGGAGATGTGAGGGAAGGGCCTGCGCTCCACCTGGCCTCCTGGAAAGAGAGAGGGCGCAGGGCAGTGAAGGTACTGTGGGCAAGAGACGTGGAATCAGCAGCGGCCTGAACAGACCACTGGGGGAACTGTGGGTGGCAGATGGACAGCCGAAACAAGCTTCTGAGGTGCTTAAACAACAAACAAACAAACAAACAAAACGGTTGAAAGCCTGTTGGCATTTCTCTGCAATTTCTAAGGTCCAAGCAATGATGCAGGGCTTCAGGAAGGAAGGAAGAGATTCGAAAGTCTTTTGTTCCTATTTCCTCTCCTGTAACCGAATGCTTCTCAAACCAACGCCCCGTTCCTGCAGACCACCGCGGGGCCTCCTTACAGTATCAGGTCAGGGCGGGAATGAAAAGCAAAGCAGAGCGATGGAGAGGGTGTAAGCTCTGGAGTCAGAGGGACCCGAGCTTGAATCCCAGCTCCGGCACTGGGCCTAAGTTTCCTCCCCACCAGAATTGGAACGACAGGTAATATTTCCTTCACAGGGTTGTGTCGTGTAAGGAGCTTGTAGAACTTGCATCAAGAGAAACAGTCAAGAGAGTGCACAAGACAGCCTATGGAATGGAAGCAAGTTTCTCCGAATCACATATCCGATGAGGAGTGAAAATCCAAATCCATACAGAACTCTTACAATTATCAACAACAAAAATTAAATATTTGATGGGGAAAAAAAACGGGCAAAGGACTTGAATAGACCTTTCTCCAAAGGTGGTCTACAAATGGCCAACAACCATATGAAAAGATGTTCGACATCACTAACCACTAGGGAAATGCAAACCACAGTCACACCAAGCTATCACCTCATACCCACTGGCATGGTTACTATCAAAAGTCTAAAAATTAGTGTTGGCGAGGACGTGGGAAATTGGCACCCTGGTGCACTGTTTGCTGGGAATGGAAATGTAGCCACTAAGGGAAACAGTAGGGTGATTCCTCAAAAAATTAAAAGTAGGGGTGCCTGGGTGGCTCAGTTGGTTAAGCTTCTGACTTCGGCTCAGGTCATGATCTCACGGTTCATGAGTTCGAGCCCTGAGTCGGGCTCTGTGCTGACAGTACAGAGCCTGCTTGGAATTCTCTCTCTCTCTCTCTCTCTCTCTGTCCCTCTCTCTCTCTCTCTGCCCCATCCCCACTTGTGCTCTCTTTCTCTCTCTCTCTTTCCCTCTCAAAATAAATAAATACACTTAAAAAAAAAATAGAATTACTGTATAGTCTGGCAATTCCACATCTGGGTATGTACCCAAAAGAATTGAAAACAGGTCTTGAAAAGATCTCTGTACATCCATGTTCACAACGGCATTATTCACAAGAGCCTAAAGGCAGAAGCAACCCAGGTATCCGTAGACAGATGAACGGACAAGCAAAACACAGTATAGACACATAATGCATAGTATTCAGCTTAAAAGGGAAAGAAATTCTGACATATGCCACAACGTGAATGAACCTGGAAGACATCATGTTGAGTGAGGTGAGCCAGTCTAGAAAGACAAATACTATAGAATTCCGCGTGTATGAGGTTCCTAGATTAGTCAGATTCATAGAAACACAGAGGAGAATGGTGGCTGCCAGAAACTGGGGGAAGAGGAAAGCGAAGCTGTTTAATGAGTATACAGTTTTGCAAGATGAAAAAGTTCCAAAGATGAGCTGCATGACAGTGTGAATGTACTTAATGCCACTGATTTGCACACCTCAAAACGATCAGGATGGTTCATTTTATGTTATGTGTGTTGTATACTTTAAAAAAAAAAAAGAAAGCTTCCACAATTGTGGTTTTCAAGTTTCCGGAAGCAGAAGCACAACCCCACCTTTCTTACTCAACACACAGATCCCAGGGCCCCTTCCCCAGATATTCCAATTGGAGGTCTGGGTGTGAGGCCCTGGAATCTGCATTTTCATAAACATCTTAGGGTTATTTTGCACACCAAGAATTCATTTATTCTGCTGTAGTTCTAAAGGATCAAGGGATATTCTCCTGAGTATTTTGCTTTTGCTGATCAGTACCTGTTTAAAAAACAACAGCTACGTCTGTGTCCATGTGTGTGTATAGAAAGATCTCATGTATAAAGAAAGATTATAACCACAGCGCAACAAGGTGGTCCCCCAGTCCTCAGGGAGGTAGGAGCTACAAGGCTTGAGCATGTGACTCCGGGGCTCCAGGCCCACGGGCCTCTCACATTTCCACCAGCGCAAGCTCCACATCTCACCCGAAGTGTGTCAGGTAAACCAAACACATGCCCGCAGGGTGTCCCCAACAAGGGAGGCAATGTCAAGTACACCCCGCAGCGGCTCTGCCTCTCAAGCAGCAGAGGAGAGGAGGTCTGACATAGGCAACCTCATTGCAAACAGCGCAGACGATGCAGGGAAACCACAATTCCCAAGGGCAGCCCAGCAAGCAGAAGGCCAACCGGAGCCAGTGGGGCCAGAAAATGTTGGCCAGGAAAATGTTGGCCAGGGAGGGCCTCTGAGAGCGCGAGAACAGCCTGGGAGAGGCAGCTCATTCAAGGACCCCAGGCCTCCCCTCCCACAACCCAACTAGCAAAGGAGACTCTGCTCATTCAACCGCAACCAACTAAATACAGTGTTCTCAGCCCACCACATCCAGCCATGTAGTCATTTGTTATCTTCATGATCATAATAGCACCTTTGACATTTCCCATGCTTGGCTCCAACACTATCATTACTTTCCAGTGTGGCAAGGATGTCGCTCTTCGAGCGGGACGCATGGAACCCTTCCAACCTGCTAAGGTGGAGGGGCCCAGGACTTCTAGGTTCTGACGCCCCCCAGAAGCCGATCTGCCATGAAACTGATAGCAATGAACCTTCAGCCACCCCCACCCTTTACCCCTTCCAAGGCCCTGAGAGGGGACCCAGAAATGCGTTCACATGGCCGTGTGGTTTCGTGAGATGCACAAAAGCAAGATATTCTTGTATTCTTTTTCTTATAACCCCTCCCACCTCCAAATCGTCTAAATGATGGACCCAGAAAACCAGGGTCTGCCTTTGGAGTCCACCTAAATTTAGAGAGGACTCCCCCACACCCTCTGTAGTGCCACATGCATTCACATACATTAATTCATTCAGCCTTATGGGGTAGGTTTTATTCTTAAGCCACTTCTACATAGAAGGACATCGGAATTCAGAAAGGTTCTGTGAGGTTCCATGACCTGCCTAGGGTCGCCGGGATTGCAGGAAGGAGACTGAGATTCAAAACCAAACCCCTAAATCCAAGCCCTGTGTTCTTCTTACTCTAACATCCCTTCCTAATTGCCCTAAGGAGAGCTCCAAACAGAAAGGCACTCTAAAGAAAAAAAAAAATAAAGCTCTTCTTCTGATTAATAAGCCAACAAACACTTACTAATAACCACTAACCTTTACTGACCACTTGGCCTGAGGCAGGCACAGAGCTAAATGCTTCTCTTGCAATATTTCATTCACTGCTCACCATAATCCCGTGAGATACATATTATCATTAGCCTCGCTCTACAGATGAGGAAACTGAGGCTCAGAAAAGTTCATTAGTTTACCCAAGAACACACAGGAAGTAGGAAAGCCAAGGATTAAGCTGAGGTCTAATTCTAAAGCCCTTGCATTTAGCCATGGTGCGCTGTTCCAGTTGGAACTGGGAAGAGCCTGCCAGCGGGATGGAGGCAGGCAGGGAAAATACCTTCAGCATAAGTCAGGAGTGTGGCCTAAGAGCTAGAAGGAAGGAATCAAAAATGCTGATTAGAGGGGCGCCTGGGTGGCTCAGTCAGTTAAGCGCCTCACTTTGGCCCAGGTCATGATCTCCATAGTTCATGAGTTCAAGCCCCATGGTGGGCTCTGTGCTGACAGTTCAGAGCCTGGAGCCTGCTTCCTATTCTGTGTCTCCCTCTCTCTGCCCCTCCCCCAATTGCACTCTGTCTGTCTCTCTCAAAAATGAATTAAACAAAATTTTTTAAAGTGCTGATTAGAGAAGATGATTCTGGACTCAAATGAACCAGTAATTCACATGTCAACTGCTTCACATGGGTCTTGGTGCCCAGGTCCCAGCAGAGGCCCCACCTCTCAGAGGCTCCATTTAAATATTCTCCGCATGGCCCAGTTATCTCAAAGCACTGCCACAACTTCCAGGGAGCTAGAAAGGTGTCACCTGTGTCCTGTAACTAACCTTCTGAGGACCCTGAGCTTTTCGGTTTGCCTAGGTTTCTGCAGAGCTTATCCCCTAACTTTTCTAAAGCTTCTCTGCTGCAGCTGATAAGACTTTTTTTTTTCCCCCTGTTAAAACGAGATGAGATCCAGCCAGCTGTCGAGAAATGTACAATGAGATTATACTGAGAAGGAACCACCAGAGACAAAGGCCCCTAAAGAGTCACTGGCCTGTTGTGGCTTTTGTGGCAGAAATCTGTTCTTGGGTGGGGGTGGGGAGCAGAGAAGGGGCAACAGCCATTTGCCTTTTGCTTCCTGGGGCCTTCCTCTGCGCCTTGCTGAAGAGACTGCTGAGAAGCAGAGGAAAGAAGAGTCACATCTTTAGTGGTGAGAGAGGCTGATAACTTAGGAAGAGTTGTCTGTTGGTAACAAAGAGGACAAAGATGCACATAGGTCTGCCCTCTTCACTTGGGCCTGTCACTGGGGATCTGATGTCCCCCCCGTCCTAAGTCTGTCTCACTTAGGCTGGAGTCCTTGTGGGGTGCTCATCAACACAGCCATCACACTTCCAGGATGGGTACTCTGGGTCTTGGGTGCCCACTCCGGGCACCTCACCTTTAGATAGGTGCCCTGGCATTTGGGTGTCCTCTCTGCTGTGCCCAGGTCACAGGTGAGGCCGCACCCCAGGTGATGCTCAAGGCTCAGGTGCAAGTTGGTCTGCACCCACGTGACCACAGAGAGCCGGACCCCAGGCCAGGCCAGTGAAATCAATGTCCCCAGTGTGTGCAGGTGGCCGCAGCGGCCTGGGCACAGGTGGGCCGCCTCACCTCTCACCTGGGCGGCGGTGGCTCTCGGAGACCCTCACCTGCCCGGCCCTGGGGGCGTTGCTGGCACTCGGGTCCCCGAGCTCCCTCCCGCCTGTCCGCTGCAAGGCCGAGCCGGGGTTCGGGAAGCCGCGGCGCGCGCGGGCCCGGGAAGAGGCCGCCGGGCCTGTCCCCGCGGCGGGCCGGGCACGGAGCCCGCAGGCCTCGGCGCGGCCCGGCTCCGCCCGTCCGCCCGCCCCTCGGCCCGGGGCCCGCGCCCGCCCGCCCGCCCGCCCGTCCGCCGGGGCAGCAGGGCCGGCTCCGCCGAGCCTCCGCGGCGCCCGGCCCGCCCGACCTCACTTAACTGTTCCCCGCTGGGGCGGCGGCGGCTGCGGCGGCGGTGGGTCCCGGCTCCGTCTCACGCAGAAGCAGCTTCTCATCGCCCGGGCGGCGCGGGAGGGGCCGGGCCCGGGGCCCAGGCGGCGGGGCCGGCGCCGCAGCTCGAGCGCGAGCCTCACCGGGGAGCGGCGGCGGCGGCGGCGGCGGCAGGGGCGGGGCGCGGCCTGGCGGCGGCGGCGGCGGCGACAACGGCGACGGCGGCTCCCTCGGCGGGCCGCGGCGGCGGGCCGGGCTCCGGGCCTCCCGGCTCTGGCGCTGGCTCCGGGGGAGGCGCCGGGCGCCCGAGGCTGGCTCGGGCGGGAGGAGGGAGCGGGAGCCCTCGCGTCCGGAGCCCGCGCCGCCGCCGCCCCGGCCGGCACCCCGCCTACCCCGGGCCTCCCCCACGGCCCAGCCCGCGAGCCCCCCGGCCCGGCCTCCCCCAGCCGGCGGGTAACCCCCCCGCCCCCCTCTCCCCAGCCCGGCCTCAGAGCCCCTGGAGCCCCAGGCCTCTTGGAGCCTGGGCCCTAGTTATCCCCTCGCCAAGCTGTTCTCTTCCAGGGCCCCCGCAGCCCACTCAGCTCTCCTAGGCCTCACTGTATCAGTCCTTCAGCACAGCCTTAGAACCCTGGACGCCCCCAGGCCTCTTGGCGCCTTAGATGAACACCACACACACACACACGTTGTCCTCTAGCACGGACACCCAGCCCTCCTAGATTTTCGTGAACTGCAGGCCATTCCTTCAGCTCCGCTCACTCCAGTTCAGGGGACCCCCACTCTCCCAAATGACCCAATACAAGCTTAGCCAGGTCCCAGACTCCACTAAAAACGGGCCTCTCTCTCATAATGACCCCAATCTCCCAGCGATTCTCTGCCTCCCCTTTATGCTGGGCAAATGATCAACCCACAGGGGCCATGGGACTGCCCTCAGGGAAGCATCTAGAGGGAGAGGTTTACAGAAGTGATGCCCTACAGTACTCGGGGAAAGGTATAGGCCAGAGGATAAGACTGCATGAGGAGTGGAGTCCAGAGCTTGACTCTCAGCTAGAATGGCTGCTACCAAAGACAGGAGCAGGCTCTGCATAATTCCTTAACCAAAAATGCCCCACAGAGCCCCAGCAAGGCATTCCCAGGCGGAGGCTGGCCTGCCATTTGAAAGAACTGTGGTCAGAAGGCTGGAGCCTTTAGAGCTGAGGACCATGCAAAGAGTGATTGGCATCAATTTGCTAATACATCAAGTCTAATTTTCACACATTCTAGGTTTTTCTAAGCAGAATTGGCTGTCGGGGGAAATGTCTTGTGGGGAAGCCAGGCAAGTGTGTGCATTCCAAGCGTCTGTCTCAGAAATGCCACTGGTTCAGATTGTTTTACAGACAAGTTCTTTCAAACCATTAAGGGTCAGACAATCCCTCCGTTATTTAAATTTACACAGAGGGGCGCCTGGGTGGCTCTGTCAGTTAAGCGTCTGGCTTCCCCTCAGGTCATGATCTCACAGTTTGTGAGTTCGAGCCCCACATTCTGGACTGACCCCTAAAGCCGTCAACACTTAGCTGTTCTCTGTGCAGTGGGCAGTCACTTGGGGGCAGGGGGCCAGGCCAGGCTTCCTGTCAGCCTCCCCAGTGTCCCCGAGGAAATAGCCTCAGCTGGTGGCCAAGTTCAGCCAGGACAACTCCACTTTGCTCTGTTTTACACAGACAAGCCCTTTTTTAGGGCAATTCTGCTCAGAAGTGTTTAGATGTTATTTAAAATGTTTAACAGGGGCACCTAGGTGGCTCAGTTAAGCCCCAACCTCAGCTCAGGTCATAATCTCACGGTTTTTGAGTTCGAGCCCCGCATCAAGCTCTCTGCTGTCAGCATGGAACCTGCTTCAGATCCACTGTCTCCCTGTCTCTCTCTCTCTGGCCCTCCCCTGCTTGCTCTCTCAAAAATAAACATTTAGGGGCGCCTGGGTGGCGCAGTCGGTTAAGTGTCCGACTTCAGCCAGGTCACGATCTCGCGGTCCGTGAGTTTGAGCCCCGCGTCAGGCTCTGGGCTGATGGCTCAGAGCCTGGAGCCTGTTTCCGATTCTGTGTCTCCCTCTCTCTCTGCCCCTCCCCCGTTCATGCTCTGTCTCTCTCTGTCCCAAAAATAAATAAACGTTGAAAAAAAAAAATTAAAAAAAAAATAAATAAACATTTAAAAAATAAATAAACATTAAAAAAGTTTTTTAATAGAAAAACTTACACAGAAAAAAAGCAAAAATATTCCATATCGCTTCCCAAATTTAGCATAACTCTGATACCAAAATCCGACAGATTACACCAAAAAGGAGAACTGCAGATCAGTATAGAACACTGGTCTCCAGATAATTTAATAAGGGTTGTTTGAAAAAGAGGGTCTACAGTCAAATAACTTGAGAAAGGGCTGCGTGCCATTTACAGTCTACCTTTTGGAGAACCACAGAAAGTATGAGTATAGTAAAGTCCCTGTGAAGTCCAGGAGTAAAAAACACGGCATTTCTCAAACTCATCTGAGTCAGGACCACCTTTTCAAAGTTCACCAATTATCTCTAATACGTGAATCACTACTATACACCAACCTATTTGAGTATATAATAGTCGTAAGGCTACCGAACACAATGTTAGCAATTTGAGTCCAACTTGATGGAAAACAAGCCAAAATCCACTATGATCAAGCAAGATTTATTCCAAAAGTACAAGAATAATTCAGCCTCAGGGAGTCTATAAATTCATTGCATTGTTAAAAATAAATCACAGGAGGGGCGCCTGGGTGGCGCAGTCGGTTAAGCGTCCGACTTCAGCCAGGTCACGATCTCGCGGTCCGTGAGTTCGAGCCCCGCGTCAGGCTCTGGGCTGATGGCTCAGAGCCTGGAGCCTGTTTCCGATTCTGTGTCTCCCTCTCTCTCTGCCCCTCCCCCGTTCATGCTCTGTCTCTCTCTGCCCCAAGAATAAATAAACGTTGAAAAAAAAAATTTTTTTTAAATAAATCACAGGATATTTCAACAAGACAGATGCTTTAAAAGTATTTGATAAACTTCAACACCAATTACTTATAAATTTTTAAAACCTCTTAGTAAATGAGGAAAAAAATTAAGCTTAACATGATAAAATTTATTTATCAGAAGCCATAAACAACCATATTTAGTGGTGACGCACTAAAGGTGTTCTCATTTAAGTCAGAAACAAAACAAGGATGCCTGCTATAGCTGCTACAAACCAAAGCCCATGAAATAAGAGAAGAAAAATAAATAAGAAATACAAGTATTGGATAGGAAAAGACAAAATTGATATTATCTATTCATGATTTAAGTGTGTACCTAAAAACAAAAATTAAAGAGAATCAGTCAAAAATCTTAAGATTTTGGTAAAATGGCTAGCTATAAGATAAACACTGAAATCAATCACTTTCCTGTTAAGGGAGAAGACTTCTTTTCTATACAGAAGAATTCTGTGTTCGTTTTGGCTTTGGCTGATCACAGACAGCAAGTATTTCTGTGTTCTCTACCATGCGGCAAATGGGCCTATTTCTGGTGCAGAGAGATACTATTGTCTAGCACTGCCTGCTACTATAGAGGTAAATCATCCCATCCAAGGGGAAATATTATAGAAAGCCTACTTGGCTACTGATCAAAAGCTACATTTTCCTGTCAATTTCCAGGACTTTTATCTCCTATGTCTCTTTCCTGTATCTATGCCTCAATTTCTTCCAAATTCAGAAGAGGGAAAGAGGTATTACTTATAAGATCCCCTAAATACAGCACTAAATACCAGTGATTTCCATTTAGAAAGTATGATTTTTTTTTTTAAAAAAATTACATTCAGGGGCGCCAGGGTGGCTTAGTCGGTTGAGCGTCCGACTTGAGCTCAGGTCACGATCTCACGGTCTGTGAATTCGAGCTCCGTGTCGGGCTCTGTGCTGACAGCTCAGAGCCTGGAGCCTGCTTCGGATTCTGTGTCTGCCTCTCTCTCTCTGCTCCTCCCCCGCTCATGCTCTGTGTCTCTCTGTCAAAAGTAAATAAACTTTAAAAAATAAAATAAAATAAACTGCATTCATAATAGTAATGAATACTATAAAATACCTGGCCTTTACCTTAACAAGAAACGGCAAGGCCATAGAAAGAAAACTATAAAACCTTACTGAAAAACATAAAAGTCTTTAATAAAAGGAAGAACATAACAAGTCCCTGGGGAGGAAGTCTTAATATTGCAAAGATGTCTATCTCCCCTAACTCAATATATAAATTTAGTGGAATCTAAATTAAAAAACCAATATGATTGGGGGGAGGGGTGCAATGGAACACGACAAAATTATTTTAAAACTGATCTTGAGGGGTGCCTGGGTGGCTCAGTCAGTTAAGCGTCCAACTCTTCATTTCAGCTAAGGTCATGATCTCTTGGTTCATGAGACTGAGCCCCATGCCCAGCTCTGTGCTCATGACATGGAGCCTGCTTGGGATTCTGTCTCTTCCTCTCTGTCTGCCTCTCCCCTGCTCACACACACACTCTCTCTCTCTCTCTCAAAATAAACAAATAAACATCAAGAAAAAACTGATCTTGATAAATATGGGAAAATACGCAGAAAATTTTTGAAACTGAAGATTATATTAAATTTCTTACAAGAATAGTAATCCTAATGAATATAAAATATAATGTAAAACTTACATTATAACTCATATTTCATATTATATATTAGTATCATGTTAACTTATATTTTAGTATCTGTTAGAGCAGTACTAATACTGTTTGTCTAACATATTAAAATATAACGTAAAACTTCAGTAAATAAAATTGTGGGCCACTACTGTAAGCATACACACTTTTATAATATACTGAGTTCCCTGTTTATGAATGTTTTGTTTTTGTCCACTGATCCATTTGTATATTCCTAATACTCCACTCGAAACCACATTATCTTGCCCAGACGACTTCAATAACATCCTTACCAGTCTCCTGGCTTTGCCTCCGTTCATATAATGGAAAATAGCCACCAGAGTGATCTCCTGGGCCCTTCTCATCCTTAAACTCTCAGTTTAAATGTCACCTCCTTGGAGGCCTTCGCTGGTCATCTAAGTAGCTTCCTTTTGTATTCATACCGCATCCATTCATTTCCCTCTTCCCACTCATCACAATTTGTAGCTATTTACTATTTGTTCACCTGTTCAATTCTCAGTCTCCCCACCAGACTAAAAGCTCCACCATGGTATCTGTTCATCAAGCATAAATGTGCCCCACATACTAGCCCCTCAATAAACATTTGTTTAATACATAGATGTGTCAACATGTAATATGTGCATACCCTCTGTCTATGTCTAATAATTATCCAGAGCAAACAATCAGGCAAGTGCACACAGATGGATGTTCAAGGATAATTATTTCAGCATTGCTTATAATGAGAAAATATTGGCTATATCCTAAATGTCCAGCCATAGAAGATTGAGTCATTAAAAAAGGAAAGTGGTACTGACATCGAAATGTACCACGGTATTTGGTTAAGTAAGACAAAAAACCAAAACGGGGTATAGAACAGGAGGCATTTGTTCTATGAGCCCGTTAATTTTATATGTGTTTATAAATACTTATAGGTATTAGGATACATTGGACCCCTGGAAAATGTATACCAAACGTTAATAGTTTAACAGTGGCTATAGGGAAGGGGAGGATAGAGATTTTCATTTTCTATTTTAGCGTATCTATGTATTTTAGCATCTTAGGTATATGGACACAAACTACAGGACCCACAGCCAATGGTAGCTTGAACAACAGGCATTTATTTTGCTGGCCTGGCGTCATCTACTTCCGGTCTTCCTGTTATAGGAGAATGAAGGCATTAAGAGCACGTGTCCTTCCATCCTTTGCTGACACCCTCAGGTGGTTTGTCTTTTATGCTCACACTTGTTGCCTCCTGGGCACAGAATGGCCGGCTCTTCCAGCTTTGGATGTCCTGGTCTCCTCTCTCATAGCACGAAGGCGGACAGGGAGCAAAGTCTTTCCCGGAAACTCCCCAGCAGACCTCGCTAGATCCCACGGGCCAGAAATGGGTCACATGGCCACTCCCAGCTGTACATACACATACACACAACTGTAAAGGGACGCTAGGAAATCGGCTTTGTCAATCAGGTCACCTCCTGAGGCTGGGCCTATTGACGGGCCACTTAAAATCACTGCTCCCTTGGAAAACAGTGTGCAAGTTCCTCAGAAAATTAAAAAATAGAACTAGCATGTCACCCAGAAATCCCACTGCCAGGTATACATCCAAAGGGAATGAAAATAAGATCTCAAAGAGACACCTCACGCCCACATTCACCGTGGCGTTATTTACAAAAGCCAAGACACAGAAATAACCTATGAGTGGATAAAGTTTCACACACACACACACACACACACACACACACACACACACACGCTCTGTCTCTCCCTCTCTCTTTCTCTCACAAAAATAAGTAAACATTAAAAAAGTAGAAGTCAGACAGAGAAAGGCAAGTACTGTATAAGCTCACCTATATGAGGAATCTAAAACACGGAACTGATAGAAACAGAGTGAAACAGTTTCTTCAATCCCTCACGGAGAGTCCTGGTCAGGCTTCTGGACTGAGAGAGTCGGTTTCCCCCTCAAGATGTGCACACAGTCTGGAGGAGATTCAGATTTTGTTGCTAATGATCATCTGGTTATCAGTAACAGAAACGCACTCCAGCTTAGGCAAAAAAGAGAATTTGTGGAACAAACAGGAAAACAGTCACATGGAAGGAAAATTCTGGGGCTTTTCCAGGGTCACGTGGCCTCCTGTTACTCCTTCTCCCCATGTGTCTGCTTCTATCCTTCCCCCTTTCAAACAGACCTCTTTTCTCTTCTCTCTGGTTCCCAATCTAACATGGCTGTCATAATGGCCCCCTCAGTCCGCTATGCATCATGTAGTTCCGGTGATCTGAGACACAGACAAGTGTCTCTAAGCTCTAATTCCAGACTTACGGGGAGAGAATTCTAATTCCCGACGAGAGGTCAGGTCTACCCTGAACCAAATAAACTGGACACAGGGGAGGGTCACATTTTTTAATTATTCAGCCATTAAAAAGAAGGAAATCTTGCCATTTGTGACAGCATGGACAAACCAGGAGGACAGTATGCTAAGTAAAATAAGTCAGAGCGGCACCTGAGTGGCTCAGTCGGTTAAGCGTCCAACTTCGGCCCAGGTCATGATCTCATAGTTCATGAGTTCAAGCCCCATGGTGGGCTCTGTGCTGACAGCTCAGAGCCTGGAGCCTGCTTCGGATTCTGTGTCTCCCTCTCTCTCTGCCCCTTCCCTGCTCATACTCTGTCTCTCCCTCTCTCTCTTTCTCTCGCAAAAATAAGTAAACATTAAAAAAGAAGAAGTCGGGGCGCCTGGGTGGCGCAGTCGGTTGAGCGTCCGACTTCAGCCAGGTCACGATCTCGCGGTCCGTGAGTTCGAGCCCCGCGTCGGGCTCTGGGCTGATGGCTCGGAGCCTGGAGCCTGTTTCTGATTCTGTGTCTCCCTCTCTCTCTGCCCCTCCCCCGTTCATGCTCTGTCTCTCTCTGTCCCAAAAATAAATAAATGTTGAAAAAAAAAATTTAAAAAAGAAGAAGCCAGAGAAAGGCAAGTACTGTATAAGCTCACCTATATGAGGAATCTAAAACACGGAACTGATAGAAACAGAGTGCAAATTAGTGGCTGCCAGAGACATGGGGGGTGAGGGTGGGAGATGGGTGAAGGTGGTCAAAGGGTCCAAACTTCCAGTGACAAGATGATCAAGTTCAGGGGATCTAATGTACAGACTGGTGACTACAGTTAGTAACACTGTATTGTATACTTAAAAGCTGCTAAGAGAGTGGATCTTAAAAGTTCTCGCTGCACACACAAATGCTAAGTGTGGGAGAGGACGAGTGTGTTAACCGAACTTACGGTGGTGATCATTTCACAATACGTATGTATATCAAATCATCGTGTTGTACACCTTAAACTTACACAATATATATGTCAATTGTATTTCAGAAAATCTGGAAAAAGATAATAAAATAAAATAAAATAAAATAAAATAAAATAAAATAAAATAAAAAACAATCATAGTTTCCTTATCAGGGAGGAAGACAATTAAGGTTTTTTTTTTTAAACATTTTAATGATGAATCTAATCAGGAAAGAAAAAAGTCAGTGTATTTCAGACATGATGAGATCCCAGAGGGTGTTCAATGACATGCGGCCAAGTTCGGGGAGCAGGTCTTTGCAGCTTAGCAGGCCTTGAGCACACAGGCCCAAGCATCAACTCAGACAGCCTCCTGAACCTGAGATCCCCACCGCTCACTTTTGTCCTCTTTGCCCCCTCCCTTAAAGCTCTCCCAATTAACAACTACATCATTACTCCTCAGGCTGTTTGCCGGCATTGATCCGTGGGAACTAGAATGGATGGATGCTGCCTTAAGAGAGCAAGGGGGAAATCTCATCAGTTTATCAGTCTTGCCAGCTGAAACAGAACTTTGCTCTGATCTGCACGGATTTTGATCTGGTCTGTGCTCTCAGACTGAACACAGACGCCCGGAGAAGCAGAAGGCGGGCAGGTGGGCTGAATGCATTTGTGGGACAGGGGTGCAGAGGTGGCTGGCTCTCTTTCACAGAGTTTGACTGTAAGGATAGGAAAAATAAACCCAGAACAACCACAAACAGTGCTGTTGAAACTCAGAAACCGTAACCACGTGCAGAACTGCTTTTATTACACGGGGGCACCGCAGAATGACAGACCCAAATTGTGATTCTTTCACTACACTTCCTAGTCGCAGAGGAGCTTATTCTGGAGAGCTGGCACAAGGAAGGCACTCCAGAGTAGCCACTTCCTTTTCTTTAGACTGGAGGCTTCAGGAGGGCAAGCACCTTGGCAGTCTTCTCTCTCTTTCCGTCACGCCAGGACACGGGAGGCACTCAACATATATTTCTTGGATGAACAGTGTCATTCTCAATGGCAGTTAGAAATCACGACAATTTCCATTCACAGGCATTCCCCCTGTGCCAGGCACTGGGCTCGGCTCTCCTGCGTAAATCTTTTCACTCAATGCCGACTTGGATCCCGTGATGCGGGGACTGTGATCCCCACGCGACAGCTATGGAAATTGGGGCTTCCTAAGTCATGCTGTGATTAAGTGAGGGTCAGAGGCGTCAACCTCCAAATCGAATGCTTGTAGCTTTGCTATACGCAATTCTTGAACAGGATTCCCAGAGTCCTGGACAACATTCTGGTGGATGGGGTCCTACTCTTCCACGGACAGTGCCTGTTTCTTCAATCCCTCACGGAGAGTCCTGGTCAGGCTTCTGGACTGAGAGAGTCGGTTTCCCCCTCAAGATGTGCACACAGTCTGGAGGAGATTCAGATTTTGTTGCTAACGATCATCTGGTTATCAGTAACAGAAACGCACTCCAGCTTAGGCAAAAAAGAGAATTTGTGGAACAAACAGGAAAACAGTCACATGGAAGGAAAATTCTGGGGCTTTTCCGGGGTCACGTGGCCTCCTGTTACTCCTTCTCCCCATGTGTCTGCTTCTATCCTTCCCCCTTTCAAACAGACCTCTTTTCTCTTCTCTCTGGTTCCCAATCTAACATGGCTGCCATAATGGCCCCCTCAGTCCGCTATGCATCATGTAGTTCCGGTGATCTGAGACACAGACAAGTGTCTCTAAGCTCTAATTCCAGACTTACGGGGAGAGAATTCTAATTCCCGACGAGAGGTCAGGTCTACCCTGAACCAAATAAACTGGACACAGGGGAGGGTCGCATCTATTTACCCATGGGCCAGGCACCATCATCTAGAAATATTTCTCCCCATCTGTAGCTTGTCTTCTTATTCTCTTAATGCCATGGATTTTTAACAGTGAAATTTGAGAATTCACAGTCAAGAAGTTACCCTTTGTTTTTGTTGGTTGTTTGTTCTTGGGTTTACTTTATATCATTTCTGTCCTGAAGCACTAAGTCCTGGGAAAGAGGTTTTAAGGAGGGAAGAGGCTCGGGTTGAGGGTCTAGAAGGAATTACCAAGGAGAAAACACATTGGGGTAATCTTCTAAAATATTTATCAACCACACAGGTATTACATTATAGTGTGAAGCAATCTACCCAAGGGTATCGATAACCTATGGTCAAAGTGCTGTTGTGACAGAAAGAACAGAAATACTCATTCTTCCAGGAAGAGACTACAGAGGGAAAGGATGTGGTCCTTGAAGAATGAGGAGCCGTCATCAGGCAGGCAAAGGAGGTAAGCTGTGTGAACACGCAGAGTAGAGAGGAAGGTGAGGGGTGGCTGGAGCTGCTGTGAAGGGTTCATGGCTGGAGGGATGAAGGTGAGGTTAAGGGGTGGCCCAGGGCCTGCTGGAAGGACCAGCCGTCCTAGGCTGAAGGACAGCATCTGAAAGACATGCATCCCAGGGTGCCTGGGTGGCTCAGTCGGTTGAGCATCTGACTTCGGCTCAGGTCATGATCTCACGGTCCGTGAGTTCGGGCCCTGCGTCGGGCTCTGTGCTGACAGCTCAGAGCCTGGGGCTTGCTTCTGATTCTGTGTCTCCTTCTCTCTCTGCCCCTCCCCCACTTGTGCTCTATCTCTCAAAAATAAGTAAATGTAAAAAAAAAAAAAAAATGGTTTTAAATACCAGCTTGGTACTGCTGACTCCCAACTCTGTCTCTAGCCCAGTCCTCTTCCCTGAACCGCAAACTTTTTTACCCAATAGCCCACCGACATGCCCGTCTGAATGTGTAGTGGGCATCTCCAGTGTCACACTTCTGTTGCTCCGACTGCACCTTCCAAACCCACTCCTCCCTCCGTCTGCTCCATCTCGCCTGTTAGCAACAGGCTCTCTTTCCAGTTGCTCAGCCCAAACCCTGGGGCCATCTTGGCCCCCTCTCTTTCTCGTATGCCTCACATCCAGTATTTCAGCCTCGAGGCTCGAGGCAGCAAACGAGGCATGTCCAGTGAGGGCCGTGCGGAAAAAAAGGCCGAGCACGCTCCGTTTGAAGGATGCATACGGGTTGGCCCGGCAGAACAGCGAGGGTTGGGGCACAAGAAGGAGGTCCTCTAGGCAGAAAGGACGTGCGCAAAGGGCACAAGAGTAGAAGGAGGTCTTGTGTGAAGAGGAGGTCCAGCAGGGTCAGTCTGACTGGAGGGGGCTGAGGGAAGTAAGACTGGAGAAGCAGGTGGGGTCCAGCCAGCTCCTGCAGGTCCTCATGAGGCTTCTCTAGCCCTCCAGCTCCCCCTGCTCCTCCCTGGCCTGTCCCCAACCACCAGGGCAGGTGCCTGCTCCCCCTGCATTCCCCCAGACGCCTGCGCTTGGCCTGGGTGGCCACCGTTGGCTCTCGGCGTCCGTTTGGCTCTGGACGTTGGCTGCTTTTGTCCACTCAGTCCCGTAGCCTCCAAGTATCCGTTCATGGCCCACCCAGTGCCTGTCAATGAGGCAGGAAATGCAAGGAGGGAAACGAGAGAAATAAACACAATGTGGCATTCTACGAGCAGGATTGCATTTCCGTCGGTCAGTTACGACATCACGGGACAATGGCGGGACATACCGAAGGGGAACACCATGTTGAGACTGCTCCGGCTTAAACTTTAGGCTACAGGGTAAGCACGGAATTCATCTCAGGAGCCCCACCTAAGGGGAAAGACACCTCAAACAGGTAAGCAGTTATTACAAGAAGAGGCCTGGATGGCTACCAATTGAGAGGGGCATGGCGTGAGTGTTAAGATATCACGGTATAAGAAGACGAACAGTGATTTCAAACGTGACTCCCAAACTGAAAGTTTTGAGGGTGACTCTTGGAGTGACAAGTGGTTAATCTGCCTCACGCAGCTTCTCACACAGCAACTCAGAATAGTTACACAGTAGCTCATGGCACAGATTCATTTATTTAACGACGATAAAAGGTTCTCACGGGCAATTCCTGAAAGCCAACGAACATACATTATTAGTGCATATTGGGCTCGCATGACGATACACGTGCGTGGTGCACGCATGTTATGTGTATGATCTGTGTGAAGTTGTCAACTGTCTTTCCTGTGAAAAGAATGTTCTGGCGCCTGGGTGGCTCAGGCAGTTAAGTGTCTGACTTCAGCTCAGGTCATGAGCTCAAGGTTCATGAGTTCGAGCCCACTTTGGGCTCCCTGTTGTCAGCATGGAGCCCACTTTGGATCCTCTGTCCCCCTCTCTCTCTGCTCCTCCCCTGCTTGGCTCTCTCTCTCTCTCTCTCCCATCCAAGTACTAACCAGGCCCGACCCTGCTTAGCTTCCGAGATCAGATGAGATCAGGCGCGTTCAGGGTGGTATGGCCGTAGACTCTCTCTCCCTCTCTCAAAAATAAATAAACATTAAAAAAAGAATGTTTTTTATTGTGCCATTATTTCCTTCTGACTTATAAATATTAAGATGCCCATTATTTTATGAAATAAAGTGACAGTATGTACTTATGAGACAAAATAACTCTTGTTGGTTTCCATATTTGTTTTGGGAACTTACAAATCCATGATGCCAAAGTCTGGGAATCAGGGCTTCCCTGATGAAACATTTGGTTTTGAAATCTTGGCTCCAGCTTTGACCTGAGCCAGATGCAAGTTTTTGTGGTTTTTTTGTTTGTTTCTTTCTTTTTTCTTGTTTGTTCCAGCAGGTAAAATTTGCCCAGCATTAAGGGCCACGAGTGACAAATTCAAAAGAGGAGACAGCTGGGCGACAGTTTCCGAACCTCCTCATAGCTGGGATTCCCAACGGGAACGGGAATTCTTGGGTCACTTTTTTCTCGCAGTCACCCCAAGTGCCGACTTGAAATACAAATCAGATTCTATTACTCTCTGGTTGGTAGAGGCTGTCGGGAGCTCTCAGGTGTTATCTGTGAGGTCTTCTGCGTGTCCCCTGCCTCAATATGGTTAGCTTGGCCATGTGACCAGTTCTGGCCAATGGGATGTGAGCAGTGCCATCTGCATTGCTTCAGGCTAAGGCGGATAAGACCTGGTGTGCCTTCCCCACCCTGTCCCCTCCTTCTACCTGCCCCTAGGTAGATGACCTACGGTGACCTGGAAGATACAAGATAATGGAGCTACCAAATGGAGGCAGCCTGAGCTTCTGAGCTGCCATTGAGAGGAAATCCCCCCCCCCCCCAACACATAGGTGACTGCTATTTAAAAGAAAAGCAAACTTCTGTGGTAGAAAGCCACTGAGATTTTAGGGTTTATCTGTTATAGCAGCACAGCCTGTCCTACTCTCACTGGACACACCACCTTGCTAAAATACTTGCCAATGCCTTTTCGTTGCATTTGGACAAAATCCCACCATCATCTCCTTGGCCTACAAAGTCGTACGTGTTCCCCTGCACAGCTCCTAGAGTCCTTCTCGTGGCCCCTGCACCCCCATTCACTGTGCTCTAGCCACACCGGCCTTCCAAGGATGCCCAAACATGCTCGTTCCCACCGTAGGGCATTTCCACTAGCAATTCTTTGCCTTGGAATATTCTGCTGCCAGCTCTTACTCTCTTGACATTCACCTCGCCCTAAGAGTAGCAGAGAAGACTTCCTCGATCACCTAAGTTGAAAAGACTCCATTTGTCACTTTGTCTCGTCATGTTTTATTTTCACCCTGGCATTTATCACTACCTGGTATTTTCTTTTTTATTTGTTGGTCTGTTTTTCATCTTGTCTGTCTCGTTTACTGCCGAATCCCCAGTGCCTAGAAAAGAGCCCCGGGCAGAACGGCGGCTCAGTATGTATTTGCTCAGTAGATGGATGAACGAACAAACGACACGGTACTGTGGCCTTGTGTCTATCCAAGGGGTACACTGTGCCTAGTAAGCAACCAAACGGGGGTCCTGGTGTCCGACGCTGTGCCACAAACCTTCCCGAAACAGTGGCGTCCAATAACAGCAATCATTTACTTTGCTCACAAATCTAGGGGTTGACTGGGTTCTGCTAGGTCCTCTCATTTGGGATCTGTCATGAGGGTATATTCAGATGGTGGCTGGGGCCCGGCTCATTCTAAACACCTCTTTACTCACATGTCGGGCACCTGGGCTGAGAAGACTCAAACATCTGGGGTTTATTCCACTGACCAGCTTTGTGACTTTAGGTGGGTTACTTAATCTCTCTGAGCCCGAGATCTTTATATAATAAAGAGATCTTTATATAATAAATAAAATAGGAGCAGGATGGGGCACCTGGGTGGCTCCATCAGTTAAGGTCCGACTTTTGGTTTTGGCTCAGGTCGTGATCTCACATTTCATAAGCTCGAGTTCCATGTCGGGCTCTGCTCTGACAGCATGGAGCCTGCTTGAGATCTTCTCTCTCCTTCTCTCTCTGCCCCTCCCCTGCTCACACGCTCCTTCTCAAACTAAATAAATAAACATTAAAAATACATTTAGGGGGTGCCTGGGTGGCTCAGTCAGTTAAGCGTCCAACTTCAGCTCAGGTCATGATCTCATGGCTCACAGGTTCGAGCCCCGCATCGGGCTCTGTGCTGAATGCTCAGAGCCTGGAGCCTGTTTCCGATTCTGTGTCTCCCTCTCTCTCTGCCCCTCCCCTGTTCATGCTCTGTCTCTCTCTGTCTCAAAAATAAATAAACGTTAAAAAAAATTTAAAAATAATAATAATAATAAATAAATAAATAAATAAAATAGGAGCAAAGGTAATAATAACACCTACTTTTTATGTGATGCCTACCATGTTCCGGGCACCATATATTCTAAACTCTTCACATGCCTGGCTCCCATATTCCTTGTAACAACCTATTTGTAGATATCCCTATCATAAACCTGCTTATTTTATAGATGAAGAAACTGAAGTTCAGAGATGCTGAATGTCTTGCTCAAAGGTATATAGCTAACTGTGCCAGAAACTTCTAGTTGGAGGTAGTGCATTGGGTCAATATGGGAAATCCCCACTCCTACTCTACATCAAAATGCCAGATAAAATATAACCAAAGGATATAAATGCGTGGCTGAGCTCTAAGCCAAGAAAGAGGGAGCCCCAGGAGCCAGACAAAGAGGGAATTTAGGGTCAGGACAGCGAGCCGGAAGTGAGGTTGAGAAGCTCCCTGGGGAGGGGGCGGGTGGAAGCCAGGAGCCCCAGGGGAGTTGCTCCCTAAGACAAAGAGGCACTGGGACAACTCTGCCCCAGCTTTCCTGCCACCATGTTCCCTATGAGCAGCCAGAGGCCACAGGACCTTTAGTAACGCTGGAGCATCTGGCCAAGTCTGGCCCGAAGCAGGGGTCCCCCCTGGCCACCTGATTTCCCCCGCCTACGTCCTGACCATCAGGCACTGTCGATTTATTTAAACGTTCAACTTAAATAAACCATCTCTAGACACCTCTCTAGTTGTCCTTTCTGGTTAGTATCCACTTTGCAAGTCTGTTAGAACTGACAAAAGATAAAGAGGAAAAAGGAAACCTTGGGAAGGAAACGAAGCACTCGCAAATCCAGGAAAAATCAAAGACAAAATCGCCATTGGAAGGCGTGAGCTGGAACACACTCCTTAGCAAAACGTGGAGATTAACAGAGCCAAAGCCACCCGGACGGAGGGCCTTTTGCCCTCGAAGGAGTCCGTGGTGGAAGAACGAGGCTGCAGACGGAGCTGAAAAGCACCACGAGGAAAGACGACGCATAGTATGAACGAGGGAGCTGTATGGGAGAAAATCGGCTGGTCACAAAGACAGTTCCGGGTTACGATGGGTCCAAGAAGATACTGTCATAGAAATGAGAAAGTGCCATTCTTACAAACAGACAAGGACAGAAACTCTACCTATCAAAACTTATGGGGGAAAATTTCTGCCTGCTGCTCCGTGAAAGAGACAAAAGACTTGCCATCCAGCCGGGGCAGGAGTGGAAAAGAAAACGGGAGGTTCGGGGCCGCGCCACACTCCAGCATAAAGCCTGGAGCCTGGAGACTTCTCCCGGGAAGTTAAAAAGCAACCGCATCCAAGACCAGACAAAAACCTTGGATCCCCAGTGGAGGCAGGCTTCAAAGTGCTCCATCGATACAACCCAGGCACATGGGCCCCCAGGGGAAACAAGCCTTGCTGAGTGTGAGTTTACAGACAATTACAAAGCCCACAAGGAAAGGAGTCACCGAGAGAAAGGCCCCAGCGGGTACATCCAAGGGGAACATTTGTACCTCCAGACCTGGAGATGAGAGAACCTCCTGAAAGCACTGTGCCTGTAAGCCTGTTCGCTGAAATAAACGGAGGGATGGGAACATACACTATTTAACTGAGCCTGCCCACAGATTCCACCTCAAAGCATGGGGAATACTTCTTTTTCCTTCCTTCCTTCCTCCCTTCCTCCCTCCTCCCCTCCCCCTTTTCATCCTTCCTTCCTCCCTCTCTCCCTTCTTTTTCTCTTTCATTGTTTTTTTTTTTTTTTTTAATTTTTTTTTTTCAACGTTTATTTATTTTTGGGACAGAGAGAGACAGCATGAACGGGGGAGGGGCAGAGAGAGAAGGAGACACAGAATCGGAAACAGGCTCCAGGCTCTGAGCCATCAGCCCAGAGCCCGACGCGGGGCTCGAACTCACAGACCGCGAGATCGTGACCTGGCTGAAGTCGGACGCCCAACCGACTGCGCCACCCAGGCGCCCCTCTTTCATTGTTTTTTAACAAACACATCCAGGAATCCTGAGAACAGCCAGTCAGACCTCAGTTCATATCCCAGCTGCTACAGCCTTGACCAAGGCCCTGTGTCTCCCTGGGTCTCGATTTCCTCCACTCTTAGATGGAGATAATAATTATCCCTTTGCAGGTTTGCAGGGAGGAGTAAACGCCTGCAAAGCACTGAGCACAGCCTGAGTGGGGGCGTCATGCCTGCCCCCTGCTCCAGGGCTCAGGGTGCAGACTGTTCAGCTGGAAAGAAGTGGGTGGAGAGGGTGAGAAAGGGTCAATGTGGTGGGGGGAGCAGCTATGTGCTGACAGTGACCTTCATGATGACCCCCCCTCCCAGGCACCGGTGCTTCCTCCTTCCCCGCCCCCACTGGATTCTGCTCAGTCCCATTGTTTTGCTTCTGTATCTGGTTTGGTGACAGTTTTAAAGACACCAACATGCCACAGCATCCACCCTGCAGCCAGCCCAGCCTCAGCTGCTGTCGGCTCACAGTCATTGCCAACATATGTTTAACCCGCTGTTCTTTCGCTTTTGTAAACACGCTGTCTTCTCTCAGATCTCAAATGAATATGATCCTTCCCCTTTCCCTTCAAATCCTGCCTTGCAGCCACATGCCCGTTCAGATTTCGAGTTTATCGACACACGCAAGACAGGCTTGCGTGCACAGGACCCAGAGGCGGGCAGATCCCGCTCCCCGAGGCCCCCAGATCTCTGCTGTTCTGGAGGACCACCTCCAGACGCACTCACAGAATGGTCAGGCTGACCCCAAACGCCGTGGAGGCCTCATGACCACAGGCATGCCAAGACCCGGAAGTCTTGAAGGTCAGACACTAGGATGGACAGACCTACACTCAGACACTGACACAAACACACGGGTGTGCAATCAGGCAGTCACAGGAACCCACCGAACAGCCATGCATTCACAGACACTCTTAGGAGCTGAACCGTGTCCCCCAAAATTCACATGTTGAAGTTCTAATCCCTACTACCTCAGAAGGTGACTGAATTTGGAGCCAGGGACTTTATTTTTATTTCTTTTTTTTTTTTTTTTTTTTGAGAAACAGAGCATGAGCAAGGGAGGGGCAGAGAGAAAAGGAGACACAGAATCCAAAGCAGGCTCCAGTCTCTGAGCTGTCAGCCCAGAGCCCGACACGGGGCTTGAACCCACAAACCGTGGGATCATGTCCCGAGCCCAAGTCAGACACTTCACCAACTGAGCCACGCAGGCCCCCTGGAGCCAGGGATTTCCAAGGGGTAATTAAGATTAGGAGGTCACTGGGTGGGCCCTGAACCAATATGACTGGTGACCTTTCAGGAAGAGAAGGCTTGAACACAGACACACACAGAGGGGAGACCCTGCGAAGACACCGGAAAAAGGCAGCCATCTGCAGGCCGTGAAGAGAGCCTCAGAAGAAACCAGCCCACCAACACCTTGGTCTCAGACTTTTAGCTTCCAGAACTATGAGAAAATAAGTTTCTGTTGTTTAAACCATCCAATCTGGGGCACTTCGTTTGGCAGCCCTAGAAAATTAATACACACGTGGAAACCAAGAGATCTCTAACATCCTCCCAACCCAACCCCAGACCCACAGCCGCCTTCACAGCCTCACCCGGAGCCCTCAGGGCAACACCACCCCCCCCCCCCCGCCCACACACAGGCCTGAAGCCCATGTCCTACTGGGGAGCCCCACTCTCCACAGCCCCTTCTTCAGCACAGGGGCTGAGTTTGATCCCATCTTCCAGCATCACCAAGATGCCAGAGGGGAAGGCAGCCAGGGACTTCCTCCACCAGATAGCAAAATTGTAGAAAATGCTAGAATGGTAACCGCTCGCCCATGTCGAGCCCCAACCGGAGGTTTCAAGGGCTGTTCCAGATACTTTGTGGTTATTATCTCATCTAACCTTCTCAACAACTCGTTGAGGGAGGTACTACTATCAAAATCCCCGTTCAAGAGATGGCACAAGTGGGATACAGAGAGGTTAAGTAACTTGCCTGAGACCACACGGCCAGCAAAGGCAGAGCTGAGGCTTGAGCTGGGGCAGCCGAGCTCAAGCCTAGCTCCGAGTCATGGGGCAATCTGCCACTGGGATCAGAAACAGAGCCAAATTACAGAGGATCTCAAACACTGGGTCAAGAAGTGGGTGAGCCAAAACATTTGTCCTACGTCGCTTGGGTCTTGAGGCTCTAGGCAAAACCCTGCATTCAGGGCTGGCCACATAGCTGGCAGGGCCCAGTGCAAAATGAAAACGTTGGCCCCCTGTCCAAAGAGCAGGGGAAAAGTACAATGAAAAATGTTGAAATTTAATTAAAAAAAAATTTTTTTTTCAGTGGTCTCTCTCACAACTGGCCAGAACACTTTTTACTTGAGATTTAATGCCACTTAGGCAATACCAACGTTAAATGCAAATACAAGAGCATTTAACTCCCACACAGAATCACCGAAACCATATACCTATTTTGTAGCTCGTATAGATACGTATATTTCTTCTCACCCGAATAGCAGGAACGCTGCACAAAATGAACACAAGTGGTTTTATTTCACAATTCTTGATCTACGCACGGGCTACTAACACTATCTGCCTTTAGCTTTCTGTTGAGTAGGAAGATTGAGAAGAAAAAGAACTGTGGTCGCTCTTGTCCTTTCCTTCTGTATCATGGTTTTCGACTGAAGTGGCTGGCTAATGCAGAGAAACAACACCAGTGCGAAAGGTTGCGAAAGGGTTGCTTGGTAATTCACATCGCCTTCTTTCAACCGTTCCAAGAAAATTCTTTTTTTTAAATGTTTGAGAGAGAGAGAGCAAGTATGCACAAGCAGGGGAGGGGCAGAGCGAGTGGGAGACAGAGAATCCCAAGCAGGCTCCCAGCTGTCAGCACAGAGCCTGACGTGCGGCTCGATCCTGCGAACTGTGAAATCGTGACCTGAGCCGAAATCAAGAGGCGGACACTCGACCGACTGAGCCACCCAGATGCCCCAAGCAAATTCTTAACTGAAGGGAAAGAGTGGCCACTGGAGGCTGTGGGTGCCCCCCTCAGTCAAAGGAACATGTTTACCTTTCAATTGCTTGGCGTCTCATTGGGCTCCCACCCATTGTGGGTCCACCGGAATTCTGTGTTCGAGGGGCACAGCAAACACTATATGCCAACAGAGAGGCAAGGAGTGGTGGGCACCAACACTGTGTGTTGTCTCCTCTGGTCACAGGCATGCTCCATTGTCCCACTGGACTTCACTTATAAAACTTATAAAAAGTTTAGGGGGGCCTGGGTGGCTCAGTCGGTTGAGCGTCTGACTCTCGAGTTTGGCTCAGGTCATGATCTCACAGTCATCAGATCGAGCCCTGCATCAGGCTCTGTGCTGAGCTCGGAGCCTGCTTGGGATTCTCTGTCTCTCCCTCTGCCCCTCTCCCTGCTGCTCGTGCTCACTCTCTTTCTCAAAAATAAATAAACATAAAAAAAAAAAGCTCCCCACAGATTCAAAGATACAATTATTCTCAATGTCAAAATGACAGTAGCAGAGCATTAAACTAAGCACGGGGTGCTCCTGAACGCGGGCACAGCTGATGTTAGGTCATAGATTTATCTACTGCCTGTCTTGGCCATGTTCCTGCCCCCAGGACAGACTGAGCTCACAGCTTCTCTTTCCTTGGGTCCAGCCCCTCCCTCTCAGAAAGACTGGGGCCCATGTAGAGGTCCCTTCACTGTCGGGTGCTTCCCCCCCCAACCTGGTCCGTCTCCTCTGCCCTGTGTCAGCAATCACGCAGTGTCTGGAAGTCCAGCCTTTCGGCTGCCCTGACTTCAGGATGCTAGAATTACAGGGACACGTCCTTTGCCTGTTTTGGGGAGAGCTGAGTGTGTCTTATTCTTATGACACAGACTTACTATGATCCCATCACTTCAAGTACCAGCTGGAACCCCCAAATCTTCGCCAGGAGCCCACACCTTGCTTCTGCGTTCGCCCAGCTGCCTGCAGGACGCTTCCCTCTACAGGTGTCTAAAGACCTCTCAGACCTGGAGTTACCCACCTCCGGACCCAAACTTGTTTCCCAGCTCAGTGTGAGGGGCCACTGTCCTTCTGAAACCAGGGAGCTGCCCTGTGTGGCCTCTGTACAGTAACCCCCACATCCTACAGAGTTTGCCTCTAGAAGACCTGTTATCTCTGCTCCACACCCCACCCCTGCTGCTGCTTGGACACAGACCTCGTTGCCCATCACTGGGACCCCTGCAGGAGCCCCCTCCTCCTCTCCTCACCCAGTCTCCCCTCCTCATCTTTCTCCAGCACGTATTTCATCACGCCGGCCGGCGCCCTACTCAGAAGGTGGGCCAGCATGTGGCCTGAAACAACCATGTGTAGGAGCCAAACCTCCACAGCTGAATGAAGCCGCGACTGCTCTGTGATCCCCAAGCTGCTTCCTTCTTCCTGAGCACATGCTAGACTACATTTCCCAGCCTCCCTTGCACTGAGGCGGAGCCATGTGACCACGTCCCGGCCAATGGAATGCGAGGTTTGGTCACTTCCGGCCAGAGGACTAGAAATCTCGTGAGCAGTCCTCCATGGCATCTCTTGTGTCCCACTCGGCAGCCAAATGCAGAGGAAGACAAGACATCGCAAGATGACAGAAGCACAACATGGAAGGGGCCGGGGCCCCTGAGTGACTGTGTGGAGCAGAGCATCCCCTCCCCCACCACGCACACTGAATTGTGACACGAGCGAGAAAGAAACTTTGGTTGTGTTGAGGCGCTGAGATGCTGGGGGAGTCAGTGCCAGCAGCTACCTTCTCCTGACTGGTTTCTACACACACACACACCTCTGCACCCTGAAGCAGGGTGGTGGTGCTCCTGGCTCCCCACTGTCTTTCTGTCAGTGAAGAGGGGGTTCACAAGCCAGTCTGCTTCTCCTTATGAACAGTTCGTTTTTAATGACACAAGCAGTTCACACATACCTTCTCCTTTTTCCCTTCTGTGAAAACGGTACAGACCTACCAGCAACGAAGCTCAGTCCCCTGTGACCTCTTACCACCACCCCGACCTACCTACCACCTTCCCACCAGTGCCCCCAGGCAAGGTCCTCTCCCTCTTCTCGAAGATTGCTACTGTCGTTGCCCTTTGAATCATCCTCCCGAATATTTTTTATACATTTATATCTATAAAGAAAACTTCCAAAGTATTACGTAGGTTTCTCTTTCTGTCTCTACAAAAGATGCCACACCTTACGTATTTTCTGACACTTCCTTTACGCACCCAATGGTATCTCTTGATGTTATGTCATAGATTGATCTCGTTCTTGTGAATAGTTGCATGGGCTTGCATAGCAGGCCTGCTAGGGTTTATCCGGCTGCTGATGGACATTTAGGTTTTCTGGGAGTTGTGTGTTTTGTTTCGTTTTTTTAAGTTTATTTATTTTTGAGACAGTGAGAGCAGGGGAGGGGCAGAGGGGGAGGAAGACAGACAATCCGAAGCAGGCTCCCCGCAGTCAGCGCAGTGCCCAATGCGGGGCTCGAACTCACGAACCATGAGATCATGACCTGAGCTGAAATCAGGAGTCCGACATTTAACTGACTGAGCCACCCAGATGCCCCTCTCTAGGTTTTTACTCTTCTGAACAATTCTGCAGTAAACATCTCTACACAGGCGTCCTTATAGACAAGCACCTTCTCTGGGGGATACACCAGCAAGTGGACTTGTCCCTCCAAGCGGCTGTGCCAATTTGCATGGTCACCAACCGTGGCCCAGAGTCCCCATTTCCACACACCCTCACTAACATTTAACACCAAATCTTTTTTTTTTTTTTTTTTTTTTTTTTTTGCCAATCTGACGAGTGAAATATAGTTCATGGTCGCTTAATGTTTTATTTCCTTGATTACCAGTGAAATTGAACATTCTTCAAGTTTATTGGCCATTTGAATTTCCTTTTCCATAAATCGACTGTTTTTTTATCATTTGCTGAGTGTTCTATTGGGCCATTTGTCTTTTTCTTATTGATTTGTTAGAATTCTTTATATATTCTGGATGCTAATCCCTTATCTGTTATATAAATTGCAAATATTTTCTCCCAGGCTATAGCTTGTTTCTAGCTTGTTTATGGTGTCTGTTGTCATTCAGAAGTTTTACATTTTAGTATAGAGAGATCTATCAATTGTTCCTTTTATGCTGCTTGCTTTTGGCCATTCTGTTTTCAGCAGTGACACCATGAGGCAGGGAAGCCAGCAGCTGGGAACACAGGCCCTCCCTCTGGTGGACAGACTAGATTTTCTGATCCTCTCTGTGAGCAGTAACTTCAACAGACTTTTGTGGAGGATTCCAGACTTAACTCAGGGTGAGGGGAGAAGACAGGCGGCAGGTGCTGTGAGGAGAGAAGAAAAGACACTCTTTACGGGGAGATGGGATCAGGGAGTTCCTGGAATATTAAAAAGTGACTTTATTTTGTACTCCCTATGCGGGTTCAGCCAGACATATGGCTTGTATTTCAAGTCCTCCATGATACAGCCCCCCTTTTATATTTTTATTGTTAACTACACCCCTTCATGTAGCACATCATGCTAACAGTCAGGGTAAGCCAGCTGTGTGGCAGGGAGAAACAACTCGAAATTTCTAGGTTCTTACGACCGCCAATGTCTGTATCTCACCCACGCTACCTGTCCAGGGCATGCTGGCTGCGGCCCGGCCACATATTTGCTTTCTTCCAGGATGCAGGCGTCTGAAGCATCTTCTGTCTAGAACATTACCGGCTGTGGTTATTTCAGCAGGAAAGAGTGTGGCAAAGCATGAACTAGCTCTTAGATTTTCTGCCTCGAACAACATGTGACTTGCACACATATGTCATCGGCCAAAGTTAAGTTGCGTGGCCAGGGCTGACTTCAAGGGGCTGGGGTGGTAGTGACTAATAAAATAATCTACCACGGTCTGCCCTTCTGGCCACAACAGATTGAATACCCTCTATCGCCTACATATAGAACCTTTTCACCTTTAGACAAGCCATCCAAAGTCCCATCCAAACACTGGTGTAAAAGTCCAAGATTTCTGCATGATGCCTAGAATACCCTCCAACAGAGAGAGGAGAACTGGGTCATTTTGGTTCCGAGATCTAAGAACCAGAAATTCCAGCTACCTCCCCACCGCCACCCCCCACAGGCCCCAAATACCGCGGTGTAACTGGACAGGACATCACAGTCAAACATTTCCATTCTGAAGACACAAGAACAGGAGATACATGACAGTCACAGCTCTGTTGATTCTGAAATCATTCTGGGCATACATTTTGCGGGGTCTGTTCCCTGGGCATGGAGAATGTTCCCTGATTAGGCCTCAAGTCCATCTCCTGGTGGCGGGGGGAGGGTGGGAATGCCCCAGTCCAGTGCTCTCTGTGGCTCTTGGGGATCCTTCCTTTCGAAGATTCAACCATGTGAAAATCCACTTTTATGGATCAAAATGTCCATAGAACACTGAATTGAATATTGACAATTTTAAGTGTCCAAGAGCATTGGAAAATATGCCTAGTGTGGGGGGTTGAGCATATTTCTCAGCCTTTTTTTCTCCACGAAAGATCAGAGACCCAAAGAGTGAAGTTAAGGCTTAAGCATTCACAATCTTTTAGATGAGCCTGGTTTTTCTTAATGAGGAGGATATCAGTGAACAGTAATATGGCCTAATATCTTATCTCATTGAATCTACACAACTTGCTGAGAGAAATGCTTTAATGATCTCTATTCTGCAGACAAGAAAAGTGAAGCTCAGAGAGGTCAAGCCCTCTGTCCACGGTCACACAGCTAAGATGTCTTTGAGTGAGAAGCCAAATTTAATTGTACTGCTATCCCACCTCTTCAAAAAAGAAAAAAAAAAATAGAAACTTCTTTCATAAAGTTACAGATGGGTTGGGAGCGGAAGCATCAGAAGCATCTCTCTGATTTCCTCGTGCTCAGTTCTAATTTACAGTTTGTTACGCAATATTTCCACCATGGGTCTTTCAGCTTCAGCTCTCCAGCCAATTCTTCCCAAGTCTCTTCAATCAAACACCCCAGAGAGGAAATCTGATGGGCCCAGCGAGAGGTCACAGGTCGCTGGCCAGCCTGTGATCGGCTCTTACCGGGTCAGACACTCTCCCTTGGCCAAGCAGCTCAGGCCCAGGGCAGGAGTTACAAAACATGGCTTCCAAGGCAGCAGGGAATCAAATGGAATTTTTATCCCTCATAAACGCCTTCACACATGCTGCTTCCTTTGCCTGGAATTACCAAGTTCCGGCTCCGTTCAGTAGTAATGCAGCTTAAGCAAACTCTTATTACATGTGCTGTGCTGAGTACATCGAACCTTTATGAAAACCACCTGATGTAAGCACCACCCTGGTCCCATTTTAAAGACAGGGAAGCTGAGGCTCGGTGAAACTAAGCGACTGGACCTCTGACTCACACCTTAACCTTCACGGCTGGGACTTCTGAATCAAAGCACTTTACTATTCCAGGAGGTCCCACAGCACCTCTTCCTAGAAGCCTTTCCTGATTCGCCCTTGCCAAGTGGCTCCCCTTTACTGAACACCCACAAACCTTTCTCCGGCTCTTAAGATCTGAGCACCCTTTCCCCTGTGCCGTGTGGGTTTCATCCCCGGGTCTTCGTTTGTTCTTTCATTCATTCATTCATTGAATATTTATCGAGTGCCAGGCTCTGTGCAAGGCACTAGGGATACATTCAGAAAAGAGCCCCCGTTTTCACAGTTTATTGTCCAGTGGGGAAGAAAGACATTAAACAGATAATGGCACCAATAATTATGTAATTACAATTGTTATAGATGTTATGAAGAAGTCCAGGGAGGACAGGCGCTTTTCCGACTGGGGACACCTGACTCTAGAGGGTGGGTGTGCCGCCTCTGGGAAAGCAGGGATTTCGAGCCGAGTTCCGGAAGGGTAGGTATGAACTGGCCAGGACAAGAAAAGGTTGGCGGTTGGGGGTGGGGGGTGGGGGGCGGGGAAGGGAGAGTTTCAAGACAGGAGAGAACAGCTAGAGCAGGGCCCTGAGGGGAAAAGAACTTGGTGAGCTGAGCCTGGGCACAGCAGGCCAGGAGGGCAGGGAGGAGGCGGCCGGCGCATGCCTGGCGCGGCTGTTTGGATGTCTCCCCACGTCCGGGCTGCCGGCCCAGCCAGAGGCTCCTGGCCTCGGTGGCAGGGGCTGGAGCCAGGGTTTGCAGGCATTTCGCGTCTGGCGAGCCGGCAACCCCATGCTCCTGGGTCAGGAGGAGGGAGGTAGCAGAGGACGTGCACGGCACACTTTTTATATATGTAGGGCCATAATATTTAAGTGTCTTGGCTGTAAGCCTGCGACTAGGTCCCCCGACAGCCAAGCCTTGCTCCGCACGCTCTAACAGCTGTCTGTAAAACCCGTTTATGGAGCCTCCATAAATTTCCCAGCTGCTGCAAACACAGGGCTGGGGACAAAGAGTCGGTGGGAGGGAGGCGTGGGAGAGCTGCGGCTTCAGCGACTCCACCGGCTGGTCCTCTGGGCCCCCGGCTTGCCCCCTGCCCACCCGGGGCCGCCTTACCCTAAATTCTTTTATTGAAGCTGATCTTAACATCGACCCCGTGGGGCCTGGCTGGGCAATCCAGCTCGGCACGGATGCAGGCACTTTCAAGATTGCAGCAAAAGGTACAGTAAATCAGAATTAAGTGTCATGATAGTGATTTGAACTGACACTGTTTTCACCTTGTCCATTTACTGGGAAATATATAACAGGAATAGATTGAGCCTGTCATATTGTACCTGAAAAATACAGCTGTTAGGGTAGGAAAGGCAGCTGGCACCGAGGCACGGTCCCAGGGGACAGCGGGGCATATGGTCGGGCGGTGGGGACTTGTCAGCATCCTGTCGGGGTGAACGCTTGTCCTGGGAACACTGAGGACCTCACGGTGCTTTTCTAGGGTCCGTTTAAGGCAGAACCGGCCTGACCAGTCTCCCAGGTTGTGTCCCAACTGCTACAGGGACCTTGGGCCATCTTCATTGACCTGAGGACCCAAACCGCTTAGACTACAGGGCGTTTTTAAAAAAGCCTTCTACGGAAGTATAACATAGACACAGAAAAGTGCACAAATCATATCGCTTGATTTATCTTCACTACTGAGCACACCTGTGCACCCAACACCGCTATCAACAAACATAACAGAAACCCCCAGATGGGCCCCTGCGCCCTCCCTCCATTCTCTGCCCTCTCTCCTCCCGCAAATGGGGGGGGGGCACTACTCTTCAAGCTTGTGCATTGATTTTGTATGTGGCATTTTGACGAGGGCATTTTGAAATCCCCACCTGTTTCTTTGGCCCCCAAAGAAAACCGGAACCTCTCGGTTTTAAAATCCTTTATAAGGAACAGGAGCAACACATCTTGAGCCCAATTCAGAGGCAGGGCAGGGGCAAGGGGAACAACGGGGAAAGGATCTGGGATTGGGTGTGAGATGGCAGGGGTGAGGCAGGAGTCAGAGATGGGGTAACTGAATAAGGAGGGGTGAGAGATGAGGTGGGGATGGAGGGCCCAGGAGGGGCTGAGGCTCAGAGATGGAAAAAATTTCAGGACTGGCGTAAGGCTCAGGAATGGGGACCAGGGACAGAGAAAGGGTCAGGGATGAACTGCAGGTCAGATGCACGGCAGGTTCGGAAACAGGGTGGAGACAGGAGCAAGAAGGCCAGAGGACAAAGTCAGCCTCGGGAATGGGGTGGCCCTGCCTCCTTGCCCCTCCCAGCTGTAGCCCCCCTCCCCCCAGTCCTGACTGCGAAGAGCTGACTGGTGGCTCAGGCGCCTCCAGCAGGTGGCCTCAGCCATTACTCTTACTGCCCTGCACTTTGGCTCTGAGTCTGCTCAGATTTGGCCACCACCCTGGACCTCCTTTTTTTCCGGCTGAACTTTAAACTCTGGCCCGAATCTCCACCCTGCTTGGCTGGGGCCTGAATCTCCTGCATAATCCCTGCCAGCTCCCATCCCGCAAAGTCACAACTGCCCTGGGAGGTACTGGCTGCTGGCTGGAGACCTCCGGTGAACCTACGGCCCTGGTGCTACTGTCTACCTCCCGCGGAAGGACGCCCCTCGGGTGTAGCTAGCTGTCCTTCGCAACCTCCACCTTCAGGCCAGTGCAATGTGCCACCCAGTCAGGGACCACACAGCTCAGATCACGGTGGCTGCTTCCTTCATATAGGAACCCCCTTGCTTCCTTCTGGCTGTTTCCTTTCCATCCACGTCCACATCCTGACTCTGTCTTCTGGTAATGGCTCCACGGGAGGGCCACCCTCTTCGCCTTCGATGCTTTGACCTTCGGCCCTAGATTCTTTCCACCTTTGGTCACCTCAAGGAGGTCTTGTCCTCAAGACCCCCACTTGGGACTTGGGACTGGCTTCTCCCTGTGTTAGGGCAGGACAAGACACACCCCTTCCTCCTGACAAGACCTTCCTTGATCACCCTGTCCGCACCCATATTCTCACTGAGGCACTGTAGTCACTCTGTTTCATGTCGGTTCCCCACGAGACCACAAGCTCCGTGAGGGCGGGGGTGCTGCCTGTCTGGTGTATTCTGGGCACTCTCCTCAGTGCCTGGAGCCAAGACCCTACTTTACAAGTATCCGTGGGACGGTTGGATGGTGAATGGCTAAAAGCACAGGTTTGAAGGTAGAAATATCTAGAGTTGAATGCTGACATTTAACTGCTCTTGGCCTCACTTTTCTCATCTGTAAATGGGATAAATACCACCTTATTCCATAAGGCCTCCACAAAGCCTTTGAGGTCCTATGTTGCCTTAAACAGGCATTTGCTCACAGCCTTGGGCTAAAGGCCTACGCCCTCCTTGGGCTCACTGGAGCTTTGAAGTCTACATAAAACATTAGCAGGCCCTGCCCCTTCCCTCTGGTCCCCAAGAGCCCTGATTTCTGGGGCAAGGCTGGAGAAGGTCCTCCCTTCACAGGACCCTCCCTCCCCATCTGCTGGGCATTGACCTTGTCTCCCCATCTCCAATGGATAGTCCAGGGCCGGCCCAGGGAGAGGCATGGTGAGGGGAACCAGGGTCTGCTGGCCAGGCGGGAGAGGCTGCAGTTCTGCTGATGAAGGGCTTTTATCGACCTCCCTCTGCAGACACGGGCCACATCATTCACAGGCCCCAGGACGGGAGCCCATTCATCTGGGGCACGGAACGCGAGGGAGCTGGGATTTCTCATTCTAGGGCAACACGGAGTTCACATCAGGAAATATTAGTCTGATGAGTTCCCTGCGAGTAGAAGGACTGTCAGGCATTAATCTCGGGCTGAGGGGGAGGCAGCTCAGGGCCTCTGGTCCAATCCCCCAGGGTCTCATCCTTTCTAGGAACTTCAGAACCTCAGAGGGCCCAAAGACAAGGGCGGAAATGACCCTTCGAGTGCCTCAGGCTGCTCTGTATCACTCTCCAAGCATTTTCTGCCTGGGGCCAGAGCCCTTTGTGAGGACTCGGGCAGGCAGCTTCAATCCCTGGGTCTCAGTTTTCTTGCCTGCGAAACGGAGCGGGAAGGATCTCCCTCACCAGATGATTGTGAAGCCAAAAGATCTTGAATGTCAGCAGCCTGACTCGGTGTCCTGCATACAATAGGTGCCCCATAAATGCTGATCCCAGCTTTTGCCTCTTTCCTTTCCTCTTCCTCTACTGGACTGAACACCCCTGGATGGCAGGCCCTGGTTTATTTCTCATCTTCATGAGGTCTCTACGATGATGGATACATGAACACATGAACACATGGACGAATGGAGGGATGGAAGGATGGAAGGATGGAAGAAAGGAAGGAAGGAAGGAAGGAATCCAGCCTCTTGGTTGAACACTGGGTGCAGTGTTCCTTTGGCAAAAAACAGGGCTGGTACAGAGTCCCTAACACTGTACAGATTGTCTTCCCTCCCTTTTCCTGTCCTGGTCCACCTCTGCCCTTCCGTATGAAATGACGTGCTGCGTGAGATGGCAGGAAACACTGGCAAATCAGATCACATCACTCCTCTGCTCTAGACCAGTCTGTGGCTCCCCGGTGCCTTTAGGTTCAAGCCCCAAATCCTCGTCTTGAGCTGCAGGGTTTGGGTACCACCTGCCTGTGGTCTCCCACCCCACCATTCACTCCCTCACCCCTTCTTCCAGCCGGGCTGGGCTTCTCTCCAGTCTTGAACACACCATGTCCTCCCCAGCCCCGGCCCTCCACTGTGCTGGCCCTTGTTCACAGCTATGCCACGGAGTCCCTGAACAAACTGCGTCCTGTCCAGCTTCTAGGCTTTTGAACATACCATCAGGACCACCTTGGGAACCTGCCCCTCCACTTCCTGAGCCTGGCACAGGCTTCCGAAGGCCCCATATGAATAGGAGGCTGCGAGAGCTGGCCACAAAGACTTCCTCCAGGTCTCCCACCTGGGTGTCTGGGTAACGGAGACATTCAGCCTCCAGGATTTCATGGGCTCAGACTGGAGTCCTATGCAGGCCAGGCAGGTAGCGGTGGACAGGCCGAGCTGCACCAGCTACCGGGGTCTACAGCTGGTTTGCGATCCAGGGTCTGGCCCTGAGTGTGCCTTGGGAGTTCCAGGCACCAGCCGAGCCTACCTGGGGGGCCTGGTGACCTCTCAGCTCCTCCCCTGGTAACCGCAGCCCTCTCCAAACTCAGCCCCTGCTTGCCCTAGCTGTATGTGAGCAGGGGACATACCGGTTTACCTCGGGACCACTACCCTCTGCCTGCCCCCTCCCCCCAGGGTCACTCTTGGCCCAGCCACGTGGGGAGACCCCTCGGGAGTCTGACGGCTTCCCCTGCTGCCTTTGTCTCCTTAGTGTGTAGCTAGAAGAGGTCACTGCTTCTGGTACTGAGCGCCGCCCCGGGAGGCTGGGTGGCTGCAGAGGCGAGCGCGGCCAGCGCAGAGGGTCCCGAGCCAGCCGTGTTTTACGGCTCTGCCCCAGACAGCTAATGGCCTCTGTGACATGACCGCTCCCAACCGGCGGCCTTGGAGCAATTATAAATCAAGGGGCACCTGCCCAGCAGCCCCGACGCCTGCCCGCATCTGTCCTGGAAGAGGAGCATTTCCAGGTTTGGGGCCCGCCTGGCCAAGGGCTGCTGAGTGACCCGGCAGCGCCCACCCAAACCAGGCTTAGCAAGGATGCAAACGCCTCGGCAGGTCAGGCAAAGGCGAAGTGTGTGCGTGCACACACGTGCAAGAGTGTGGTAGGTATTCATTTACATCCCTACGCCTGAGCGTCTGTCTCTTTGTGTGTGTGTGCGTGTGTGTGTGCGTGTGTGTGTGTGACTGTGTAAGCATGTTTCGGCCTGTGCACGTCAATGTTTGAACGTATACAGATTAGTGGATATATGTTTACAGAGGGACGCCGGGTGGCTCAGTCGGTTGGGACTTTGGCTCAGGTCATGATCTTGCAATTTGTGAGTTCAGGCCCCGCGTCGGACTCTGTGCTGACAGCTCGGAGCCTGGAGCCTGCTTCGGATTCCGTGTCTCCCTCTCCTCTTTGTGCTCTCTCTCTCTCTCTCAAAAATAAATAAATGTTTAAAAAAAAATTTAAAGATAAATGTGCATTACTGTGTGAGCGTTTCTGTCTTCATATGAACCATACAAGTGTGTGTAGGAACTATGTAATTATTATGTCTGCTCATGGATGTTTCTATACAGGTCCACTTCCCTCTGTGTACCTTGTGAACATTTGTGTGTGTGCCTGTGTGTGAGTGTGCATTCATTGCAAGCGCATCTAGGTATGTGTCTCCAGTATTTCATTCAGTATTTATTGTACACCTACCCTGTGTTAGGCTTTGTGTTTAGTGCTAAGGATACGGTGCTGAAGAGACAAGGTCTCTGCTTTGGGGCATGTTACATTCCCGCAGGGGGAGACAGACAACACACAAGCACTAAGAAGAAAATGAAGTTGGGTCAAGGATAGAATCTGACTAGGGGGGAGGTTATTTTAAGTTAGAGTGGTCAGAGAGGACTTCTTGATGGAGGTGGCATTGAGCAGAAGTGTGAATGATGAGAAAAAACCACGTGAAAATCTGGGGTAAGAGTGTTCGGATGGTGGGAAGAGCCGTGCAAAGGCACTGAGGTTGGGGAGCATGAATGGGCAAGCGGTGGGAGGTGAAGACAGAAGGTGGGGAGGGCCAGACCATGGAAGGCCTCAGAGACCCTGGTAAGAAAGTTAGATCTGGGGCGCCTGGGTAGCTCACTTGGTTAAGCATCTGACTCTTGATTTTGGCTCAGGTCATGATCTCATGGTTTGTGAGATCGAGCCCCACGTCAGGTTCTGCGCTGACAAATGTGGAGCCTGCTTGGGATTCTCTCTCTCCCTCTCTTTCTGCTCCTTCCCTGTGCCTGCTCTCACACACTCGTTCTCTCCCTCAAAATAAATAAATAAAAAATAATTTTAAATAAGAAATTTAGATCTATTCAGGAGTCAAGGAGAGCTTTAGGCAAGGGAATGGCAAGCTTCGATTTAAGTCTTAAAACACCTCCTTCAGGGGTGCCTGGGTGGCTCAGTCGGTTAAGCATCTGACTTCGGCTCAGGTCATGATCTCACACTCCGTGAGTTCGAGCCCCACGTCGGTCTCTGTGCTGATAGCTTGGAGCCTGGAGCCTGCTTCAGATTCTGTGTCTCCCTCTCTCTGACCCTCCCCCGTTCATGCTCTGTCTCTCTCTGTCTCAAAAATAAATAAACAACTAAAAAAAATTGAAAAAAAAAACACCTCCTTCAGCAGCTCTTTGAGAATGGAGTGTAGGGGGAGGGAAGAAGCGGGGCCCAGTAAGGAGGAGTGCAGGGGTCATGACAGTGGTGACGATCAGCATGGCCGTGGGGGAGGGCAGGACCAGCGGCCGGATACAGGACTTGTCTTTTCCATGACTTTTATTTTGAAAAAGCTCAGCCACCCTACAAAGAGGCTGAATGAAAGGTATGGTTTTATTATGCTTCACCAATTGTTGAAATTTTGTGCCATTTGTTTCCTTCTTCTCTCCCCCCATTTGAGAGTTAGTAGCAGACATCACAACACTGTGCCCTGTGAGGCCTCAGAATATCTTCTAAGAGCAAGGACATTCTCCTACACAACCACACCACAATGATCATGCCCGAGTTTCATCTCATATAAAGTCTATATTTCAATTTTCCCAATTATCCCCATTCTGCTGGGCCAGAAAGCAAGCATGTCTCGCAAGACTGATGAGGACATGTCAAAAGACAGCTTGCCAGAAACAGCCAACTTTTAAAAATTTGAGCGTAAAAAAGAAAGATGACAAAAATGGATTATAGCACATTGAATTAAAGCATAATCCATGAATCCACATCAATACTCAAAAGAGAGGACAGGAAGAAAAGTTCTTTACAGAACTAAATATAGAATAAAAATACAAGAAATGATACAATTAGAAAAATTACCACTTTGCAACCACCAAAGTAATAACCGATTCAAATAAGGCTCACTAATGGATATTAAGATTGTTGGATAAAATGCTGGGGACAGAGAACACTCACACAACTTCAAAGTATCACTTGAAAGATTACTTTTCGATTTCGAATAGGAGAAGTTTCCTTTACAAAGGCAAAATATGGCAGCCGCCACCTTAACCAAACTTAGCCTTGCAAATGGCAGGACGGAGATCATGTTTTGAACACAGACCTGAGAGGGGCTGAATGGATTGACTGGGGGATTGGAGAAAGCAAGTAGACTCAGGACTAACTTCCAGCATTTGATCTGAAAGGGCTTGATCAACTGGTTGAATGGTAATGGACGGAAAAGACTGGGGCATGAGCCCACTGCAGGGGACAGAATCACACAGGGCTGGCTCTGTCCCATTGGAGATGCCCCTACGGGTGGACAGGTGGAGCTGCTGAACAAACATCTTAGACAATGAACCTGTACCTCTTGACTATAGTTAGGAGTAGAGATAAATATTCAAGAATCATCAGCATACAGGGAGCCATGGCCAAGAGGACATCATCTAGGGAGAAAGTCAACTTCCGTAGTTTTTTTTAATATTTATTTTTGAGAGAGAGAGAGAGAGAGAGAGAGAGAGAGGAGGGGGGAGAGGGGGACAGAGGATCTGAAGCAGGATCTGTGCTAATAGCAGACAGCCCGATGCAGGGCTCAAACTCATGAACTGCGAGATCATGACTGGAGCCAAACTCGGATGCTTAACCGACTGAGCCACCCAGGCACCCCAGATGTCTATGGTTTTAAAATCTTTTTCTTTCTTTCTTCTTTCAGATTTTATTTTTAGGTAATCTGCACGCCCAATATGGGGCTCGAACTCACAACACCGAAATCAAGAGTCTTATGCTCCACTGACTGAGCCAGCCAGATGCTCCTAAAATCTTTCTCATGATAAAAATAGCTTTAAGTCTGGGGCACCTGACTGGCTCGGTCAGTTAAGCATCTGACTCTTGATTTTGGCTCAGGTCATGATCTCACAGATTTGTGAGATCAAGCCCCACGTCAGGCTCTGTGCCGACAGTGCTGAGCCTGCTGGGGATTCTCTCTCCCTCCCCCTCCCCCTGCTCTCTCTCCCTCTCTCTCTCTCTCTCTCTCAAAATAAAAAAATAAACTTCAAAAAATACCTTTAAGTTTTCTATTATGCAATTTATACATACTTAAAAGATTTTTTTAAATAGTAGTGTATAAAAAACAAATAACCCCCCTAACCTGACCATTCACATTTTGATGATTATGCCCAACCACCTGTCTGTTACTCTGTTTTCACACATTTGCATACAAATGTATCATATCATACATGGGTCCCGCCCCAGACACCAAACACTTTCTAAACTCTTTTTTTTTAATTTTTTTTTTTTCAACGTTTATTTATTTTTGGGACAGAGAGAGACAGAGCATGAACGGGGGAGGGGCAGAGAGAGAGGGAGGCACAGAATCGGAAACAGGCTCCAGGCTCTGAGCCATCAGCCCAGAGCCCGACGCGGGGCTCGAACTCACGGACCGCGAGATCGTGACCTGGCTGAAGTCGGACGCCCAACCGACTGCGCCACCCAGGCGCCCCTCTAAACTCTTTTTTTTAATCTTATGCCCTTTTCCATCTCCCTGTCCTTCTCTAATATGCCACCCACGGAAGTTAAAGTGTGGTATGCTTCCTTTCATACCCTTTTCTATGCCCATGCAGTCATATACATGTAGGGCTTGCAAATCACTGTTTGACAACATGGATCATATTACACATATTTCTTTAATTTCTCAATTAATAATACAGTGGAAACCCTTCCTAAGTGAATCTATTTTTCTTAACGGCTGTATCTTGTTTCATGGCACGGATATGTCATGATTTAAACACTCTCCTGTTCATAGACACTTTCTAGTTCTATGGGACAAATTCTTTTTTTGGAGGGGTGGGGGTGTCGGAGGAGACAAATTCTTATGAGTCGAGATGGTTGGGTTAAAAAGGTATGTATACTCAAATTTTTCAACAGATTGTTTCCATGTTGCTTTCCAAAAAGGCAGCATCAGTTCTCTTTCTCACCAGTTAACTATGAAAATATACCTTCCCTCTCACCCCCAACAGTAGTAGGTGTTAACATTCTTTTGAATTTTTGCCAATCTGATGGGCAAGGAGTTACTTTAATTTGCATTTCCCTGAGTAGTTGGAGGTTGAGCCATATGTTTATTGGCCATTTGGGTTTACTCTTCTCTGAGCCGATTCATACCTTGGGAACATTCTTCTATTGGATGCCTCATCTTTTTCTTAACAATTTGTAAGAGCTAGAAATTAACTCTTTATCCATCTTGCCATAAGGCACAGCAAATATTTTCTCCCAACTCAGTGTTTGTCTTTCAGTTCTGCTTATGGGAATCCTGAGCCATCTAAAAAAATGTTTAGGGGCGCTGGGGTGGCTCAGCTGGTTGAGCATTGGACTCTTGATTTCAACTCAAGTCATGATCCCAGGGTCGTGGGATCGAGCCCTGTGTCAGGCTCTGCACTGTGCATGGATCCTGCTTAAAATTCTCTCTCTCCCTCTGCCCCTCTTTCCCGTTCACACACACACTCTCTCTCTAAAAAAACAAAACAAGAAAACAAACAAAAAAACAAAGTTAAAAAAAATTATTGGGGCACCTGCATGGCTCAGTCGGTTAAGCATCCAAGTCTTGGTTTTGGCTCAGGTCCTGATCTCACAGTTCTTGAGTTCGAGCCCCGTGTCAGGCTCTATGCTGATAGTATGGGGCCTGCCTGGGATCTTCTCTCTTTCCTTCTCTCTCTCCCTCTCTCTGCCCCTTCCCTGCTGTCTCTCTCTCAAAATAAACTTTAAAACAATTATTTTAAATTGAAAGTTGAAATTTTATGTCCTCGGAGAGTACCGCCTCCAAAAATGACAGAAGACCTTGTAAAAGATGATGTCTCTGACAGATAACAGCCATGAACTCTGGACAAAATATTTAAAAGGCTATGTAAAGGTACTGAAAGTGATCACAAGCAGGCAGAAATTAGAGGGACTAACACTGGGGAGTGAACAACATTACCAGAGTTTCTCATGTTTACATCTTTGTGCCTAAGGCCAGGCCCCAGGCAATGCCATGTGAGTTGAGAGAAATCTGAATTCTTACTTGTCGAGAAATCAGAGGACATAACGTGGGGCTTCCGTAGCAGTTGGAAAGTAATACCAGAAAGTAGAAACCCAAGGAGGGGGTGTTCCAAATTCTGCTCATAAACTTCACCCAAACATCAGGGTGTTTTCTGAACTATGACTTCAGTGGAGAAACTCTGAGAAGCCTAACTGGGGCTACTAAAGAGAGATTTCAGCTGCTGCCAACCATAGAGGGGGATGGGTTTGGAGTCTGAGCTCAGCCAAGTTAAGTGCCTGATAAAATAAAAAAATCAACATCTTCCAGAGGAACATAATAGAACCCACAGTCCCTAAAACTTATCATTGATAGTATCCAGGATACAATCCAAAATAACTAGCCATATGAAGAAACAGGAAAATGTGACCCATACACAAGAGGAAAGGCAATCATGGAGGCCAATCTCTAGATGACTCAGATCTTGGAATTGAGAAACAAGGCCTTTAAAATAGCTATTGTAACTATGTTCAAGGACATGAAGAAAATATGCTAGTCATGAACGATCAAAGAGAAAACCTCAGCACAGAAACAGATGATAAAAATAAGCAAATGGGAATCGAGAACCAAGATACAATATCAAATAAAAAGTTAACTGGATGAGATCAAATTTTATGTTAAAAATGGGCGCCTGGGTGGCTCAGTTGGTTAAGCGTCTGACTTCGGCTCAGGTCTTGATCCCCCAGTTTGTGGGTTCAAGCCCTGGGTCAGGCTCTGTGCTGATAGCTCGGAGCCTGGAGCCTGCTTCAGATTCTGTGTCTCCCCCTCTCTCTGCTCCTCCCCTGCTCATGCTCTCTGTCTCTCAAAAATAAAATAAGCATTAAAAAATAATTTTTAAAAATTTTAAGTTAAAAATGAATTTTTTAATAGACTCTAGGTTTCCTATCATGGGTAAAAATGTCCCTTCTAATCCTAGGATTATACATATATTCACTTAAAATTTCTCCTAAGGTTTTCATATTTTATTTTTATATTTAATCCTATTAATTTATTGGGATTCAATTTTTTATATGTTGTGCGGTGAGGATCCAAATTCACTTCCTTGCAAATAGATAAGGTACTTTTTCCAGCATTATTTATTATTTAACCTTTTTTGTTATTGTTCTTACTGAGGCAAAATATGTAGCATGTACTGAATTCTCATATATACTGGGAGCTATTTCTGGATTTTTTTATTGTTTCAAAATTTTCTGTCAATCCAATAATCCTATGCCAATACCGTATTATTGGACCCTCGTGGCTTTATAATATATTTTAATATCCACAAGGTAAGACTTCCTCCTTCAAATACTTTTTAGCCATTGTCAGACATTAATTCTCCCACCTGGACTTTATAATCATCCAATTAAAAATGGTACTATAATAGGGAGCACATTAAATTTATACATCAGTGTTGGGAAAACGGACATTTTTATATTAAGATTTTCTATCTAAAAATATTTGCCATCTTCTTATACTATGTTTTAAATTTTCAATAAATTTTCATAATTCAGTGGTTAGGGAGATTGAGGAGAGACCTTATTTTATATATTTCTGTATTGTTTGAGTAGTAACGAGCACATATTTTTGAAATAACTTAAAAGAATTCTTTCAACAAAATATATGTTTGCAACTGACGGTTTCATGATATTTCATTACATTATCAACACTGTTTATATGTGTGAAACATTTTATTTAAAAATATGAAAAAAGGCTAGTACATACATAGTGAAATTTTTTTGCAGACCATGCATAAAACTATAAAGAAGGAAATAAATGGCATCTACAGTTCCACTAACTACCAATAACCAGTTCAACTGCTAATTTTTTGCTCTATTTAGTTTCAGACTATTTTCCTATTTTCTATGCATATACACACAAACACATACATATACATATATGAACACACATATGCATATATGAGATATATATATTTATGTATATTATCTATATGCATCTAAGATGTGTGTATATAACCACAATACATATGTATGTATATGTATCTATGATATGCATATGTATCTAATACACACACATGACGTACGCAGCCACCCCCAAATAGGCTTCCACTGTTATAATTTCTAATAATTGGCTTTTTTACAAGATATATCATGAGTATCTTTCCATTTTCAAACATACATATTATCATCATTTTTAGAAAATGCTCAGATTCCTTTATATGGATGCATAATATTTTACTGAAATCCATTTTCGTTTTTTAAAAATATCTTTACTATTGGACATGTAGATGTAGGTTATTTTCAGTTCTCTACCATTGTAAACACCACTATGTACTTTTGCTTTCTTGTCCTTCAGCATCTGTAGGTAAATTCTTAGACGTAATTTCTGATTCCCTACCTGTTCTTGAGAAACTCTACCAACAAGACAGCAGGGGCTGGAGGTCTGATCACCTGCCAATCCCAGAAAATTCTTAGGATAGCCAAAGCTTGATGGGCATCAGATAGTGGTAAGCCAGAGTGTGGTTCAGAAACATGCTCTCCAGACTATCAAAGATGAAGAAAAAAAAAAAAAAAAAAAGAAAGAAAGAAAGAAAGAAAGAAAAAGCACCTTTTCTTGAGTACTTACTATATTCTAGGAAGTTATATTCATTACTTTACTTAATCCTTATGACAGCACTTTGAGTTTGATACTATTTCACAGAGACCCATGAGATGGAGAACCACAGAAATCAAGACATTTGCCCAGGGTCATTTCTTAGGATTATACTGGATTATACTGGAGGGTGCCACAGACAGCCCAGTAGAGCCCTGGCCTGGAATTATGAGCACAAAGTCAAGGGAGATACTCAGGATCTCATCCAGGTGTGTGAGGAACTAAGATGGAGGTACTCTGGAATCTTCTATCCGGGAGGTCCAAAAACATAGCTGAGTCACTGCATAGGCTCAAGAGTATCCTCTTCTGGAGCTGTCCCAGGTTGGTCTGGGGCTTGTCCATTGCTGCCACCTACACAATGCTCAGTGGCACCCACTGAAGAGCTGGCCCTGCCACAGGGTCCAGAAATAGGCTGAAGACAGATCTGCGCCTGTGGAGCTCCCAATCTGGTAAATTAACACTAGTCAGAATACACTGGTCTCTCTCTGAGCCCAGTGGCTTGGCTTCAGTTGGCCAAAGAACCTGAGGTCTCATCCAAAGCCCTGTGGGATGACAACATCTGCCCCTTCCTCAGCCACAGACCCACTGGAAGGTGACTCAATGTCTGCAAGTTTACCTCCAGGAAAGGGGGTGTGGAGGAGGGGCTCTTGATGATGAGCCCCAGCTCCTTCTCTAGTCTTTCAACCTTCTCCTGCTGCTGCATCACACAGCCCCCGGGAGGTGGCTGTCCCTTTAGGCCCTGAAGCCCTCTCCCCTATGGCTGTCCCCCAGGCCCCTGGCATAGAATTTCCCCTTGATCTTGGCTGAGCCCCTCAGATAACCACAGGGAGGTGAGGAAGGCCTGGCCTTGAGTCCCCCTACAGGGACCTCCTCCCAGGGTCTGACCCTAATGTTCCCTCCCTACCCTCCATGCTTCCTGACCTCTGGCCTTCTGGAACTGGCAACATCACAGGGCCCCTATTTTAGGCTCCTCATGTCGCTATGACAAATGACCACAAACTCAGTGGCTTAAATAATACAAACTTACTATCTCATAGTTATGGAGGTCAAAGTCTGGAATGGATCTCACCGGGCTAAACTGAGAATGTGGGCAGGACTGTGTACTTTCTGGGGAGACTCTCGAGAAGAATTCTTTCCTTGCCTTTTCCCACATCTACAGGCTGCCTGCATTCCTTGGTTCGTGGCTTCCATCTCCAAAGGCAGCATCACATCACTGCCCTCTGCTTCCGTCTTCCTATCTCCTTCTCAGATGCTCCTGGTTCCCTCTTTCCCTTATGACTGCTGTGGTTAAACGGAGCTGACCTCAACATCCTCAGCCTGATCACATGTGCCACGGTCCTTTGCCATTAGGTAACATATTCACAGGTTCCAAGGATTAGGACACGCACATCGTTGGCGGACCATTATTTGGACCACCACAGGTCCAATTCCTGGTTTGTTTGCTCAAGGTGGGGCTGCTTTGGTGACACTGTGACAGACCATGTTTCAGACCCTGGGGGCACAGCCATGACCCAGTGATCTCTGGCTCACTAGCTCAGTTCTAGTTTTAAGGCCAAGGAGACACCACTTCAGAGGGAAGAACGGAACACTCTCAGGGTGTTCAGCTGGCTCAGTCAGCCGAGCATCATGTAACTCTTGATCTCAGGGTTGTAAGTTCAAGCCCCATGTTGGGTGTAGATATATATATATATATTTAATGTTTATTTATTTTTGAGAAAGAGAGACAGAGTGTGAACAGGGGAGGGCAGAGAGGGAGACACAGAATCTGAAGCAGGTTCCAGGCTCCAAGCTGTCACTACAGAGCCTGACATGGGACTTGAATTCACAGACACGAGTTCATAACCTGAGGGGAGCAGCAGAGAGCAGGCATACAGACAGACACATGCACATGCAGACCCGTGGACACAGTATGTACGTGCAGTAGCATGTGCACATCCACATGTGAGTACATGTGAATGTCAAGGTGAGGGTGTATCTGCATGTGAGTGTGTGTGCGTAAGTGCTTTTTAAAGAATGAACAGAAGGCAGCTAGTTTACCACTGTAGAGGACAAACATAATTCATCTCAGGGGAGATGGCTCTTTGTTTCAGAAAGTGTATTGCTGGTCCCTTGGGTGTTGTAAGTGGCCTGGCAAGGCCTGGAAGGCAAGGGATGGAACAAAGAGAGAGCTGGATTTCTCAGCAGAATTTGCAAGGACGGCCTGGGAGGCAGGGGGTGAGGAGCACAGAGACAAGACAAAAAAAAGGAGGTGGGAAGAAAGGCCAGTGCAAGAGAACCCAACAGGGAACGAGGCAGGGATTCCATGGAAAGTCATGGCCAATGCAAAATTACACTTCTAGGAGTAGTGAGGTCTGACGCTGAGTTTTCATTTTCTTCCTACTGTGTTCTCGAACTGTCCTCACTGCCTCAAGTCTTCAGTAGAAGTCTGTTCACACAGTAACCTTTGGTGGTGGTGGCTGGGGATAGAAGTGGGTGTGAAGAGCCGAAGTTGGAGGTCAGAGCCACAGGCAGGGGCTGGGAACAGAGCCTATCGACGGGGGAGTCTGTCTGGACACCCGCACACTGGGGAAGACCTTCCATGGCAGGTAGAATGTGAGTTTTAAATATCTGCATAATACAAAGGAAGGGGTAATCTTTGGGCGTCTGGGCTATAAAATGCCTGTAAGGACACCATGACCACGTGAATATGTTTGAATCTGTAACATCTGGAACCATGAGCTGGAGGTACCTAACGTGAGACTTCGTGTCAATCTTACACCATCAATTACTTCTAGCTGGATCACTCCATCCCTTCAGTGCAACGGGATCATATGGTCTCCTGAAGGGATCTCATCTGAATGAACAGCTTTGGTCACGACTTATCGCTGGATATTTGATCTGAGTTCAGAGATGTGTTTACAACGGTCTACCTAACATGTCTTCGATGTCCCCAAAGCACCTTGACTTAATGTGTGTCCAACTGAACGCACTACTTTCTCCTAATGACCTAGTTCTTGGCCAGGATTCTCAGTAGGCAGCTCCACCGTCCACTCAAAATATACAAGCAAGAAACCAGGCGTCACCGCTGGGGCTGGGTCTCTGTCTTTCTCGGCATCCCTTTATCCAACCCACTGCAAGTCCCGTCCGTGAGGCCTCCTACTCAAGTTTGTATCCATCGTCTCCCCATCTCCACTGCCACCATTCTAGTCCAACAAACTCTTGTTTCCACAACCTTCTCCTAACCCATCTCCCTGTACCTGGCCTTGACCTCCTCCCGTCAGATTTCCAGTCTGCAGCCAGAGTGAAAGTGCAATTTAAAAAGTTACATCCAAGTATCATACTCAGGGGTTAAAAACAATAGATCTCTATCCCCTATTTACCCTAATCTCCTAGCCCTCACCCCTGAGGCAACTTCCAACTCCTTTAGCTACTATTTATAGTGTTTCTGATACCTTCCCGTAACACGCTTCCATTTCTGTCTCTTGTTATAGACCTTAGACATTATTCATTGAATTCCTGCGGTGACAGGTGAGGGTTTAGCTCACAGAAAACACTATTTAAATATTGTTCATTGCAGGGGCGCCCGGGTGGCTCAGTCGGTTAAGCATCCAACTTGGGCTCAGGTCATGATCTCACCCTTCATGGATCTGAAGATGCCCCACGTTGGGCTCTGTGCTGACAGCTCGGAGCCTGAAGCCTGCTTCAGATTCTGTGTCTTCCTCTCTCTCTGCCCCTCTCCTGCTTATGTTCTGTCTCTCAAAAATACATAAATGTTAAAAAAAAATTTTTTTTTAAATATTGTTCATCGCAGAGCCATGTAATGTGCCATATTTTCCTTTTTGAAGACCATGTTCCCCTGGAATTTCCACCTGCCACCTCCCCTTGTGCTATTTGCCATTATCATATTTGTATTGTCCCCAGCCTCCCTTCCCAGGAGACTGCACCTCCAATATGGACTGTTCCTCCTTCAGTCTGCTGCATTGCCTCGTCTGAAATTTCTCTGCTGCTTTTCTGGGTTGGTCCATCATTTCGTGGACATTACGTACTCCTTTTCCTTGGCTTCTCCTGTTACTGTGCTGGAGCACATTCTCAAGCAACTTCCTTTAAAAAGGATGCACTGGAGGTAAACTTTCTGAGGTGATCTTTCTCCGTACGTTGATCAAGTTTGGCTGGGCATGTAAATTCTCGTTGAAAATCATTCCTCTCAAAATTTGGGGGATATTGAAAATATTGCTTCTGATTTTATTAGGAGACATTCGATGCCATTCGATGCCACTCCGTCCTTTCCGGGTAACGTGTATTTTTCTTCTTGAAGGTTTTATTGGCTTCTGTTTGTGGTGTTCTGACATGTGGCTTTTTATGCATTCAATTTGAGAATTCAGTGATCTAGTCTGGACACTCATGTCCTTGTGCTGTGGGAAAATCTCTTGTATTATTTCTTTGTTAATTCTTCCTTCCACACCACCCCTCTTTTAAATTTTTTTTTTTCAATGTTTATTTATTTTTGGGACAGAGAGAGACAGAGCATGAACGGGGGAGGGTCAGAGAGAGAGGGAGACACAGAATCGGAAACAGGCTCCAGGCTCTGAGCCATCAACCCAGAGCCTGACGCGGGGCTCGAACTCACGGACTGCGAGATCGTGACCTGGCTGAAGTCGGACGCTTAACCGACTGCGCCACCCAGGCGCCCCTCACCCCTCTTTTAAATTAGCATTTCCTGGAACTACCATTAATCAGTTTTTGAAACCCTTAAATAAATCCTTTATTCTTATTTTCCTGCCTCTTTTACTTTGGTCTTATGTTCTGGGAGATCTCCCTGAATTTACCTTTTAATTCTATTGAATTTTTCATTTGCGTAATTCATTGTTTCATTTCTCAGAGTCCCTTCTTATTATTTGATTGTTCTTTGCAATCCGTGTGTAGGTGTAGGGTTGGGAGGGACAGCAGTCAATGGCTTTCCTGTCTGCTTTCAGTTAATCCCCTTGTTTCAGGCTCCACGTGTCCCTTGCATCTTCCTCTGCATGTGGTGGCATCCCTGAGACCAAGCCTCTCCCAGGTTCTGTGGAATCAAATCCTTTTGTAAACAGAGCTCTTGGACCACACGGAAGCCGCAGGGTCCCTTGAGCGGTTCCATCAATACCTCTCTCCCATCCACTTTTTAGCTTCCAGAAATTCATTGAATGGTCTGGCTCATGATATCTCTTTTCCCGGTTCTTTTCATCACTGTAAGTGTACATCCTTTTTCATTCTTTCCATGCATTTTGGCAGCATGAGGAGAAAAAGGAGATAAGTGCACACGAGCAGTCAGTCCTCTTTAAACAAAGGTCCAGGCTGATCTGTGTGAAATGCAAAACAGATCACGTCACCCCCTTTCCGCCCCTGACTCCCACCCCAACTTTTGTTTGAAACCCTCTAATGGCTTCCAACTGCTCACTGACATGGCCGGGGCCTGCGGGCTGCTTGCTTTTCCCCCATTTCTCTCTTTAGCCTCCGCTCCCTCCGGCCACACTGGCCTCTTCCTCCTCCTTCCTTCACGCTTCTTATGGAAGCATAACACACATGGAAGAAAACGCACGTGTCCTAAGTACACGGCTGCAAGGACTTGAACAAACCGAACACACCCACGTGACCCATCCCCAGAGCACGAAACAGATACTCCCAAACTCCAGAACCAATTTCGCGTCCTGTTCCAGCCTCTCCTTCCCCAGGGAGAACCATTCTCCCGACTTGGAACACCGTGGGTTAGTTTTGCGAGTTTTCGTACTTTCTATAGATGAAGATCCGGTGTCTACGCTTTTGTTCTGTCCATTTTCACACATAAATAGATGTAAGAGACCTGTGTGGCGTGTAGCAGGCATTTATTTACTTGCAGTTCTGTGTAACACCCCTATGTGTGCATATACCACAACCGATTTGTTTTGATTCATCCGTATTATTTACAAGTATTTAGGCAGGTTTGAGGTTTTGACTATTACGGGTGGTGCAACGGGGAACATTTTAGTACATGTCTTTGATAAACTCAAACCTATCCTAAAAGTAAACATTTAGTATACATTTAGGAGTGGGTCACTCACTCCTAATGTGTATGTTGTGTGTGTATGTGTATATATATATACACACATATACATATATACACATATATACACATATACATATTCAGCTTTGGTAGACAATGACAAACAGTTTGCTGAAATACCAATATACCTTCCCACCTGCAGTGCACGAGGTTTCCCACTCTTTACAGCCTCTTCAGTGTTTGCTGTTTTGTTCTTCTTAATGTTAGCTATTCTGGTAGGTGGCAGTGGTTTCTGCCTGAAATTTTAGTTTGCGTTTCTCTGGTGACTAATGAAGTCTAGTACCTTGTCGTATGGTTACTGGTCTTTGGAAACTCTTCCTTTATGAGGTGTCTTTATAAGAAAAAAATTGCATTGTCTGTTCTTTCCCTATTGATTTGTAGCTGTTATAAAAACCATATTCTGAATCCAAGTTCTTTGTTAAATATTTGAATTGTGAACATCTTCTCTCGGTCTGTTAGTTAGCTTTTCACTCTCTTGCTGAGAGTTTTTTAGGAGCAGAATTTTTTTACTTTAGTACATTCAATTTATGCATTTTTCCTTACTTAGCCTTTTTGTGTCCTGTTAACACAGATTCGTCTACTCTCAGGTCACAAGACTGGTCTCCTATGTTTTCCTCTAAAAGCTTTACTGTTTTCCCTTTCACATTTAGCTCTGCAAATCGTCTGGAATTGATTTTTGTGTCTAATGGGAGGTAGGAGTCTAGAGACATTTTTTTTCACATGGATAGCCAATTGACCCAGCCCCATTTATTGAAAAAAACCCACCTCTTCCCCACTGGACTACAGTGTCACCTCTGTCATAAATGTTGTAATCATCTATGTGCGGATCTGTTTCCAGATTCTTCTCTGTTCTATCGGTCAACTTGTTTACCCCTGTGCTAATAGCACAATATCTTAATGGCTATGGCTTTATCAATAGTCTTGGCATTCAGTTTTGCTTCTTTTCTTCAGGTGAAACACCTTTCCCCCTCTCATCTCTTGGGAAGATCACATCTCAGTTGTCACTTCCTCACAGAAGCTTTCTCTCAACTCCCTGACCAAGTTAAATACCCAGTGAAACCCCTTGTGATGCCACCCACCTCTCATTTGTCACACTGATCACAATTCAATTTCACATTTAGTCCTGTGGTTATCTGATCAATGCTTATTCCTTCCCTAGTCTGTTGAGTTCCACAAGGAATGGGATCATGTCTGCTTTATTTATCCATGTAGTCCCAGGGCTTAGCACAACTAGATGCAAAACCGAACCAAACCAGTTGTTTATTATTTTTGAGTAAGTGAAGGAACAAGTGAGTCCCTTACACCAGTCTGAGTATATGTGTCCACGGGTGCCTGAGCCTGAATGGGTGTCTGTGGGGGAGCAGGTCATGGGAGATGGACCCGTCCTCTCCAGCTGTCCTCCCCCTTCCCCGTCCCCTCCCCTGCCCATGCTGCACTGTCCAGCACTCCCAGCAGCCTCTCTCCTCTCTGAGTGGCTGGAGGAAGACGCTGGTCTCCAGCTGCCTCCGCTCGGCTGCCCTTGTGCAGTTGTCTGCCAGTTGTGCACGCCGATTACTATGAATGCCACCATCTGGTACGCCACGTGGACATCATAATCTTTTCTTAATTACATTAGCAGCGCAATCAGTTACTGCATTACAAGGCCGGCGATGAGCTTTTAAATCTTGGTGGAAATCATAAATAATTGCACTAAGTACCAGGCGCCAGATGTGTGTGCCAACTTTGGTTGCACTAGATAAATAGTAACCTTACAAGAGTGTTAGACAGCAGGCGGTCCGGCCGGCCACCAGGCCACACCACACCTGGGGCCCCACTGCAGGAAGGCCCCCACCGACCGTGCACCTGAACAGAGGCTCAGAGACGCCCCGAGTGTGTGGGCGCCGGGGAGAGAGAGGCATTTTCAGAGCCAGAGAGGGCGCAGGAGGAATGTGGAGAAAGACAAAGGGAAAATGAGGTGGGTGGATGGAAAGGGAGAGACAATAGGAGAAGAGAAGTGGGGGAGGAGGAGGAAAGAGAGATGAGCAGAGAAAGAACAGGTGCCCATGGAGAGAAAGGGAGAGACACGCCGAGACAGAGACAAAAGAGACACACACAGAGACACAGAGGAATGGCTGAGGCCCATAGAGTGTGACAGAGACAGAGATAAACAGAGTGTGAGTAAAAAGTCCTGGAGGACTGGGGAGGCTGAGAGAACAAAGGGCAGGCCTTATTTCTGCCGACCTTTCGCTCTTGGCCAGCAGCCGAGAGGGCTCCCAGGCACCAGCTCGGCTACTTAGGGAAGCTGACACATGGTCAGAGGGTGGGAGAGGCAGTCGCCAGGCCGGGGGGACTTCCGGCAGGAGGATGCTCAAGGCTCTGGGAGGAAACTCTCCTTCCTTCCTTCTCTCCCTCTTTCTGAAAACCTCCTGCATCTCTGAGGGAGGAAGTGGCCACAGGGGATGCAGAGGAAGCACTTCTGGTTTGTGCAGAGGTGGCTACTGAAGTTGCTTTAGGTAGCTAGAAAGCCCAGGATGGGGGAAGTCTGTTTGAGGGCATGACTTTTAAGTTGAGACATGTACGATAAGTCACAGTTAGCCACATGAAGCGCCAGTGAAAGAAGGGGAGCGGGTTCCAGGACACGGGAGAGAGCAGGTGCAAAGGCCCAGACGCAGGAAGTAACTTAGCGTGCTTAAGAATCTAAGAGAGAGAGGAGAGGCGCCTGGGTAGCTTAGTCAGTTAAGCATCCGACTCATTCATGAAATCGAGCCCCACGTTGGACTCTGCGCTGATGGCACGGGTTCTGCTTAGGATTCTCTTTCTCTCTCCCTCTGCCCCTCTTCTCCCCCCAAAATAAATAAATAAACATTTAAGAAAAAAAGAATCATAGAGGGGAAAAGAGAGAGAGAGAGAGAGAGAGAGAGAGAGAGAGCGAGCAGATACGGCTCCAGCAAAGAAAACAATAGAGAGAGTTAGAGAACTGTAGATAAAATGGATGGTTGAAGATGAATTTGTTTCTACTCACTCCTGAAATCTTACCAAAATGGACTTTAATGGAATTTAAAGATGTATAAACCCACATGATAAAGAGAACAGGAGAGAGGACAAAAGCAGACAGAGTGTTTAACAAAATTTTGGAATCCAGGAAAATGGATGATGGTGACTGACTTACAGAGCAGGGAAAGCTGAAATCTGAGTCTGCAGGAAGGGAAGCCAACTAGAAGGAAACCAAATGGCCCCAGAGACCCGGGCAGGGCTCAGGGATGGACACTAGGTACATCCCAAGGGGACTGGGAAGGCACATTCATGCCTCAGGGGACGGACCATACCTCCCACCACAGCCAAACACACAAAATTTACCCTCTAAGAGGTGGACCAGAGGCTCTGGGCTTACAGCACTAGCTAAGCAAAGAGTGAGGCCCAGACTCAAACCAGCATCACTGTCCTCTCATGGTGCCCACAGGATGCTTGGCAGATGGGCTTAGAGTTGTCTCCATGCCTCCTTTTTCCTCCAGGTCAAGCAACTGGAAAAATGTATTCTCTGGGAAAACTGCCTAGCACAAGGAAAGAGGTCTAGAGAGACCACAAAGGGCTCTCCAATGAAATAGCCAGTGTCTGTCAGATCACCCTTCGGTGAACGCCCTGCATCTACACAGAGCTTCTAGTCAGGTCTTAACACAATACTTCGAAATATGAATGACAGCTGATTATCACCAGATATTTGTAGAAAACTCTGGAATGAAAGATGGAAACCAGAGATTTAGGAAAATAGGAAAAATTAAGTAGGAGGAAAGAGAAACAATACAGAAAGCAGGGAAACATTTGAATAAATATCTACAAACAATATCCTCTGAAAGATAAGACACTGCAGCCATAAAATGAGATCAGAATGCTATCTATATATATTTTTTAATGTTTTTATTTATTTTTGAGACAGAGGGAGACAGAGCATGAGCAGGGCAGGGGAAGAGAGAGAGGGAGACACAGAATCCGAAGCAGGCTCCAGGTTCCAAGCTGTCGGCATAGAGCCTGACGCGGGGCTCGAACTCACGGAGTGTGAGATCGTGACCTGAGCTGAAGTTGGACACTCAACCAACTGAGCCACCCAGGCGCCCCTACCTATGTATTTTTTTTTTTAATTTTTTTTTCAACGTTTATTTATTTTTGGGACAGAGAGAGACAGAGCATGAACGGGGGAGGGGCAGAGAGAGAGAGACACACAGAATCAGAAACAGGCTCCAGGCTCTGAGCCATCAGCCCAGAGCCTGATGCGGGGCTCGAACTCATGGACCGCGAGATCGTGACCTGGCTGAAGTCGGACGCTTAACCGACTGCACCACCCAGGCGCCCCTACCTATGTATTTTTTAAAGGAATGTTGAGAGAACATGACAGGACTGGAAGATAAAGTTAAGATAACCCAGAAGTTAGAGTAAAAAGATAAAGAGAATTTTCTTTAAAACAGAAAATAAAATATGAAAAAATTAGGCATATCATTGTGAAATTTTAGAATACCAAGAATAAAGAGAGATCCTAGAAACTTCCAGAAAGGAAGAAATTTGTACACAAAGAACCAGAATGGTATTGAATTTCCAAAAAGCAAATCTGGAAGCTAGAAGACCGGGAGCAAAGATTTTCATATTATAAGGGGAATTAACTGCCAGCCAAGAATTCGGCATCTCGGTTATTGATTAACTGTGAAAGAAGAATAAATACATTATCAGACATGCAAGACTTAAAAAAAATAATTAGCTCCTCAGCATTCCTTCTGAGGATGCTGCTAAAAGACATACTACAGCTAAAAGAGGGAGAAAACCAAGAAAGACAAAAGGATGGAATATGGGAAATGAGATCCAACAAAAAGGTAAAGGGAAAATCTGGAGGATGGGAAGGAAATATCCCAAGATGACAGTCATACGCCAGGGAAGCCTTGAGAAAAATAACTCTGGATCACAACAGAAATATGTAAGGCCACAGGAAAGCTATGTCCAGTAGAGAAAAAAATATGATAGATTACCTGATGAATGTGACGATACCGGGAGGAGTATTTTAGTTCATTGGCAAGTTTGAGGCCTAAGTGGTGAAGAATCAGAAAACCAGGCAAGTGTAAAAACCAAATGAATTATTAACTCCAGGAAAAACAAAAGTTGTACAACAAAAGAATGTATTAATAGTACACACTACATGGCTCAGCCGTGATCGATCTTTACATAGCCCTAATTATACAAATGCTGAAATGTTCAGATTACCAAACGTTGTGATGTAACCATGTTGGTAGGATGAGAAGAGGGGAAGTGTGTAGTCTGATGTAAGAGAACTAAATCTTCATCTAATTCTTACTAGAAAGTGAGTAGATTTTTCTTCAAAAATGTGGAACTAGCAACATAAAGAGTTGCTTTGAAATACAAAGGCAAATAGCCGAAGAGATCACCAGAAGCTGAAAGTTGCTGTCTCACGGGAAGGGGAAACTGAGGATGTAGCAGGGACCCCTGCTTTTTTGTTATATACCTTACACTGCTATTTGATTCTATATCATGTACATCAACTTTGATATAAAATTTAAAATTCAATTACAAGAAATCAAGAGGTGGCTTGAAATTGAGGTTAGCAAGATGAACAGGCACCAGACTGCCAACAGGCACCTGCTACCAGGGCCTCGGAGGCCATCTTAAACCAGTTTCCAAGAGCAATGGGGATCCATAGAGGACTTTCGGTAGGGGAGTGACACCGTCCTATCTACTTTATGACCCAGCCAACAAGAGCTAAGAGGCAGGCTGCCTGTGCCCTGTCAGCTTCGCACATGGGACTAAATACAACTTTTGGCTAAGCAGCGTTCTCCTGCCCTCTCTGGAAGCAGTATATTCTGCAAAGGGTGTGGTCCACTCCATTTCATCTGTTCTTTGTGCCATATATTCCCCAGGCAGTGCTGGATGTGGACATGAAACACGGAATCCTGGTTCTGTTACTTTTGAGCTATGTGACTTTGGGCAAGTTGTTACTCTTTTTCTGAGCCTCAGTTTCCTCAACTGTAAAATGAGGATAATAACAGAACAGAACTCATGTGGTTGCTGTGAAAATATACATGGTTAGTGTAAAGGCAAAACACACAAATTCCTGTCTCTTGGGGGATCAGAAAATATGCACAGGATAAACCGGTGGGAAAACTGGAAGGAAAGACCCTTTGAACGGCCCATCCACTTGATGTGCTCCTGCCCGGGCTTACCTCACCTGCTCTCAATGAGACCATTTAAATAAAATGTTTTTAACGTTTATTTAGTTTGGAGAGACAGAGAGAACAGAGTGCAAGCGGGGGTGGGGGGGGGGGTGGGAGGGGCAGAGAGAGAGGGAGACACAGAATCAGCACAGCGCCCGACACGGGACTCGAACGCACGAACAGTGAGATCACGACCTGAGCCAACGCCCCTCAATGAGACCATTTCTGCCTTTGCCTTTAAAACAAAAGGTGTATTCAGACTGAAGTGGGTTTGAATCCCATCTTTGCTACTTGGCACTTGTGAGAAAAGTGCCTCACTTCTGAGATCCACTTTACCAGATGAAACATGCAGACTCCACTCCCACAGGGCTGCTGTGAGGAGTCAGCGACATGGACGACACAGAGGTGCTGAGAGAAACCCAACACCCCGCCCTTGGTGTTTCCTTCCATGAGGACCGGGTTCTGTCGGGTCTAACACCCCTGCTCCTCGGCTCACCCGTTCACTTCTCCCTGCAGAAGGGTGGGACTTGCTTGGTAGGGGAGTTTGGGGTGAAGAACTGGGTGCAGCTCGGCCCCTTCCCCACTCTGTTCTCTGGAGCCGGCCGTCCACGGGAAGCCCCCCGTTCTGGACATCTCCTCCCGGCCTTAAATGTGCAGGTGCAAGCATGACCCTCGGGGACAAAGCTCCGATGTGGGTGGGGAGGTCTGCTCATTCAGAGGGGGGTTACATTCAGGGGTAGACTAGGAGCAGAACTGGGGAGCAAACTAATATTCAAGGACTGAGGGTTTGGGGGGGGGGGCCATACCAGCGGGCTGTTTCCACTGGCAAGTTGCTGCTTTTATGGAGGCACAGGCCTCAGTAAAAGTGGGTCGTGCCGCTGCCTCAGGGTAAGGGCGGTTACAGCTGTTACAGAACATACACTGCCCAGTTGAGCATGGGCCATGCAGGTAGCTCTCAGCAGACGTCAGCAGGCTGTGAGGCCTCAGCGGGCAGGCAGAGCAGAGCAGATGCTCTGATTATAGGGAAAAGAAGGCACTTTATCCATATCCATATGCTGCATTAGTTTCTTATTGCTATTCTAAGAAATTAAGACAAACTTAGTGGCTTAAGACAACACAAATCTATTGTCTTACACTTCTGGAGGTCACAAGTCCAAACTAGGTCTCACTGGGCCAAAATCGAGGCGTTGGGAGGGCTGGACTGTATCTGGAGGCTCCAGGAAGAATGTTTCCTTGCCTTTTCCAGCTTCTAGAAGCCTCTGCATTCCTTGGCTCATGACCACCTCCTCCATCTTCAAAGCCAGCAGCTAGCATCTTCCAACCTCTCTCTGCTTCTGTTGTTACATCAACTTTTCTTCACCCCGAACTTCCTGCCTCCTTCTTATAGGGACTCTTGGGATTACATTTAGACCTCACTGGGATAATCTAGTCTGATCCCCCTATTTCAAGATCCTTCACTTAACACCCCAGAATATCCCTTTTAACATGTAAAGTAACATAGTCACAGATTCTGGAGACTAAGACGTGTACATCTTGGAAAGCCATTATTCAGCCTACCGCATGAACCTTTCAGACATTAAGGAGAGGAACAATGACTTTTTGTTCTTACTCTTGTTTTCATAAAATTTATACTGCACCAAAGTTCCATGCATGCTACACAATATGCATGCATGAGCCCCCACCTTTATACTATTAATACGAGAATCGGGTAGACAGTATAGGTAGGCTGCCAAAATTCCACGCCCTTCTATGTGTCCTTATGGTACATTCGGGGCCAAAGGAAGCTGTGTGTTTATGTGGCTTCCTCATAAGCTCTTACAGGTCACACTTCCCACCACATGGTCTAAAGTTGGCTCTGGAATAATCATAGCTTTGGACTTTAGAGATCTAAATTGAGACTTCACTCTCAAGAGAGCAGCATATTTTATTAATGTCCAAATAAAAAGGAAACGGGAATCTTAGGCTCACAGAGAAATAACTCCATAAAATTTCTGCAAACCCAAAAAACTAGAGAGGAGTTAAGAAATCCTGTCCTTGGAGGATTCTGTCTCTGAGAATGAAGTTGTCCAGAAAGTTGAGGTATACAGAGAAAAGTATACTTCAGACTATCAGAGCAGGAAGCAGTGGAAAAAAGAAAACAATTAAAAACAGCCCCACTGAGCGGAGGAAAAGAATGATTGAGAACTCTGGACCAGACGGTACAGCTATGAAATGGCAAATCTGACCTTGAAGGTAGAAGAGACTGATATGGAAGGGAAAGGCAGACAGAGCACATCTTAGTTGTTACTACACCAGAAATAGTGACTGAGGAATATGCCAGAGGAAAAATAAGCAAGATCCCAGAGAGAAAACTAGGAAAATTCTCCCCAAGGGAACCACATGCAGGGAACCAGTGGGAGACGGCCTCTTACACACACGCACATGAGTGTGTATGTGTGTGTGTGTGCGCGCACACACACAGTGTATGATATCACACAGTGTATCATATCACTGGAGCAACTGGGAACTCGCCACTTAGACACTGGGGCATCTAGACCAAGGAGTTACAGAAAATCTGGACAAATCTGAGAGGAGAGAGAAAGAAGATTAGCACAAAATACTAGAAGCATTACCAAGTGAGTTTCAAACTGATGGCACCATTGTAGCTGGAGATCAAGTTATTACTTGGCCCCTAAGAGAATGGCCTGATAAATCTCAGGAATTAGGACTTTCTCCAGCAGTGGTTCATAGCCTTGACTGCACATTAGAATCACCTGGGGAACCTTTCCAACACAGTGATGCTTGAGCACCACCCCAGATCAAATAAATCAATCAGCACCATGGGCAAGGGTCCTCAAACTTGAGTAGGCACAAGAATGCCCCGGAGGGCTTGAGAAAACCCTGACTTCTGGGCTCCGCCCCCACAGTTTCCGATCAGTAGCACCGGGGTGATGCTTGAGAATTTTGACTTTTTAACCAATTCCCAGGTGATGCTGAGGCTGCTGCCCAGGGACCCCCCACTTTGAGAGCCGCTTTTTCTAAGGAAAGGCACTGCAAAGGTAAGAAAGATGAAACGAGGGCCGGGCGGGACAATGACAGATGGAGGAGGCCTCGGTTAGATCTCCAGGGAAGGATTACCTATTTAGGAAGTGAGGACTTCGGATGCTTACAGCATGGCCAGGACTTTCTGATCTCATTACCTCTCACTCTGGGAGCTCTCCTAAGACAAAAAGGGTGCCTTCCTGGAAGGTGAATGGAAATACATGAGGACATGAGACTGCAGGGAGCTACCCTGCGAGTAGGAAAAGTTGAAGTCAAAAGTCTCCATGAGGCACAGATCAAAGCGAGTCTGCACCTGCAAATGCCCGAGGGAGGGAACTTGGTCCTCACCAGGACCCCAGGGAAACAGGTTACAGGGACTTCAACAGCAGCTCCAGTCCAGGCATCTGCTGAGAGCAATTCTGCAGCAGAAGTATGAAGATGACGACGAGAGTTTCTTTAAAACATTGGTTCTCACACTTTGCTGCACACTAGAATTACCTGAAGGACTTTTAATCTGCCTGGTGTAGGCCACAACCCATATCAATTAAATCGGAATTTCTGGGGGTGGTACCCAGGCACTCATAGCTTATAAAACTCCCCGGGGGGCTCCAAAGGGCAGACAAGTTTAAGGGCAGGACCTTGCTATTCAAAGCGTGGCTGCTGAACCAGCAGCCCGGGTTATTCCCTGAGAGCTTGTTAGAAATGCAGAATCTCAGGGGCACCCGGCTGGCTCAGTTGGTTGAGCGTCTGACTTGGCCTCAGGTCATGGTCTCACGGTTTGTGAGTTCAAGCCCTGAGTCGGGCTCTCTGCTGACAGCTCAGAGCCTGGAGTCTACTTCAGCTTCTGTGTCTCCCTCTCTCTCTCTGCCCCTCCCCTGTTCACACTCTGTCTCTCTCTCTCTCTCTCTCTCTCAAAAATAAATAAACATTAAAAAAAAAAAAAAAAAAAAAAAGAAATGCCGAATTGCCGAATTTCAGGTCTTATCCTGGAACCACTGAATCAGAATCTGCTTGTTATCAATGTCTCCAGGGATCTGTAAGCACATAAATGTCTGGGAAGCACCGCTCTAGAAAGCCCAAGCAGTTCCAAAGCAAGAGGCATTGGCAGCAGGAGCTGGGTGTAGCCCCTAAAACACCTACTCCAAGACCCCTGGAGGCTATGTCATCAGAGAGGGTTCAGCTCATCACTGGCATTCCAGAAACACAAGGCCCTCTCTGTGGAATAATGCTACAGGGGAAGGAGGTGCTCTCAGACAAAATCTGCCAAGTTGTTAACAGCGGCTGCCTTCAGGAAGGAGGGTAGGTAGTAAAGCAGGAAGCTTGAGGGGTTTTTTTTCTGTACAATCTGAAATTCCTCACTCTGTGTGTGTGTGTGTGTGTGTGTGTGTGTGTGTGTGTGTGTGTGTGTGTTTGGGGAATTGGTAAGGATTATGTTGATGGTGAGATTATGGGATATTCTTTAACATTTTCTTTATTAAAAAATCTAATAAATGGTACTATTTTTTAAAAAGCAATATACAAAGCAAAAGCTATTAGAAATACCAAGATGAATTTGGCGAGATCACAATCTTAATAGGATACCTTAATATTATTGCATCACTTTGTCAAATCAAGTAGGCAAAAAGAAATAAAAATATGGGACATATGAATAATTGCATTAATAAGGTGATTTACTAGATACATTTCAAAATCTATAATCTACATACATAGAATACATAACCTTAACACATTCCACTTGGCATTTAAAAAAAAATGAAACATTTTTCTAGCCCACAAAGGGAGTGGTAAGGAAGTTTAAGCCCCATGAGGGCAGAGAACAGGACTGTCTTGTCACCGGTAATCCTTAGTGCCAAGCACAGTGGCTGCTGTAATGTAGGGACTCAATAAATACTGATTACAGGAAGAGGCTATACGCAATAAAATAAAAAGTTCATAAGTAAAGTCTGAGCAAATAAAAAGCTCAAAGCATTTGGAATATGAAAGAAACTCTCCCTTAAGTAATCTTTAAAGTCAATATAATATCAACTGCAACTCAATAGGATTTTTCATGGAATTTTACAAGTTGAAATGAATACAGAAGAGCAAACGCACGTGAACTGACCAAATACCCGTTACACATAATCTATTTTTTATTCTGTAAGATTCCTAACTTTGTAAAATTATAGAAATTAAAATGGTGTGACATTGGTGCAGGAGAAGACAATTAAATCAATAGATAGTAGAACTGAGTGGAATTCAGATAGATCATCCATTGATGTATTAATCTAAATAAGATGCACTATCGGATGTGTGAGGAAATTATATACCACTCAACAAATGATGTTGGAACAATTGACTCTTATATGAAAAAAAATAAAATTATATCCTTACCTCCCACTATCCATAAGGAAAAAGTTCCGGTGGATTACAGGCCTAAAAGCAGAACACAAAACAACGGTGTTAGAAGAAATACGGGAGCTTGTATTATCAACTGGAGGTATGGGAAGTTTCTTAAATAAAGCATAAAAACTAAAAGCCATAAATGCAAAGTTTAATAAAGTTGACTACCCTGTAAGCCATAATTCTTACAAGTCATTAAGACAATCTAGACTAGGAAATGGACAAGAATATGAACAGGCAATTCACAGAAAATGAAATGCAAATGGTCAGTAATCATATATATTTTTTAAATTTTAATTTTACTTTAGAGAATGCTCATGAGCAAGGGAGGGGCAGAGGGAGAGGGAGAGAGAGAGTCCCAAGCAGGATCCACATTCAGCACGGAGCTGGACACGAGGTTCGATCCTATGACTCTAGAATCATGACCGGAGCCAGAATCATGAGTCATACGCTCAACCAAAAAAGCCACCCAGGCGCCCATGGTCGATAACCATATCTTAAAAGATTTTTCATTTTACTTGTAATCAGGGGACTAAATACAAAGTAAAATAAAGAGATATTTTCATTCACTAGTTCAGCTATTTTTTTTTCAAGTTCAAGAGTAACAAGTGTTGACAGGATGGGGGTAATAGATTTACACATTATGAGAAGAATATGAAATATATATGAAAATGTACATAAAATGGAATTCCCACATGAAGGCATTTGGGCAGGATCAAAATTTTAAAAATGCATATTCTATAACATAGCAATTCCCTACTTTTGCTTCTATCTTACAGAAACACTGGCGTGCATTCCTAAGGCATGTTATATGTGATTTTTACTGCAAACCCTAGAAATAATCTTAGCGTCCAAGCAAAACGTAGTTGAATAAACTATATTAAATCCATACTACGCAATAAATTGCAACACTGAAAATCAGTTTGATGCATAGATATTGACAGGAAAGATGCTTATTACCGATGGAAAAAGAAAGATACAGGATAGTATATACAATATGATACCCTATCTGTTAAAAAACAAGCCACAGCAAAACAAACTGTGTTTTCTCTAAGTGCAGATATATAAATGCCAAAAATCTGGAGTGCCACTCAATAGACAAACTGAGATGACGTGGCACCCCTTTCTGCTCTCATCTAGAATCTTCCTAGAAATCTTACATAAAATATTCCACATTTTCAAAACACAAACCTATTCATTCTCTCTCTCTCATTCACACACACACACACACACACACACACACAAATGAAAATGCCCAGATATGAGAAATAAAGAGGGATGTTTTCAAAACCCAAACTGGAGTTCACTAGCCCTGAGATGAGGAGACCACATATTCAATAGAGAATTCGTTTGGAGAAGTTTTAAAGCAACATGGAATTAGATTTCTAGATAAAATAAGGTGTAGAGTGTGGGAGGGAGTGGTCATCAGATGCTTAACACTTTAGGATGAGGGTTTGAATACTGATTAACTTCCGACTTTGGTAATTCAAGCATGCATTATAAAAAGTTAAGTTTATCCTCTGAAAACAGAGAAATAGATACTAAAACTTCCAAACCACTGGAGGAGAAAAAAGGAGGGAGGGAATAAAGGGGAGGGAATAAAGATATCAAATACAAGGCAGAAAACAGGGGTGGGGAGAGAATAAGTAAAGAGAAAGCACAGGAAACAGCATAAAATAAGATGGTAAAAATATATGTTAGTATTAAAAATAAATATAAATGGACCAACTCTGCCAATTAAAAGACAAAGAAGTTTAGATTGGGGGAGAAAAAAGCAAATAGCTATAGGCAGTGTAAGATCATGTGTCAGGAAGATTCAAAATAAAAGAACAGAGAATGTTATGTTGGAGAAATTTAATTAGAAAATAACTTAAGAGGCACCTGAGTGGCTTGGTCGGTTAAGTGTCTGACTCTTGATTTCAGCTCAGGTCATGAACTCACATGAGGTTTAAGCCCCATGTCAGGCTCTGTGCTGAGAGCTTGGGATTCTATCTCTCTTCCTCTCTTTCTTTCTCTCTCAAAATAAATAAATAGACATTAAAAAATAACTTAAAAGGTGGTATAGCTATATTAACAGCTGGCAAAATAGATTTTCAGACAAAAGCGCTAATAAAGAGTGATGTTACATAATGATACAAAATAATTAACAGAAAGGATATAAGAATCTTAAACTTGTATGCACCTAACAGCAACCTCAAAGTGTATACAGCAAAACGTGACTGGAATTATAAGGAAAAGCAGATACATCCACAATCATAGAGGGAGATTTTTTAATAAATTCTCTTTCATATGTATGTCAAGCAGATGAAAAATAAAATTAGTAAAGATAAAGAAGACTTGAACAATACAGTTAACAAGCTTGAACTTGTAAATCTGTTTAGAAGCCGGTACTTAAAATTTAGACAAGAATCAATCTTTTCAAGTATCTGTGGAACAGTCATAAAAGTAACCAAGTACTAGACCAGAAAAGTCTTTGAAAACTCCAAGACATGCAGACCATGTACGCTGACGACAAATAAAATGAGAAATAAATTACAAATAGATGGCTAACACACCCCATTGATTCAGAAAGTTTAACAAAAATAAAAGTATTATATTTTAAAAACATGGGAGGCAATACTGAAAGAAGAAAGTGTTTTAAAAAGATGGAAAATCACTGAGTTAAGCATCTAATTTCAGTAGTTAGCAAAAGAGTAACTAAGTAAACATAAATGGCAATGATAAAAATGAGAAGAAAACAGAAATCAATTACATATCAATTAAATTAACAGTACAGAAGATTTTTTAAGCCCCTAAATTGGTTCTTTGCAAAGACTAATAAAATATACAAACTTCTATCAAGATTTATCAAGAAAAGAGAGAGAAGGCTTAAATAAATAATATTAAGAATGAAAAGCAGGAGGGACAGGACATCAGATATAATAAATCACGGGAGGACACTGCAAAGAAGTTTATAACAATAAATGAAAATTTTGAACAATTTCATTGATAAGTGTAGTATATAAAAGTGACCCAGGAAGAAAGAAGAAACCTGCATAGATGTTTAATCACTAATAAAATGGCATCCATAGTTTAGACTCTACCCACAGAAACAAAACAAAATTATCAGGCACCGATGATTCTGTAGGTGAGAGTTATCAATACTTAAAGGAATACAAAATCCTTATTCTTTACAACATGTTTTAATGAACAGAATAAAAGGGGGGGGGGGGAGGGAAGCTCCTTAACACATTTTATGAAGCTGGGCAACATTAAAACCAAAACAGACAAGGAAGCCACAAGGACCACATGTTACAAGACAATCTTACTTGTGAGCATAGATGTAAAAAGCTAAATAAAATACAGTAAAACTGTGGATAGCGAGTAACTTGGTCTGTATTATGCAAGACAAGCAAACGTTTCTAACAAATTTTAACTTGAGAAACAAGCTATGTCTTGCAATACGAGTAGTACATGATGCCGGATGTCACATGATCACAAATGAGCCAATGGTTCTTGAAATTCGCTTTGATGTATGAGTACTTTGGGTTACAAGAATGTTTCCAGAATGAATTATGCTCACAAACCAAGGTTTTACTGTATTAAACAAGTTGAGCAATGAATGAAAAATGGAGCAAGACATTATAAACAAGTAGAGATTCTTTGAGGAATACACAGATAAAAATTTAAAATATTTTAAATGTTAGCATCTAAAAATATTAATGTAATTAGCCTAGCTTTATTTATATATATATATATATAATATTAAAGTCATTAGCCTAGATATATATATTAAGTTATATATATTAATATATATATATTAAGTTTTTATTTATTTACTTGGGTAATCCCTACACTCAACATGGGGCTCAAACCCATGACCCTGAGATCAAGAGTCGCACACTCCACCGACTGAGCCAGCCAGGTGCCCCACAGCCCGGTGATATAATAAACAAACAACATCGTACCCTCTCAACAAATGTGGGGGAAAGCATGTGATAAAGCTGAATGCTTATGTATGAAAAGTTATCTAGGGAACAGAAAAGAGCTTACCTGGTCTTATAAGGGGTATGTATTGGTCGAAGGGTACAAACCTCCAGCTATAAGATGACTAAGTTCTGGGGCTGTAATGCACGGCATGGTGACTATAGCTAGTAATTCTGCATTGTACAGATGAGAGCTGCTAAGAGAGTAAACCTTCAGTGTTCTCACAACTACGACCACCATCACAACAAAAATGGTAATTATGTGAGGTGAGGATGTACTAACTAACCTTATTATGAGAATCATTTTGTAATATATATATGTATCAAATCACCGCGCTGTACACCTTAAATTTGCACAATATTATATGGCAACCATATCGCAATAAAGCTGGAAAAAAGAAAGCCAAAAAAAGAGAGAGAGAGAGAGAGAAGTTACAATACTCATGGTGGTTAGTGCTGAAGAGCAAACAGCATTTCTGTGAAATTCAGACAGAAGCAAAAAAAAAAAAAAAAAAAAAGATCACTATCACCACTTGTATTCAATAGTAGGCAAATACAACTGATGAGACAAAAATAAAAGATATGTGGATTAGAAATGACAGAATTGTCATTATTCCCAGATTTAAAAATCACTGTTTACGCTGGAAAAAACTCCAGGAAAATCTACCAACACGCCATCAGGGTAGTAGAGTTCCCGAAGCCTGCTAAATACAAATTCCATATATAAAAATGGACTACATTCCCATACACTAGGAACAGTTAAAAGATGTAATTCAAAAAGAAGATACCACTCACAATGACAATATCCATAAGATGTATACGAACTTTAAAGAGAAAATTATAAAACTTCACTGAAGGATATAAAAGGACTGAATGAATGGATAACTCATGTTAGTGGATGTGAAGCCTCAATATCACAAAGATGGCAATTCTCTCTAAATTGGCGTATAGATTTGACACAGTGTCATTCCAAAATATCAAGGGAGTTTTTCACGGAACTTGATAAACGGCTCCCAAAATATGTATGGAATCGTAGAAGGTCAAGAAGAGCTTTTTTTTTTTTTTTCTCTCAGTGTGTGTGTAAGCTCATGTATTCTATGATGTATTCTTTTTTTTTTTTTTTAATTTTTAAAAATGTTTATTTTTGAGAAAGGGAGAAAAAGACAAAGTGCGAGCAGGGGAGCAGCAGAGAGAGAGGGAGACACAGAATCTGAAGCAGGCTCCAGGCTCTGAGCCATCAGCACAGAGCCCGATGCGGGGCGTGAATTCACAGATCATGAGATCATGACCTGAGCCGAAGTTGGACGCTTAACCGACTGAGCCACCCATGTGCCCCACTGTGATGTATTCTTTTGCTAGATATGAAGACTTAATATGAAGCTAGAGTAATTTAAGTATCACGGCATTAGCACCAGGACAGACAAATAGATCAAAAGAACAGAAAAGAGAGCCTGGAAACAGCCACACATATAAGGGATCAGCATAAAAGAGTCACAAAAGAATGGACCATTCAATCAATGATACTATAATAAAGGATAATGGGACGGTGGAATTAGAATACTGCCATTTTCCAAGCTCTGATGAAGTGATGGATCTAGGCACATCAGTGGTTGTTAATATCCCAAAAATGTGACGTTAGACATTATGTACCTGCTGACAGAAATACACAAAATCCTGTATGAAATATTCTTGCCAAATGTCAAACCTGAATGCCATCAGGTCTCTAAACTAACTATTTATAGGAAACAGCAGGACAGAGGAACATGTTAAATGATACCACAAATATACCATCAGAAAAACCTAGAATGTGGGAACCTATAGAACCAACAGTCTAATTTCCTTAATAAATAAATTTCAAGAGGAAAAAAGGAGGGATACTGATATGTTAAAATACATTCAGGACAATTCTATCAATAGCAATACATGGACTTTACTTGGGTTCTGATTCAAACCAACTGCAAAAAGAAAATTATACAATTTGTAGAAATTTGTTTATTGGTATTAAGGAATTAATGTTTTTTAGGTACAATAATGTTATTGTGGGTCAAAAGAGATCCAATCTTTTAAAGATTCATGCTCAAATATTTACAGAATAAATTATATGATGTCTGACTTTGCTTCAAAATAATGCAGAATAGGGAATGATTGGCACTATCATGAAGTTTATTATCTTATTTTCTGTACTTCTGTATGCGTTGGAAAATTTTTAAAGTCAAAAGTCAAAAAAGGGGAAAAATAATGCTGGAATGGTTATCCACATGAAGAAAACACAAAATAAAATCCCTAGCACTGTATAACAAAGTATACATCATATAAGAAATTAATTCCGGGTGGATTAAAAAAGACTAATTGTAAATGGCAAAAATCTTGACAATTTTGTAAGGAAATACAGGGACACGTGTTTATGACACTGGGGTGGGAAGGATTTCCTATGCAAGACAGAAAAAGCACTAAACCATAAAGGCAACCATTGAAAAACTTGAGTACCTAAAAATAAAATATGTGTATACAACAAATGACAATATAAACAAAGTGAAAGAAACACAAACCAAAGTGAAAACAGAGCACAGTTTGGGAGAAATGATCTGCAACAAAGTATTAGTGTCTACAACATATAATGAACTTTAACAAATCAATGGGGGGGGGGATGGAAAAAGGCTTATGAACAGGGACTCTGAAGAGAAAACCTCAATAGTAAATAAATAGGTGAAAAGCTGTCCAACTCATAGGTAATCAAGACAATGCAACTAAAGGCAGGCGCACTTGGGTGGCTCAGTCAGTTAAGCATCTGACTCTTGATCTCAGTTCAGACCACGATCTCACGAACCGTGAGATCAAGCCCTGCATCTGACTCTGCGCTGACAGTGCGGAGCCTGCTTGGAATTCTCCCCCTGTCTTTCTCTCTCTCCCTCTCTCTTTGCCCACCCCCCGCTTGTGCTTGCCCTCTCTCTCCTTCAAAATAAGGATAAATAAACTTAAAAGCAACAATGAAATACATTCCACATCCACCCACTGGCAAAACTTAAAAATCAGATGATAGCAATGATGGGGAGGAAGCACTCTTACAGAGCCTGGTGCTGGTGGGAAGGCACACTGGTGCAATCACACTGGAGATATTTTGATAATACTGGACCTATTCCAGTGGAAGGTGCACTTACCTTGTGATTTAACAAGCCTACAGCCACATATGTACCCTAGACAAATTCTCCTCCGTGTGCCTAGGAAGACATGGATAAGAATGCTTATCAGGTACTCTATGTGATTATTTAAAAATGGAAACAACTAGACCTTAGAAAGGAAATGGGAAAATATTAATACGATGAAATACTGCAAACAGATAAACATGAGTTGAGTATGTGTATTAACCTGAGTAAATCTCAAACTCTTTTAAAAAGTTAGAGATGGTAGGATACTATTCATGTACACTTAAGAACACACAAAATAATTCTGTGTATAGTTTGTGGATATATGTTTATGTTGTAAACATACGGGTTGTGTGCTTTGCGGGGGGCGAGGGCGGGGGGGGGGGGGGTGGGAAGAGGGCAAGATAGGGATGGGCAGGTGGGAGGACTTCCAAACTCTGATAATGGTAAAATGAGTATCTGTTATATCCTTTCCTGTACCTTTTTGTATGTTTAAGATATTTCATAATTAAGATTCTTTTTAAAAGAAAAATGCATGGGCTTAATAGCCTCAAAACATTATCCTTGTCGCACATTAATTAAAGATGATATGATTTTTCTATCTGGGAAGCCTTAGATAATTAACTGAAAAATACAACTAATAAGAAACAGTGGCTATCTCTAGGGGCAGAATTATCGAGGTACTTTCACTTTCTAATCTTTTAAATGGTTTGAATTTTAAAATGATGAACATGTAGGACCTTTATATTCAAAAAACAGTAATGATGTTTCCCTTTTGAAAATTAAATAAAATGGAGAGGTGAAAAAAACAAAACATGAAGACCATTTGGTAAGATGGCCGTTTATGAAGCGAACATGGCAATAAAAATGTGAAGTAATACTGGGATAAAAATACAATTGAAGAGGGTAACACAAATTATTAAATAACAAAAAAAGAAGTGCGGCTTTATGAAGAGAACCATACAACCTGACATAAAAGGAGACCCGGCTACACGAGAAAAGTACAAGAATAAACGAGGAATGTTCCAGAAAGAGAAGAGTTGATACGCACAACGGAAATGAATCCATTCTAATCATTCTATCTTTAAAAGACTGCATTTTCCACTTAATGGCAATTAATGAAACTATTTCCATGGTACTAAATATTTTGCAGAAGTTCTTAAGCTGAGCTACTCCTAGGGAGTCTAGGGGTCCTTAAACTCATTGAAATTAAATGCAAACTTTTCTGCACGTATGAATTTTTCTGTGGACAGTATCCACATCTGGAGACAGCTTTTGAGAGATACTAAAGTAGGCCATCCCAAAGAAAGACTAAGAACCATTAAGACTGGGGCGCCTGGGTGGCGCAGTCGGTTAAGCGTCCGGCTTCAGCCAGGTCACGATCTCACGGTCCGTGGGTTCGAGCCCCGCGTCAGGCTCTGGGCTGATGGCTCATGATGGCTCAGAGCCTGGAGCCTGTTTCCGATTCTGTGTCTCCCTCTCTCTCGCTGACCCTCCCCCGTTCATGCTCTCTCTCTGTCCCAAAAATAAATAAACGTTAAAAAAAAAATTAAAAAAAAAAAAAAAAAGAAAAAAGAAAAAAAAAAAAAAAAGAACCATTAAGACTGAGAACTATTGCTTATTTTTTTGGTAACTGCTTTATTGGCTGTAATTCATGTTCAAACAACTCAGCCATTTAAAGTGTACAATCCAGTGCCTTAAAAACATTTTTTTAATGTTTATTTTTTACTTGTTTTTTTTTGGAGGGGGGAGAGAGAGAGACTGCACAAGCGGGAGAGGGCAAGAGAGGGAGACACAGAATCTGAAGCAGGCTCCAGGCTCCAAGCTGTCAGTGCAGAGCCCGACGTGGGGCCAAAGCCAGGAACCACAAGATCACAACCTGAGCCGAAGTCAGACTCCCGGCCTACTGAGTTTCCCACTATACTTTTAGTATAGTCAGACTTGTGTGACCCCACAATCAGTTTTAGAACATTTCATCACCCCAAAGGAAACCCTGTACCCTTTGCAAATCACTCTTCCAAATACCCCATCACCCCCAGCCCTAAGCAACCACTTCCTCTATAGATTTGCCTTTTCGAGACATTTCATATAAACAGAACCACACGATATGTGCTCTATTGTGACTGGTTTCTTTCACTTAGTGCGGTGTCAGAGTTCATCCATGTTGTAGCAGATGCCTGCCCCTTGTTCCTTACTTAAGGCAGTCTTATTTCATTGCATGGATCCATTTTATCCATGGATCCATGGATCCACATTTTATCCATTCATCAGTTGATGGGCATTTGGGCTGTTTCCATCATTTGGCTATTATGAATAGTGCTGCTTTGAACATTCCTGTAAGGTTTTTACGTCAGCTTATTTTTATATGATCAACGACCATCTGTATGTTCTTTTCTGTCAACCATTTTTGGAGATTTGTATCTTCTCAACACTTCATCAATCAACCCTAAAAACAGAAAATTTTGCTTTAATTATTACAACTATTTTCTTATAATTTATATTATAATAAATATATCTGTTTAACCAACCAATTAAAAATTTAATATAATTTCTTCCTATCAACAGAAATTGAATAATAAGGAATAAGATTTATTCCTCAGAGCGGAGCTTTGGATGGCCATGAACCATTGTAATATCTGAGATACTCTGCTCCCTAAGAAACAATTTTTGCCCTCTCGGGGACCATCTGACACATATTGAGAATGCATGCTTTAGAGCCTTTGCACATTTTTCCCATATGGGGCTGTCATTCTGTTCTTCTCACTTTTTAGGAATGCTTTGTATGTTAGAGAACCTGGCTCTTTACGACGCGTTGCAAATTATCCCCCCCAATCTGCAGTTTGCGGGATTTAGCTTCTGATGGTTTTGCCTTGTAGACATTTTTTTTTTTTAATGTAGGTGAATTTACCAATCATTTTGCAGTTTCTAGAAAGGCCTTTGCCATTTCAAGATCAATTCTGCCCAGATCATAAAAACATTCTCCTATGGTTTATGGTGTCATTTTCTGTTTAAACCTCTGATCCACCTGAAACTTATTGTGGTGTAAGGTACAAACTAGGGATCTAGGGTGCCTGGTGGCTCAGTCAGTTAAGCGTCCAACTCTTGATTTTGGCTCAGGTCATGATCTCATAGTTCGTGAGACCAAGCCCCGCATCGGGCTCTGCGCTGACAGCTCCAAATCTGCTTGGGACTCTCTCTCTCTCCCTCTCTTTCTGCCCCTCCCTCACTCATGCACACCCTCCCTCCCTCTCTCTCTCTCTCTCTCTCTCTCTCAAAATAAACCTTTTTTTATAAAGGCACAAACTAGGGATCCAACTTTTCCCCCCAGATGACTATCGAATTATCTCAAAAAATATCACTGAATCTTTCCCCCACTGATCTGAAATGTCACCTCTATCATATATTAAGCTACTCTGCATATTGGGGAATAATTCTGAACTTTTAGTCTGTACCAATGATCTGTCTATACACGCAAGTACCATGCAAGTACACTGTTCTAGTATCTGGTGTCCTATTTCTCCTTAATTTTTTGACATTTAAAAGATTGGTTTCCTATTTTGGTTTGTTCATTTTTATGTGAACTTTAGAATCAGCTGGTCTCATTAAATAATACTGTTGGCATTTTAGCGGGATCCCATTACACTGTAAATTAATTTTAAAAGAACTGTCATCTTTGAATCTTCCTACGCAAGAACATGACATAGCTTTCCATTTTTAAAGTCATCATTTGTGACCCTCTGTATTTCAAAGGTTTATTCACATATATATCACACATTTCTCATTATGATAAAATACTGAGTATGTAAGTATCAAGAGAGTAGTATATATATATATATCTGTGTGTGTGTATATATTATACTCTTGATTCTTCTTTTAATTTTGTACTCAACCCCATTATTGAACTATCTTATTTTTATAATAGTTTTTCAACTGAGCCTCTTGGGTTAGAGCTACATAATCATATCATTCCATCTTATCATCTACAAATAAAGATAATTTAATGTCTCACTTTATTTTCATACTTCTAATATCTTTCTTTAATTATACTGATTATTTCTTCCAGAACAATACTAAATAATAGTCCAACATAATATTGGACATTTTTGCTTTACCCTGACTTTAATGTGAATGCTTTTAGTATTTTCCCCATTAAGCATAATGCTGGCTTGAGATGAATCTATTTTATATGTTAGAAGAAGTAACTATCTCTTCCTATTTTATTAAAGGCATTAAAATTAAGAATAGATATTGAATTTTGTCAAATGCCTTTTCAGTGCTTATGAAGATGATCTTATGATCTTCCTCCTTAGACCTATTAATATGATAAATTCTATTAATAGATATTTTCTCAACATTTTATTATGAAATTTTTCAAACATACACCAAAGTTAAAAGAATGTTGCACTGAACAAGTATGTATCTACTTCCCACATCCTACCATTAACTTTACTATTCTTGTTTTATCACATAATAGATAATATATTTTAAAATATTGATTTTAACAGATTTTAATTAATTCTATTAGAACTAAAAATATTGAACCATTTTTGTATGTGTAGTAAACCTTTGGTCATAGTGTATTAGTTTTGTTTTTAAGCACTGTTGTATTTTCTTTGCTATCATTTTAATTTGGATTTTTATATCAATATTCATAAATGTATGTATATGTGATGTGCATGTGCATCTGTGTGTCTGTTGCTTCACAAAACCAATCTGGACATTAAAAACAATTTTAGGCCCTGGAACAGTTTAAATGGCACTGGAATTATCTGGCACTTAAAGAAATAGGTAGAATTCCCCTGTAAAACTGCCCAGGATGGTTTATTTTTCAAGAAGGTGGGTAAATCTTCAGCAGCATTTTCTATTTCTTCTATGGTAACTTGTGGATTTATTATTTCTTTCTCCTCTGGCGTCAATTTTGATAAATTATTTTTTCCTAAGAAAAGTATCACTTTTTTATGGTTTTTAACCTTATTTGCATAAACTTGGGCAAAGTATCTCTTACAATGCTTGTAACTATTTGTATTTATTTCCCAACCGTCACGATTATACTGTGTAGTCTCTTGGTTACCAAACCACAGATATGTTCTTGTTTTTCTCCCAAATGACTAGGACCTGGATTTAGAAATGCTATTTTTTTTTTTTTTCTCTTTCCTAAATCATGGGTGTTCCCTTTTCTCTTTTGGATTCCTTCCTTCTGATTTTGTAAGGTTTATGTTTTCTAATTTCTTGAGCTAAACCTGATGTTTTTGTTCATTCTTTCTTAATTTCTAATATACATATTCAAAAGCTATGATTTTTCCTCTGAGTGCTGTTTTATCTCTCATAGGCCTTAGGTAGGATTTTCACTATCACTATATTCTTAACACTTTGAAGTTTGGGGTTTGATTTCTTCTAGACCCAAGAATTGTTTGCAAGTTCTAAATTTTATAGGCAGAAAAAAAAATTGCATTGGATATTGTGATTAATTTTTAGTTTTACTGCATTCTGATCAGAGAATGTTATCTCACTGTTCCTACCTTTGTGTCCTTTTTGAATTAACAAATAGCCAATTTCGTGAACCTACAGGAACACTTGAAGGTGAATGTGTAATAACAGATTTTAATGGTTAGTGTGATTATATATGAGATTTACCTCATTAATTACATTTTTAGGGTTTTTATGTTATTACTTTTTATGTACACATCAAACTTCGAGAGGTGGATGAAAGCCTCTAACTACGAATTTATCTCTGTTTCTTCTTGAATCTCCTGTTGTGAGGTGCACAGATACGCATAACTTTTTGCTATGAATTGTAGCCTTTGGCATTATAAATGGCTCACTTTTGCATATCATCTTTTTATATGACTGATAATACCAATGAATAATGATTTATTTGGTTACTTTTGGTTACACTATTCTGTCAGAGACTGAGGTTTTCCTAATTTTTCTGTAACATGAAAGAACCCTATTTTGAAAAGTACAAATCGCATTTCATTGTTGTTTTGATTTGCATTTCTTGGTTTGTGTTAAGGTTTAAGATTTAATACTTTCTGGGGCGCCTGGGTGGCTCAGTCGGTTAAGCATCTGACTTCGGCCTAGGTCATGATCTCACAGTTCGTGAGTTTGAGCCCCACATCAGGCTCTGTGCTGACAGCTCAGAGCCTGGAGCCTGCTTTGGATTCTGTGTCTCCCTCTCTCTCTGCCCCTCCCCAGCTCATGCTCACACTCTGTCTCTGTCAAAAATAAACCTTAAAAAATTTTTTAAAAAAGATTTAATACTTTCTGACCATTTCCTTTTATCTGTTAATGAATTATTAATGTTTATAATAGCTTACAACTAGAGATAACCTAGATGCCCAACAATAGGTTAGATAAATTTCAGTAGATTCATAATAGAATAATAGTTGTCAGATATTGTACTTTATATACATTATATCCAATTGACCCTAAGACTAATAAATTTTTATGTATCAACACACCTAAAACTGATTGCTTAAGTGTCATAATTTTTTTTTAATTTTTTTTAACGTTTATTTATTTTTGAGACAGAGAGAGACAGAGCATGAATGGGGGAGGGTCAGAGAGAGAGGGAGACACAGAATCTGAAACAGGCTCCAGGCTCTGAGCAGTCAGCACAGAGCCCGACGCGGGGCTTGAACTCACAGACCGCGAGATCATGACCTGAGCCGAAGTCGGACGCTTAACCGACTGAGCCACCCAGGTGCCCCTTAAGTGTCATAATTTAACTGGCAGTCTTGCTGTCTTTCTCAGTGAATAAAAAAAAAGGTGATTCTCACACTTGATGGTATATTAGGTTCAATAAGATATGTTATTTCCCCTGTTTCACAGATGATGGTACTGAATCTCAAAGACATTAAGTAATTTTTGCCCAAGGTCAGCCAACTTAAAAATGCCTGGAAGCATATAGATCAAAATATCAAAATAATAAAATATTCTCTCTGCATGGGAAAATTATATTTTTTTCTTTTTGCTCATCCATATTTTATTATTTCTTCAACATATACATTTAACTTTTATAATAAGAAAAAGTGGAATTGCTAAAAATAAAAATGGGAAAAATAACGTTAGATACTGAGTTCATGTTGTTCATCAAAGTAAGTACCAGATAGGTTAAAGAATTAAAAACAGAACACGTGACAATTCTAATCATACTGGGATTATGGCAGCAGTGTAGTTTTTGAAATACTCCTAAACATTCCCTAAAAATCAATATAGCAGCGAAAGAAAGAACATCCACAATCTCTTTACAAAACTAGGTGAGCAAGATTCTCCATAACCCAGTGTGTGGGCAGACATGGCTGAACTACTGAGGATACAGGCAGCATGGACAGGAGGGTAGCTGTGGATCAGGAGCACCAGGAATTGAAAACAGACTCCTGATGGACACAGCCCCCAAATCTCTAGAACACGTGCATACCCCAAAGGAGAACAACCTGCATCCTAAGCAGGTCCTGGGCAAGCAGATCTGAGAGTCAGGGACAAAGCTGGCATGCTGTGAGTGAGTACAGAAAGGGTGTTGAGGGGGATTAATTCTAGTGGGAGGTCTAAGTCCTCAAGGATTTAGCAGATATCCAGAAAAGACTCACTTGCAGAAGTAAAACCTGGAAAGAAAACTGCTCGAAGAGAGAACAAATGGAACAAGGAAGGAACTGTAGGGTGAGTGAAAGGTTCAGATAACATGGCAGAAGTGTGAGAGGAAGCATATGGGTGCCATATGGTGACAGAAGAATATAAAGTCTCAAGTGGTCCTGTCTAAGACAAATATAATGGGAGCCACAAATGGAAGCCACAATGTGTGATTGTATATTTTCTACTAGCCACCTTTCAAAATTGAATGAAAACAGGGGTGTCTGGGTGGCTCAGCTGGTTAGGTGACGGACTTCAGCTCAGGTCATGATCTCACAGTTTGTGAGTTCAAGCCCTGCATCGGGCTCTGTGCTGACAGCTCAGAGCCTGGAGCCTGTTTCAGATTCTGTGTCTCCCTGTCTCTGCCCCTCCCCTGCTAGCACTCTGTCTCTCTCTCTCTCAAAAATAAACAAACATTAAAAAATTTTTTTAATTGAATGAAAACAAGTTAAATTGATTTTAATAATGTATTTTACAGGGTACCTGGGGGGCTCAGTCAGTTAGGCGTCTGGCTCTTTCTTGGTTTTAGCTCAGGTCACAATCTCATGATTCGTGAGTTCCAGCCCCGCATGGGGCTCTGTGTTGACAGCACAGATCCTGCTTGGGGTTCTCTCTCCCCCTCTCCCTCTGCCCCTCTCTTGCTCACTCTCTCTGTCCTTCTCAAAATAAATAAACTTAAAATATATATATTTCAATTAATCCAATAAACTCAAATTATTATTGTTTTGATATATAATCAATATAAAAGTTATTAATGAGCTATTTTACTTTTTGTTCCTGCTAAATCTTTGAACTCTGTGTGTATCTTACTTCATTCAGATCAGACATGCTTCGAATGTTCCACAGCCACATGTGGCTAGTGACTACCACACTGGACAGTGAAAGTCTGAAGATTAGAGAGTTATCTTAAAGAGGAAGGCCCACAGAGTTCTAAGAAACTCTAAGAAAGGCAGTAAGCCTTTCTGACACAGGCTTAGTTCTGAGAAGTGAAGAAAAAGTTACCCAGAAAGACTGCCATTTAAGCCTTTCATAGTAACAACTAAAAATGTAGGGAAAGCTGCTTGCCCCTTCTACAAAAACCTTCTTCTATGAATCTAGGAAATGACATCTTTTTCACTTAAGAAACAAAAGAGGGGGCGCCTGGGTGGCGCAGTCGGTTAAGCGTCCGACTTCAGCCAGGTCACGATCTCGCGGTCCGTGAGTTCGAGCCCCGCGTCAGGCTCTGGGCTGATGGCTCAGAGCCTGGAGCCTGTTTCCGATTCTGTGTCTCCCTCTCTCTCTGCCCCTCCCCCGTTCATGCTCTGTCTCTCTCTGTCCCAAAAATAAATGTTGAAAAAAAAAATTTTTTTTAAAAAGAAACAAAAGAGAGGGCTGCTGGAGGGGAGGTGGGTGGGAGGATGTGTAAAATGGGTGATGGGCATTAAGGAGGGCACTTTTTGGGATGAGCACTGGGTGTCATATGTAAGAGATGAATCACTGGGTTCTACTCCTGAAGCCTAGACTACACTGCATGTTAACAAACTTGAATTCAAATAAAAGAGAAAGAAAGAAAGAAAGAAAGAAAGAAAGAAAGAAAGAAAGAAAGAAAGAGAGAAAAGAGAAATACAATATAACTTCAAACAATGGCTCTTACAAGGGAAGGAAAAAAAAGATAGAAATAAACAAGATACTACTCTGGTAGACTAAGAGAACACATGTGGACACAAAGCTAAATGGGTTGAAAGCAATTAATTAAGAAAATGGGAGAAGCTCTGAAAGAACAGCACAGGCCAGAAACAGAAGAGCTCAGATACAAGATGGCCAGACAACAGAGAGATTTTTAAAAATCTGTTGGAACTAGAGGACATAGAAATCAACTCCAAAATGAAGATTAAATTAGAAGAAACACATGCATGAGTACACACCAGGGCACAGTGAGATAAACGGAGGATATGAAATAGAGAAGTGAAAAAAATCAAACAGAAATAAAGAAAGAGATAAAAGGGATTTGAGAGAAAGTAATTGATACAGAGGTCAAAGGGGACCCAACATATGTGTAATTGAAGGCCCTAAAGAATAAAAGCCTAAACGATTAAACAGAATAAGTACTTAAAAACTGAATTAAAAAAATATTTTCTGAAATATAAGATTTGAATCTAAAAATTGAAAGCACAATACTCGTCCCATGAGAATTATCTAGAATGGTTAATACTGACAGTTAGCTTAGTGATATTACTGTTCCTTAAGGATGAAATAAAAACCCTTTAGGCATTCAGCTAAAAAGTCCAAGTTACTTCTGTGCAAAAGAAAATTGGGATGGCATTAAGATGCTACAGGTTTTTTTTTATGAATTTTTTCAAAAAATATTCTATAGGTTTTTTAAATTTTCTTTAATGTTTGTTTGTTTATTTATTTATTTATTTATTTATTTATTTATTTATTTAAACGTTTATTTATTTTTGAGACAGAGACAGAGCATGAACGGGGGAGGGTCAGAGAGAAGGAGACACAGAATCTGAAACAGGCTCCAGGCTCTGAGCTGTCAGCACAGAGCCTGACGCAGGGCTCGAACTCACGGACCGCGAGATCATGACCTGAGCCGAAATCAGCCGCTTAACCAACTGAGCCACCCAGGCGCCCATAATGTTTATTTATTTTTGAGAGAGAGAGAGAGAGAGAGAGAGAGAGAGAGAGAGACAGAGCATGAGTGGGGGAGGGGCAGAGAGAGAGATAGAGAGGGAGACACAGAATCCAAAGCAGGCTCCAAGCTCTGAGCTGCCAACACAGAGCCTGACGTGGGGCTTGAACTCATGAATCATGAGGTCATTGCCTGAGACAAAGTCAGACGCTTAACTGACTGAGCTACCCAGGTGCCCCAAGATTCTACAGGTTTTTAATAAATTTTTTATGTTTTAAAAAATGGAGCAACGTTTTAAAGATATTTAAGGGGAGAAAAGGGGCCAAATATTTTTACATCCAGGCAAATTTCCTTCAAATGTAAAGGTCACCAACCAGTTATAACATACAAGACCCCATGGGCTGTGGGTCCATCTGAATTCTGTGCTCATGAATGGGGCATCACAAATGATGTACTCGAATGGGGCAGCAAGGGACCATGGTAGACGTGCACATTGTGTACATCTCTTCTGCCCATGCACATGATCCCTTGCCCATCAGACTTGACTCCCAAAACAAGGATAAAATTATTAAGAATCTCAAGATAGGAAAAGCAGAGCATTAAGCAGAGCCCCGTGGGACTGCGCAAGTTAGACACCCATGAAACCATCTCTGGGTGATGCCCAGTGTCTGGTAAGGCTAGATCCCTTCCAACCTGTCTCCCTTCTCTGCTCTCTCTTCCTACAACCATTCTCCATACCGGAGTCAGTGGTATTCCTGAAACAGAATTTACTATGTCCAGCTCCCGTTTAACGTTAAACGCCCCTCCCATTGCTCTCTTTGTACTCATATGTTCATACCCTCTAAGCTGGTTACCTGGACCTGCCCACTTTTCTCTTCTCACCCCTTCCTCTCCTGTCCCTCACCCATACTCCAGGCCCTGGCCAAACCAAACCCAGCATCACATATCCAAAACTGAATCCCAGTTCTGCACTCTACCTCCCAGATTTTTCCTTTTCCCGTCTTCCTCATCTTAGGAACCAACACTTCTATCTATCTGTAGAAACCCTGGGGTCATCCTTGACCCTTCTCCTCCTTCAAACCCCACATTTAATCTGCTCTGCCTTTCATGAATCATCTCCTGAACGTTTTCATGTCAGTGCCCTTGACATTCTTGACATTTTCATCTGCCTTGCCAGTAGTCCATCCCGGAAGCAACTGATCTTCTCCTTGCTCATGCCTAGCATGGAAGCCTTTGGGGGAGAAAGCCACAGTCACAAAGACTGGTACCTCTAATAAATCAAGGTCTCCAACCTCATATGGGCCCACAGTGTCTCCCTTCTGTCTTTCCAGAGGAAGCAGGGAATCCTACCCCTAAGATTACTATCTTACTAGAAATTAACAATCAAAGGAGGTAAGGGGTCCCATGATTGGAAACTTTAATAGCTTACATTTACATAGCACTTGCTGTATGCAGTCATGTTCTGTGGTGGTCTTTACATGAGCTGATATTCACTTAAATGTTAGTTACAGAAGTGAAAAAAGTGAGGCACAGAAAGGTTAAGTGACTTGCACAAGGTCAAACAGCTAGTGAGTAATAGTTTAGCAGGGATTCAAACCCAGGCAGACAGGCTCCAGGGTCCCTGGATTTTACCACAGTACTAAAGGGATCAAAGAAATGTTTAGAAGTAGATGTTAACAAAAATGTTACTTGTCAAAACTACAGTCACAGCTAAGAACAACAGTTAGTGGGAAAATTATGGCATCAAATAGATATATTTCTAAAGAAAAGGGTAAATGAAAAGGAACAAAACAGCACAAACTGGATACAGAAAGAATAAGATAAAGACACTCATCAAAGAAACAGTGAAGAAAACGAAGCAGAAATTAACCAAGACAAAAGTTTGTTCTTGAAGAAAAAAAAGAATTAAAAAGCAAAACAGAAGTACTATCTATCTAATATAATAAAAGAATATCATAAATCCCTTCCAACAAATTGAATAACCTATATAAGAGACATGAGCAGACAAGAAAATACAAAATGCCAAAATTTATGCAAGAGAAAGCACACTTGAACAGATATATAAATGGACTCAAACAAATAAATATTAAGAAGATCAAACTGGTAGTCAGAGATCTTCTCTTTCTCCACCCCAACCAAAAATAATCTGAGGCCCAGAGGGTTTTGCACGGTGCTGTGTACAAATTCCATGGAACTTCTAAGGAGGAGCTATTTTTTACTCTTTTCGAGTTGTTCCAGAAAACAAAGATGACACAAAAACAGACACTCAGATCAACGGAACAGAGAACCCAGAAATAGACACACAAACGTACGGCCAACTAATCTTTGACAAAGCAGGAAAGAATATCCCATGGAATAAAGACAGTTTCTTGAGCAAATGGCACTGGGAAAACTGGACAGTGGCATGCAGAAAAATTAACCTGGACCACTTTGTTATACCATACACAAAAATAAACTCAAAATGGATGAAAGACAGGAAGCCATTAAAACCCTTGAGGAGAAAGCAGGAGAAACCCTCTTTGACCTTGGCCACAGCAATTTCTTACTCAACACGTCTCTGGAGGCAAGGGAAACACAAGCAAAAATGAACTACTGGGACCTCATCAAAATAAAAAGCTTCTGCACAGCGAAGGAAACAATCAGCAAAACTAAAAGGCAACCGACAGAATGGGAGAAGATGTTTGCAAAGGACATATCAGATAAAGGGTTAGTATCCAAAATGTATAAAGAGCTTATCAAACCCAACACCCAAAAAACAAATAATCCAGTGAAGAAATGGGCAAAAGACATGAATAGACACTTCTCCAAAGAAGACATCCAGATGGCCGACTGACACATGAAAACATGCTCAACATCACTCATCAGCAGGGAAATAGAAATCAAAACCACAATGAGATACCACCTCACCCCTGTCAGAATGGCTAACATGAACAACTCAGGCAACAACAGATGTTGGCGAGGATGCGGAGAAAGAGAAATCTCTTTTGCACTGCTGGTGGAAATGCAAACTGGTGCAGCCACTCTGGAAAATGGTACGGAGGTTCCTCAAAAAATTAAAAATAGAACTATCCTACAACCCAGCAATTGTACGACTAGGTATTTATCCAAGGGATACAGGTGTGCTGTTTTGAAGGGGCACATGCACCCCAATGTTATAGCAGCGCTATCGACAATAGCCAAAGCATGGAAAGAGCCCAAATGTCCATCGATGGATGAATGGGTAAAGAAGGTGTGGTATATATATACAATGGAGTATTACTCGGCAATCAAAAAGAATGAAATCTTGCCATTTGCAACTACGTGGATAGAACTAGAGGGTATTATGCTAAGCGAAATTAGTCAGTCAGAGAAAGGCAACTATCATCTGACTTCACTCAGATGAGGAATTTAAGATACAAAACAGATGAATGAACATAAGGGAAGGAGGCAAAAATAACATAAAAACAGGGAGGAGGACAAAACATAAGAGACTTAAATATAGACCACAAACAGGGGGTTACTGGAGGGGTTATGGGTGGGGGGATGGGCTAAATGGGTAAGGAGCATTAAAAAAAAAAAAAGAAAAAGAAAACAGAGAAAGAGTAAACTCTGCCCAGCTAATTTTGTAGGACTAATATAATCCTACTTCTAAAATCAGACAAGAACTAAGCAAAAAGAGAAACTATAGGACTATTTAACTTTTAAGCAGATGCAAAAATCCTAAACAAAACATTGCTGACTCCCATGTATTAAAGATACATTAAAAATGTATTTAAAAATAATACATAGTATTCAAGGAATTCAAGGATAGTTCAACATCAGAAAACTTTTCCATTTAATTCAATGTTAACAGAGAGAGAAAAATAATATGTGGTAATTTCAGTTGATGCAGAAAATGCATTTTATAAGGTCCAGTACCTTTTTTTAAATTTAATTTTATCTTTTTTATTTTAGAGAGAGAGTGGGCCCAAGCAGGGGAGGGGGCAGAGGGAGAGACAGAGAATCTTAAGCAGGCTCCATGCTCAGCATGGAGTCTGACACAGGACTCAATCCCATGACCCTGGAATCATGACCTGAGCCAAAATCAAGAGTAAGACACTTAACTGACTGAGTCACCTAGATGCCCTGGTACAGTACCTTTTTATGATTAAAAACAAAACAAGAAAAACTCTTAGGGATGCCTGGGTGGCTCAGTCAGTTAAGTGTTTGACTCTTGATTTCAGCTCAGGTCATGAACTAGCAGTTCGTGGGTTTGAGTCCCACATCAGGCTCTGTGCTGCCAGCACAGAGCCTGCTTGGGTTTCTCTCTCTCCCTCTCTCTCTGCCCCTCCCCTGCTTGTCTTTCTCTCTCTCTCAAAATAAATAAATAAACATTAAAAAAAAATTAAAAAAATTCTTATAAAACTTGGAGTAGAAAAAAATTTACTGAGTTTGATAAGGTCTATACATCCCCAAACAAGTAATATACATAAGAGAAAAATTTTAGGCATATATCTTTATGTCCTGGGCATATGACCCTAATAACTTAACACGGATGACCCTAATAACTTAACTCCCACTGTTTATTGAAGTATTAGAAGTTCGAAATAATACTATGAGGAAATAGGATTGTGAAGTTTGGGAGGAAAGACCTAAAACTGTCATTGGTTATGGGGTGCCTGGGTGGCTCAGTCAGTTAAGCATCCAACTTCGGCTCAGGTCATGATCTTATGGTTTGTGAGTTCAAGCCCCACATCGGGCTCTGTGCTGACAGCTTGGAGCCTGGAGCCTGCTTCAGATTCTGTGTCTCCCTCTCTCTCTCTCTACCCCTCCCCTGCTCATGCTCTGTCTCTCTCTGTCTCAAAAATAAATAAACATTAAAAAAAATTTTTTTAAACTGTCATTAGTTATAGATGTGACTCACCATCCCAACAGGCGCCAATAGAATTAACAGACAAATTATCAGAGTAAGAGAATTCAGCTAAGATTGCTCAGATACAAAATTTACCTACAAAAATCAACACTCTTCTACACCTGCAATCGCTAACTAGGAAGTATAATAAAAAATGAAAAACCAAAAAGTGAAATGAATATAATAGGTAATAAAAGAAATCATAAACAGAAGAAAATGCCATAAAAAAATGCAATGCATCACAATCACAACAAAAATCAGATCGTTATGTGAGAACTAAGCCAAGAACTTCTAAGGATCTCTAATGAACTGAACTTGAAAATTTGAATAATGGACAACCCTTGGATAGGGTTAAGAAATTCACTACAAACCCAGTCATAAGTACAATTACATGTATAAGCAGGTGTATAGGGGTATTTTCTTTTTTTCCTTTTTTTTAAAAATGTTTATTTATTTTTGAGAGAGAGAGAGAGAGAGAGAGCGAGCCGGCAAGGGGCAGAGAGAGAAGAGGACACAGAATCCGAAACAGGTTCCAGGCTCTGAGCTGTCATGTCAGCACAGAGCCCAATGCAGTGCTTGAACTATGAACCGTGAGATCATGACCTGAGCCAAAGTCGGACGCTTAACCGACTGAGCCACCCAGCGCCCCATGGGTTATTTTCTTTAAAAAGTAAACTTGGTAAAGTCTACTCCAAAAATTACATGGAGTCATGAAAAGTACGTGAAGAACTAAGTCAACTTCAAAAAAACAAAATAAAATAAAAAGGAGCAATGATGCTCTTTCCCTACCAAATGGTAAGACCTACTATAAAGCCATAAAAAAAAAAATACTGCAGTGTTAGCACAAGAATAGGTAAGTGTATCAACGGAACAAAACAGAACACCAAGACCTATCCACGTAAGCACGAGAACTTAACACGGATAAAGGAGGAGCCACTGCAAATCACTGGGGAGAGAATGGATGATTTGACACAGACTGGTGAAAAATGGCTCAATCTAAGAAAATTATAACTGAGTCCCTTTTTAGCCTCACGTACAAGGAGGGGAGCTCTACGTAAATTTAAGATCTAAAACTGAGAGCTAAAAATCATAGTGCTTGTAGAAACAAACGTGGAAGGGTATCTTCAGGCTTAGGGAAAGGCAAGGAGGCTTATTTAATCAAGCTTGAAAAGCACAAACCATCACGCACAAATTTGCTGAATCTGATTATATCAAAATTAAGAAGTTGTGTTTAATAAAAAAAATAAATAAATAAATAACACGGACCAATTAAGAGTCAGATGATAGGACTGAGATTTTTTTTTTTCCCAAAGTCTAAAACTGACAAGGGATTAACATCTAAAATATACGAGGAACTCTGTAAAGCAACAAGAGGAGGACATCAACTCCAATAGAAAAATGGGCAAATGATATGACAGGCAATTTACAGAAAAAGAAACCCCCAAAGCTAATAAGCACATGAAGTGATGCTCAAACTCATTAGCAGTCAAAGAAATGCAAATTAAAACAAGATAGCACTTTACACCTTTAGACTGGCAAAAACTGGAAAGCTGGGTCATACCAATTAATGGCAGAAATGAGGAAGATAGGATCCCTCACACATGGCCAATGGGAGTGTAAATTGGTAAAGCCTCCTTGGAGAGCGGGCCCAAAGTACTTATGCAAATTAAGCGCACACACACTCGGATCCACAGACATTCTAACATATGTGCACAATGGGAAATCCATAAGGATGCTTGCTGCAGATTTGTCAGAAGACGTAAGAGCGCTCTGGGTTGGCCTTCACTATTATTATGAAGCAAAGGATCACAAGCACACGCAGCACCACGGACAGATCTTAAAAACATAGTGCCAGTTGGAAAAAAAAAATAAGAGAATGTCAATGTTACACAATACTGTTTACATAAACGATAAATATATACACGCCCTCTGGTGTGCATGTGTCTTCCCAAAACCTCCAGTGAACGAGCCACTTTTTGTCTGTCTGGCCCTATCAGCAGGAAGTCACTGATGTAATGATCTATTGTTACGTTGATCTAATGTAATGTTTTGTATAATCTGGAGGCAATCCACATCAACTTCGACTATTTTATGACAGAGCACGGGAGAGTTAATATAACCTTGGAAAAAAACTACAAAACTACCAACAACTAGGGTTGTTCTGTTTTAGATGCTTTTTCTTTCTTTTTTTAAAAGTTTTTCAGTGTTTTTTTTTTTTAATGTTTATTTATTATTCTGAGAGACAGCGAGACCGCCAGTGGGAGAGGGGCAGAGAGAGAAGGAGACACAGAACCCGAAGCAGGATCCAGGCTCCAAGCTGTCAGCACAGAGCCCGACGCGGGGCTTGAACCCTGGTACCGGGAGATCATGACCTGAGCAGAAGTTGGACGCTCAAGCAACTGAGCCACCCAGGCACCCCTAGATACTCTTTTCTGATTGGAATAGAAAAGAATGAGTTCACCAAATCAGTGGCCACACACTATGTACCTGAGGCTCTGGGAATGAACCTTCTCTAGGAATGATACCACACCTGACCTGGCAGCTGCAGTCAGGGCCACAGTGAAGGAAAGGTGGAATGAGGTTCCTTTGGGGAGGAGGGGATGGATGCTTCCTTGAGGAGGAAGCGCTGCTCCGCTGTTCAACCTGGTGGGAAGGAAGACAGCACAATGCAGGCACAGATCCTGTAGCCAGTCCGGTGGCTGGGAGCAGAGAGAGTATGCAACTGCTGGCTTCTCTTACTGGTGAAACACTGCCTTTTACATTTGCCATTATTTGGGGAAAATTTTCCCAAATAAATAACTGTTCCTTAAAGATGCCATTTTATTTTATTTTACTGGAAAAAAAGAAAGAATGGAAGTCTATTACCGTGCAAGTTCTGATGATGATGGTTTCTTTTTCATTATTCTTTATTTTCTTAATTTACATCCAAGTTAGTTAGCATATAGTGCAACAATGATTTCAGGAGTAGATTCCTTAATGCCCCTTGCCTGTTTAGCCCATCCCCCCTCCAGTAACCCTCTGTTCTCTAAGTCTCATGTTTTGTCCCCCTCCCTGTTTTTATGTTATTTTTGCCTCCCTTCCCTTATGTTCATTCATCTGTTTTGTACCTTAAATTCCTCATCTGAGTGAAGCCAGATGATAGTTGCCTTTCTCTGACTAATTTCGCTTAGCATAATACCCTCTAGTTCTATCCACGTAGTTGCAAATGGCAAGATTTCATTCTTTTTGATTGCCGAGTAATACTCCATTGTATATATATACCACACCTTCTTTACCCATTCATCCATCGATGGACATTTGGGCTCTTTCCATGCTTTGGCTATTGTCGATAGCGCTGCTATAACATTGGGGTGCATGTGCCCCTTCAAAACAGCACACCTGTATCCCTTGGATAAATACCTAGTCGTACAATTGCTGGGTTGTAGGATAGTTCTATTTTTAATTTTTTGAGGAACCTCCGTATCGTCTTCCAGAGTGGCTGCACCAGTTTGCATTTCCACCAGCATTGAAGAAGAGATCCTCTTTCTCCGCATCCTCGCCAACATCTGTTGTTGCCTGAGTTGTTCATGTTAGCCATTCTGACAGGGGTGAGGTGGTATCTCATTGTGGTTTTGATTTCTATTTCCCTGCTGATGAGTGATGTTGAGCATGTTTTCATGTGTCAGTCGGCCATCTGGATGTCTTCTTTGGAGAAGTGTCTATTCATGTCTTTTGCCCATTTCTTCACTGGATTATTTGTTTTTTGGGTGTTGGGTTTGATAAGCTCTTTATACATTTTGGATACTAACCCTTTATCTGATATGTCCTTTGCAAACATCTTCTCCCATTCTGTCGGTTGCCTTTTAGTTTTGCTGATTGTTTCCTTCGCTGTGCAGAAGCTTTTTATTTTGATGAGGTCCCAGTAGTTCATTTTTGCTTCTGTTTCCCTTGCCTCCAGAGACGTGTTGAGTAAGAAGTTGCTGCAGCCAAGGTCAAAGATGCCATTTTAGAAGGCAACACCGTATTCCATCCTGCAGAGAAGCACAGTCCATTTGGCCATTCCCCTGTTGTTGGCATGTGGGCACCAGCTGGTACAGGGAGTGCTCAGCCCCATCCATGGGTGGCCTAATGCTTTCAGTCCCTCTTCTCCATGAAATCATGGCTCTCCCTCCTCTTGTGGAAGCTCGTTGGGCACAGCTCTGCCTATGTGAACCCCACCTCCACCCCACTCACCCAAGACAAGCCCTTTGGCAGGGGGCTGGGCTCCCCAGCACCATCCCTCCATGGCTGTGCACATACAGTCACTCCTAAGACACAAAAAGTCACTACATATTCATACACGCACACACACGCACGCACACACATAGTGCAAATACCCAACCCAGGCTCTTCTTAAAGACACAATGTTTATTCACAGACAATACAAAAGCACACAAACTCATCTAAGCCCATGGGCATCAAAATACACATACGAACACCTGCACACACTCACATACGCATAAACGCATACGATGACACAGAGGTACACATATATCCTGATTTACCCCTGCCACAAACATGCTACTCCCACAACCTTCTCCCTCCTGGCTAATGGTGATTTTCTCCTTCCAGTTTCTCAAGCCAGTAATCTTGGAGTCATCCCTGACCCCACTCTCTCACTCACATTCCAGTCCATCAGGAAATCTTGTTTCCTGGACTTTCCCCAAATATCCACAATAAACCACTTCTCACCACTACCACCCGGGTCCAGGGCACTATCACGGACCACTGGTCTATAGGGCTGGGCTCCTAACTGGTCTCCCTACTCTGCCCTTACCCCAGAGTCTATTCGGAAAAGCCCCAGTGTGATCCTCCTTTTTAAAAGCTGTTTAGAAAACACCGGGCCCAGAACCCTGCAACGGCTCCACGTTTCACGCAGAATTAAAAGCCAAGTCCCTGTGAGAGAGCCAAGGACTCTGTGAAGTGGCCCCTGTCACCTGGCTCACATTGAGTCCCTTACAACTCTCTCTTACTCACTCCACCTCTTTGCTAATCCTTGAACTTGGCCCTGTGCTCCCACCTTGGGGCCCTTATCCTGGCTGATCCCTTTGCCCGGATCATGTAAACATACTACATAATTTTTTAAAAATTGTTTAGGTTTATCGTTTACTGTCTGTCTCTGTTAGAAGGAAAGCTCCAGGAAGATACGACCTTTGTTTTCTTCCCTGAAGAACAAAAGAGAGTGGCACGGCAGGTGCTTAGTAACTATTTGCTGAGTGAAGGAATTAATGCACTGTGCACACATGTGTACCTGCTCATGTATACCACCGGCATGCATACACGTCAAACACACGTGCGCCCTAGGAACCCCTATTCCCCTATTCTAAGACACCCTGAGACGTGCACACATCCAGTACGTGCGCAGCTGCAGGTACACACGCACTCGCAAGATGCACTGAACGCACATATATAATACATGCTATTGCAGTTATCTATGGCTACACAGCAGGCTACCCCAAACGCGGTGGCATTGAGCGACAACCATTTTCCTACGTTCCTGGATTCTGTGGGGACGGCTTGTCTCTGCGCCCCCATGACAAGGGCCTCAGCTGGGAAGAATTAAGTGGCTGGAGGCACGTGCACTCACGTGTCTGGCACCTGGGCTGAAATGACTTACACGGCTGGTGCTCCACGGGCGTCCCTCTCCCTCCTCAAGTCTCAGGCCCTCTCCATGTGGCCTCTCTGGCCTGGTGGCCTGGGAGTAGTTGGCCTCTGAAATGGCAGCTCAGGACTCCGAGAGTGAATGCTCCTGTGAGCAAGGTGGATGCCGCGTGGCCTTTTATGACCCAGCTTTGGAAATCAGTGTCACCCCTGTCATTTTCACTCACTTGAAGTAGTCACAAGCCCACTCAGATTCAGGAGGGGGAGGACACAGACCCCATCTCTTTTTTAAAAATGTTTACTTACTTATTTTAAGAGGGAGAGAGTACGTGAGCAGGGGAGGAAGGGAGGGAGAAGGGGGGAGAGAGAGAGACAGAGAGAGAGAGAGGGAATCCCAATCAGGCTTCATGCCATCAGCACAGAGCCCGATGTGGGGCTTGAAACCATGAACCATGAGATCACGACCTGAGCCGAAATCAAGAGTCTGACGCTTAACCAACTGAACCACCCAAGCTCCCCAATCCCACCTCTTGATGGGAGGCATGTGAAGGAATTTGTGACCACTTTTTAAAATTGCCACACATGCATACACACTGGAATGTTTCTACACACACAGAGACGCATACATGCACACGCAAACACACACAATACACACCTATATATAAACACACACACACTCGTAGCTCTTGTCCTCAGAGCCTCTGTTCTGAGAACTCAGGCAAACATATACGTGCATTTGAATACACATGTAAAGCAAACACATTCACACAAAGATACACCCATAGTCCTATCCAGGAACACCTATGCACACTCACACACATCTGCACACATGTTGGCAGATCACAGGCACTGCCCTGGAGATGTGCACCCCAATACCTGCAGCCCACACCTGCCTGCTCCCAGCCCCATGCGTGGCTGAGCTGGGGGCCAGGACGGGGCAGAGAGCCTCTGCTGGTTATGGGGTGGGGCTTCTCCCCTCACCACCCTTCCCCTGCAGCAGGGGCCTGGGCAAGAAGGAAAACAAATAACCTTGCAGTGTTTAAATAAGCAAAGTTTTGTGCAAAGCAGAGGTTAATGTACTTTATTGTTCAATGTCATGTTTATAGTGGATTGGTGGAGGGAAAAATGTGATTAATTGCCCCGAAGCCCACGGATCTACAATTATTTGGTTGTTGTGAACAAATAAAGGACTACAGTATTCATCATATTCAAATGAGGCAGCAGAATAAATGATGGCGGGCCGGGTAGGAACAAAACCTAGGCGTGTTCCCGCACAATCGGAAGGCGACTGGCGCCTTGTCAACCAGACGCAGGGTGGTGGCGGGAGCCGAACCCGTTTGTCTCTGTACCGCCAGCAAGGCTTGGGCTGACCCTGCAGGTGCCGGCGTTAATTCATGTCACACCTCGCGCCTCCAGCCTTCGTGGTATGAAAACCAGGCGCCAATTTTGTAATAAAGACTTGTTTCCGACGAGGCCCAGTTTGGGGCGGGGGGCACAGATCTTCATTAGAGCCCCTTTCCCGGGCCACGCTCGTTACAGAGCACAGGTACTGGCTAAATGTGTCCGATCATTCATCATGATTTTGCCCTCCACTTTGTCACAGCGTGGGGATTTAAGGAAGATAGATGGTACAAGATGTTGTCTCCTCCACAGACGCTTTCTGCTCTGGTAAGTGTGTCCGATGCAGAATTATTTTGCCACTTTATTATTTCCTAGTGAGTGTTTGTCAGAGCTTCGCCTCTTGGAAGGAGCGAGTTGTTTCCTGTCACTCAGGGATGTCTCGGGAGCCGTGATGCTTGGCTGGGCTTGCCAGCCAGCTGGAACCTGGGCAGGGTCCCCAGGCAAGGCTGGGGGGAGGCAGTCCTGGGAGTCTGGGCCACAGGGCGAATGTCAAATCCAACAGAAATGGGGGGAGGCAGGCTTCAGGAGAAGGTGGGGCACGGGGGCTTTAGATATGCCGCGCTGGGGGAGTTAACGGGGCATCCTTCAGGATCTGGCCTGGCCGGAGTCCAGCCCGCTGGACAGGGAGCTGTTTGAACTAGTGTCCAAAGGGCTGGAAGAGCCTGGCCTTGAGCTGAGCCAGCTGGAGAGGGTATGGGCAAGGCTGGGGCCCTGCGGGGCTGCTGATGGCCTTAAGTCAGTGTGGCCAACTCTGGTACCCACTGCTGGCACCAGCAAAGCTTCCTGCCCTGATCAGGATGGCTGAGGGGCCACGACGTGCCCAGCAGGAAGGCCAGGTGGGTGAAGATGTGAGGCTACAGATGAGGATGAGTTCAGCTTGAACCCCAGAGTCTAGCCCAGAGCCCAGGGAACTCTAGGGAATGTGGGAACTTCATTCCAGGCAGTGCTGGGACACAGAGGGGAGGGCCCTGGAATCTGAGGGTGAATCTGGCCCCAGGGAGAAGATAGGGGATCCGGGGGGCCACCAGCCCATCTTGTGGTCCTTCCTCACTTGTGTGTGCTTTGCAAGGGTCTCTCCACGGGCCCCATCCTCCAGGGTACCCGCTTCCCACTGCCACGACTGCTGGCTGGGCCAATGATGTTCAGCTGCCTCAGCCTCTCCAGCACACAGGGGTGAAACCTACTTTGTCTTTGCTTCCCGCCCCTGGCTCCACCTCTGGCCTGACTGGTGAATCCAGAAGAAACGCTCTTCAGAAGTTCAGAGGAAACGCAAGGACCAGCTCAGGAAGAGCCCAGGCAGAGGGACCCGGGGCACAGGGTATGTGAGGGCGCCCATCTTTCTCTGGTCCCAAGACAGCACTGCGGGAGTCCCCCTTGCTAATGTGCAGATGTCTCTCCCTCCTCGAGTCTCTCCAGAGGCCGCGTGATGTAGGACAAAGAGCACAGTTGGAGAATCGTCCTCGCGTGGGTTCAAAGCACTAACTAGCTGTAATGTTTTTGAGACTCGGTTTCCCCATCTGTGAAATGGGGACAACAAGAGGACTTCCCTCTCGGAAGGTCTTGCCATGGATCCTGGCACGTGTAAGTGTTCTGGCAACTCAGATGTCCCTCCATCGCACCCCCCCCCCCCGCCCCGCCTCCCTCTCTCTGGTTCCTGGCTGCTAGGAGACCCTCATTCCTCCTGACCTGTTACCCCCTGGGCCAGGCTGGCCCTGCTGTGTGGTGTCCGCACTCTGGGCTTCCTGTCTGGCATCCAAAGTGCGTGCCGATGAGGGAGGCGACATCTTAAGATGGGGGGGCTGCCTTTCTGCCCCGTGCACTCCCCCGCCCGTCCGCCCTCTGGCAACAGCTTCTAGGGAATCTTAACAGTTCACAGCAGCTACCTCCCCTCCCCTTCCCCAGCCCTCCTCTACGCCCTGGCTGAGCCCCGGGACACAGTCCCTGCCCTTCAGGAGCTGGGAGGAGAGGACAAAATGGGAGTGGGGGGAGGGTGAGCAGATCATTACTCCAACTGCCTCCGGGCCCTCTGCCGGTGCAGGTGTGAGGCCAAAAGTCCCCGGTGATGGGTATTCACTTACCGAGCCCCGACTTCGGCCGGACCCGGTGCTGGTGCTTCTCCGACCGCGCCTCTCTGTGTCCGTGCCACGGCGTGCTCTCACCCCCCACTTCGCAGCTGAGCAAACTGAGTCCGCGAAGTAACGCGCTGGAGATCTCGCAGGGAGGGATTCGAACCCGCGAGGCTTCCGGCGTCTTAATTTCCCGGTTGCCAGCCAGCAGATAGGCTCACCGACCGAGCAGCGGCGATTGACACGCACTGCGTCCAATCAGAACCCAGACCCGTCCTAGCTCAGGGTTTGTTTGTTTGTTTGTTTTTCTACTCCGCCCACTTCCAAATTCCTGGCACCCAATTCCTGCTAGGGTTCCAGTTAGGAACCCCAAATCCGCGCTTCTGTGCAGTGTTGTGTTTAGGGTCTAGTTTCCTTTTTTTCTCCCCTAGTTTATCGGGATGTTGTATTTTGTGGCTTGTCTTCCATTCGTTCATTCATTCCTTCATTCAGCAGACACTGAGGACCCATGACGAGCAGTGAGATCAAACCAGCAGGTGGTGAGAGCCAGCGCGAGGGGCTGGTAGCCCCAGCCAGACGCTCCCGAGTGGAAGGGCTGGCCGAGCCACCTGCACGGTGCCTTGTGTGGCAATGGCTGTGGGCAGAACCAAGGGCGCACGGGGCTCCGCCGGTGGTGGAGGGGTGGGACGGGCACTATTCACCACCCAGAGGCCCTCGGGCTGAGGAGCAAGGGTGGCTGGGTCCTTCCCTCCATCCCCCAAGTGCTGCCCTGAGTTGGTCCGCATCCATTCTCCTCAGGCCTGTGGCCCCAGCCACCTAATGGCATTCATACTTTCCTCCTCCCTGCCTCTTTCTGTCCTGCAGCCTGAGTGATTGATTGCCCTTAAACACAGATCTATTGATGTCACCCGCTGCTTCAAAAACCTCAGTGGTTCCCCATTGCCCACCTACTCTAAACCTAAACCTTGAATTGGGCATTCAAGGCCTTCCACGATCCAGCACCAACCTACCCAATGCCATCGTTCACGAGCTTGATTTTAGCCTCACTGATACTCTTTCTCTACATGAATTTCCTCAGCTGTAAAGGAGGAATAAAAATAGTACCTACTATGGCCACCTGCATTTTCCAAAGATGTCCACTGCAGTATAGATCGCATCCCACAAAGCTCCTCTTGTAAGAACCATGACTCTTTCCAGGGGATGGTGACAATGGTGCTCCCTCCCCTTGAACTTGGGTGCACCTTGCCGACTGCCATTAACAGATATGGCAAAAGTGACGCCATCTGACTCCTGAGGCCAGGTCATGAAAACGCCACGGACTTCTCTGTTGTTCTCCTGGGATGCTCACTCTTGGAGCCTGGCTGTTGTGCTGCAGAGAAGCTGGGCAGCCACGTGGAGAGGCCATTATAGGTTCTGGTTGACAGTGGGCACCAACTGGCCAGCCATGTGTGTGAGCCATCCTGAAAGCCATCTGCCCCAACCAATGCCACGCGGAGCTGAGAAGAGCTGACCCTGCCAAGCCCTGGAGCAAAATAAATGATAATGGTTATGCTAAGCCACTGTTTTAGGGCAGCCTGTCACACAGCAAAAGGTAACAGAAACACCCGCCCCCAAGGGTTGTTGTAGGGTACATGAGTGTGTTCGTGCCCGAGGTCGCCGTAACAAAACACCACAGGTTGGCAGGCTTGAACAACAGAAATTTATTCTCTCACAATCGCGGAGGCTCAAAGTCCAAGATCAAGTTGCCAGCATGACTGGGTTCTGGTGAGAGCTTTCTCCTTGGCTTGTAGATGGTCGCCTTCTCCCCGTGTCTCCACGTGGACTTCCCTCCATCCATCTGTGTCCTAATCCCCTTTTCTCCTAAGGACACCAGTCATACCGGATAAGGGCCCATCCTCGTGACCTCATTTTAACTTAATTGCCCCTCTAAAGCCCCTATCTCTTATGTCTATTCTATCTCAATAAAACTGGAAGGAAAAAAAAAAAAAAAAAAAAAAAAGACCCTATCTCCAAATCCAGTCACACTGGATTTGGTGCAGAGGGCTAGGATTTCAGCTCATGAAGCTTGGGGAGGCGGGGGATACAATTCAGCCCCTAACAATAAGTAATAATTCAGCCCCTAACATATGAAAAACTTAGAACAGTACCTGTAGCAAAGTAAACACTCAGTAAATTCTGGCTGTGTTGTTATTCTAACCACTGCCACAGGGACAGCTCCTTCCAGCCATGGGGACAGCTCCAGATCCCCAGGCCTCCTCTGGGACTGTCTCTTGGGCCTACTGTGCCCAAACCTGTTCTCCACCTACCCAAATCCCTCCTGTCTTAGGAGACCTAGCTCGTTCACCACCTCTGCCATAAGGCTTCCCCGACCCCTCTCTCTCCTTCCTCTGAGCTCGTGCTGGGGGCTCTGGTTAGCAATCATTCTGGTCTTCAGCGTTTGAGAAGCTTTGCTTTTTTGAACTGTGCCTTTGCTTTGTTTTCTAACATAGAATGTTTTTTCCTCTGAAAATAAGTTGTGCTCAGTTTATAAAATTCAGACAGTACAGAAAGGTTTAAAAAGAATGTGAAAATCAGCTAGAATTAAGGACTATTTAACATTTTGGTTTGTATCTTTCTGGAGGTCGTCGTGCATGTGTGTGCGCATGTGCACACGATGTTTCTTGATTCCAGGACAACGCTGATCGTAGAATGCATCATTGATTTAATTACACAGCTTTTAGGGGGGGCAATAACTACTGTATGAAGCATATATATTAATTGCAAATGCACACCCTGATTTCAGAAATGTGTAAAAGTAAAAAATATGTACATCTTAGCGTCAAGAAAATACGATATGAGCATATATCTGTTTTTCAAAATGGGGATCTCCATAAAAACTATTTTATGGTCTACTTAAAAAAATCTGAACACCAAAGCCTTGCCATCTTTCCGCATCAACAAATTAATACCCACACCATCGATTCTAATGGCTGCATAGTATTTCATTAAATTGATGTATGATAATACATTTAGTCCTCACTGAAAGGCATGAAGTTTTTTATTATCCTTCCGCTACAAACACATTTATAGACCTTTGACCTTATTTTCCTGGAGATAAATTCCTCCAATCAGCGCGGTGGGGCAGGAGAGTGGAAGCTCTTCGTCCGCGAGTCGGCGGCCACGAGCCCGTGTGCTCCCCCAGCACAAGAACTGTCCCTGAACCACCTGTGGGTCCTCTGGCACAGGGTCCCGTCACCAAGCCTGGTGCACCATGGTGTTCCGAGAATACTTGGCACATCCTAATTTCTTAGTGGTAAGTCAGACCTCGCATAAATACCCTGCCTGGAACTGAGCTGCGTGATTAACTCAACTTTCTGCCCCTGAGATTGCCAAAATTAAAAGCGTAGTTTTGGGGGTCAGCTGTGGTTTCAGTCCCAGTCAGTCCCAGTGTGGCTACTCGGTGTGTGACTTAATCTCCCAGAACCTCAGTGTCCATATCTGTACAAGGGAGATCATGACACCTCTTTGGCAAGCTTACGTGGCCGAGGGTCTGCCCTGGCTCCGTGCAGCACGCAAGAGGGTATAAAGGCAGGGCATGTCCTCCCAGACACGGCTCTCAGGGAGCCCACCCCCGGGGAGGTCTAGAGCATAAACTGGGGCTGGGGGGCGCACCTGGGAGCTCCAGGACCTGCGACAACCAGAGCAAGGGCATCCGTGCCTCAGTGGGCTCTCGGTGAGCTCCATCCGCCACCGCAGTGGCGGGAGGTGGGGGCGGGTCCTTCGGGTTTCGAAGAAGACGCCATTTTCTGACCAAGCAACTACCAAGTGCTTGACGTTCATTTTCTGATTTCATCCTTCTGGCAAGGAGGAAATTGCAGTCCCAGTTTACAGAGGGCAAAACCTGGGCTCAGGGAGTGTGCCCTGCTCCCACCACCATCCTTCTCTTCTCCCAGCCCTTCTGCAGCCAGAGCGAGCTCTCCAAAACACTGAGCTACTGGTGACATTCCTCTGCTTACCACCTTCTTAAAGGAAAGGTCTCCCCAGGGTCCAAAGTCCTAAACATGGCACGATCAGGGTCCCGCGTGGAAAGCCTGCTTCCCCAAACCACTCCAGCTTTATTTGCACCCCTCACCTTCTGCTCCTCTGGCTCTAATCACCCGGTTTCCACACAATGCAAGCTCTCTCCTGCCTCAGGGCCTTTGCACAGGCCTTCCACTGCCTTTAGCTACTTAATCCCTACTCATTCTTGCAAGTTCAGCTTAGATTTAGCTTCTCAAGGAAGCCTTCGATGACATTCTCCTTACGCAGGTTAAGCCCCTCTGTTCTATTTTGTAACACTGACGTTCTTATCATCATTAGGGTAGATCACAGGAAATTGACAATGGTTGACCATTTTGGACCTACATTAATGGCAATTTCCTATGGTTCAACCTAATAAATATTTATCGTGTTATCTTTTCAATGGCAGGCCCCCTGACATTTATTAAATGCTCACCAGTGATAATATTAAATGCCCACCATTGTACGTGGACACAATACAGAACCCCAATGAATTCTGGTGAATGAATAAATAATAAAGTTGCAGGCTGGGATTGAACCCCAGTCTCTCTGGGAGAATTTTTGTTTGTTTGTTTGTTTGTTTGTTTGTTTGTTTGTTTTTCTCTCTGGGAGAGTGGAAGCAGCCTGGCATCCAGTCTACACTAACATGGGGCTGCCTGCCTACCACTCGGCACCAGCTACAGGTTGCAAAGACAGAGGCCAAGGGAGGCAGCCCAGGCCCTGCGGGGGGGGCGCGGGGACGGCACTGGTCCACGGTGGCTCCAGCTGCTACGTGATCCAACCCCGGCTCCCCAGGACCGTGTCTGGTTTCACTAGGAAGCGGCCAGAATGGTACTCAGGCTCATCTAGGAAAAAGAGCCCAAGTTTGGGGACGCGACTTCAGTGCTGTCCCTCCCCAGTCCTCACCACCGGCCTGGCATTCCAGCCTCGCAGCTGCATGGCGCCGAGCCCCTGCAGCCACACGGTGGCAGTGTTGGCACCAACTGGGCTCCACAGGAACGGAAGCCTCAGCCTGGTGGCTCCTGCAAGATGCCCTTAGAGGCTGCGCGGCCAGTGAGCGCACACTGTGTGCACAAAGGGTGCCTGCGCGGGCCGGGCCACGGGTGTGCACCGTGTCAACCTGTGTGGGTGCTTGCATGCGGGGGGAATGTCTGGAGGGGTCTGCATGCGTAGGTACAAACACGTATTAGGATTTCTGTATGTGGGTGTGTTTGTGTGCCCCCGCGCATCCGTGTTTATCGGCGTGTCTTTGTGTCTCTGGCTGTGTATAGGTGTCCCTGTGTGTGTGTGTGTGTGTGTGTGCATCATCGTGACTAATAGAATGCGTGTCTGACTGCGTATGGTCTCTTTCTGCCTCCATGCACTTCTGTTTGTTATCGTATCTGTCTTTGCTTTGTGACTGTGTTGATGTGATGGTGGTGGAATGTGTGTGTGTGTGTGTGTGTGTGTGTGTGTGTGTGTGTGTTTCTGACTGGGCGTCTGGGCCTCTCTCTGAGGAGAGAGCCAATAGTTGTGGGATGAGTGTGCCTGGATAGCAGGACACATCAAGGTCAGGGACTTCTGGGACTCAGCCTCCCCCTCCGCTGGCCCCTGCCCCCCCCGCCCCCCGCCAGACGCGCGTGGACAGATGCTCTGGTTCTGACCCGCAGCTCCCCACCACTGGCAAGCCCCCCGGAAGTGCCCTGTCCTGCTCCCTGCCCTTACACCTTCCTCTCTGATGCCTTCTCCACCAAACACCAGCTCCCGCAGCCTCAGATATTCATCCAGAGGTACCTACCGAGCTCAAGTCACCTCCTCACCCCGTTCCCCTGATGGAACAAATTCCCCTGCCTAGCACCTGCTTCTGGCAGCCTCAGGCCTGCCTGCAGCCTGGCGGGATAAGGTCCTGCCACTGCCACAGCTCCCTCCCTGGGAAGCTGCACCTCGTATCTAGGGTCCCAAGCGGGTCCTGAAGGAGCAGACTGCAGAGCATGGCACGTCTCCGTCCTCAGACTGGAGGCGCCTAGAGACGGGGCTCTGCCTCTCCCCTCTGACCTCGGAGTGGAGCCATGTCTCTGATTCCATCACCCAGTCCTGGAGAGAATGTGGGCACCCTGGTTCCTTCTCCAGGCCCCAACTCTGGCCCTGAGCAGGCATTTCACAGCATGGGTGCCGGCTCCCTCCCAGCTCTCGCCTCCCCCCCCCCCTTCCCAGGCGAGGGCCCAGAGTGCCACATCTGGCCACATCTGGCCACCCTTCCCCCGTGGTTATTAATAATTGGGTATTAGGCGAGAGGCGACTATTGATTCTGGCGCAGGCGGCTCTGGGTTGGGGTAATTTATGGAAACACTGGCGTCCCCGGTGATAAATAATGAGGTGATCGCAGAGACAGGTCACTAGTGAGTGGCCTCCAGCCCGCTGCCCTGTCCACTAACACACAAGCTCATAAATGGAGGGAGAGAGGAAGAGAGACCCCAGGCTGGCCATCAAGACAAAGGATGCGGTTGGTGGTAAGAGGCACCGGGGAAGACAGGGAAAGCGGAAACACGCGGCAGTGGGGGCCAGGCAGGGGGCTGGTGGGGAAGGGGCAGGACTTCGCAGAGAGGACAGAATGACAGACAAGGACGGGGACACAGAGCGAGAGGCAGGGCAGAGGAGGGAGAAGGCAGATGTGAGGACAGAGAGATGGGGCAGGGAGAGAGGGGGAAAGACAGACAAAGCCAGAGACTGAGAAACGAGGAGCAACAGAACTGAGTAGGACAGGGACAGCGACGGGGAGATGAGGGACAAAGACAAAGAGAGGCGAGGCTGTGGTACAAAAGGCCAGCGGTGCCGAGTGCCCACTGTGCGCTATGGGTTCTTACTTCGTCGTCCTGGCTGCCCCGAGCAGTGATTCAGAGCATGGACTCCACAGCCGGCCTGTCTAGGTTCAAATCCCAGCACCACCCCTTGGCCCCAGCGGCATGACCTTGGGCAGGCCACCTCGCTCCCAGCGCCCAGTGGCCCCCTCTGGAACGTGGAGCCAACATACCTATGCCGACGGTGGCTAAGAGGATTAAACAAGTCAACATCTGTGCCCTTGGGGACCGGCGCCTGGCACCAGTGGGGACTCTAAAAGCGTGTTTGTCCTGGCTCAAGTTGATTTCATACAATTCCATTTGATTTGATTCTCTGCCATTTGATAGAGTGTCTAGTTTACAACCCACGAATCAAGAAAAATGAGATGTGGTCTGATTGGACAGCTTTGGGGAGACGCCCTGCAAGAAGCAGGGGTGGGTTTTGGGCCTTGAGGTGGAATTAGAAGGAAGGGCGTTCCAGAAGGCAGTCACAGTTAATGCAAAAGCATCACAAATTTCGAGGCTGGAAGGACCCTTGAAAGCCTAGTGCATCGCTAACGCCTGGATTTCCCCTATACTAGCTCCGGCCAGCATCACTCAGCTTTGACTTGGTTACCTCCAGGGACAGGGAACTCATTACCATTCTTGGGAAACCGACTCTGAGAAGGTCCTTCCTCAAACTCAGCCTTTACATGCTGCCCCCAGGCCCCCCACCCCCTCGCCCACCCCAGTTCAGCCCTGCAGAAGTTTGTAGTCAGCAACTGGAAGCTATTCACAGCACCCCACCCCCCACCCCACTTTCTAATCATCAGGTACGACCATTCTCAGCTGCTCCAAATATTCTTCCTAGGCTGGCTGGCGAGTCCCCTCCTGGCACTGGCTGCTCTTCTGGGCAGTTCCAGCCAAGTGAGCCTCCAGGGGCAGAGCCGAGGACTTGCTGTGTGCTAAGCAGGGCTGGACTGTTCCCTGTACCCTAGATGCACAGTGTTCAGACTTTGATGCCCAGAGCCCTGAGGTTTCTTAGAGAGACAGCAGGGGCTGCCCTAGAGTTGAAGGGATGACTCCTCTCTCCCTCCATCTCCTTTGTGATTCGTTCTGCATAGTAAAAAGCGTGAAAACCCCCAGTCTACAGGTGGCCGTCCCAATGGGAAGCAGCTTCAGGCAGCGAATGCTAATGGCAGTGTGTCCAGGGTTGGTGTCCTGGCTTTGCCACCCGTTGACCTGGTGACCTGGCACAGGTCCTTTGACCTGCTGGAGCCCCGGTTTCCTCCAGTGTAACAGCCTCTGCGTGAGGGGCTCTTACACAGAGGGAAAACCCCTCTAGTGGTCCCTGCTGTTTGTTATTATCATCCCTCCTTGTCTCATAACCCCTCCCCCCCCCCCCCATCTACACACAGGGTAGCCTAGAACTCTCTCCTTTAAGTCATTTCCAAATAGAAGAGCTTCTATGGGTTCCTGGGACAGATGTCTTGTCGCGATTCAGCCTGTCTCTCCTTATCCTGGTTCAGCAGCCATCAAGGTGCTGTTCCCCCAGCCCTACAAAACTAACCTCTACCTACATGCACAGGGGCTGAGACCACAGGCCAACAGCACTGAGCCTTAGGGCACTCCGCTAGAGACCCCCTGTGGGCATGGGCTGCCATACTGATATTCACTTGGCTCTTGGTCCATCCCATGTTTCCCCCAACCCCCCGCAAGTGTGTCCCATGAGACCTTATTGCCTATCTTCTATCCAGATGCCTTCTCTTAGGCTCACTTCTCTGACCTACCAGACCAGCCACCCTGTAGACAGAAACATGGGACAGCTGGATCTTACCTTTCCTTGGCAAACCTATCCCTCTCCTGGGTTTACACACTTCCTCTTGTTAGAGGCTCATCGATCATCCCTTTATACTCCATTCTAGAATCTCAACTGAGATACGGAAACTCCTACAATACTACTGTTACTGAAAATAGCAGGTAATTAAATGTTTTTTTCATTTTCCCACTTTAGAGATGAGGAAGCTCAGAATGGTTAAATAGCTCGCTCCAAGAAATGTGGTCTATTGGTGTATACTCTTTTGATTTCCCGTTCGTCTGCCTTAGAACAGTAATAGCCAAGGGACAGAGCAGAGGATGGGCGACTGGGCCAGCGTGTGTGTGCACATGTACGTGTGCGTTGGGGGCCGTAGAGAGAACTAGGTCTAGAAGAATGGGTCAGGACCAGCTGTTAGGCAGGGAGGGTATAAAATGTCAGAGAACCGAGACTGAGTTTCGTTTTGTGGGCAGTGAAGAGTCATAGGAGGCTTCTGAGGTTATACCTGAGCGGCTGGCGGAATAACCTGATAGTGGATGAGAGATGAACGGGGTTGGGGCGGGGCAGTAGAAGCAGGAAGACCTGGGACGGGTCCAGGAAACAGGCCAGGTGACAGGGAGGAGAGGCACATGCCAGGGCAGTGGGAACAGGTGGGGGAGAGAAGTTTGAGGGCCAGCTCAGAGACAGGACTGGCTGAATATCAGCTGACTGGATGGGGTTGGGGATGCTGGGGATGGGACAAAGAGAAGTCACACACCCTGACCTCATCAGTGGAGGGGTGACTGTTGCCTTTCAGGAGAAGGCAACTGGCCAAGAGTAAAGGCCGAGGGGCAGGTAGGGAATTCAGTGTTGACCCTGCAGATTCTGAGGAGCCAGGGAGGTGTCATATCCAGGGATCCCTGGAGACAGGGTCTGAGGCTCAGGACAGTGGTCTGAGCTGGAAATAGAGTCGGGGCTGGCAGCATAGGACTGGTAGTCGGAGCTGCTGGAGGGAATTAGATGCTGGCCAGCCAGGCTGGGGCCTCCCGAGCATTGCCTGTGTTCCCTGCAAGGTCATGCCGGGCTTCATGGCTGCCTCTGCCACAAGACTAGGAAGACTGGGGGCTCCTCAGGGCAGAGTCCCCCGTCTCCACCCGGCCCGGAGCCCCGGGGCTCAGCACAGAGCCCCGCACCGGATGGGTGCCGGTCCCGAGGAGGAAGGGGGACGCAGCAGTGGAGCTGAGGAAGGCACAGGGGGGCAGCAGAGGGAGAGCTGTGCCAGCAGGGCAGTGGGGGTGGCACATCTGAATTTGGTCCCCAGAGGCCATCCACTGGAGTGTCTGGAGGAGTGGCAGGCCGTGGCTCCAACGGGAAGTGATGGCAACAGACATTGATTAGGCACCCACTACGTGCTTCGATCTCACACTCTTCCCCAGACAGCCCTACAAGTTGTTGGAGACGATGTGGACACCATCCGACTCTGCTTTTAAAGATGAGTGGTGGAGATGGGATTTGAACCCAGATCTTTGAGGAAAACGAATCCCTGGATGAGAGAAAAGCATGCACACAGCTGGACCCTTACCCTGGGCCTCTGGCTCTGCAGGGTCCCTGCCCTTTCTGCTCCTGGAGGAGCCCCTCCTGGTTTCCTGCACAGCAAGTGTGGGAGTTACTCTCAGAGCTTATCCCTTGTCCTCTCTGGCCAGGGCCAGTGAGAAGACAGCACCAAGGTCATGTGGCTGGTGGCAGAGACAGGGTTTACCCTGGGTGCCTATGACCCTGGGGCTTCCCTGGGCCTCTGCAGTTCTACCTGGAAGGGCTTCACCTTGCTCATCTGGAGGGATGCAGCAAAGATTCAGGACAAGGTCTCCCCTTCCGTGCAGCCTTCCTGCCTTCCCGCCGCCGGATGAATGTGCTTGCCCCCTCGTCCTAACAGTTCAGCCCTTTGTCACCCCCAAGGACAAACAAAAACGATTTGTTTAGGGCTCTGTCTTCGCTTTTCCGAGACTGGGGGCGGGGGTGGCAGGAACGGGGTCCCACGCATCTCCCGTCCCCGCCTGCAGGCCCTGGTGCATTGCAAGAGCCCGTAGACCTGGCTTAAAAGGAAGAACAAACGGGATGGACCCATGGGCCCGTCCCCCTCAAGGCCCTTTGGGAGGGGGCGAGCTCACTCCTCCTGCACCCAGGACCAGCCCCCAGACCCGTCCCGCTGCAAAAGGGAGTGAGAAGCGGGTGGGTGGGGGGGTGGGGGGGACTTTGTCCCCGACCTCCAACCACAGGGAGAATAAAAGTTTGTGAAATATTAGTTTAATAAGACATGCGACTACTATTAAGGATCCGAGCAGTCCTTATTTATTATTCATGCGGCCGCATGATTTAGGGGCAAGCAGGTCCGCGGAGGCTCCAACTCTCTGCCGCCTCTCCCTACCACGGCTTCCCCTCCCCCAACGTCCCCTCCCAGGTGCCCCTTTTCGCCTTCCTACGCTCCCTCCTGCCTGCACTGCGCAGGCGCATTCTTCAGCCCTGGGAAAGCGGGGAGGGGGGGCTGCGACCACAGTCCTCAGGTTCTCCCTGGACCCTGGTAACCTCCGATTCTCCTCCTGCTTCTCTTTAATGCTAGGGGAAGGCCCCAAGCTGCCCAAGTCCTGCGGGCAGAGGGCTCTCCGCAGCTTTGTGGACAGCTGTAGGGATGGGGGTCCTTCCCTCATTCCATCCCCTCTGTCTTCCTTCCCTCTTCTCTTTGCCAAGTCTAGGGCCTCCGAGGGTAGATCCACTGGACAGACTGGGGGAGGTATGGGTTCCAGCTCTTACTCCTGTCCCAACTTGCTGTGTGACCTTAGTTCGATCCCTTGCTTTCTCTGGGTCACAGGAATCCCTCTAAAACTAGAGGTTGGAGTGAATGACCCAAAACTTCCCCGGATTGTGGGGGCAGGAAGCCACCACATACAATGCAGTGTGCACACATCTTAAGTGCAAAGTCTTTAAATATTGATAGATGTAATATACCCATGAAATCACCACCCCAACCAAGATACAGAACACTTCCGTTACCTCGGAAAAAGTTTTTCTTGCTCCTTTGCAGTCTGTTCCCTCCCCTACTCCTAAAGGTAACCAGTGTTCTATTCCTTTGGCTACAAATGAGTTGTTTGTTCTTGAACTTCACATCAACAAGATCATATAGTATGTGCTCTTATGATTTGTATCAGTAGCTTGTGCATTTTTATTGCCCAACATTCTATCGTACGACTATACTAGTTTGGTTCATCCGCCTGTTGATGATCATTTGGGTTGTTTCCAATGTCTGGCTCTTACGAATGAGAGCTTCTTTGAACATTTGCATACAAATCTTTTTGCAGAAATACAAATTATAGAAAGGTTTTTATTTCTCTGAAGTAAATACTTCATAGTGAAATTGCTAAGTAGAAGGATAGGTGTCTGTTTACCATTTTAAATAAACTTTCAAATTGTTCTCCAAAAGGTTACACTATTGTTCACTCTCTCCATCAGAGCTAGAGAGGTCTGGTTGCTTATCAATATTTGATACAGTCAGTCTTCTTAATTTTCACCATTCTGTGCAGTGTAGGATTATTGTTTCAATTTTCATTTCCTTATGACAAATGCTATTGGTCACCTTTTCATGTGATTATGGGTCATTTATGTATTTTCTTTTGTGAGGTGTTTACGTATTTTGTTCAATTTCATTTAGGTTGTTTGCCTTCTTATTATTGACCTGTAGGATATTTATATATTAAGAACACAAGTCCTGGGGCATCTGGGTGGCTCAGTCAGTTAAGCGTCCGATTTCTGCTCCGGTCATGATCTCATGGTTCATGAGTTCCAGCCCCGCAACATCGTGGTCTGTGCTGACAGCTCAGAGCCTGGAGCCCGCTTCGGATTCTGTGTCTCCCTCTCTCTCTGCCCCACCCCTGCCTCTCATGCTCTCTCTCTCTTTCAAAAATAATAAATAAACCTTTAAAAAAATTTTTTTAAAAATAGTATCTCTTGACAAGAAATTTAAAATTTTCATAATGTCCAGTTTATCAACCTTTTCATGCTTTTTGTGTCCTCTCTAATAAATCTTTGCTCACCCTAAAGTCATCAATGTATTTCCCCCATATTTTCTTTATACTTGTAACTTTTATGCTCTATCTTGAATTAATATTTCTGTGTGGTGTGAGGTAGGGGTTGAGGGTTCCCCTCCCCCATATATTTATCCAGTTGTCCCATCACCATTTGGTGAAAAGATTCTTCCTAATCACATTGAATACCCTTGTTGCCTTTGTTAAACAACAACAACAACAACAACAACAACAACAAAATCAACTGACTCTGTATGTGTGGGTCTGTTTCTAGACTCTGATTTGTTGATCCATTTTATCTCCTCTTATGCCAGATCTCACTGTCTTGATCACTGTACCTTTATAGTAAGTTTTAAAATCAGGTACATTAAATCCTCCAACTTTATTTTCCTTTTACAAGATTGTTTTGGCTATTGTAGGTTCTTTGCTTTTCCATCAATATTTTAGAATTCGTTTGCCAATCTCTACTGGAAAGCCTGTTGGGAATTTCATTGGGATCTGAGTTTTTCTGCAGGTCACTTTGAGAAGGGTCTTGGGAGGTTCCCTGGCCTTCTACTCCTGGCTTCTGTGCCCTACCCTGCCAGTTTGGCCCAAGCCACAAGCATGGCACTCTGAAAGTCCTGACAAGCCACTCTCAACTGCCCTGCCCTCTCCACCAACATCATTTACTGAAAGATCAGCATTCCAACCAAGACATTGTCTTTTCCTGGAAATCCAGCCCACAGGGTGAAGGTTGTGGTGTCCAAAGGCTCAGAACCCCACACCCAGCCTGGAGCCTGGACTCAGAGCCTAGTCTGGTCCTGAGAGTAAAGAAGCAAGAGTCATTGCCTAGCCCATGGAGGCAGCTCTGGTTGAAATTTAAACCTCGTGTGTAGTTAAGATATTTAAAGCTAAAATATTATTAAGTATGGGAATTGCTTCAGAATAATTGAAGGTGAGTGAATGGTAATAAAGAGGAAACAAAACTGAAACCTGAGTTGATAATTGTTGAAACTGGGTGAATGGGTACAGAGTGTCCATTATACTTTGTAATTTTTGAATGTCTGCCATTTTTTATGATAAAAATTTGAAAAAAATTCACCCTCTCCAGTGAGGCAACCCCTTCCTCCATCATCTTCCCCAAACCAGGGCCTGGCCCCTGCTGCTTTCTGGCTAATGACAACCCCTATGCCATCTGCAGCGTCCCCAGTGGCTGCTCCACTCCCCTGTGGCCTGTGCATCATGGAGCAGACGCTGACCTGGTGGGAGCATGACCTGGCTGTGCAGTTGGCTGTATCCAGGCACCTCGGGACGTGGTGTTGGCAGGTGGGTTTCCACATCACCTCAAATGAGTTTTAAGATGATTGAACTACAACAGCTGCCACCCCCCAGCCAGAGCGGGGCCCCAGGCCAGCCCTACGCAGTGACAGCCAGGGTGGCTGGGCACAAGGAGCTGGGAGCGGGCTGTCAGAGATGATGTCGGGGAAGTGGGCAGAGAGGGCCACGGTGAGCAGCGAGGCCAGGGCGGGACTTTGCCGCTTACTCAAGTGAGGTGGAGCCCCCTGGAGGACGGCCTGGAGCAGTGACATGATCTGATCTACGTGCAGAAGATGCCTCTGGCCGCAGAGTGAAGTGCCTGCAGGAGCCTGGATGGAAGGGGCAGGTTAGGAGGCCCCCACAGGAATCCAAATTAGGTATTCGGGTCAGCTTGCACCACCAGGGGGTGGTGGCGAAGGGGGTCCAAAGTGGTCCAGTCCCCGATAGATTCCAAAAGTATTGTCGACAGGTTTATGGATTGGATGTGGGTGGCAGAGAAAGGCAGGTGTCAAGACAGACGCCACGGGTTTTAGCCTGAGCAACTCGTGCATGCGGAGGACTGGGAGAAGTGGGTTCACGGAGGCAACTCAGGACCGTAACTGTGGGTGTGTGAGGTTAGGGGTGCCTCACAGGCAACCGTGTGGAGCTGTTGCACACATGAGCCTGGAGGGCCGGGAGAGGTCGGTGCTGGAGACTGGGTTCTGGGAGTCATCTGTACAATGGGGGTTTAAAGCTGTAAGACTATGGCGCGCCTGCGTGGCTCAGTCGGTAGAGCGTCCGACTTCAACTCAGGTCATGATCTCGCGGTCTGTGAGTTCGAGCCCCGCGTTGGGCTCTGTGCTGACAGCTCAGGGCCTGGAGCCTGCTTCGGATTCTGGGTCTCCCTGGCTCTCTGCCCCTAACCCACTCACATTCGGTCTCGGTCTCTGTCTCTGTCTCTGTCAAAAATAAGTAAACATTAAAAAAAAAGTTTTAAATTTGTTAAGACTGGAGGGGGTCACTTGAGGAGCAAGTGTCCCTAGAGAAGATGTCTGAGGCCCAAGCGGTAAGCATGCAAATGTCTTACGATGAGAAGAGAAGGAGTCAGCAAAGGAGGCTAAGGAGAACTGAGCACACCGGAAGCCACACGAAGACAGTGTTTTGAAGGGACTGAGAACTGACGTTGGACTGGGCAATGCCGAGGTCACAGGTGACCTTGTCAGAGCTGCTGTGGGGACATGGCGGTAACAGTGGGTGCGAGAGAGGATGTCCGGCTCCTCTCCCACCCCCTCATCAGCTCCTCCAGTTGTTTCCCACGGTCCCCAGCCCCATCTCCCGAGCCCACAGCATCTCTTGCGCTGCCCGCCCACTGCCCTGGCTCCCTTCTCCCTCTCCTGCCAGGGTGGCGCCTCCACCTGTGACCCAGTCGACCCTATTCCATCTCGCTTAAGCGGAGGCCCCACTCAGCCAACAACCCTCCCTCTCTGGTGTCCCCGCCCACCGTCCCCCACTCACTGGCATGCCCCATCATTGAACATCATGCTGAAGTGTGTACCGTCTTGAAAAATTTTCCCTGGCGCATATTTTTCTTTCCATCAAAGCTCTCCATTTCCTTTTTCTGCCAGTTTTCTTAAAATAGTCTTCGTGTGATACCCCTGTGGGCTCACTGCCTGGTCAGGAGCACGTGGGGGAAGGCAGCTGGGGGTGCAGGTGCACAAAGGGGCACCTTTTCAGACAGGAGGTGCTTACAAAGGGGCCAAAGGGTGACGTCTGGCTTATGGGTCTGCTCTCTCCGTTGCACATCCTGGCACTCTGCTGTGTCTTTCACCTACTGCAATCCTTGATTTCTACCTCTTCACTGAAAACACCTAGAACGATGCCTCTTGCTCCCTCTTATACCCCGTCAAGAAATGGCCAGAGATGGAGAGGCACATTGCACCGAATCCAGAAGGCTGGACGAGACGGGACGGGCGTCTACCCAGAATGCCCCGACAGAGACCAGAAGCCCACCACGGTCTCACGGTCATAGCCCAAACCTGGCTGGGTCTAGCTGGCGGATGTTGGAAAAAGGCATGAGTCAAGGTCGAAGGTTCAGAAATAAGGCTGTCAGTGAGACAAAGGAGGTGGGGGCCTTTTCTATGGTGCTGGCTGCATGGACGGGGCTAGACATCCAGGTTTAACTGAGACCCATGCAGGACTGACCGTCTGCACCAAAGGAAACAGCTGAGTGTCATCCCTGGGCCAGGCTCAAGGATTCAGAACCGAGCCTTGTCCCAGAGCCCCAGAGTCCCTATTCCAAAATGGGCCACGGAGGAATCAGCTGGAGTTGGAAGTCCAGGGCCATGGCCCAGCCCCCATTGCCCACACACACGTAGTCAGGCGTCCTTCCCCTGTTCTTTCCCTTCCATGGAAGGGGCCCAGGCTGCAGACATTGTCACTGCACCCCCGGCTCCACATCCGGAGAGGGGAGCTGAATATTCAGTATCTGGGGAGACAATAAAAATCCCAGGAAGAACCTGGCTAAGGCAATTACCTCTGCATAAATGCATATATTATTCATCCGTGGCTTTGAATATATAAATAATACTGATACAATTTGCATGCGTTAAAAGGAGATGTAATTACCCACTGATGCCTGTGAGCGCCTGGTACCCACCGGCCACATCCCGGGTCCACTGCCCCGCCCCATGGAGCCCACCTTTGCCCTTTCTAGAGGCAGAATACATCACGTGTGGGTTTTCTGCAGTTGTAAGGAAGCCAATCTTTGATGTCCTTGGGGCTTTGGTTGGAGTGTGCTTTTTTTTTTTTTTTATGACCCCTCGGGTTGTGGCAGCTCCTCAACTCTGTTCTTAAAACTTTGGGCTATTTTAATACTATTATCATTGTTGCTTTTAACAGTGTGAAACAATGTAACATTGTCACTTTTTCGTAACAAAAATAACAGCACATTCCTTGTATAAAATTTAGAAAACTACAGAAGTTTGAGAAAGGAAAACTCGTTCATTATCTTGCTGCCCAGACATAAGTACAGCCCGCATTTGCCTTATTTCCTGCCAGTCTCCTTTTTTGATGCCTAGATAAACTTTAATTTTACAAACTCAGGATCATATCATACATAATGTTTTGTAACCTGCTTTTATCTCTTACGATATGTCATGGACAGATGAAGAAATATAAAAGGCTAACAAATAGGAAAAGATGTTCAACCCCACTGGTAATTAAGGAAAATACAAATTATAATAACAGTGAGATATAATTTTTCACCTATCACATTGGTAAATATTTCAAATAATAATACCCACTGCTGGTGTGTGCATGTGGGAACAGGCCCTCTCGAACAATTGTTGCTGGCAGGAGTGTAAATTGAAACCCTTTTTGGAAGGGTAATTGAGCAGTATGTACCAGAAGGCTTGGAAAAATGCATGCGTTTGGCCTCTGAAAATCCATTCCTTAGAATTTAAATAATCACACAGATAGGAGAAGATATAACAACGTGAATTGTAGTGTTTTATCATAACAAAAAATTAGGACAACTTTAATAGTCCAGCATTGGGAATTAATGTAATAAGTTATGGTCTATCTACATAGCAAAATCCCATGCAGCCAATTATAATGAACACACACACACACACACACACACACACACACACACAAATACCCTATACAATCAAGGGTAAAAAGGTGTTCCTGAAGTGTGAGGTTGGGACTTCTGGCTAAACGTGGCAGGTTGAGAAAACGTTTTTATTTCTGCTTCCTCCTGAAACGCCGCTAATAGGAAAGGAATAAAAATGACATAAACCCATGAGGGCCAAGTGAACATGAGAGGAGACGAGAGACAAATGTGTTTGTGGGAAGGGGGAGGAGGATGTGGAGTTTGGACAAGCCGGGAAGGATGAACGTTGGGAGCTAGCAGGGTGGATGCCGGCCATGCCCACCCCCAACCCGAGGCCCAGCACAGCACCCGGAAGGGTAGAGGGGCTGCAGCATCAGCCATCAAGGAAGACCAGGCCTCGGGTGTGGGGCAGAAGCAGGAGGATTTGTTCAGGCACTTGTGCAACAAACACAGGGTGTCTGCTATGCTATACTTTTGCTTTCATGGAGCCCGCATTCTAGATGGGGAGACAGACTGTGAGTAAAGGAAACAAAAAGGATATTAGATGGTGGTCAGAGCTCAGGGGGAAAATGACGGGAGAGAAAAGGAGGGGAAGTATTGCATGGGAGGGCAGCAGTTTGAGAGAGAGTGGCCAGGGGGGCTCCCTGGGCATGTTACAGGAGAAGAAAGAGAGGGAGCCATTCCAAAAGCTGGGGGGGGGGGAATGTTTCTATCAGAGGGAACAGCAAGTGCAAAGGCCCTGAGGCTAGACTGTGTCAGGAGCGGTTGAGAAACAATAAGGAAGCCCAAGTGGGTAAGGCTGGTGGGAGATGAGGTCAGGGAGGGAGCAACGGCCCCGATTACGTACAAGTATCTAAAACAATGAGAACAGATGTGATCATCAAGGGAATGAAGATGGATAGATGAGGAAACCCAGGTCTGAGCTCTGGAGTGTGGCACCACTCAGAGGTGGGGCAGAGAAGGAGGGACCGGCAGAAAGGACTGGGGAGAGGCAGTCAGTGAGGAAGGAGGGGGACCAGGAGAGTTCAAGGCAAAGGCAACGTCTCAAGGAGCAGAAAGTAACCCGTTTGGGCATATGCTGCTGAGATGCTAAGTAAGAGGAGGTCTGAGAATTCAGGGTTGGCCACATGGCACTTGTCCGTGAACCTGAAGAGAGCCATTTCAGTGGAGCAGCCGAAGTGGAGGCCAGAGGAGAGGGAGCTCAAGGGAGAACAAGAGGCGAGGAATTGGAGCATGCATTCAAACCAGCCCTGCCCACTACAAGCAGAATGCAAGCTACGTATGTAATTTTAAACTTCTTAGTAGCCACAAGTGAAAAAGGAAAAAGACATGGGAGAGGTTCATTTCATTAATAGATTTTTACCTAACGCAACAGGTAGAAAATATTATCACTTCCACAGGTAATCAATTTATTTATTTACTTTTGAGAGACAGACACAGAGCACAAGTGGGGAAGGGGCAGAGAGACAGGGGGACGTGGAATCCGAAGCAGGCTCCAGGCTCTGAGCTGTCAGCACAGAGCCCGACGCGGGGCTTGAACTCACGAACCACGAGATCATGACTGGAGCCAAAGTCGGACGCTTAACCAACTGAACCACCCAGGTGCCCCGATATAAAAATTATTAATGAGATATTTTGTATTCTTTTTCATATTGAGTCTTTGCAATCTGTTGTGTATTTTGCCTTTACAACGCGTCTCAGTTTGGCTGGCCACATCGCAAGGGCCCAGGGTGAGAGGAGGGTGAGAGAGGCCGCATGTTGCAAACAGGTAAAATCAAAGCTTGCGTGCTAAATGGTGAGCCCCCATGCCCATCCAGTTCCTTCTGCCACTTATCTCCAAAAGCTCCAACAGCCAGGAGTCTGTCCCCAGAAGGAGTTGGGAGGATATTTTTAGTTTGTTTTGTTTTGGCTTTGTTTTGATTTTTGTTTGTGAGAAATGTTAGGTCCTAAAGAAAAGATTTATGATTACTAACATTTGGGAGACCCCAGTGAAATGGCCACAAGCCCCATCTGGTCAGTGTCTGGTGACATCTACCAGGAGACAGGCTCCATCTATGCACACAGGGCTTCTAAACTGCTTTTTAAAGCCCTACTCTTAAATATGAAGGGAAAATAAAAGGCTCCAAACATCACCTTCTGGTATTTAATATGGTGGACAGAGAGGCCCAGAACAACCTAAACAGGGGCGCCTGGGTGGCTCGGTTGGTTGAGCATCCAACTCTTAATTTTGGCTCAGGTCACGATCCCAGGGTTGTGGGATCAAGCCCTGCCTTGGGCTCCACGCTGAGTGTGGAGGCTGCTTAAGATTCTCTCCCTCTTGCTCGCTCTCTCCGCCTCTGTCCCTCTCGCCCGCTCATGCTCTGTCTCTCTAAAAAATAAAAATAAAAACCTCGGGGCACCTGGGTGGCTCAGTCGGTTAAGCGTCCGACTTCGGCTCAGGTCATGATCTCACAGTCCGTGAGTTCGAGCCCCGCATCGGGCTCTGTGCTGACCGCTCAGAGCCTGGAGCCTGTTTCAGATTCTGTGTCTCCCTCTCTCTCTGATCCTCCCCTGTTCATGCTCTGTCTCTCTCTGTCTCAAAAATAAATAAAAGTTAAAAAAAAAAAAAACTTAAAAAAAAAAAAGAAACATAAAAACAACAGAAACAGAGGGATCAGAGGCAATGCAGCAAATACAAGGAAACTTAAAAAAAAAAACAATACTCTAAACTCCTCAGATGAGAGAAGATATTGCAGCTACGAGCTATATGCTTATACGAGAAAAGAAGGAAAAGGCAAAGCCCTGCCATAGGCTGGAATTTAAAACATGATAATAGAGACTTAAAAATTAAATAGAAGAATTCAAAGATAAAATTGGAGAAATGTCTCAGATAGGTGCTCCTCTCCCTCTAAGAGGCAGAGGGGAAAAAAAAGATTTAAAACTTTGAGATTAGTTGAGGAATTTCACCATCTCACTAACAGGAGTTCCAAAAAGGGAAAATAGAGCACACAGCAGGGAGGAAATTATCAAAGGAACGACAGAAACAAGTTGCTGGAATTAAGAACACAAGTTCCCAAACTGAAAGATCCACTGAGGATCCCGAGCAGTGAATGAAAAATCCCCACCCCATCACTGTGAAATTTCAGAGCATCAGGCCCCAGAAAATCAATCCAGACTTCCATAAGGGGAAAGAAACAGGTCACACACAAAGAATGGCATCGAAGTTCTCAACAGTAACCGTGAAACTGGAAGACAGTGGAGCAAACAAACATCATCATCGTTCTGAGGGAAGATGATTTTTTTTTAACATTCATTTTTGAGAGACAGAGAGAGACAGAGCACTAGTGGGGGAGAGGCAGAGAGAGAGGGAGACACAGATCCAAAGCAGGCTCCAGGCTCTGAGCTGTCAGCACAGAGCCCAATGCAGGGCTTGAACCCACAAACCGCAAGATCATGACCTGAGCCGAAGTCGGACACTAAATTGACTGAGCCACCCAGGCACCTCGGGAAGGTGATACTTAATCTGTAAGTCTATTTGCAGCCCAAATAGTAACCAAATATGAGAGGAACAACACATATTCAGAAAGGTACAATCTCCTCCATCCACCATTTCCAGGGTATGATGAGGTTACTGATGGGTGGACTCTATGAAATGGGAGTGGAAAAGAAAGGAGGAAGCTTCAGGGTCTAAGACACAGAGAGGTGAAGGAATGGAGTTGAACAGCAGGCCCCAAAGCAGGCATTCCAGCACAAAGAACTGGCAAAATACCTCATGTGTTCAGCCATGTGAAAAAGAACGTTAAGGGGTGCCTGGGTGGCTCAGTCAGTTGAGCATCTGACTTTGGCTCAGGTCACGAGCTCACGGTTCTGCCTGGTATTCTCTCTCTCTCTCAGTCTGTCCCTTCCTCTCTCTCTCTCTCAAGAAATAAACTTTAAAAGAACAAAAAAAAGAATGTTAACAAGTCTTACATTTTTTTTTGAATGGTGACAGTGACATAAAACTCTAAGTGAATTAAGAAAAAAAAAAAAACAGCAGCGATCTACTCCCAGTTGCATGAGAAAAAAATCTAAATAAATACATATAGTACACTATCCGGCTCAGCAATGATAGTAAACACTGACTGGGAGACCTTAAGCCAAGAAACCAATTGGATCCACCCAGACTTCTAACCTAAAGAACTGTGAGCCAATAAATGGGTGATGTTTTAAGTAACTAAGTTTGTGGTGATATGTCACACGGCAGCAGGAAAGCAATGCAGCTTACAATGATAAGCATTTGTTTGGTCCATGGGTATTCAGGTCCACTGGATGGTTCTGAGTGAGCTGGGCTCACTCAGCTGTCTCTGGTTAGCTGTGGGATGGGTGGGCATCTCTGCAAATCTGGGCTGGGCTCTCTTCTAAGTTTTGGGGTCTGCCAGCTGGAGGCCCATCTTGGATGGCCTCAGCTGGGATGCTAAGGTTACGCCTAATGGGCTCTCTCAGCCTCCAGGAGGCTAGAATGTTTGCTCATAGGACCGCTGGACAGGGTTCTGAGACCGAGTGGGAGCTGCTGGGTCTCTTGAGCTGTGGGCACACCATTGTTCCTGCTGCATTCTGTTGGCTACAGCAAGTCAAAAGGCCAGCCCAGTTTCAAGGGGTGAAAAACAGACTCGTCCTCTTGATAGAAGTTTCTTGAAAAGTCATGTTGCAGTGGGTGTGGGTACAGGAAGGTGGAAAAAACTGGGGTCACAGTCATTCTTCCTCACTGTCTCATCCCTAAAAAATCCCTGCTTTGACTCTCAAGGCATCACACTAATCTACCCCCTGTCCCCAGATTGTTGAGGCAATCCACAGATGCCATGCTTCATTCCTCACTGATTTTAGTCTCATTTTTGACGGCTTCAATATCCCCAAAGATATTCTAACATCTTGGGCTCTCAATGTCCAAATTCTTTTCCTCCTGAGATCTTATCCACCCTACTTCACTCTACCCTATAATCATACTCTAAGACATTTTCATTACTAATAGCCGCCCCCCCCCCCAAGATTTCCAGCTTACTCTCCGAACTGTCTCTCCAGCCCACTCCTTCCAGTGCCTCATCCTCAACTATCCTTTGACCCCAGAGAGACTTAGAAACACTGATGCCTCCTTTTCACTGTCCTTACCTGCTCTTTCTAATCAGCTCAATGTAACTGGAGAAAAACGTGCAACCATGATCACTGCTCTCCCTTTCCAATTATGACCAGGAGTCTCAATGGGCCTTAATGTGGCCCAGCAACCATACAGCATTTCCCCAGGGCACGCCTTCTCCCACCTCCTAGACCCTTTCAAACCTTCTCCTCTTTCCTCGTCCCTCTTGCACTTCACTTGCCATCCTCTCTCTCAGAATCCCCACCCCACCACCCATCCACCCACCAGCATGTGGACCCGTCCACTCTCCCGTCACTCAACCAACCCTCCACTTGACCATGAGATTCTACCTTTCTTGCCACACAAGGGCACTGCCCAGTAATTCTCTCCCTCTCTTCTCTTTCACCAAAGTTCCCTTCCAGTGGATCACTCCCATTGTCCTGTGAACATGCTGATATTCCCCCCACCTCACAAAAACCAACTTTGGATTCCATCTGCCCCTCAACAATGGTCTTCTTTCTCAATGCCCTTTTGCAGAAAAATTCTCAAAAATATCTTTTATACAAATTTTCTCCATTTTTCTTCCCCCCGTTCTTTCCTAAACCCCCCATTCCTTGGAGGCCACTCAAATCCAACCCATCAGTGACCTCCATGCTGCTAATTCTGGGGGTCACTTCTTGGTCCTCACTTTTCTTGGCCTCCCAGCAGCCTTCAGCCCAGTGGCTCAGCCTCTTGGAAACACTTTCTTCTCTTGGCTTCCAGAACCGCACAATCTCCTGGTTTTCCTCTGCCTCACAGCTGCTCACCTCTTTTACTGAGCCATCCTCCTAACTGCTCTGTGCTTCCCGTCTTGTTCCACAACCTGTGCTCCTCTTGCATCCAAAACAATCTTCCCAAATCTCAACTCTCATCCTCACAGATCCCATGAGAGCAGACTTTCTTAAACCCGGGTAGGCTACAAATTATTTTTTTTAAGGTTTATTTTGAGAAAGAGACAGAGAGAATCCAAACGGGCTCCACGCTGTCAGCATAGAGCCCAATTTGGGGCTCCGTTTCACAAACTGTGAGAGCATGACCTGAGCCAAACTCAAAAGTTGGACTCCTAACCAGCTGAGCCACCCAGGCGCCCCACTAGAAATTACCTTTGTGCCATCACATGAAAAAGGTTAGTAAGAACTGAGCTGAAAATTTCTTAAAGGGCTTTTTCAGGATGAGCCTAGGGGTGTAGACTTACCTCAGATGTTTTCATGCTGGACAACACAGGCATAAAATGTTTACACTACAGAATCTTTCCTTCCTAACTCTACAATGTTGCCTCACTGTTGTCTTACACTTACTGGTTTGGACAAGCCTAATGTTGGTTCTTCAGAGGTAACTTTTTTTGTCTGTCTGTATCTCTCTGTGGCTTTATTCTTATAATTAAAAGAATCCAATGGAACATGTCTATGTGTATATCTCTTAAAACTAATTTGTACATTTTAATCTGTGAGCTTACTAATTTCTTCATTTTTGAAAAGCAGTCTTCTATTATATCTTTATTACTTCTGGTTCATTTTCTTTTTTTTCTTATTTAAGAATATTATTAATTCAGGGGCGCCTGGGTGGCTCAGTCAGTTGAGCATCTGACTTTGGCTCAGGTTATGATCTCACGGTTCTTCAGTTCAAGCCCTACAATGGGCTTGCTGCTGTCAGCCTGTCAGCGCAGAACCCACTTGGGATCCTCTGTCCCCCTCTCTCTCTGCCTCTCCCCTGCTCACACACTCTCTCTCTCAAAAAATTAAATAAAACATAAAAGTACAGAATATTAATTCAGCAATACCTATTAAATAATTAGACTACCAATTAATTGGGTCTCTGTCATTTCTATCAATCATTTTTATTTATTTTTTAAAAGCTTATTTATTTTGAAAGAGAGAGTGGGCAGGGGAGGGGCAAAGAGAGAGGGAGAGAGGGGAAGAGAGAATCCCAAGCCCACGTGGGGCTTGATATGAAATCAACAGTCGGAAGCTTAACTGACTGAGCCACCCAGGCACCTCTCAATCATTTTTTTAAAAACTGTTTTCCTTCCCTTGGTTTTCAGAAGAGCTTGTCAAACTTTCTTCTACAAGACAGGTTCCGCTTTCTGCAGTGTTGATTTTTCAAAATCATTATTTCTAATGATATGCGTTTTCATTTTTACTTCTGTTTATAATATTTCAAGATCTGATGCCACTCTGTTTTGGTTTCTGCTAACCTCATTGCTAGATTCCTTTGCAACTCCATCCTTGGTCTTACTATGTTCTGTTTTTATAATGCTCCTGTTTTCCTTTTATTGAGAGAGCAAATACTTTCTAAAATTTACTTTTGCTTCCTATGGCAAAATTTCTCTAAATATTTGCTCTTCCCAGACTGTACATTTCACAGGCAGTCTCTTTATAACCCATGCTGCCCCCACTTTCTCTGGTTACTCATCTTTACTCTTTACCAGTGAACATACTGGAGGCTCCCTTTGCCTCCTCTCCAACCTCACACCAGAAGGCTGTTGCCTATAAACAGGCCCCGGGCATCATTCCGATGGGTTCTTTTGTCTTAATTTGATCATCTAGTGTGGGTGTTGTGACTTGACGAGGAATGCCCTGGAGGAGCTGCCAGATTATGAGGAATACAACATATTCCTGGATACTCTGAACGCTCTGTGGTTCTTTCCTGGCAGGAAACAATGAATGAACTGTAATTCCCAGAATGCACCTCTCCTCCCCTCTCCCACTGTTCTTTCTGATTCAGTTTCCTCAAGCTCTTCAAGCTCACACGGGTGGCACCCAGCAGCACTTCAGAGAAGCCCTAACTTGGAAATGGAAGACTAATGCTGGGTGGAGGGGGGGGTCCCTGGACTGGCTACTGGAGATCTTGCCCTTGGGCTGGCAGATTTTTGAACACGAGCGCTGGTCCCAAGCACTATTGAAATGAACTTATCCTTTTTTGTCAGACTTGGGAAGGTAGGAGACTGTGAGGCACATCTACAACGTCCTTTGGCTTCATTTTACAAACTGCCAGAGTTCCTGTTATGTTCTAAGTACTCAAATCCATCTCATCATCTGATCCAGAACAATACATTAGGCAGGTACTATTATCCCATTTTATGGATGAGGACAGTGAAACTTAAGAGGCTATAAACACATTTCCAAGGTTACCCAGCTAGTGAGTGACAGAGCGGGGATTCAAGGGCAGGTGTATAAAGCTCAATGCCCATTTTCCCCCCTCTCAGTTTCTTTCTCTAAGTGAAATCTACATAACAAATGTACCCCATGTACATACACCATTTACGAATGGACAATTTAGTGGCATTTAGTACATTTACAGTATCCTGCAATCGCCAACTCTATCTAGTTTCCATTTTCACCACCCCGAGCAGTCACTCTTGAGTTCCCTGTGCCCATGCTCTTAATCTGTCCCTCTCAGTTATGCTGGAAACTGCATCTTTGCTGGCAGCCCTGTTGCTGTCAGCGGGAGGGGGAGGTGAGCACTGTCACCCCTGCCTGCCTCAGGCCCTTCCCGACATTCCCCAGCAGTCCTGGCCCAGGCCACTCACCTCACCAGCAGGATGGAACGAGCCCTGCCCCCGGGTCCGCCCTGCTCCCTGCCTGAGCCCCACAGCCTGGAGCCCTTCTCTACCATCCCAACTGCAAGATGCCTGCATCAGGCTCAGCATTGCCTTTCACACAAGGCCTGGAGTTCTGATTGCGAGCAGCCCAGGCCTTCTGCCCTTACTACCTCCGGGGTTAGGATGAGGAATGGAAGGCTCCTGATTGGGGAGCTTGAGGCAGTCCTGGCCCTCCACCCCACCGCAGCTCAGTATCTCCCCTCCCTTCCTGACCTGTGGCCCTGCAGTCCTGCCCATCCCCCTCGGGGATTTCACTGTCTGTGGGGACAGCTCTCAGCCCCATGCTGTCCTGTTACCCAGAGCTCCTCGGGGCCAGCGGCTGTGAGCGCTCACAAAGCCTTATGCCCAGGCTCAACACAAGGAGCCGGAGGAATCTGGTTGAAGTCCATCTTCCTTGAACATGCACACTTGGCAGCCGTCCACATGTCCCTTTGGAACACCTCGTCTCCGCACAGAGAGAGGTTTCTGGAGCCAAAACATCTTCAGTCTGACCTTGCTGCAGCCAGAGAAAAACCCTGTCTGACAACCTCACAGACAGGTCACCTGCCCGTGTCTGGATTTAGTCCACACTAATGGCCACACCGCGGCCGGAAATTAATGATGAGGAGACCCGAAGACCTCTCCCATTAGCCAGCCTTGATGGCGGCATGGCCAACAGGCGTCTCTTGCCCTTCCCTCCACAGCTGAGTCAGCCAGGTCCGGAGCCCTGCCTGCACTAGGATCAGTTATAATCCCTGTCAACTGGACCGCAGGGGGGTCACGCTGCTTGTCTTCGGCTGTGTCACCCTGCACACCTTTTCCTGACGTCTCTTGGTTCCCTCCACAGAGTGTCCGTGCTCTTCTGAGTTGTGAAGGCAAAAATGAGATGGTATGTGTGAGATGCCTGGCTTAGAAAACACAATGAATGCCAGCTGCATTTATTAGGATAAGCCAGCCCTGTGGGCACTATTTATGATTACTATTAATTACAAAGCTCTGTATCCACTGTAAGGTTACAGGGTCCAAGTGTCTATATATGTAGATCTACAGGGTGATGTTCCCATAGTCCATGCTTGTGTCGACATTCACACGCCTTCCCTCCCGCACTGAGTCACCAGCCCAGCACTGAGCATTTCCTTTAAGGCTCTAGGTGTATCAAGGGAGACGCTGCCTTGATTTGCATGCAAACTGGTGCAGGGCTATGGGTACATATCACCATGGGTCCACGTGTGGACCCACTGCTTGGGCTGCCCTAACAAGATCCCACAGGGGCACCTGGGTGGCTCAGTCGGTGAAGCATCCCACTTTGGCTCAGGTCATGATCTCATGGTTCCTGAGTTCAAGAACCACATCAGGCTCTGTGTAGACAGCTCACAGCCAGGAACCTGCTTCAGATTCTGTGTGTGTGTGTGTCTCTCTCTCTGCCCCTCCTCTGCTCGTGCTGTCTCTCTCGCTCTCAAAAATAAATAAACATTAAAAAATGTTTAATTAAAAAAAAAACTCCACAGACTGAGTGGCAGAAACAACAGACAGTTATTTTCTCACAATTCTAGAGGCTAGAAGTCCACAATCAAGGTGCCAGCAAATTTGGTTTCTGGTGAGGATTCTCTTCCTGGCTTGGGGAATGGCTGCCTTCTCACCGTGTCTTCACATGGCCTTTCCTCCTCACATGCGGATAGAAAATGAGAGAGAAACAGACCAACCTCTGGTGTCTCTTCCTTTTCTTCTATAAGGGCACCAGTCCTATTAGTTTAGGGCCCCACCCTTAGGACTTCATTTAATCGTACTTACTTCCCACAAGGTCCAAATATAGCCACATTGGGGATTAGGACCTTAACGTATGGGTCTGGAGGGCAGGGCACATTTGAGTCCATGGCACTGTGGGATATTAGTGTGCACGTGTGTGTTTGCTCACGTGAATGTATACACGTCTGTTCTGGCTTAATGCCCACGTGCCTGCCCGCTCGTGTGTTTGTGAGTGTCTTCATGCAGCTGGGGGGCAGTGGGGAGTGCACCTGCCAATCACCCCCTCCCACCTGAGGCCCAGCGCCAACAAAATCAAGTGTGGGCTCCTCTCTGCCGATCAAGATCTATAAATAAAGTTGTCTCCCTGGCATGTTCCACACCACACGCGGCTCTTTAATAAAATTGGCTGAGATTTGTGGATAAGCCTGAAGCAAAGTCAATGCTCGGTGTCAATCCCACGCTAAGAGGGGCCTTCAGGGGTCAAGCTGCTTCCTGTATATGATTCCATATCAAAGATATGTCAGCCGGGTGCTAACCAGCTTCCGGAGCGCAGGGAGACTCTGGGCTCTGACCAGGTTGACACTGGGGTCCTCTGGCTGGGGTGCCATGTAGTAAGTGGTGGGGGGGGGGCAGGGACACTGCCAGACCCAGCTTTTCTAGGGACTCAGTTACTCCTCAGTGGCTTTGGGACTAACCCCGTCTTCCCTGTCAGAGCAGCAGGAAGGAGGGAGACCGCAGCTTCCCCTGGCCACTCTTTAAAACCTCCATCTTTCGGGTCTAGAACAGGGTCTGCACCCCTGTTTTGAGGGGTGCAGCCAGTGTCTTCCTAGCTCTCTACTACTCCAGAGAAGTGGAAAGGAGCGTCTTCCTAAAGCCACAAGCACAGTCTTATGAAGGCACATTGGAGTCCCCAGGCTTCCCCAAGCTCCCAGCTAATGGCTGAAGTAAGCTGGGTGCACAGAATAGCTGAGGGTTTCTGTCCACTCCAGGCCACTCGGGGAGGAAGAACATCTAATAGGCATGCTGGCCACACTCAGTGAGGCAGAAAGAGGGGAAATCAAAAGAAGTTTGGTTTAATTAAGTATCAGGAAAGATTTATGCAACTTCCTCTCCTTGTCATAAATATTAATGAGGGCAGTCAGCAGCCAGCTCCCGCAGCATCCCCTAGCCAGCTGGGGTGGGGGAGCCGAGGATGGGGCTGGAGGTGAGGAGGGCATCAGCTGCCCCTACACACACACACACACACACACCACATGGGCAGATGGTGGGTGAAGTCCCCTGCCAAGCACCTGGCCACTTGGACCACCTGAACCGCGAGGAGGCCCAGGAAAGGGAGCCAGCCCCTTCTTGCCTCCAGTCAGACTGGATTTGGGTGCAGGGCCCCCCCTGCAGCCAGTCTTGCCCTTCCCTTTCTTATGGCTGAGTCAGCTCCGGCCTGAGGGGAGGCACGAGGGTGACTGTGAGTGATGGTGTGGGAGTGTCTGGGGGACCAAGGGCAGCATCCCAGGCTCAGGGGGGCTGGGAGTGGAACCGAGGGTAGTGGTTCACCTCCCCAAAGTGGGAGCTCGGATGGTGAGGGAGCTAGCTACCTGCCAACCCATTATGAGTGGCCAGCACCCTCTCTAACTCACATATTCCTAACTCAATATGCCACATCCAGCTTCTCCACACACATGGATTCTCCTACATTCTATTGGCCAAAGCAAGTTTCAGGCAACCTGGAGTTAAAGAGAAGGAAACAGAGCCACCTCCTGATGGGAGGAGCTGCAGAGCCACGTGGCAATGGGCATGAATACAGTGATGGGTGAAGAACAGAACTGGGGGGGGTGGGCATGTTTCCAATCTCACCCTCTAAACCTTCAGACTCTCCAAACCCCACTGTGGCCAGACCATCAGGTGTCATTTCGACAAAGAGTGACCAAGCCCCCCAATATTTGGCCTGTCACCTTTCCCACATCACTGTAGGAGAGGCTCCCACAATCCAGTCCCTCTTCCTTCCAGCCCCACCCCCACTGCCCATTCCCCATTGCTGTTCCACCTTCAGGGACTCTTCTGAGCTGCCATGTGGACCACGGGCAAGGGAAGGGGGTTGGCAGATATGTGTCAAGGTCCAGTTCTGGGACTGGCTAGGACAAGAAAGTCAATGCCTCCTTCCTGCAGCCCCAACCTACTGCTTCGGGCAACCTCCCGGAGGACTGCAACCTCTGTGCCAGATGCACTTGGTATTTGGATCAGCGGTGGGTAAGAGATCCCTGCCAAGTCACCTGCTGAATGTACCTGGTGCGGTCAGCCAGGATAGGCACAGCCACTGCCACCACCTCCCCCCAGAGACACTGTGGGGTGTGCTCCTGACCCCTACCCTTTCCAGTGTGCCAGAAGTTGAGAAGGCGGCAGCCCAGAACCTGTCCTTGGGAAGCAAGGAGGCCAGATTGTGGGAGCCCAGATGCCAAGACCCTGGTGAGTGTTCCATTATCCTTTCAGACGCCACTTACAAAACACAAAGATAAAATGATGAAGAATTTCAAGACAGCAACACAGAGCAGTGTCTTTTTAGCCACAGATTCAAGAAGCAGCTTGGCTTTGCTGATGTCTCTCTCTTTTGGAGTATTTTTGGGGTGGAGAAAGGGAGAGAAACCACAATTAAACATGGATCTTTTTCCTCATGTACCCATTATACACATATAGGTTTTGAGGGAAAAGGTCATTAATTTAACTGGTAAGTAATGAACTAATTTTTGAAACACTACTTTATACTAAACATGTATGTGTGTTTTTAAATATAGAGACAGATGAAACAATGCAAAATGTGCATGACATTTTAGAAACAATAAATATTCCCTTGCTTGCAAGAGGCCACTCTAGGCTATGCCCCCTGATCTTTGGGAATATTTTATATTCTCTTGTGCTTAAGGGTCACTTGGATGAAAAGGTTTAACCCACCCACCTAGTGGGTTTTTTTTTTAATGTCTGTTTACTTTTGAGAGAGAGAGAGAACACGCAAAGTGAGGGAGGGGACAGAGAGAGACAGAGGGAGACAGAATCTGAAGCAGGCTCCAGGCTCTGAGCTGTCAGCGCAGAGCCCCACACGGGGCTCGAACTCAAACTCACAAACCGTGAGATCGTGACCTGAGCTGAAGTCGATACTTAACCCACTGAGCCACCCAGGTGCCCCCACCCACCTAGTGTTTTACTAGAGTCATACAGACCTTGGTTCAAGCTCCTGTTCACCTCCTCCCTGAAACTTACTGTTTTCATCTTTGAAATGAAGTACTTCAATTCAACTTTAATTCCAATCATAAGATAATAAAGTGACTTTACAACGGGGCTGTGTTTCACTCATCCTTGTATCCTTTGTGCCTATTACAGTGCCTGGCACGCTGTAGATGCTCAATCAGTAACTGTGGAATAAAATTAAGTTGCAATCTGGCTAGTATCTCTGAAGAATAAATTTCTGAAAGTGAAGTTTCTAGGCTGAAAGATATGTACTTTTTAAAAAGTATTTTATTTTTACTTTGGAGTAGTTTTGGATTTACAGCAAGATTGAAAGGAAGGTACAGAGATTACCCACATATGCCCCGCCCTCACACATGCACAGTCTTCCCCATCAACAACATTTTCCACCAGAGTGACACATCTGTGACCATTGGTGAACCTGTACTGACACATGATAATCATCCCAATTCCATAGTTCACATTAGGGTTCACTCTTGGTGTTGTACATTCTATGCTTCTGGATACCTATAGAATGACATGAATCTATCATTATAGTATCACACAGTATTTTCACTTCTCTAAAAATCCTCTGTGTTCTATTTAGCCATCCCCTCAACTCCAACCCCCGGCAACCACTGACCTTTTTACTGTCTCCATAACTTTTGCCTTTTCCAGAATGTCATACAGTTGGAATCATACAATATGTAGCCTTTTCAGATAGACTTCTTTCCTGTAGTAGTGTATACACTTAAGGTTCCTCCAAGTCTTTTCATGGCTTATATCTCATTTATTTTTATCGCTGAAAAATACTTCATTGTCTGGATATAACACTACATTTATTTATCCATTTATCTACTGAAGGACATCTTCGTGGCTTCCAGGTTTTAGAACTTATGAATAAAGGTGCTGGAAACATCCACGTGCAGGTTTTTGCATGGACATAAATATTCAACTCTTCTGGGTAAATACCAAGAAGTGTGATTGCTGGATCCTAGAGTAAGAGTGTGTTTTGTTTCATTAAAATTAAAAAAACAAAACAAACAAACAAAAAAAGCCAAACCAACTTCCAAAGTGGTTGCAACACTTTGCATCCCCACCAGCAGTGAAAGAGACTTCCTGCTGCTCCACACCCTCACCAGCATTTGGTGGTGGTGTCAGTGTTCCAGATTTTGGCCATTCTAGTCGGTGTTTAGTGGCATCTCACTGTTGTTTTATTTCTGCTTCCCTGATGATACAGGCTGTGGAGCCAGTATGTACATTTTTAACTTAAGAAGATTTTCACCAAATTACTTCCTACAGATATTTTATGTATTTATTGTTTTCTCACACCCATCTTGTGTTATCAAGATTTTGATGTTTGACATTCTGATAGATGAAAAGGGGTATGTTGCCTCAGATGTTTACTTCTGTTATGAGCAGGATTGGGCATCTTTTCATTTGTTCAAGAACGACTTGAATTTGTCTTCCTAGGTCACTGCCTCTACAATCTCTTTGCCCTTAGCTCTTCTAGTCATTCGTCAGGTTTTTAAAGCTCATGTGTAGACATTCTTTATGCTAACGAAATTAGTTGTTTATTGATCTACATGCTGCAAATTCTTATCCCAGTGTATTGTCTTCTCATGCTGTATTTGTCTTGCACATTAAAAATTATTTTATTTCAATTCAACAACTTTTTTAATCGTTTCTAGATTTTATGTATTATTTAGAAAGCTCTCTCATAAGATTTTTTAAATCTCTATGTTTATAATATTGTTCATGTTTTTCAACTTTTTATATTTAAAAAGTTATATATGAGCTTCATGGAGTTCATTTTGATGTAAAGAGTGAGGTAGGGATCTAAGCTAACTTTTTTCAGATGGTTGCCCAGTTATCCCAATACCATTTACTAAATAGCCCATCATTTCCCTCCCTTAAGAAATGCTGCCTTTTTCATATGCTAAATTCTCATAAGGGAGGTAGAGGGAGAGATGAGAATGTAGGGAGTAGCAGTTTTATCAGAGCAGAGACTCATGAGTTGAAACAGCAGCAGGAATGAGTGTCAAGGTAGGAAAACATGAGCTATAATTAACCAGTTGTTGGAGGCTCAGTGTGACATCTGTGAGTTAAAGACTCCATGAAAACCCAGTCATGGGGGACCCCAACACTTTTATCAACTCTAGGAGGTCAACCAGGTTCTCACAGTATATATTGGAGAAAAATCCCTCCTGCTTCTGGCAAGGAAAGGAGAAAAATGAACCATTTTGAAATATGCCAAGTACTCCGACCTTAAGAGAAATGAGTTAACCAGAGCCCAAATGAGCTGGGGAAGGGAAATACCCAATTCTTTAGCCATCCTGTCTCACCTAAACAGGAAAAAAAAACCCCGAGAAATACTTGTGGAGTTCAGAGTCCAAAGGAACAGGCCCTTTAAAACTTGAGATATGGGGCGCCTGGATGGCTCAGCTGGTTAAGCATCTGACTTCAGCTCAGGTCACAGTCTCATGGCTCGTGAGTTTGAGCTCTGCGTCAGGCTCTGTGCTGACAGCTCAGAGCCTGGAGCCTGCTTCAGATTCTGTCTCCCTCTCTCTCTGCCCCTTCTCACTCACTCTCTCTCTCAAAAATAAATAAATATTAACAACAACAACAAAAAAGAAATCCTAAAAGACATTGAGTGAAGACAGGGAAACAGCTTCCTTTGGAGGAACAAAGTTAAGAATTACATCTGACTTCTCTTCAGAAACCACGCCAGAAAGAAAATGCAGTCAATATTTAAAGTGTTAAGAGAATTAAAAAAAACACCAACATAGAATTACATACCCTGCGAAATTATCCTTTAAAAGTGAAGGAGAAATAAAGACTTTCTTGGACAACCCAAAATTGAGGCAATCTGTTGCTAGTGACTTTTCTTGTAAGAAATGTTAAAAGAAGTTCTTTAGAGAGAAGGAAAATGATATAGGCCAGAAAAGGTGGGGAGTTACCTTGTGCATCAGTCAGCTATTGCCACAATAATGCTATGGAACAAACCACTTCTAAACTATATGGATGAAAACAACAATTATCCAGACTAATTCTGGGGGCCAAGATGGTGGAGTAAGAGGTCCCTAAGCTCACCTTGTCCCACAGATACAACCAGGTAATACATCAGTGTAAATAACCCAGAAAATAACCCAAAGACAGGTAGAACAAACTCTATAACCAAAGGTAGAGAAGGGGTCACATCAAAGAGGATGGAGAAGGTGGAAAGGGCGAAGACATGGTGGGGAACTAAAAGGACCCTGGCCACTTGTGGGTGGGAGGGAGCCAAGAACCCAGAGAAGTGAGAGAGACAGATTATCATACCAGGGAGCTCTGTGCAGGGAAGATAAATCCCCAAAACACGTGACTGAAAACTAGAGGGCCCGAATTTTGAGAGTTCTCACAACCGGAAAGACTTAAAGCCTAGAATTTTAAAAATCAGTGGGCTCAGCTCTGGAAGAGTCCAGAGGACAATAGGAACCTGAGTCTCTATCCTTAAAGAGATGGCACAACAGTCCACATACAGGTAGAAACAGCAGTTTGTAAAATGCCTAGGGCACACAGGAGGGAGAATTATTTATGCACCTCTGAGCATGTGCCAGAGGGGCAGCGTTTGTGGAGGGGCTTCTCCAGGAACAAAGAAGTTGGTAGGTGCCAACACCTTCTCCTGCCCCCTAGCATAACTTCCTTACACCAAGCCACGTCCCCTGCGGTTTAGCAAATTCAGCAAATTCACCCTTCCCAGTCACATCTGCCTCAATCCTGGTGCTATGGGTCTCCCTCCTCCCAAAGATTGGTACATTTCTTGCCAACACTGTGGCCTGCATGTTCTTTAGGACCTCAGTCCTGGCAGCAGAGGCAGCTGTGGGCCCTGTGGAATCCCTAGACACTCATTAAAACTGCACACCCCACCTCAGTCAAACACAGCCCAAAAGAGGCAAAGAGAGACTCTGCAGACTACCATACTGAAGGAAAAAGCAGCCAGGACACAACATTATGCAACACACACATATGCTGCACATGCAACACATACAGGAGACACCCCTGAAGTATCAGGTTCTGTTGAACAGAGGATACTGCACTGCAGGGTACTACTTCAGGACCTCTTCTTCCTAACTCCATAACTTTCAAAAGCAGGAGACGTAACTGACTTTTCTAACACAGAGAAACATAGTTAGACACAATGAGGAGACAAAGAACTGTGTCCCAAATGAAGGAATAGGATAAGATCACAGCAAGAGACCTAAGCAAAGTGGATATAAATAATATGCCTGATAGAGAATTTCAAGTAATGATTATTAAATATACTCACTGGACTTGAGAAAAGACTGGGGGACATCAGTGAGACTCTCGACAATGAGATACAAAACAAAAATGAATCATTCATAGATATAGAAAACAAGAAATAGAATTTAAAACACACTAGATGGAATAAATAGCAGGCTAGAGGAAGTAGAGGAATGAATTAATGAGCTGGAGGACAGAGTAATGGAAAATAAGCAAGCTAAGCAGATAAGAGAAAAAAACTACACAAAATGAGAACAGACTTAGAGAAGTCAGAAATTCCATCAAGCATAATGACATTCGCATTACAGGGATCCCAGAAAATGTATTTGAAAAAATAATAGCTGAAAACTCCCCTAATCTGGAGAAGGAAACAGATATCCAGATCCAGGAGGTACAGGAAGCCAAAAAAATCAACCCAAGGTCCACACCAAGACACACAGTAATTAAAATGGCAAAAAGTAGTGGTAAAGAGAAAATTATAAAAGAAGCCAGAGAAAAGATAGTTACATACAAGGGAAACCCCATTAGGCTACCAGCGGATTTTTCAGTAGAAACTCTACAGGCCAGAAGGGAGTGGCATGATATATTCAAAGTGCTGAAAGGAAAAAACTCTGCAACCAAGAATACTCTATCCAGAAAGGCTATCATTCAGAATAGAAGGAGAAATAAAGAGTTCTCCAGACAAACAAAAGCTAAAGGAGTTCATGACCACTAAACTAGCCCTACAAGAAATGTAAAGGGGACTCTTTGAGTGGAAAGGAGAGACTGTAAGAAAAGTAAGCAGCATAAAAGCAGTAAAAATAAGTATATCTGTAAAAACTGGCCAAGAAACTCACAAAATAAAAGGATGTAAAGTATGACACCATATACCAAAAGCATGGGGTCAGGGAGAGAAGTAAAGAATGAGCTTAAACGTGGGGCACGTGGGTGGCTCAGTCGGTTAAGCGTCCGACTTCGGCTGAGGTCATGATTTCTAGGTTTGTGAGTTCAAGCCTCGTGTCAGGCCCTGTGCTGACAGCTCAGAGCCTGCTTTGGATTCTGTGTCTCCCTCTCTCTGCCCCTTCCCTGCTAACAGTCTGTCTCTCTCTGTCTCACAATAATAAATAAATGTTAAAAAAAATTTTTTTTAAAGAATGAGCTTAAACATAAGCAACTTTCAAGTTAATAGACTGCTATATGCAGAAGATGTTATATACAAACTTAATGGTAACCACAAATCAAAAAACAGTAATAGATATGCAAAGAATAAAGAGAAGGAATCCAAACATACCACTAAAGAAAGCCAGCAAACTCCCAAAAACAGCAAGAGAAGAAAGGATCAGAGAGGAACTACAAAAACAATCAAAAACGGCAATAAATACATACTTATCAACAATTCTTTTGAATGTAAATGGACTAAATGTTCTAATCAAAAGACCTAGGGTGACAGAATGGATAAAAAACAAAAAAACAAGTCCCATCCATATGCTGCCTACAAGAGACTCATTTCAGACCTAAAAACACATGCAAACTGAAAGTGAGGGGATAGAGAAATATCTATCAGCAAATGGATATCAAAAGAAAGCCGAAGTAGCAATACTTATATCAGACAAAATAGATTTTAAAACAAAGACTGTAACAAGAGACAAAGAAAGACACTATAAAATAATAAAGAGGACAATCCAACAATGAGATATAACAATTGTAAATATTTATGCACCTAACATGAAAGCACCCAAATATATTAAACAGTTAATAACAAACACAAGTAATTAATTGACAGTAATACAATAACAGTGGGGGACTTTAAATGCCCACTTGCATCAATGCATAGATCATCCAAATAGGGAATCAAAAATGAAAGTGACTTTGACACCCTAGACCAGGTGGATTTAACAGATATTCAAAACATGCAGTTGTAAAACAGCAAAATATATCATTTTCCAGTGCACATGGAACATTCTCCAGAAGAGATCACATATTAGGCCAAAAAAGGAGTCTCAACAAACTCAAAAAGATCGAAGTCATACCATGTGTCTTTTCTGATCACAACGCTATGAAACTAGAAATCAGCCACAAGAAAAAATTCTGGAAAGACCACAAATACACGGAGATTAACTAACATACTACTAAACAATGAATGGGTCAACCAAGAAATCAAGAAGAAATCAAAAATTACATGGAGAAAAATGAAAATGAAAACATAATGGCACAAAATCTCTGTGATGCAGCAAAAGCAGCTCTAAGAGAGAAGTATATAGCAATACAGGTCTACCTCAAGAAACAAGAAAAATCTCAAATAAACAACTTAACCTTACGCCTAAAGGAGCTAGAAAAAACAACAACAAACAAAACCTAAAATCAAGAGAAGCAAGGAAATGATAAAGATTTAGAGCAGAAATAAATGGTATAGAAACTAAAACATCCAGTAGAACAAATCAGTAAAACCAGGAGCTTGTTCTTGGAAAAGATCTACAAAAGTGACAAATGTCTAGCCAGACTCATAAAAAAAAGAAAAGAGGACTCAAGTAAACAAAATCAAAAATGAAAAAGAATAAATAACAGCAGACATTACAGAAATACAAAGAATTGTAAGAGAATGTTACAAAAAAGTATACGCCAACAAATTGGACAGCCTAGAAGAAATGGGATACATTCTTTGAAACCTATAACCTCCCAAAATTGAAGCAAGAAGAAACAGAAAATTTGAACAGACCAATTACCAGCAATGAAATTAAATCAATAATCAAAAAATTCCCAACAAACAAGGGTGCAGAACCAGATGGCTTCACAGGTGAATTCTATCAAACACTTAAAGAAGAATTAATAACTATTCTTCCCAAACTTTTCCAAAAAATAGACAAAGAAGGAAAACTTCCAAATTCACTTCATAAAGCCAGCATTACCCTGATGCCATAGCCAACAACAACACAAAAAAAGAGAACTACAGACCAATATCTCTGATGAACGTAAAGGCAAAAATCCTCAACAAAATATTGGCAAACCAAGTCCAACAATGCATTTTAAAAAATCATCCACCACGATCAAGTGGGATTTATTCCCAGGATGCAAGGGTGGTTGAATATTTGCAAATCAATCAATGGAATATATCAGTAAGAGAAAGAATAAAAACCATATGATAATTTCAATAGATGCAGAATAAACATTTGACAAAGTACAACATCCATTCCTGATAAAAATCCTCAACAAAGTAGGCTTAGAGAGAACATTCCTCAACATAATTAAGGCCTTAAATGAAAAACCCACAGCTAACATCACACTCAATGGGGAAAAACTGAGAGCTCTTCTCCTACGGTCAAGAATAAGACAAGGATGTCCTCTTTCACCACTTTTATTCAACACAGTGTTGGAAGTCCTAGCCACAGCAATCAGACAACAAAAATAAATAAAAGTCATCCAAATTGGTAAGGAAGAAGTAAAACTTTCCTATTTTCAGATGGCATGACACTATAGAAAACCCAAAAGACGCCACCAAAAAACTGTTAGAACGGATAAATGAATTCAGTAAGGCTGTGGGATCCAAAATCAATGTATAGAAATCTGTTCTATTTCTATACAGTAATAATGAAGCACAAAAAGAAATGGAAAGACATTCGATGCTCGTGGGCTAGAAGAACAAATATTGTTAAAATGTCTATACTACCCAAAGCAATCTAGAGATTAAATGCAATTCCTATCAAAATACTAACAGCTTTTTTCAGAGAACTAGAACAATCCTAAAATTTCTTTGGAACCACAAAAGACCCCAAATAACCAAAGCAACCTTGAAAAAGAAAAACAAAACTGGAAGTATCACAATTCCAGACTTCAAGTTATAGTACAAAGCTGTAGTAGTTATCAAAACAGTATGATACTGGCACAAAAACAGACACACAGATCCATGGAAGAGAAGAGAAAGCCCAGAATAAACCCACAATTATATGGTCAATTAATTTTCGATAAAGGAGGCAAGAATATGCAATGGGAAAAAGACTCTTCAACAAATGATGTTGGAAAAACCGGACAGCTACATGCAAAAGAATGAAACTGGACCACTTTCTTTCACCATACACAAAAAATAAACTCAAAATGGATTAAGAACCTAAATCCATTTTGGGTTTGAGATCCCAAACCATAAAAATCCTAGAAGAGAGCACAGGCAGTAATTTCTCTGACACTGGCCATAGAAACATCTTTCTAGGTAATAAGTCTCCTGAGGCAAGGGAAACAAAATAAAAAATAAACTAGGGGACACCATCAAAATAAAAAACTGCACATCAAAGGAAATAAACAACAAAACTAAGACAACCTACTGGATGGGAGAAGATATTTGCAAATGACATATCCGGTAAAGGGTTAGTATCTAAAACATATAAAGAACCGCTACAACTCAATACCCAAAAAACAAATAATCCAATGTAAAAATGGACAGAAGGGGTACCTGGGTGGTTCAGTCAGTTAAGCATACAACTCTTGATCCTGGCTCAGGTCATGCTCTCACGGTATGAGCCCCATGTCAGGCTCTGCGCTGACAGTGCAAAGCCTGCCTGAGATTCTGTCTCTCCCTCTCTCTGCCTCTCCCCTGCTCATGCTCTATAAATTAATTAATTAATTAAAACTAAAAAATGAATAAAAATGGACAGAAGATATGAACAGACATTTCTCCAAAGAAGACATACAGATGGCCAACAAACACATGAAAAGATGCTCAACATCGCCCATCATAAAGGAAACGCAAAACTACAATGAGATATCACCACACCTGTCAAAATAGCTAAAAGAAAAAAGTCAGGAAACAACAAGTGTTGGCAAGGATATGGAGAAAAAGGAACCCTCTTGCACCATTGGTAAGAAAGCAAATTGGTGCAGCCATCGTGAAAAACAGCATGGGGCTTCCTCAAAAAAATTAAAAATACAACTATCCTACAATACAGTTATTATACCACTGGGTATTTACCCAAAGAATATAAAAACACATATCCAAAGGGATACAACATGCACCCCTATGTTTACTGCAGCATTTTCAATAGACAAACTATGGAAATAGCCCAAGTCTCCACCAGGTGATGAATAAAGATGTGAGGTGTGTGTGTGTGTGTGTGTGTGTGTGTGTGTGTGTGTGTGTGTGTCTCTGTATATGTATACACACACATGTGCACACAATGGAATACTATTCAGCCATAAAAACGAAACCTCGCCATTTGCAACAATACGGATGGATCTAGAGAATATAATGCTAAGCGAAATAAGTCAAACAAAGACAAATACCACAGGATTTCACTTATCTGTAATTTACAAAACAAAACAAATGAGTAAATGGAAAAAAGAGAGAGACAAACCAAGAAACGGCCTCTTAACTACAGATGGTTACCTGAGGAGAGGCAGGTGGGAGGAAGGATGAAATAGGTCAAGGGGATTAAGAGTACACTTATGTTGATGAGCACTGGCTAATATACAGAACTGCTGAATCACTCTATCACACACCTGAAACTAATATAAGACTGTATGTTAACTACATTAGAATTAAAAGAAACTTAAAAAAAAAAAACCCAACAATCATCCATTCTTGTTTACATGTCTGTATGTCATCGGGGCACTGGCTGATCTCATGTTGGCTTGGCAGGTCTTGGGTCCAAGCTGCAGGTAGGTCCAGGTGTGTTCCAAGTGTCTCTCATCTCCTGGACTAGTAGACTAACTGGGGTATGTTTTTCTCATGGTGATGGCAGTATCATATGAAGGCAAGCAAACTGTACAACTCATTTCAAACATCTGCTCTTAAAACATCGACTCACATTCCACTGGCCAAAGCAAGTCATATGGCTGAACGCAATGCCAAGGGGCAAGACATACACTCTCTCCCTACGAGGACGTGATGAAGGTGTAGATGTCAACTATACAATGGAAGAGTAAAGATTTGGGCCCAGAATTCAATCTAATTCACTGTACCTTGCCTATTTCGTTTTATGGAGCTAGCGGAATCTGAAGACAATGCTGAAGGGAGATAATACAAAAATAATGGTGTGGATGAGCCTAACTTATGAATTTAGATGTGAAAATGTTTTAAAATTTTGTCAATTAGGTGTATCTGGGTGTCTCTGTTGATTAAGCATCCGACTCTTGATTTTGGCTCAGGTCATGATCTCAGGGTCATGAGATCAAGCCCCATGTCAGGCTCTGGGGCTGAGCATGGAGCCCACTCGGGATTCTCTCCCTCTGCCCCTCCCTCACTTGCATGCGCGTGTGTGCACTTTCTCTCTCTAAAAAAAATAAAAAATAAAAATAAAATAAGCAATGATATTCCTAAAACGATCTTTTACAACAAAGTATGATTTATCCCATAATTTTAAGCATTATTTATACATAAGAAATCCATTCACATAATATATGCTATCAGAAGGACCAATAAAAAAAAGATATAACCTCACTGAACGCAGAAAATACATAGAATAAAACCTGACACTCATTACTAATTTTTATAAACTCTTTAAAAACCAGGAATAGGAAAATATTTGTTGAACACAGTAAAGAATACTTATGTTAAAACAACAATGGAATGTGTATATGGGGACATAAGAGACGTCCTGTAAAATCAAGAGCAAAACGAGCATGACTACTTTCATTTTTATTCCACATTTTTTCTGCTCAATGAAATAAAATATGTAAACAGAGATAAGTGGTCTAACTATTTAAAAGGAGAAGATGAGATCATCATTATTTACAGATGATACAATTACATACCTAGAAAACATAAAAGTATCAACTGAAAAACTCTTAGGATAAATGAGCAGTCAAATACAAGATAAATATTTGAAAATCAATGATTTTTCTATATGCTAGCCATAACCAGTTATACGATATAATAGAAAATAGATTCTATTTACAATAGCAATAAAAACATAAAATATTTAGCAGTAACCATAAAAAGAACTGTGCAGAAATTATATGTGAAAAATGCTCCAAACCTTTCTTCAGAGATACAGAGGATTAGAAAAAACAGAAAGGTATACCACGCCCAAGAGTTAAAAGATGAAATGTTGCCAAGATATGACTTCTTCCCAAATTACCGTATAGGTTTAATAGGGTTCCATTCAAAAGAGAAAATGGGTTGGACCGACTTGAGAAGTAATTCTAGAGTTCATCAGGAAGAATACACTTTTGAGTATACATATTTTGAAAAAAGTGAGGTAAAGCGGTCACTAGCCCCATCCAATAACAAAACTTATTGCACAGTGCCATGATTTTAAGAATTTATTGTTACTGTATGTGACAAGACACCTCGTCAGAACATGATAAACAAGTTGGAAACAGGCTTTACTAATAAGAACTTACATGTAAGAGGATACATTAAGATCTAAGTTCCATTAACATAGAAGTTGTACTTGGTTGAATGCAACAGAAACCTGACTCTTAGGGTTTAACCACTCACTGCACGAGGGCATGGTTTCTTTCATTAAAACAAGCCGGCCAAGAGTGGACAATTCAAAGATGATGCAGTTATTTCAGGAGTAGAGTTTCATCCTTCCTCCATCATGCCTAGAGTGTGCCTTTCATCCCGAGCTGGCAAAAATGGCCACTCCACCTTTACCATAGATGCTAACAGGGGCGCCTGGGTGGCTCAGTCAGCTAAGCGACCGACTTCAGCCCAGGTCATGATCTCACAGTTTGTGGGTTCAAGCCCCGCGTCGGGCTCTGTGCTGATAGCTCAGAGCCTGGAGGCTGCTTCAGATTCTCTGTCTCCCTCTCTCTCTGCCCCTCCCATGCTTGCACTCTCTCTCTCTCTCAAAAAAAAAAATAAACATTAAAAAAAATTTTTTTTAAGAAGGAGAGGGAAGAGGAAGGGAAGAAAGGAAGGAGAGGAAAGGACGAAGTAGCAGTATCTATACTGAGAAGGAGAACTCCCCTAGAAATCTCCAGCAGACACCCACTTTATCTCATTGACCAAAAGTGAGTCACACAGCCGCCCCAGACTGTAAGGGAACCTGGGAGAAACACTTTTCCAAACAAAATTAAGATTCTGTTGATAAGAAGAAATGTTAAGTGTTATAGATAAGCAGCAATCTCTGCCATAGAAAGTATCTAAATCATTGTGAGATGGAAGGGTAGGAAAGAGTATTTAATGACGTTAGAGAAACTGCCTAATATGTTTGGTAAAAAACAAAAAACAAGAAAAAAACCCTCAGGTTAAATTTTTATCTTATACCAAATTGGGGCACCTAAGTGGCTCAGTCAGTTAAGTCTCCGACTTGGGCTCAGCTCATAAACTCACAATTCGTGGGTTTGAGCCCCACATCAGGCTCTGCGCTGACAGCTTGGAGCCTGGAGCCTGCTTCAGATTCTGTGTCTCCCTCTCTTTCTGCTCCTCCCCTGCTCGTGCTCTGTCTCTCTCTCTCTCTCAAAAAAAAATTAACATTAAAAAACTTTTATTTTATACCAAACACAATTTCCACAGGGTTTATAGAATCATACATTTTAAGTAAGCTCTACACCCAATGTGGGGCTTGAACTCACAACCCCAAGATCAAGAGTCCCATCCATGCTCTAATGACGGAGCCGGCCAGGCACCCCCAGATTTATGGAATTAAAGTAAAATAGGAAAATTAGAAGAATATATATGCAAATAAAGAGCATATTTAATTTCACTGAAAGGAGAAGGACTTTCTAGGCCTATTAGCCAAGAAATAAGTATCAAAGGAACATATTGATAAATTTCACTTAGAGTCAATTTAATTCTGTAAGTTAAAAATTCCACTGATGAAATTAAAAGGCAACCAACGAACTGGAGAATCAGAAAAGGTTACTACCCTTATTACATATTACAATATGGATCAATAAGAGGGAAAATTAAGGCCCCCATAAAATAGAAATGTTAACAAAGGACCTGAGCCAACAACTCATGAAAGAGGAGACACAGTTCATAAAAACATATAAAACAACATGCTGTTTTGAATAAACTGGTTAACAATTCAGAAATACGCCAATCGTTGGGGGTTTTTTTTCTCGCAAAAATACAAACCACACTTGCAGAAAACTTGGAAATGCAGAATAGCACAAAGAGAACAAAAACCAGTATGCTTCAACAACTGAAAGGCGATGGGATTTTTTGGGGATGTGTCATTCCACTCGTTTTTCACATTAGTTCATTTTTCTCTATTGTGGTTCCTTTTGTGTCTTTCTTTTTTGGACTGCCCCACACTTCTGTGTACTTTCGTCAGCCCTTCCCCTAGCAGGGCACACTGCTGCTCCCCTCAACATTATCCTTCCACCAGGAAAAGCAAGGGGAAGAGTGCCTACCAGGTAAGCAGTGAGCCGAGTTTTCCACAGGAAGGACCGTGGGGCTCTAACGCAACTGCAAAGGAGGCTCTCCGAGGGGGGAGCACTAGCCACCTGACATGCACTTACACCAGCCACACAACTATGCTGACCCCCAGCACCGTATGGTTTTGCTTCCGTCGTCTTCGGTTGGTGCAAATGGTAAAAGTAAAGCCCTTGAGGATTTTGTTCGTGCTGGACTTATTTACATATGGGTAATAATTATAAATTTTGTACAAAATACAAAATCAACTACCTAATGGCACTGCAAAGTGAACAATTTCAGCGCCCCCCCCCCAAATGACAAGCTATTGTCCCAACATCGCTTACTGAATAATTTTTTTTTTTTAACTATTTGGGTCCATTTTTAGATTCTAGTCTGTTCCATTGTTTTTTTTGTGTCTATTTATGCACCAGTACCAAACTGCTTTAATAGTGTAGCTTTAAAATGCTTTCCTAATATCTGGGAGGGCAAATGTATCAGTTGTATGTTGGGGTGTAATAAACAAGCCAAAACCTAATGGCTTCAAACACCAACTTCCTATTAAAATTAACTATTAAAATTAACAGGGATATGCTGCTGCTTAGAGCCTGAAATTAGCATCTTTACCCTACCCCTGAATGATGCAGGGGCCTTACAACACTTTAACTGGGACAAACTCATAAGCTACTTTTCTCCCATATTTTCTTCTTTCCTTTTGTAATCCTCACAAATTTGATATTCTTTTGTTGTTTTATATAACAAATATTTACTTAGTGAACCATATGCTCACCATTTTCTTTGCTCATCATTCCTATCTACATCTCAAACTTTCTGGATCTTTTTTCTTCTTTTTTGAGGTACACTTTTTAGAAGATCCTATAAGGAAAGACTGTTAATATAGTCTCTGGGTTTCTATTTGTTTTAAAATGCCTTTGATACTATCTCTTCAAATATTACCTCTCCCTCCATTCTCTTATCATCCCCTTCTTTGTACTTTGAATCAATGTGATTTTAGATTTAAATTGTGATGTTAAGACCAATCAGAGTTCCGGTGTCGTCAGCCTGATCACACATTAAAGAGTGCGCCATTAGCTTGACTTCGGATCACTGGTTGCTTCGGTTTCAGAGGGTCTATCTCAGCAGGTGGAATGTTCTGCCTCTTTGCTCTTTCCTCCAACCCTCAGTGCTTCTCTGAATCAGGGCAGGAAGTAGGGGCTGACCCACACAGGTCCGACCTCCTGTGTCATTTCCCAGCCTCCTGTGTCAGCAGCACTCCAGCTGGATAAGCCCAATGGGAGGCACCGGCAGGAGACTGGGAGGCTGCTCTCCCTCTCTCCTTCAGATCTGTCTCCATCATTGCCTGCATATTTTTGCTGCCTGTCTCTGGACCACAGTGCCCCATGGGTCCTAGCCTCCTCTTAGCGACCTCTGCCTTCAGTCTCTAGCAATATACCTCTTCCCTTTGTCCCTCCCATGGTGGCAGCTGCTTGCTACTGTCGACATCTGGTTTCTGTTTGGTTTCTCAGCTCTTCCATCACATGGGCAACCAATTCCCCTGGTAAATTTCCTGACACCCAGAGCGATTTCTTTTTCCTTTCTAAACCTCAAGAAGTACTATATTGGTTTGGTTTTTAAAAAGAAAAAAAAAAGAGAAAGTTCTTTATGCTCTAGAAGAATCTTAAAGCACTGATGTTATCTGCTTTTAAGCCCAAATGAATAAATTTGCCTGGACCTTGAGCTTTTTAAAGTGGGATACTAGAAAGACTTCTCAGGTTTTCCTAAGGTTGTTGATCTATGTAGGTTATAGGTTATTTTTAAAGAAGAAAAACATTAAATATCAGATCACCCCTTAAAAACTATAGATGTGGATACTATCTTTTATATAAAAATACACGTAAAATGTTTTTTTTTTTTGTCTTATTTTTAATAGCAGATTGGCCTGCCTGCAGGTTTGGCTCAAGCCCAAAGTATCTTTTGGGGTGATTAGAGGGATTGTCTCAGGATTCAAAGCCGGCATTAAAGACCATACAACCATGAGTTGACTAAACCTAGTCACAACAGCTGTTGGAATTTATGATGTCAGTTGTAGGGGCGCCTGGGTGGCGCAGTCGGTTAGGCGTCCGACTTCAGCCAGGTCACGATCTCGCGGTCCGTGAGTTCGAGCCCCGCGTCAGGCTCTGGGCTGATGGCTCAGAGCCTGGAGCCTGTTTCCGATTCTGTGTCTCCCTCTCTCTCTGCCCCTCCCCCGTTCATGCTCTCTCTCTGTCCCAAAAATAAATAAACGTTGAAAAAAAAAAATTTATGATGTCAGTTGTGTTGGCATTAAGACTAAGTTAATAGGAGAGAGCTCTCTTAACCTGCGAGTTCCTGACCTATTCTCTCCAAAATATTTCCTCTTACACCTCCAACTGCAAAATGTATTTCTAGAATTCCAGGAGCCACTGTTAAAAGAATCATTACTACCTTCTGCCATACATTTTTATATACATAAACCATCATGATCACTTTTCACCGGTACACAAACTCTGTTTATATCATTAATTTATTCATGAATTCATTAAACATTTACTGAGCAAAGGCAGTGCCAGGCAATGTTCTAGACACTGGGGCTGTGGTGACAACCACCACAGACCCTGCCTCTGCCCTTGTGGAATTTACGATCTCACAGGGAAAAGAGAATTGACCGCGTTACTGTAATTTTTGGTAAATGCTTGGAAGTCAAAGTCCTGGATGGTGGGGTTGAGGGTGGGTCAAAGGAGGCTTCCTCAAGTAAGTGACATTTATGCTCAGACTCAAGGATGAGCAGGAGCTGAGCAGAGGGGGTCATGTGTGTGGAGGTTATCTCAAGGAGAAAAAGAATTTAGGGCAGAAGATGCTAAACTGGAACCATGGTTTTCTCTCCGCAAGCCCTCTTTATTAAAAACACTTTTTAAATGAAAAACATCCTAAGTGGAAAGACCAGGAAGGAAGGAAGGAAGGAAGGAAGGAAGGAAGGAAGGAAGGAAGGGAAAGAAAGAAAGAGAAAGAGAAAAAGAGACAGAGAAAAGAACAAAACCAGTAACATCTATCTAAGAACAGGACCCAACTCTTGCCATCACGTTTAACTGTGTGCCTTTAGCTGGGTGACCAGACTTCTCTGAGCCTCCAATTCCTCCTCCGTATAAGAGGTTCATGTTAGCACCCTGCCAGGCTGCCATGAATATGGAATAATACCAAGTTTATGCAAGTGCCTCGTAGCTGAGGATGGATCACCTCCGCGTGTAGGAGTATTTTTTTTATGGCTATTTACATTTGTTAACCCGATTTCTATGAAGAACTACTTGGGAACTGCAGCCAGAGAGTTCGTGATCTAAGGCTGCCAGAAGCCAGAAATTCAGGGACCTGGGCCCAAGGACGGGGGACCCCCAGGGCTCCCAGTCCGCCCCACCCCACCCCACCCCCAGCATCCACAAGCTTTCCTCGCTCCTGTATATGAATGAGGTGATCTTTCAGCTGCCCTTTGTCTTGGAAAAAAATTAATTCTCATTTGCATTACCTCGTCTAAATGTCACCCACCGATATTTTGTTAGACATTAGCGGCGCTGGCAGGGAGGGCCGCGGGGTAATTGTGTTCTGCCTGGTGCTGGGATTTACATAATTTCAGACAGCAATTAAAGAATCCTGGGGAATTTTTTTTTCTCTTTTCCAACCTCTCCTACAAAGAAAGTGTTCGTTTACATTAAGCGCTCAGCTCCTCGCTGTTCATTTGCATAAAATTAAAGGTTTTTGTGTTCCCGAACAGCAGGGTAACATTTAAAATTCCGTTTTAAAAAGCTCACCTTACAATAATAAAATGTTAATATCATTTCATAGGCAATGCAACGTTGCCAGATGCCTTTCACTTCCAACTTGTACCCACTGCTAACTGGTTGTCCCCTTTCCCTCTCCACCCCTCGCTTCCTCTCAGGCTTTGTCCACCCCTGTCCTTCCCCCCGGGTCTCCTCCTCGGCTTCACCCAGTCTCTCTCTTAACCTCTCCTTTTCTCGTTCCCCTTTATTCCTTTTCTAAGTGGAACCCAAATGTCCTCAATCCTCATCAGCCCGGGGCCGAGAACGAAGTCAAGCTTCCGTGATCATCCCGGGAATAATGGCAGCGAGCTCCGTTGCCAGTTCCCCAAGAGATCCTGTTTCTCCACTGTTCTCCAGGTTACCACCCGCCCAGCCCCACATCCCAGATGTCCTGGACCCCCCAAAACCGGAGTCACTGCTAATTACTCTCACCTCTCCGCAAGCTTCCGCAGCCACCATGGATGCCCGTGACGCCCCACAAAGAGTCCTCCTCCGTCACTGCTGTATCCCAATGCGGCCTGGGCCCCAAGTGTTCCTTCTGTTTGTTCATTCCTTCCTTCGCTCTCTACATCAAATGATGTGGAGATGATCGTGCTTGAAGGTGCTGACAGCAAGGACCCCTGCCAAGAACCTCTCTCCCCTCCCACTGCCCAGCCTGAGGGGAAGTCTAGGGCACCAGACAGGTTCCCTGCCCCAGCGCCCAGGACAAGCCTCTCGCCCCCCTCCCCAGGCCCTGCTGGAACTGTTTGCCATCTGGACCTCTTCAGTCCACCCCAGTCCACCAGACACAGTTTAAGAGCCTCCAGACTCCCAAAGGAGGCCAGGGTTGGGGGGGGGGGGTCCCGGATTCTTCTTTCCTGTGAGCATCCATGCACACGATGTCAGTTTTGTCACTTGGAGGGGCAGTGGCTTCGCCCCACTCACCAACTGTCTAACCCCAGCTGGCACTGGTTTCCAGGTGTGGACATAAGGCATAGACAAAGGGCCTCGGCCAGAGATATGAGGGGAGAACCGGTTTTCTCACATGGAGAAGAGATTTACTAGCTAGAGGGAAAAGAAAAGAGAAGAGACAGGGAATGCGCCTCACCAATGGCGCAGAGACAAAGGGAACCTAGATAGAGGCAGCCATGTCGGGGAAGCAGAGGGAAGGAGGTGGCAAGGGTGGGGGTTGGAGCCACAGAAAGATGACATCTATCCCCTCTCAGTCCACAGATGGAGAGCTCAGGATCAGGAACGACGCTGAGATACAGAAAAAGAATGACAGTTTTGTTTGGTGCAAACCAGTTTTCGAACCGTTATTCACACCCACAACAAACAGGTAAGTGTTTAATGTGACAGAGGCTCTAAGGGATGAGAAGGCATTAACCAAGTGGGATGGCGGTGAATGCACTCATTCCAGGAGAGGGCTCAGCCTTTGCGAAGGTTCTGAGGAGGAGGAACTGCAGCTTGCTGAAGACCCCAAGGTAGGAAGGTGAGGCACACAGAGCACAGAAAGCGAGAGGAGAGGCATGCAACAACCAAGCAAGTACAGCCCCTACACAGGAGAAAAAGCTGTTACTAGGAACTGTTAGGTTCTGTGGGAACCTAGACACCGGACGTACTAGACAAAGGCTCTCAATTGGCTATTTTAAATATGGCCAAAGAGCTCACGGAAGCCACGTCCAAAGAACCAAAGGAAACCATGAGAACGATCTCGTACCAAATAAAGAATACAAATAAAGACATAAAAAAAAAAAAAACAAACAAAACAGAAAAAAACAACCAAATAGAGATGCCGGAGTGGAAAAGCACAATAAGAGAAATGAAAAATTCACTAGAGGGGATCAATAGCAGATTTGAGTCGGCAAAAGAAACCATCAGCAAATCTGCAGATATGTCCACCGAGATTATTCAGTCTGTGGAACAAAAGAAACAAAGAATGAAGGGGCGCCTGCTGGGCGGCAGGAGGTTATCATCAGTCGGTTGGGCATCCAACTTCAGCTCAGGTCACGATCTCGCGGTTTGTGAGTTTGAGCCCCGCGTTCGGCTCTGTGCTGACAGCTTGCAGCCTGGAGCCTGCTTTGGATTCTGCGACTCCCTTTCTCTCTGCCCCTCCCCCACTCACTGTGCGTGTGTGTGTGTGTGTGTGTGTGTATGCGCGCGCGCGCGCGTTTCCCTCAAAAATAAAGAAATATTAAAAAATTTTTTTTTTAAGGAACAAGGACTGCAGATAAGTGATCAGAGCCTAGGAGGCCTGTAGGGGGCTGTCGGGCACACCAGCATGTGCATAATGGGAATTCAGAAGGAGAGGCAAGAAGAGATAAAACAGCAGAAAGAATATCTGAAGAAAAACCAGCTACAAACTTTCCTAACGTGATGAAAACCACGAATCTACACATCCAAGAAGCTCAGAAAACTTCAGTTTAGAGAAATCTGAAGAGACCCACACAGAAACATTATAATCACAGCAAGGAAAGAGAATCCTGAGAATGGCAAGAGACAAGTGACTATGCACAAGGCATCCTCAATCACATGAACAGCCAATTTCTCAGCAGCAACCATGGGAGTCTGAAGGCTATGTGATGAAATATTTCAAGTTGTGAAAGGAAAAAAAAATCTATCAACCAAGGATGCTATATTAAGCAAAATGATGCTCCAAAAATTAAGAAGTTAAGAATTCCCAGGCCATTTAATAGGAGAAAGAAGAATCCCTTAACAAACGATAATGGGCAACAGCAAAAGAATGAAATCAGACCTTTAGATCATGCTATCTACATAATTATCTCAAAATAAGTTAAAGACCTAAATGTAAGAGCTAAAACCATAAAACTCTTAGAAGAAGATGTAAGTAAATGTTCATGACCTTGTGGATCAGGCAGGGGTTCCTTAAGTATGAAAAGCACAAACAAAAGAAAAAACCGGTAATTTGGACCTCATGAAAATTAAAAACTTGCGTGTATCAGAGGACGTTATCAAGAAAGTGAAAAGGAAACCCACAGAATGCAAGAAAATATTTACCAATCATATCTCCAGAATATACAAAGAACTCTTGTAACTCAACATCAAAAAGATAAATAATCCAATGAAAAAGCAGACAAAGGACTTCAGGAGACATTTCTCCAAAGAAGATAAACGAATAGCCAATAAGCCCAGGAAAAGGTGCTCAACATCATTAGTCATTAGGGAAATGAACATCAAAACCACAATGAGATACCACTTCATACTCACTGGGCTGGCTATAACAGTAATTTTTCTAATGGAAAATAACACGAGTTGGCAAGGATGTGGAGTAATTAGAACTCTAACACATTTGCCAGTGGGAATGTAAAATGGTAGCACTGCTGTGGAAAACAGTTTGGCAGTTCCTCAAAAAGTTACACATAGAGTCACCATATGACCCGGCAGTTCTATAAGAGAACTGAAAATACACGCTCACACGCAAACTTATAGACACACGTTCATATTAACAATATTCAAAATGGCCGATGAGTAGAAACAGGCAAAATATCCATCAACTGGTGAATGGATAAATAAAATGTGGTATATCCATACAACAGAACGTTACTCAGCCATAAAAAGTACTGAAGTTCTGATATGTGCCACAACATGGATGAACCTTGACAACATGATGCTAAGTACAAGAACCCAAAACCAAAAGGCCACATGTGGTAGAATTCCATTCACATAAAATGTCCAGAATAGGCAAATCCATAGATACAGAAAATGGAACAGTGGTTGCCAGGGGCTGGGGAGAGGGAGAATGGGGAGTCACTGCTTCCTGAATACAGGGTTTCTTTTAGGGCTGTTGAAAATGTTCTGGAATTAGTGATGATGATTGTAAAACACTGTGGGTATACTAAAAAATTTTGAATTGTACACTTCTAAAAATGGTTTATATCGTTTTTAGAGAAAGCAAGTACAATTTTGATACTATAGCTACAGTCAGAATTAATTCAGCCAGCCTCCTGAACTCCTCCAATCTTCAATTTCAGAATCCCTCGCTGTAGTCCCTGAGATCTCACTCTTCTTTTCAGAGGGGACAAGAGTACTGAGCAGGGAACCAAAGCATAGCGCCTCTACAGGGATGGAGCCCATGGTGGGGGAGAGGAGGCTGGCTGGGAATGTGCAGGCCAGTGCCTCCCACTAGATGTACCTGCCCGGGGGGGTGGGGGGGGTGGGGGGGGTGGAGGATTAAGGGAGTATAAGGGGTGGGGGAGGGTGGGGCAATGTTAGGGCTAAATAGGTGCCATGGTCTAAATGTGTGCCCCCACCCAAATTCATGTTATAGCTTAACCCCCAAGGTGATGGCAGTTAGCAGGTGGGGCCTTTGGGAGGTGATTAGATCAGGAGGGCATAGCCCTAAGGAAGGAGATCAGCACCCATATAAACCCATAAACACACCAGGAAAGCTCCTTTTTCTCTTCTACCATGTGAGGCTACCAGTCAGTGCCTGCAGTCCAGAAGAGGGCCCCCACCAGAACTCAGCCATGTTGGCACCCTGATCTGGGATTTCCAGCCTCCAGAACTTTAAGCAACACACTTCTGTTGTTTAGGGGCACCTGGGTGACTCACTCGGTGAAGCGTCCGACTCTTGATTTCGGCTCAGGTCATGATCTCACTCTGTGAGTTCAAGCCCTGTGTCAAGCTCTGAGCTGACAATGCACAGTAGGCTTGGGAATCTCTCTCTCCCTTTCTCTCTGCCCCTCCCCTTCTCAAAATAAACTTAAAAAAAATAAATAAGTAAATAAATAAATTTCTGCTGTTTAAGAGCCACCCAGTCTACAATACTCTGCTCTGACAGTCCAAATAGAAACAGTGGGCTAGCCCAAATTGAGCTTGACTGGCTAGGCTGGTGGGCTAGGAGGTCAACAACTCACACAGCATGAACACCAATGCTTATAGAAACAACAGGTACCATTTTCTGAGCATTTACTCAGTGTCCAGCTCCAAATCCAGGGCAAAACCACATCACTGAGTTAAACTAATCTCAAAAATCTTTAAGAGTGTTACTGTACCCATTTTACAACTGAGGAAACTGAAGCTCGGGTTGGGTACCTGGTTTGCCTAGGGTCACCCACTATACAAAAGTTTAAGTGGGACCCAAAGGTTCCTGACTCCTCCCTGCTCCTCTGCCCGGTCCAGTACAGTGCCAACACATGGCTGGTTGAGCCACTAACCATAAGCTTATGCAAGTGTTTGATGGGAATACACTCAGGGCCTCAGCCCAGGGCTCTCCCCTTAAAGTCCCTGTGGAGGCTGGAGAAGCATCAGGGCAACACAAAAGTCAGGGGAGCCCACAGAAACGCCCTTCTTTCCAGCATGGCTGGCAGGATAGTGGGGCGGGGCTTCTTCATCCCCCTGGTAGAGGGTGGGAGTTCTGCTCAGGTGCTCACCAAGTTAACAGCCTTGGGGCTGGCCAGACCCTGCCCCTAATCAGCTGCCTCCGAGCCTGCCCTTGGCGGCTCCTCATGTCCTCTGGCTCAGAACAAACAGGCACCTCATTAGCCCCATTAAGCACTCATTTTAGCTGCATGGTTCAAGGGAGCAAGTGTGTGCTTGGAACACACAGGGGCTTATTATGTTTTCAGAAATACCACTTACGCAGACAAAAGAGGCCAGCAGCCCTGGGAGCGAACCTGAAGGCACAGGGAGGACACTCAGCAGCCAGCTAGCCTGGGCCCACCCTGCCCCGCCAAGCCTCCCTCCTTCCCGTGTCTAAGCTTCCGCCTGCTACAGTGCCTCTGCAGGAATTGATGTCCTTCCCACCCAACTCCCCTCTCCTAGCTGCCCCCTGTCTTTGCTGACCTGTTTCAGATACAGCCCCTAAAGCCCCTACCAGTCATAACAGCCAAGGCCAAGGCCAAGGGCCTTCATGCCCCCAATAGTGAGTCAACTTGCTTTGAATGGAGCACTCAGCCTGCAGAGTGCTGGACAGCCCCAGGAACCACTTCCAACTAGTTATTGGCCGTTCTCAGGCTTGGTACTTGCCTGTAAAACGACTGTGTGTAGGGTCACGCTCACCAACTCTCACCTCCAAGGACAGCAGCTCCAGCCACGGCTTTCTCTTCCTTCAAACACAGTCCAGGCAAGGAACCTAGGGCTGGAAATCTGATTTCCAGTATTTTTACCTTTCCTCTTCCAAGTAGCCTCCATCCACTACTCACTGGTTCTGAATCAGCAGCCAAAAATCCATCCATGTCCTCTCCCAGCAAGACTTCAGAACCAAGGAACTGGACATCACATTTACCTGGTGGTCTAGTTTCACAAAAGCCTACCCAAAATGGCTTCCTGGGCCAGCCAAGCAAAATGGTTCTCAATTGGCCAAGGGTGCAACGACTTGTACAGCGAAATAAAGAAGTATTGGATTATAACCCAAAGTATAAAATAACTATCCATGAGCCCATTTCAATAGAAATAAATAATTGAATTAATAAAGAAATGGGGGAGAAGAGATAAATCTCCCACACAGAATAATTCCAAATAATTTATGTAGACAACTTGCCTTCAAGGAGGTAAACTCCCCACTCTTTGGGTGTAGGCTGTGCAGAGCAACTTCCTTTGAAAGAGGACAGTATGAAGAAGGGGGAAAAGAGTAACCTTACACTGATGAATCCTGACAAACACACTTCAGCCAGGTGATCAAGGTCAACATCAACAGTGACCAGTCATGTGGATAGCAGGTACCCATGCTATGACGTGAGGAAATGGTCCGCTGTGGTCTTCCTCCCCCAAAATGCATAACCTCAATCTAATCATGAGGAAAACTCTTGACAAATCCCAACAGAGGGACATTCTACAAAATCCCCAAGCGGTACTCCCAAACTGTCAAGGTCATCAAAACCAAGGAAAGTCTGAGCAACTGTCCTAACCAAGAGGAGCCTGAGGAAACATGACAAGTAAGTGTAACATGATATCCTAGGTAGGATCTTGGAACAGAAAGAGGATATCATGTACAAACCAAGGAAATCTGAATAAAGCATGGACATTAGTTAATAATTACGGATCAATATTGGTTCACTAATGGTGACAGACATATCGTATTCATGTAAGATGCCACTGATAATGAAAACTGAGTATGGGCTACACAGGAATTCTCTGTATACTCTCATTTTTTTCCCCCGTGAATCTCAGACTTTTCTAAAATAAAATATTTAAAAATGATTGGTTTCCAGGTCCTGTGTGAGCTGGCTCCTCTCTCTCCCCCACCACATACCACCCTACCCCCCAGCTCCATTGAAAGTGCTCATATTAACTCTCCAACACCCTCCTTGCCAGTCTGTGGAGTCCCTCTACTCATTAGTGACCTTCTGCATTTGACTCTGCTCCCAGCTCATGCCTTCCTGACTCGCCTCTTCCCTAGATGGAGCCATGGATTGATCACTCCCGGTTCTCCTGTTACTTTTCTGGCCGCTGCTCCAATGCATCCTCTTCTGGCTTCCATACTGTGCCTGCCCCACAGACCTCCCAGGGCTACCTCCTGGCCCCTCTTCTCCTCCATTCTCCCTACGGAGTCAGACCTCACATGGTGGCTGGGATCCTAGGTGCTCCTCTCCAGCACAGATGGCTTTGTGGTGACTCAAAGCTGTGTGCTCATCCCCTTGTTGTGGGAATTTCCATATGGAAGTCAGCTGTATATCTCATCAACTGTCTCAAACCTCCATGTTCATCTTCCCCTAAGCCCATTTTCTTCCCCCTCTGTCTTCTGGCTCAGTAAGTGGCATCTCCATTTGCCTGGGGGCCTGAGGCTGAATCTTGTATATGGTCCTGGACTCTTTCTGCCCCTCATCAGCAACATATTATCTGCTCCTGGATCCTTGGAAGCTCCTTCCTTAATGCTGGCTTCAGGCACTTTATCCACCCCTGTATCACCACCTCGCTGTTACCACTTTCATTCCCTGCCTGAATGTCCACTCCAGCTTCCTCCATTCAATCTGTTCTCTCCACAGCAGCCAGGCTGGTGATTGTAAACTGCCCGTCTGACCCCCTGGCTATCTGCCTGCAATGCTAGTGGATCTCAAATGCCTTGATTTGGCTCCCATGACCCTTCTCTCTCCTTTCTCTGCATCCTCACCAGCTGCCTCTACTTTAATACCTTCTCCACTCCACAAAACCGACCCACCTGCCACTTGCCCATGTCCTCAGTCTCAAATGCTCTTCTCTCCCTTGTTCTCTAATACCTGAGGGTCCTTCAGAGCTCAAGAGAGAAGGCAGCTCTTCTGGGACTCTTCTCTTACTTGCTGTCTGGCCAGGCACCTCCTCTGTCCCCAGAACACCATGTATCTCCCCCCACCCCAAGGAACCTAACACTTAAGGTAGGTATCATCTGCCTACAGCCAGCATCCACCTGTCCTCTTGTTCCCTCCCAACCTGTGAGCACCTCCAAGGTGAAGACTGCATCCCATGTGTCACTGTCCCCCCAGGGCTCACTGGAGATGCCCAATACAGCAAACATGTATTGAGCACCTACTATATGCCAAACACAATGCCAAGCACCTTACATGTTTTTCCTCATATTTATCCCTCATAATAACAAATGCTTATTTACCTAGGAAATCCAAAATAACTTCTTAATTTATTATTTCTCTTTTACCTAAGAGGAAACTGATGCACAGACAACTTTCTTTTTTTTTTTTTATTTTTTTTTTCAACGTTTATTTATTTTTTTTGGGACAGAGAGAGACAGAGCATGAACGGGGGAGGGGCAGAGAGAGAGGGAGACACAGAATCGGAAACAGGCTCCAGGCTCTGAGCCATCAGCCCAGAGCCTGACGCGGGGCTCGAACTCACGGACCGTGAGATCGTGACCTGGCTGAAGTCGGACGCTTAACCGACTGCGCCACCCAGGCGCCCCTACACAGACAACTTTCTTAAGGTCACACAGCTGAAGTCATGTAGGTGAAATGGAAGCCAAAGGTCTGACTCCATCACTTGTCCTTTGAACTGCAGTATTATTTTGTTTCCTGTTCCCTTTTCCACCTAACAGTTTAGTGACCCATGCCAAGAGATATCATCCATAACATTTATAGGTCCATAGCATTCCATCATATTGATACACATAATTTGCTTAACTGATCTTGTTATTAGTATGTGTCCAATTGTATGACTTTATTTTTTCAAATAGTTAACCAATTATGCTAGCACTATTTATTAAATAATTCATGTTTTCTCCCACTGCTCTGCAATGCCACCTTTATCATATAATAAATAATGATAAATGCTTGAGTTATTTTCTTATGTTGGCTCATTTGTTTAATTGTACCAATTCATACTGTTTTGAGAGGCTGTACATTTACAATGCGTTTTCACTCATTCATTCACTCACTCATTTAATGAGTATGTATTGAGTAGTTCTGTGGATCAGGTGCTGTTCTAGAAACTTTGAATCAACAGTGGACAATGAAGCAGTAGGCAACATCACCCTTTCTGTACTTGCATTTTAATATCTGACCTTGAAAGTAGCTCCCACCTCGATCAATTTTATTTATTAAGATGTTCTTAGGTGTTCTTGCCTATTTATAACTCCCAGTGAACTGATGTTGGCAAGTAAGAAAATACATTTGGGATTTAATTGGCACTGAATTAAGTGTATGGATTAATCTTAATGGAATTGACAATTTTTAATCTTCTTTTCCATGAACACAGCAGGCGTTTCCATACAGTCAATTCTTATTTTTATGTTAAGTTTAGTCTCACACATTTATTGCCAAGTTTATTGCTAAGTATTTTATATTTTTGTTGCCATTGTGAATGTCATCTTTTTTCCATCATATATTCTAGATGATTAATGCTGGTACATAGGAAAGGTATTGATTTTTGAATATTTCTTTTAAGTCAGCATCTTACTGAATTCCCTGATTAATTGTAATAGTTTCTAGTTGATCTTTTGGATTTCCTAGGTAAATAAGCATATAATATGTGAAAAATCATTTTGCCCCCTTCTTTCTTATAGTTTTACCACTTGTTTGTTCTTATTTTCTTGTTGTATTCACTGGTAAAATATTTCAAAGGTGTGTTGGCAAATGTTTAACCAGTCTCCAGGGAAAATAACCCTGATTTGTTGCATTTTCCAACTTCCATGGTATAAATACCCCCACTATAGCCAATTTCAGGCTTCCAACAGGATGTTGCTAGACACAATGGGAAGAGATGTACGCTCCCTTGATTACATGATTCGTGGTCCCAGCCACAGATGATTTCACATCAATTCTGCGTTTTCCTGGCCAGCATTCTCTTCCGTTCTCCACTCCTGCCAACTTTCCCCATTCCCCCTCAAACCACCCACCTCAAGGCCTTCTCTTCCCCCTTAGCTGGCAGTGTCAGTCTCTTCCTGTTGAACCTGCACACTTATCTCTATCCACATCTGTCACCGCCTCCCTCCCTCCTGGGTGATGGAAGGGACTGTGGCTTCCTCCTACTGAAACCAACCCCAAATCAGTAACAGAGCTCTAGCCCGGCCCCTTCCACCTCTGAGGGGGGAGGGGTTCGGCCCACCCATTAACCCCATTCCCTTCCTCTTACTAAAGCCTTCTCATCAACATTTAAAAGTGCCCAAGTCTCTCCAATCCTAAAATTCAAGCAAACAAAAACATCTTTCGTCACGTTCAGCCCCTCTGTATCTCTTTACTGGATTTTGTGGACAATATTCCCCAAAGAACTGTCTGTTCTGCTCTTTTCTCCCACTGATTTCCTGACCTACTGCAGTCTGGCTTCTTCTCCCACCTCTTTATGGAAACAACTCGCATCAAGATCACCAGTGACCCTGCTGCTGGTAGACCCAGCTGATGCTTCTTAGCCCCCCTTTTTCTGACTTCGCAGCAGTTTTTGACTCCACTCCCAATGCCTCCTCACCTGGCTGTGGTGATTCTGCAATCTGGATTTCCTCCAAACTCTCACATGACTTGGGATCCTTCACTGGTTCCCCTTCTACCCTCAGGATTCCACCTGGTCTCCCTTTCCCTTTGACCTACATTCTTTCTTCCTTACTATCAATCTTCACCTCTATGCTCTGGGCTCCTATGTCTCCTCAAGCCCAGGCCAGCTATTTGGAAAATGGCACTCAGTGAGCCTCTGGGGAGAAACAATTGTAATAATAATGATGACAGGGGCACTGGGACAGTTAGCCACAGTCCAGAGCAATGGGATTATGGTTCTGGAACAAGAGCAGGGCCCCCTGCCTCCCATAACATGTTGCCTGGCCTCCACCCTATGACTGTGGGTTGGTGGAAAGAGGTTCTTTTGGGTGTGAAACAAGGACAAACATTCAACTGTTCTCTGACTCACCCTGGTCCCAGGGAACGGACCCAACCTCATTCTTGCATGTAGGCCATATTTTAGGGTCTGAGTGGAGGAATCTTCTTCCTCACCACATCAGTGAGAGCAGCCAAGAGAGGAACAATATGGAGGCGGAACTGCAGGGTCAGCACTGACGGCAGCAGCTGGCCATTAGTAAGCCACACAAAAGCCGCTGTGCTCTCATACCCTGGGACTGGCTCCCTGAGGACACTGCTATGGGTGCAGGTGCACATTGGGCTCAAACTCCCTCCTGCACAAGCTTTGATAAGGGTCCTGTCCAAGGCTGTGGGGGTCCCAGCACTTCTGCTGGGTGGGGACTCAGAGGCAAAAAGAATTTCACATTTTCTGTTGCTACTGACATCCCTGGTTATTAACTGATGGCCTTGAGCAAGTTAGCTAACCTCTTGGAAGATTTTCTAACCTGTGAAATGGGAAGACTAGTCTTAGTAGCTTATAGGTGGTTACTAGGAGTCGGTGACATCATGGAGATAGAGGCTCCCTGCACAGTGGCCGGCAGGGGGAAAGAGCTGGGCTCTTATCATCATTACTGGCTGCCCCAACAAGCTTAAAGAAAAGGGGTCATGGAAGAAACAGACAGAAAAGCCAGCAAGTGCCTAAGGTTTATGGACCTGATTAAAGCTGCCCCCTCCTCTGTGACTGGGAAGGGAGGGTCTCCATACTCACAGATGGGAGATAAAGAGCTCTCTCTCCGGCAGTGTGGGAACTCTGTGCCCCCTTTTCTCTGTCACTGAGGCCTATATTAAGAACATTAAATGTCAATGCAGACGCTTTAACTGCTAATGTGCGGGTGAAAGGCAGGTGGAACGCAGGTGTGTTGGAGGGAAAAGAGAAGTCAGGAGGTAGAAAAAAGCAAGGAGGAGGCAGAGAGAGAAAATGGGGGGGGGGGACAGTTAGAAAAGCAAGATTAAGTTAATTAGGATTTGCAGCAGAAGGAAAGAGGAAGCCAGAGGAATGGGAAGACCAATCAACAGGACATTCGTGACCAGTTCAGGAACGCCACAAGGTCTGGGGGCCTCCTGACTCCCCGAGGGTCAGGAAGAGACTGCCTGAATCTCAGCTTAAAAGCTCTGCAAAGATCTCCACTTGAAGAATGGATGGGGCTGGGGAAGGAGCCTCCCGGAAACCCGACTGTCTGTGAAGGCGGCTGTCAAAGCAAGGCGCTGTTGCTAAGGGAACCGCCTGGGAAGAGCCTTGTGTGAAGATGAAGTCACCCCACCTCCTGGCAGCTGTGAGGTTTGGGAGGGGGCCCAGTGCTTCATCCAGGTCTGCTTTGCTGTCTCCCCAGCCAGGCTTTGGTCCCTGGAGGGCAGAGACCCTGCCTCCTCCGATTGTGGTCCTGATTGCGCTACTCATTAGCAGGACAGGGCCATGTTGATGACTGTTACAAACAGCAGCAACTGAAGAAATGTCCCTTGGATAAAGGGTCCCTGGAGCAAAGGAACTTCGAGGGAGACAGTAATGCCAGTCTGTCCAAGGATCCTCTGGTGCCAATGGAGGTCCAGAATCCCAGGTCATATCCCTAACAAGAGGACTTCTGTGATTCCACATGAGGATTAAAGTGACTCATAAAGGGTTTTCAATTAAATTGGAATGAACACTTCAATTAAATGGAGTGGGGGGGGGGGGCACCGCAAAAGTGTGCAAGGATTCTGTGGGGCCTAGGACTGGAACTAGCACAGGGTCTCTTTCATCACATTCTATTGCCCAAAGCAAGCCACAGGCCATTCCAGATTCAGAGGGTAGGGAACTAAACCCCTCCACTCAGATACAGGGAAACATGAAGAACTGTGGCCCGTTTTTGCAATCTACCACAGTGGTGGTTAACAACATGGGTTGGACTCAAATTTTAATTCACAAACCACTTGCTAGGTGATCCCGAGCAAGTTACTTTCCTTCTCTGAGTCTCCCGTTTCCTCGCCTAAAATATAGTCAAAGTAGATTTCTCCTTCCACAAGACCTTTGGGGCAATTCAGAGAAATCATGCATTGGAAGTGCCTGGCATGGTGCCTGGGACCTAGGGGGTGCCAGCGAATGTGGCTCCCTCCCTTTACCCCAGGAGACCGGGGAATGCTTCCCACTGTGCAGGAAAAGGCTGGGGACCCAGCTGGGGGTCTGCCACCCCCACCCCTCCCCACCCTTCATCTTGCCCCCTCTGGAGCCCTCCTGCTGAGAACTCGCAGCACTCAGGGTCTTAAGGATAGTTAAGTAGCAAACTATGTGTTCATAATAAAATTTGCCTGCTTCTCACAGACATCCAATTTGCTTACATCCAAAGAGAAGAATTGGGTGCCTGCTTCCGAAATTGTTTTAATCTCTGCCACAGAATGCTTCTGGCAGGGTTTTTCAACTGGAAAATAGGAAATGAGTTAGAAACAATGGAGGAACGTGAATAATCTCACTTAAGATGTTTGATCTTGAGATGAGATGAAGTTGAAATCGATTTCCCGGTTCACAGCCAGACAGCAGTGAGTGGGAGGGGAGAGGGCTGGGGGGCAGGGGGCCTGACTGGGTCCCAGATCTGGCAGGAACAAGAGCCCTCCTGCCCACTTGGCCCAGAGAACTCCTCCTGGGCCCTGCAAAACTCTGGCAAACTACAGAGTTGGTGGGCAACAGCCCCACCAAAGTAGGCACTGACCAAAGCCCTTCGGTTTCTCCACATACCCATTTCTTTTGTTAATGGCTGACAGACCTGGCCATGCATCTGTTTAACAGATGTTTGCTGTGCACCTATGTGTTGTGGCCTGTCCCAGTCACTGGACCTCAGCCTTGAGTAGAACCGACTCCCTACCCTCAAGGCACTCATGAGAGTTGCTTGGGACCAGGATGGAGAGGGAGGAGCTAATGTTTATGGAGAGCCTCCTAGTGCAGGCCTGGTCTAAAGAGGCTGCATTCACAAACCTCCTACATCCTCACAGAACCTATGGGAAAATGGGCTCAGGGACGAGCATCTGACTCTTCCAAGGACGGGATCCGACGAGACTGCAGAGTCCGTGCCCTCTGGATGGGAGAATATTCTGCCCAAGCAAGTGACGTGGGCAGGGGTGGCACAGAAGGGTGCGAAAGGTGGAATTCAGGGAAGCGGGCAGCTTGGACCCCGGGAAGGCAGATTCTGAGCAGCAGGGAGGACCCGCTTACTGCCCCCGGTCCAGCTCACTGTGGAGAAGTAGCTCTGGCCTTAGTCCTGGATACATTCTCAAAGCCAAGGGAGGCACGGAGAGGAAGTACCTACATATACCCTGATGATCACACAGACACACTCACACACCACCTGAACATGCAGACCTAGACAGACGCACGCATTTATAAACACATACACGCAGCACATACCGGCCCCACCCCACGCTAGTGCACTAGATGTTATCTGCACGCACCCAGGCTCACACGTGGTCTGAGACTAAAAACCCCTTAGGGGCAGGGACCAGGTCAGTCTTGCATACCACTGTACCCAGCACAATTCCTGGCTCCTAGTAGGCCCCTATAAACAAAGATGAAGTTGAACTCAATCCCAACACATATGCACACACATGTACACAATTTGTGTGCATGGCAGCTGATGCTGGGAGAGGGGTGGTTAAGTCTCCGCAGCCGCCAAGAGGGTTGGACCTTTGCAGGTGGAAGCTGGGCCGGGCCTTGGGGGGGGGGGGGGGGCTCATGACCCTCTGTCACTGCTCCTCAGAGACCCAAGCCCAACCGAAGGTCTCTGTCCAGCCTTCCTGCCCTGGAGGTTCCGCGGGGCAACTCCAACCCTCCCCATTAACACTTTCCACCGGGACCTGGCCTCTCGGGGTCCTGGGTTGGGGGTTTAATGCATTATTGATTTCCCCAAGAAGGGAAAGTGCTGCAGCCATGGGTCCAGGTAGCTTATTTTGTGCGTCGATGACATTCAGGTACTAGTGAAAAATTATACCAATTATTAAATCAGCCATTATTACTTCAAAGTGCAATCAGTTGTCACAGCGGAGAGAGCTTGCACGGCGCGTTATTAGTCGGGCTGTGTGCACAGGGAAAGTGCTGAGAGGGGAGACTTTAACCAAAGGGCAAATGCATGAAATTTACTTAGAAATAGCGATTTATCACCCCTGGGTTTCTTACTGCTCAAATCCAGGCAGACACTTCGCTGGCAGGAGACAGGCTCTGCGGCCGCCCCTGCCTCCTGCAGCTCCCACCCTGACAGGAAATGAAAAATTGAGAAGTCGTTGTAACAGCTTAAAGATGCATTATCCTTTTTGATGTGCAATTTGAGCTTCATATCCAAAGGCAGATGAAATCACTGGCACCCACGCCAGGCAGAGCAGAGGGAACCACCTCTCTGAGTTTGGGGAGGGGGTTCTGTGGGAGTCCCCACCCGGCCTGGCCCCACCTGGCCCTGGCTGCTGCTCCAGGCCCAGAGTCCCAGGGGGCCAGCACTGGGTTCAAGGAAGGAGAGAGCTCAGGCTGGGTAGGAGGGGTGGGGAGGAAGAATGACATGTAGAGGGGAACAGAGAGAGAGAAGGGGGAGAAAGAGACACAGGGAAAGGGAAAGAGGGCAAGAAATAAGAAGGGAAGACAAAGACAGAGAGTGGGAATCACAAAATCAACAGAAACCAGGTGTGAGCAATGGAGTTCACCCTGGGGCAGGTACATTCAGGCTGTAAGTGTGTGTGAGTGCCCACAGCTGCTGGCAGGGGAGGACCACACCAAGGACTCGGCCTCCTGGCCTCCAGTCCAGGCATATGCAGAAACAGGCAGCAATCACCCTTTCTGCTTTTGGTGGCTCCTATGGGTCCATCCTTCATTAGCACATAGGGCAGCAGAAGTGCCCCCACTTACGGCTTCATGGTTGGCATGGCCCACTCATTTGCCGAAAGCCCCAGATCACAGGCCACTTACAGCTGCGAGCAGAGTGAAGGGCAGACTTCTCAGTAGCCGGTATAGAAGGGCAGGGACACAGATCGATGACTCAGGAAAACCCAGGAGACCCTAGCCCGCACTGCTGTGTGACCTTGAGCAGGTAATGGCATGTCTGTGAGGCTCCTTCCTCATCTGGCAGATGGGCTCACAGAGTTGTAGAGAGAGCTGAGGGTCTGTATGGGCACTGCACCTGGAAGAATGAGCCCATCACAGTGGCCCAGAGCTCCAGCCAACCTCAGAGGCCTTGGGCGCAGGGCGGCCAGTTTACAGCAGCCCCAAGACGGACCCCTGTGCTTCTTCCTATGCGTCAGGTGCCTGTACTTAAAGACCTTAGATCCGTGCACCTGTCAAATGGGTGACACATACAAGACTCCACTCCACACACACACACACACACCCCTAAAAAGACAGACAGGAAGATCTGAGAGGTAGAGTGCAGGGCAGAGAGTACGGGGTCTGGGTCTGACAGGTCTGGGTAGCATGCACCTGAATGTAAACCCCCTGAGAGCAGAGATTTTTGTTCACTCAAATAAGTATTTGGTGAATGAATAAGTCTTTTGCTACTTTCAAGCTGAGTGACCTTCGGTAAGGTACTTCACCTCTCTGATCCTTCACTTTTGTCATTAGCAAAAGGGTTCCTGCTTCATGGACCACTGTGAGGCCTGTGTGCAATAAGGCATGCGCAGTCATGTGATGAACAAGCAAGAAGCGAGAGTGGCTATTTTTGTTATTTTCAACAAGAAGGAAAAAAGGAAAGAAGCATGTATGTCATGGGTGGCTACCTCTAGGTGATCGGATTAAGGAAGATTTTTATTTTTATTTTTTGTTCTTTTATGTATTTGTCAAGTCTGATCCGGCTTTACAATCAGAAAAAAATAACACATTAACTTTAAGAGAAGCAAGTATCTGGCACCATAAAGTTCTCAGAAAGGCCGGGTGTGTGGCCACTGGGCCTGGGGACACGTGCACCTATCCTCTCCAGCCTAGACTGAGCTTGTGTCCTGGGGGCTCAGGGCTGTCCTTAAGTTTGGGTGTCCAAGTATACATGTGGGGCCCAAAGTCCCTGACCCTGCTTCCTCCAGTGAGATAGGGGAGGGTCCCCAGACACACGTGCAGATTAGGTCCACCCATTCAAGCTCACGTTCCTGCCAAGCAAGCTCACAGAGCCTCCAAAGCCGAGTGTGAGGCCCTTTCTAGGTACCTGATAACCAACATGGAGCGGAGTGTCAACACCCTTCTCTGCCTTCCCGTAAGATTGGAAGCTCCCTGCCAACACAGACAAGCCTCGGCCAGGACCGCCTTGCCTTTGCTGTACCCACTTTCCTGGCTCTTTCAATCCCTATGAACTCTTCCAGCAAACCCACGAGGCCATAGTATTACCTCCATTTTTGAGAAAGAAAGCTGAGGCCTGGAGGGAGAACACATGTGCTCCATGTGCGTCAGGGGTGAGGCAGGATTCACTCTAGCCTGCCCAACTCATGGCCTGTGCCCTTTCCACACCATCTTGCTGGTTACAGATGGCAGAGAGAAGGCAGCACTAATCACCTCCTCTATTCATTCCAACTTCTCCAACGAGATCGATCTTCCCATTAGAAAGGAGAGAGCAGACGGCATCAGAGGGAACTGGGGGACGAGCTCAGTGAGGTGGTTGGCAGTACAGCGAATGCCGCCTTGAGCTTGGGTCACCTGACCCAGACAAGAGTGGCCAAGGCCCTTGACTAACAGACAGCAGCATAGCACCACAGAGGTACCCTAGGCCCGGCTAAGGATGAAGACGGGCTCTGCAGCTGACTGGTCATGACGGGCCACATGCTCTCCGGCCTCGGCCATGTAGTTTATCTGTCAGCCCGTCTGTCTGTCCATTCTTCCATGCATCCTTCCAATTCTTTGGTCATCTAGACTTTTAGAAGTTCCTTCTCTGTGGCAAGCACCATGCAAGATGCCAAAGATCACAAGAGGCCTTCAGCATGCCTACAGTCCAATTGAGGAAGTGGGGGGGACAGGGTGTGACATATCCTGTTCCACCTTTTTAGCCCTAAACTGGACGACTTGCCAGGGAGTGGCGCTCTGAGCTGATAAGCCCCAGGCCACAAAGTAATCTAGATTTAAAACCCTCCTAGAAGTTGGTCTTTCTCCTGTCGGAAGGCTTACAAGCCTTTATTATCTCTACTCCCTCAGAATGCAGGCACGACAGGGCAGGGATCATAGCTGTATCTCTCACTACTCTTCCTCCTGCACTTGATACAGTACCTTATACATGGCTGGGACTCAAGAACTATTTACTGGATGGATGGATGGATGGATGGATGGATGGATGGATGGATGGATGGGTGAATGGATGACTGAAGTGTGTGAAGCTCAGAGAGGCTCCCAGGATCATATCTAAGAGTTTAGAAGCTTATCCTTTGCGTATAGTTGTTTCTGCAGCATGGACATCACTTTCTGATTTGCTCACCTCTGGTGAAGGGAGCTTATTACCTAGCTAGACAACCCACTCCATGGCTGGCTGGCTCTCACTGGGGAGTCCTGGCCTGGGCCAAGCCAGGACCAGGGAGCTGCCTCCCGCTATTAAGTTTCATCCTTTATGAAAGAAGTTAAATCATATAATTGAAAGGATTCTTCTCATCCATGGACAAAGTGTCCCAACAGACTTTATCTCTTCTTATTACATGGAATCCTTTTGCATCTGAGGGGTTCTGAACTCACTTGGAATTACCACGGTATTTTTTTTTTCAATATATGAAGTTTATTGTCAAATTGGTTTCCATACAACACCCAGTGCTCATCCCAAAAGGTGCCCTCCTCAATACCCATCACCCACCCTCCCCTCCCTCCCACCCCCCATCAACCCTCAGTTTGTTCTCAGTTTTTAAGAGTCTCTTATGCTTTGGCTCTCTTCCACTCTAACCTCTTTTTTTTTTTCCTTCCCCTCCCCCATGGGTTTCTGTTAAGTTTCTCAGGATCCACATAAGAGTGAAACCATATGGTATCTGTCTTTCTCTGTATGGCTTATTTCACTTAGCATCACACTCTCCAGTTCCATCCATGTTGCTACAAAGGGCCATATTTCATTCTTTCTCATTGCTACATAGTACTCCATTGTGTATATAAACCACAATTTCTTTATCCATTCATCAGTTGATGGACATTTAGGCTCTTTCCATAATTTGGCTACTGTTGAGAGTGCTGCTATAAACATTGGGGTACAAGTGCCCCTATGCATCAGTACTCCTGTATCCCTTGTTACCAAGGGATTTCTTAAAGTGGGACTCCCTGAGGAAGGAACACTCTGGGTACCACTCTGGGTAAATTCCCACTAAGTCAGAAATGATACGGCCTATCACCTCTTTTGTTCCAGACTCTATGTGTCTATTAATATGGTCTGATATCAGAGGTCAAATGCTCTAATATACGTAGAGATGCTCAGTACTATGTCTGGCACAGGATTATGCAAAATTGTCTAGGAGTTTCAAGAACTCTTCAGACATATTCACAGCCAAACAAGACTCAAAGTCAAAACAAGCCTGGGATATTCATGCTGCAGAAATGACTGTTAATACAAATGGAGTGATGCCACAGGAACACCCAGCACAGTGTTTGGCACACATTAGGGGTGGGGTGGCTCTTCTTGGGGTGTCATATTTCAGGCACATACTGGATGTGGGTTCCACTTCGACTCCCAGATCTTTGTCCCAAGGGCTGGCTCACAGACTCCCCCTCCTGCTGCCCTCCTGACATTGTTAATAGAGGACTTCAGATTCAAATGGCCTTCATATTTACAGAGCACCTACTGTGTGTTCAGGCTCTAGCTGAGTGCCTTACTGACATCATCTCTTGCTAAATTTTATCTTAGTGGTTGGGAGCAATTCATTCCTTTTATTCATTAGTGCCTACTGTGTGCTAGGCCTACTGTGTGCTAGGCCACGTGCTACGAATGAGGAGATAGCAGTGAGCAGGACAGCCTTGGTTCCTGCCCTCACAAAGGCCGTAGCTCCGCTAAAGTTGTCAGGGGAAATAGATGTATGCCTTTGCTGGCTGTGGCTGGGGGAGCTCATCTCCCAAAGAGATGGGGAGGGGGGGCCTCTGGAGCAGGGCCCCAATTAGGGTGGAGCAAGCGAGGTCCCCAAGTTAAAGATCTCAGGAGAGTACAAGCACATACTTCCTTAAACTCTGTACCTTCGGCACCTCACCGGCCTCATCCTAGCCCCGGCCGTGGGTTGGGGAGCGCTATTCACGGAGGGAGGCACCCTCCCTGAGAACAGGCCAGTATGGGGGGAGAGGGACCAAGCCTTGGCAAGGGTGCTCATCTGGCTGCAGGGAGAGGTGGAGATGAGCAGGACAGGAATGGAGAGGCAGTTCAGAAAGGCAGTGAGGTGGGAGGGGGCAATCACTTATACATTAAACGGGCATGAGTCACTTACTCATTCAGCAGCAAAAACTACAAAAACTACTATTGCTCATAACAACAAAGGACCAAACGCACCTTACCAGGAGCGGGTGATTTCTCATGGGCTCCCTGGCACTGGGGCACGAGATCCTCACCCTGCCTCCCAACCCAACTACACACAGCCAAACACTTCCTTCATCCTGTCAGCAGCTGCAGGAAGCAGCCCAGGGCAGGCAAAGGCTGGGAAGTGAGAATGGGAAGGGGCAGCCTGACTCCCAGACACAGAGAGGATGGCCCCAGAAGGCCCCTGGGGCCAGGGGAGGGGGCTCCCAATTACAGCCTCAATCAGGCCTTGGAAGGCTGTGCTGGGAAATGAGAGCCAGAGCAGGCAATTGCCTCTGGCTCACGGAAAACTCCAGATCTATAACTTCCTGGAACATAATTAGCTGCTAACTTCAAAGATGCATTGGGGTTTGTGTAATAGGCACCGGGGCTGCTCAAGAACTGCAGAAACTGGGAGAAAAATGGGGCCGTCTGGCTTGGAAATGGAACGAGACAAAAGGTTTTCAATTCAGGCTTCCTTCAACTGAGACCTGAGAAAAATAATAATAATTACGATAACTCCCTTTTATGGAGTGCTTACGGAGGGCCAAGCGCTCTGCTAAGCGCTCCATATTCGAGCTCTTTTAGTGCTCACACAGCTCCGCGAGGCGGGCTTTATTATCAGAGACAAGTGACTATCCAGAGGTCATGGACACACACAGCTCCTACCCCCTGTCTACTGCCTGGTCGCTGCTCTAGAACTACCATGTCCTCAAGTCACACACACCTTCCCGGGAGAGGGGGGTCTGGGGGACCACCGTTTGCAAACAACCCCCTCCCGTTTCCCTCCACACTCATCCCCCTTGCTATGATGGCAGGTGGCAACCAGACAGGGATGCTGAAAGCAAAAAAAAAACAATCAGACCGGGCTCCTCCTGGGGCCTCCGTTGTAGGAGACGTATCAGCCAGGGTAGGTTCTGCTCGCTGCTGTGACAAACGCCCAAACCTCAGCAGCTTCACACAATAAAATTTTATTTCCCTCTTGGGTAAAGAGATAAAGTCCACTGGCAAGGGGAGAGCTGAGTTCTGCTCCACAGTCATTCAGTAACCCAGGCGCCTTGCATCCGTGGCTGCGTTACTGCCTAGGGCCTTAGGGTTCTCTGCGGGATCCTCTGCATCATCTGGTGGCACATGGAGGAGGAACACAGAGACCTGCACAGATCAGCCCTGAGAGTACCTCATGTCCAGGTGAACCTCACTCCAGGTGTACCTTACTTCCAACCACATCTTCTGGAAAGACAGGAGGAAACGGAAACGATACTGAAGTACTACAAGAAACGAAACCTGTCTATCCACGCACCCATCCATCCATCCATTTATCCATTCAACATTTAATGAGCTCTGCAGTCTGCGGGGCACTGTGCAGTCTTGGATGGAGCAATGAGTGAAACACACTATAAGCTTGTCCCCGTAGAGTTTAGAGCCCAGAGGGAAAGAGAAACATAAACTCACAGCAACGCCATACACTTACGCTTACTAAAATTGTAGTTAAGTGCTACTAAGCAGCACAGGAGGCCGTGGAAGCAAATGGCACTGTGGCCTGAGCAAGACGGAGGAGTCCAGGAAAGCTTCCCTGAAGAAGTGACTCCTCCCCTCCTCCCCAAAGAAGTGACTTTCATAGTGAGTCCTGAAGGATGAGTAGGGGATTTAGTTGAGTAGGCTGGATTAGGATTAGAGTTTTCCAGGCAGAGGAAATGGCATGTGCAAAGGCCCAGAGATGCTTTGCACCTGCTCATGGTGGGGTCACTGCCTTCTCAGACCTACCTATATGTGACTCTATAAGAGGCTCCTCCCCAGACCCCCAGGGAGGGCTCTTGGGATGGCTGGGGTTCTCTCTACAGCTTCCATGTTTTACTCATCCTGTGTACTGCTCCCACTTGACCGGCTTGCCCAGCTGAGTTCTCCACAGGACAGGACACTACACTGGACCAGCTTTAGCCTTGACTCCATCCAGACTGCAGGTCTCTGGAGCCTATGGATTCAGATCTGTGTCTATCGAGAGATACTCTTAGCAGACAGACCTCAGATAAGCCACAGTCTTCAACCAAGAAGATTTAAATACCCTTCCTGAGACACTGGGCCCTTCTAACTTGCCTTGGGCCGGGTGCTGGCCACAGCACCTCCTGGCTTAGTGTTCCTCACCCCATATCACACCAGCATGGCCTCTGAGACCCAGCCATCTTCCAAAGTGCATCCCAGGAGCTGTCTATACCACTAGATGGAAATAATTCCATCTCCCTAGAATGCTCTATATTGAACAGAACCACTTTGATGAGCCATTTGGAGTGGGGGGTGACACTCCAAAGGGCATGGTCTTGCTCACTTGCCTTTTAGGGAACCTGGGCCCTGTTAACCAGAGGGCCCTTGGCTTCTCTGAGCACATGGTGAGTGAAGGAATAACAAGGCTGGAGAGAAAAACGGGGGCAGAGCTGAATCATCCATACCCAAGGGGCCACAGAAAGCAGAAGTTTGTGATGGGGTGGGGCTGAGGGAGAGAACCTCAGCAGGCTGGCCACCAGGAGAGGAACAGGGAAATAACCCCCATGAAAGGAATAGCCCAGGAAGGGTTTGGGGCTCACCACGGGCTGGGTGGTACATCATCCTCTCCCACAGTGCCTAAAAATACTCATAACATTCTTCATGAATGCTTTTGTTTCAGGGCCCTCATGGAGCTGAATTCTGCAATCAGGCTGGCATGGGGCACAAAGAAGAGAAGCAGGTGCTGGAGAATGAAGGGACGACCACACCTCAGTTACCTGCTTGATGGGTTGTTCTTTCGACGCAGTACCTGATTGGCTCCAGTTACACAAAATGGCAGACTATCTTTTCAGTGGGTTTAAGTTGGCACATGCAGCAGGTTATGTCGGTGCCTTGCCCACATGCCCAAAGCATTCACCATTAGGTGCCGAAGGTTGCTCACTGCACCTGCAACTTCTGCCTGGGGGCTCTTCTGCCTGTGTAAGCACACTTAGCCCAAACGCAGGGCAAGCCGGAGGATCTAGAGGGTTCTTGCCCCTGGAAGCAGTTCTGGACCAATGATGAAGGAGGCTTCGATGCACAAATACCCAAGCTGTCCCATCTTTTGGTTGGGGCAACTCTGAGGCACATTCTATAATGTCCCTGAGGCTCCCTGGCAGAACTTTCTCTAGTTGCCCGTCATGGTAACCTGTTGGACAACTCACTTTGTCAGCTTTCGGCTGTGTTCCCTTTCCCTCCCCTACTCTCTTATGGGTGTTTCCTGGGATCAGTTCCCAGACAGACTGGGAAATCCTTGTTCTGAAATCCTTCTCAGGTTCTACTTGTGGAGGAACCCACACCAAGACAAGTCTACTCCTTAGCAGATTATACAACTGGTATAATCTTCACGATGATTCTCTGGCTGGAGGGTTATCTATGGCTCGTGGTCAACACCAGTCAAGATGTGGCTTTCCAGGTCCTCTGTCAACCAACAAGGCACCATACAGCTGGCCCCAAAGGACAGATTTTCCCGATCTGCTGTCACCCCATTTCCTTCTCTGGGCCCAGATCTTGGGGTCTGGACCTTTCTGCAAAGGAACATCTGTTGTGCAGAACAGCTGAGATGCTTCCCTCCCCGCCCCCCACTGAGGAGGAGGTAGTTCTAAGTTAGCTTTTTCTCATAAACGGTTCTCAGATGGAAGAAAAGCAGCTGTCGCTGAAGCCACGTCAATCTGAGTGGTAAAAGGTTTGGGCAAAAACATATTTTATTGTTCTTGCTGTCAGAAACATAAAGATTTAAGGGGCATGTGACTCGGTAATTGCTGTGGACTTTTTTTTTCCCTTGACAATAAACATAAAACTTAAAACTGTATTAAAATCATTTGACAATTTTTATGCTCAAAGAGCCCAGAATGAATAATGGGGGTTTTTTTGCATCTAAAATGCACTCTCTCGTCAACCTATAAAACTGTCAGAAATAAATTCATCAAAAGCAGATTATATAATTAAAAGTCGCTATTTGTGTCCCTGCTCGGTTGGGATTGAAGTTGTTTGTTTGTCTCTCTTTCTCCCTCATCCTCCTTTTTAAAATTAAAATTTTTTTTTAAGTTCTAGATGATGCCAAACTCAAGCTGGGTGGCTCTGTCTGGGGGAGGTGATAATATGAGGGCTTCCCTCCATAAGCCCAAATTTCCTGTTCCAGCCAGTCCCCCACCAAATCCTAATCTCAGCCCATGACATGACTCACCCCGATCTGTGCAGTTTGGGGATGAGTGAAAGAAGGAAACACCCCACACCCCTCGTTCCCTCCTGTGCACGCTGGAGGATTACTCCTCCCGGCAGTTAGGCTGGTCTACCTCGCTGCTCTACCCAATGGGCTGCGAGCACACATGGGGTGTACCGCCGCTGGGCCAAAGCATTTAAGTGCCGGTTTCAAATCCTCGAGCATTTTCTAACTCTGCACAGTGACTGTGGATGGATGTCCCCACATGTGCAGCTAGGGAGGGGGAAGCGTCCAGCACGCTGGATCCCTTAGTCACTGCATGGAGGACGCCGCCGTGGAGAGTCACCCAGACCAACAACGAGCTCTGTAAATGAAGCCACTGAGATTTGGAGGTCCGTTGGTGACCTCGGTACAACCAAACGAATCCTGTTTTAAAATGTGGGTTTGATTATTATTTAGGTAAGCGAGGCCAAAAGATCAGGAGCTGACTGCCACTGAACACGGTATGTCATACGCAGAGATCCCAACAGGAGGAGGCATGCCACACCACAAGGGGCCACACAGGGAAGCACCTGGGTAAGGCAGGAGGTAGAGGGAGGAAGGGAAATGTGGACTAGTCTTTACGGTGGTTTCCATGAGAAGAAATGGGCGGGGCAAGGTAAACAGACTTAGGATTGGCTAGTATGAATAAATTCAGCAGACTCTGGGGCACAGCACATGTCCCTAGTCACCTGGTACCTGTTCTGGGGTGATCAGGGTGAATGGATAGTGGCCCCCCGACTGTCAGAGCCCCTTAAAGGAGGTGGTTAGGGGTGTGGGCTCTGGACCGTGTGGTCTTCATCTGAAAGGTGGCTCCCAGGAGAGGTGTCCACTATCTCTAGGAATTACCTGAACCTCCAGCACCAACTAGGCTTCAAGATGTCAAAGCATCAGAATACAGAAAGTAAAAGGCATGGTTAATACTGACGAAAAAAGGGGGATTATTGTAATGTTCTAACAGAGAAAGAACTAAATGCTAACGCTGATGGGCCAAGGACTACTGACTGGGTAAGAAAACAGAAGGGGGCACACTGTGGGTGGAGATGTGGAGGTGAAGGGAGCAGAAAGAAAATTTGGGGGTGGTAAGGAGAGCAGAATGGTGGAGCTTAGGGGGCCAGTGGAAGAAAGGCAGCGCACAGTCAGCAGGGACCTGATGTGGTAGCCTGGAGGTCAAGGTCTGGTTTTGGTCTTCCTCTGAGAAGCTGTGGGGCAGTGACCCAAGACTCTGGCCCCAAGGGAGGAAGCCAGAAAGACGTAATTAGCAGGAAGCTGGCTCCCCAGAGTTCTCTAAACTGGTGTCTGCTCACTCTGGAACCTCCCTCATCAGGCCAGAGTGCAGAAACTCCCACAATGGGTCCAGTTGTCCAGATGGACCCCCTAACCTTCAGAGCTCCCCTGGAGTTCCATAACTCACCGACCTGTTCCCCAGGCAGGACGTGGGGCAGGAAGGACTGGGGGAGGTACCCAGGCCAGCCCCCAATCAGGCTCTATACAGCTACCTTCCTGTCGTTGGGTGCTAACTCTGGGGTCTCCCCACATACCCTACCCAGTGGGCTTAGCTGGGGTAAGGCCAAGGAGCAGGCCAGGCCTGGAGCCATGAAACAGGAGAGGAGATGCCAAGATGGGAAGATGAGGAAAAAGAGCAAAAGGAGAGCTGGGAGAAGAGGGAGGGGCCAAGTGATATTCTTCGAGCCTTTACTGTACTCCAGGAACTTCGAGTTCACTGCCACATATAATAGAGAAGCAAAGCCCCATTTCACAAACGAGAAAACTGAGGCTCAGAGAATCTCAGCAAGTAGTAGCAGCTTATCCAACATGTCACAGTCATTCTAGTCTATCTGGGGAAAAGTGTGTGCTTACAAAGCAAAACATCAGGGTGACTGGAATATTTGGTCTCAAATGAGTCAGAGAAGTGAGGACATGGGGATTTACCTCTCAACTCTGAGCAACTAGAGGGGACCCTCTGGCTTCAGAAGGTCCCCAGGCTCTGCTGCCTTCCCCCTTAAGGATGGGATGTTTCTGTGTGCCTTTCTTATCATGCTAGAGAAGAATCCTTCTATTTTTATTTTGCTAAGAGAGGTTTTTCTATGAAATGGATGCTGAATGTTATCAAATGCCTTTTTATCATCCCTGGTTTTTCCCTTTTGGCCTATTAATATGATGAATTATATTAATAGAGTTCCTAAAATAGAACTGTCCTTGCTTTCCAATAATATACCCTACCTGGTCATTGTGGAATAGTCATTTAATATATTGCTAGATTCAATTTGCTAATATTTTATTTAAGATGTTTGCATCTATATTTGTAAATGAGATTTGCCTGCAGCCTTCTTCTTTGTGCTATCTTTTGTCAGGTTTATTTAGCTTTGTAAATGAGTTGAAAGAGCTTCTGGTTCTGGAAATACTGTGGACCAGATAGCCCAAAAACCTCTCCACCGTAAATACCTAGAAATACTCAATACAATATAACAAATACTGGAACTTACGGAAACATAGAGGCAATTCCCAGGAGCAAGACATAAAGTGGGAACTAAAAATCCAGAAAGGTAAGCATGTGAGCTGTCATGGCAGTTGACCAGAGAAAGGCAAGAGAGGAAGCTGATGCTCACTGGGGACAGGAGACAAAGCTTCAGGTCTGAGTTCGAAACAGGATTTGGGTTGTATAGACCAACAATAATAATGAATTTGGGAGGTAGAAAAATAAGGCAGGACTAAAATACTAGACAAGTATCACATGTAATCCAAGAGACGTATCTGTTAAGAGTTAAAATGTTTAAGGTCTTGAGACAGGAGGGTCATTATTATTGATTAGCCTTAATATTTGCTAAGTCAAGTATTAATGTGTACAAGTTAAAGGGAAGTTTCTAATGCATACTGTTCTCCAATAAAAAAAAAAGAGTGAGGGCTCCTTGGAGTAATGGCTGATTGTAGGACTAGGGGAGGAAATATATAAAATGGGCTTGGAGTACCTTGTAGGGCCAGAGAGTAAAAAAAGTGCTGACACACACACGTGCACACGTGCACATGTGCGCACACACACACACACACACACACACAGGCAGAGATATGGATATATGTATGAAAGGTACACAGGAACTAACGAATAAACTTGCAACAGCCACAGTTGAAACAACATGAGTAACAAAATAAATAAAGGAGTTTTGGATCATACACAAAACATAAAATAAATACCAATTAACCCATACTTACATAAGTAAGTTATTGAATTAATAGACAATGGGAGAGAAGAGATGCATGCAGGAGAATTCCAAATAATTTATGCAGATATTCCGCCCTCAGAAAGGCAGAGTGTAACTACCCACTCCTTAAATGTGGGCTGCACAAAATGATTTCCTTCACATAGGGAATCTCTTCCAAAGAGTGAAGTGTGGAAATGGGGGGAAAAGAGTAACTTTACAGAGGAGAAACCTGACAAACACTACCTCAGGCAGATGATCAAGGTTAACATCAACAGGAATAAGACATGTTGATATCCTTGACACGACGAGATGCAGAAATGGCACACCGTCTGTGATTTTCCTCTCCAAAATCCCTAACTCCAGTCTAGTGAGGGAAAAAAACTCACCACACACATCCCACTGAAGGGATATTCTATAAAATAACTGACCAGTAATCCTTTTAAAAAACATTTTTAATGTTTATTTATTTTTGAGAGAGAGCAAGAGAGAGCGCGCACGCAGCGGGGGAGGGGCAGGGAGAAAGAGACACACAGAATGCGAAGCAGGCTCCAGGCTCCGAGCTGTCAGCACAGAGCACAACACAGGGCCCGAACTCACCAACCCGCGAGCTCAGGACCCGAGCCGAAGTCGGACACTTAACTGACTGAGCCACCCAGGCGCCCCTGACCAGTTATCCTTAAAACTGTCATCAACAGCAAAGAAAATCTGAGCACCTGTCACAGCGAAGAGGAACCTAAGGACACGTAAACGTAATGTGGTAACCTGAATATGATTCTGGAATAGAAAAAGAACTTCAGCAGAGAATTTGAACAGACAGTTTTCCAAAGAAGTCACACAGATGGCCAAGTGACACACGGAAACATGTTCAGCATCACTCATTACCAGCGAAATGCAAATAAAACCACAGTGAGATATCATTTCACACTTGTTAGAGTGGCCAGTATCAAAAAGACAAGAAGTAACAAGTGTTGGTGAGGATGTGGAGAAAAGGGAACCGTTGTGCGCCGTGGACGGGAACGTAAACTGGCACACCGCCTATGGAAGATGGTATGGAGTTTCCTCAGAAAATAAGAAATAAAACTACCACACGATCTAGCAATTCCACCTTTGGGTATTATCTGAAGAAAACAAAAGCGCTAACTCCAAAAGATACACGCACCTCTATGTCACTGCGGCATTATTTACAACAGCCAAGACACGGAAACAGCTTAAGTGCCCATCGGAAACAGCCTAAGTGTCCATTGATGGATGAGTGGATGAACGTTTGGCATGTATATATACAATGGAATAGTAGCCATAAAAAAGAATGGAATCTTGCCATTAGCAACAACATGGTTACCCCTGAGGGCATTATGCTAAGGGAAATAAGTCACAGAAAGACAAAACTACCATATGATCTCACTTACATATAAAATCTAAAAAACAAAACAAACAACCCCCCTAAAAAAAAAATCAAACTTACAGATGCAGAGAACAGACTGGCTGTTGCCAGAGGGGAATGAGTGGTACAGGTGGGTGAAATGGGAAAGGGAGGTCGAAAGGTACAAAATTCCAGTTATACAGTAAGTCATGGGGACGCAATGTATGGCATGGTGACTATAGTTAATAATACTGTATTGCATATTTGAAAGTTGCTAAGAGAGTAAATCTTAAAAGTCCTCATCACAAGAAGGGGTGCTTGTCTGGCCCAGTCAGAAGAGCATGCAACTCTGATCTTGGGGTCATTAGTTCAAGCTCCACGTTGGGTGCAGAGGTCACGAAAGCAAAATAAATAAACTTGAGAAAAACAAGTTCTCATCACAAGAAAAAATGTGTTTTGTAATTATGTACGGTGATGGATGGTAACTGGGCTTACTGTGAAGATCATTTTGAAACGTGTACAAATATTAGGGCTCCTGGGTGGCTCAGTTGGTTGGGCGACCGACTTCGGCTCAGGTCATGATCTCACAGTTTGTGAGTTCAAGCCGCGCATCGGGCTCTGTGGTGACAACTCAGAGCCTGGAGCCTGCTTCCGATTCTGTGTCTCCCTCTCTCTGGCCCTCCCCTGCTCACGCTCTGTGTCTCTCTGTCTCTCAATAATAAATAAATGTTAAAAAAAAAATTTTTTTTTAATTAAATCATTATGCTGTATATCCAAACTAATACAATGTTATATGTCAATCATACCTCAATAAAAAATTAAGAAATAAAAATACTTATTGAATCCCTGGAAAACACAATCAATTCTACTGGTTAAGTACCATTATCTTACTTCTTCCTCATAAAAATGTGAACAATAAAAACTGCTACAATTTGTAAAAAAACAAACAAAAAAAACTTTAGGTAAAATCCAAGGCAATATGAGTAAATATGTATGTTAGGGTCGATACTACTTCATTGACTGTAACAAACAAGCCATATTAACAATAAAAAGAATTGATTGTGGGTCATACCAGAACCTCTGTTCTATCTTTACAATTTTTCTTTAAGTTTGAGACTATTCTAAAATTAAAAGTTTATTTTAAAAAAGTGAAAGGCCACACCCTAAGACTAAAATTAGAATGTAGAAGGGGAAAAAGGGAGCATAAAATTCAATCAATCCAAAAGAAGACAGAAAAATAAGCAAATTAAAAGTATGGCTTACAAAAGGTGCAAAATAGTTACTAAAAAACTAAATATGGACCTTTTGCGGCTTGTAATAATTCGAAGTGGACTAAAACTATTCAGTTAAAAATTATATTTTTCAGATTGAGTTTTAAAAATCAAAATCTAGTTATTTGTGAATACAAAAATTGAAAATAAAGGGACAGAAAAATTATACCAACTAACAGCTGAGGTGGCTCTATTAATATCAGGGGGGAAAAACAGACTCTAAGACAAAAATCATGATTAACTCAAAAGAGTATCAACAGTATACGATGATGAAAAGAACACCTCACCTGTAATATATAATAGTTATGTCATTATCATGTATACACTTAACATCATACTCTCACAAAATACATAAAAATGTAACAGATTCTTTTTATTTTTTATTTATTTATTTATTTTTTTAATTTTTAAAAAAAAATTTTTTTTCAACGTTTATTTATTTTTGGGACAGAGAGAGACAGAGCATGAACGGGGGAGGGGCAGAGAGAGAGGGAGACACAGAATCGGAAACAGGCTCCAGGCTCTGAGCCATCAGCCCAGAGCCCGATGCGGGGCTCGAACCCACGGACCACGAGATCGTGACCTGGCTGAAGTCGGAGGCTTAACCGACTGCGCCACCCAGGCGCCCCATAAATGTAATAGATTATTTTTAAAACTGATAAATCCAATATTATAGTGGAAAATTTTACACCAACTCAAACAATAATTTACAGATGAAGCAGACAAAACATTTTTAAGACTACAGAACATCTGAATAAGACAATTAACACACTTGACAATATAATGAACAAACAATTATAGAAAACCTATTCTTTTTGACCACATAAGTTTTGCAAAAATGACAGATACCAGGCCATGAAGTAACTCTCCACAAGTTCCAAAGTCTTACTAGCATACATATCATCTTTTCTGACCACAATGCAATTAAATTAGAATAAAAAGATAAAGAATGACATTCTGTGTTACAGCACAGCTGTAAATAACTTATGGATCAAAAAAGAATAATTATCGATGATTCAAATAGTATATATCAAAGCTTGTGGGGTCTTGCTAAAGTAGTACCTGAAGGTTAGATTTATATTAGACCAGGAGAATGAAAATTAATAAGCTAAGCACCCAAATCACAAAATTATAAAAAGAATAGAGCAACCCAAAGAAAGAAAAATAAATAAAATAATAAGGATAGGAGCTGGAAATAATCAAATTTAAAAATAAATAATGATAAAATCAACAAAACCAAAAGCTATTAATAAGAAAAAGAAAAGACACTAATATGTAATAGGAATTAACAAAGAAAAAAATACAGAGAAAATGGTGATTTTAAAAATCACAGGGGTGCCTGGGTGGCTCAGTCGATTAAGCGTCCGACTTCAGCTCAGGTCACGATCTCACAGTTCATGAGTTCAAGCCCCGCAGGGCTCTGTGCTGACAGCTCAGAGCCTGGAGTCTGCTTCAGATCTGTGTCTCCCTCTCTGTCTTGCCCCTCCCTTGCTCACACTCTGTCTCTCTCTCTCTCTAAAAAATAAACATAAAAAAATTTCAAAAAATATCACAAAAGGATCTTTTGAACAACTTTATGCCAATAAAATTGAAAACCTAGTCCAAAATGGCTAACTTCAGAGAAAATCTAACTTACCAAAATTGTCTCAAGGAGAATTAGAAACTCTGAAGAGACTCATATTCATTAAAGAATTGAATCCTTAATATAAAATCTAACTGCACCTCTACCCAAAAAACCCCACCAGGCCCACCCAGATGGTAACAGTCAACTTCTACCAAACATTCAACAAACAAATAGTCAAGGGTTGGGGCATCAACCCTCCATTCCGTGGAAAATCCACATAACTTCTGACCTCTCCCACCAAAACTCAACTGCTAATAGCCTACTGTTGACGAGAAGCCTTACTGATAATATAAACAGCTGATTAATATGTATTTTTTGTGTTATACATATTATATAATGTATACTTACAATAAAGTAAGCCAGAAAGGAGAAAATGTTAAGAAAATCATAAGGAAGAGAAAATACATTTACAGTACTGTATGTATTTTTTAAAAAATCTACGTATAGGTGGACCTATGCAGTTCAAACTCATGTTGTTTAGTCAAAGGTATTATGGACTCACCAGAAAAACAGAGCCAGCAAATTATACACACACACACACACACACACACACACACACACACACACACACACACGTATATATGTGAAAGAGAGAGAGGGAGAGAGAGAGAGCGAGGGAGAGAGAAAGAGAGTGGGGGGAGGGAGGAAGGGAAGAGGGAGAGAGGGAATGTGTCTGGCGAAATATCTAGGTAACCCATGGACCAGTCAGGTTGACACATAAAATTAACCATCACATTAGTCTTAAACTATCTCAAAAAACAGAAGAGTTACTGTTTCCCAACTTTTTCTAGGAGGCTGGTAATACCTTAATTCAAAAACAACAGACAATGACAGTATGATAAAGGAAAATAGGACTGTATCTCATAAACACAGAAACACAAATCCTGAATGAAATATTAATAGACAAAATCCAGCATTATATATAAAAAAGACAAAGCTGGATTTAATTTATTATGAGGGAATCTATGTAACTCATTACATTAATATATTAACAGAGAAAAACCATAAAACTATTTCAACATATATAGAAAAAAAGTATTTGATAAAGTTCAATACCCATTCATGGGGGGCAACACTCTTAGCAAGAAAGGAATACAGAAGACATAGAGAAACTACCAAAAACCTACAGCAAACATGCTACTTAGTGGTGAAATGTTAAAGCCATTCCTTTCAAAATCAGGAATAAGACAAAAATACCCTTTATTACAATTTATTTAACAGTGTATTGGAATTTAAGGATCACACAATCAGACAACAATAAGAACTGAAAGAAACAAAACTTAATTGCTGGCGATATGATTGTCCAGTCTGTCCAACAGAATCTATACACAAATAATTGGAGTATGTAGAAAGGGTGAGCAAAGTTGCTTAAGACAAGACCAATATACTAAAGTGATCTTACCCATATTTCAATTTCATGCTCTGTTAACAATTCAAATTTTTTAATAGTTAAAAATGTTTTATCATGGTAAAAAACATATAAAATTAACCATCTTAACCCTTTTTACAGTTGAGTATGTTAAGCATATTCATACTGTTGTGCAACAGATCTCCAGAACATTTCATCTTGTAAAACTGAAATCCTATACCCATTAAACAACTCCTATTTTACCTTTTCCCTCAGCCCATCGGCAACCACCATTCCACTTCCTGTCTCTCTGAATTTGACTACTCTAGGTATCTCATGTAAGTGGAATCAGACGGTACTTGCCATTTTTTGTGACTGGCTTATTTCACTTAGCACAATGTCCTCAAGGTTCATCCGTGTTGTCAGAATCTCCTTCCTTCTTAAGGTCGAACATGTATGTATTTGCCACATTTTGTTCATCACTCATCTGTCAATGAACATCTGGGTTGCTTCCACCTCTTGGCTGTTGTCAATAATGCTGCTACATATCTCTTTGAGATCTATTTTCAATTCTTTTGGGTATATACCCAGAAGTGGGACTGCTGGATTCAAATGGTAATTCAACTTTTTGAAGAACTGCCATACTGTTTTCCATAATGGCTACACCATTTTACACTGTCGCCAACAGGGCACAGGGTTCCAATTTCTCCATATCCTTGCCAATGCTTGTTATTTTGTTTTTTTTTGGGGGGGGGGGTTTGACAGTATCTTTCTAAACGGTTGTGAGGTGGTATCCCACTGTCGTTCTGATTTGCATGTCTCTAATGATTAGTGATGCAGAGCATCTTTTTCATATGCTGTTGGTCATCAATTTTTTTTATCTTAAAATAACCACTATTGTACAAAACCTACAAGGTACCTAAAAATACATCTATTAAGAGATGTGTCAGAATTTTATAGAGAAAGTTTCAAAGATTATTGAAAGAGTCAAAAAAGACCTTCCTGAGTAAATGTATCATCTCATACATGGGGAGGCTCGGTATTATACAGTCTCCTAAACTGATATGTAGATTCACTACAATCCAATCAAAATCCCAACAGAATTTCCATGGAGTTTGTACACTGATTAGTATCCAGAATATTCAAGGAAGTCACAAACCCATAAGAAGTTTTCCTTCCCTTTTATACTCTGGTATAAATTAAATGACCCAGAAAGTATCTCTGCTTGGTTCTGGAAAAAAAAACAAACAACCAAGAACAAAAAAAAAAACCAAAAAAAAAACCACCTTATAAAACCCATTGGGCAAAGTGATTTTAACTATATTCTAAATTTCTTCCTTGAATATTACTTATATTTTATGTTTTGCTTTAGTTTATATTTTCCTAGAATATAGTTTGTTTTGGCATTTTCAAATTTATTCATGTAATATTCTTGAGTTGGGTGCTTACCCCATTTATTTTTATTCTTGCTCAGTAAAAGCAGTTAAGGCTGTGAATCATCCTGCAAGTACAGGAATAGCTGCATCCCATAAGTGCTAATGTGTAGTTCTGTCACTGTCTCATTTTCCAAGTATTCTGAAACTGTAGTCTGGTTTCCTATCTCACAAAAAAAAAACCACAATTATTTAGCAGAGTGATTTTTCATCTCCAAGATGTTTGTCTTTTTCTCCTTGTAATTAATTTCTACTTTTATTGTACTGAGGTCAGAAAAATGTGACCTATACAATTTCTCCATTTGGGGAAGTACGGAGTCTTCTTTCCGGCTTAATGATCAATTTTTTTTAAGTGTTTTGTGGACTAGGGCTATGGTTAATCGATTTCATATCACACATTTCTACTAGAGATGGCACCTTTAACTTCTACTAAAATCCTGTACATATTTGACTCTAACTTTGCTTTCTCATCTACTGGCCTCTCTCTTCATGTACCACAATAGCATTGTTTTAGTTATGGAGGACTTTAATGGCTATTGGATTAGCACCCCTCATGATTCTTCTAAGTTCTTGTAGTTATTCTTATTTATATTTTTTTCATGTGAATTTTAAAATCAACTTGTCCATGGGGTGCCTGGGTGGCTCAGTCGGTTAAGCATCTGACTCTTGATTTTGGTTCAGGTCATGATCTCATGGTTTGAGAGACAGAGCCCCATGCTGGGCTCTGTGCTGACAGCACAGAGTCTGCTTGGGATTCTCTCTCTCCCTCTTTCTCTGACCCACGCTGCTTGTGCATGCACTCTCTCTCTCTCTCCCTCCCCCTAAATAAATAAATAAATGTTAAAACAAATTTAAAAAATCAACTTGTCCAGTTTTTTTTTAAAGCATACTAATATTTTAACTTAGATTATCTTAAATTTATAAATTAACTTGGGGAGAAAACACCTCTTTATCATGCTAATCTTCCTATCCAAGAATACTGCATGTTTCCATTAATTCAAGTCTTCTTTAGATTTTTCAGAAGTATTTTAAGTTTTTTCCTCATAGGTTATACAAATATCCTGACAAATTTATTCCTGGAATTTTTTTTCTGCTATTAGAAGTGAGGTCTTTTTTCTTCTATTATTTCTTCTAACCGGTTGGTCTTATGTACAAACAACAACAACAACAACAAAAATATGGTTGACTTCCACATAAGCTGTACCCCACCACCTCGTTGAATTCTGTTTATAGTAAAACTGAGGGCTGATGGGGGGTGGGAGGGAGGGGAGGGTGGGTGGTGGGTATTGAAGAGGGCATCTTTTGGGACGAGCACTGGGTGTTGTATGGAAACCAATTTGACAATAAACTTCATATATTTAAAAAAAAAGAATTCTGTTTATAGTAGTTTTAAATTTGATTCCCTTGTGATTTCTAAATATATGAACATATTGTCTGCAAATAACATTGTTTGACTTCTATTTCCATTTTCTTTCTTTTCTTTTGGCTAGTACCTTCAGCTCAATGTTTAATAACAGTGTGATAGATCATTTTACCTTGCTCCTGATTTTAGTAGGGATACTTTTAGTGTTCCCTCATTAAGCATGATGCTGACTTTTGTGCCAAGACATATGTGCTTTATTATGTTAAGGAAGAATCCACCGACACCTATGTTATAAAGTATTTCTATCAAAGATGAATGCTGAACTTTTCCAAATGCCTGTTTAGTGTCTATAAAGAAGATAATATTAAATTTTCTCCTTAGATCTAGATCTTAGATTACTACAATGAATGTATGTTTCCTAACACTGTACAATTTGTAGATTCATGAAATAAACTCCACTTGGTCACGATGTATTTTTCTTCTAATGTACTGTTAGGTTCAGTTTATTTAAGTTTTATTTAGGATTATTTGCACTGCTTTTCCTAAGTGACTATGTTCTCTTTTGTGTGAAATCTTTCTTGAATTTGGGTATTAATATTCTACTTGCTTTATTAACATAAATAGGAAGAAGTTCCTCTTAAAAACTCTGAAACAGTCTAGATAATATTGGAATTAATTATCAGTTCATTAGAGGGTTGGTAGAATTTCCCTGTGAGGCCATCTGGGTCTGGTGCTTTTTGAGGAGATCACTTTAGCTACTTTAACAAATGAAACTGTTTAGATTTTCTCTCTCTTCTTGGATGGAGTTTGATCATTTATACTTTAGGAAAAAAATTGCCAAATTCATCTAGATTTTTAAATATTTACATGAAGTTACGCAAAGCACTTTACTGATTCTTGACTGTCCTGTCTGTGGTTATTTTTATCATTTTTGATTTTGTGTATTTACACTTTCTTGCCCTTTTTCTTAATTAGATTATTTTGTGGTTGATCTATCTTAATGGTTTCCTCCTGTAATTAGTTCTATATTTCTTATTAACTCATAATTTCTTCTTTTATACTTTACAAATTTCTTGATTTGCTCTCCTTTGGTTTATTTTTATTTTGTTGTACTTTTTCTAACTTACAAGAGATTTAGTTTTCTTGTTTTCATCTTTCTTGTTTATTGATATCAATATTTAAGGCCTTTCCTCTGAGTATTACTTGAACCATTTCCTACAGATTCTGATATGTAGTTCACTGTCTTTATTTTCTAGATTTTCTGCGGTTTCTGCTTATATTTCCGCTTTGATCCAAGGGCTACAATAGAGTGTTTCAAAAATTTTTATGTGGTAGAGAACGATTGATTTGGGTGTTTTCCTTTGTATTTTCTCTTTAATTTCCAGTTGTAGTGCATAGAGGTAAAAGTTCTCCGATAACCATTCTCTTCTCTCTCATAGTCACAGAACCCTAACATTTAGCTAAGCACACAGTTTACTAGAATTAAAACGACATATCCCAGCCTCCCTTTCAGCTGGAGGTAGGTGATTAAAAGGGGTGTGAGGGGCACGCCCTGCTTTTATTATTTCTCCAATCTGCTGCTTGTTAACAAGGACTCTTGCAGATGAAATTAACACCCTAAAAATGGCAGCGCAACAAGATAAAATAAGTCTGTGCTCTCAATAAATTCTTCAGAACTCTGGGAAACCTCATGGAGCAGAGTCCCCATGCAAACCTTGAATCACATACTTTTGTACTGAAATCACATGAAAGAGAAGTATTTTTATATTACTGTTGTAGCCATTGTTGTCTTGGCCCTCTGCCTGGATACTTACAGGATTTTCCTTTAACCCTTGAAATTCAAATATTTCACCTGGCTAGAGGTCTCATTTCAGTAACTTCACCTAATGTTCAAAGGGCAGATTTATTTTATTATTTCTTTGACTATTGTTTGTTTTATTCTATTTATTAAGCCTTTTTTCAATGTAATCTTTCCACTAAGCTCACTCATCCCTTTATTCCTTTCTTCTTAATTAAAGGAAAAAAATTTGAAACCCATTTTCAAATCATGGATTCTGTTTTAATACAGTATTCAATCAATTTCCTGTTTTCATTGCCTTTTTTAATGCAGTTAATCGTGCCTTTTAGCTGAAAACAATGTTTTCCAGTATCAGAGTATACTTTTTCAGATATACAGTGTCCCCTTGAATCTCACTGGGCATATAAATTGGAGATTTTCTAAAGATTTCTGCTGACTCAGGCAGGAAGTTTGTCTCAAGGGGGAATATTTGCATCAATGTCTTTACTGTGAACTTCTGAGTCTTTTCACAGGCCCAGTGGTCTTCCTCTGTCCACTCATCCTCGCCTTTGTCCCCCCGTGGCGGGTGAGATGAGAACACTGTGTTAATCATCCAGGCCCAGACGACGGAAACATTGGGGTTTGCTGAAGGGTCAGTGCTATTTTCTGGGTTTCGTTGCCTCAGGGGAGTAATAAGGTGAGATACCACGGCACACATGTCATGGGAACATCCGTGCTACGCCAGTGAACCTTGTCTTTGAAGTTCGGGTTACAACAAGTTGGCTGGGATGCTGCGACCCTACCTCTTGTGCAAAATGGGGTCCATGATAGCATGTGAGCCCTCAGCTGTGATGGGGGTTCACTGTGAGGTGGTGCATGTGACTCCCTTGGCCCAAGGTCTGGCACATGGAAGCCACACAATCGCAGGAAGCTCTAATGACTTCCAGGATGGCTCTTCCTTCTCACATGGGGAATCCCACAAACGGCCAGCCCTCTCCCCAGACAGGTCCTTCTAGTGTTAGTAGAAATTCTTCCAGTTTCTAATGCATCAGTGTCACTTTCCCCTGTGTTTCTGGTAGTATGTGTCCTCTCTGCTCCCCTATTTTACATCCTTGTAGTAATTTCAGGGGGATGGGGAGAGGGGAGGAAGCGGTTACACAGAAAGTCTTGGCTCACTATCTTGTTCCACAAGCCTAACAGTCCACGCCCCTTTCAGCTGGCTCAGCCCAAACTTGGCCGCCTGAGCCGCCAAACTTGGCTTCCTATCTTCCTGTGCCACAGGCTTCTCAGGTTTGAGACTATACAGCTTAGAGGAGAGGGTCCCCCTCTTGCAGTCCTGGCCCTGTAGGAGCCAAGCAACTGGGCCATCCCTGTCCTACTTCCTTCCCATCCTAGCCAAGCCAGGGACTGGGGAGGATTCACACACCATGATTCACACCATGATTAGGATTTTGCTTCACAGACCAGGAAGGTATTTTAAAGAGAGCTGAACAAAAGAAGTGATAGACAAAGATTTGCTACAAGACCATTTAGGCAGCAACGGGAAAGAGGAGAAGGTAAGAGATACAGGGGCAGAGATAAGACCCAGAGCAAGTCACCCAGAGAAAACCACCTCCACTAATCACTAACATTTGTGGGGCACACATTGCAGGCTAAGCACATGCATTCTATCTATTCACCCTCAGAACGATCCTGTGAGGCAGGACTTTTATTGTACCCATTTTACAAACAAAGGACCTAAGACTCAGAGAGGACCAATGCCTTGTCCAGGGTCACACAGCCAGCAAGTGGCTGATCTGGGGCTCTATGTATGTCAGATTCCCTAGTCTAGACTGACTCCTATTCCAATCAGCAAACCTTGACCGAATCTGTTTCTCACAACGGTCCCAACCATGTGTGGGACCCTTGGGAGAGGCATAGGGACCCATCACCCTCCAGCCCACTGCCAGCATCTCCAGCTTCCCTCCCTCTAAAGCTAAAGCTGGAACTCAGGGTGTGGCCAGCCCAGGACCAACAGCACCCTCTCCCAGCTACTTGTGTTTCAGCCAGAACTGCAAGGAGCAGCAGCATCTCCCAGACGTGGAGCATACACCTGAGGGTTTTCTGATAACATCTGACTTAGCTTTTAATTATTAGGAAGTGACTGTTGACTTACACAGCCATATTTATCCAGCAAATTGCTAATTAATGCACTGAAAAATGCCAAGTGGTGTCAAATATTTGCTTTTATTTGCAGTACCAAAATATTTTTATTTTTGGTGAGGGGCAGAATCGAGGAGAAGGTGCTGAAGTGTTTAAACAAGGTATGTAAAGTTTAAGCTGAATATTAAACAGGGAGGAAGGCTGGGCTTCGTGGCTGGCTCTGGGGTGTTCTGTAGGCTGGGAGATGCTCAGAGGTAGTGCACAAAGCAGCACCCCCCCAAATCTCTTCTCAGAATATGCAGCTCTTGAGATGCGAAGGGCTCGATTTAGCCACAGACAGGGACATGTGAGTGACCAGGCTCATCCTCCCTAAAACTCCCTACTTCCTCTTCCTGTGCATCATCATCACCTCCACCATCTCCTCTCCCTCCCTCCTCCACCTCCATCACCACCACCACCAGCAGCTTCTCCTTTACCATTGATTCACTCATTCATTACATTTTATATACTGAATACATACTCCGGGCTAAACCTTACTCTGCTGCTGAGGAAATAAGTCCCTTGCTCATGAAGCTCACACTGGATTCTGACCCCCCCCCCGCCCCCCGTCAGCAAGAAAATAAATAGACAAGAAAATTTCACAGGGTGCCACGTGCTATCAAGAAAATAAATCTGGAGAAGCAATAAGGAATAGTTGCTTTGGATCGGTTGGTCGGGGTAGGTCCTTGTTAGAAGGAAAATGATATTTTAGCTGAATGACAGACGAGCCAGCCACATAAAGATATGGGGACAGCACTTTTCAGGGGCATGAACAGGAAATGCAAAGGGATGTGGAGTCAGGGGAACCAACAAGTGTGGCCCGGAGCAGGAGAGGAGAGGAGGGAGAGGAGAGGATATCAGCAGGGAGGAGGCGCCCCAACAGCCTGAGGACAGTAGGAGCTGGGATTTTATTCTAATCTCAACGGGGAGTGTCAAGGAGCCCTGACAAAGCAGTGATGGGCTCTGGTTGGCTCTGGAAAGTTCTCTCTGGCCGCGGAGTGGAGAACCGGATCTCGAAAGGCCAATGCAGCTGTGATGCCTCCAGCTGCACGGAGGTGGGGAACAGGCCAGGGTGGGGACACGGAGACGGCAGAGGGGGGTTTCGGGGTGTGCTTGAGGTGGGTCCTACTCTTGTCACCGGGCCGGATATGGGGCTGCCCAGCGCCGGGAAAAACAGATTCGAGGTCTCGCCACCTCCCCTACCTTCTTCACCGCCGTTTCCCGCAGCCACACTTCACGGAGGATTTGCACACGGATATCTCCCTCACCAGCTGGTCTGTCTCAAAATGACCAATAACACCACCAGGGAAGTAGCATCACGCCTCGTGGGACTTACCTGGCGCTGCCAGTCCTGCCAGAAGACCGCGTCGAGCAGGAAACGGCTACTACTCACCCAGGATCAGAGACGGGCAGGTGGAGAAAGCCGAACTGCGCCTGCGCACATCCGGGGCTACCGCGGGCCCCGCCTCCAGCCCGCCAGCACCCTGGGTTGGAATGAACGACAGACACCTGGAAAGTGTAGAGTGTGTCCGCTTCTGCTCTCGCCTTCCACCTCTGTTCCACCTCTGTTGAGATTGGCATATTACCCCATTTTACAGATCAGAAAAGCGGTCTCCCTGCACTTAACCTTGACTGGTCAACCCACTCAGTCCCGACTAGAACAGCCTCTCTGAAGTGTGATCTCACAACATCCTTCCTCTGTCCCACAAGTTCTGGCTCTTCCCACGGTCTCCCTGCCCCATCTCCCACTGCCCTCCCTTCTTCCGGTGCCCAGAGCCTGCCAAGCACTAATTCCAGAAGCTTCTTCCCTCCATCCCCTCTTGCCCAACTGCTCCTTCACCTAGCTGGCTCCCCACCTCTCCTCCAGGTCTCAGCTCAAAGCATCACTCCCCAGATGTCGACCTCACGGCACAAACTTTGTGACACTTGTCATTACCCAGCCACACTGTGCTGGATCATGACATTCATAATCCCTGGGAGGGTTGGAAAGGTTCACATCTGCCACCTTTCTCTCCCTCTTTACTGTAAGGGCGGAGGGCTTTACCCAACACACACCTGCATTGTGGTGTCCCTTTCCTCTCCAGTGAGTCAAATGTACTCTCAGACTCCAATAGGTACAGTCTCCCCAAAATCAGGCCTCGGGGCCAAGGGAGAAGAATGTGGGCATTTTGGAGTTCTGACTTTTGGCCTGGTGAGTGCCAGATATCCAGTCAGGCCTGGATTCTGAAGATCATTAAATGCCATATGACAAGAGGCCTCCCCACGACAAAGGGCAGAGGTAAGAGGTCCAAAGTTTTCCCGCTGGCCCTCTCTCCCTCTTCCTTTGTCCAGGAGGAGTGGAAAGTCATTGCAGGTTTGAGGCCTTCAGATTATAATACAAACCTCTCTCCATTACCCCATGCTCTGGACGAGTAGAATGGATCAAATACGGTATATTCATACCCTGGAATAGTACATGACCGTGAAAAATGAACTATAATACACACTGCAATATGGATCAAGCTCACAAACATAATGTAATGTCATAGAAGTCAGACAGAAAAGAGTACAGGCTGTAAGTCTCCATATATACAAAGGTCAAGAACAGGCAAGACAAACCTGATTTGGGTGGAAACCAGGGAAGAGGTGGCAGACTGGCAAGAGGGAAGCTTCTGGTAGCTGGAGATGTTTGACATCTTTATGGGTGGTAACATGAGTGTTCACTGAGCTGGCTGTACACTTAAGATTGTGAATTTTCTGGAAGTTTCACCTCAATAAAAATTTTTCCTAATCTAGGATAAATTGAAAAAATCATTTGACTCCAGCCTGAGGAAATCTAAGTAAAATGAGAATTCATAGAACATAAAGAGTTAGTAAGAGAACATTTATCAGCAGTTCCTCATAAGAGATTATATTTAGATTATATTGTAGTAAGGTTTTCTAACTCTATTTAAAACAGAGGAACAATAATAGATAATGGGATTATGTGTTAATACTTATTTAAGTTTTTATAATATTTAACATCTAAAAACAATTTATGGACATTTTACTCTTTTTATTTACTAAAAAAGTATTATTAAAACAAAAAGGAAAAATATCTCCCTAAACACATTATTACCTCAACGTTTTTGCCCCCAATCATTTTACTCAGTCATCGTGTCTATATGAAATGATTTTTATGTATATTTTACATTTTATATAATTTATTACATTGTCTCTTTAAAATCAGTGTTTCAGAGATCTAATAAATACTCATATCCATTCTCTGCTGTTCAGTATTTGGTCCTTTTCTGAATTTAATTTTATATGCAGCTGGAATCATTTTGAGATGAAGTATAAGGTGTATCTAAATTACAAATTATTTTTTCAAGTTGCTAATCAGTTTTTTCAACAGCATTTACTAAATAATTCATCACCCACTCATTGTTTTGGGGTGGTTTCTTTATCATATTTAATTTTTACACATGATCTCATCTATTTCTAGGCATTCTATTCTAATCCATTAAAATCTATTTCTTTTTCCTCCATCAATATTCTCACTGTTCTAATTATTACTACTTTATATGTTTTAATATTCAGTAAGGCTATATATCAACGCTTTCTGTTTTCAGAATATTCCTTGATATTCTGACCAATGTTTTGTTTTTCTTTTTTTTTAGATGAATTTTAGAATCATTTTATCAAGTTCTTTTTGCAAGATTGTTTGGTATTGCATTAAATCTGCAAATTAACATAAGGTGGTTTGACATTTTTACAATATTCGGTCTTCCCATGCAGAAACATAGTATGCCTCTCCATTTATTCTGGTCTTCTTTTATTTCGCCAATAAAATTTTGTAGTTGTCTTTATATAGGTCACACGCATTTCTCATTAAGTTTATTCCTAAGTACTTTTCCATTGCTTCTGGGAATGGCATCTCTTTTTTCATTACAGTTTCTGGCGGACTATGGCTAGAATAAAGGAGAGCATTGATTGGGGTAAATAGGTCTTGTCTCTGGACACTTTACTAAATGATCATTTGTTTATACAATTTCAGTTGCTTCCTTTAGATTTTTGGTCCCAAATCACGTTGACAGTGAATACTGTTTGTCATGTTGGCATTAGATGGGACTTCAAATGCAACATCTGATAGGCCTGGGGGAGCCAGTCACAGCCTGCCTGTGACTAGAACCCTGACTAGGACTAGAACCTGCCCTTACCCCCCAGCCCTTGCTGAACGCCCAAACACCCTCCCAATTGCCCCTCCCCTCCTGTCTAGCAGCATCCTGCCCTGGCTCTCCCAGCCACCGGCAGAGGTCTCCCCTCAACCCTGATGTACTCCCCATGGAGCCAAGGTGCCGCCACCACGTTAATCAAAGCCATAGTTACCAAATATCCAGGATGCCTCTGGCCCCTTATTCATGCCTTACATAATGTCTTTTTTTTTCTCATTTACCTTTGCCACAATCCTGTGAGTCAGAAACTATGGTATCCATTTTACAGGTGAGAAAACTGAGGCTCAGGAAGGCAAAGTTAATTGTCCAAGGATATTCAGCTTAAAAGGGGCAGAGCCAGAATTTGATGCTTGAAACCTTGCTCAGAAGTCTGTTAACTTTGTTTGAATGCTATCTTTCTGCACCTGGGACTTCCTATATTGTTCAGACAAATGTCATAAAGCAGTGGTCTCCTAAAACAGCTCCATGAACAGGTGTTCCTCTAGCATGAGCAGAGGGGCTTTATAAGATGCAGAGGCCCAGACTTCAGTATCCTAAGGAATCAGGCAGCCCAGAGCCTTTGTTCAGAACGAGGCCCTCACTGAGTCTGCTGATGAGCCAAGTTTGAGTATAACTCTTCCGAAGGAGGGCTCCTTTGCCATTTAATGGCATGGACGTTTGTTTCTTGTGTAATGAGTCCTACTACTAATAAGTATTGGTACAAAAGAAGCCAGTGACTCAGCGTTAGTCACTGAAATATTTTTATATGCTTGGCAAATGAGGAGGAATTTTGAAACAAAGATGCCAAAATCATGTTCACTGTTCAGAAATCAGTGAATATCTGTATTATATAACGAGTCAGTACAGACTGACAAGAAAAACATCAAATCCTGATAAATTTGCCAAAGGACATTCACTCATGCCAAGAACCTGAAGAGGTTACCCACCCAGAAGACAAAACCATTAATGAATCAGAGAATGGGAAAATATTCAACTTCATAAATAATTTTTTCAAAAAACGAAATAATAAGATGCCTTCTACAGTCTGCTGAATTATAAAATCGACATTTTAAACATTGCCATGAAGTAAAAAGCATGGGCTTTGGAATTAGCCCTACCTAGGGTAGATACCAGCTTCGCCCTCCCCCCAGCTGTGTGGCCTTAGGCAAGTAACATGATCCCTCTGAGTCTCAACTTCCTCATCTAAAGATGAAGATCATAGGGGTGCCTGAGTGGCTCAGTCAGTTAAGCGTCTAACTCTTGATCTCAGCTCCGGTCTTGATCTCGGGGTCATGAGTTCAAGCCCCATGTTGAGCTCCCGTGCTGGGCATGAAGCCTACTTTAAAAAAAATAAAAATAAAAGATGAGGATCATAGTGGTAGTGACCTTGCAGAGCTGTTGTATTAACTGAGACTGCAGATGAGACATGTGTAGCACAGGCGATGGCCCACAGCAGGCACTGGTTAATATGAGCTGTGGTTAACCCCTATCCTGTGCCGCTAAGTTGTGGCGAAATTGTAAAGTGCCTACACAGCCTGCCTTTTGCTAAAAACTGTGTCACAACCAGATGAAGGACCCACACCCAGAACCCAGGGCCCAGGCTCCCTACAATTTTATATTGGGCCACCCAGAGTTCATCCTCCCACTACCATCGCAACTTTTGTCCCCACTGCTGCTTCTCTCTGGTCCCCATTGCTGGCCCTAGGCACATCCTTCGAAAAGGGCTCCTAAACCCAGATAGGATAATTGACTCCCTTCTAGCTGAAGCATAGCATTTCTTCCCATTGTGAATGTAGTATTAGCAATACCCATGACTTTGTCACCAGGAGAAATCACAGATGTTTTCATATCACATTACAGTTGCTACAGATTTCTCAGAATATCCTTTACGCTTATCACTGCCTTGAAATCATGACAGTTATTAGACCCGCCACCAAATCCTGCTAGTTAATGCAGTAAAAAAAAAGCACACACAGTGCCATATCACAAATTTTTTTATTTTAATAATTGTATTTTAATAAATCAGTTTCCTTTCTAATCCTATGTATAATATTTTATGCATTTAAAACCCATTGCTCGGGAAAGGGACCCAAGGCTTCCTCAGACTGCCAAAGGGCCTAGAAAGAGTTAAGAGCCCCTGTCTTAGGACCTCTGCAGCAGGTTCCATCATCTCCCCCATTTTGCAATGAGAAAATTAAAGCTTAGAGAGGTCAAGCCACTTGTCCAAGAGCACCCAACTAATGAACGATGGAGTGCCAGTTTGATCTTGGCATTCCCTGAAACCAGTGCCTCGCCAGTGCACCACCTGCTTCTCCTGCAGCCTTATTCTGGGGGACTGAGAATGCAGATGTGGCTCTGCCATAGCCCCTGTACCCCAAAAGGGCCCAGAGCAATGGGGAGGCAGATCCTTCTACGACCCAAACACAGGGTCATAAATCTTTTTCCCTACAGGCTGCAGCAGGTGCGCTAGCCTGATTCCTCTTTGGGAAACGGGGGAGTAAGTCAAGAGTAAGAAGGTTGTAAGAGAGTAAGTCAAGGCTGCGGTCCAGTGGGCCTGAAGGCTCAGTTGGGGTGTGGTGACTTCTGTGGGTAACAGCAGGTGGAACTGGGGGTGAGTCCCTGAAGGCAAGCTCAAGAGAGGGTCCCAAGAGTCCAGCCAAATAAGAGAAGGTTTTGTCCAGGTCTAAGGCCTGAGGGGCCAGGGAGAGAATGGGTGGGATAAATCTAGCATTTAGGTTTGCAGGCTGTTTCACACGGCTGTTAGAGATTCAGCAGATGTTTTTTGATTGACTGACTGATTGACTGGATGAATAAATAAGTAGGTTCGGTCTGAACCAATCAAAGGCTGGACTGGCCAGGGGCGTTCCATGGGAGCAGAGCAATGCCCTTCCCAGCCAGTCATTACATCTTCGTCATACCACCAGGGCCTGGCCCAGCTCTCCCCTGTCTTCTCTCCAGCAGATAAGCTTTTTCTCTCATTCAGAAAGTCTGACTGCTGGGAACTCTCCCCTAGTGGAACAGAAAGCCAGAGTTGGGGGAGCCAAGCCCCTCAGGTCAGGGTGGCAAAGGTGAGAAAAAAAACGTGAGCGCCCTTGCATCCCAAGGGCTGACTACTTACCCCCTACAACATAACATTCCTTCTGTGGGAGCCAGTCCTCAGTGTCTGGGCTCCAGACTGCCCTACAACTGTCATTATCCGTTCGTTTGTTCATTCACTCATTCATTCATTCATCCGTTAATCCATCCATTCATTCCACAAAACTTGTTAAGAGCTTACTACATGTCAGAGGGTGTTCAAGCACTAGGGAGATAGCAGTGAACAAAAAAGATGTGGTCTTCATTCTCGTGGGATTTAGGGGGTCCGGGAGACAAGGTGAGCGTAGACAGTCAAAAGACAAGTGAACAAATGAATGGAGAAAAGAGCTCTTTAGATGGTGGTAAGTTCTGAGAAGCCAATTCCCTCAGGGTGATGAGATAGCATGATCCCCGCACTACCATTCGCTTCTCTATTACAAGGTACACAGTTTTGCAAAACATTTAAATCACACCCGAGCCCAAACATCCCGAAGTTTGCAGAGATTAACTGCATTAAATCCATCACCTTTCAGTAAGGCAAACGACCATTCTTAGCCTGGATAATCTTAGTGGAGAAGGAAACCAAAAATGATATCCAGGTCAGACCCAAAAAAGGAAAGACCTCGAATTGCACTGTTCTTAAAAGCACTTAAAAGGAATTGAATTAGAACGGAGACAAAAAAAAAAAAAAAATTAGCCCCTGAATCCAACTCCCGCTGACACCAAGTTAGAAAAATAGTTGAAGGAAAAGGATGTAGCATGTCAATCAAGATATGATCGTTTTATTTTTTTTTTAAATGAGGAGCCTTTTGTTTTAAGAGAAGCAGGCTGGTAATTTGGAGGCGCGGAGGCAGCGTCAGAGCGAAGCGCTTTCATATTTCCAGACAGAAAGGATTTGGCTGCTGATAGAGAAGTGGAGGGTTGCATAATGAGATCCAACTCTGCTGAGGTTCCCATTCCCAAAGAGAAGAGGGGATCTCAGCCGTCTGGCTGATTGACGGAAATCCAGGTAGGGCATGCCGAAACAGGTATGTACAATCTCTCCTGTGTTGGTAATCAAAGTCGGCTGAATGAGACTCCGTCTTTTCCCTCTTATTCCTATGTACCAATTTGAGGAGCTCAGATGAAATGTGTTGCATTACACCGGCACCAATAAGTCACACTATCTATGTTGTGACACCCCGAATATTACTAATTGTCAATCACAAACCACAAGTCTTGTCAAGGCGCTCCCTTCTCGACGGGCTGGTTCAAACCTGAAGTGATTTTTAATCAAGTGTTAATAATACAGCATCTGTCAGTGGACGGTGGGTATCAGGCAATCAGAAAAAGTGAACATATGACACGGCAAATTTTAATGTTTTCATTTTCCGTTCTTCCCAATTATCGGTGGGATTTCTGTCAGCCTGAACAGTGCACTGACATTATTGCAGGCGAACTTCACCGTGGAAAGGGGGAAAGGCGGCTGTCAGGGCTCCCAGGGCTAGGGTACCCTGCCCTGCCCTGCCAGACAAGGTGTCCCCAACCCCCGGGAAGCCCCAGGGGGGCTGCACGGGCCTCGGGAGAGAGGGAGGCTTCGGGTCTGGGGCAGGGGAGCCCTCTACTGCACAAGCACACCTGAATGTTAGGAGAGATGGTGCCGGTTCCCATCAGGGGGGGAACGAGTACTGGGAGGAAGACAGCTAAGCGAGAGCTCCTCATACACACCTACCCACGGGGTACGTGTATATTCCCCCCCCCCCCCCCCCCCCGGGGAGCCGCAAACTCCAGTGCCCAGGCCCGGACTGGATCACGGCGCTCCAGCATGAACAAGAAATGACTGGAGCTCCGGTTTGCTTTTCCTTTTTGCCACGTTTCCCATGACGCGCTAGGGACCCCAATTTCTACAGAATATAAAAGGGGATGGTATGTGAGGCACCTTCTAGCTTGCCTATGTGACCTTGCCCCTATCCTCCTTAAGCCCTGCTTGGGACCCCCTGTGAGCTCAGTAGCCAGAAGTCTGAGGGTTTCCCGCTATTTGGGCTTACCTGGCTCGTGTCTTCCCTTCCGTCATGCTCTAGAGCTCAGAGCCTGAAGGGACAGCGGTGGGTGTCTACCCGTCACCTACAATTCTGATGTTTTGCCATACAACTTCTTGCACATTCCCAGCAAAGGGACACTCATTGTCACGTTGGGTAGTCCAGACCACTGTTACCCAGTTCTGGTTGTTAACGCCTGTCTGTAACTTCCTCCCCCACTTGGAGCAGGGAACATGTGTGGACAGTGCTCTTGTCCCCGGGATGAGCTGACTTGCTGTCCTGTAATGGGGCTTCAGAGGTAACCCCTGGGCATGAAGCAGCTGCAGAGTCAGCCTGCTGGACACGCCCACTCAGCAGGGCTCCATCCTGCCAGCCCCCAGTGGGCCTCTCCACCCCATCTGGCAGTGCCTATCACTGGGTCCATCCCGAAACTTCTTCCGCACCTGGCATCCACAATGCCATGAGCTCCTCATTCCCCTCTCCCATCCCTGGCTGCTTCTTCTCAGTCTCCATCCCTACTCACCTCTTTCATGTCAGGGTTCTTCACAGCCTGGTTCACTTCTCTGCTGACGTCACACACAGTCTGGACAATTGTATCTCCATGATCTCTCTCTCTCTCTCTCTCTCTTTTTAACATCAATGAGTTGAGGACACTGCCCAGATTTCTCCTCTGAACTCCATCCAGGTCCATAAATGCCGTATCACCCAGACACCTCCTCCTGGATGTCTCACAGACACCTAAAATTCAATTTGTCCCAAAGGGAATTTTTACCCTTATCCCTCAACAGAACTCTTTTGGGGGGCTTCCCAGCTTGGTGAAAAGTACCACTGCTGTGTCTCCAACTCCCACGTCACGAAACTGAATCATTCTGGAGTCTCCCCATCCCCCCACCCCCATGTCCGGACTGACCATTGCTCCACTCCCTGTTGCCCTCCTATCCTCACCCCTCACCATAGTCCTGGCCCCGCTTCCTCTGGGGACTCAGAGCTTTTCCCCTGGGCTGCTAGAGCCCCTGTCTCCTGCCACTTCCCTCTGGTCCCTCCTCTACTCAGATAACTGGAGTCATCTTTCCAAAACCCAGCTCAATACCCTCCTAGGGCTCCCTAGTATCTATACGATAGAGTTCAAACTCTTGAGCCTCTGTGCCCCATCTAAACAGTGGGACAGTAATAGCCATCTCATAGGACTGGGAGGAAGTAAATGAAGTGATGGGTACATAGCAAGCACATGGAGGGTTCTGGACAGTCTCCAGTTTCCCTCTTTGACCACCCAGAAGGACTTTTTTTCCCATGCTAAAGAGAATGCATTTTCCCCCCATCTATCTTGTCAATAGGTGGTAAGTTGTCGCCCCTGTGTGTCCTGGCCCAGCCTAGGATGAGACTCAGGATCTGACTCCACATATCTTCTTGAACAGAACTCGGTAAACCTTGTGTTTCACTCTAGGGAATCTGAGGCTAATCCAACCCCCCAGCCTCACTTTATTAAAAACGACAACAACAAAGGGTGCCCAGATGGCTCATTCGGTTGAATGTCCAACTTTGGCTCAGGTCATGACATCACAGTTCATGAGTTCAGGCCCTGAATCGTGTTCTGTGCTGACAGCTTGGAGCCTGGAGCCTGCTTCGGATTCTGTGTCTCCCTCTCTCTCTCTTTGCCCCTCCTCTGCTTGTGCTCCCTCTCTCTCAAAAATAATAAACATTAAAAACAACAACAAACACATTAGTTATCTATTACTGTGTAACTGGAGACTCCAAAACTTAGAAACTGAAAACAATGAACAATTTTTCGTCTGACGGTTTCTGAGGATCAGGCTTAGTGGGTGGTTTGGCTCAGGGTCAGACTGCCAGCTAAGGCCACAGTCAGTTGGAGGCTCCACTGGGGTTGGGATCTGCTTCTGAGGCTCACCCATGTGGTTGTTGGTCTCAGTTCCTTACCCGTGGGTCTCTCCATAGGGTACCTAAGGGTCCTTGTGACATGGCAGCTGGCTTCCCTCAGAGTGAGTGATGAGATAGACCAAAACCAAGATAGAAGCCAGTCTTCTATAACTTAATCTTGGAAGTGACATACCATCATCCTACCATATTCCATTTTTCACACAGACTGGTACAATCTGAGAAGGCACTACACAGGGGAGGGCATACCAGGAGTTGGAGATCATGGGGGGCGGGGGTACTTGGTAGCGGGTCACCATATCCAGCTGATCCTCATAGCTTCCAAGTGGCACTTGAGTATTTGCAAAATCCAGATAAATACAGCCTCAAAAGGAAAGCTTTTGTACCATTTGGAAAATAAGACCATAGGAGGGAGAAGCCCTCAGAGCAGGGAGGCCAGATATCCAGGTACGCCATATAAGAATGCCTCTAGTCATTGTATAGCCCAGGGCAGGTCTCGGCCCTACCAGGCCTCAGTGGCACCATTTGGATGATGGGGTGAAGTAGATAATACTGAGACCTCTGAGATGCTCAGGCCCATAGGTCTCAGCTCTAGGATGGTGCTGCCCAAGGCCTTGAAGGTGCTCTGGGTGATGGCAACATCTTAGAAGAAGTTCTCTCCGCCAGGGGACCACTTCACAGGGACTGGCACTGCCCAGTCTAGCCCTGTGGTCACCCTCCATCACTTTGTTTTGGAGCCTCCATCACTTTGTTTCAGCTTTCAAATCTCTTCCCCACATGTGACCTATGGTGTGGAGGCCAGAGAGGTGACACCTGGGGAGGAAAGCAGAAAATTATATTGTCTGCCAAGACTCCTTCCAGTCAGGTTTTCCAAGTCCTCCCCGAAGGGTCTGCCTCTCTGAACGCTGAACTCTAGTCTGAATAGGGCAGAGGTCCCCAGAACAGGGACTGGAAAAAGCTTTGCCATCAGGGACCATTGCCTGCTTGTCTGTTGGGTCAGATCGTACATGCTGCCATTTCTGCCTTGGCTGCCCAATTGCAGCTGCTTGGCTGCACCCCAACACTGCCCTGTGAGGACCCTCTTCAGTTCCCAGAAGAGATAGAGAGAGACAGAGGCAAAGAGTTCCACCTTCCCCGCCCCCCCCCCCATTTTTTAAAATGTTTATTTTACGGGCTCTGTGCTGACAGCTCAGAGCCTGGAGCCTGCTTCGGATTCTGTGTCTCCCTCTCTCTCTGACCCTCCTCCATTCATGCTCTGTCCCTCTCTGTCTCAAAAATAAATAAACATTAAAAAAATTTTTAAATGTTTACTTTATTTTTAAGAGAGAGAGAGAGCGAGAGAGCGAGCACAAGCAGGGAAGGGGCAGAGAGAGAGGAAGACATAGAAGCCAAAGCAGGTTCCAGGCTCTGAGCTGTCAGCACAGAGCCCGACACAGGGCCTGAACTCACAAACTGTGAGATCATGACCTGAGCCAAAGTCAGACACCTAACTGACTGAGCCACCCAGGCGCCCCTCAAAGAGTTTCACCTTCAGGAGAGTCCATCAGGTTTCCACAGGCTCTGGCAACCCCAGTTGGTGCCCTGTACATGCAAATGCACAAGTCCAAGAGCACATGTGTACACAGTCACACACGCATGGCACACTCCTACACACTCACCCCCAGACACACGGGACCCCATGCACTAAGCAGCCTCAAGGTGGATGAGAAGCACTGGATCACTTCATGGGCAAAGTAAGCTCGAGCTTAGTGGTCCATCAAAGCAGAGATACTTTAAAATAAAGTGGGGAGGAGGGGGATGAAAGAATTTTAAATAAAAGTAGTAATTTCGTTATCATGGGAAAAATTAGAGCTTGGTGGAATTGTTTCAGTCATCTCATAGTTTAGGATTGTTTTTATTTTGAATCTAATATTCACCTTCTCTCCACCCTTTTTAGTGCCCAGGACTCTATATGTCCTAATCAGGTCTGGGTAAAGGGGGACAATGTCTCACCCCACTTTGAGTCCCCAGCCTGCTGCCTTTTCTATCCTCACATGCCACACTGCTCCAGCTCAGCTTAGGAGCAACTCTTTCTGCAGAATGGGCTCACGCGATGCTCCCAGGGTCCTTCTCTCCACAGTGGTCACCCGCTCTGAAGGCGCAGCTGCCACCTCTGAATAGAGTGCAAATGGATTTATTACACTGAGATGCAATTTTGCCGCCTGACCTTGGAGCTGACCCATCATTACTTACGAGGTTGAACCCAGATACCTCATCCTTCTGTTTGTTTGAATGAACCCTAATGGCCTTGAGTCTGTTGGGTGAGTTGGGGGAGGGGGATTCATTAAAGCACAGAGCCTTCTCAGGCATAGATGGGGATGAATCAATAGGACTCACCTAGTTGGAGGGGCATTGAACCAAATTCCTCAGCTATGTTGTCAGGGTCCTCTGTCTAGGTTTATTACCACCATCATTGAGAGTGTCCGTCCTTTAATGCTCTGGCCTTCCCAGAGCAGAGCTCCCCTCAGTCCCACAGCAGAGATGAGCCGGGCTGGTATCTCCAAAGAGACTTGGAGACATAATGACTGAGAAACAGAGGTTGCAAAGAGCCTGAAAAGAACCAAGCCTCTGAAGATTAGCTTTCTGTTTCTAAGCTAAACCCTCCCACTCCCTGTCCCCTAGAGCCAGGTCCATCTGCTGCATATCACTTCCTCCAGGACAAGCCCCTATGCACTGAGGACACAATCTCTCAGACCCAGTGGGGTCTTTGTCCTCTGTTCCAGCCTGAGGACCTGGACAGCCATCAGGTCCCCCTCATCAAGTCACCAACTCCACCCCTGGCTTGAGGTTTTGTTCAGGCATATGCCTCTCCTACATTCAAGGAAGCTGCACTGGTTAGGTCTTTTTGGTTGAAAGTAATAGAAACACACTCAAATGAGATTAAGTAGGAAAAGGAAATATAGTTTTAGGATCCAGGGATATCTCATAAAACCTAAGGTTTTCCAGGAGGACTTAGAACCAGGAACTTTCTCTGCCTCCTGTGTCTGCTTCTTTATACTCTTTCCCTACACACCAGCCTTCCTGCTTCTCCAGATCACAGGGGAGAAGACAGTTGCCCCACTTCTCTTGAGTGTCCATATTATAATCCAGTTATCCACCAATACTATCTGATATTCCTATAGTCTAATTCCAGGTTCACAGAGGGGAGACTCTGACTTGCTGAGCTGTGGCCCATCAGCTATGGCCAGAAGGTGGGACCAAGTAGCATCAATATGGCTCTGGGGATCTACCCCTGTGCCTTAGGGAGTAGTTCTCAGAGAAGAGTAGCCACTGTAATCCGAGCAAAAGTTTCTGCTGACATTAGCAAAGTCAGGACACAGCCAAGGCCACTGCACTGTTACTACTCCATGACTATCCCACACCTTCAGGGAGAAAAACACCTTTATGGGAACAGGAAGACTATTTCCTTGTAAGCTCTGATCATGTTGCCATCTTGGGAAGTACGGCCACCCTCTCTACTATTCATTGGGGGGTGGTAGGATGGAGCTTCAATAAGTGTCAGGAATATCATCACCAAGGTTCAAGCTGGAAGAAACCTAACAAAGTCAAATGCATATGCCAGAGAAGTGTGACTTGTCCAAGGTCACAGAATAAGCAAGCAGCTAAAGAAGTACTAGCACTTGTCTTTGCCTCTCGGTCTGTTATTCTGTTCAATGATAGATAAGCTGCCCCAGCACGAAGGATTCTCTGTGACAACAGTGAGCTTGGAAGTCTTGTCAGAGACCTGCAACAATCGCTGGAGGCAAACTAATGATTGTGCATCTCTGTTGGTGGAAATGTGAGGACATTTTCAACTCTGGAGTATTAGAGGGAACTGAGCAGGGAAAGGGGGTGTACCAGAGCCTTGATTCAAGGATAAGCCCTGTCTTACCCTGTGAGCCACGCAGGAAAAAGAGGGACCACACACACACACACACACACACACACACACACACCAGTGTATTCCAGTTAATCGAGTCTATAAACCCATTATAAGCTGAAGGCACCCTACAGATACTCCAGTTGGGATAGAAAACTTATATTTCTCCTCTGAAATAAACACCCATGTAAAAGTGAGGACGATTCTCTGGATTCAGAATCTGGCCCCAAAGAGTCAGTAATTTTCAAAGCAAAGCACTGACCATCAAAATAGATAGAAAACCCACAAAAGGCTGCCAGCCTTCTTCAAAGAGATAGCAACGTTCTGGGAGCTGTCCAGAGTGCTGACCAAACTGGTCCTTTCTATAACAAAGCCCCAGTCTCTCTTGGCATCTGCCCTGAAATTTGCCCCACGGGTCTCTGTTCAGCAATAACCCTACAGGGTGTTGAATGGCGAATACAATGGACACAGGTTTCCCCTAGCCACCCACGACCAGGCTCTGGGCCAACAGGACCCTATCTTCCCTGACTCCTTCCAGGCTTCCCCCTCAGAACCATGCCCAACCTCACCAGAACAATGTCATGAATTTTTCCTCCTTGATGAACTTCAAAGTCTTTTAATGACTCTTCATAAAGGAACAGTGGGGCCAAAAGTTGAGCAAAGGAGATGATTAAAGTACCTTATTAAAAGCAGCCTTGTAGAATTCTCCACATGAAAGCAAGCACCATTATGAGGGCTTATCCTTATAAATGACGCTTCGCTTTTGCGAACATGCTGAAACCTGATTAGAGTGACAAGCACTGACTGATACTGCAAACCTGTTAATAACATGAAAATTAGAAGAGGCTCATGCAAAGAAGGGAGATTAATTTAGCCGGAGTACATCTCGCGCAAATTGCAAAGTTGTGAATATGTTCTCAGATAATGAGCCTTCCCAGTCATCAGCTCACTTGTCATTTTCTGTAATTAATGTTAAGGAAGACGCCTTCCTGATGGTTCGTATTACTCATATACCAAGAAAATTTCTTCAGAGAAATAATTTACATTTATTATCATCGGTCTGTTTGTGTGGTTTATTTCGCGCCGGAGTAATTTATTGCAGGACCGTTTGCCATGCCTTGATTAGTCGCTCGTCAGGACGGGATGTAATTTTTTTTGCTTGATGGCGACGTCTAAAACTTGACAGTGGTGTAACACTCCTTCTTGTCTCTGGGTGGGTTTTTTCACTTAAATAAACTTTGGGGCTGAGTGCCCCGGGCTGTCTTCCCACCAGGATGAGGCCTTGGCACACAGTGTCCTCCTGCTTCCAGGAGGAGCAAGGGATTCAACACTGGGATCCTCTGGAATCTTCTAGGCCACCTGCTTCATCTATGACCCTGGCTGGAGCTTGAATTCAAGAGTTTATGCCATTCTTTCTCATTCCACTCCTGTTCAGGATGAAGAGAGGTTTTCTCTCTGCTCCCAACTCCACACTTTCCCTGCTATTTCTCTTCTCCCTCAGGCTATCTGCTATTGGAGATTCTTCTGCAATTGCTTTTCCCCCACACACATGGCTGTATATTTCTTTCAAACAGCTAAAGGTAAGAGGAAATGTTGCAGACAAGGTTTTTTTTTCCCAAGGCCAGTGAAATCTTTAATTCCATCTTGAATTTCATTCCCTGGCAACATAGCACCAAGGAATATGTCCAGTAAACTCACCTATCCCATCCCCAGCTCTTTTTCAGGTCCTACCAAGCCCCAGTATGCTCAGGAGGAAGGGATGACTTGGCAGAATAAGAGACCTTATAAAACAGATCTGAATCCATATCAACAGGATACCTTGGGCCACTTTTTGCCCTGGGCTAATACCCTATGCATTCCGAATTCTCAAGGGGCAAGGACACCAGGGCCATGACTATTTGAGACAACTCTTTCCCTTTCTCTCTGTCTGGTTTCCACCAAACAAACAAAATGGCACTCATGGATGCTTAGAATGTGCCACATAATGTGCTGAGCTCTTTGGGTGCATCAGCTTATTGGATCTTTACAACCAATGGATGCAGGTATTATTGAGAATGTTCTACATGTGAAGAACCTGAAGCTCAGGGACATCAAGTGATTAGCTCAAGGCTAATGCAAAGAACAATGACAATCATCATCATCATTATCATCATCATAAATAATGTTTACCATGTGCTTAAGTGTCAGGTCATGTGTTTGGGTTCAGTCTCATAGGAGATAGGTATGATTCTAATGCCCATTTTACTGATGAGAAAAATGAGATTCAGAGAGTTTAACTCGGTCGCTTAAAGTCTTAGCCAGTAAGCAGTGGATCTGGGTCTGACACTCTCCAAATCTCATATTCATGTCCCATCCAATCCAATCACTCTCCAGAAATACCCCAGCCCTCTCAAAGTGATCCCACTTGAGCCCTTGGGCCTGCTTTTATCCTCTTCCCCTCAATCACTTCATTTCCTTCCCCGGGTCCAAACTTGAGAAGCATCCTGCCAATCTCCCCAGCAGGGGTGGCCAGGCCATGAAATGCACAAACAGAGGCAGTTAGCATGAGTTACTGACCCCTGCACTGCAAATGAGGCAAACGATACAGATCAGGGTTCGCAGACAGAGATAATGATTTTTTTTTATTGGACGTCTTCATCCCGAACCAGTGGCGTGGCGCTGGGTCAGCCAGCAGTGCACCGCCGGTGTCGGTTAATGATAATCTATATTTATAAAACGATAGTCCATCAAAGTGGGATGAATATTTTAGAAGCCGCGGACAAATCAAATTGTCTTTGTCAAATGGACGCGTGCTCTGGTGCTGAGCGTGTTTTATGGCTCTTTCTGGGGTAAGAAGCAAAGGGTTCTTCTTACTGGCTGGAGTGTGGCTGCCTTCCTCATTGTGGCTGGGAGATGAGGGCTGTGTTTCCACTATTTTAAAAAACCCAATGAGCTGTGGAGATTGACATTAGCGCCAGAGAATTGTACTTTGTTTGATGAAGTTAACAAATAACGTATGAAACAGCATATGCAGTGTCTTCGTGGGAAAGAGTCCATTTATACTTGGAGAAATAAATTAGTTCCTTTGGAAGTCTAGGTAGGAAGGGAGGGAAGGAGAGAGGAGACAGGCTGGGGGTCCTGGACTTCAGAGGGGAGAGGAAGCAGGGGCGGGGAGGATAAGAGGAAGAGGAGAAAGAAAGAGTGCCCCGTGCCTGGACACCTCCAGGGCAAACAGAGCTACTGTGGCAGAACCCCTTTCCCCACAGTTAACCACTCCTGCTCTGTCATGAAACCAGCTGAGTAAGTTATGTCACCTTTCTGAGCTTCCATTTCCCCATGTGTCCCATGGGGAAACCTCCTTCATGGACCATTGTGAGGATTAAATGGCCCAGTCTGATTAAAGCCCCTCCCAGTCACCCACACATTAGTTGGATCATAAATGAAGGTGAGTTCCCTTCCTCTGCCCTATAAAGTGGGGCCCATCTAGCAGGAACTCAGACATCAACCTGCTAATATCTGAGCTCTGGCCTCCACCTACTCAAGACAATATTTGCAAAAGTAATAGCTACCATTTACTGAGTGTTTTTCACGTGCCAGGTGCTGTGCTAAGCACTTTACACACATCTAATCTTCTCAAGGCTCTGTATCAGCACTGTCCAATAAAATATAATGTGACTCTCATAATTTTTAAAAAATAAAACTGGGTGAGATTATTTTAATAATGTTTTTTATTTAACACAATATACAAAATACTGTTTCAATATATAATCAATATTAGAAATATTGATGAAGCATTTAACATTCTTTTATTCATATAAATGTGTGTAGTTTTACACTTACAGAACACCTCACTATAGACTTGCCACGTTTCAAGTACTTAATAGCCCCATGTTGCTAATGGCTACTATATTTGACAGTCCAGATACAGAACACTTCCGTCATTATAAGAAAGTTCTAGGGATGTCAGTGTGGCTCAGTCAGTTAAGCACCCAACTCCTGATTTCCACTCAGGTCATGATCTCTCAGTCCTTGAGATCGAGTCCCACATCAAGCTCTGTGCTGACAGCGCAGAGCCTGCTTGGGATTCTCTCTCTCTCTCCATTTTTCTCCCCTCCCCCCCCCCACTCTGTCCCTCCCCTGCTCATGCTCTATCTCTCAAAATAAATAAAATAAATTTATTTGTCTGCCTCCCCAGGACTGCAGGTGCTGGTCAGCTGACCTCTGACCTCAACTGCTTTGGACATCCTAACCCTCAAGAAGTCTAGACAGATGGCAGACAAAATATGTCTTTTGATTATCTACTGCTGCATACCAAACCACCCTAAGACTTAGTGGCTTAAAATACTAACCATTTCATTTCCCATGATTCTGTGGGTCAGGGATTAGAGTGGAGTTCAACAGGGACAGCTCAGCCCTGCCCCACCTGGTGCTGGCTAGGGTGGCTTGACCGAAACAAAAACATCCAAGATGGTTTCAATCACACAGCTAGTGCCCCAGCAGGGATGACTCAAACGTCTAGAAGCAGGCTGGGACAGGTGGGGGCCTCTTTACTCACAGTATTGACTGAGGCCTCCGTTTTAACTCCATGTGGTGGCTCATCCTCCAGCAGGGTGACCTGCTCTTATTTACATGGCAGCTGGCTCTTCTCAGAGCTTATGTGGATGCTACAAGGCCTCTTCAGTCCTGAGCTCATTGATCTCAAAACATCCCTTCTGCCATATTCTACTGGTCAAATCAGGTCAGGCAGCCCAGCTTCAAGGAACAGAGAAATAGAGTCCACCTTTTGAAGGGAGGAAGAAGTGTGCCTGCAGGGATGGGAGGAACTGTTGATGACCATATCTGCAGACGTGCTCTCACAGTATGTGTCTGGGTCATGGGCATAGCAGCTGGAGTTGGGGCCACCTTGGCCCTGCCTCACCCCTCCTGACCCTATGAGCACTGTGCTGAAGAATTTACTGACATGTTGAGTGGAGAAGAGTTCCTGGAGGAACAGAGCCATAAGCATGCTGAGCAAGGGTTGGGATGGAGATGTGGGGGTGGAGTGGTTTGCTTAGCTCCTCCCTCAGGGATACCAGAGGCAAGTAAGAGTCTGGGGACCACCTCAGAGAAGGAAACAGGAGCCACAAACAGAAGGTCTAGAGGGTCCTGGAAGTTTCAGGTCTCCACAAAGATCAGCAATAAAATCTTTAGAATCAAAAAAGTGTAGAGGTTTCTTTTTGGAGCAGCTAAGAAAGGGACCGCTGGAGATAAGATGACCCAGTTCTGGAAGAGAGATTCATGGGAGAAGGAGTAAAATAGGTTTAAAAAGTAGAAAGCAAGATAAGTATTAAGGTCCATGGGAAGAAAGTTGAGGGTGCCTGGAAACTGGTTTTTGGCCTGAGAAGTAGACCCCAGGACATGACCATTGGCATATCATTATGTTCCTTGCCCTCAAGGGAAAATCATTCTTAATGAATATTTAACCTGTTCTTTGTTTTCTCCAGTTAAGATGTGGTTAAACATAATCATTTCCTTTAAACTCATTCCATCCCTCAATATAATTGCCTCCTGACCCCAGAATTGTCCACTTCTAGAATTAGAGGACTGGGATTGAAGAAACTAAGATGCAAGAGGGGACCTAGTGAAACCAGAAGCAATCTGTCCAAATCATGTTCTAAGCTTTAAGACCTGAGAGGTTAAGTGATGAAGACCTCACACTAGGCCTGTGGCTCCTAGCCCTTGGGCAGAGTTCCATACTTCACAGAGGACGGCCCTCCCTCCTCTCACTACATATACATGCCCCTGGATGCCCCTCTCCCTGGGCTTCCTGGTTTCTGGCCATATTCATCCACTCTTCTCCAAATGGCTATGGTTTCTGGAGCCACAGAACCCTTGAAGACTCCTGGTTCTTACCAGTTGCCCCCTCTGGACTCCAAGTCAGCTGCATTTCCTGATTCCTGATTTCCCCATCCTGGTGCCTGGGCAGTGGCCCTGTGGCTCCATGGTTGACCACATTCACCACCTGCCACCTTCTGCCTTTTGCTGAGATGTCCCCACTCAGCGCACAGTCTCTCTTTCTCCTTCTCTCTGTCTCTCTGTCTCTCTCTGTCTCTCTCTCTCTGTCTCTCTCTCTGTCTCTTTCTCTCTCTCTCTCTCTCAACACACACACACACAAACACACACACACACACACACACACACACACACCAATGGGAAACCAAACTCCCTACTCCATGCGTGGGGCAGAATGATCTAGGGGTTATGAGTATGACTGTTGGTATAAATAGAACTGGGTTCAAATCTGAGCTCCTCTTTTTAATTTCCTGTAGTACCTATGTAAATTGCTGACCTTTCTGAGTCTCTGTTTCCCGATCTGTACACCAGATGCATAGCCAGTGCACAGCAAAGTGCCTAGTATAGAGTAAGTACTCAATAAATGTTAGCCATTTTCATAGGAACCCCTCACTCCTGATTTAGTAAGGACTGCTTGAAAGTCTAGAAAAGTTATTAGAAACTATCTCAGCAGGGCCATGTCCACCTGGCAAAGGACCTGGAGCAGATGGGTGGTCAGTAAAGGAAAGAACAAATAAAGATCCTTGGAAATGTATAAAGCCCTTTCACAAAACACTTGGAAGGCAGATGGGGATGGCCTATGCATCCAGAATGCTGCCTGACAGGTTGAGAGACAGGAAACCAGGAGTTACAGATTTGTTCTGTTTCTTAATTTTTTTTAACTTTAACTCAAGTTTATTATAGACAATTCCAAATTTCTATTTTTATCATAAATAATGATACTGTATGAAAATTTACTGAAGTAGAAAAAACAATATAATCAGCCCATCTACTCATCACTTCAATAAATCTCAACTCATGGACAATCTTATTTCATCTACAACTCCCATCCCTGACCCTAGATAAGCTTGAGTCAATTCATTTGATATTTCAATTGTCTCTATACAAGATTGTTTTGATGACCAAATACTATTATCACACTTAAAAACAGTAATGATTATTTATGATGATAAAAAAAAATCAATGTTTGTATTTACCAAATTGCCTTAAACATTTTTCTGACAGTCCATTTGAATTAAAACCCAAAAGTCATATATCACAACTGATGAATGCCTCTTTGGTTTCTTTCAATCTATGGCTACTGTTCCATTGTTTCATTTCCTTTGCAATGTTTTGTGGCAGAAACCAGATCATTTGACCTATAGAGTATCCCATTAGTCTGGATTTTGCTGATTGCATCCTCATAGTATCATTGAGTATGTTCCTCCATCCTCTATATTTCCTAGAAGTTGGTAGTTGATCTAGCGGCTTAATTGGGTTTTATTATATTTTTTTGGCAGCACTACTTCGTAAGTAGTGTTACATATTTCTATTAAAAGATATGTAATGTCTAGTTGTCTTTTATTTTCTTTTGAAGATGTTTGCAGCTATTGAAGCTCATTGAAGATCCATTATTTCATTAAAGTTTGAAAAATAGTGATGTTCCAATTTATCATTCCTTCTTCACTTATTAGCTGGATAACTTCTATAAAGACAAATTTCTCTTCATCCAATTAATTGATTATCTAATATGTTATTGGCATATTTAATGGTATATTGAATACTCAACTTTTTCCCTTCATTTACCAGTTTTCAAAATAATGCTAATATCTTCCAAAGGTGACCTATCAGTCGTTCTGGTGTGTGTGTGTGTGTGTGTGTGTATGCATTTTAGGATCATTATGAACTCAGATTTAAACATATTTGATGTGTTTCAATCCATTGCAGCTATTATCCTTATTTCTGTTCAAACTGCCCCATTACAGGCCATGAGAGTCCTTCAGGTTTGCTTCTGGGTCCTTTTGATACAATCTGAGGAGTCCTTGATATTCCTTTGCTTTCTGAAAAGATAAGGTAGTCCAGGTTTATCTTGTACATTTCCTTCCCTAGACCTGGAATTGAAAATTACTCCAAGAACCTCTGGGTTCTTTTAGGGGAAAATGGTATTTAGAGACCATAATCTGAGTACTAGGGGTGCTCACGGCTACTAAGTTATTCACCATTTTTAGTGCTTTTCAGTGGGCAAAGATAGGTAATATGTCATTTCTAAATTTTCTAGATAAGATACATGATGAATTTATAGTACTTCCAAATCAAATTCAGGACCACAGTGTTCTTGTTTAACTTCACAAATCTTATATCTGTATCCCCCTTCTCTCATTCAAAAGCTGCTAGTACCCAATGACACCAATGTAATTGCCCATTTGCTCTATTTTATTATATGCCACCAATAGTCTCAGAATGATAGGAAGAGCATTTCACCAACAATGTGATTACTAAAATTGGTTTTAATACAAAATATGTACAGTTAAATTCCTGTATTTTAAAGGAATAGATATAATTTCTCTTTCTGTGATTATGCCACCAACTGGACACACATTTAGGTTCAATTGTCTCATTTCACTTTCAAGTTTTAGAGATTGCTGTTTTATACAAATACAAATATTTACATGTTTTCAAAATAAAGTCTACTAAAAAAGGAATATTCAAAACCATTTAGCTTCTAGTTCTGTCCTCTTCCAACCCCTATAGGCTTAACTTTAAGAGGCAAGTACTATTATCTTTTTTTTTCAGATGAGGAGAATGAGGCTTGCGTAGGCTAAGTTACTTGCTAAGGTCACACAGTTAGTAGGAGAAAGAGCCAGGGTGAAAACCTGGGTTTGCAGAAACCAGAATACAAGATTGTGTCTATCTTATTCTCTATCACATCTCTAGCACCTATTAGTATGAAAACAATTGTTAAATCAATAAATGAAAGGTGGGTTGATTACTTTTATATTTCAAATGGTTTCAAAAATGGTTTGAGGGCCCATGGGAAAAAGTCAGAAGAGGTGACTTTTATTGGCACCATCACTTCATGGAAGGCAGCAGGGCTCAACCTGGACCTGGAAAGTGGTTTCCGAGTGACTATACAGAAGTGTCTCCTCCAGGGACATGGAATTAGAGTCCCACTATGACCACTTTTTGTAGTAAGAGGCTTCTACTTTTGAAAACTCTTGTGGCTGGTCAGGTAACTATACTTGCCTAGTTGCCTTTCATAGCTGAACAGGTGGGTGAAAATCTGGCTGTCCCACAGATACCCCAGATACCCCAAATAGTAATGATTTTCATCACACACACTGTGTGTTTTGTCCCTACTGTATGCTTATTGCCTACTGAGTCTGCAATCCTGTAGCTGCCATGAGGTGACCTGCACTTCCCATTCTGTGGACCCACTGGCCTTTTGGAACATTCCCTGGTCAATGTATATCCTGTCCAAAACCGTTCACTGAGCAAGTAGTAAGCTGGTCAGCATTTGAAGGCAGGTATACTTAATCCATAAATAAGCTTATAATGGTCATGGCTCTTGGTCATGGGCATCCCTCCTGCTGAAGGACAGGAACCCTGTTAGCTTCTGTTTTGATAAGGTTTCCCAGGAATGATCTTGAATCACATTTGTGATACCAAATTTCTGCTGCTGGCCTCTGAGTGCTTGGGGGCCCCAGCCTCAGTGTGAGAGTCTTTGAAAGTCTTGCTTGAAGCACTGCTTTATCTATCACCCAGAGACCTTTTTCTCTGGGCTTCTCTGATGAAGACTCCCTTTTGAGAGCATGGGGAAGGCTTGGGATATGGGGTGGAGAAGGAATGGCCAGCAGGTTGGCTCTTCTCTCTTTTCTCACTATCTTTAGGGTGAAAACTGATTTAAAAAAAAAAAACCAGCCCCTGTGAAGGTCCAACATGCCCGAAACCTCCTGTGGCTGTGTGGACTCCCCCAGACTTGGAGCAAGTTAGTAATTCACACAAAATGCCCCATCTTCATTGCCATCTTGCCTCTCTCCCAAACCATGTCCACTGGCCAAGGACTTGGGCAGTATAGTATAATGGACATAACAGTGCCAGGGAGACCAGTCCCAATCCAGGATCCTCAGGAAAGTCATTTCAGCCCCCAGAACCTTACTTTTCTCATCTATGAAAGAGAGATAAAAGGAACTCCATGGCAGGATTGGGGGGAGTAGTTAAGAGATGTCCCACACATCTCAGTGCCACTAGTCTGAGGATGGACGTGACCCATTCAACATGAATTCCCAGTTAGATTGGCACTAAGTTCCCACCTGCCATTGCAGGATCACACACACACACACACACACACACACACACACACACACACGGTTGCCAAATTGAATAGCAAAAAACACGTGCAGTGTGCTTCCTGTGTGCCAGCCACTCTGGGGACACTTTACAAATATTCACTAATTTAATCCTCACAGCAGCCCCATGAGGTAGGTACTACTAACAACCCTATTTTACAGAAAAGGAAATGAGGTACAGAATGGTGAAATAACTGGTCCAAGGCCACAAAGCTGGGAAGCAGTAGAATCAGGAACAGAATCCAGGTAGACTGGCCCCAAGGGGCAAAGTCCTGATTACTAGGCTTCCCTGCTTTGACAGTAAGCCCCCTAAGGGGTTCTCCACAAGTGCAAGAGCCAGTTCTTTTGGGGTTTTAGTCTCCTCACTTCTCCCACACAGGAGAGATGTCCACCACATGTCTCCTCTGTTGCTTACCTATCCACAGCCTCCAGGATGAGCACAGAATTCTCAGGAGGAAGGCACTGGTCCAGGGTCTCTGGTGGGGGACAGGGAGAATGGCAAGCTGCCTCCAACATGGTGGGTTCTCCATTAGTGGAAGCCACATTCTTGTTTTTGAAATCCCCAAAAGGAGCTAGGGAGGGTCAGAACTGGGATTTGAACCCTCAGCATCTCGCATATAAGCTCATGTCTTAACCCAGACTGTGGAGGAGAAGAGAGGCTCTTCCTTTCACCATGATGCTAGGTGATGTGTCTCTTGTCTCCAGAATGCTGTCACCAAGTCCTTCCCTCCCTGAACATGCATGCCATTCTCCCACCAAAAGGTGGAGTTGATCCCCACCTACTTTGAATCTGGGTTGGCCTGTGACAGCTTTGACCCATAGAACCTGGCACAGGTGATGCTTGGCCAGGTCCAGGACTTAAGAAGCCTAGCGATTTCAGATGGAATGCTCACTCTTGGGAAGCCAGCACCATGTAAGAGGTTGAACTATATAACCTTAGACTGCCATGTTCTGAAGAAGCCCAGGACAGACAGAAAGCAATGCCTGCCCAACTCACTGTCCCCACCAACCCAGCTTAAGGGCTCGACATGAGTAAAGCAACTACCGTGGACATTTCAGCCCTTGTAGTTGCCATGCAGAGACAAGCCGAGACCTCAGACATGTGGCTCTAGTAGGGTCATTCCAGCCACCTCCAGCTGATCAAGCCACCTCAGTTGATGCCTCAGACATATGGACCAGAGGAGGGCCATATCCCGTTAGTGTCCTCCTAAGTTCCTGAACCATGAACATAATTAAATGGTTGTTTACACCACTACATTTTGAGGTGATCGGTTATACGGTGCTAGATGGTCAGAACTATGAGAAAGCAACACGACCACCTGGGGTGCTGGGGCCCTGGGAGGTACCCCCCCAAGGGGCTATAGACCTGAGCCCTGGGGGTAGCAGGAAGCAGAAGCTCAGTGGTTCGAGAAGGGGCGGCTATACGAAATATGTGGTTTCACTGCCATTGCATTTCATTTCAGAACCAATGGCCAAGAACAGTTTCCCAGATAGTAGACAGGATAACCTAATCCAGTATGAGGAACTTATTCAAAATATATATGCCCCTTTTCAAGCTTTCCCAGTGAAGGTCTCCACTTTGTGGCTTCTACTCTCCTGAGGACAGAAATGAGAAGGCCTACCAGCTAAAGGGATCCCATGGTACCCCATAATGTTGGTGTGGGTGGTACCTGAGCCCACTTTCCCAAGGTCACTGAAACCCCCAATGTCCCTCAGACAAATACTCAACCCCAGACCCTGAGGAAGCTCCCTCCTCCTTCATAACCACATTTTCCCTCAGATACCCAGTGGGGACCTCACACCCTGGTCCAGGTGCACAGGACCCCTCTTCCTGACATATGAGGTTCCCCCAGAAGACACAGATTCAAAGATCCAGAGACAGAGAGAAAACCTGACCACAAAGACGCAGAGGCAGAGATAGAGACAGAGAAACAGACATACAAAGAGAGACAGACAAAAAAAGAGATATACAGAGGGGGATGGAAATCAAGGGAAAAAGAGAGTCTGAGAAAGAAAGACAGAGATAGAGAAAGAAGGGAAACAGAGAGAAAGAGAGAGAGAGAGAGAAGAGACAGCAAGAGATAGGCAGAAGCAGAAAACTAAGTGAAGGATGTGATGGAAGCAGTGAGATAAACTGTAGAAGGGACAAGAGTGACATTTCCCCAAACACTAGATTCACCCTCCTCCCCTCTCTGCCCCCACAGCTAGTAGTTCAGGTCCTCCCACCTTGGTCTCATCTCACCTCTCCACAGTTTGTCCCGCAAGACTGCCCCAGGGTGGACCTGGCGAGGCCCAAACCTCCTACCATGCACTAACATTACCCAACACACATCTCCAGGCCCCTCAAACCCGAGGTGTGACCGCATCTCCCCAAGACAAACTGCTGTCCCCAGGAGCTCCTAGCAAATTGCTTCCACCTCTGGCCATCTCTGCCTCACAAAGGCCAGTCCCAGGGCAGGAACACCCCTGTCACCCAAATCCATCCTCCATGGCTTCAGGGAAAGTTCCCTGGAGCACAACAGCTGTGGGCTGGGAGAGACAGAGCCACAGCAAGGGGCAGTGGGGTGGTCCCGGTTAGGAGGGTCCAGAAAGCCACTTCCTAGGGAGGGTCTCCCCCGCCCCCTCCCTCCAGCGGATGGAGGTGTAAAACCAAGAGAGTCCCCCTGAGCAGGCTCCATAACTCAGCCAGCCAGTGGAGGCCGATATTTAAATCATAGCTTACTTTGCTTTGTGTGAGGGAATTTATTAGCCTACCACATAAATGTTTTATTCATTAGGCTGCGTAAATAATGCATGCCTGTTTCCATGGAGACTTAACCCTTCCACTCCCAGAGCCCTGGCCTGCCCTGGCCTCCCCACCTTTGTATTATCTTGCCATTTCCTCAGTTCTGCATCTGCACAACAATAAGACCACCAACAATACACAATAATAACCATTATTATTATTATTACCATCCATCATTTACTAAGCCCTCTGGGAGTCAGACACTCTGCCCAGTTCTTTATCCCCATGGTGTCATTGTCACACACACTGCTGTCTCCCCCAGGTTACAGATTAGAGGACTAGAACTCAGGATGGAGGAGACACTTGTCCAGGGTCACGGCGGCGGGGGTGAGGGGGGGGTGGGGTGGGAGGGGGGAAGGTGGTCACGGAGCCAGGATTCACACCAGATGTGATTGAAACCAAAGCCCAGCTGTTTGGATTCTTATTCCTTCTTCTCTGCCCAGCAGAGAACATGTTAGAGAGGCTGCTTGGAGGCACCTTGCAGGCAGGAATCCTTCCCCTGCTCAGTCTTGCTCTGCCATTTCAGGTGAGCTCTTTCTCTGCAGCCCGCAAAATCCCAGCCCCCAAAGGCTGAGATTGTGGGGATCGGCCAGACCAACCCCTGGGAACCAATGTGTAAACTGAGACCCAGAGTGGCATAGGACTTGGCCAAGGTCATACACAAATCCCAGCAGAGCTAGCCCTTGAACCCAAGTTCCCTCCTCATGTCCTGAGCTGCCTCTTCTAGAACCTTCTGAGGTCTAAAGGTGACAGTGCTTGCCCCTCACTTTACAGACAGAAACTCTGAGGCATTAAGGTTAAGAGCCATGTGCAGGGTGGCTAGAAAATTGGCAAGGACAGCGTGCTGGGAGGCCTGGGCAGCCCCCTTGTTCCACCCGGTCACAACTCACTGCTCTGCTCAGTGAGCGTGGTCGTGCCCAAGCCACCTCTGCCATCTCAGCTACTTGTGAGGCAGCTTCCACAGGTGCCCACATGGCCCCTGATGATGGCAGTAAGCAAAGGCCACGAAAGCTCCCATCACCACCATCAGGGGCATCCTGTCACCTCCTCCCCCACCCCCCGGACTTTCTCAGTCTGAAAACAGCAAAATCATATGTGAACCCAGAGCTGCTTGTGAAGAAACAGCCCAACCCACCAGTGTCTGCAAATCATACCCTTAAATCATGCACTCTTAGCTTTTCTCCAGCCCAGATGTGGGCCGGAAGTCTTTCCTGATTCACTGAACTCAACACAAGAGCCTGGGAATATGGTCAGCACTGAGGTAAGCCTTGATTCCTTCATCTTAACTACTCCTCAAGCAGCCCTAGGAGGGGTACCTGCTTTGCCTCGCTTTCAGCTGAGGAACTCAAGGTTCACAAGAGGTGGAGAGACCTGCCCAGGCCACACAGCTGGCAAATAGCAAAACCCTGGAGCTTAACCCAGGTTGGAGCATCTGTCTGTCCTCCCTACCCAGCCCCTCACTGCCGCCATGTTGCAGAACATGGGCTACCGGCAGGCAGTAAAGCCACCTGCATTCTTAGTAGGGAAGCTGTTTCCCTTTCGACTGTCTTCAGACCTTCTGCCCAGGTCAAGAAGAAAGTCTGTGTCTGGTGCTGGCTTGTGGAATGCCTCTCCAAACCCACAAATCGCCCTTATAAATAGAGATCGCAGGTCCCAGGGTTGGAGCCCTCTGCAGGCTGCAGGAACCGGCTGGAACTTAATAACCCTATTGCATTTCATTATAGTTATTTTTATGGTTGCCTCCATTCATAACAAGTGATGCTGGATTTCCCCTTAATCACAATAAGGGTAATATTCTGGCATTGTTTTGAGCTTTGTATATTTTCACTCATCGAATCATCAGAAGGCCTTATGGGGTAGGATCATTATTATCCCTGATGAAGAGATAAGGAAACTGAGGCACAAGATGGTTAGTACTGTCCCCAAGTTGCACAGCTAGTAAGTGCCTGGGGCGACTTTGAATCTTTCATAACCATAGTGCCCCCCACAGTGAGGTAAATTTGTCTCTTAAATTATTATAAAAGTGAAAGGTCAATTTGTAATACGCACTAAGAAAATAATCAAATGGGGAGTATTTGGACGTGTCAAAAATCATAAGGGTGTTTACAATCTCAGCACTGCCCTGGGCGTGCATACCACGTCATCCCCCATAAGCTCCGCCCCCTGGGCTTGCAGCCAATGAGAACAAGGCCTGGCTTGGGACTCTGTACTCCCCACCGGTGGGACCTCGGAGTGGTCGGCACTCCTGAGCCCAATCTGCAGGGGGCGAGGGGAGAACCAGGCATGACAGGCACCATCACTGGGGCTCCTCACAGCTCCGTGCAGGTAGTTCCTATCACTGTGCCCATTTTACATGCGAATGAACTGAGGCACGTGGGCTTAAGAACTGCACCCTCTATCACCAATCCACAGGGCACGGAGCCAGGATTTGAAGCCTGACAGTCTGGCTTCAGAGTCCTTAGCACATAAGCACTGCGCTACAAGGCTCAAGTCGTCCAGCGGCCACATTACAGAGTCCCTAGATAGAGCTGGGCCCAGAGCCAGTCTTTCCCCAGATTTGTTCTTCGTTCCAGCCAGTGAATTCCCATTCATGCTTGATCTTCTGGAAATGGACTACAAGTTCTTATACCTGCAAAGAAGAGAGTGATAGTGCTCCCTTCCTCCCTTGGCTGGGAGGAATCAGTTTGGTGGAGTCTGTGCATGAGTTCATTCTGAGACTTGGTGTCCCCAAGTGACAAGTGTAAAATGAAAAGTGTCAGTGTTGAGACCAGAGTGAGGGGGGTGAGGCACCTTGGGGGCAAAATGTAAGGAAGCCTCCATTCTCCCTCAGGTGCTGACCATGCTTTTGCACGTGACAGTGAGGGCTTCCTTGCATTTCTCACACTGGGTGCCTCACTCTTGTGCCCCAGGCATCATCGGGTGTATCCAGTGGGTCACTTTCACAGGCATGACCCATGTTTCCCTGTCACAACCCCTATAGCTCCACACAGACACACTGGTGGCTCTGGGGCAGCACATCTGAGATCACCCTCCACACTCTCCTACTCTACCCTGCTGAAGTTTGTGTCCCTGCCAAGGGACTGCTGCTGATGTCAACAAGGCTGCAAGCCTCCCTGACAGCAAAGGACCCCTGTACCCCCTACAACCCTCAGTGAGCCGAAACCATGCAGGGCTCATGCCCATTCAGGAGAAAGTGTCCCTCTGGGCCCACACGGCTCAGCCAATGGCCCAAGTCACCAGCAGCCCCCATGAAAATGGTCCTTCAGCTCCTGCCCAGATGCCACCTCTCCATAGCTCAGCTGTGAGTCCATGGTGCCAGGAGGTGACAGATATCCTGGTCCCTCAGCCTCAACTATTCACACCAACCTCTTCCCTCCCCTTAACACCACTGATACAGGCCCAGGACATGCCTACAGGCTTCAGACACACTCAGAAGTACTCAAACTACCATCACACACTCACCCACCATTCACCAAATGCTTCAGACTCTATTCTAGGCACAGCAACTCCTGGGGACAAAATGGCACTATCCCCGTTTTACAGAGAAAACCCATCAGAAAGGCCCAAGAACTTGTCCCGGGTCACACAGTTTCTAAATGGTGGTGCTCAGGGGCTGGATCTACTACACTCTACTATTTGTGATCGAGGAGAGTCAGAATCATCCTGACCCCCAGGTTCCCTTCATCAGTTGGCCTTCTCAGTGGTGCAAAGCCATGCTCTTCTCTGTGAGGAGTGTGAGAATCCCCAGGCCCTTCAAGCCAGTGGAATCCAGGGCCTCCCAGAATTCTGTGCAATGGTTAACCTCCTCTCCAAATCTCCTTGCTGCACGCACACGCCCACCAATTCCTCCTTCCACCCCAGCAGGTTCTACCTGCCACTACATTTCCCCACCAGTTCAATTCTAGCCTCTGGCCCAAGTCTTCAGCTCCTTAACTGAGTCAGTATAACCAGCCCTTGTGGAACCCAAACACCATCCAGACCCCCAGAGAGGGCTTCAGTCCCATGTCGCAACTCCAGTGTGCAATCCTTGCTCTGCTGTCCCATTGTGTTTTGAGGACTTTACAAGTTGGGCCCCGTGTAGTCTCTGAGATATCCCTGGCCATGGTAGGAAGCAAATCTGGGGACCCAAAGGGTCAGAGTGCCTTATCATCATCAGTGAGGTCTCAGTGGGAGGGGACATCCCGATGCCTTCCCATTCCCACTATGTCAGCCTCCCTGTGATTAGTTCCCCTTTGTTTCCCTGCCCAGCACTCCAGCTTTCTGCTGGGCATGGTACCCTTTCCTATACCTGGGGAAGCCAGGAGCTCTGGCTCTTTATTTGATCTCCAGCAAGTGTTCAATAAACATTTGCTGAAGTGAAAGGTAGGGAATTGGGCTGAGGAGGATTGAGGCACCAGTCCCGGCTCAGTGCCCCCTCCCTCCCAAAGCCAGCCAGTGTCCCCATCATTTGGAGCAACCCTGTTTATTGGCCCCTGGTCACACCCTCAGGGCTCACCTGAACATCACCTGACAGATCTCTCACACCATCTCACCCACCTGGAAATTGCCATTAATGGGAAATCCTTTCTCCTCAAATGAACTCTGCGCTTCTTTCAACCTAGAGTACTTGGCCCAACCTTCCGTCCCCATGTGTCTGGCTTTCTTAATCCCTTACACCTCTGCTTAAACTCCTCACAATCAATTGACCTCACAATCAAAATCTGGCCTCCCTATTATATGTTTTTATAGCTCCTTGAATTTATATGTGTAATATATATGCTATCTTTGAATTATATATAGATATATAGATATATACTATCACTGTTTACCAGTGGTTCCTGGAGTGGTTGTTTGATTAATGTCTTACTCTGTGAGGTTACCCCCTTACCAGTTGCAATCCCTGGCATGTAGTGGGCCTATGGGAAATATTGGATGAATGAATGAGTGAAGAGCTGCCCATAAGACCTCAGCCCTAAGAACAGTCTCTGAATAGCTGTGCCCCAAAGTCATCCCAAGAGACACCACCAAAATACTTAGGCCACAGTCTTAGGTGAGGCCATCACCTATGTGACAACTTTTCCAAGCCAGAAGGAGCAGCGTTAGCCCAGCCCTGAGCTCACAGCTCTGACCCATTTCTCCTGAGATGGTCTCACTGCCATGATTGTTCTTGAGGTAGTGGTCATCCCCCTGCAGTCCTCACTCAGGCCCTATGTAGATGCAACCCTTTCTCCCAAGGTGTCAAGGTTACCCCCTTGTACTTACCTTATGCCCCCCCTGACTACTACACTTTGTCCTCAGCAAGACATTGTCAGGGTCTCAGGGACCCTCTTAGGAGGTGCCATGGGTCAAATTGTGTCCCTCAAAGATATATATTGAAGTGTTAACACCTGGTGCTTGTGAATATGCCATTATTTAGAAATAGAGCTTTTGTAGATATGATCAAGTTAAAGTGAATGATACTGGATTAGGGTAGACCCTGAATCCAACTTCAGCTTTGTCTTTACAAGAAGAGGAGAGACAAATGCCGTCTAATGACAGCGGCAGAGACGGGAGAGATGCAACAAGGGTGTCAAGCCAAAGGGTTGCCAAGGGTTGCCAAGTCAAGGATTGCCAGCAGTCACCAGAAGCTGAAAGAGGCTGGATGGATTCTTCATTACAGCCTGTAAAAGGAGCATGACCCTGCTGGCCCCTTCATTTCAGACTCCACAGCTGGGAGTAGAAATTTCTGTTGTTTTAAGCCACCCAATTTGTGGTGCCTTGTTAAAAAACAGCCCCAGGAAACTAACTCAGAAGACTTCCTGTCCCTGTGGGTCATGGGCCAGAAGCTGCCATAGAGAAAGACCCTGTTCTTTGCCCAGGACCAGGCATGCAAGTCCCTGCCAACCAGAGAATGGCAGGGGTGCTGTTATGTCTGAAATGTAAGGATGATGCAGCAGTAGGCTGTCTGGGTGCAGAGCTGCTCGGGAAACAGTTCTTTACAACGCATGAGGGAATGGCCCGAGGCCAGCATGTGTGTGGGCTGTGACATGCTGTGAGCCTGTCTCTCCAGAGACCGTGCCATCTAGATGGGACACTAGCTCCCTCCCCCCATCACTAGCCTCTTTGCTCAGGATCTCCCAGAAGACTTCAGTCCTTGGGCCAAGCTACCAGCTACACAGAGCAGAGAAATTGGCGAGAGGTGTTTCTGGGAATAGAAGGGGCACCACTTAACCTTTGTACAAAGGGATAAATGTCAAAATATCAGCTACACCTAGTGAGCAACTACTCTGTGACAGGTACTTGGCATGTGTTATCTGAGTTCCTCCTCTCATGGGTGTGTATCATCATCCCCACTTGATACCTGGGAAGACAGAGGCTCAGAAAATGTTGGCTCAAGTGCCCTAGCTGATTGTGATAGAACCAGAATTCAAATCTAGGACTTTCTGACTGAAGCCCATCATGTTGCCTTGGCTCCTCAGGGATAAGAAGGATACCCCAAGGACACTTTGGTCTTGGACACCCAAAGAACAGAGGAGACCCACGTGAATACACATGGACTGAGGTAACGCAGGAAAAGTAACTCAGTAACTCAGGAGAAGAGGTCAACCCTTCCAGGATTGGGCCTGGGAGTCACGTTCAAGAGACAGTATAATGTAGTGATCACACACACAGATATTATGATCGGACTGCCAGGTTCAAAGTCCAGCTCAGCCACACATTGCTTGTGTGACCTTGAGCATGTCACTTAAACTGTCTGTGTCTCACCTGTAGAGTGAGGCTGATAATTGCAGCACGTCTGTCACAGGAATACTGTGTGAAGTAGAGGGATTATACATGTAAAGCACTTGAAACAGTTAGTAAGCATTCAATAGATGTTGGCTCTTATCATTACATCATTGTAATTACTGCCATCCTTGTCATCAATATATCATTACAGTGGCTCTGGCCATAGCTGATGAACACCTGACCCAGCCTGGGAAAATCAGGTCCTCAGACCCAAGAACATGGGATTTATGCCCAGGACAGATGGACATAAAGCAGTCTAGGTTTGCTCAGTGACATGGAAATCCAGAAGTCCCTGTTTGTCCACAGGCATGGAGAACCACATGCAGAGAGAACGAAACAGAAGCACACAGAGATATTCAACTCAGAGGCCACTTGGATACAGACAGAGAAGAGAGATGGAAGGTGAGGCTGCCTGGGATCCAGTGGCTCTCTGACCCGGCCTCAGGCTGTACTTCCTGCCCTTGGACTCTTGCAGACCAGATCATGGTGGTAAGGCTCTGGGAGGCCCACAGATCCATCCCTCTGTGTATGGGTAAATTCAGTCTCAGCCATCCCACCCAGAGAAAATGGCTGTGTCAAGGACTGTCTATTTGGGAAGAGGGGTCAGCATGTGAATATCTATCTGTGTCTGAGTTCTCCTTCCCTCTTCTCACACCTCTTCTCACATTGGTGATTGAATCCAATCACCGGTGACCTCCATAGGGCCACTAACACTTTTCATCTCCTACCTGATTTTTTGCAATGTTTCACTCTAGCAGCCACTTCTTGGTTCCCAAAACACTCTCTCTTCCTGAGTTCTGTGACATCACACCTTCCTGTATACCTCCTTCCTCCCCGCCACCCCTTTTCTGTCTCCTAAAGCTTTCTTAATGGCTGGTTGTCCTCAAGGTACTGTCCCTGGGACTCTCCTTTCTCCATGCACTCCCTAGATGGTCTCAACAACTCCCTTGGCTTCTCCCCCAGCCTGAGTGCCAAGGATGCCCAGATATGTCTCAAGCACAAACCCTCTCTGGGGCTACAGGAGTTCAGTAGCCTCCTCCACAGCCACCTGTGGTGCCCAGAGGCTCCCTAAACTCAGTCTACTTGACTCTAAACTCTTCTCTCCCACTAAAGAAGGATCGTATATTTCTTATCTCAATGAATAATGTCCTCCAGCCTCTAGTCACTTCTGCGATGGACAGCCATGATGCCTCACTCTCTGCCCTGTAAATAAAGCCTATTAACTAGTTCCATCTCTTCTACCTTTCAAGCATCCTTTTGAGCTGCCCATCTCCCCATACCCTCACGACTGCCTCAGTTCTAAAGCATATTATTGTTTACCTGGGCTTTCCTATCAGATGTAGATGCTCAATCAATCTTTTAAAATAAATTAACCTAGTTTAAAGTCTAAAATATAAGAATTAGGCCCTACCTGACCAGACTCAGGAACAGTTCAGAGTGTAAATCAGAACTCAAACCTCAGCCCAGAGCTCAGAAACTAGACTGATGTCTAGAGCCTGGAGCAAAATGCTCTCCAAAACTCAGAGGGGGAAGCCGAGCACCCCACACAAGCCAATTTTTTAGTCTAAGAAGTCACATATGGCTCAACCCCTTCCACCAACATCCTTATTGTATTTTCCTCAAAGAAAAACAAGTGTCGATGGGGAGAGGGTTAACAGTTTATTCTATTTTTTTCTGAGTGATTTTATCACTGTCGTTAGAACATTCATTGAAGTAAGTGAGGAATCCATCACAGGCTGACAGCAGTGTGCAGACTAATAGCTGTTAGATGGTAATAATTTTTAATATGATTTTTATTTCACTTAATTTCATATGTGCTTGACAAAAGGTCCCCAGTCACTGGGGAGCAGTGCGGAACTGGGAATATGCTCACAGGAAGGTCTATTAAGCCAGGTGCTAGAAGCATTTCAAAGAAACAACTTTGCCATTCAGGGGAAAAGTTAGAAACTTGGTCAGGTTTAAGGGAGCTGATTTCTGGCACAATGTCAGTATCACACCCCACAGACACTGGCATATCTATGCCTCATGATACCAGGAATCAGAGGGACAGGCACTTAAGTGATAGGAATTTCCACATACATACACACAATCATGCCAAGGAGAGATGCATAGATGTGCCTCATCTTGTGAGTGGACACACAATCACACCCAATGAGCCACCTGCTCCAAGTTTTCAGAAAAACACATATGCAGCACAGATTACACACATAAACATGCTTATTTCCAGGCAGAGAGAGAGAGAGAGATTGAGGCTCATTCCTTGGTATGACATAGAGTCTCACCCAAGGAGCTCTCTCTCTCTCTCTCTCTCTCTCTCTCACACACACACACACACACACATAATCACATAAAGAAAACATACAGATTTAACCCTATAGAGAGTTACATCTCACACACATAAAAGTAACCACATATAAAACATCTCTCACAGTCACTGAAATAGACACACACATCCTACTGGGTCTATTCTACAGTCTGTTAATGCATCATTAAGCTCTTTGGGGTTTTCTAAAAATTGTTTTTAACTATTAGAGGAAGTGGTGGGGAGAGCAACGCTTGTACCCAAAGGCAAAGATCCAGAGTAGCCATGAGGATGGGGGAAAGGACAGTCCTCTTTTGTGTAGTTTCAGTGTCCCAGCATTCCAGGAGCTCCTGGCAGAAAACAAGGGCAAGCTGGCACAGAAATAGGTAAGGATGAAACCATATCTGAATATAGCTGACGTCTAAAGTGCTCTGGGGTGGGGTGGGGTGGGTAGGGCCTTGCTTGAGGTATCAGGTGCTCTCCCAGATGTAGATCAGATCAAAGTAACCCAGCCCAGATTCTCAGGTTCTGGGAGGAGAGGATCCTGGAATTTTTCTATGAGAGTATTTCCAACCACAGGAAACCAGGCTGGCCTTGGGACTGCTCCAACCAACATGAACTTGAACCAGAATGGGGTCCCAGCTTAGAAATCAAGTGGTCAGTGGAGAGAGAAGTGGAAAGAGGGAAGAGAAACTACAGTTCGTCAGCCCTATAGTTGTGTAACCACTAACCCAGACACAGAGGCAGAGGATAGATCATAAATCCTCTGGCAGGTGAGGAAAGCCCTCACTGTCACACCTTACTGACTCTCACTTGCTCAAGACAAGGTCTAGAGGAAGCTGAAAAGAGCTGACAGGGCCCCGTCTCTCCTTGGCTCCACCTCTGGAGGAAGAATAAAACAATAAAACAGTTTTCCCGCCTCCCAATACACAGCCTTCTGTGGCAAGGCGTTGTACGATCCTGGCCACAAACCTGTATGGGGACCTCTTGCTGATGAACCGTCAGCATACTGTTCTCTCAGCTTGACTCTGAGAGGGGCTGTCATGTGGTATTAAAAGGGAAGACGCTAGAGTCAGGCTGCCTGAGATTAAGCTCACCTCTGCTCACTCATTAGTTTTATGAACTTGGGAAAACTGCTTAACCTATGGTCTGTTTCTGCACCTGTAGAATTGTAATAGTAAGCTCCTACCTCACAGGTGATTGTAGATTAGGTGAAAGAGTCTGGCTTTCAGAAAAGGTTGCCCACTATTATTATTTTCTACAAGTTTCTTCTAGAAAGGGTGGGAATTGGCGGCTTTCTCCATGTTGTTTTTGTTGTTGTTTGTTTGTTTTTTTGTTTGTTTAGCATAGAGGGGAATCTGAAGGCTGGGGTAGTCATCCCATGATGTCACTCTTCCTTGATGTCACTCTTCCTAAGACTGCCTGAAAGCTATCAGCACCATGGACAGCATCGATTCTCTGTCCAGGGTGCTGGCTTGAGCTTTTCTTCAGTTTTCCATACCACACACTGGCCCCTTCCATATTTCAACCAGAAAGTCCAGGAGGACACTTATCTGGATACGGAGAGACTACAAGGAGATTCATATGTAGGTCATAAGCCATCTATATATAGTCATCTACAAGGAGAAGTTATTGATTTCATGGAAAATTCTGAATCTAAAAAAATTCTTTTCTAAAGGAGACTGTTGAGGTTCAGAGGCTGCCCTGTTTATTTGCCCTAAGGGCATCTCCACGCTCCCTTTCCTTGGACTGGTCCAGGACCCACTGAGAAATGATTTAAAGAGTAAGTCTTTATCCCACATTTCTTGAGCATAGAATTGTGTGCCGGGGTCTGTGCTAAGCCCTTTACATACACTATCACAGTTAATTCTCCAACAAACCACCGATGTAAGTGCTCCTATCATCACCATTTTGCAGATAAAAAATCTGATTTAAGAGAAGCTATTGGTTCACCCCAGTTAACACAGCTAGAGGTGGGGTGGCAGGATTCACAGACATGTCTAGATTGTAAACCCCAGTAATTTTGTCTATCTTGGTGATTTATGTGCCCAGACCAGGCAAAGAAGAAATTCTCAATGCATATCTGTTTAATGGACGAATAACTTCAAAGTCAGTGTCCTACCTTCTTCAGTTTCTGCATCTCAATTGGGAGATCTGGTCCATCATTAAGGCTGTTTCTTTAGACATAGATTCTCCCACATATTTCTGCTGGCAGGACCTGTCCTTCCCACAGCCCCCGTGGAGCCTGGCACAGGCCTCTATTGCTCCTCAGCAGGATCTGGCCATCTCAAACCTCTCTCGATCAGAGACTAAAGTTCCTGAGATCTGGAGCCACTTTGCTGGCTCAGTCAGAAGAACATGCGACACTTGATCTTGAGGTCGTGAGTTCGAGGCCCATGTGGGGTGCAGAGATTATATACATACATATATACATACATAGTCCTGAGATCTGGCTCCCTATATCCTGGAACAGCTAGTACAGGGTAGACTTCCAGGAGAAGCCCTGCCCACGTTGACTCTTCAGCTGAAGCTACTGTGGAAAGTAGTAAGTACTCCATAAATGGCAGTGACCATTATCATTCCTGTGAAACAACAAGTTGTCTCCACATAGGCACATGCAGGGGGCAAATTTAAGCTAGTTTCCAAGGTGGAGGCAGGTCTTGGGGAGGGGGGGATATGGCTCAGTAAAAGTACTTTTGACTCACAGTAAAAGAAAGATTCTGCCAATCTCCACCTTGCAGTGTATAAGCTCAGAAATTACTTCATAGACCCAAGACTGAGAGATTCATGTGTAGGTAGTAAGCCATCTATATATAGGTTGAGCCTTTCCAAAACCATGTGCACAAGTCTTCAGGGTGGAAGGTCAAATTCTAATTCCAAAGAGTGTAGTGAATAAGAGTCCAAATTTATATCAACAACAAACAACAGTAACAAATTACTGTTAACTGACTGCCTACTATGAGGCCAGCACTATACTAGGCACAAGACATATAAAGTTAACCAGACAGAGTCCTTGCCTTTAACAACCTCAATGAATGACAGAAAAGAAATACAAGTCAATGGGCAATTTGTGCCAGACAGGACTTTGTCAAAGATGACTGAAGTGGAAAAGAACCAGGGTTCTCCCAGGACCATGTTGGCTGTCCCTTGTCCCCTTGACAGCCTTCTCCAGACCCCAATTATATCCACTCATCAATTGTCCCAGCCCCATACAGAATAACCAGGTAGAAACAGTAAATTCTAGTGGCTTTTAAAAACAAAGATTCAGAAGGTAGACTGCTTTTATTCAAATCCTAGTTCTTCCACTTACCATAGGTGTGTCTTTGCACAAGTTATTAATCTCTCTAGGCCCGAATATTCTCAGCTTCAAGTGAAATAATAAAACCTAATGTATCTCAATGGGTGTTGTAAGGATTAAATAAGTGAATGATTATAAAGATTTTAGGACAGGGCTTGGCATATAGCAAGTCTAGAAAAGTACTAGGTGTGGTTGATGGTGTCATCCCAACACACAAGCCAATCAGAGGCTGGCACCAACTTGTGTGGGGGTGGGGGGATGAAGCACATGGGACTCAGCCTGACAGTGCTCCTGCTTGTGAGCTATTATCTCTACCTGAGCCAAAGGCGGAACTCATTCCACCAAAGGCATAGCCCAATTAGAACCCTGCCTTCATCTCCAGATGCCCAGTCAGCTCCCCTATGCCTCTTTCCCCAAGTTTCCTGTGTATTAACTATTTTAGCTGCCATTAATTGGATGCTTATTTTGCCAAGCACTTAGCATACATTATGCCATTCCAAATCCTCACAATAACCCCTTTGAGGTGGGTACTGTTATTTTTATTGTTTTATTTTATATTTGAGAGAGAGACAGAGACAGAGCATGAGCATGGGAGGAACAGAGAGAGAGGGAGACACAGAATCCAAAGCAGACTCCAGGCTCCGAGCTGTCTGTACAGAGCCCGATGCAGGGCTTGAACTCACGAGCAGTGAGATCATGACCTGAGCTGAAGTCAGACGCTTAACCGACTGAGTCACCCAGGTGCCCTGAGGTGGGTACTATTATGATATCCACTTTTCAGAAGGGGTATTGTGATTCAAGGAGGTTTAAATGCAGGCAGGTGACTCCAGAGTCCAAGCTCTGACCCATTAAGCTATACCAACTTCATCCACAAAGAATGTGAGGTGGCCCTTCCTTGTTATACCTTCTAGTCCCCCTTCTACCCCTTGGAACTTCCTCAACCCTCACCAGGCTGCCAAGTGAAACACAGTATCCTAAGTCCCCCTCTGACTGCCCCATGGTCCTGCTTACTTGAAAATTTGCTGCTGATGCTGATGGGGTCCATCTAGGGTCCCAGATAGGATGACAATTTGGGTATCCTGGACCATGGCTCCCAAATCCCTCTCAAGACAGACCCTGGATATCTACTCTTATCTGTTGTCATTGAGGGGACAGCACCCCAAGTTTCTTCTTTCAGGCCCTCCTCCAAGGGGAGGAGTCAAAGTGACTCCTTCCTCCATGGAGGGATTATTGGAACAGAACTATACTCAGGACACCTGGGTGGCTCAGTTGGTTAAGCATCAAACTTCAGCTCACGTCATGATCTCACAGTTCATGGGTTTGAGCCCCACATTGTGCTCTGTGCTGACAGCTCAGAGCCTGGAGCTTTCTTTGGATTCTGTGTCTCCCACTCTCTCTGCCCCTCCCCTGCTCACACTCTCTCTCTCACTCTCAAAAATAAATAAACATTAAAAAGTTAAGAACATAACTATGCTCTTGTCTCCAGAGATATCTGCACTGGGAGGTTCCACAGAGACATCACCTAGGGACACCGTCTCATACAACACTTAAAGTAGACATGTTCAAGTTTTGGCCATCCATAACTATTCCCCCTTCACTGGATGGGGACAATGTCACCCAGATAGGAGTGGGTGAGCCTTCCTGTACCCAACCCACTCTGGTGGGCCTGACTTAAATCCACTTTTACCAACTGGCACATACCATGGTCTTCTCTGCCACACCAACCACTGCTACCCAACAGACACACACACACACACACACACACACACACACACACACACACGGTTTTAGATGAACACATACCTAGATCAAATCCTAGCTCTACTGCTGATTTGGACCTGGCACTTTTCTCTCTGGGTCCTCAGTTCTCCCACCTATAAAATGAAGAGGGGAGCTCCATCTCCCAGGGACCATCCTGATCCAGCATGTTGGGCCTACAGGAGAGATCTGAACCTGGTCATACTCCCATTGCCCACTCTCCTAAAAGCCTCAGTAGCTGGCAGAACAAAAGAGCAAGAGGCCCAAGGGTTACTAGAGGAACCCACTGCTTCACCACCCCCTCTTCACATTGTGTTTCCTCCCATAGGCTTTACTAGGCCAACTAAGAGGCAGTGCAGTTTGGGGGCTGAAAGCAAGGATTTGGGTATCAGATAGAACTGGGTTCTATCAAACAGAACCAGGTAGAGCTGAGTTGAAAACTAAACTCTGCCCCTCACTGGCAAGCTACCTGACCATTCTGAGCCCCAATATTCTCAATTATAAATTGGGGTGAACAATACTTTCCTCCCTGAGCACCTCTGGGGATTAAAGAAGATCACAAGTGGGAAGTGTCTGACCTCCATGGTTCTCGGACATCAGTGCTGAGAAGAGCTGTGAGCTCAGAGAGCCTTAACCATGGTCCTACCCCGCAAGGCTACTCATGACTCAGCAGGGATCCCCGCCCCATCAGAACACTATGGCCTGTGGGATCCCCTTTGGAAAGCACTTCCTGAAAAGCTTAAACATAGAGCTGTCAAATGACCCAGAAATTCCATACTTAGGTATGCCAAGAGGATGAAAAATACTCGTGTACTTGTACACAGTACAAATGCAAACCCTCGTACACAAATCTTCATAGCAACATTATCACAGTAGCCAAGAACTGGAAGGAACCCAAATGTCCAGAGAGTGATGGACAGATAAACAAAATGCGACCTACCCATACCGTGGAATATTATTCCGCAATGAAAAGGAATGGGGTACTAACATGTGCTGTACCACAGGTGAAACTCAAGAGTGTGATGCTAAGTAAGAGAGCCCAGACACAAAAACCCCCGTGTTATGTGATTCCACTTCCATGAAATATCCAGACGAGGCAAATCCGTAGAGACAGCAAGTGGATTAGTGGTTGCCAAGGGGAAAGGACAGGGGAGTGGAGACTAACGGCTTAATGAGTGTGGGAGTTTCTTTTGGGGATGATGGATATGTTCTGGAATTAGATAGTGATAATAATTGTAAAACCTAGTGAATATACTAAAAATCACTGAACGTATACTTTTAAAGGGTGAATTTTATGGTATTTGAATGATGTCTTAAAGAAAAAAGATGGGAGTCTGAGCACCAGTCAGTACCCTGAAATTCCTTTTTACAGACTCAGGGAAAGTTTGCAGAGGCCTCAGATAGCCCTGGCCCTTAGAGGAAAGATGGCCACAGCCCTGACCACCGCTAAGGCCAGGTGCAGGCCACCTTGGAACCAGCATCCCTGAAGGCACACAGATGGCAGGCAAGAGCACACCCAGAGAGTCAAGGAGACCCGCAAGGAAATCCTACCTCCCCCACTTACAATCTTCTGACCTTAGACCTATGGTTTAACTCTCTCACGCATAGTTTCCACATCTGTAAAATGGGAGATAATAATTTACCCATCTCACAAAGTTGCTGTGAAAATTAAGTAAAACCATCAGGTAAATTGCCTAGTATGGCGCTAGACACATAATGCTAAATACGTGTGGGTCGCCACTGTCGTTGAACTCTCAGTAAGTCTTACCAACATCCCTAAAGAGCAAGAGTCATTATCCCCGTATTACAGATGTTGCCCGTGCCTGCCTCTGAGGTTCAGGGATCTGGGATTCAGGTTCAGAAATCGCAGAGTCTATGGGGACACACCTGAGGCTGAGGGGCCAGTGGGAGGCTGTTGCAGACAAACCTGTGAGAAAGGTTGGTGGCTTGGCCAAGGCAAGGGTAGGAGGGATGGAGAGCAGAGGTGAGAAGCATTTCGAAGAGAACTTGGCAAGGTTGGGTGACCCCCACCCCAGCTGGGGGTGAAGGAAAAGGACTCAAGGATGACTGACCGCTCCTAGGTTCTAGCTTGGTGACCAGATGGGTGGTAGGGCTGACAGGACCCTGAGTTCAGGAACACAGCAAGAGGAAGAGCCTGGAAAAACCCAGGTTCATGGGAGAGTTCAGGGCTACACGCAGGGACGCAGGAGGGAGGAGCCGCCACAGGAAGTGAGGGGAGAGCCAGGTGGAGGGCTGGAGAACTGGCCCCTGGGCTCAGTCGCAGTTTAAGAAGTCAACAGAGTGGGGCTACCTGGGTGGTCAGTAGGTTGAGCTTCCAACTTCGGCTCAGGTCATGATCTCGTGGTTTGTGAGTTTGCTTGTGGTTCGTGAGTTCAAGCCCCACATCAGACTCACTGCTCGATGCTATCAGCACAGACCCTGCTTCGGATCCTCTGGCCCCCTCTCTCTGCCCCTCCCTGACTTGTGCTCTTTCAAAAAAGAAATAAACATTAAAAAAAAAAAAAGAAGTCAGCAGAGGACCAGGAACCCAAAGAGTCTGGAAGGCAGTCAGGGAGGCAGGAACTACGTATAGGGGCCGCAGCATCACAGAGGGCACTAGAAATCACAAAGAGAAGGGAGTCCAGGGGTGCCTGGTTTGCTGAGAGATGGGGAGGATGTGTGTCCATAATAGTACAGATCACGGGGACAACTGGATCTACTGAGCAGTAGAGCGGGGTTGAGGGTGGTGGGCAGGTGGTGGAGAGCAGGTGGAGACGTGCCTGGTGAAGAAAAGTGCGATGGGGGGTAGACGGGGAGGGGTCGGAGTGGGGTAGGGTGGGCTTTTGTTTTCACGACAGGAGAACCCTGAGATAAGACTCTGAAAAGGCACAGGAGGAAAAAGGGAGTGACTGCTGGTCAGCACCCGCCAAGGCCTCGACCTTCTGATCTGAGTTAGCCCCTTCCTCCTGGAGACCCCAAGGTGCTCCCTCCATCTATTCCTCCGTCACAGCACCGATCACCTGGGATGAGTGTGGCTGTCTCTCCAGGGAGAACATGCAGAACCCGAGGGCTCAGGCCTTCTCATGCATTTCTGCAGCCCCGGGGCCTGGTGTCCAGGGAAGGACAGAGTATCAGACAGGCCGGCTAGCAAGGATTCAGGCAGGTGCATGGACAAGCAGGCTAGTGGACAGACAGGCCAACACGCAGCGGGAAAAACGGCCACAGGGACAGGTAGGCAGGGAGATGTCCCCCCCGCCCCGTGCATTGCCCCCGCCCCCACGGCTGACACTGGAGCGCAGATTTATCTCCCAATGCCGCCACAGTCCGCTATTGGATTTGTAATCACAGACTCCAATGTTCACGGGATAAATATACTAACAAACTAATTGTTTGTTAGCTCTGAGGTTGGAGCAATCAACACGTCCAGCATGAGCTATGGGCCACTCGCCCGCGCGAGTTCAGGCCACCCCAAGGCGCGGGCACCGTCCGGACCCCAGGCGGGGCTCGGGCCCAGTGTGCACGCACAGGCCCAAACCCCGGAGCCAGGGGGGTGGCGCGGGTGGGAGGGCGCCAGTGCGCGCTGGCACGTAGCCCTCGCTGCCCCTGCCTGAGCCTCATCAGTGGCAGACATAAACTAACTCGGTTCCTGGGGACCCCAGAGGAGCAGCAGGAACTGTTTGGTAGAGAATTATAGCTGTGGGTGAAATTAGATGTACTCTGAGCCCCAAGGCTGAGAGAAATAAAAAGCATTTTAAATGGAGTGTAGAATTCATATTCCTCAGTCACCTTCCAATAAATAAATCTTGTACCATTTTTTTCTGTAAACAGTGGTTACACTCAGCTTCTATTGTCTCCACATTCCATATGCCAATTGGCCAGGAGTGGCAGGGCCGAGCTGGGGTGGGAAGGGAGAAACCAGGGCGTGCCTAGGGTTGGGGGGCCCTGGAGCCATGATGGCTATCCCGGAGATGCCCCCCCCCAACTTTAAAGAAGCGTCAAGAGTGTTCTCCCCCTGCCTGCCCACCAGTCGTAACCCAGCCCTGGTCATCCCTCGGGGATCCCCGAGGCAGGAGATCTGGATGGGATTCCCAGCGCCCAGGTTTTGAGACCCAGAGGTCCAGGGCTGGAGACCCATGGAGAACACTGCGCTCCAGCTCCCTGGGCCCCCTACCCCCTGGGGAAATGAAGGATTCCACCGAGGCCGACAGCTGGGGTGGGAGTTTGGGGGGGCCCTGCTGGCCTGGCAATGGCAGCTTTTATTGTCTCTGGTTTTCTTTTTCAAAGCCTTCCATGCGCAAAAACAATACCTCCTCATGGCTAAGGATGTGGAAAACACAGAAAATCACAAAGAAGAAAAACACCACCTGCAATCCTACCACCCTGAAAAAAAAAATCACTGTTGATATTTTGGTATTCCTCCTCCAAGACTTTCCTCAGTGTGCATCTGCACATAAATAAATATATGTTTTCCAAAATAGAAAGGATCCCTACATGTATTGAGTGCCCAACATGTACCAGGTACTATTCTAGGCATTTTGAATATATTATCTCTGAGTCTTATAATAATCCTGCAGAAAAAAAAAAGAGTTCCTATTAAATATTAATACTAACTTGGATCATTAAGAGAAAAAAAATACTGGCTCACATTTATTCGGCACTTACTGTGTACCGGGCACATACTGCTGGGAACAAAGCTGCATGATCTCAGATAATCTCTTCCACAGCATGGGGGGAGCCCGTTGTGATCCCTCACCCCAGGGAGGGAACTTGTCCAAGGTCACAAAGAAGGTGAATGATAGAGCCACAATGCAAACTCGATCGTCTGACTTGGAGTGTGATCTCAGTCCCCCCGACCCCACCCTCCACCACCGCCCACTACAGCGGATCACAGTGGAAGGCCCTCAGCTTCTCCATTAGCCCGTCTTCTCTCCCACTGACTCCAGCCATTCTTCTAGAACCTGTAGGAATTGTCCATTCCCTGCGGACTAAGACTGAGGTTTCCACAGTTGCCCTGCCCCTGCCCTGCCAGCTCACGAACAGAGAGGCAGCGGAGAAGACCGGCAAGGAGCGTGAGTCTAGGCTCAGAGAGACCTGGCTTCAGTCCCAGCCCAGCCTCTTACTAGCTGTGTGTCCTTGGGGAAGTCACTGTCCCTCTCTGGGCCTTATAGTCCTTAGCTGGAAAATGGAGATACTGAGAAGAGTTACCCCACAGGGCTTCGTGCAAACCAGACGAGATCATTTTGTGGCATCTGGCAGAGTATCTGGTGCCTGCTAAGGGCTCCAAAACTGAAATGCTGCTATCTTTCAAATGAAGAACAAAACACCAAACAATTTTTAAGGAACAGCAAGAAAGCAAGAAAGAGAGAGAGAGAGAGAGAGGAAGGGAGGGAGGGAGGGAAGGAGGAAGCAGCAAAAATGGACACTGGGGCACACACCCTGACACTCCCTCCCCTCTGCTCCTGCTTTCTTCTCCTTCTCCATTTAATTGGCTGGCGTGTACCCATTACACAGAATGCCAGGGAGCAGTGATTGAAAGTCAGGACCTGATTCCTGAAAATCAAGGAAAAGAAAAGGAGAAACTAGCCCCTTTCCAGAGATGTTAGCACGAAAATCATGACACTTTCCTGTCTACTCCCGGGGCCTGGCCTCTCCCTGCCCTGAGACCCTCTTGCTCCCACCAAAGGAATCCGTCGAGATGAGAACTGGTTGGGTGTTGCAGGTTGGTGTCATCTTTGAACTTAAAAGATTCACCACTCAAGCACAGTGAGGAGAGGCAGGGAAGACTTGGGACCCAGCTCTGCCCCCAGCTACCAAAGATCCATGGTCACTCAGTGGCTCCTTGGGCAGTGGCAGTCCAGGAGACCTTCCTGGAGGAGGAGGACAACAGGAAGATCTGCAGAGATGGCAGGAAGAAGGGACGAGTCTGGGCTCAGAGGCCACAAGATCAAGTCCCAGGTTGCTTTCTGACTCTTGTGGGACTCTCAGCTGGTCCCTTCCCCTCAGCTTCCCCCTTTGCGAAACGGGGGTGACACCACTCCATTAGAATGACAATGGTTGTGCCAATGGGAATGCATGATGCGCAATGAATGAATGAATGAATGAGTGCTGAGCAAGTGAGAGGCTCCCCTCCAAGCCCACAGTGGCAGCTGACTCTGCGGTGGCCAGGACTGCCTTCTTCCCAGGGCCGTTGGTCATTTATTTTTGGTTAATTAAATGGTAAGATTTTCAGGTCTGATTATTTACTGCCAGCCAGCTTCATTACCGGCTCCCCCATAAATCACAGTGGGGGAGCCAGCTCCAGCTCCCCGCCCCCACGCCCACTCCCAGGCCAAAGCCCCTGTCCACCGACAGGACCCCAGGAGAGAGAGGCATTGCGACACTTCTTGTCCTGGATGGCTATGCAAAGACTTCTTCTGACCCCTACCCTCCCAAACCCTGCACCATGGACCCTCTGCAGCCTCCTACAACCAGAGTTTCAGAAGACTTCTTCGTTGCCAACAGCCCCGTCCAGAAGATTCGGCCTCAGCATGTTGAAATGAGCACCTACTATGCGCTAGGTCCTTCACTAGCCTGAGCTCACTGCAGTGATTAGATCCACTCCTAGAGGAGGCTACGGAGGTCCCACGGCTGTCAATGGGGGAGCAAGGATTAGAATTCGGTCTGGCTGCAGGGCTTTGTCCCCACCACCCTGCCTCAATGAGGAGGGAGGCACAAGTTCTGGGGTCAGATGGGCCTGGATTCAAATCTCAGCTCTAATGTCTACTAACTATAGGACCTTGAGCAGGTGCCTCCACGCTTCTGGGCCTCCTCCCCAGGTATCAGGTGGGGACAGTAATATCTCCCTCCCCAAGTGCTATGAGCAGTAGAAGTAATGTGCCTGGGACAACGCCAGACTCAGAGGCTGCATCCCACACGAGCACCTGCTGTGTTCCTAGTGCAGTACCGGGTGGGGGATGTATCTCATGGTCGGTGGCAGGGGGGTGGGGGGGTGGCCAGGCAAAGACAGCAGCAGATGGAGCCTGGGAGGGGGGTCTCAGGGGGCCCCCCACTGGCTGTGCCTGAATAGCCCCTAGTGGGTTCTAGAGGGTACCCCGGGCAGCCGTGTCCCCTGCAGGGCTGGCGCCCTAGCCCCACGCTGATCCCTGGCCACGCTCAGCCCTACGTACCCACCCAGACAGAGTGGAAGTTCTAGATGTGCTGAGTACAGGAGGACCCCAAGGGACACAGGTACCACGGTGTCCCTCTGCTTCAGCCTTTGCCACTAAACAGAGGAAAAACCGAAGGTGGGTGGGGGTGGGGAACAAGGCAACAGGGGGAACCAGCTCCCGCATGTGGCCGGGGACTCCAGGAGGCAGGCGGGGGCCATGCACCTGGTCCAAAGCTCCACTCCCAACCCCCAGCTCCCAGTCTGACTCGGAATGAGTGCTCGGTCCCTATCTGTTGGATGACTGAATGATGAGTGAACAAATCAACAAATCGAAGACAAAATACGTGACTGAATGGACAGTCAGATGACCGAGCACGTGGCTAAATGAACGAAAGAACACACAAGTCATTGAATAAACAAACAAGTGGATGAATGAAGGAATGGGAGCACAGGGGAACAAGCAAACGATCAGACGGACCAATGAATAGACGAAAGAACAAATGAACAAAAATGAATGCCGGAGCAGAAGAGGAAGGAAGAGAGGGAGAGGAAGGGGGGAGGGAAGGAGGAAGGGAGGGCTCGGCGGGTGAAGGTAGGTCTGCACAGAGCAGCCCCCCAAAGGCAGCACAGTCCCTCTGTCCCGTCCGTCTGGTGAGAATGTCCTTTTCCCCCAGCCCCGGCGCCTCCACCAAAAGCTGGTGGGAACCTCGCTGTGGCCTCCCCAGCAGATCTGGAGCTCGGGGAGCCTTCTCCTGGCAACCTCAAAAGCCAGGCGCGGGGAGGTGGGTTGGCTTTGCCAAGCCCTTAGCCTAGTCTTTAACTATTACATTAAACATCTGCTTTGCCATTCACGGATCAGATAGCATTTTACCCCTGAGATATTTGATTTTATTACTTTCCAGGGAGAGGGCCAAGCAAGTGTTCTTATTGATTTGCACATTAAATATATTAGTAATAAAACAACATCTCCGTAAACCAATTGTAAAATCAATATTAATTGGTACCAAAATATCACAAGCAGTTGAATTACAATTAAGGGAGGGGGTGAGTCCTGCCTCAGGGCAGAGGGTGCCGAGGTCCCAGAGGGAGAGTGGTTGGGGGACCAGACTTCAGTGTCAGGGTCCCCCTCTCTGAGCCTCAGTTTCCTCATCTGCTAAATGGGGTTGATCATTCTAGCAGCCAACGTTTGGTGTGGACTCAATGCCTGTACGGGGACTGACAGTAGCAGGAGCCCAAGAAATGTTCTCTTCCTTCCTTTTCCTTAGTGCCTACCGCCGGCCAAGTGTAAGTCATTCCCACTAGAGTAAGAAAAAGCACTATCGGCAGCGGGAGAGGGAGAGGCATGGGTGATGGTGCAGGCCAATAGCAGAAAAGATAGGCAGCTCTGTGGGGGTGTCTAGTCCGGGGGGCGCTCGGCCCATTGAAGGAAGGCCAGGGTCCACAATGTCCTTTTTATTACTCAAATAAGAAACAATAAGTCAACCAGGGAAACTTGAGGGCTTCCGCAAGGGTTGGGCTGGCATGGGCGCTTGGGGGTGAGCAGGGAACTCTGGTAGCAAGCCGCACCAGGCACATGAATGATTTCTGTAGCCCAGGCAGCCTAGCCCATGGTGGCTGCTCCCAGGAGCAGAGCGACCAGGGCGCTGGTGCGGAGCCACTCGGCGTTGGCTGACCCCCCCACCCCAGATCTGGAGGAGACCACCCCAAGGGTCACCACCTCAGCCACAGAAGAATCATTGTCTCTGGCTGCCCCCTGCACTGCTCACAGCCCCGGGTTCTCCCCAAGGGCTCAGGGTGTCCCCTGGAGGAGTGTCACACGGGCTCGGAGGACCGGGCCCCTTGGCTCCCCAGAGTCCGTGCACATGGGCGTATGTGGTTTCATTGGGTTGGTTGCTAAACTCCCTCGGTAACAATCACATTTGATCTTCACACCGGCCTCATGAAGGCACTCGACCCTCCTCCCCCATTTTAAGGATGAGGAAACTGAGGCCAGAGAGGCCCCTGGTCTAGGCATCTGGCCAGCGGGTGGTGGGCTGGACTTCCCCTCGAGACCGGTCTGACTGCAGAGCCCATGTTCCTCTCGTGTTCCTGGTCCCTCAGGGGTGCTGATGGTGCGCAGGCGGCTCAAGCACGCAGCCGCCAACACGTACCTCCGGCCCTGCTGCAGCCTCCAGACGACGGGCACAGGCACCCTGCCAGGGGCATTTCCTCCACCTCTGCTAACTACCGCCCTTCCGGCACCTCGTCGACGTTTGGGGTTCCCCGGGCTCTTTAGAGAAGACGATAATGATACACAAACATGAATAACAGTAACACATCACACTTGGATGAAGGGCCTCGCGCTCAGCTAAAAACGCCACCCACGTTTCCTAATCTGATAGACTATAGGGCATCGGGGTTAAGTTCTCGTTCTCTGGTCAGAACCACCCCGGTTTAGATCTCGGCTCTGTCACCACGGGTTGTACGTTGTGTTCATCAGCTGCGGCCGCAGCAACGCTGTGTGACAACGTACCTAGAAAGTCAGCAGCTTTGCGGCAACAGACGTTTACTCTCACGCTTCTGAGTCTGCAAGTTGGCCCTGGTTTAGCCAAGCAAAGCTTGGCTTAGGAGGCTCTGCTCCAGACTGACGACCCGGGTTCAGGTTGGCCCCGTGGATCTCATTCCGGGACCAGCGGCTACACCGGGCGTGTTTCCATGGAAATGGAAGAAGAACAAGCACATTCAAGGCCACCGTCCACATTGTGTCCCCTAAGACCCCACCGGCCAAAACAGGTTACGTGGCCAAGCTCAACATCGGTGGGGCAGGGAGATCTTTTCCACCCACGGTAGTAGTGGGACTGAACGTTTGCTGAACAATTACCTAACCTGTCACAGTGAACTTGGACCTCTGTTTGTTCATCTGTGAAATGGAGATAGGACCCGTACGAGACCTCCGGTGGTCCAAGCCTTGGCCTCACCGAGGCCTCCCTGATTCTACGGTGCTTTGTTATCTGGCCCCAGCATGTTGGCCACTTAGAGGGATGGGGGGAGCTGGCATCCTGGGTCCCCATGTCGTCCGGACCACTTGCTTGCTGGCTGACTGAGAGCAGGTCAAACACTCTGCCTTCCCCCCCCACCCCGCTCCTCCTGACGATTTCTGAGAGGCCTTCCCTGCCCAGCTCCCGCTGGACCAGGTCCGACCCATTTCAGTCTCCCACGACTCACAGCACATCCCTCATGGCTCTTAGCACAACTGGGACTCAGTGGTTATTGGACACACGCTCAAATTCTTCCTCCCTGGTCCGAAGGCAAACACCTCGAGGGCAGGGACCCGGTCCATCTTATCGCTGCTGGATCCCAGTGCCTAGTACAGTGTCTGGGACACAGCAGGACCTCAGCAAACACGGCGCCTGCCTTCTCTCGGGGCTTCTGCTTACTGTCCTCTCTCCGCACATGGCCTGGCCTTGACCCCACACAGTTCCACACACCCAACAGAGGCCAGCCAGAGACTGTGATTCAAATCAAAATCTCGGTTCCCCGGTGGGGAGAGAGGCTCCGGTTGGCCCCAGCTCCATTGCTGCCGGGGCCACAACTGGGGCAGAGGAGACAGATCTCAAAGGGGGTGGGAGTGAGTTTAACAGACCCTCTAAAGGTGGTGTTCCCTCCCTCGGCTTCGGTTCCCTCCTTGGCGAAATGAGAATAACAACACCACCTCCTGGAGTTGTGAATGTCAGATGGGCTAGCGGACAGCAGTTCTTACTGTCACAGAAGCCACTGTGCGCGACACCGTTCTCTGTACCAAGGACCGTGCTGGGACCTTTCCTTGCACGGTCTGATTCAATCTTCAGAACAATTCCTTGGGTTTAGGACCTCCGTTGCTGCCACTTGACAGAGTAGAAAACTGGAGAACAGAGAGGGCAAGTGACTCATCCAAGGCCACACGGGGCTGGGATTCCGAAGTAGGTCTCTCTGCCTCCGCAGGCTGCATTTTCATACCGTGCTCCCTCTTTCACTAAGGGTGTCCTTGAACCAGTACCTGCTGCTAGGGGAGGGCAGACGAGAAAGCACTTTGCAAATTCTAAGGGCCATAGGTGTCACATGTTGTTGAGACATGAAATAAGCCCTGTGGGGTTTCCCCAGGGATGTGAGTGTGCTGCCCTTGACGGTACCCTGGTCTTTTTCAGGTCTGTGGCTCCCCTCCTTGCC